>NC_088249.1:48268075-49549575 GCF_036013445.1 Caloenas nicobarica | reverse complement strand
TACATCCGGCCCTCTGAAGGTAACTGCGAGGCTGACATGGCCCCGGGTGAAAAGGGATTTGACACCCCTGGTTTAGACAGCTAGTAACATGTGGGCTGTATTATGGAAAACCAAACCTAGTTTATAAGGATCAATATCTGAAAAGCTCTCTGACCATGAAGAACATTGTGCATGGAGCTATGCTCATATGATGCGTGTTATTGTCAATTGTCCTCATTCCCTTAGTTCATTCTCTGAGGCTGCCTGGCAAAGCCACGAGTAACAGCAGGCCTCCAGCACTGTCTGTGTGTTGCTAAAGACAGCCCCACACGGAGTCCTCCTTTGCAATACAATCTTCAGATCAGTAGATGGTAGGGTCTTGATTCATTAGCTGCATCAAATATGGGTGGGGGGAGAAATTTTCCTATTTGAAAATTAGATGCAATTTCCGCTGAACCTGGGTAGGGCAAGGCTAGAAGTTACCCGTTTTCTGAGAGCCCCTTAATGCAGACCAGCCATCATCTCCATCAGAATAAGCAAGGACTCAACAGGTCACATCTAAACAAGCAAGCTGTTTGGATTATCCTGCCTTCTCAGGACATTCCTGAGCACGGCCATCTCCCTGTGTCTGAGGCTGGCAATGGCTGTCCTCTTTTCCCCTCGGCTGTTTTCAGGAAGTCCTACAGGAAGGACCTGAGGTTCAACACACAAGTTCACTGAAGTGCATCACATGTGCACGGGATGTTAAAGAGAAAGACGCTGCAGTCTCAGGAGAGGGAAAGTTTTGGAATTTTTCCCTTCAAAGAGAAGGAGAAGCAGCACTAACACAGGTACTACAGGGTCCCACAGTATCTTTACTGCACAGTGTCATCTGCACCTCAATTGTGGCAAGAAAGAACATTCCCTGAGCAGAAGATGCTGAAAAAAAGCAAAAAGAAATTTAAAAAATCTCCATGCAGGTCCACCATGCAAAACCAAAGCCCCTAGACCTCATCCCGAAGGAGTCTGCAGGCTTCAGAGCAACAGAGGGCAGAAGGTGGAGGGGATGGCAGCTCCCTCACCCGCACCGGAGCAGGGCAGTGCTCCTACCCACAGCCACAGCTACGCCTCAGGAGCAGAGCGTGGTAGAGGACGTGGCTTTGCACAGGAACGTGGATCCTCTATACCTGTCCTTCGCCAGCAAGGGACCACCAACAGCTGAGGACGAGGCAGGTATGATGCTCTGGAGAGGCAGGACCCCCGCAGCACACAGAGCCCCCCCAGCCCTCCGCTCTCCTCTCCCCACAGCCGCAGCGGAGGGACGAAGGAGGCCGACGAGGGGCAGCCGCTCCCCAACACCTCGCCTGCTGCGTCCTCGCCGGCTCCCCGCTGCGGGCTCGGGCCCCTGAGGGGTCCTGCCCGGCGGCCCGGGCACCAAGGGCCGCACAAAATGGCGGGGGGCGGCCGCCCCGGTGAGAAGACCCGTCCCCAGGGGCAGCGCGCCCTCAGCCCGCCCACCCCGCTGCTGCCGGTGCCGCCGGCGCCGCCCGCCCCAGGGAGCCCCTCACACCACTTACCTGCTCCTGGAGAGCGGAGCGACGCGGGCACCTGCGGCCGCCCTGCCTGGGGGAGCGGGCGAGCGGAGCCGCCGTTAGCGCTACAGGCGGCCCCGACCCGGAAATGAGCGGGGCGGCGGGCGGGCAAGGGAAAACCGGCCGTACGGCCGGGCCGGGGCGAGGGGCGCCCGGGGACAGCTCCCAGCCGCCTCCTCCTGCCCCTCGAAATGAGCGGCAACCCCCACCCACAACCATCGCCCACAAGACACGAAACCCGCAGGCTGGGGCTGGCGCACCCAGCCCTGCTCGCAGCTGCTCCCCCGGCAGAGCCGGAGGCATCGCCCGGCGCCCGGGCTGATTTATGGAAGAAAGATCAATTCGGCGATTAAAGGCACCAAGTTGGGACGTTTGGGTATTTTGCTGTCCTCAGAAGTGAAAAAGCTGTTTGCTTTATCAGCTGAATGATTTATTAATTACAGCACTTGCACCTGTCCTGTGATAGCACATAACAAAGTATCTTTGTACAGTTCACTGCTGTCAAAAGACTAGAAAAATAATTTTTTTAAAAAAGAGCACAAGCCCCACGGCACCTAACAGACACCTGCAGCAACAAACCCCAACCCATGTGGTGGTATTTTCCCTGTCCCCAGGGTCCCCAGCCCCAGAACCGGAGGAGCGATGCTCATTTCCCAGAGCCTGCAGGCTTCCCCGAGCCCCAGCTGGAGGGAACTAGGGCAGCCCTTGCATCTAACTGAAATGCATCACAAGCCAGTATCATCCACTTCACCAACTGGTAAACAGGCATAAGGGACAGGGTTCAATTTCCCCAAGAACTGAAGAAGTTTTTCCCTGCATTGAGAAAGTTTCAAATTTTGAATGATTTTCTACTAACCCTTTCACAGGTGCCAACCACCTGCAATTCCTACAAGATGTTGCTTAATTCCCCTTGGAAACTAGGGTCTACACAGAAGCTCCAACAAAAAAAAAAAAGAGGCTAATATCATTTGGGGCATTTTGGCTTGTGGAAGTAAGAATTGGGCCAAAATGCACCAGTTTTTCACTTCTAGGTCAATGCCCCATTCATCGCATGCTGAAGCATGTTTACCCTGAGCGAATTTTGAATGGGATGAACAGGATAGGGCCCAGCAAAACAAACCCACATCATACAGTGCATTCAAAAAAATCTTTAATAAACCTTTAAATGGCAAGGCAAGCAACCTACCACAGCCAGGTAAATATATTGAGAAAGTTTTTATTAGAAGGTATCTTTCTGCCAAAATAAATAGTTACATTTTCTTCAGCAAAATATTAGAAAAAAAGAAACAGAAGGAAAAAAAAAAATCAACAATTTAATACTGAACTTTTAAAGTGACTGTGAACACTACTTAGTGACATTGCCATGTAAATACATAACTTGCGTATGCTGTTGCTGCTAATTGCTGCTCTGACATCAGTAATTGCTGCTGTCTAGTTGCTGCTCTGACATCAGTGATTTCCACAGGATCTCCACATGCATTGTGTGCTTAAGGGTCTTCTCAAACTCAGCAACAGCAGCAGAGTCCCAGCACACATTTAGCTCGAAGAGCTGCTTTAGATGCTGTTTTCAAGAGCAAGAGAAAACCTCAACCAAAAGAGGTATTTATTTCAAAGTTACATTTCTAAGTCTTCTGTTTGGAACTAGAGGATTCACCTCCCTGTGCAGGAGGGCTGATGTGGATTCACACAATGAGATGGATGCAGTTAAGAGACTGCCCCAGTGGAGCTGCCTGCAGATTGGAGACAGAGAGTGTCCCACAAGTAGGCAAGGGGCAGGAGGGAGAGGAGGTGGGAACAAGTCCTGCTGCACTCACTGCAGGGACACGGAGGGCATTCAGGCCAGACCCCACTGTAAAGGCACACAGTGTGTTTGGCACAAACAAACTGGCTAACATGGCAGCCAGGTGAGGTGGTCCATTTTCTCATTGACTTAAGGAGAAGATAGAAACAAAGCTTGAGAAAACTGCTGGCAAGGCCCTCTGACTTTGGCAGCGCTCAGCTCTGCCACCCACCACATCTAGCATGCGTTTAGCAGAAATGGACCCCTACGAGAAACACACAGACAGGTTTCAGCTCTTCTCTCAGAGGAAGGCGTGAATTACTAGATTCATTTTTTAAAATCAACAAAAACTCTGGGGAATATGCAAGTAGTAGGGACACTCCAGGGCTGGCAGACAGCAGATCCTCTTTTACTCTCTGGTCTGAGTGTTGCAGGTACACAGGCCCCCAAAAAGTCATGAGAAAACAACTCCTAGGTCCTACAGATAGTGGTCAGAAGTGAAGTATTTTCTCCTATCCCTTGAAAATCAGCTTACAACAGTATTAACAGTAGGGCACGCAGCAAACTAAACCCAACATACCACACACACATTGTGGCTTACAGAGCATGTAATAGATATGGACTGTTGTATACAACAAAAAACAGCTCTACAGTGTTGTACAGATTAGGGTCTAGTTAGATGCACAAGAAGTTCACCATTAGCCTTGTTAAAAGCAGCAAGTAGTACCTGTATCATAGGAAGAAGGGGAAAAAAAAAAAAAGTGGATTCCTGAATGCACAGACCCTTCATGTGAAACAGTCAAACAGCAAAGGTTGGGACCCTTGCAGAGTTCAAGTGAATGCTATAAGAACAATTGGACATGGACTGCAAGATGAACTTTTGGTCCAGGAACCTGACGTCTCAACTATGACATACTGGAGAGCGGACAGGCCCTGGAAACTACCCACTGAGCAGCTCAGCCACACATTTTGGTAGAGATTATTACCTTGTTTCTATGAACTTGACAAGCACAGTCTAATCAGCAGCCGCTGCCCAGAGGACAACACAAGCCATGAAGTACACCTAGAACAAAGACTTGAAGAATTCCAGTTATCTATCACAGTAAACTCCTCCATATCCAGTCCAGAGCCTATCAAGAGATTTCCAGGGACTTCAAAGGAGTGGGGTCTGATCTAGACAAGACAGTATTGCATAACAAAAAAGCTATTCTTCAAAAACAGCCACAGCCCTTTTTGTGGATCAGTGAGCAAGAAGATCTTCCCTACTTTCTTCATCCTCTCCAATCTGTGATGAATGAGCGGAAAGAATTTCAAGCAAATGCATGAAACCTCTTACAGAAGAGGAGGGTAGTCTGAGGTATTTTTGACAGATCTGCAATTTCTTTAGAAGAGGTTAAATCTATAAAGCCAATGAGCAATCACACAACAGCCATAGCATTACTTGGGGAATAAACACAGGCAAAGAAAGGGTTAATATGAAGTGGTGCTTTCCCAGTATCTGTTCACACTCTGCAAATTAGCATAGGGAAAACAGGAGTTTCCTCCCTGAAGAGTTAGACCTTTATATTTAAAGCCAGACTTTGGTTTGTGGTTACAGTTTGAAGTGTACAAAAGATTCTCTTTGAGAGGTTAATGTAATAAACTGAGACAAATGAAGTGAAACACAGAATGAAACTCAGGCCTTTTACCAGAAACTGTGGTTAGTCTCTTGAAATACATGGACCACAACCAACAAACCTTCTGGATCACAGCACTGGAAGACAGTCGCACCAGCCCAGTCAGTTCTGATGCAGAGGAGATCTGAGAAGAGAGGAAATCCAGGGGACAAGGGTGCCAAGCTGCAATTTCTTAGCACACTCTGTTGCCAAGATAATTTTGTTTCATAGTTTAGTGGTTTATATAATCATTTGGTGGTTTTACCAGTCCAGGAAGAAGGGATAATAAAAATAGTTGCGTCATTTTCTCCACCTGTATATTAAACAAGGCAGAGTCAAAAGGGCAGCAGCTTCTAAGCACAAGATTTTTCTTATCCAGCTTTGCCACCCACAGATGTTTTGCTTCTGGATGAAATGCCTTCATTACTTGCCACTAAATATCTTCATGTTCTTGTCAATTGCTCTGTGTGCATGAGGGACAAGAGACATGCATTTGACAAACTAAGTAGCTGTGCATGTGGTATTCCCACAAAGAAGGCAGCCCAAAGCAGTAGAAGAAATCCCACATCAAACCACAAAATAAACACCTTTTCTCAGTTCCAATTTTCATCAAATTAATCATGCTCCCACTGACAGTAGCTGGTTGCTGGTTTGATTAGAGTTATACCATCTAGCAGTAAGCTTTTTCTGCAGGCTTTAGACAATCACAAGATTGACTTGTTTTACAACCCAATATTCCTATTCTGGTTTCAGAATCCTCCAATTTTTTTCTCTTCTTATAGCGACTTCCCTGTTCCCTAACTGCCTTAACTACATGAAGCTTAAGACTAAATCTGACTGCGTAAGTGCAGGCCTGCTTCATAAGCTGTGCAGGCCCTTGTGTTAAATAGGTAGGTTATATCCAGGAAGGGCAGTGGGGTGACACCCTAAGCCACAAATTCATATTTGCACTTGCATCTCTCGGACAGGTGGTTAGCACCACAGCTGTCCAGTCTATTGCCTCCCAGTTTGCAATGGCCACTACAGAAGAGTCCTGATACTTATCACAGTCTCCACGACAAACACTCAAACCCATGCCCAGTGCACAATCATGCTGGTAGGAAAAGGCACCCACCACCTCACCCACACTCGTCATACAGATGTGATCAAGCGGATTCACTATTTTCTCCAGCCATTAGTAGAACTTCTGGGGTTACTTTCCCTTTCTAAATCAAAGGTACAAAAGAGAATCTATTATAAACCACTATTCCACATATAGGCTATGTAATCAACTTTAGATACCCTGTCCTGCTCCCCAGCAAAGACAGCGCATGTTTGCTTTGGCCAGTTGCATACTGTTTGTGCTAGGAGAGGTAGGAGATGGCTCATAGAGCTAGACACACTGCAGAAAAAGATACAAGGAGCTGGTTTTGTGTCAGTGTGAGGACTTAAGTACATGCAATCCCCACAGGAAGCCATGTCTCTCACCCTGTGAAGAACAGAGTTCATGCTTCTGCACGGCAAGTCACAACCAGACCGCCACTGAGAAGGCGGTACCTTACAAGGCAGAATGCTGCACTGCTACAGACCCACTAGCTCTGGTCTTTGGAGGGACAAGACTAAAGCAGTCTGTTCCAAGCAGGCTGCTTGTGCACCAATGCTCTGAACTTCACTTCTACTTCTCATGCTCCTGCTATTGCCAGCTGCAGAATTGTACTTGTGAGCCACAACGTGAGACAGGCAAACTGTGAGGATGGTATAGCTACAAGCTTACAACCTTCTCACTCCAAAGCCTCAATGTCCAAACTATTTGAGCGAAAGAGCCAAGCCTCAGTTCGGCAGGAGATCCCTTCTGAATCACCCACTTGAAATTTTCTTCACTTGTACTGTCCCTTAAGGAACACAGCCCTGTCAGAGGCAGCCACTTCCCCAGCACTTGATATGACACTCCACCACAAGCCACTCAAAAAATAACATGCTCTGCACAATCTCACCTTCCTACAAGCACTTCACATTGCTTCAGCTGCTAAGCTGATCCCAAGATAGTCAGGCTGAACTTTTCCAGGGCAACCCCACACTAATTCCATTCACAGTGACAGGAATGGGTCTGAAATTCAATGTTTCCCTGGAAAAAAAAATCTGTCTAAATTACTTCTTTAAAATAAGCTCAATGACTTACTTAACACTCATGAGTTCAAGCTGCAGCAGTTCCACAAGGACAAAAATAAAAAAGGGAGAGACTATGACAACAAGAATCAGGGTAAATACATAAGTCTTCTACACTTATTCAGTCCCAGTGCAGTCTGCAGCAGGGCCAGCTCTGGCTTCCAATGGGGATGCAGTTAAGGGACAGGGGAAAGGACATAGCTTCAGCAAAGAAGAAAGTCAAGAGGAGATTGGGAAGCCACGAGAAAAATTGGTTTGGCAAGAAGCTACTCCATCTTTCAGTAGTACAAAAAGCTAAGGGATGTCAAATGATTTAAGAAAAAACAAGATTCGTGCTCTAAAAACCGAAGGAAGCTAAAAGCTGTATGAACTCGAAAGCATAATCTACATCCTAATTATTTGGCGGTAAAAAGCCAACAGTAATTCAAAGTGCATTATTTGAGAGAGCCCAGCTGGGTGAGCATCAGCCTGGCCACGGGCAATGGCCAGGCCTCAACACAAGTCTAGAGCAAGGTATCAGCCCACATGTGTTTGTGAACACAGAGATCCCTTGCCTAGCCCCATGGGCTGCAGATGGCTAGAGTCAATTCCACCAGTCTCTATCCCAGGGAAATCCCCTTTGCAGCATATTCAGGAGCACAGGGCAGCCTGCCACTAAGGGATAAGCCTGGTCCCACCCTATATCCACTCCCCTTCCCACCCACCCTCATCCCCTCACGGCAGCAGGCTCAGAAGAGTGGCAGGCACTCTCTTGCACAGTCTAGAGATGGAAGCTTTATCTGAAACCCTTCCCGAGGGAAGAGGGAGGCCTGCATGTCCACATTGATGCAGAGTAAGCTCAGCATGAGCTGGCGCTGGTACTCCTCCCACTTCATCATGACATCAGATAGGGAACGGTTGCTTCTTATCCACATAGGCAGTGCTTCACCACAAGCTGATGCAGAAGAAATCGGCAGGCTCTTGGGCCCTCCAAGTTCAAGGTGATAGTAAAGCCTGAAAGGCAAACACATGCAAAGAATCAGTACACAGAAAGACTCAAGCAGGTCACCAGACCAGAGCTCCAGAACCACAGAGATATTTTGTTCAACCACTGACTGCATGATCTTAGCCAGAAGTCTCTCTGTGTGCCCATTTTCCGCCTCGCATCTCTTGATTACTCAGACCACGAGCTCTTGTGGTAAGAATCACCTCCTTGTACTAAGATCCGAATGACAGCTGAGACCCTCTGCCTACTACTGTAACACAGTTTCCACTTCTCATCCAAGCAACACAGTCTTGCCTCAGCCTCAAGCCCTGGCCTACTACAGGGGTTCCAGTTCAGAAGCACAGGCACACACACAGACCCAAAGCACTCTGTCTCATTTGGAAACCCTCTGGTGTTTCCTGGCCACCCTAGTGCCTCGCCACCCTAAACCAGGCCTAGATCAAGGCAGAACAGTAATTTGAACACAAATACCTCTTGGAAGGAACTTTTAGGGGACACTGGGCCAGAAAATGCCACACAGACAAGCACCTCTGTCTTATACAGGTAGCATGGAATAAGGTGGCATGTTGTTTTAATAAGATCTACATCATCTGCCCTATTGCTACAGAAACAGCTTCATTACAGGGTCTGCCCTGTAATGTGAAGAGGGAAGGAGACCATGTGCTGAGTCTATCCAACAGTTAAAGAATACAAGAGACCATGGACAAGATTTGCATTTTAGGTTGGGCAGTAAATCCTTCTGGTCAATTTGTGCCTTACTTGCTCTGCTGCAATGGAATAGAGTCTGTAGACATCAAAGGTAAAAGTGGAAATGGAGGGCTCCTCCAGAACAGTGCTGTGGAGAAAAGCGGCCATACCTGGCTGAAAGATGGCTACCAAGTTTTTTCTTGGCTTTCTTCACAAGATAGTTGTAGATTTCAGTCATCTGCTCCCTCATCCATCTGATATCCTCAGGGATATCTGGGAGCCATTCCAGCAACCTGGGAAGAGACAGGAGATGAACATCAGCTGGGCCACACAAAGGATTGGATGGAAAGAATGCCAGTTTTGCATCCTATCAATGGTTACTCATTATTTTAAGCAACAAATGCATTAAAAGCCATTTACACCACCATTCACAGCATTAAGGGAGAGAAGCTGTGAAGGATGAGAACAGTCCAGGAAGTTTTTCTTTACATTTTGTAATGATAAGACTTTCCATATTTTTCATCCATTTTCATATTTTGAAAGTGTTTTTCCCTAAGCCTTTCTATCACAAACTATCCCCTTCCAGAAACTTTTCATAGGATACAAGTTTGACCTGTCTTCCCAGCCATTTAAGCATAGTGCGGGAAATGGCCGGGACTACTCTACCCCCAGAAGTCTCTCTCTGGGCTCCAAAATTTATCACCATTTTCTAGGGCAAGTTACAGTACACAGCCATCTTCCTTCAAGCTGGAAGTTTTGGCTGTAGCTAAATGCCACATGCAGACAGAAAAAGTTTGGTTTTTTCACACTTCTGGTAAGTGGCAGGAACTCCTTTCCCAGGAAGGCTGGCACTGCAGAGTTAGAGGTTCCTACTCTCTGTCCATTCATGCTCCACTGCACTGGGAAGAAAATGACTGAGGGAACCAGCTGAAAGCCTACCTGACAGTGAAGGAAATTGCAGACTCCAGAGGCAGCATATAGGGGACCATCATTGCTGTGGCCACACGTATAGGCAGCATGTTGGTGATATCAGTCAAGAAGCTTCTTCTTTCAGCACAAGCCTCCAGAAGAGCTGGAGACAGAAGAGAATATGGCTGAATCCCCTCAGTGGGACTATCCCTTTCCTCGCCATACCCCAGAAGCTACCCAGACTGAGGTCTCCCCTCTCCACCCTCCACTTCTTAAGGAAGTCTTGCTCAGGGTAGCACTTCTCTGACCACTCCTGAGAACAGCAGCTTTTAGCTTTGTCAGACTCCCAAAGCAGTGAGCAACAAGATCCCCTCCTCTCCTTACCATGCAGAACACTGTCAAATGAGTCACCCTCTCCCAATTCAGCCTCCACAGGGCCAGCCACATCTTTATCTAAGAGGCTCCAACTCCTCCTAACCATTAGTGGGTGCCACTTAAATCCCTGAGTATGGCCAAGCTCAGCCACAGGCAATACCCACATCCCAGTAATCCTCTGAATGGACCAGGCAGCACAGGAAGACTGTTTGGGCTCTCTCCCTTTGGGTCATACCTTGGTTCAGTTTGGGAGGCAAATGTTCAAAGATGTGCTCCTCAACAACAGCAAGAGCAGTATTGTCATCTAGTTGGTCTTCAGCTTCTGTTTCTTCCTCTTTCTTATCTCCTGCAGGGGCTTCTATGGCAAGGAGAGAACGGGCAGGACTTGGAGGATGAAGGAGACCTGAAAAGAGAAGTCATACAACAAGGATGATACAAACTAGCTAGCTAGCCTTGCCTCACCTTTAGAGTGTTACCTCTCACTTAACCTTAACTCCCCTCAAACAGACAGCATACCCAGCCTCTTTGGTTTACATCTATTGTAATGTTTACCATAACAAGTTAGAAACTTTGCTGCTTGAAGATCATCCTCTCCCCACCAGAGATTCTAACTTTTCCTCTTTAAGTACCACAGGGTGCTGACTGGCAGTGTTTTATTGCTGTAATCTGCCAATCACCAGTCTTGCAGGCAAGATTTCCCTCCTGCAGCTTAATCCAGATACACAACTGCATGACTGCTCTTCTCCCAGTAAGGTATACCTTGGTCTACCTTGACTTCAGCAAAGCATTTGACACCGCTTCCCACAGCATCCTCACGGCAAAACTGAGGAAGTGTGGACTGGATGATCGGGTAGTGAGGTGGACTGCAAACTGGCTGAAGGAGAGAAGCCAGAGAGTCGTGGTCAATGGGGCGGAGTCTGGTTGGAGGCCTGTATCTAGTGGAGTGCCTCAAGGGTCAGTTCTGGGACCAATACTGTTCAATATATTCATCAATGACTTGGATGAGGGAATTGAGTGTACTATCAGCAAGTTTGCTGATGACACCAAGCTGGGAGGAGTGGCTGACACGCCAGAGGGCTGTGCTGCCATCCAGCGAGATCTGGACAGGCTAGAGAGTTGGGCGGGAAAAAATTTAATGAAATATAACAAGGGGAAATGTAGAGTCTTGCATCTGGGCAGGAACAACCCCAGGTTCCAGTACAGGTTGGGGAATGACCTATTAGAGAGCAGTGTAGGGGAAAGGGACCTGGGGGTCCTGGTGGACAGCAGGATGACCGTGAGCCAGCACTGTGCCCTTGCGGCCAAGAAGGCCAATGGCATCCTGGGGTGTATTAGAAGCGGGGTGGTTAGTAGGTCGAGAGAGGTTCTCCTTCCCCTCTACTCTGCCCTGGTGAGACCTCATCTGGAATATTGTGTCCAGTTCTGGGCCCCTCAGTTCAAGAAGGATAGGGAACTGCTGGAGAGAGTCCAGCGCAGGGCCACAAAGATGATTAAGGGAGTGGAGCATCTCCCTTATGAGGAAAGGCTGAGGGAGCTGGGTCTCTTTAGCTTGGAGAAGAGGAGACTGAGGGGTGACCTCATCAATGTTTATAAATATATAAAGGGTGGGTGTCACGAGGATGGAGCCAGGCTCTTCTCGGTGACAACCAACAGTAAGACAAGGGGTAATGGGTTCAAGCTGGAACACAAGAGGTTCCACTGAAATTTGAGAAGAAACTTCTTCTCAGTGAGGGTGACGGAACACTGGAACAGGCTGCCCAGGGGGGCTGTGGATTCTCCTTCTCTGGAGACATTCAAAACCCGCCTGGACGCCTTCCTGTGTAACCTCACCTAGGTGTTCCTGCTCTGGCAGGGGGATTGGACTAGATGATCTTTCGAGGTCCCTTCCAATCCCTAACATTCTGTGATTCTGTGGTATACATCACAGAGCAAACAAATGTGCTCGATCTGCTGTAAATTGACACTAGGTGGCATTAAACACAAACTCAACCTGCTACAATGGTTGGGAGGCAAGTCCAGCACTCGCAGGTAGAAGAGTGAAACAGTAGTGTCAAACTACCAGGCATAGGGGGCTGCTGAGGGCATGCCTGCCCTCTTCACTACTGTGCCACATTAGGCAGACCCTAGCTGCACATAAAAAGGAGCAGGGAATCTCCAGGGGTCCAAACAGCACTGATGCCTAACAACTGTGTTGGTATAGCACTGAGCATGTACTAAGTAGCTTCAACACCCAGTTGTGCCAAAACTACTGCTCTGGTATCAGAGTGGTTAGAGTCCTTCTGCTTTTCACTGGAAGTGTGTCCACTCCACCTCTGCTTCCTGAAGTGCTAAATTAGACTTATTAAATGGAAATTCCATATTTCGATATCTGACACACAGGTCAGTTCTGCCTTCCCAGCTTTTATACGGATCATTGAGTATCCACAAAGCCAAGCCAACCAGCCTGGCATAGAGAAGCAAGTCAGTGCACCATACATGCATTCAGTGCCTTACCATTCTTCTTCAGGAAGTGCAGTGCATCCCGATAGCCCTGCTTGCACATATCCCGCAGCACCTGTGGGCAGAGGAAGGCAAGAGCAAGTCATCTGGAGATTGCCTGGCTGAGCAGAGCAAACAACCAGCTCACTGCTGGCTTGAGAGGAATTCTCCCAACTCCTGAGCTACCTCAAGGCCAAGTCTCATCCCTGCCAGACTCCCCAGGCTTTGAGCAGGAATGGGAGATATGATATAAATACATTGGATATGGGAATCACAAGGTAATTCAGATTAAAAGGGACACCTGGAGTCCTACCCTACCAGCTTAGAGCTGCAGCCACCTCATTTCCCCATCTAGAGCTGATGCTGCTGTGGGCAGCCTTCAGCAAGTCACTCTGACAAGCAGCCCAGAATATATCCAGCAGATGCCAGGAAGAGCCACTGTGTTTGCAGATAAAGCCAGCTAAGACAAGAGAAGGGGCAGAAAAAAAAACTTGTCCAAGTAATTCAGCGCATGAATGCATGCTTATTATGCCCAAATGCCAATGCTATCTGAGGCTGCATTTGCTCAGAATTATGCAAAGCTGTTTGCAGTACCACCTGCTCTACTAGCACTTTTCTAGGAGACAGTCAATGTCTTCAGGCTGGCACCTCAAACCTGACCTTAAAACACTCAAGAGCACATCGGTTCTGATGGCTGATACACCCTTGTTTACAAGTGAGCCTGACTTCCTGGCAAACACTACTCTAAAGAGAGCAACACAGGAATACTTTCCAAGCAACTGCTACCATCTAAACTCCAGATCTTCCAGCAGTGAAAGAAAGCCAAGCCACATATACAACCTTGTGCAGATGGCCAAGATTTGCCAAGTCACTGGGTTGATAATGTCAAGGTTAAAAAACAGACAAACGAGATACAAAACTAGCAGTTCCTGGAATCTTCTTCTGCTAAAGTGCACAGTATAGCCAGTGCCTATCTACTGTCCCCAAGTTCTGATGCTGCCAGAAAACTCACGTGCGGCTCTGGAGGAAACAGGGCCTTTGAGAGGCGGTACAGGTTGCGAAGGTTGAACTGGATGCTTGTATTGGTGACTCTTAGCTCATGCATATTTGTGGAACCGTCCCGTGGACAAATATCACTCTCTCCTGAGAATGGAGACACCGTGATTGTGTTCTTCAGCTCATATCGTGGCAAGTTGTCAGAAATCCCTCCATCGACATACCTCTGAAATCAAGACAAATTAAGCACTCAGTATTCTTAACTGATCAAGCAGCTTTTTTACTGTGCCGCTGTTCATATTTATGCCAACAACTTCGGAAGAGAATGGAGTACACCCAGCAGCACTGGAGAAGTCAAACCCAGTGATAGCACAGCGATCTTGTCTATAATCTCCTTTTGCTATGTGCCTTTCTTCCTACGGCCAAGTTTTGTTGGTCACAAGTGTTCAATGAGAAAGGCATATTCATTCACTTGTCTGACTGCTGACTTACATCTCCTATGGGGTTTGACTGCTGTCCAGTTAAATAATAAGACACATCAACAGCTACCTGCAGTGCAAATTAGAACTGATCTAAGCTGTCACACTGTGACAATGTGCAATTTTTCGCTTGTGTTTAAAATGAATAAACTCAGACACAAGTTGTCACTGGCAGAAGATTTGCTAACCAAAAGCAAAACCAGCTGATTTGTTGCTAGCAGCAATCCCAACACATGCATACGCATTTGGAATCTACTTGCTGTGGTGTGATAACAGAGTACAAGGGACTTGGGTTTTGCTTCTAACAGGTACCCTCTTATCAGAGAATGTTCTATATCTATGTACCATAATCACAATTGTGTCACCCTTGCAGAAAAGGCAACCCTAGCAGAATGTACTCAATTCAAAGCATTCGTTGAAATACTAAAATTGCACAAGGAGCTGAGCAAGACAATCTCTATCACAGGCCTTTGGCAGAGCAAGCAACATGCAGAAGATAAAAAGAAGGTCAAGCCAAAAGAACAGGAAGTTTGAGACCTTTAAGAGCAACAATGCAGGCTCTTGTGAACTCAGTTACAGAAGACTGTTGCTAATTTTGTATCAGGGTTGATCCTGCCATTAGCTGCCCGAAACCCATCCTTTTGGATGGGTTCACATGCAAATCTTCATACAGGAGTTACACGGCCTCATAAGCAGCAGCTGTAACATCTTCCAGCTCTCTGCTGGGTGAGGAGCTGACCTAGTGGAGCCTGAACCCAGGCAGACCATGGAAATGCTGATCAGAAGAGGAGTTGCTCCATTCTGCAACATGCTTTGCTTTGTCTCACAGGGAGACTGACCATCAACATCACTCTTTCGATACACAATACCTAGGAAAATGCCAGCTGCTTTGCCTGGAGGGTGCTTTGCACTTTGTTCTCTCATGAAAGATGGCAAACAGGCAGAGACCTCTTCAAGGAGCTCCTCTGAGACTAGGGAACAATTCATAGGCTCTTAGGCTGAAAGCAATCAAATTCAGCTGTAAGAACCCAGCTCCCATTGAGGCAACAGGGTCAGGGTGCACTGCACAGCAGGTTTCTTGGGGACAAACTAAACCTTGGGAATACCTCTGAATACAGCCTACAGGTTCAAGGGAAATGGCTTGTGATTACAGTGTAGAATACAGCAGCACTAACTCATAGCATAAGGCATTTTATCCTCATGTCAGGCCTCGTTCATTAAACACAATATCAAGACACACATAGTTCAGAGACTCCACCACCTACCTGGGTTTGGGCACTGAAAAAAGAGGAAGGATAGGATAGATTAATCTCAGGGAGAAGTATACCCTGTTGGAAAGAGGAACACTCAGCTTGCTTAAGGGTTGCTTTCTAGACAATGAGGTGCAAAAAATCAGTTGAATGCTTCCTCCCTTTTAAAGTGGGCATTAATTTTCCCTAAGCCAAAAGCAATCATATAGCAAACTGTGATTGTGGTCATCTCCCCAAAGCTGTTCTACTGAAAGCCATACTAGGTGCAGCTAGAGTTGAAGATGGCTGACTCTGTCTGCAAGGACGAGACCATGACAGGCTGAGTGGGAAGAGGACAGAGGCAGGCAGGTAGCACCCACTTGGTACAAAGAAGATGGAGATAAGATTTTTGGCCACTTAGTTCTAAGACAATACTAGCATTACAGTAAGGATGCAGAAACATACATTTACCTAAGGGTGGCAGCATGAGTGCAGGGATGCCATTAGAAAGAAGGCTTAACTACAATAAGGCTGTCAGGCAAAGACTTCTCACTGCATGAAAATCTTGGAATACATGTGCAGACCCCGCTCTCTGGTCCACTATTCCCCAAGCAATGCCAATTACTATTCCTTACTAAAGATCTGCTGCCACTTCTTTGTATTTGCCCAAACCTCCAGCAAACCAAGCCTAACCACTTCCCAACCTCCTGCAAAGCCTCTAACAGCACAGAGCCAGAGGCTGGAGGCCCCAGCTGCTTGCAGGCATGAGCAGCTGCAGCTTTTGGGAATGGTTCATGGGCTGGGGTATTTTCTAGGGTGCCCAGTTCTATTCCCTTATCGTGTCCTCCCATGCACAGGGCCCCTTATTCACATGAGCTGACAATTAGCTTTTTGATGCTTGTTAGGGGTTCATCTCACCCATATGCTACAGTTCACAGCTAGAGTGTGTGTTGACAGCTCAGTTATTGACCCTTCCATTTCCTGGTATTTGAGGTCCTTCTCAACCAACTTGATCACCTTCTATAACAAGGTGACCCACTTAGTGGATGAGGGAAAGGCTGTGGATGTTGTGTACTTAGACTTCAGTAAAGCCTTTGACACCATTTCCCACGGCATTCTCCTGCTCATAAGCTTCAGCAGCTCATGGCTTGGATGGGTGTACTCTGCGATGGATAAAGAACTGGCTGGATGGCTGGGCCTAAAGAGTTATGAATGGAGTCAAATCCAGTTGGGATGAGGCCAATTGTGTGAGGTTCAACAAGGCCAAGTGCCGGGTCCTGCACTTGGGTCACAACAACCCCAGGCAGCGCTACAGGCTCAGGGAAGAGTGGCTGGAAAGCTGCCTGGTAGAAAGGGATCTGGGGGTGTTGATTGACAGCTGGCTGAACATGAGCCAGCAGTGTGCCCAGGTGGCCAAAAAGGCCAACAGCATCCTGGCTTGTATCAGGAATAGTGTGGCCAGCAGGACTAGGGCAGTGATCGTCCCCCTGTGATCAGTGCTGGTGAGGTCCCACCTTGAATACTGTGTTCAGTTTTGGGACCCTCACAACAAGAAAGACACTGAGGTGCTGGAGCAAGTTCAAAGAAGGGAAATAAGGCCGGTGAAGGGTCTGAAGTACAAGTCCTATGAGGAGCAGCTGAAGGAACTGGGGCTGTTTAGCCTGGAGAAAGGGAGGCTGAAGGGAGACCTTATTGCTGTCTACAACTACCTGAAAGGAGGTTGTAGCATGGAGGGTGTTGGTCTCTTCTCCCAAGTAGCAAGAGACAGGACGAGAGGAAATGGCCTCAAGTTGCACCAGAGGAGGTTCAGATTGGATATTAGGAAAAAAAATCTTCACAGAAAGGGTTGTCAAGCACTGGAACTGGCTGCCCAGGGAAATGGTTGAATCACCATCCCTAGAGGTGTTTAAAAGACATATGCATGAGGTTTTTAGGGACATGGTTTAGTGCCAGAGTTAGGTTATGGTTGGACTTGATGATCTCGAGGGCCTCTTCCAACCAAAGTGATTCTACAGTTCTATTTACTTGCAAACAAACTGCCTTTTAACATACACATTAATCTATGTAGCACAAGGGGAGTCCAAGCTCAGCTGAGGCCCCTAAGCATGACTGCAATATTCAGAGACGCTCCAGCTCTGCACAGCCTTCAAATGTTTTCATGCAAACACAGAAGGGAGAAATTGATCAGGCAGCTTTGGGCAGGATGTTAAAAAAAGCTCTAGCAGGCAGCAGAAAGTATCAGGCATGTAGGAGAGGGACTACACTCATTATTTCTATTCTGAATGCAAGTTCTTTCCACACGCAGAGTTGGAGCCTCAGTGACAGAGAACATTGTACCAAGAAGGCAGGAAAACCATCTGCTAAGTCAGCCAGCATTTGCCCAGATTGTTACTATCATGTTAAATCCTCTAGTCTTCAGGACATTTATAGCCAACTGCAGACAGTAGTGGAAAGAAGACACACTCACTGTTGGAAGCCATTACCTGGGAATTTCTTGTGCCTCTTCAGGCTAATTGCTGCCAGCAGACAGACAATAAGACTGCCAAAACTGAGTACCAGCATTTCTGCCATCTTATTCCTTAGTACATGATTTAATGAAGGAGCATCTTAGAGTCTTACTTACCACTCCACGCAAGGTTGGAGGTATCAGCCCACAGTAGACAGGAATAAAGGTGCTGCAGACACAGGCCTGAGGGAGAAAGAGATCCAGAATATAAGAAGATGATCATACCCTACTGAACTTCTCAGAACACCACACTGGCATGTGCTGACAGTTATACTCCAGTACTTGGGGACCAAGGCAAAACAAAACTGTATGCAGTTCTTGTCTAGCCCTGTGCAGTAATTTTCCATTCACCTGGATCAGCTCCTCCTTGGAATTGAAGTCTGACAGTATCACATTTTCTCCATCAGAGACTCGCGTCAGAGAAATACCCAAACGTCCCGCTGCAACCTCATGCCCATTCTCTGGCACAGTTTTGGACAGGCACATCCGAATGGTCTTCACCAAGTTGAAAGATGGGTGGAGTGGGCCCAAGAACCTCTTCCGGGCTTCTTTTGACACTCGAATAATGCTGGCACCAGCCTCACCTGCAACAAGAGAAAGAAAAATGCACCATTGAAACCCTAGTAAAACCAGCCTCCTTTACAAAATAAGGCACAGAAAAACCTCATTCACAGCTTTACTCAGAGGTTTCTCCCCACTCGCTGATATATAACTCAAGACGAGAAGCTATTGTGGGCAGTGTTATACAAGTCATGAAAGTTTGCTATCTTGGCCTTCACACTGCTCCACTGCAAAGAGCTACCGTCATCTCACATATGTTTTATAAAGGAAAAGACCACATGCAACTGGTCAAGGCCTCACACTTTTTCTTAGATCCTGTTTCACTGGCCAACGCAGGGCTGATAAAAACACAGGCTAACAAAGAAAACAAGAAAGATGCTTTAACAGCTTTGAGCTTATGGCTAAATTCACTTCAAAACATCTTCCACTAAAACTTTTCTAGTAAGCATCTTCTTTTTTCTGACATGAAAAAACATCATCTGCCTGTAAGCAAAAGTGCCAGTAAACAGGAATGTTGGTGCTTTCCAGCTAAGTGATCCCAGCTCTGCTGTGAACGTCAGCCACATCTCAGGTGAGCAAGTCAGACACTATACTCCATTAGGGAATCAGTGACTTAGTGCCACCTAGAGAGTCTTTGGCATCCCATCCCTTCTGTGTCTGATTCCACAGTGCTAAACTGGTGGCAAGCGGGACTCACGAAGGCATGTCTGCTTTACCCTTTCACACAGTGACCCAGCTGGGTTTGGAGGAGAGGAGACATCCCATCTGCACAAAAAGGAAGGCATCTGTTAAGCCCATTATCTCACAGTCACTAGGAGCTGGCTCTGGCAAGAACATCAGAGCTCTCCAGTGGGAAAGCAGGGAGGGGAGAAAACAAAACAAAAACATCAACCCAAGCCAAACCCTCAGCACCCAGCATGCTGCCCTTTGCACACACTGGCTGCTGCTTCCACACACATCTAGCCATGGTGAGATACATGACAACAGTTCCTTTAAGTACCAGCCAATCGCAGCATTCCCATGGGCATCAGGAATATATGTGCGAGAAGAATGTGAGGGGATGAATTAAAGAAACCAGGAGAAAAGAGATGTGTTTTCACAACTTCAGACTTCTCTCCAATCAAACTGAAGTTCAGTCCCTGGAGAAAGATGAAAGACTATCAGTTCAAGCCAACTTGAAATCCCTCTATTTTGCTTTTGCATCTGGTCTTGCAATTGCAGAAAGGAGGTAGCAGAACCCAAGTTAGACCCAGGCTAATAAATACAATGGAGATAAGAGCAACAACATTCTCAATGCTATGTTGACACATCCCACTCTTTTGCAATACACATGTGCCAGCAACATGTTTTCTATGAACACAGCCTGTGAACGTGGTTCTGTGCTTAGGAAACCCATTAACACCAGTAGCTCAAGCACACACAGAACTGGACCCTTGAAGATAAACCATGACTCTGGGGACAGGACTTTAGGCACTGTGAGGCAGCAACTTAGAAGAAAATCTAAGTTCTCCTCTCTGGAGCAATTTTTAGCACTATAATCCCAGTCTTTTGCTCTGTCCTAGAGCAATGTTTAGCAGTCTAATTCTGATCTTATTTACTCAATTAGCAGTAAGCCATTGAGCCCAGCCTGTTACAGATAGTAGCCACATGGTTCAACATCCTTCCCAAAATGAAGTCAGCCTCCCAGAAATTACATTTTATCAGCACCAAGATATTAGCACTCATAATGCTTCCTAAGATACCTTCACATCTGACAACGGGAGGAAACGCACACAAAGAAACTGCAGAAGAGCCAAAACCTGAATGAATCCCAGCCCAGCCCCTTGGTCGGATGACCCCAGGAAACTCCACCGAGTACACTGCAGGGAGTTCCTGACTTAGCTGAAAAACCCAGTGGGAAGGTAGGTGTTGAGCCAAGGGGAGACACTCTGTGGGCACGGGCCATGCTGGGGGGGTGTCACCCTAGAGATGGTGTTTAGCGAATGATCCTTTCAGACTTGGCATCTCAATGCGCAGAAAGATTTGACAGCAATACTGAAAATAACTGCAATTAAATTGAGCTTATGACTGTTTGAACTAAAATGTGAGCTAGAAGTTGCTTAAGAAAAACAAAACAGCTAAGTCCCCAATATGCCAGGAAACAGACTGTTTCAGCATTTGAGGAGAGACTTCAGTTGCAGCTGCCTGCTCTATCACTATTTCACAGCCAAGTGGGGTGGGAGGCACAGAAGAGAATAGAAGAAAAAAAATAATTATTGCTAAATAGCTGTTTTGGTCTTTGAATACTTTCTGGGTGTTCGTTGTTGTTTGTGGTGGGTTGTTGTTTGTGGGGTTTGGGTGTGGGGTTTTTTTTAATACACATGTGAATACTGGTCAACATACAGGAGCTTCTGATGTATTTCAATTTAAGGGCAGCTGTGGTTTTGTTGGACTTGCTGGCTCACTTGCACTAAAGCTGAGTGCAGAATGGCTCTGTGGGAAGAGACAGGCACAGGGCGATCTGAAGAACCACCACTTTCCTGGAAACAAGGCCAGCTAAGACTTCAGCCAAAGGAGTCACATTTATGCAGCTAGATCTATGACAGACAACAAGCCCTCTTGGAAATACATTTGGGAGGAGAGAGAAGAGGTGAAAGTGTTTTAATCCTGTAACTACCAGAAGTGCTATTCCAGGAAAACCAGCTCAAATTCTGCTCATAGCATGCCAGAGGGAGCAGCTGAGTGAGAGGTGTTCAAGAGAGACGAGTCCTATAGAGGTCACCTACAAGCTGTTAATTATTACTAGGGCTAGTCCTGTGCCAATTCCAGTCCTCAGAAAAGTTTCCCATGGTTTTTGATGGATCTAGTGATTCAGAACACAGGGTCATGTGAAAAAGCTAAATTAAGTTCCTCTTCACTTACTGAGGTATGTACTGAGGAGCAGAGACAGTCTCTAATAGTTGGTATTCCTTTCTGGGAAAACACTTCATTCTTCTCCCACCAACCAGTACATTCAACACTTCTCCCTGTACAGATTTACTACACCTTTTCCTCTAAAATTGTATTAATATGTGGAATATTCCACTTTCATTAGAAAAGCAATATTCCCCTTCTTCTCTGCCCCCACCACTGCCCCAATGGGTGTTGAACCCAAGTACCGCAGGGCCATCATCCTCATCTGACTTTCAGCTGTGATGACACAAAGGAGCACCAGATAGTTGTGTCCTGAAACACCCCAACATGTTCCTTGCCAGACAAGGGAGGCCAACTGCTCCACCTCTGCTGGTTCATCTGTGATCCTTCTACAGCAGCTACAAGAGGCAAATTACTGTTGCCTATGGGAAAAGACCTGAAGGCAGTTACTAGTTTGCATTTCATTTTTAAGCTATGTCAAGCTAGCTTCACATTAGCTTATTGGCATAGCAAGATCGTTCCCTTGAAGAACTGTCTTTCACCCCCACCAGTCATGCTCAACTCCAAAATAACCCAGTATCTATGTCTACTGCCTCACATGCCTTAAACTGCCCTTCTCTAACCTGAAAAGCAATCAAGCAACA
Organism: Caloenas nicobarica; assembly: GCF_036013445.1. NCBI lineage: Eukaryota > Metazoa > Chordata > Aves > Columbiformes > Columbidae > Caloenas > Caloenas nicobarica. The sequence goes on along the minus strand of NC_088249.1, from coordinate 49,527,704 downwards.
TGTGCTATTTATAACTGTATTCAAACACCTCCAGCCACAGCAGCCTGGTGCTACTCTGACTCTGGAAAAGGAGAAGAGCTGAAGATAAATCACTAAAATCCATGTCTGCCAGGCTGCTGAGAAGACCCTTAACTGCAGCCAAGAGTTCCCAAACGAAACAGAAAGGCTACTTCAAGTCTGTGCAATGCATAAGGATGAGGACCATTGCAAAGCTTAAACACCCCACAGCAGAAGGAGTGACTAGTAGGGAAGAAGGGCCTCTTTGGACCCATATCTGCAGGGCTTTTGCACCAAGAGTACCATGATGCTCACCTGTTATTGTTCGACCACATTGATATCCATCTGCCAAACAGCAAAGGCATGGTTGACCCATAAAGTATTTCAACTGGGAAAAAAAAAGAAGCCTAATACACAAGCAAAAATAGCAGAGCAGGCTGAAGAGGGAGAAGGGCATTCTGGACATTCCATCCAGCAGCTCTTGTGACTATGGCTCACCCGTGACACTACAGCTCCCTCTGGAAGAGCTCCACGTTGACACAAAGATCACCCTCTGTGCCAGGGACATTCCTGCTCCCTGGCTAGGGCAGCAGTAAACAGGATGCAAGCTTAAAGGAAAGGCTCTCCAACAGGGATGGAGAACAGAGGACAGCACAGACAGTGGGTGGGTGTAGGGATAGCATCTCCTGTCCCTGCCAGCAGGAGGCACAGACAAAGGTCACACCCCAGACTGCAGATGTCATACCTCAGCTGGACTACTGGGGCAGGCAGAGAACTGTGCAGATCCTTGCTAAACCTGCTTCTCACTCCACATCAACAGGAATTCAAATGGACTCCTTTCTACACATCAGCAACACAAGAGGCACTGCTACTCTCTCCTCAGTCCCATTAACCAGCTACAGCTCCAGACTGGCCAGACACACCAATACAAAAAGATCTGAAAGGAAGCCAGCTAGCAGAAGGAAGTTCAGGTGCTTTTGACATTCCTCCAACACCCTGAAAGCCCAACGCATGTTAGTCTGGGATGGCACGACCAAGCTATTTTGACTGCAAGGTTTTCAGGACAAGAGCCAGCTCCTGTGTACTGTAACCAGGGACCTCATTCTGGAGCTGCTTAAGTTCTGCTTAGCTATCTGTTTGAGTGATGTTTGTGTGATGCTCAGCACGGATGCTCCCTGCAAGAGTCCCCAGCTACAATCTTCACATCATTTTCAACTCAGATGGTTGCTGAGCATTACTGGAGTTCTCATGTTTCCCATTAGTAGATCCCAGTCCAGCTCTGAATTTAGGAATAGCATGAGTCAGAAGAAATTGACTAGCATGATCTCCCTCAAGGTTAATTTAGCTTGGTTGCCTGTCCCTTGCTAATTCAGCTGTGCCTGTACCTCATCCATAGAAGAGCTAAAAGCCAGTCTCTAATGGCAAGCATGGGTTTACAGAGAGCTGTCCCACTTTCTTGCTGGGCACAAATCCCCAGGCTGCTCCAGCTCAGCACACACAGCTCCTGCACCTGCCTCTTCTCTGAACATCGAGAGAAAGCAATGCACATACTTTACCTGCCTGGTCTCTCCCAGGAGATTATACAGTCCTATTATAACACAGTCCTGTTACCAGCACACAAACATAAAGCTGTAAACAAGAGGCACCAAAACAAAAGTTTGCAAGCTGACATCTAGAAAATAATTACCAGAGAACTTTTTGGATGTTTCCTCACAGTTAGCTCAGACCGCCAGAAAGTGCTCATTTGTTCACCCCAGGGAGCAACGCATAACAACGTGTCCATGACCCAAGGACAACCCCAGTTCTTGTGGGCAGTGACCTCAGTTTGTGAAAGATCCCACTGCTCGGCTGGACTTCTGTTCCCCTTCCCCCACTCTAACGCTGAAGCAACCTGGTTTCCACTCATTGTCCCAGAGGAGCAAAAACCAGACAGACCTTCAGCTGAGCTAAGCTAAACAAGGGTTGACTTGTGCTGAATGGGAACCTGACCCAAGATGTTCTCTGACTATCAGCAAGGCTGGATGGATGTCAAAGGGGGGCCCAAAGACAAATTAATGCCAGCAGGAAATAAAGTGAGAGCAATGTCTTATGATCTGCCCTTATAAGCTATTTCCAGGTGATAGGTGTACCCTACAGCTGGTGATAGCTCTTTAGTTTCAGTGTGTGTGGAAAAGATATCTATCCCTCACTTGCCAAAAGTTGTATAACCCCTACTATTTAACACTAAGAAAAAACATCCATTTTTAAATATTTGAGGCTGGAAGATGGCAGCTGGCAATGGAGCCTCTAAAGGCACCAGTTCTTTCCACATCTGTACACATCTTCCTATAAGCAAGTAACACTGAGAAACTCTGTGTACCAAAACAAGCTGTTCTTCTGGGACTTTCCTAACTTTGGTTGTTCTGATGTATATTTATTTTATGGTCTTCTCTCAATTCTTCTACTATTTTGCCATCAGATAGGAAACAGCTCAGCTGAATGGGCTCCAGATAAGAGATACAAGAAGGAAGCTTTTCTGGTTTTTTTGGTGATACATAAATAGCAAACAACTCCTCCACCAAGACACATCCACTAGGTCTGCAGACAGCCCTACTGCTTGACCAGCTGTTCCTGTAGCAGGCAACCCTTCCCAACAGGGTTGGGATTTAACCCGAACTCAACAAGCAAATTATTTTGCACAGGAGATTGCTTAGAAAGCCTGGCCACTGGCTGTAAATAATGGTCTTTCTCCCCCTTCACTCAAGAGGGCATTGATATATAGGAGTAACTCCTAGGGATCCCTACGGTAAGCAACACCTATTCTGACCTTACAGGTGAGGCAGGTGGAAACACCAAGAGGAAGAGACGGCTTTTCAAGCACTTCCAGGTCTCACAGCCAGAGACAGATGCTGAAGGAAGGGCTCAGCCCACAACACTTTCTGGCTCAGATTCTCAGTGCTCAGCATTGCAAAGTCTAGACACAAACAGTGCCAAGACGCAGCCTGTGGCAGGAGGGATAAGTAAGCCAGATCATCTGCAACTGCTTCAGAGCCAGAAGCCTCCTTCTTAACATTTTTGTCCCCAAGATGTTTACTTCTCCATTTCAAGTAAAATTTGGGGAAAAAAGTAAAAAGCTGTTGGTCACTTCATCTGTTCAAATAAAGCCAAACCAAAAGGAGCCATTTTTCCCCTTTGAGCCAAAAGCAATGGTTATTTTGTGTGCTCTGGATACCAGTTAATAGATGAACCAGAACTATTGCCACGTCCTGGATGTGGGGAGCATACGGAGAAGATCTACATTTAAGTTGCCCCAGTTTTTTCCCTCTTGCACAGAGCAGCTCACCATGCAACCCACAGTGACTGTTACTTGCCTGTCCACCCACTGGTACCTACAGGGTAGTAACCTTGTGCAAGCCAAAGTGCAAGATGCACAATTCATATCCCATCTCACCTTAAGGTAGGTTGCTCTGCTTTGTACAGAAGCAAAACGGTTTTGCGAGAACAGGCACAGGAGCTGCCAGGCCTGATTATGTCTCTAAGCTAAACCTTTGCACTGAACTCAATAGTGTTGGCACACCAAAGCCTCACCAGGCAACTGATGTTCTGCAAGCTGAGGCCCACTTTGTTTCTGCAGCCAGGACTGGAGCATTTACTCTTGCAACACAAATCACAAAACAGCGCAGCTGCTACTGTGAAACAGTCAATAGGAAGGCCAAGAGGCAGCTCAGTTCAGGCAGGCAGCCACGATCGTTCTCTGTCACAACCACAACAGCAATCCCCACTAGCTTAATCTTTCTTCACTGTAATTTCCTAATATGAGGCTTAATGCCTCTGTTCATTGCATTAGAGGGAAATTAAATGGCATAACAGCATGAAAAGTCACTCAGGACCCCAGTTGTACTGAAAGCCATGTCCTGTCCTCATCCATCCATCAATCCGTGCAAATGCTACAGTGCAACGCAAACTGCATGAGGTGAAAAGAAATGGGGATTCATAGAGTAAGAGAAGGTGCAGCTCAGACCCCTGCTGCTCATTCTGACCCAGAGCAATGCTGGGTTTTAAGTCACTTTTTAAAAGCAAGTATTCGGCAAGAAAAAGCTAGTGAGGGGAGAAACATGCTGTAATAAAGCAAAATTGCCTTTTTCCTCTGCCCTGCATAGAGGCAGAAGTGGAACCACATCCAATTCTTGCTTTATTCATCTGATTGAAAACCACTAACACAAAGCCTCCAGTGGTTGTTATTCTGAACAGGAACTGGAGCAGAAGGATTAAGCCTAGCCTACACACACAATGTTACACATGCCCCCTCCATACTCATTTCTCAGGGTAAGTCTGCAGGATGGTACCACACACCTAGAGAAAAGGCGCAGTTTCCACTTCACAGCGGAAGTATCACTAGAGAGGCAAGATGCTTTGGAAGAAGAGAGACCAGTGCTACAGGACAGTAGATACCTTTGCCGGGCACCTGCACCACAGACTGATGAAGACAAAGTGGAGTGAGCAGTCATCATTTCTGTTTCCAGAGCCTGAAGAAATAGTTGCCATGTCAGCATCACTTCAGCTTTATCACACAAGAGCTATTACTCTCAGCTGGCTCATCAACACCAAAGCAAGGCCCATATATAGCTTTTGGTGGCTTTCAGTCTAACACCTGCAAAATGCCCTCCTGCATGCTTGCAGGTGGCAATTGTTTTGTGTTCACCAGAGTTGTTACCAGAGACATGGCTGGCTCTGTCATGCAGAAAAGAGGTGTCCATCTCCCTTCTCCCCTGTCCTTTCTCATTGTACACTTGTGTGGCTGCTACAGCACTGTCTTGCTCTGACACAGAATAAAAGGAATAGCTCTGCAGTCCTCCACAGGCCCTCAGCCTGCATCATGCCCAGTTCCCTCATGCTTGCGGTTAGCCAGCTGCTCCAGTCTGTGCCAAGTACCTCATCATGCACCTGTGAGTACACTGCTTGCTGTGTCCTTCCATCTTATATAGGCATGCTAAGTGTCACCTTACACCCCTGAACTTTTCCCCACTAGCCATGGCATGAGCATAGCCTGCTACCAGCAAGGAAGCAAGAATGAGAAGCTTCGTTCCAAAGCAGTCCTCAGAAAAGGCACGGGCATTTTGTTCTAGAAGGAATCTAATTTTGATGAAGAAGCTTATTTGGGAAGCATCTTCAGTCAGACCACAAGGCAGGATGCATTCCTTGGGAGCCATGATACAAGAATATCTGGAGATTGACATTACCTTTCTTCCATGGACGTCAGCAGCAGTCTCCCAACCACAACTCCCAGGCATCAAGATGATTCCAGTTCTGGAAGCAGTCATGTGAGCAGGACAGGAGCTGCTCACAGAGGGTTGCACAAACCCCTGCAAGGGACGAGCCTCTGCTCAACCCTTCCTGCAAGGCTGAGCAAGTAGAGCAAGCAAGTAGAGCAGCAAGACAGATGTAGCAATGTCCACCTGAAGATCACACACGCAGAATGAGCTCTCTGTGTGCAGAAGTATAGCTAGTAGTTAAGTGGTTAGTTTGTTCCCATAAAGAAGTTTTTACCAGTTCTACTATGTAAGAACACTGGACTAGATAAATTAATGGAACTCCCTCTATGCTGACAGCCCACTCCGAAACAGGCCTCTAACTTTCTCCGTGCCTGACATAACTATGGCAGCCTGAATCCACAGCCTGCTTTCATGATACACTGGAATAACATTCTTGCCACGTCCAGCCCTTAATCAGCGTTCAATGAAGCCAGCAAGAGCAGCTCTTGTAATTAACATACATTAAAGGCTCCTGGATTTATTTACACCCTCAGATGCCACCTCATCTACTTCAGGATGCTAAATTACACAAGCCACAAGAGTGGCAGCTCAAAGACACCGCCAGAGCCTCCAACACTAAAATGGTACTCAGTCCTTTAAATCCTAACCCAAAAGGCTTCCAAAAACCAGTATCCATCCAAACAAACCACACCGTACGAAGACGAAGGTCCACTCTCAGAAGAAATCCTCCAGGCGCAACATAGCCAAAAGCCTGGGAAACAGCTGCTGAAGACACTTCACGAAGCTTGCTCATTCCAGAGGACTTGTCAGACAAAAGCCACCAATATAGATTTGGCCTAACAATAGAGATTTATCTACACCAGAAAGCACCATAGTTTCAGGTTTTGGCAAGTGCCGGAGGGCAGCACAAAGCCCTGGGTTCTACTAAAACTACCAGCTTCTACACCTGACGTATCCCAAACAGTGAGAACAAAATGCACACCACCCACCTGGACACATCATGGAGCTTGGCTTGTTCTGAGCCTTTCAGCTGCAGAGAGTCCCCTTCTCCAGGAACACTGAGGACAGATCTTCCAGGCACACTGTACCACAGATCAGCACAACCCTAGGGACAGTATCAGGCCTGCCACAAGCAGCAATTGTATCACAAGTGTCAAACTCTCCCCTCCCTTCCTCCAGCCTTTGCAGCTAAAACAGGTAGAGCCACAACAATCTCCAGCATCTTTTCTACACTCTCAGGCTCACCAGTGCCCTCCCTTCTACGTGCTCCTTGGAAGGGATTTTCTACTACCCCAGGCCCTATCACCTCCAGGACACATACTGCCTTTTCCCAAGGAGATGGCCTTCTACATGGATGGAATCACTTCCTCTACCCCTCCTTTTCATCAGCTCATACTCTCTCTGATGCCTTATGCCTGTTTGACAAGGAAGATGGCCCAAGGCAAATATACATACCTGGGATCCCTTGATTGCTAGATTTTTGAAGACACATCCTGACTTTCACCTTAAGTCCAGAAAGAAACAGACTGAGTATTCGAGCTGGGCAATGGAAGTGCAGAAGTGCAGAAAATTCAATGAGAAAGTGGTGGCCAGTTTGGAATTCAAACAGCAGCAGTGTCTGCCTTGTGGAGAGCGTGGTGGACAGGAATTACCCACCCACATTGCTCCTCAGACTGGGGGACTTCTGAGCTTTTGCAAAAGGCCCTAGAATTAGGAGGCTTGTCCATTCCCAACTCTGGAAAGAAGGAATGCTGAACAAATTATCATTTCTACAGCCCTTGCATGGTCCTCTTCAAGTACAATACAAAGCAAGCACAGCAGAGTTGAAAATCCACCCAACCAGGCCAGTGAATATTTCACCCCTGCTTCATGGAGGCCACAGAGGGAAATGTGTGGAAGCCAAAAGCAAGCAGGGGGCTGGCAGCAGAGTACAGTCACTCCAACAGGCAGGAAACAAACACCATAAGCTACTGGACACACAGACAAAGCTCTTCTAATCACTACTAGCAGCAGGAGTTTGGAACTGAAAAACAGATCAAGGAATCTGAGGGAGGTTTTTGATTTATCAGGACTAAACTTAACTTGCAAACATAATCAATAACTGTACACAGGCCCCTGAAGAACACATGACAGCTTCTCATGTTTTATAGGGAAGACTTGCAGGTGCCTTTAAGAGTTTTGGGAGATGAGAGACAGAAAGAAGTAGAACAGCCTGGACATGCTACAAGTTCAAGAGAGAAGCTGAAATCATGGGTCAGAAGAATGACCATGCAAAGACCACTTGTGCTGTTGCCACTGACTCTGCACAGCTGCTGTGGCAGCTGATGGAGCAAGGCTGGGCACCAAGCTGTTCTGCACACCTACTGTCCACGTGGGCTGACAAAAGAATAAACACATGCATTACTATGGCTATGTTTTTTGCTAAGAGTGGCTGCTTGGCTTCCCTTGCACTCATCCAATGAGATGCCTGCAAGAGCACCTTTCCACACAGGAACTTCTTCATTAGAGCCAGGCAGACAGCAGGAACAAGCTCCTTCCTTCCCAGCAAAAGCTATTGCAGGCTACTTGGCTGCTAGCTTACTCATCTAGACACCCAAGCCTGCAGCACTGTGACTGCTGATGACACTGATCCAGGCACAGCAGCTTCTCCAACAAGCCAGTGAACATTTCTGACTATGTCAGCACATGACATCCTCCCACCCACCTCTATTTTCCACCAGAGAAAGAAGCAGTAACTTTACTGCTTCCAGGTAGTACCAGGAGGTTCCAAATGAATTACACCCAAGTATATACATAAGGGTGCCTCTCCTTCCATTGATTGGGCTGGGGCTGCTGAGCTCAACAACTTTTCCCACAGCTACGGCCTTTGCAGGAGATGCAAATGACAATCTCTTGTGCAGGGAAGGACCTGAGTTTTGAGAGGCCACAGATGCTATGAAGCTTTTCTTTGTGTACCTGGGGAGACCTATAGATGTCTCCACACAGCCAGGCAAAACAGCACCACGTATACTTCCCCTAGGATAAGCTTCATGATTCACGCTCTGGCCAGCACAAAGTGGCATTGCTCTGAGGATTCCATAGAGACTAAGCTGATTTATTTCCCTCTCTCAATCTAGGATTTGGTGTTAGACTGCACACACACAAAGAAAAATAACCTCTGTGACCAGTCCTTAAGCCTTTGCATGCACATAATCAAATTTCAGGAGCACAACATTCAAGATGCTGCTATTATTCATCATCTCAGTTTCAAAAAGTAAAAAGAAGGTTTGTTAGATTGTTTCTCTTCCTGCTACCCAATGGAAAATCTCTGCAGGTCAGCAGCATATTTCCTGGTAGTCATATGGTGACAGCTGTCAAGCAAACCTGAATGTCAAATAACTGTTACTTCATCTCAAGTCGAGCCTGAGACAGAGTCCTGGCTAAGATACTAGTTAAAAACAAACAAACAAACAAAAAACCCCAACACCACCACCACGCACAAACAAATCAACTAAAAAAACCCAAACACCCTCCTTTCTACATTCTTAGTACTAGAAGCATCCCCTCAGCTTGCTTTACTAGTTTCTGCTGACATCACCATGCTTTAGGGTAACAGCTAACTCCCAGAGATGGGGGTTTGATATCCAGCTTTGCCTCTCACAGCAGAACCTACCTTTTCCCCCTGAAAAAGCAGCAATTCAGCAGTTCCAACCCACCCTCAGATGAGAGCTATATAGGACAATACTCACGTGCTACACAGACAATAGAGATGCTGTTGGTTAACTGAGTCACAACTACAATCTGGGACCTTAGCATCAGCTCAAAACCAGCTTTTCAGCGATTACAGATTCACATCCCATCATTCATCCAGGCTGCTATGCTTCAAAACAGGCACACCAAACCCCATACAGCTCACCAGAGTGAGATGATTCAAGACCCTTAACAAAAATATATCACCTACCCTGTATTAAAGGTTTAAGAATCCAACGTCGGCTGCATTTTAATATTACTTGTGAATGAAAAAAAGGACAGCCTCATCATATCATAAAAGCCAGTTTAACTCATCCAGGCCCAGTAACTTCAGGATTTATTCAGACAGGAAAGCATCCTCAGAGGTCCAGGCCTAGAGTTTGTGAAAATCTGCAAGATTTAAGGTATGCATAAGCAGAAGACTGCAACTTCTCAGTTGCTTGGCATATAAAGGTGCATTTCCTGCTGTGCTAAACTCCAACAGCCTCAAGAGAAGACACAGGTATGTCAGAAAGCCACTTCCCAGAAAACCATCAGGACAAGAAGTGATTCATGCTACAACACTGCAGTATGCACAATCAAATAACTTGTAAACACGTGAGACTTTGCCTGACGCACCTTTGATAGCCACGCAGACTATTCTAGTGGAAAAATAGCAATGCTTTTTCATGCCAGTGAACAGAAGAATGTCCAAGCTGCAGAGAGTGCTTCAGATGTAGGACAATACCACCATTGTAGTCCTGAAGAATAAATCCAAGATCCCTACAACTTACTGGTAAAGTGCTTAAGAAGAACTAGGCGAGATCATTTCAGACCATAAATACCTCCTGGCCTCTTATTTAGAAATAAGGTCCTCTCTCTAGCTAATACAGGTGCCCAATATTGTTTTATTTGGTATTCTCAAGTTCAAAGTGAACTCTCAGGGCTGCAGATCATTTGGTCAGGGCTTTCAGTTCAGTGTTAGCCCATAGCAAAGCCTTACTGACATACAAAAGTTATGACAATGTGGTCTTAATTCAGGGAGAATGCAGAATCAGCTCAAAGGCAAGCTAAACAGATGCAAAGTCCAGAAGGGAAAAGCTGGAAAAGAAACCATTAAGTGGGGTCTTACCCTCTGAAGTCCAGAAAAATTTATGTTCTCTCCGATCAGGGTCTCAAAGGATTGGAATAAAAGAAAAACCCCAAAGTAAGAGGTTTTTTCATTTCTCCCCAGGAAGAATTTATCTTTGCATAGTAGAAACTCATTGAGTTCAGAACCAAGTACACATGTGTAAAGGCACTAACCTTAATCTACACACAGTCAAATAAGCAAGGCTTCTGCAAAATTTCCCTCTGCCTGTCATCCATCAAGGGACAGTATTTAGCATTCCAATTTGACTAACATGGCAACAGACAGTGCAGGGCAACAATTGCCATAAGATTCAAAGCCCACGGGCTATTACACCTACTCTCAGGCAGAAACAAGCTGCACAACAAACACATATGCAGGATCCTACACCAGACTGTACTAGGATGAACTGCTCTCCTAGTACAGGTTGCAGCTGTACCTTCTGCCCCATCCCCTTCTTCCCTATGATTTCATCCAAACCCTTGAACCTCAGCCTGGAGTATGCATTGCCTGGAGGTTTTATGACAAGGACAAAGTGCAGAATTACCATGCCCCACTCCAGCCAAGCACCCTGTTTGCTTTTACTTTCAGAAGTCAGCTCTGTTGCCTTAGAGCTGCTCTCTAACCAAGATACATGCCAGCCATACAGGCCGAGTCAAAAGAAAACTATCCCAGAGAAGTGAAACTTAAGACAGAATTTGAACACACAAGATCAAAGCCTTGGCTGGCTTTAAACAGTATGGCTTGCCCTCTTTCAGGAGCGGGGTGAATCCTGCCTAGAAGGTGGCCCCTAACTCAGGCCTCTTTATCCTGCCTCTCCTGGTACCTCATAGGAAGTGGGAAAACCTACTCCTGATTCACAGAAAACTCTCTACCAGGCTGTGTAACACCCTGATGGCAACACCAAGCACACCATGGATGCTCTGGACATACAAATAGCAAGAACAAGGTAGACATGATAATCAAATGGCATCTGTGCAAGGCAAAGGATTTGTGCACTACCACCAGCCTGTCTCATGTTCACACCACACTTCCAAGTAGAACAGGGACCACCCAGGCAGGAAACTAATTGTGCGGTCACCTCTTCAACAGAAGCAGCAGCAAGCAAGGTATCAAAAATCCATGATAGCTATCACCAAATGGATCCCTGCAGAAGGGATTAGAGGAGGCTTTTTCCCTTGTCCATGACAAAAGCTGGCACCATGGCATGACTACTACCTTTGAGATCCCAGACTGGGGTTCGTACAGCTGCTAAGAGCTTCCCATGGAGCTCCAGAAGCAACGGTTACACTTCATTAGGCATTTCAGTAAACAAAATGCTTAAGGAGGGGAAAACTTCAAATCTACCTACACAGAAAAAGCTAACTTTTGCTGCATGAAGGCTATATCTCTAAACTCTGCCTGTCCTCAAAGAACAGGGAGTGCCATGGAAAGACACCTGTGATCAAGGCGAGAAGAGTTCAAGCAGTAAACAGCTCTGGTTTCACTTGGCTCTAGGAGAGGTTTGTAATTCTCGGAGACTAAATAGATATACCTGATTCTCTCACACCACATTCGCCTTCCAAGTTTAAGATAGTTTTCTGCATTTGTTATTCTCAAAGTAAAAGCTTCCAAATACAGACTCTAGCATGTGTTTGTTGACTTTCCCCCCATATCCAAAACAGCTGAACTTCCAGACAGCAAAAAAACAGGAGGCACCACACACACCATTCTCTTCAGCGGCTCCCCAGACACGACCTAAGCAGGAACAGACTACATTGTGTGCCTGCTTCAGAGATAACTTTTTAAGGCTTTTTCTGTAACTTGAAAACAGAGATCTAGCTCTTGCAGATACCAAGAAAATTCCCCAGTGCGCTACACCCCCAGGAATAAACCCTCATCCAGAAGATGCTAAGAAAGAATAAAGCGAGTTTTCCTAGTTACTCAGAGATGCTTTTCAACTCTAATTTGAACATGCAACAACACACTGATGTGTCTATCTCCAGCTGCTTTGCCTCCCATTTGCAGCCACGAAGCTGGTGCCTCCTGTCACAGGCTGGCTCCACTCCTCACACACAGCCCGGCCAGACCTACATTCAAGCAAGCCAGACCCAAGAACTGAGCCCTCACAAGTCCACGTTAGTATGGCAGGCGTCAAAACCAGGACCCCTGCATTGACTTCCTAGTATCGGGTGCCTTCTTGACGTGTGGCTCCAGTTCCCCCTGCAGACACCTGCTCTGTGGGGTGCAGCGACACCCACCCGCCATCACACAGGGATCAGGGGCCCATTTTGGACACGAGCTTCACCACCTCACAGGGCTGAGGTCCCTCCAACACCCCCTCGGGCCTCAGCTCGAGGCATGCAGCCATGAGAAACTGGGCCGGGGAAGGTGTGTGTGAATACCGAGGTAAAGGCCTTAAAAACAAAGCGCCACACGCACTTCAGAAGAACGGCGAGGAGGGCGGCACGATATTTCCATCCCCCCATTCTGTTGTAATCACAACAGGGAAGGGAAGACTCGAAGGAGCGCTCGGCCCCGGAGGCCGGCTGGCCTCGCTGTGACAGCGCCGGCAGCTCCGCCCGCCGCCGCCGAGGGCTCCGCGCCCGCCCCGCGCTTACCAAGGCAGGCGCCGCTGACGAGGGCGGTGGCGGTGAGCGCCCCGGCCGAGGCGCCGTAGACCTTCCTGGCGTTGGCGACGAGGAAGGGGGCATGTTCCTGCAGGCAGCTGGCTACTCCGACGTGGTAGACCCCCAGGAAGCCGCAGCCGGCGAAGGAGATATTCCAGGTGGAGTCCGGGGGGAACATGGCCTCCGTGCCCCGCTGGAGACGGGGGGACGCGTGGGGAAGAAGCAGCCGCGACGGGGAGGGGAAACCGCGGGGCTCCTCTCACATCACACCGCCCCTGGGCGGGTAGGACGAAAGACGAGAGCCGGGGGACGCTGCTGCCACAACCAGACCCTGGCACACCAGGATTCGCCGCTGGGTTATGGGCGGCAGTCGCCGAGCTTATATGAAGCGGCCCGGCCCCCAGGCCCGCCCTCGGAGCGGCCGAGCCAGGGGGCGGCGGTGCCGGCCTTGGGCGGGAAGCACCCGGCCCCTCCTTCCAACCCTTCCCCCGGTGAACCCCCGGTCTGTGCCCAGGGAGCCCGGCCCCCGTGGGCATTGCGGTTATTCGCCGCCTGTTGAGCCATGGCAGCCGTACCAGCGCTTCGCTCCAGCGTGTGAGGCTAAGCCGGTTCCTTCAAGGAGGAGGGAGAGGAGAGGATCACTGCTCCTTGCAGCGCCCCAAACCTTGCCGTCTGCCGGGGCAGCAACCCGTCATTCCCACACAAAACATGCTGTTTCTTAGAGGCCTCTGCTCCAAGATCTTGGTGTTTCCTGCAGGTACAGTCCTTCGGGTTTGGTTTTTTTTTTTCAGATAGGCAAGAAACATGAGAGGAAGGGAAAAGCTTTGCCGTTTCATAAAAATCTGAGGAGCCAGAGGGAGGCAAGGCTCAGCACAGCCACAGCACAAGAACAAAGGAAAGACAACCCCTCTCTCTTGACAGCTCTCTGCCTCTAAACTCACCAGAACACACACAGGTGCTTACCTTTGCTAACCTTCTCTTAGGCATTTTCTCTAGATGCCTCTAAGCTCACCAAAATGCTTACCTTTGGTCAGGGCAACCGCAATTTCCAGTAGTGCTTCTGCACAACCTTTTAGCACTGGTAAGCCCATGGCATATCAGGTTGCCACAGAACAGCACTGGGTGGGAGGCCAGTGCTATTAGATCAAAATAGATTTCAGAAGCTGGAAAGATATCCTTGTCATAAACAATACAGACTATAGTCATTCAAACAATTAGATAAGTCTGAAAGTTTACGGTGACATCAAAAGGATCACCATAGTGAGAGAAGCAGCTGTTCAAAGCAAGGAAGCAAAATCTGCAGGAGGGAGATTTGGGAAGTACAAACCAAATAGCATCAGTAGTTTTTTAGTAGAATCAACAAGGGATGAAAGCACTTTCTACCAAAGTTTAAAAAAAATACTTAATTCATCCCGGCATAAGTCTGTTTGCATTAGTTTTCTTATAACTGGTCAGAAGTTTCTCAGTTGGGACACTGTTATACCTGTCCTTAACAGCTCTCAGACTACGCAAAGTTAAGCCTTCCTCCCCAGAGGAGTTTCACGAGTTATATTAGCTGAGGTCGTCCAAGCAGCCCCTCTCCTGTTCCTTCCATTCCAAATGTCCTTGCAGAGGATACAAGAGAAGCTGGTACCCTCCTCATAGAGGGGCCATCCAGGTTGTAAGAACACCTGTCTACTGCCTCGATCAGCTGACCAAAGCAACCAAACTCAGCAGGTAACCCATATATAAATCCAATATTCGAGGTCAAGATAGGCCTCAGACTCCAACTGCTACAAACAGAGTGCTTTTTTTATTAAGTGTTTGCACTTTCCTTCCATCAGACTGGCAGGAGTCCAGCTTTACCTTTCTTCTAGGCCCTACCCTGGAGCCCACCACCTCACCTAACAGCCAGGAAGTACCCTTGATATGTATTAGCTCTATCCTGGAGCACCTAAAGAATTAACCCTACTTATCTCAAGTTCTCTGTTTATGCCTTATACCCACCCTTCTTTCTCTTCCTCTTGTAGCTCTCCTTGCTTTTGTAATTTCCTTCCTACCTTGCATTTGATACGGTTCCATAACCTTTGTTAGCCTTCATCTCCTCCACCTGAAGAGGTAAGCCTTGGTGCACCTGAGCCTTGACCCTCTTAAAGGCCCTTCACATCAAGATGATCATAGTCCTTTCACTCCATGCTTCTGGTGATATGGAAAGGTATTTCCATGTAGCCAAACTCAAATAAAATGTTGTGTCTTGCATTTTCCAGAACAGGGATTGTACTGCAGAAGAACTAGTCAATGGGCTATAATTTCAGCAAAAATGTGTGGCAAAACTGAATACTGAACCTGGTTTGCAGATACTTCCCTAACACTTGTAACCACAAGAACAGCCTCATTCTGGAGCCACCACTGCTTCCTGTTTCTTCAGCATTTCACAAACGTTAAGGTTCCTACTATGTCTGGAAAATAGAAACAACAGTGCTGCAACAATGCTGCAGTTAGTTTCACTTGATTTCTCAACAGCAGTCTCATCCTGAGTTGTTTATATCACTATGCCTTGGCTCTCAAGGTTACCCATTAGAGGAGGTTAATGAAAAAAATAATGTGACGAGTGCTGCCTGGGTACTGGCACTAGCAGTCTGGTAAACAACTGCGTTTTTCTGAAAAAAAAATTTTCCCCCAAACTAATGTTTTTCTCCACAATAAGAAAGTACTGCCATAATCCTGCACTTGCTCATAATCGTGCAAGAAGCCGGGCCAGCATGATTTACATGGGAGCTTTTCATGTGTATCAAACTCCTATCAGAACACCGCAAGTTCAGTCATGTCCTTACATGTTGTGATGGCACTGAGACACCTTCCCATGCTATTTCTCTTTGTTGCATTTGTTTTCTAGTCTAATGAATGGTGAGCAGCTAGTACATATAATAATGTTCAAGCAAACGATGTTTTTTCAGGTAAGACCTTGGTTTTTGGCAGCCAACTGAATTAATTTTAAAGGGAATCTGAGGGGCAGTCTGTTACACTGTTGTCTACAGCATGTCATTGTTCATTGTTGCCTGTAGTCAGCTAGACTAGGGCACTGGTCATGAAGTCCAACCCAAGTGCTGTTAACATTGCCGGAAAGCCTGACTTCAATGTCTTTTTCTTACCTATGATGTTTGTATATATCAGACAATTCCATGGCAAACACTTGGGACTTGATTCATAGGAGCATCTCCTGAGGCAATGGAGCAGTGCCCTTGTCCTGCTCTCTTGGGATTAAATTTTCGAAAGCTAATACAGCTGTCTCTGTCCTACATAGTTCAAACCTACTGAGTTCAGCAGGGCTGCCTGTGTGTTAGTAGCTTGCAAAACTGGGCCTTAGTAAGAGTGAAACTAGTTAATTTGACAGGGGCCCCAGGGAGCTATTGCTTATTGCTTTCCAGTAGTGTCCAGTACGTTCTCCCTGCTTTCCAAGTAGTGAAGATGTCACGTCACTCTCTGTGCCCCATGGTGTTTGTAAGGAATGATTTTCAGTTAGAACTGGTTTGAGATGGCACAGCATTTGTGTCCCAGTGAGGAAAACTTGTGTGTTTCAACGTCAGGCCTATGACTAAATCACTATCCCTTACTGTCATTTTAACAATGATGAGTTAGCAGTGTAATCTCCAGGCACAAGGCTATCCTTTCCTTTCCCTTCAATGCCTTTGAGCCTTTCTTTATGAAGGAGTCAGGAAAAATCTGTTCTAGCTAAAATTGATTCTGCAAGAAGAGAGACTAGACCACTGCTCCAAGTGTTTGCAGGCACTAGTTTTCTCTGAGAGCACCATGGAATGCAATGCATCCACCCCACCACTACCCTTGCCTTTGGAAATCATTGCTAAGTCTGAAAAGGCATCAGTGACACCTGAAAATTCAGAATAGTGTCCACAGGGTAGGAGAATGGATCCCAGCTCCTTCACAGCTGAAGCTCATGGAGATCAGCAGAACAGAGAGTGGTGAACTCCATCCAGAGCACCGAGCAAGTCTGCAACAGACTTACAGGCACATCACTGCTCATGTACAAAGCCATCAGGTGACAACTGTTTTGTAAGTAGGTACAGGGCGAGAAAGCTTAACATACTTTGATTTTGCATTTGGAATAAAATTTTACTGTGCAGAAGTTTTAGCAAATTCTGTAAAACGCATGTGAAACCTTGGAGCAGACCTATCCTCTAACCTTCACATGGAGTACCTACAAGGTAGTTACGTAAATTAATTGGCTCCCTGTGACAGTGTAACAAATGCTGTATTTTCAGCACTTTCTCAGAAAGCTGCCCGCAAAAGTTTATTCTCTAAACAGGTTACCAAATGAGCCATCCTCCTCTTTGATCAAAACAGATTGAGTGACCAGAGTTTTCATCAACATGCTGAACTTCAAGAAGGAATTTAAAGGTGATAAGGGGACATCTAGCACAGGATCAAGTCTTTAACTCATTGGAAAAAGATGGAGAAAAATAGGGAAAGAACTTGGTCTAGTTGTAGCTGTAATCTCCCTCACAGTAGCCAGCAGCTGGCACCACAGGTTTCAGTCTCATCCCACAGGCCTGGGCACACCAAAACTCATGGAATAGCTCAGTGCCACTGAAACAAATTCCTTAGTGCATGAAAAACCCCTGCTGAGTGGTGACAGGGCAGTTCCTTCCTGTGAAAACATTGATTTTGTTACTGCAGCAGCCAAGCAAGGCAATACTGCAAGGTTGGGGGAGGGGGTACCTCTCAGTTTAAACCACATCCAAGAACTACTCTTTTTCAGTGATCTGAGATGGAGAAATCAGCAAGGACAGAAACACAGCTATATACCCCCACCCCTTCCAGTGCAAAACTGCAGCCATTACAAGTCTGACAGAGAACTGGTGCAAAGACAAGCAGTTTTTGTTGCTACCAGAAAGATCACCACGCTAGGACTTAAGAGACAAAGTAGATGAAAGGTATTGGCAGTATGCCTGTTACTTTCTTATAGCAGGCACAGAAGGGCAGCAAGGGTTAGTTGCTTAAATCATGGCCATTTTGAAGCCTGAGGATCTAACTTTAAACTGCCCTCTCCCTTGGCTGCTCTGAAATAATGGGCGTTTTCTCTCAGGGTACCACAAGGAGATAAGTTTTTCCTACTTGCATTTCACCCGTCTCAGAAGTACTTGCCATGCTTTGTCCAATGACTCATAACCAACATAGCTCTATCAGCTATGACAGTTTTGGGTTTTTTTTCTAAAACAACACTATCTGTGAAGACTTGGCATGGGAAGATCATCACATGTGCTAATTGTACTCTACCTACATGTAGTGACAGCCAAAGACCACTGCAGAAGTCAGGGGAAGTTGCCTGCCAGAACTATCTCCCAGCAGAAGAGTTTATAAAAGCAAAATTTACTGTCCTCCCAAACTGATGCATTCTGCACACACAAGAAATCGGTTTCAGATCTCCAAAAATACCATTCTCCTCATAAAAGTTTATTTCTGTTCAGATCAAGGTGATTTATGTCCTGATAAGTTCAGCTACCCCCAGAACAGCCATTTGGTATGAAGAGCACCTTTGTATTGATCTCAGTGTCCCAGCAGGATGCAGGGGTTTTTTTTTGTTACCAATTCTATGTAACATAAAATCCAAGCACAGTCAAGCATTTTATGGTGTTGTTGCCAGATCTTGGAAATCTGATGCAGCAATGAAATTGGTGCTTTTGGATATTTACAAAAACTAATTACTGCAACTAGTTCTGAAATCATACTACTTCTGGACTAATTCAAACCTGCTGTCCATTCAATTTCATGTGTTTTGGAATTGATTAAAATAGATCCTTTTATTGCTCAATAGATGGGACTCTCTCCTAGTCACTGAACAGCAA
Organism: Caloenas nicobarica; assembly: GCF_036013445.1. NCBI lineage: Eukaryota > Metazoa > Chordata > Aves > Columbiformes > Columbidae > Caloenas > Caloenas nicobarica. The sequence continues at coordinate 49,509,166 of NC_088249.1, read as the reverse complement.
ATAGTACGAAGAAGGTGAACTTCCATTCACATCAGGTAGATTCAGCTTCTATATACTGTTTAAAAAATAGGAGTGTCATAACAAGCATCCAGGTTCACAGAAGCTTAGCTATTCCCTAAGTACTTTAACATGGTTGAGTCCCATGGCTTGTAATAAAATTCACATACCTGTTTTAGACAGAGATAAAAATCAAAGCTTTACCAGAGCTATTTTAAGAACAGCTGTCTCAACCCAACAGCACTTGTATGGTTATAATAATAAACTCAAAAAAATTTAAACCAAAGAATTTTAATAATTTCTCTACAACTAATAATTAATCAAATAGGCCGAATCCCATGTCATCGTCAGATTCTTCAGATTCCTCCTTCTTCTCTTCTTTCTTCTCCTCAGCTGAAGGAACAAAATTACAAAGCCAATGGTTAGTATGTACATTTTTTGCACCACAGATTTTTAAGACACACGTTTTGGTGTTCTCAGCTCCTGTATTATTGGTATTTCAGCCTCCGTGGTTCACCTCATTCTTTTTCAATAGCCAAATACAAACACTGAGGGGACACAGTTGTTGAAGGGATGTGCTTTAACACAGTGAAGTTAGTTTGATTTTATATTTTAAGGCAGACCAATCTTAAGGTGGATAAAGAGCAAATGCCTCTGATTGCCCAAAGGAAAAGTAACTGTTCAGTTTACATTTCAATCACATAGTGAACTGCTGAAGTGGAAAAGCCTTGCAATTTGGACTCAACTGTTAAGATTTTAACAGAGAAAACTGAACTGCCCTGTAACAATGCCTCTCTGCCCATACTCACCAGCAGCAGGGGCAGCAGCAGCAGCGGGAGCAGCAGAGCCCCCTCCAGCAGAGACTGCCACAGCTCCTCCAGCTGGCATGCTGGCAAGTTTTCCATTACCTGAGTGGAACAGAAGAGGAAGTATTTACATGCTCATCACAAGCAAAGAGATAAGCTGAAAAGGAAGACAGAGCGCAGAAAAAGAGATACTATACCTCATGGACTGAACCTGTCACTATTAGCTGAAAGGACCAAGAGGCTGCACCCATAACAAGTATAAACTGTTCTGTGAAAAACACCTCAACAGTTTCAGATTCACAAAGGCTTATCCTGAGAACACTGACTGCACATTATTAGTAATTTTTCTTCTGTACACAAAGTCCTGTATTTTTTTCCCAAAACTGTCATATAAAAATAACTGCAAACACATCCAATTTCACATATACAGAAAAAACTGTATGTTTTCTCAGTACAGCATAATAGCCCAGAAATTGATAATACACCTAAAAAATAACATACAGCCAGGGCTGGCTTCCTCCACCACCTTTTTAAACAGTATAGAGAACTGTGAGGGCATGACTAGATTATACTTACAGGAGAGAAGGGGATGGGGACAAAAATGTATTTATGGGAAAGAGTACAGTATTTTAAACAAATTCTCTAGCACCCTACTGCATCTCCTCTGAGATTAACAAACTGACTTCTGATTTATACTCATCTTAGGAAAGCAAGCTAATTCTCTGGCATCTGCCTTTCACATACCAAGGCTCCCTTGGCATTCAGAGGTCATGTACACAGCATGTTTGCCTGTATTCCAATTTCTGGGAATCAGTTTCTAAATAATTCTGTTACTTCAAGCTCTAATAAACTAGCCAAGTAAACAAACATGTCTCATACGCATGTCAGTATGTTCTAGGAAACAGTTTATTTAAAGAAAAAGTATTACAGAAAGATAGCATAAGTGTGTTAAGCACATGCGTAATGACTCTCTTAGGTCTTCAGACCACATGGACAGAAATGTCCAGTTACTGCTTGTAACAGCAAGGTCAGGCAAAGTCCTGGCAACCTTTAAGCAAATATATGCCTAAGAGCTCCCTTGTGCCTATGCAGTGGCAAAAAAATAGAAATTAATCAGTCAGAAACCTTTGCTCTACCTCAGCTCTGTTTTATTTCAGCCCTACAGCCGAGTCAATGTTAAAAGTTCCAGTTCTGGTAAGAGCCAGCAGTTAAGAGCACAAGCTTCTACAGAAGTCAGCACTCAGAGTCCTGTCTTAGGGAAAAGGAAACGCCAGAACTGGGGAGCTCTAGAAGAGGTGTGTACTAGAGAGGCTTGTATTAATTGCAGAAGGTGTAACTGACACCAATTCACATTTAAGTCTGTTCTTCCTCTTTTACATAATTGGTGCATCCAAGTGGGTAAACACAAAGAAAAAAATCTCCCTGAGAACTTAAGGACAGCTTATTTTCTCTGAACAACATGTCCAGAAAACTACATAATGAGCAGACTACCAGTAAGCTCACACATGCTTAAGTTTTCCAGTTTAATGTGGTCCACAAGCGAAACCCAGCAGGTACTGGCACCAACCTGCAAGGAATTAGAATGGACCTGGACTTCAGTCATTTCAGTTGAGAGCCAGCATCAAAGTCCTCAACTGCAAAGCTAAACTGATGAATAATCAGAGAGTTGGCAGCAATTCTACTCTCAGGTCTAAGTTATCAAAGTAGCAGAGGCAATGATCTGTGACACTCAGAGACTACTTACCCTGAGCAATTACATCCTCAATGTTTTTTCCATTCAGCTCACTAATAACCTGTGTAAATTAAGTTTAGAATGTTAATAGTTCCAAAACAGCAGGAATATAAGCTACATTTAAACAAGTACTGATTAATTATCATGTCCAATGCCTCCATCCTGCTGATTATACAGCCTCAAAGGAAGGAACAGAACATTGAAATGAAAACTTCAGATGAATCTTTAACACTTTTCTGTGAAAGCTTTTTCCATGAAATCTGTTACAATTAACTCATAATGAATCCAAGAACCTTGCAGAAAGGATACACACATATTGTGGAGCCAATTAGGAAATCCCACTAATGGTCTGTTAGTCACTGAGGGACTGTTAACATATCTTGCTTAATACCCACTGGGAGGCTCTGAAGCACCAGGCCCCAGACCAAAAACCACAGGGTCCTGTTCCCAGCCTTACCAAATGTTACAGCCAAGCTGGCTATTGTATCCTTGCACTGGAACAGAGAGTCCCAACTTCAATGTTATTACCATTGTTGTATAACCAGGGATGAGGGGGGAAAAAAAAAAAAAAAAAAAAAAAGAGAATGCCACAAACCTTACTGGTGAGTCTCTGCTACCTGGAGTCAGTGCTGAGCACTGCAGAGTAGAGCAAAGCCAAAGGGCTTTAACCCAAGAGATTTTCAACTGGCACCTCCTGGTTACAGTGTGACCTGTGAAATGCCGTGCCTGTGTGCTTGCCTCACCCAGAAGGAAGGTTTTTAAGACTTCACTAGATTTACACTGACGTAAGATACAGCAAATGCAAATAGAAATGAACTAATTAATCACGACCAAAAGAAATTCCAGAGAAGCTTTCTAGATACTGGAGGATCAGAGAAAACAACTAATTTATGAAGGTATTAAACAGCTGTAAACAAGCCAAAGCTGAAATAACTGGTGTTTAAAAAGGAGCACCACAAGTTAAAACCAACATCCCAAAGCATGATAAGGATGCTGTCAGTTTAGTCAACCCATTGTTTGTTTGGGCCTATAATAAAACACTGTCTCCACGTGGGAAAGTAACTTCTTTCCTCCACCTCTCTGGAAACACTCTGCATACAAGTATGAGCCAGGTGATAACACCTTTTTTTTTAATGGCCATTTATTTTTAAGTCCAAGAAACATCCCAATTATGATACTCTCTTCTTAAAAAGCCTGTTTTTCAACACTTTTTCAGTATTAATTTCCAAAAACTTCCTACATATTATTACTGAATACATATATATTGAATAACTTTAACAACCATGTTATAATTTCCCTGTGTTTCTTGGTGAAGGAACAAATGCTTCTTTGCAGTACACTACATAAGAATTTATTACTGAATATCAGGCCTTCAAAAGTGTTAGCTTTGAATCAATACTGACCAAAAGCCAAAACAAAACATTAACCGTAAACTAAAAATTATGTCATAACAGAACTTATTTTCAATACATACTTATCTGTAGCCACCATCCCACTGAAAATTCTCAGACTGAGTAGTCAGAAGTCAGCAACAACTGACAGATGTCTTTGCAGAGGACGTGTTAAATAAGAAAGCCCGACTTCCACAAAAACATTGTAAAACTAGTTCTGACTGGTTAAACAGTGTTTTAGAAATCACACAAGCAACGATAAGTTAACATATCAACAAAATAAGGCTAGATCACCTTGCTAGATCACCAGCAAAGCAAATAAAGAAACACTGAAGCCAAGGAAACAGCTCCAATGTCTGGTGCTGACTGGGATGTGACTATCTGGCATTAGGAGGCAATACCACCTTGTTCATGCGTTCATCGTCTGTCTCAATGCCAACGCTGTCGAGGATCTTCTTCAAGTCCTTTGATGTGGGAGACTCATTGCCACCGAGGACTGCTAGAAGGTAAGCTGCGACGTAACGCATCCTGGAAAACAGAATTAATGGGGTCTTCAGTGTTAACGATCTAGTTACACGATCAGGGAAGCTTCTCTCCTCACTGCGGGAAGCCAAACTCATCCTCCCGGCTACTACTGCTTTGCTCTACTTCAGAATGAAAACCCACGACCTGCGAGGCCGCGAACCGGCCCCGCACACGGCAGCCCGTTACGCACGGCGGAGCCGCAGCGACCCCCGCCCCGCGCCGGGCTCTGCTGTCTGCAGGCCCTGGCAGCCAGGCGGCCTGACACCGCCGCCACCGCGCACCGCTCCCGGCCGAACGCGGCATCGCGGCCTGCCGAACAGCTCTTCGCGCCCCAGGCAGCATCCCCGCCCCGGCTCCCCGCGGCGTTCGCCTGCACCTGTCCCGTTCCTCCACAAGTCCAGGCCTGGGCCCAGGAGGGGAGAGCACATGGCCGCCACCTCCCGCCCCCCTCCCGCCCAAAGTGGTCTCGCCCAAGGCCCGCTGGCGGCAGCGGGTGGAGGTGTCGGGAGCGACCATTCCCGCGGGAAAGGGGAAAATGGGACCGCCGCGCACTTACTTGAGAGGAGGTGGCGGCGCGGGAGACAGGCCTGAGACGTGCACTCGCGATGGCACCTCGGCAGCGAAAAGGAAGGGGCAGTACGTCAGCAACGCCTTCTTCCCGTCACCCCTCAACAACGTGCGCTGCCATTGGGCCAGACCGGGGACGAGTGGGCAAGCCAATGGGGAGCTGCGGACTTTCCTGCTACTGCCGCGCGAACAGACGCCGCGCAGGCAGTGGCGCATGCGCAGAGCGGGGCTGGCGGGGTCGCGGGCGCTCAGTGTCCGTGGCCAGAGCTTTCTTGTTCCACGCGAACTGCCGCTCCGGGCGGCGCCACTCGCTGTGCCCTGCCGGGGTCGGCGTGGCCTCCCGGGACGCCCAGGCCCCTCCGCAGAGGAAAAGCTGCGCACAGGAGGGAGCGGGCAGCCCGCCCTGTCCCGGGGAGGCCGGGGGTTAGAAACCCAGCGGCAAGGGCTCGCCGTGGGATTAACGGAGTTACAGGCCGCGCTTGGTTTGCTTGGTTTCTTCCTGGACTAGGGAAATGAATAAAAGTGAAAAGTCGATGTTGTACCAAAATGAACTGGACCCAAATAAAGCAGAACTGCGGTGTTTGGGCCGCGAGGAGCTTTGGCTATGGCCGCCGTGCTGCCCTGGGGGCTCCGCAGTAGCCGCCTGCGTGGGTGACAGCGCTCTGCTGCTCTGGTCGCTTTGGTGCCATCACAAAATGACCAGGCTCACAGTTCCAGAAGTGAAGCAGTCAGCAGTTAGTGTTTACTCCCTGTGAGAATAGATATTTCTGTCGGGGCGCTGTGGAGCTTGTGTTCAGTTTTAAGCAAGGGGCACTTCTCCAGGGCATTAACGCGGCAGCACCGCCATGGCACAGTGTTGTGGCACCAGCCAGAAACTCATTGTTACAGAAAACCCCAGCTTTGCCCTTCTGACCAAAATGGAGAGCAGCACAAATGCTGTGGGGCCTCACCAGGAGGCAGTGTTAGACTAAATGGCATCCCGTGCTGCGAGGCAGCTAGCTGGAGGCCTGTGCCGTCCTGGAGCCCAGCCATGGCAGAGCCCTGTGGCTCTGGCTGGACCGAGGGCTGGATCTGCAGCACCCAGCACTGTGCCCTTCCAGCCTTGCAGCTCCAGCTTCCGCTACATTTCTCTCCTCGAATTTGCAGGGAATGTGCACAAGACCAGGAGCTGCCTGTACCTCCCGCTCCCTGCAGGCTGAGCTCAGGTTTGAGCCCAGGGGAGCCACACCAGGGCCAGCTAGGGTTCCAGGCAGTGTTAGGAAAATATCATTTAGTGCCATTTTTGTGACAGTGGGATGCCTGGGCCTCGTCACCCAGAGCCGCCTGCCCCATGTCTCACTGCGTCTGGCACCTCCTCCGGCTTGTCCCGCCCCGGCAGCACTGCTCGCCCGCAAACTTTGCAGGAAGTGCCTGAGCTGAGCCGAGCTGTGCCGCGCTAAGCCGAGCCAAACGGAGCACGGCCGGGCTTTCGGGACCCAGGTGTTGTGTGCCAGGGACCACGTGCAGAGGGGGTGAGATACGCGCAGCCGTGCTCAGCAGAGCGTGGTGCATGTGGCCTGGCTGCCCTGCTGTCCGTCCTGCTGGCGGGGGATCCTTGGGGGCTGAGCCTCGGCTCAGGGGCCCTGGGGGGTGTGGGGTAGTGGGGGCCTGGAGTCGCCAGAGCTGGTGACAGGGCAGGCAAGGACAGCAGGGGCCAGTGTGTGTGTGCATGTGCATGTGCACCTGTGCACGTGTGCATGTGTGCATGCCTGCGTGCCTGTGCACAAAGGTGCCTGCCCATGTCCTGTATGCAGCTGATCCTGCGTTTGTGGTCTCCGAGCCTCTCCAACCTGGCCGGTTCAGAGCTGCTCTCTGGTTCTTTCACCATCAATAGCTTTACAAAGCTATAGCAGATGGTCTTTTTGCCTACACGCATCTGTAAGAAAGCTGTGTATCTGTTGTGTACAGCCTTTTTAAAAGAAATGCTCACCTTTTTATTCAAGCAATAGTTTCCATTTACCTGTTGTTGCTGTCCTTACATGTCTGTAAGATTTCTGCTCTTTCAGGGACCCAGGTGTGACGCCTCCCCCCAGACTGTGCTTCAGGAACATCAGTGTTGCTGTGTTCCACAGGTTGACAGTAAAAAGTACTGCTCCTCAGAGTGTTGCAAAGACATTAGCTTGCTTCTTCTGGCCTTAAACATTAGAGCTGTTACAAGTTTTCTGTAGTTCTGCATCACTCACTCAAAAGAAACTTCTATTCACCTATTTGATCCATGGCAGGGTTTCAAAAGAACCATACGCTCATTTAATTGCCAAGTTCAGGACGAGTTGCAAAAAAAAAATGGAAAGATCAGGAAACGGGCTGCTTGGAAGTATGGACTAATGGTATAAGAACAAGTGTGGTGCCTCTCTACATTCAGTACCCGTGTGCTATGATGATAGTGGCTGATTTTGAAAGTCCTAGGTGGATAGAGGCTTCTTCACACTAAGAAGGCAGAGGAATAATTAATTTCTTCAAATTCCATACCTCTGCTCCTTTAGGTTTAAATCCTTCGTAGCATGCACTATGTGATATCTACTTTTCCCTTTTCCGTCAAGGGTGCTGTGAGGGGAGGAAACAAAGACTAGCTCGTATCTAGCTGGCCATGGCTTTGTGCCCAGTTTGCTGCATTAGAGCATCCCTACAGAGGCCAATCTGCAAGACCCCTAGTCTCACTGCACAGGCCAGTGCTCCTGTCCCATCGATGTGCCTTTTCTATCCCCTTCCCTGGCCTTGCCATGTTTGCTCTGCTGCCCTTTGCCTGTTTTCACCTATGCTCACTTTTATCCCATTGGCACCTGGTGTCAAAACTGTGTTCAATGAACACCCATCGCAACCTGTAAGCAGACTCTGGGCTCTGCTTCTGGCTTGGCTCTCCCTGCCCCAGTTTCCCCCTCCGCTTGCAAAGCTTCTTGCTAAGGTCCTTTGAAATCTGCATAAGGCATAGGAATTTACATTTGTATCTTTTAAAGTTAATGTTGCTATTTATTCTGATGGCGGGTAATTGCTCCATTCCCTGCTGAGTTGTTGGCTGGGAAAACTCAGAGGTTTTCCCTAGGAGGAGAAGCATCCGTGGCATCTGTCACCCTGCATTTCTGTGCTCTCTGCCCACAAAGCTTTCAGTAACACGCGTGTAATCCCTCCTGCCCTCTTGCTGTGATTATAAACTACTTCCAGCCACACTGGGCTGGGGCAGGAGGCCTTCATCATGCACTTGTGTTCTCTTTCAGAGCCATCTTTCTGCCTCCTCCTTGTCCCGGCTGCCTTGTGGTGCCGCTGGTGCCTGCCTGCCTGGCAAGTCAGAGCATGTCCAGACCCCGTGGACAAGATGCAGAAGATGGCAGAGCTGCTGGGGCTTGGGGACGAGTGCGGGGAGGGGGCTCCGGGGGCTCCTGCTCTTGCTGGCTCCTGCCTTGCAGACAACAGACTGAACCTGGATGTTTATCCTGATGGCTGCCGCTGGTTCCTCCAGCTGTTCGAGAGGCGACGGGGAGAGGTGGTCCAGGTGGAGTTCCTCCGTCTCAGCAGCAACGATCACCTCCTTGGCACTACCCTGGGCATCCTTCCTCATCTGAAGCACCTGAAATCCCTGGTGCTCAAAGGTAAATTCCAGGGCCTGTCACCATCCAACTTTTCTAGGCTCAGCTTTTTTTTTTTTTTATCCTTCTGTCCACATCTGCAGGACAAACTGCCCTTGGTTTTGTTTTGTCCTAGTGCCCCTTACTATAGCTTTGTCTCTTAGCCTTCCTCAGAGCTGTATGCAGATTTCAACAAGATCCAGCTTCCTTCCTTTGTTTCTACAGTTGCCTGGGGACTAGTTTTTGAAGTCTGGTTGGGTTGATGCTGCAACATTTTCTTTAGCCATCCTCTAGAAGAAGAGCATTTTCTGCACAGTTATACAAGGAGAGGGGGATTGAAAGGTGTTGGATTTTTTGGTAAATGTTCAGCCTCTCTTTCATTTTTGGGAGTATAATGAGGTGTTTTTGCTGCCTTTCCATCTGAATCAATCCTAGCTTAGTCCTTGCTTAGTGTCAGTGAGTGTAGGTTTAGCAGAGTTCAAGACAGACCAGAAGAGGCTACTCAGCATTTTATCAAAAGTATGACTCAGAGCGTACACATAATTTGGCAAGCTGTAATAACAGTGAGACCTATAAATATTAGATCATTCTTTGAGTTTCTCATCTTTTTATTGTAGGAGGATCTCAATATAAGTGGTGTCATTTCTGTATCAGACTGAATCATTTGCTCTTTGGGAGGTGGAATTTTAAAAAGAAATGAGAGAAAAAGGGGGAGTTTGTGGCCATAATTCAGGGTTCTAGCTAAAAACTGAAAAGGTTGAGGTTTGTTTCTATATCTGCCACAGATTTCTTATGTGAATTATTTCATTTGTCTTTTCCCACTTTAGTAAGGTGAGGAGAATGGCAATACCTTTTACCAGGCTTGTTTTGTGAGATGTACACACAAACAACCTGAGCATCCTGAAGTGCAATAAAATAGTCACTAAGATTTTCTTATGTATGAAGTGTGATGTGTCTGTTAGTTTGATCTTATTTTTTACCATTATGCAGCATAAAAAATGTTTGGTGCCCTCTGCTGTATGTATATACAAATAGACAACAGTGGAAGGGGAGTAGGAAAAGGTGAAGAAATGGAGTTTTGGAAGTTTCCTTTTGTTTGCTTCACTTATTTTCCATGGGTGCAGCCCTTCTCCCATTCCAGTGTCACAGGCTGGGAGGGGGACTTGCACCATTCCCTCTCTGTGCTATCTGGCCTACACAGTACTGAATTATCTGCTTTTTTCCCCCCACATTTTCACTGCTTTCCTCATGTCTGCTCTGCAGTCTTGCAAGGGCAGGTCTCAGTCCTCAGGGCTGTTTGTCTCTCAACAGCATGGAGAAAGCATGGAGAAAGCCTGGAGGCTGAGGAATGTCTTCTTAGTCCATAAAGTGTTGTGTGTTGGCCACTGGTGCTGGTAGGGAAGAGGTGGGGAAGGAGAGTGAGAGGCTTGGAGGGGTATGGGCGAACCTGCTGAAGGATTTGTAGATGTGTGGAGTGGCCTGGCTCTTTCTGAGCTTTGACTTGAGATGTCTTTAGCAGAGCTCTACTGGTTGACTGTGGCATCTCTTGATTTCATAACAGGTCTTCACCATTATACTCCTTTCACTGATCGGGAAACTGAGGCAAGGAGCAGAAACCCCACTTGTCTATGAGTACTTTGTAATCAAAACTGCTCACTATGATCAGTAGCTCCCCATCTTCTGGGTTTCTGTGCTAAGGCATCTCATGTGAGGCTGGTGAGGTATCCCTGTAGCATATTGACCTCTTCCTCCACTTACCTCCACACCTAGGTGGCCATGCCAGGGATGAGTTTGGTTCATGTCAGCATGGCTCCCTGACAAGCTTGCCACCAGATGTTGGGAACCTGAGGTGTCTCACCCACCTGGATCTCAGCTTCAACAGTCTCTCTACCTTGCCCAGCTGCATCCTCCACCTCCCTAGCCTCTGTGTGCTTGTGGTGAGCCACAACAGCCTGGTGGCACTCCCCAAGAACTTTGGCTCTCTGAGCAAGCTGACTTTCTTCTCTGCTATGAAAAATCAGCTGAAGGACTTACCTCAGAGCATTGGGGAGCTGGCAGTGCTGCAGGACCTGGATCTCTCAGAAAATGCTTTGGAATTCCTTCCTGAAGAAGTTGGGAATCTGCACAACTGCACAGAGCTGGATCTCTCTGGGAATCGTTTATCGAGCATCCCAGATTCCTTAGGTAAGTATTTTCTAGCGAAAAAGGACATAGGCTTGCCAAGCTTTTGGTACAGTCTAGGATCCCTGAGGTCTCTGCCCCCAGAGCTGTTAGCACAAACCATCTATTACATTAGAGATAAGTGGAAGGAATATCCAGAAGAAACATACTTGGTTCAGTCAGTCCCTTTGAGCATTACTGACACTCTGGACCCCACTTTCTGCTTCTGTGGGTCAGCAAGACTGCTAAGGTTTCAATAACATTTACAATAGCCAACCATCTGACCTGGCTCGTTTTGGGTAGCACCCAGGACTGGAAACAGAAGAGCTGGGGTTTAATGGGGTGCAAATCTGGACTTGAAATCTCGCTGACCAGTGTGGATCAGTCAATGGAACCAGGCTCTGACTTCTGCTGCCCAGCTTCCTGGCTCTTGGGTCCTGTATTTGTGCCCAGGGTTTTTACTGATGCTGTTACAGAAGCATCTTTTATTCATTCTCATAGCTGAGCACTGAAAAGCAGAGGACAGAGGAGGCTGCATTGCCTCTCAGCTAATTCCCTGGACCCTTTTATTTTGTGAGCTAAAGAGATGTTGGGCTCTTGTGCTTTTCCCTTATTGTGTGTACATGTGATGAGGGGAGTGGTGGGGGAGCTTAGAGCTGATGTGCGATGCAATTAACAGCATGGATGGGGGGTCACTTCTTGTTCTAACCTGCAGCCAATTTGAAGTCTCTGCGGCGCCTGCATCTCCACAGCAATCTCCTGGTGACAGTCCCTGCCTCGCTTGCCAGCCTGCCCAACTTGTCTAGACTTGATCTGCAGAACAATTGCCTCCGTGCTGTCCCCCCTGAGATCCAGACCTCACCATTCGTGCACCTCCGAGGCAATCCCTTAGGAGAAACTGAGCCATCCCCACAGGCTGGTAATTGCAATGCTTCTGCTGCTGCAGGTTCTGCCCAGCTGTTCCCTCACTCAGCCCAGCATGGTGTGGATGGATTTGGATTAGCGAAAACAAGCAGAGGGGAATCAGATCAGTATTTACTTGTCTGGAATAATTATTAGGTTGTAAGGATACAGACAGTATTAGTTCTGTTTTTATGAGCCCAAGCCTGGCCTGAAGGGCTCAGTGGTCCCTGGAACTGGGCTTGCTAGGAAAAGTTTTATAGTGTAAGTGAAATTGGGATTCACAGGAAATGGATCAGAAGAGGCCCCTGAAGGGGTCCAGCCTTTTTAGCAGAGGCGAGCACCAGTTCTTGGACTTGCTGCATGGCCCTGAGTCTGCAGTGGCTCATGCTAGAAGCACAGAGAGCAATAAGAGGTTATTCTGCTGTGCAGTTACCTCCTGCTTTCCTGTGGTTCCCAGGAGCAGCTTTTTGTCCAAGATGAAGGTGATGAATGAGCAGAAATCTGAGCAGGGTTTCCCAATGGTGCCCACGTGCACAAGAGCAATCTCTGATTTCCAGGGGTGGCCCCAGGTGATCAAACATGGCCCTGAGAGCTGTAGGGGTGGTAGGTTGAAACATTTTCTAATTTTCCCTGCTTCTGAGTTTTCCTGGGAGAGAGTCAGCATTTCCAGTGTTTGCTGGGACCTGTAGGCCTCTTCACATCCTCCTGCTGCTTGATCTGAAGCCTGCTGAAGTGTGAGCAAGGTTCTGTTAGTGACTTCTGTCAGATTAGGATTAAGCCAAACCTGAAATGCAAGTTCAGCCTTTCTTGTCTACCCTCATTTAAGTAACCTCTGTATCCTCCTACCCAAACCTTCTTATTGCATCAGATGAATCCAGTGCTGGAGGGCTACGAAGACTTTTCCTTGCATCAGGAGAGGACAGGTAAACCTCTGTTATTGAGAACTTACATTACAGTGGTGTAACAAGGTCCCAAGCAAGACTGGGGCATGGTGGGTATTGCATGGTTGTGTAGGAGCATGTGGCCTCAACAGACCAGTCAAACACAGGGTAGGAGGTTCTTCTGTTGGTTTTTGGAGTGCTGAAGTCATTGCACAGTGTCATACATTCACGTATTTCTTCTGGAAGGTTTACTGTCACCTCTGAAGGCTGCAAAGTGGTCCTGGCCTGTGGCATCCGTTTCTACTTTCCACCGGGGGCTGCCTCTGACCCTCTACAGATTTACTTCCGAACCTTGGCACCAGACCCTCAGTGCGTAAAGCTGAGACACCATGATGTCCTGCTAAGTAGAGTCCTGGAGCTGCAGCCTCACGGTGTCAAATTCCAGCAGGTGAGGACACATCCAGGCCACCTCCTCATCAATCTGCTTCTGCAATAGCTCAGCAGAGTCTTCTTAGAGAGTCTTTTGGGACTTTTGAGACAGCTATCCCAATCACCGGTGCTTTTGAGTACCTGCAGGACTGCCTTTCAAACAAGTCCTGCTGCAAAGACTCAGAAAGGACACAGCCAGTTTCTCTAGCACTGTGCTGGTTTGGCTCCTTTGCCTGCCCCACTGCTCCTGCTTGAGCTGAGCTCTAACCTTACTTGCTCGCAACCCTCCTCCTGTGCCAGAGTTGTTCCAGCATTTGGTCTTAGCCTGCAAGGAGAATGGTTTGCATCCTTCTCTAAAAGTCTGATTGTGTGTTTTTTATTCAAGCTGGTGAGTACTTACACCATCAGCCCTATCGTGGCTGACAGCAACTCACTGCAGAAGTTTCTTTGCCCTTTCTGCCCACAAGCTGCTGAACTTTTCCTGCCGTTACACTACATAGTGGACCTGATATCTCTTGTCACCTCCCTGGAGGCTGCAGGACAGAGCAGGTTCCTATCTCCTCCTCCACTCCCTTCGTACAGGCCGTGCTTTGCCCTTCCCATTCTTGTCTGCACAGGAAGTCACAGAGCAGAGCTAGGCTTGGCTTTATCCTTTCTATTGGTATCTCATGGGAATGCTTTTTTGCCAGAAGGTGCAGATCTGGATGCCATATGCCTCCCCTCAAACCCTTCACCAGCGTGAGGTGGTAGTTCGGACCTTTAGTGGGCAGAACTGGAGTGATCTGAGCACGAGAGTGAAGCAGAAGAGAAAATCAAAGGTAAGCAGATTGGAACGACCAGTGACATGCATTGTTCCTGCTCCCCTCTTTGATTTTGCCCAGCCAAGAGTGAGCCCATTTGAAACATCTAATGAGATGTGTTTTGACTAGCTGCTCTAAAATGTAGCGGATTTCAGCTCCAGGTTTCCTCTGTCATGGAGGGGTGTCTCCTGAAGGTGATGAGTTGAAGCCTGCCATGCTTCATCCCCATTCTAGTGCTTTCATCTGCTTGGCTGTTATTGTCACTTATTTTCCTGCCTTTATTGTATTATGTTATATGCTTATATGTTTTCTCTTCTCTGTCTTTTGTGACAGAAGCATGTGGCTCACTGTAGTGTCCTTCACTTCTCTTGGTTCCTCGTTGTGTCTCGACTTGTGCAAAATGAATGCAAAGTGCCAACAGAGGGGACGTTGCTCTTTTCCAGTGTGGATCCAAACATCAAAGTGATCTTTCCTCCTGGAGTCACTGAAGAGACTCGCAATGTCAAGCTGCAGGTATGCATGCTTTCAAAAACAAGCTTTGGTAAGCCCTAGTGCAGGTGTTGTCCCATGCCAAGTGGTGCAGCTGAAGGTGAGATGTCCACCCTAGAATAATTAATGTCTGACATGGATGCTTCATGGGCTGACCCATCTCAGATCACCTTCTGTCTTAGCTTCCCTGCCTGCAAAATGGGCTGTGCTCCAAGCTGCCCTGTGTGGGAAAGGGATCACCTCGCAGCTCTGCCAGTGCTCCCTCCATCAGATCAGCAGGTAGCTGCTGTGAAAGGAACGCAAGGAGATTTTGCCTCTTGTTCCCTTGCAAAATCATAGAATCATTTTGGTTGGAAGGGATCCTCAGGATCATCGAGTCCAACCATAACCTAACTCTAGCACTAAACCATGTCCCTAAGAACCTTGTCTAAATGCCTTTTAAACACCTCCAGGGATGGTGACTCCACCACTTCCCTGCACAGCCTGTTCCAATGCCTGACAACCCTTTCCGTGAAGAATTTTTTACTGATATCCAATCCAAACCTGCCCTGGTGCAACTTGAGGCCATTTCCTCTCGTCCTGTCTCTTGCTGCTTTGGAGAAGAGACCAACACCCTCCATGCTACAAACTCCTTTCAGGTAGCTGTAGACAGCGATAAGGTCTCTCCTCAGCCTCCTTTTCTCCAGGCTAAACAGCCCCAACTCCCTCAGCCGCTCCTCATCAGACTTGTGTTCCAGGCCCCTCGCCAGCTTTGTCGCCCTCCTCTGCACTCTCTCTAGTATTTCAATGTCTTTCTTATGATGAGGGTCCCAAAACTGAACACAGTATTTAAGGTGTGGCCTCACCAGCACCGAGTACAGGAGGATGATCACTTCCCTGGTCCTGCTGGCCACACTATTCCTGATACAAGCCAGGATGCTGTTGGCCTTTTTGGCCACCTGGGCACACTGCTGGCTCATGTTCAGCTGGCTGTCCATCAACAACCCCAGATCCCTTTCTGCCAGGCAGCTTTCCAGCCCCTCTTCCCTGAGCCTGTAGCCCTGCCTGGGGTTGTTGTGACCCAAAGATATTGAGCCTGAGCTCAGTGAGTGAGACTTGAGGGAGGTTATTTACATGGATCTAATTCTAAAGCCACCCCACTAAAATTAGTTGTTTTGTAGAGTTGCTAGATAGTGCTAAATGCTTTTTTAATACCTTGACTTGTCCCAGCTTGCCAGGTTGACACCAGTATTAGAGTAGACTTCAACCAAAGTGCACTGTCCTTCCATTTCTCACCAGGCCCTGAGCAAAGAGCAGCATTTGCCTGCTGGGTGCTGGGGAACTGAGTGAGCAATGCATGAATTTGGGTGCCTGACTGTTCTGCTCACCATGCTGTCTTCCACATCCAGGTGCTGCCCATCTCTGCAGAAGAGATTGAGGAAATCACAGCCGATGCAGGGTGCAGAGCCAGTCCCTTGCTCCGCCTCTCCCAGGACTCCCTGGTGGATTTTCTCAGGCCAGTGAGAATTCAGCTGCCCCTCCCACCTGGGGTCACAGGTCAGTTTATTCTGATGACTCGCAAAAAGAAACGCCATATGTGGAAAAGCACAAATGGCAAGCTGGGAATTTTGTTTGCCTCTCCTGTTAATAATAAAGCTTGCTGCTTTACCTGCAGGAAGAGCAAGGTGTGTCTGCTGAGTGAGTAGTGGTGCAGGGTGGTGGAGCTGACGGTAGTTCAGGTCCACAGACCAGCGCTGGGCTTCACAGACCAGCAGCACAAGCTGGGCCTTGGCACATGAATTTCTCTGCTGAACTGCATGTGTATTTAGACTGCTGGGGTTGATATGATGGGTTGGGGAGGCACTCCTTCCAACTGAGGAGATATAAAAGGGATTTGATTCATGATTGGGAATAGCTTGAAGCAGGTAATGAAGATGCTGCCTCCAGGGGTCTGCCTTCTCTCTTACTTCCTTGCTCGTGAGTCAGGTGCTGAGCCACTGCAGTTAAAAGTGTGCGATCACACACTAAGCAGTCTCCCACTCTGAATACTGCTATAAACAGCCTCAGCCTTGACAGGTATTCATCTGTTTGGGTGTTGAGTACCCTGTATCTCCTAATTCTTATTTTCTTTGACCTTTCCTGGCTTTCTTGTGAAGAAGTAAAATCTTTCTGGGTAGGGCTTGGCCTTCATTGTAACACTGCCTGGTATTTGTATGTCTAAAGTACATCAGGACTGGAAAGTCTGTGGCATGTACATTTAGAAAGAGATAGAACTTAATAACCCTAGATATTGCTGATGGGAATTGTCTAATGAATCTTGGTGGAAATCAGCTCACTATCAGTTTAAGTCTGCATGTTCTGCCCGAATAGCCTCGAAGCATTAGGGTAGCCTCATTCTTTTATTGCTGCTCTTCTTTCACCAAAGTTCAGTCCTGGATGGTGAAGAGAAGGCCACGAGCCTTAATTTGGTGCTTTTAAAAAGTGAATCACCCCAAACTGTGGCTGGGTTTGTAAAACCATGAATAAAGGCTTCCGCTGCATATAGCATCTCTTGATCATTGCTGTCTTTAGGGCTAAATTTGGATCAGTCAAGGCTGCATCTTCTCCGTGGCGACCTGGAGGGCAAAACCTGGGATGACATTACCAGTCAGGTGGTGCTGGAATTCACTCATCTTTATGCAATATTTGAAGTCACTCACTTCTCATGGTAAGTGCAGGATTAGTCCTGAGGAGAAGATGGGATGTTCCTCTGCCTTGCTTTTCCCACTCTCTGACCAGGGGTCATGCAATTAACCCTACCTGTTCCCTTTTCTCTTTGCAAGTCAGGCCCAGGTAAGCACTTTGTCTCTACTCATCATTTTTTACAGTCTTGTGGGTGTGACACTGGCTCCTCTTGCAAGGCAGGATCCCTCCTTTTTCTTAATTCCTTGTCTGGCAGGTACTGGCTGTGGTACACCACCAAGACCTACATTGGAGGCATTGCCAAGAAAGTCTATGAGCGGCTGCGTATGTACCAGGTGAACTTCATTGCGCTGCAGAGGAAGAAGGACCCCGAGCAAGTCCTACTACAGTGTGTCCCCAAGCACAAGGTCTGATCTGTGTTGCATTGCCTTGCTTCTGAGCTTCCTTGGGCCTCCCTTTGCAAGATGCAAGGGCAACAGTGCACCAAATGGTCCTGTTCACTGCCCCAGGGTCACAGCTGGGGTATGCTGTCACCACACTGGGTTGGTAGTGTGATACTGGCTCACTGGGAGCTGGGGGAAGAAGGCAAATTCATTCTACGCAATGTTGGATGCCATGCAGTGCTTTCCACTCCTGCAAACCTTGAGGACTGGGCTGCTAAAATCAGATGAGCCACAATAACTGGCCATGTGTGTGCTGTTAGCATCCAGCAAACATGAGGCAAAACATCTGGCTTAAACTTCAGTCAAATATATTAAAGTTAACATGTAACTTGTCTGACATGGGCTAGTAGTGTGGGCAGAAACACTACTTTGATTTCAGCTGGAGTGGTTAGAAATGGTACTCTTCCTGATGTTCCTTACTGTTTACAGTTCAAGCAGTGGAACACAACATATGAGCCCTCCTTAATCTGCTTCAGTGCAACATCAGATTAGTTTGTGCTATTAGTTTGAGCTAATCTGGCTGATTTTGTACAGAAGGGGAGGGGAAGGAGATGGGAGGTGCTCACACATTCTCTTCTGCCACCTCTGCCCTAGGGGTATCAGCCTTCATCAGTGTTGCTTCAGATTTTAGCGAAGTAAGCGTGCATCTCTGCTTGTAGAATGTGTGTCTTGACAGACAGTGCAGCTCGGTGATGTGAGGGTCATTTTATCAGACTGCCAGAAGTGGGCTGCATATCTAACTCTGCATAATCCTCTGGTCTGCTTGATCCTTTTTTTCTTTATTTGTTCTGCTGTATTGAAATGACCTATGGGCATAACATCTGTAAGGATTCTATGTATCTTGGGTTCTGGGCTAAAGTTGTTTCCAGAGGAGGCAGCAATGGCACTCACAGTGAGATGGAGACTTGGGGGTGTCTGCCAGGGATGGTCATGGAGTGAGACAGAAGGTTTACTGTTACAAAGAGAAAGAAGAATAGACACCTCTGCTCTAGGCTGACTCTTGCACAGCTTCTGAGACCCGAGGTCTGACAGTGTGATCACAGGCTGCAAAACCAAAATGCACTTCCTGGTGTTCTCAGCTGTGTGCTATTGTAGCATGTGGGGTTTTTTGCAGAGAAAATGTATTTTAATGGCATACTGTGAATGGGATAAAGTAGCAAGTAAATCCCTCCCTGTCTTTTGTCTTTACTGACCTGTTAAAAAAATAGAGACATTGCTGAAAATGCATTTTTAATGGCAGTTTTGGGGTGGCCTATCTTTTTCTGCTTTTTACTTGAGAAGAGAAATAGGGAAGACACAAAACTCAGAGCATCACTTCCTTGTCTGTAGTGAATGTACCTGGGATAGGAGGGGGTGTTTGTTCATTTGTTTGCATCCTTTCCATGTAAAATAGACTTTCCCTGTTGAAGACGAGTGAGAGGAACATCATGGGTGTAGAGACATGGGTCAAGGGACAGACATGCTTCACACCAAACATGGGGTGCTGTGTTGTGTTCCTCATCAGGTTGATCCAGTGCTGAAGAAGCTTCAGGACCGCTATCGAGGACCTGAGCCATCCGACATGGTGGAGATGTTTGAGGGAGAGCAATTTTTTGCAGCTTTTGAGCGAGGCATCAGCATCGATATGGGTATGTTAGTACTGGGCTCATTTCTGCTCCTACCTCTTGTGCTTGTCTAGCCCTACGGGTGTTTCTGCTGGGGGCTGTACTCCTCCATGGCATTCCTCTCTGTCTTCAGCTTGCCCACTACTCACAGCAGCCAGCCCATGGACTTGTGACATTCTCTGGTCACCCAACTTTTGTGTCTACTTTCCCTATTAAAGTGCTGTTTGCAGGCTGTCATTTCCTCTCATGCTGTTGTAGCCTGCAGAGGGCAATAGTCAAGTGTGTTTGTTTTATGACTGATCTGCTTCTTCAGCCAGCTATGCCCTGGCATCTTAGACTGGAATGCCCATGGTGATCTAACTAATGGTGCCCATTTCTGAGAGAACACATACAAAGATTTTGTTTTTTAAAGGTATTTCTGAAATAATCCAGACCAAAGAATTCCTCCTATTGGAGCCATTAGAAGAGAACGAAAGAGGGAGCAGGACCAAAACTCAAGATTATGTTTTATGCCTCAATGTGTCTGGACCTGTTACAGCTGCAAACAGAGCCATTTTCTGCAAAACCTGAATGTACAGTTTTATTGGTGTAAATTAAGCACAACTCTATGGAGAATAATAAAGTGCACTGGTCTTTCAGTGGAGTTCATGAGGCCAGAGTCTGTCCCTCTGTCCTTAAGTTAGGCTGGACTCTAACTTAATTTCTAGATAACTACGTATATGAATGTTGTACCTGATTATATTTTATGCCCTTTAGCTCTATTCTTCTTTCTGCACCCAGTGCAGAAATGGTGAAGAGATAGGTGACCTATTTTTGTGCATTATAGGATGCTAGTGCAGCTGATTCTACCCTCCAAGAGGCAGAATGGACCCAGGATGGAAGGGAAGTGCCAAGGCTGGACTTGACTCCATCTGAATGTCTTGCCCTGCCTTGCCTTCCATTCTTGAACTTGATCTCCAACTTGTGGCCATTCTCCTTTTTTACCTGTAGGACCTGCTTTCTCCACAGCCAGTGTTTTCTGCTTTCCTGTGTCACCCAGCGAGGAAGTGGGGGTTACAATCTTTGAGGCATGAGTAGAAGGAATAGATAGTATTATAGCGTGGAGGCTGCTAGTGCATGACGGGCTGTTGGCCAGGCTTGAAAAGCTGCACACTTTTCTGCACAAGTTGAGTGTTTGCCGCTTCTCTGCACAGATCGCCCTGACTGTGTGGATGGACGTCTCTCGTTTATTTTTTACTCCCACTTGAAGAACATGAAGGAAATCTATGTGACCTCCCCTGTAGACAGGAAAGGCCAAGCTGTAAAAGGCCAGGTGAGCAAACAGTTACACTGACTTCTTGTTTCCTCCTTCATCAAGATCATTGCTCTCTGAGTGCCAGGCATGACTCTTTTTCTCCCTTCTTTCCCTGGGCTTTGCATTCCACTGACTAAATTCTGAATAAACAAGAAGAGTAGTCTGGAAGGATCACTCGTCACTTAGCTCTCTGACTTACATTCCTGCATTAACTCTTTGGGTGTTGGCAGTGGGTCCAGCCTTTACGGCAGAAACTCAGTGCTCTTCCCAGTTGCACTTGAGAATCCATATTTATGGACTGAGAATAGGTCACAAATGCTAAATTCATTGTTTCCCAGACAGAAAAGGCATAGTGCAAACAGGCTTGGCCATTGTGCTTGAATCTGAGCCTCACTGCATGCTTTCTGTTTGTAAAGGTCTCTTTCTACCGAGGGGCAGTTCCTGACAGCATCCCTGAAGATGCCAGCAGGAGGAGGAAAGGACCAGACTCCCTCTGGCTTGCTACCTTGCCCATCAAACTGCCTGTGAGTTGTTTTGTCTCCTACTAAAAAATGAATCTAGATAGAGTAAAAGCACAGCCTTCCTGCTCAGCTAATTTTGTCTTCCTCCATGAGAACGGATGCAATGAATGACTGCAAGAAATGGCTGCTCCACCTCATCATGGTGGAGAGTTCCTACTCCCCTGAGCTCTCCTGAAAAGAGAAACATGAATAGCTGGGAGTGGTCTCCATCTCTCCTGCTCATCTAGCCAGACTTGTTGGATGGGTGGTCAGAGAGGGTGGATCCTTTGAATGAAAGAGGGATGTAGAACAGGAGGAAGCTCTCTGTAATTAAGGGAAGCGTTTGTTTTGTTCATAAATTTCTTAGTCACACAGCTCACATAGCAGGAAAAAGGAAAGATCTAGGATGGGGTAGTTAGGCTGGATTTGAATACAGGTGTTGACTATAAGTATTCTGGTGTGAGCCACTGGCCTTTAAGGCTAGGCTGTATGTTACAGTGGGAAATGCAACTTTTGTTTATTGAATTTAACTGATTTTTGAGAAGCTTAAAACAATAAATACCTTTGTAGGCTGAATGCTTCCCTTCAGATGTTCCATGATCTCACATCCCTTTCTGACACATGTAACCTCAACTACAAATCTAGACGTAAGTGCTCTCTTACAGCTGAGGCAACTATGCTTTGGGGAAGTGGCTCATTGAAAAATGCTCTGTAAAGACAAGAAAGGAAATTTCCAGTGTGAGCTATGACTGTGAACACTATGATTTGATATTTTTCAGAGGCAGTGTGAGTGCTCCTTGCTTCTTACAGCCTGACTCTTCAGCCCCAAGATCTTCCTCCCCAAGAGAAAGGAAATTTCAGCGTGGAGACTGAATAGCCAGATGCTGTCTTCTACAAAAACAATTTGTTTAGCGTGTTCTCTCTCTCCCTTCTCTGTGATACAGCGATTGAAACCCCGCTGGGGTGAGAACCTAGGTCCCCCGAATGGCTTCTCCTTCCCTCCCTTGAACCTGGGCAACGCTGAGACTGGCTACCTGACACAGACAAACCTGCTGAGCATTGCCAGGCGTGTAGGAGCTGACTGGCAGACCATCGGCCTGAACCTCGGCTTGACATACCAGCAGATTGAACGCATAGGATACAATAACAGGTCAGATAGGACACAGAGATCAATAGTGATGCGTTATGTCCATCTGGCTATCTATCTATCTGCAGTGTAATAGTATAAATTAATGATTGAGTGGTTTAAAGTTTTCTCACTGGAATTTTTTCACTGCATAAAGGATGGGTTGACTATTTTTTCTTCTCAAAATATTACCTTATTTATGGAAAACTGATTGTTTTCTCATGCCGTTATAAAACAAAGCTTTATGTTTGAAAACAAAATTGGGAAATAACAAACTCGATGAGCTCTGTAGTTCAAATGAGCTGCATTCCTGTTTTGTTCTGTGATCTGGATTCCTGGCCAGACTCCATCTCTGACAATGAGCAGTAGTCTATGGCATTAATTTTGAATATAATCTTTATTCAAAAAGAGCTTGTGGTGCATCATGGGACATTCCATCTGACCAAAACCCAGAGCAGCAGGAGAGAATGAGACTTGTTATGACCAAACTACTGTTCCTATGGGGAATTTACATTCAAAAGCAGAATGCTTTCATTTGATATTTCAATTAGGAAAAAAAAAATCTAGAGAGATTCTAGTGCAGGAACTGCAACTCTTGTGTGATGGGTGGGGAAAAGGCAGGCCCACTGAGTGCTTTTTGTGTCTGGATGTCTTCTTTGGGGCTCCAGTCATGGGCTAGGGCTCAGGCAAGGCCTCTTTGGGTTTCCAGTCAGGAAGCGTGTGTTTGTTACTTCTGTGTTTCACCCTTTCTTCAGAGAGGACCTTGATAAGCAGATCCTGGACATGCTTTTCTCATGGGCTCAGCAAAACTCAGAGGATCCTGACTGTGTGAGCAAGCTGATTACAGCCATGAAAGAGAGTGGCCGCCAGGATATCGCTGATGAGGTTGAAACCATCATTGAGCTGGGACAGCAGAAATACAGGGAGTCCATCCGCCGGGTGGGCTTGGAGCAGGAGAGCAGCACTGAGGACTCTGCATGATGTAGCACCTAGCAGAAAGAACTGGGTTTCGTACAGGATCCCTCTACGTACCTGGAGTGACACTGTCTTGGGGCTGCTCCCAGCTCAAGGACCAGTGTCTTCCTGAGGAGCTGGACGTTGATTTAATTGTGAGCAAACTACAGAAGTCTCTTGAGTCTATACTCACACGCTATGTCCGCCAAGCCCAGCCAGTTTAGAGTGCATTTATGAGCCTTTTTTGTGCTTCTGCTTCTTGACCTTGAGCTTTAAATTTCAGAAATACAGAGAAATTCAGAGGCTGAAGTGTCTGTCAGTTGAGTAGTGGCTAAAGTGGCCTTTAATGAATTAATACTCTTGTTTGTTATGTGTATTTATTTATAACTTAGCACTGAAACCGTGTTCTGCTAGAAATACTGGATGTGAGTATTTGGGTCTGTTTATGCTCCAGTGCTTGATGGGAAAGTGGAGGTGCAGTCGTGTTATGAAGGCCTGTGGTGCGGTGGAGAGTATTCAGCTATTTCTGTTAATGATGTGTTTTGCTCACATGAAAATGTGAACTATATTTCCCATGAAAATGTTTTCTATTTTCTGCCAAATCTCTTCCGGTTCCCCCAAGCCCCAAACAAAAGCTAAGTATTCATGGGGGAAAAATAAGAAACTAATTTATAGCAAAACTGCTCCTGCTTTTTGGTTTTGCTCCAAAAGCTATTTTGGAACAAATAAAATCTCACATTGTCCCTAGGCTGCTGCACCTGCCAGGCTTTTTAGATGAGAGCTACATGCTGCTGGTCTTTGACAGAGTTCCAGTTTTATTTTACAAATAAGCAAAAATCCATAACCCTGCTGTTCTGGGAGAGACTAATTGAAGTGAAACTAAAATTCCCTTGCAGTTTCAAAGGGATATTCCTCACATCCTTCCAGTGAAATATGCCTGTGTAGTAGTGAAGGTGTGACACCTTGTGAAGTTTGGTGGAAAGCATGACTTAAATTTGCATTTAAAAAACTGGTCTGACCAGCTGTGAAATAGGCACTGTTGTGGGATTGGCATGAACTGCGCTGAGCTAACCTCGCGGTTTTGCAGTCTGAACATCTCGTATAAGGCTGGAAGTGTTTATTGCTTTTTAATTGCACAATCATTGACTACTGAGGTGCCCTTCTCTTCCAGCTCCCTATCTCATAATGGGCCTCAGCTAATGACCCACAAATGCCAGTGGGAAATTTCATGCAAGATTTTTGAAAGGCTACTGTCATCTACATAAATTCAACTCTTGAAAGACAGGTTTGGATTTCAGTATATGCCACACTCTAAGCAATATTTAAAGGGCTGATCTCAGTCTGGAAAACAAAAATCTTTATAGAAATGCCAAGTTGCAAACACTCAAAGTCAACCTGCAGCTGCAGGTCTGAGAAACCCTGATGTTCCCCCTGTGAGGAATCACCTGTGGTTTCCCTGATGCTGTGTTTCAGACATACCATCAGTACTATTGAAAGAATGGTATAAAATCATTCTGCCTGTTTGTTTGGTTTTTGGTTTATTTGTTTTTAAGGCTATTCTAACATCTCAGGCCACAAAGTGATTAGTGTCCAGTTCAGAGCACTGGACAAGGACCTGCAGACTTAAGTTGTTGCCTTAGCCCTAGGGACTTCCTCAGATCTGATTTCTTAGGCCGAGCTGCCCCTCAAGTCTCATGTTGTGTTCAAGTCAGCAATTCTCTATTGAATGTATGTTTTCTCTGGTAGTCTGTGTCCTATGTTCTTGTCTGTAATTTTGATGCATACCAATGAGGTATGTGTTCCTTCCTTCAGTTTTGGAGAGATGCATCTGGGCATATTGCTCTCACTGGGAATAAAATAAGCACTTAACTGTTTCACAGCATAGTCTGCTAGTCCATAAATGCTTCAAGGTATTAAACTGAGACAGGTCCCTTTAAACCTGCTGGCAGAAAGACATGGGTGAATTTGGCCATGCTGCACAGAAATGGGAAAAGAGCTCTTGTTTGGGTACTGCTGACTGCAAAGCACAGGACAGATTGCAGCTGAGTTCATGATATCCCTGTAGCTTGGCTTTGCTGCAGTGGGGCTAATCTGGGAAACTCAACATTCGGGCATGGGTTTGACTAGCTGAGCGTATGACTAGAGGTCAGGTGGGGTAGGTCTAAGGAGCAACAAGGTTAGTCTAGAGGTGACAGTGCATAGGCTTAGCTTGGCCCCCGGCAAAGGTGCAGGAGGCTTTTGGCTAGGCAAAACTAGGCTAAGGAAGTCTACAGGTAGCATAAGATAGCATCCACAGCTACAACAGGATGAAGCTAAGCTGCACTTAGCTTTCTGTTTGTGACGGCCATGCAACAGCTCAGTTAGGCAATGCCCAAATAAGGGTTGGTGGGCTGGGCTCTGTGGAAGGCTCATCCAGGCATCAGCAGAGCTACAGCTCTTCCAGGTAACAGACTGGACTAGGAGAGAGGGAGGTTAGTACTAAGGTGTTTAGCTTACTCTAGGTATGGGCTACAACTAGGGCAGGCGACAGGAGATACCAAACCGTAAACAGCATCATCATTAGAACAGCTCTTCAGGATTTGGGCTGATAACTTAAGTAACTACCACAGAAAAGTATTGTTATCTCCAGTCTTTTGCTGCCTAGTGCCAGCCACTGGGCTGGGCTGCCTTTCTGGCATCTGTTTTTCTCCTTGCAGTGACACCAGAGCAAGCACCTAGCTGAGGATACAGAGGTGCTGGTGGGCAATCAGAGCAACAACCTGACTGCTTTTTCCTTCAGCTGACTTGGCAGCAAATATCTGAGCTGGATGAGAGTCAACGGAAAGCATGTTATTTTCAGGTGTATTATCTTTATCAATAAACTCTTTGAGGCACAGTAACTCCTTTGTAAGCCTGTAGTTGCTATGGCTAGGAAACACTGATTACAGTTGCAGTAGATGGTTGAAGCAGCAAAAAAACACACAACATGGCATTTATCTTTTGAATCAAAGTAATGCTTTCCTTTCTGGCTTCTTTCACGATGTTTAGTGACTGATGTGGGAAAACAGCAAGTTAATATTCCTTATCTTTTAGTTGCTCAAGCTGCCGTAAGTTTCCAGGCAAGTTGCTCAAGCTGCCGTAAGTTTCCACCCTGTCAGCCCTCTGCTTGAACCAGCAAGAGTAAACTTTGGTATTTCTAATAAAAACACAAATAGCTTGAGAAATTTTTGAGTTTTCTTCCTTCCTAATGCAGAAAACCTTTTTTCCTGATAAAAAAGGTGCCAGAGTGCTGCAGTTCCACCCATTGGATGGCTCCAAGGCAAGCACCAAGAGCTCAGACCTTTGGGTATGATCAGGAGATGGCAATACACAGCGATCTCAGTAACCACAGATGTGTCCCAGCCAAGCCAGCTCTGCCAGGTCTCTGCCATGGGCCAGACCTGGTCTTCTGGAGGTGTTTAGCATCACCAGGTTCTGAAACAGCAAATCTGCATGTCCAGCAGAGAGTGAGGCTCATGCAGGGAGTGGCTGCAGCCCTTATGGAGATGCCCATTTCTCCCCACCATGTGAAGAAGGGACCTGGCTGATGAACCTGGGTGCTTAGGCTGCTGATTTTGCTTTGCTGGGCTGATGAAGAGAAGCTTTAGATTACAGTGAGAAGTAGGACAGGAGAGCTGGCTGAGGGAAGGTGGTAACAGGATAGCTGGGGGAGGACATGAGCTTAGGTATGAATCTTCACCTTTCTGTTTCTTCAGCCCAGTCCTCAGAGGATTTCACTCCTGGAAGCAGCAACAGCTCGGGACAAATGTTTTCAGTTTTCTTTCCTCCACTTTGGAGGAAAAGGAAATCCCCGTGATTCTTAGCTTTTCCCCAAGGCCAGAGCTGAGAACAAGCACAGATTGTGATGCTGGTTGTAGCTGCTCCCTCCCAAGACTGCAGGTTACTGGCTCCTGGGGCCCAGCACATCCTTCATGTGCTGCAGGAGCATCAGGCTGAGCGACAATCCCAGTGAGGCTTTCATCCTGCTGCATTGAGAGGAGTGAGAAAACAGTGTCTCCCTCTCAAAAATACCTTACATCAGATGATTTGGTCACAGCCCAGGCAGGGAAAAGAGGATCCTGCTCCTTAGACAGGCTATTTTGTGACAACTGCTGTGCATCAACGATGGCTGGAGGGCAGAAGCAGTCACAAATGGATCCATCAGCTTTTTGCGGTCCCAAAATAACATGGTCCTGAAGGAGCTGGCAGCAGCTTTTGGTGAGGCAGTGACACTGGGAAGCTGTGACTCTCCCTGTGAGTCAGGCCATTTCATTTTCACCCATGGCAGGATGGCATTGTCCTCAGCGTCCACTCCACCCTCCAGCCTGGCGGCATGGAGCCATCTCACGTTCCTGCTCCTGAGAAGCAGCAAAGCAGGTTAATGTGGCTGCAGATTTCCCTTAGTTGTTTGCCAGTGCTGCAAGGGCAGATGAATGAAGGAGCTGTGGAGAGTGGGGAACACTGTAAAATCCTGGAGCAAATGGCACTGTTTGGCATTGCTCAGCCACATACTCCAGGGAAGGAGAGTGGTGCTCCCTGTCCTGCAATGCCCATAAATCCGATGCCATCTCTCTATGAGGGCAGATGTGGATGGTGGGATGCTGTGGGGTAGTTTCTCCCTGGCATGAGGGGATAAGCCCTGCCAAAAGGCTCCCGTGGCAATAGGTGACTGCAGCTGCAGGCTCCATACCAGCAGCTGTGCCTGAAGTGGGATCTGGAGGCCGATCTCGCAGCCAAGACAGCACCATTCATCAGCACTCAATAAACAGAAGTGACTTGCTGTTTTATCTGGGAGATAAGCACACAGGGCATGAGATTGCTTTCCCTTGCACTTTCTGTGCTGAGCGTGGGAGCCTGTGTTGGTTGCCAAAGGAGCCAGGGCACCCCTGCTGGGGGACACGCTGCAGATGGGTACACAGGAACAGGGGCTGCTGGAGGCCAGGCAGCCCTGAGGCTGGAGCCCCACAGGTGCTAGGCATGACGAGATGCTGGTGCTTACTGGAGGTTGCCAGCCCTGTGGGGCATGTTGCATGAGCTGGGTCATTTTGCAAGCCAGCTCATTACATATTACCTGTTAGCACTCCTGCAGCTCTAAAAGTCACTTACAAAGGGAAGAAAATGGTACTTTTATGTCTTTTTGGCTTTTTGATAATCAATGATGGAAGCCTGGAAGCTTTTTTTTTCTTTTTTTTTCTTTTTAGAGACTAACATTGCTAAGCCTTGATTTCCCTGTTTTTGCTGGAGAAAAGTGGCTGGAGAGTTTGCTGGTGGGAGAGGAACATTTGCGTGCCTAGAATGTCAGGGACTTCCCTCTCACTATTTGCTAGGCATTTGAACCAAACAGCCACTAAGAAGATGTCTGCAGCCTCCTTCCAAGGAGTGATGGCCAGGAGGGACAGACAGACCATGTATGCTGGTTCACCTGTGTGATCTTGCAGCCTTGAGCTCTCAAGGACAACCGAGCTGGGCTTGGGGTAGAGCTGTCCCCTTCCTGCACCCCCTTCACTCTTCAGCTGCATCCACATCCCCTCTCACTTCTGCAATGTCAAGTATCCGCACAGAAAATGAAATGAGACCTGCTGGGTCAGTGGTTTCTGGGTGATTCCTGGCATCCAAGTCAACGGCCAGCTGTGAATCTGTTCATTTTATTCATACTGTTTAGTTGTACTCTCAGCAGCCAGATGCTGGATGCCTCCTCTGCTATCACCTCTGTGCCATTACCTTTGGCAACCCATGCTGTAGTTGCAATGGAGAATGAGATCAGGCTCAGTTGAGATTGATTTTTCTAGAAAACTACGTCGAGTGGTGCTAATTGTATGTTACTGCCTCTTCAATCTTTATCAGTTAAATCACCTACCAGCGCTCTGATAATCACATCGACGATGGCTGCCAGGGCAAGGGAGCAGTGACCAAGCTTGCACGATTTGGCTTTTTTAAGTGTTGGTTTAATATCCACACTCATCAGGCACTTGGGGATTTCATCAGCACTCCACGATTTATTAAAACAGAAAGTAATGCAAATGGGGAAGGAAGCTGAAAAATGCAGCCTTGCAAAAGCCTGTTTCTTTGCCAGCAGGCTGAACTTGACCTGTGTCCTTGGCGAGGCTAGATCAGCCCATGGCCCCTCTGACAGCCAGGCTGAAAGCAGCCCAGGATTTTGAGATTCTTGCAGGGGGAGCTTTGTGACAAGCTGAGCACAAACCTGGTGTAATGCTCCCTTGTGTGCCATGATGATAAAATTGCCTCGTAGGTCCTGAGCTCTGTTCTTCACCTTGTGTTAGATGCAGACATTGCTGCTTTTGAAGCTCCACTGTGTACCAAATGGTTTTAAATCTGTCTTGTGTCTGTCAGAAGAAAAAAAATCATGTCTGAGAGCAGAGGAAACCTTGACAACCTGGCACTCTCTGAATGCGAAGTTTCTTCCTCTGCTTTTTTTTAATCCCCTTTCTTAAAGGCTGCCGGAAGAAACGGGTCCTTTGCGCTGTGCAAGTTACAAAGAGCAGTTGTTTTTGTGCAGTAGAAGCAAAAATAAAAGTAGGTGATTGCAGTCCTCATAACACTCAGTGCAAAGCTGGATAACATGAACCTCTTCATTGGCAAGGGACAGTACAGTCCTACTGGGACATCTATGGGATGGCACCTTATCAGTGCAGTGAAACTCACCAAAGCCTTGGCAAAACCAGGCAAAGCAGGGACCTGCCACCACCAAGGAAAGGGGCGGGAAGGAGTTTCACAGCTAGGGAGTGGGAAGGGGATGACCACAGCTCCCACATGCTTTGTTTCCCTGTTCCCCAAACTGAGGGGGCCCCATGTCAGTGCCCACCAGCATTTTCCCAAGGATGTGGTAGAGACAAGAAAATGGCTGTGGTACAGAAGTCTCCTTCCTTGGTCAGGCACCACCCTTCTGGAGTGAGATTTGTTACCTCCTGTGCTGTATTTTCTCATGCTTTGCCCAGCCCAGGATGGAAGTGCACAAGCCCTTTTTGACTTACATCCAACTCATCAGCATTGCCTTCTGATGCTTCGCTGACCTCTGGTTTACATTTTCTCACCTTGGGTTAAGGGTCCCTGACTGTGATAACAAGTTCCTCTTGTTTTCAGGTGCGTGCCCAACTCTGATGTTTCTGGGCTGCTCATCATGACTCCATGTAATTGTTGCTCCTGTGCACAAAATGTCCTCATGACACACTCCACCATCCTTGTAGCAGCTCTTCTCTGATCATCTCTGATTCATTGCACAGGCTTGGTGCATACATGCTCTGCCAGCTCCTGTGAGCCTTTGGTGCAGAGCTGGTAACTGCTCACCACGTCTGTTATAGTGTAGTGCCTGATGCACGTGAACAGTGAGGGATGCTCTTATATATGTATTCCCCTGGAGACCTTTCCCTTTTTCCTTGGTGGTGTCACACCTGTGGGTGTTATCCCAAGAGGTGCAGAGATCTGGCTGTCCTCCTCACCTTCTTGCTTAGCTTCCAAAGCCCACTGAAATGATCTCCATGGATGTTTTTGTGCTAGGACTCAGATGCCGTTATGTACCTGAAACCACGACAGAGCCTATTAAACACAAAAGCAATGCCCATCTGTGGCCTGGAGGCTTTCCAGTGGAGCAGCAGGCAACACATGGTGACCCAACCTACCACAACCAGCTTTGTCTTTATTTTGAAGGGAATGACAGATTTGTGCAATTGCAGCCCAGGCGGTCAGTCGTATCCTGGGCTGCATCAAAAGGAGCGTGGCCAGCAGGTCGAGGAAGGTCATTCTGCCCCTCTGCTCCGCTCTGGTGAGACTCCACCTGGGGTACTGTGTCCAGCTCTGGAGCCCTCAGTACAGGAAAGACATGGACCTGTTGGAGAGGGGCCAGAGGAGGGACATGAAAATGATCAGAGTGCTGGAACACCTCTCCTGTGAGGAAAGGCTGAGAGAGTTGGGGTTGTTCAGCCTGGAGAAGAGAGAAGACTTCAGGGAGATCTTGTTGCAGCCTTTCAGTACTTAAAAGGGACCTATAATAAGAATGGGGACAGACATTTTAGAAGGACGCATTATGAAAGGACACTGGGTAATGGTTTTAAACTAAAGGAAGGGAGATTCAGGCTAGACACGACCAATTAATTTTTTTACAGTGAGGATGGTAAAATACTAGAACAGGTTGCCCAGAGAGGTGGTAGGTGCCCCATCCCTGGAGACATGCAGGGCTAGGCTGGACGGGGCTCTGAGCAACCTGACCTACCTGAACGTGTCCCTCTCATTGCAGGGGGGTTGGGCTAGATGACCTTTGAAGGTCCCTTTCAACCCAAACTATTCTATGATTTATTATTTTTCCCCCATTTTCACTTGTTCAGTTGTTCCCCCCTGCCCTGTGTGCTGCCTCTCCAGGTGGCTGCAAGATGGCTGACGGGTGGGGTGAGGGAGAGCGCACCTCGCCCTTTCGGAGGGGAGGGCAGGACTGGGCACAGCAGGACACCTTCCCGTTCCCGCCGTGGCTCTCGTCGCCCGGGGACGCTTCAGCGCGGCTGTGGCCCAGGCCGGGGAAGGCCGCGGCGAGGCCTAGCCGCTCCCGCCCGCGTTGCCATAGCGACGCGGCGGCCGCCCGGCGGGGAGGACTCGGCGGCAGCTGTTCCTGCACCGAGCGCGGCCGGAGGGGGCAGAGCTGAGCCGGGCCGGGCCGCGCCGAGGAGCTTCTCACCCTGCGCCGCACCGGCCTCCGGCCCCGCCGGGAACCCGCCGCCGCCCCGGACCGGTAAGTGCGGGCGCGGCTCCTCCCCGGCCTTCGGGGGCGCCGCCGGGGGGCCCAGCGCGCCTCCCGCTGCCCATCCGCGGCTCGTCTCGCCTCCCCCGGCCTGGCCCCTTCTGCATGGGCCTCTTTCTCTTTCGGACCGACCCCGCATCCCAGGGGGGTGCCGGGCCCCCTTCGTGCACCCCTGGTTCCTGGGGGGCCAGCCCCTTACCCCGGGGGCTGCGGGCTCCTCTAGCCCCCCCATGTATCCTCCCCGCCCCGGGAGCAGGCTCCCCCGCTCTCCCACTTCCCACCCCAGGGGTTGTAAGCCATCCCGGCCCCCCACCTGCCCCCCGCACCCTGGGAAGTGCTGGTTCCCCCAGCCGCTCCTCTCATCCCAGGGGGTGAGGGTTCCCCTGCCCGAATTTGGGGCTGGAGGCGCAGCTGCCCGTGTGTCAAAGCCGAGCCTGAGGGAGATCACCCCGTGCTCCCCGCGGTGCTGGGGTTGCCCTTGCCGGGCATGAGGGGCCGTAGCAGCGTCGCTTTTCCTTCCCCTGCCCGTGCTGGGGAAATTGCGGTGACACGTGTGTGGTTTCAGCCGTGCCCCTTAGTGTCCCGGAGCTGCTGCTTTGTATAGCAAAAGAGATTTTTATGTTTCTCGGGGGTTTCTAATTTCTGGGGTGATTTGTAGGATTGTGGCCTCCAGGTGCCCCAGTCACAGGGCAGGGTCCTGCATCTAAACCCCTTCGAGCTCCTTCCAGGCGCTCCTAAGCCAGATCTTCGCCTCTTTGAGGTAGGTCAAGGTTGTTGTGCTCTTTCTCCCCTGGATGGGGAACGTGGAAATGTGCATAGGCTGTGGGATTTCCTCAATGTCACACTGGGAATTGAACCTGAAGCATCCTCTCCTCTCTTGCTGCACCCTCTGGAGCTGCTGGGCTCCTGCTGGGTGAGAGTGCAGCTGTGGAAATCAAATCTTCTAGTGTCCCGGGCCTCTTTCCTGCAGGGCTTCTCAGCTTTTAGTTTCTACACCTTGCCAGGCTGTCAGAGTTAACAAATGTCAGAGTGCGATCCCAGCTATATGTATTTGGCCTTGTATATTTTCAATATTAGATGTTTACAGTTAAAGACTGGGTGTTTTTACCATAGCATGTAATCTCTGAGAGTCTTGCTGTCATTAGGATCTGAGCTCTTGTGGTGCAGCTGCTGCTCTTGGGTTTGTATCTGCAGTGACTTTGATCACTGCAAGTCACTGTGGCTTTGCCTCTCAAGAACTCGCTTCTTGGCAATGGCAAGTAGAAGGCAATTGAACTGGAGTGGTACTGATAACGATGTATTGTGTGGGACTTGGATGGCAGCTGTCTTGTCCTTGCCTTGTGTTTTGCTTTCTAGGCTGTTCTAAATAAAGGTATAGATGAGGTCTAATAGATGGAGTTACACTAACCTCTTCACCAAAAAATAAACACCAGTATTTAATGATTTACCCTTTTGAATGTCTTGCCTGTAGGATTTTTAACTGTGTCCTACTACTTGTCATGCACACAGGTACAATTTTTCTCCTGATGTTGTGCCCTTGGGCTCATTTATACACTGAGTGCCCGTCGTAGTAAGGAGTGTTATGTTTTGAAGGCAATGGTGACTGGTGGCAGAGATGGATGGCCAAGTTGGAACAGCAAATCTGTGTCACAAGTTGGGGCCCAACATTACTCTGGAAGAAAGTCTCCAGTCTTGTTTGATGCCCAGCAATCTTGTTAATGTCTTACTAAGATGCCAGGGCTGTAGCAGATCCTCCTGCTGCCATTTTAAGAAGGGCTAGTGTGCTGTATTAAGTTACTGGGAGTTAGAAATCACTGTCAGCTTGTCATTTGCTCCCCTTTTGCTGCCAAGATTTAAATTAGCGGGCAAGACAGGGGGAAATCTCAACCTGGCTGGCCAAGGTGACAGCAGCATACACACATGGAAGCAGTGCCCCCACTTTCTTGTGTGTCATGTTTTGTGTTGTAGGTCTCTAGCAGGGCAAAGGTGTGATGAAGAAAAGGGACTGAGGTGCAGTAGCTGGGATTTGGTGTGTCTCACAGCCTGGGAGCTGTGAGGATTTGGAGCTGTGCTCTGATGAGGGTGTTATAATATGCAAAGTCTCCCTTAGGAACTGTAAGCATTCCATGTGACTATACTGTTGTTCTTGCATAACTGTTGTTATATTGAGAATTGTGAAATAGTAGGAGGGAGAGATTTTCTGGAGTAGGGCAGCAGCGTTTTCAGGTGGGAAAACATTGTGCTGTGTTTAGCTAGAGTAAAACACATCTAGATCCAGCATCCCTCACCAGCGGCCCAGTTTTGCACATTTCCCTAAGCAGAGCTTTTCCATGAGTGGTAAAACTTGATCTAGGAAACACCCTCATTGCAGCATATGTGATGACCATGCAGTGCTGTGAAAATAGTTACTTATCCCTGGCACTCTAGGTTTTATCTGAATAACCTGCAGCCGGGAGGCTGTAAGACAAGTGATTGATGGAGTTGCTGCTTCTCCCTCAGCAAGGAGTGCCTAAGTATGGTGCATCATTCCCATCTCCAGTCCTCTAAAGTCCTGGACTTTGGGTTTCCTGCTGGGCTGGGGGTTACTTGTTTTACAGTTGTTGGCAAACCTCTGGATTCTCTTTCACCCCACTGTGGAAATAAAATGCCAAATTCACACTAGCTGCTGGAAGGTGGTATGTCCTTGTGAAATTTGAGAGGTGAAAGGCTTGTGTGGCAAGAAGAAAAGTTCAGCTGTGTTGAAAGTAGATGCGAACGGACACATGTCTTTTGGTGCTCTTGCAACACATCTGCCTTCTTTTAGCATGATGCTTTCCTTTGTCACTTGATCCTTGGGCTCACCTGGGGGCAGGGAAATGCCAGTGTTTTGCCATGTCAACTTTACAGTGCCAGCAAGATGCCCTATACGGGGTGTATCTCATAATGGGCTGTTTCTATCTGCCTAAAATCATATTGTGCTGCCATAATATATTATGCTGCCATAAAAGAGCTTGAAACTAGGCCCCAAGGGGGAAAGAAAAGGCTGGGAAAATGCAAAATATTTTTGTTTGATTGTTAGGAGATTCTGCACTGGCAAGATGATGTGCAGTCAAACCAGGTTTGGAATGGCTGGGACAAATTAGTTTCCTTGTGATCCTGAGTGCTGCAGTTCATGTGTATTACAGTAGGATGCTAATGCCCTGTGA
Source organism: Caloenas nicobarica (assembly GCF_036013445.1). NCBI lineage: Eukaryota > Metazoa > Chordata > Aves > Columbiformes > Columbidae > Caloenas > Caloenas nicobarica. The sequence goes on along the minus strand of NC_088249.1, from coordinate 49,474,356 downwards.
AGGGAGTTTCTACAATTTCCTGTTTTCTAGGCTATTTCAGAACAGAGAGGCTTTCCTTGTTCTTGGCTGTTCTTTTTCAGAGTGGATCTTTCTCCTGTGTTTTTTTGTTTTGTTTGTTTGTTTGTTTGTTTTGTTTTTCCCCAGAATGAAGTTTCTACACAGCTGCTGGCAGGTCAGCAGTGTCCCAGAGCTGTGCACTTTGGCCCTTGACTGAAGTAAGCTGATGTAGCTCTGCAGAGCAAATTAGGTTTGCACCAGCTGAGGCTGGGCCATCATGTGGGAGCCCTCGAGCCACAGGAAGAGCCTGGGCACACAGCCTTTTAGCTTGTCACTTACAAGTTTGTTAACATCCTGTTAAGCTTCCAGTTGGACACACTTATCTCCCAGCTGCCTCTGCTCCATTGTTTAAATCTGCAATACTGTGTAAAGACCAGTGCCTGTGTTGTTCCTTCAGCAGCAGTGCAGGATGGGGAAGGATCTGCCCAGTCACAGTATCCTGCCTTCTGCTACTGCAGGTACATAAGGGCTGGTTATTATTCCTTTTACATCTGTGTATATGTTCATCTAAATCCTTAACTGTGTTTTCAGGAAATGCAAAAGCCTGCTTTGATGCCCACATTTGCACATTTGGGCATTCTTAGAAGTACCCAAACAGCTGCACTACCAGAAAGTCAGGAGAGTTGGAATTACCAGTTACTTATCATGGGAAATGAGCTATCGATACTGCCTAAGCAAGCCAGTGCATTGTTTTTATTTTTTTACTTTTGAACATGTCATACACACTGTGTGATGTTTCATTGTGCGTTTCTCATAAATGAGTGCATGATGGACTCCAGCCTTGCTGGAGCCAGTTGCCTTGTCTGTCTGCAGTGAGACAGCGAGATGTGACTGCAAGCACCTTTTCTCCTCTGCTGAAGAAGTGCCTGAGGTCTAACAGGATAGTGTGTTTTGGCTTCCCTGGCACTATGATTTGATGAAGCCTGCCTTCTTCTGCAAGGCTGAGTCCTCTGGCCTGTGCCTGATTGGAGTGGGAATTGTCATTTGGCCATATGCAGCTAACAGCACGGCGGGTTGCTAGAGCTAATGCTGTGTTGCTCCAACTAATCCTAACAGCAGATAAATAATTTTTTCATGTCCTCTTCTGTTTGCCTTCCAGTGCAGCAATAGCAGGAAGGATGGGTGGACTGAGCTGTCCAATGCAAAACTGGGTGTTACAGTACTGATTGCTGGTTAGTTGCGGTTGTGAAGATAAAGTAACAGAGGGTACAAAAACTTCAGGAAACAGGGCAAAACACCACAGAAACCCAGGGAAGAGACCTTGTCACTCTGGGTGGTTTGAATTTCTGTCTGGCAGTTTCCTCTTACATATCTGCAAATATAAAAGCTTTGAATGCTTACTGTCTTAGGAGGGCTGCCCACATGGAGATTATTTGCTTGGGGAAGGGAAAGGCACCTGGGCAGCAATGCTTGTTCTGTATCATGAGAAATGTGATGGGATACCATTTTTTTTATTTGTGGGGTCTCTGTTGCTCCTGATTTAATGCAGCCTGTGGTGAGCTGCTCACAGGAATGCAGTCTTATGTTTATTTTGTTAAACCTTTTCATAACTGATTCTCATTTTGGTGGTGCTGTTGTGGGTGGGTGGCTATGTGCTGTCAAACCTCCATGTGCCCTGCTCATTCCTTTGGTGCTGATGCTAGCATGTGGTTTATCAGGAGAGCTGTCCAGATTTTTTTTTTTTTTCCTGGGTCTGCAACCTTTGTCCAGAGGCCGGGAGGAGAGACGTTAATCTTGATCCAGCTGAGTTTCACAGAACAGCATGAATTTGAGCAGCTAGAGATGACTGAAGTCCCATCAAAGACTGTGCACGCCCCACTTGGAGTTTGGCTCCAAGGTTGGGGCTCATGCTCTCAATTTAAAGGCTGTCCGAGCTATGAGGAGCTTCATGGACAAAGTGGAGAGGAGGAAGGAGAAGAAAAACTTCCCCTCTTACACAGGACAGTGGTGCTGCTGCACTGAGTGACTGTCTTGGAGAAGGCCATTGGGAAGAGAGAAGGTGTGTGCTTTTCTATTAGAGCACAAAGATATGGGACTTCCAGCAAGTCATTTTAGTAGGAGAGAGATACTGTGCAGGTGAGCTCTTAGTCTGGATCAAGCCAGAAGCCAGTCCAGTAGCCATGATCCTTCATTTCTGAATTCAGCTGCAGCTTCCAGTGAATCCTTTTTGCTTCAACAAGGGGCTGTGCTATGTGATGTGAAAGCTCCTAGCCAGGGTGAGCACTGGCTTTGCATAGAGAAACGTGTGGAAGGAGGTGGTAGCATGTGGTGTGCTTAGCCTGGACAAGCACATCTATCATTTCTGTTGCTACTGAGTAGTGTGTCCTTGTCATTGGTGTGTCTGACCTCTTGCTGCCTTTAACAGCTGTGCTGCCTGTGTGTGTTGGCAGAGGAGACAAGGGCAGTTCCCTGTTGCCTGCTGGGTAGGAGGCGATGGAAATGCCTTCTCCAAGGCCATGTGCAGACTGGGAGCTTGTTTGGGGCCCTGTTCAGTGCTGTGCTCTTTGCTCTGTGATTGTTAGGGATTTATAAGAAAAGAAAAAAGAAGGGAGCGTGTTTTAGGGTCAGGATATGTCAGGGCTAACTGTGAATTTGGGTGCTGCTTTCTCCTTTGCCACAGATTCAGAACACAACCTTGGATAAGCAGTAAAATGTCTGTTTCTGACCCTGTTCCTTACAGCCAAGTAGGGACATAGGGACAGCAGCATTTCCAGGGTTTTTCCATGTGTATGCAGTAGCAATGGCAGCTGTTGCAGAAGGTGTTATCTGATGTAGTAAATGGTCTCTCCTTCTGGGGGCTTCATTTTCCTTTTTCATTTCATGTTGTCTTTCTCAAGGATGGGGTTAGCTTTCTCTTCCATGCTCTGGGTAAGCTGAGCTCTTCTCTGTAAGGCAACAGTAGTACCGTTGGTTCATCTCATCCTTTGGGAGCAGCTGTCGTTCATGAAGGCTATTTTCTAAGGGTACTATTTCTTTTAAAGGATATAAACCACGTTGTGTTGGCCTGACCCCCTTCCCCTGAACTGTCCCATTCACTTCGTTAGCAGCTGTGTACATGAACTGAGCAGCTGTTTTCTTTTTTATGCCTTTTTTTTTTTTTCCCAGAAACTTACACTGGAGATTCATTGGTGCCCCACTCTGGTTCTTCAAAACTAATGGAGAGCTTGAAGGAAATATCTTGGATACTAAAATGATAAGTGCTATGGAAATGCCAGACGCTATATAAACAACTAAACTCAGCCCCCGGCCCTTCCTGAAAGAGGGGTGATTTGCAGAAATACTTCAACAAATGGTCTAAATTTGGTTTTGGAAAGGGGGGAAGAAATGCCTGGCTGCTGCTGAGTTGTGTGTGGGCGTGTGCCCGAGTGCGCTGTGCGGTGTGCTGCCTGCCAGCACGCTCCCGAGGAGGCTGAGCAGGCTGCTCCCGCTGCCTCTGCATGCTCAGGAGGCATCTGCGCGCCGCTGACTCAGGCTCTGCAGCTCTGCCAGGTCCCTGGCGTGGAGCGAGCTCCCACTTCCCTTGCGGTGAGGTTCGGCTGCGCCTGCTTGCAGGGCTATTCTGGTGGAGATGAGCTGTGGCCAGTTTGCAGAGGTGCAGGGTCAGCTTGTGGGTGTGCAGCTTGTGAGATGTTGCTTGGCACGTTGGTGAGATTGTGGGAAGGCCGTGGCATGATCTAACACCGGGTTGTCTCTCATGTTGGTACAGTTACCTGGACCTGGGGCAGTGCAAACTGAGGTAGTCTGAAGCTGGAAGCAAACAGATCAGCCATGACAAAGGGCATGTGCTATTTGGACAGACCTGTGCATATATATGAGGTGACAAACATGCTAGTAGCCTGAAAAGACATGGGAGAGCATTTACATGTCATGGTCAGGGACCCTGATGAACTCTGGCAGAGCTGGCTGCTGTGGCCAGCCTTCCCTCTTCCCCTCCACTTACGAGGTTGCTGCTCTTGCAGGGGAAGGAGAACATTGTTTCCCCAGCTGGTGCCAGACCTGGGGACCTAACATCAGCTGTGGCAGCAACAGAGTGCTGCAAGACCTCTTGTGTGGGCTTTGCTGCTGCACAAGCAGGTTCCCATGTCAGTAGCCACAGCTGACTCAAATGGATGGTGGATTGGAGCCCAGAAGCCCTTGTTAGAGGACCTCTGGAACAGAGCAGTGTGTCTGGTTCCTGCATTGCCAAACCATTGTTAGTCTCCCAACACAAAGCACCTGTTACACTGCTCACTGGCATGACAATTTGTTGTCTCTAATGCTATTTGCCATTCCTGCCATGCATTCTTTGGCAAGACAGTGTTGGTTGGTAGTTAGAGCAGGGCTGTGAGGTGTGATGATTATTCAGTGGTGACTTTTTTTTTTTTGAGAACTTTCTGAAAACAGGTCAAATTCTTAAGCAATGCAATATGAATTGCTTTTCTGAGGATGCTTAATGTGTCAGGTAAATTCTTGTGGATCCATCTTGTAGGTACCAGCATTGCACTGTGTGTGCAGAGTAGCCAGGTAAGACATTTAGTGTCCAGAGAATGACTTTCTAAATTTGACTTTTTCACTTTTTTCCTCTCTTTTTCCTTTCTTGAGTTATCCATCTCCTTTTGCTCTGTTTAGGTGAGCAGAACTGTATGTGATATCATTTGCCTGTAGCCTCCTAAATACATTGTTTTCCTGCTGGGAGTGCCTTACCTGCCTTGCAGCCCACTGATTGACAGCACTCTGGGTGAGCAGGAGCGGGTGGATGGATTACGCCACAGACTCCCAAGCCATCAGACGGTGGTTTCAGTCCCCTTGAAAATTTTTCCACTTGTCACAGAGCACGTATGAGTTTCCCTGGAGGAGCTGCTACCTTCTTTGGCAGTAACATGACCTGTGTGGGGGCGCTGACGTCTGTTTAGCAAAGAACCATTTTGCCGTGATCTGAACAGCTTTGGCGTAAGTGAACAGCTGAGCTGGGAGGAGAGAAATGCTGTTTGTGATGCAGGAGCGGAGCAGGTACATTCATGTACTCCCACAGCAAAGGGACTGGCAGCAGCAGTGTCCTGTGTCACCATTCCTGTTGCTGAAAGGCAAGGGATATTGATTAACGTGACATTTAACTGGCATTTCCTCTAGTGTACTGGGAGCATTAGTCAAATTTTGCCTTCAGCAATGGTAAGTAATGAGATAAGCTTCCTTCCTTGGTAAGGTCTCTACCTGCTGTTGCAAAGCATTTGGGAGGCTGGGAGATGCCCTTTTGTTATTGTGTCTGCTCTTCCTGTCTGGTCTCTTGTACAAAAGGCACCTGAAATAGAGTCTTGGGTCTAGCAGTTGAGGTTGCAGCCTGTACACCAGTGATTGCACACCTACATGGTGGCTCCTGCTTGATGCTTCTCTGTCACATTGCCTTAGGTGGAACCCAGCTCCTAGCTCCAGAGGTTGACACAGGAAGGTTTACATCCTTTCAGACCCTGGGGTTCTGTTTCATTAACCTACAATATTTTAGTGTTGGCACCCACATTGGCAGCTGGCTGTCTTGGGACACTGTGGCCTCGCTACAGGGGCAGGGTGGGGGGTTGCTGGACGCATTGCTGTTCCAGCTGGGCTTGTGCAGTCAATCTTTGGGACTCCAAGTGACAGCTATCAGTTGATGTACAGCCTCACAGGGCTCTGGATTTCCAAGTCTTTAAAATTGTTTGTTCAGGGCCAGAAGCCCTTATCTCCCAAGCATCCCTGGAGGGATTCTTGTTCTATTTTATCACTGTCCGTTGTTTATTTTGTTTTGTTTTTCCAGTGCCCGCAGCAGTCAGGCTACAGGCTGCTGCTGAGAGGGGCAGCCCTGCTTCTCACTCCCGCCTCTCCTTGTGCTGGCCAAAGCATTTGTGTGTTCACAGCTATGCACTGACCTGGGAATAGGCCTGGTCCAAAATAAGTTCCTGTAGTTGCTGTGGGAAGGAAAAGCTCCCTCCTTTTTGGCAGTAGCCTGAAGTTATGCTGGACTAGTGGTTAAGTAACCACAGTGTCTGCTGGGAAGCAGAATCATGTGTCTTAAGAGAGGTGCAATTTCCAGGAGCTAAAAATCCCTAATATGGTTTTCTTCATGAAAATATTTGCATCTTCTCTGCCAACCCACTGTCAAGACTGCATTGAGCCTGTACCAATGCCTCTTTGTGCAGGACAAACTGCATTGTACTATCATTCCGCAACCTGGGGTCTTGCCTGGTGCCTGATTTTTGAGGGGAAAAGTCAGCATCATGTCTTTAAAACACCCTGCAATTCACATGGCATAGTCCTTGCTGCCAGGGAAAGGTGATTGCTTTTCAGGCTGCCTAAGGATGACCCTGTATATTGCCAGATGCACACTGTATGGGAAGAAGTGGAAACAGAGTGGAAAAAACCCCCCCGCCTTTGCTTTGCTCTGGCACAGTCCCCTAGTGTTCACAGGAAAAAGCGCATGCTGCAGAGAGTGCTTGGTGAGCACGTGTCCTTGGAGATGCAAAGAAATACAATCAACTTCCTCTCCTCTTCCTCTTCCTCTCTCTCCCTTGCATGCCAGGAGGCGGTGGCAGCGCCCAGCAGACACCCTTATTGTGAGCACAGCTGATGCTGAGGAAGGCTCCTTGCCAGGGGTGGCAGAGGTGAGGGATCTGGTTACCCTTGAGCTGGAGAGATGGGAGGCTCCTCTCTGAGTGTATCTGAACATTGCTGGAGTTGTGTCTCTCTCTTTTCCTGCTATTCTTTTGCTTGTCCCTGCCACAGTCTGTCCCTTACCGTTTCTGAAGGCTCTGTTCTCATTTTGACATGGGAAGTGCTCATGGTCCTACCTGCCTGCCCCCATTGCCAGGTAGGTGTAGGGAGCCAGTTGGGATTTCCTAACGTGGTTGAGCTCCCACTGCAGGTTCCACGTGCTGCCTGTCTGGCCGAGCTGTCCCCGGCTGACTTTGTGGATGTGGAGGAGACAGGGCCACGTGAGGAGCGGTGTGTGGCAGGATGCTGTGTGACTTGCAGCCCCTGGTGCTGCTCTGTGGCTGGAGGCTGCCAGTGCCATGTCATCCCAGTGGGAAAGGGGGTGCCAGCGGGGTCCCAGGCTCACGGTCACTAAGCAACAGGGTGTCATCCCAAGGCCTGTGATGTGCTCTGGACCACAGAGGTGGGAAGGGACAAGCCAGCTAGCCCTTTGGAGAGGAGATCCCGTGTCTATCATTACACCAAGCACTAGGTGAACAAGCAAGGCTTTTTGCACGTTAAGCAGGCAGCGGGGCTGAGGCGAGCTGTGGGGTGAAAGCTGCAGCGCTTGTGTACTTCTCTGAAAGCCGTGTCAAGGCAAGTACTTTCCTCTCTCACACAGCTATTATGAAAGAGCCAGGGTTTACTGCACCCTTCTCTCCCTTTGCCCTCAGGGCATGCTGGGCTTGTTTGAATTAATGTAATTAGCACATGCCTTATTAGCTCACTAAGGCACAAAGAACTCATGTATATTTGTAGCCAGGTTAAGCAGCTCCTATTAATTTAATAACCGTGTCCTCCTCAGTGCATGGCAACAGTTAATCACTGGTGGTGACTCAGGATCAGCCAGTATGGAGGGAATATGGGCAAGGTATATACGTGTGCGGTTCTCTTTTATTGCATTGTATTTTTATTAATGAGCAGAGCTGTGGATAGAATTAGCAACAGGCACAGTAGACAGCAGGAAGCTTTCAGGGTAGGTTTGCTAAATAGCCAGCCCTGGATATTTCCTGCGCTCTACACTATCTGTAGAAAAGGATCTATAGAATGAATCAGTGTGATATGACACAGACTGGGAGGCAGAAATATACAGAAATAAACTTTAGCAACCTGTGCTTGAACTCTGCTCCAATTGGGTTATGAACTAGGTACTGATAGTGATTTTGCTTAAGTTGTCTACCCTGTTTCCCCTCAGTGAATCCTGGGGCAGAGGAAGTGGTGCTATATTCTGGTACTGCTTGTAACTGAGACTGCGAAGTTCTCGTGAAAGGACATGAAACAGTTGCAAACAGTTTCATTCTCTGCAGTGCTGTGATCCTCCGTCCTTTTTGCTGGTCTGGTTCTTGCCGTGCACAGAGCTTAGCCAGGTCCCATGGGATGCTGCCAGGATGCTTGCCACCAGGTGTGGTTGTGGTTTTGGGTTTTTTTTGGTGTGTGTGGGTTTAGTTTGTTTGTTTTTGTTGTGAGTTTTTTGGGTTTTGTTTGTGTGCGTGTGGGTTTTTTTGTTGTTGTTTTTGTCTTGTTTTTGTTTGATGTTTTATTTTGTGGGCTTTTGTGTGTGTGGTATGTTTTTTGTTGTTGTTGCATTTTCATTTTTTCTTTTCAGAAGATGCAGGTTATGGGGGTAAATGCCAGTTTGTGCTCCACCACCCTGGAATGGTGCAGCCTGTGAGTCCAGGATGGTGGCATCTCTTCCTGTAGTCCTGCACCTGGGATAATAAGATCGTGTACTGCTTCTAAAACTAGTGAGTTATGCATTTCGGAGGCTTTTTTCAGCCAAGATCACTACACATGCAAAGGAGGCTTCCTGCTTTTCTTCTCCCCCTTCCTGTAATAATCATAGGTCATGCTCTTTGCAGTGAGCATGAGCTGGAAAGAGCAGCTGGAAGAGTAGTGCTGGAAAGCAGCTGATGTGATTGCACAGTTTTGGTCAGGTTTTCTGCAGGTAGCTGTTGGGGTGAGATATAGGTATCCTGCCTGGTCCCCCTCCCTCTTTTTCCTTTTCTCATTTGCTCTTTCTCCTCCTTGCCAAATAAGCTTGGGCTGTCAAGGCCTGAACTGTTCTTCGTCATCATGAGTTTATGCAGGAATGTCATTGAGAAGAAGAGGCTGTTACAGGCAGACAGGCAAGGAAACCCTGTGAAATTGGACAGAAGTGTGTATGTGTGTGTAATAATGTACGCTATCGCTGCAGCTGGTGGGGGAACAAGTCAGAGAGGCTCCAGCAGAGACAATGAGCTCTTCTGGCTTGTATCTGCTGAGGACCTGGCCCTCCTGGGAGGCATTGCAGGAAAATAAAAGTCTCTGTGAGATCTCCATGGAGTGACAGGGGATGCACATGAGTTGGTCTGCAGCAGGTTGGAGCAGATAAATTTATTTCTTCTTTTTTAGAGCCTGTTCCTGGAACAGCCCAATGCTTGGCTGAAGGCACTGCGAGTGGTTAGTGGGGTGAGGAGCTGCAATGGTACATATTGTACTGGGAAGGGGAAAAAAAAATTTTAAAGTCTATGGGAAGAGAAATGGTTGCTGAGGCACCTCAGATGCTTGCTGGAGGTGGGGATTTGTTTTTTGGTGGTTTTGGTTGTTTGGTTTTTCCTCCTTTTTTTTTTTTTTCTTCCTGTTTCAGAGGCAGGGAGGGATGCTGCTTGGCTTTGGGTAGGAGGCTTTGTGTGCTGAATCAGAGCAGCCTGCTGGCTCAGAGCTGTGGGCTGCTTGGCACCCACCAAGATGGGGCATTTTCCAGGCCACCTTTTTTAGCCAGTGAGATTTGTTTTTTTTTTTTTTTCCTCTCTCTTATCATTGTCTGTTCACTGGCTTGGACAAGTTTGGAGAAGGAAGGAGCAGCCTTGATGTGGTGGAGCTTAACCCAACTACTTCATTGGTCTTCCCTCGTGCTGTTCTGGTGTGTGTCTTGTTCTACATCTGCCTGAAGGAACATGACATGGGGGAATCAAACTTGGATTTGTGAGTTGTTTTTCTTTTTAAAAGAAGAACAGTTTGTATTTCCCCCCCCGGGCTCCTTTCAGAGAGAAAAAGCCTTTTCTAGGGCTGTAGGCAACATTCTGAGAAAAACATACTCATCTTGTGACACTGTCATGGTTTGATTGCGGGGTGACAATAAAACTGTGGCAGATGTATTGTTAACCCTCTCTTCTCCCTTCCCACTTCAGCCCCTCCCTCTCCCCCCTTCCCACTAAGGACAGGCGATTGGAAGGGAAAGAAGGACAGAGAGAAGAGAGTTGGAAAAATTAAAAATGTTTTACTAATGCTACTAATAGAAATAGGGAAAATAATACAAAATATACAAAACCAATCTTGAAAGTCCCGGCAACTGCTCCGGCAGGTGTAGGGCCGGCACCCGAAGTCCTGGACTGGACTCTGCAGCCAACCGGAACTGGATTCAGTCTGTCACTAGGCCTCAGTTCACAGGGACAACTCGCAAGGTCCTCTCCCAATGTCGGCCGTAAGGAAAAGGGACGAGATCCTCGTGATCCCCCACTTTTATAGGAAGTATGACGTGAATGGGATGGAATACTTTAGTTGGTCAATTTACAGTTCACCTCCTGCTTGCACATCTCGCAGGATGCATCATTATCAATGACCTTGCATTCCATCGCTATGTCTACCAAAACATGTATCTAACTTCCAGGAAAACTGCAGTTAGTAAGAAGGCCTTAGCTGACAGGGAAATTCACTAAAAGAGAAACTTGTTTTTAACAAAACCAGGACAGACACAAAGGTGGTGGTCATCCGTAACAGTCGGTCCTTGACCCAGCTGCTGCCAAACTCTCTGACTTGGGCCATTACCAGGGTTCTGAAGACTTTGAATTGCATCATGTCCATCCTGTGTGCCCCATGCTAGCCCCGGGGCAGGACGGCCAGCTCACAGCAGGGGCTCACAGTGGGCACAGCACTGATATGTACTGGCAGTCCTTTCCCTCTGCAGCATCAGGTCTGGCTGCAGCAAGCCGGTGCTGTCCCAGGAGGACGCACTTCAAGGCATCTAACAGGAACAGCTCTGTGGGTGTTTGCGTGTTGCTCTGGTGAGGTACTGCTACAATTTGGCCTGAAAAAGATGCTTATTCCTACCAGCAGGGCCACTGCCACTCCTTTCTTTCAGAGGAGATTGGTCTGCTGAGAACCAGGAGCCCTGGTTTTGTTGCTTGTGGGGAATGAATGGTCGCTTTCATGCCCCAATACCTCAGCTCAGTGCTCTGTCTCATTCCTGCCAAGTGAACTAGAATCCAACCGTTGCTTTCTCTTGGGTTTCTTAGTTGGTCGGTTTTAATTACTGCTTTATATGTGGTGATTATTTTAAATTGGGAGGGGGGAACCTTTTTTCTACTCTGCTGGTCTCTTGGCAGAGCACCAGAGTGAGGAATTTGCACCATTCATTTTCTTGGTGGTAAGTCCTTCCAGATCAAAGGGTTGGCTCTGCCTTTTCTCGACCACCACAGATTATTGAAGATGAAATACTGTATATAAGTTCTCGTTTGTCTGTCTCCCATCTGCCAGACTCCAACTTCCCAGTGAAGCTGTCTTCTTTCTCCAGCTAATGGTGCATGTCTCTGAAACTGTAATTTCATAAAAACTGGTATAGAGAACTGATCCAGAAGAAGGTGGGTTTAAAAATAGCATCACACCAGTTCGATGTGCGACTATATGATTTCTTAAGTGACATTTGGAAAGGGGCATCATTGACAATAAGCACCCACTTATGTTGAGCAAAGATGTCCAAGCTGCAAACTTTCTTGTACACCAGCATGATCATGTGTGGGCAGTTTTACTATCTGTCAGTTAGCCTGTGCTTTCACTGGCTCTTCAGCTGCAAAATAACGTAGGCCATTATAAACTTAATTTAAATAATCATTTTCTCTAGAACCTGCCACATATATTTAGTTAATTGTATTTGCATATGGATTAGTTGTTCTGTAGCTAGTTTTTACAGATCCTTTTGAATTGGTGCAGGGACTTCCAGGTCAGTATAGACCAAAGGCTGGGGCCCACCACTGTTTTCAAGCAAAATGCTGGGCCTGAATTTTTGCTGCAGCCGTTTTGTGACCTTGTACACTGTATTGCTAAAGATTTTATAAGAGACACATGGAATTTCTGAGTTTTTGGCCCTCTGGCTCCGATACCTCTTGGTCCATGTTTCTGTAGAAGCCATGAAGAACCAAGACTGAGTTTGCCTTTGAGCATGAGTAGTTCCCCATAATTTAGAGGCTTGTTACTTGCCTTGTGAGTGTTCAGAGAAATGAGAGGGGTGTGGGACTGTAGCGTGCTTGATATGGCATTTGTGCAGGGCAGAGGAGCCAGGTCTCTTGAGACTCTTCCACTAGACCAAATTGCCTCTTTGAGAACTTAGAGGAGGCAGGTTGAGATGGAAAGAGCACCAGCAGCTCCCATGGGTTTCCTTTGCTCCCCTCAGTCTTGCCAGAGGTGCTGAGGGCACTTTTAGACCTGTTGTGTCTCTCTCTTGTGAGGGAAGGTACTGCAGTTACTGCCTTGTGAGAGTTTTATTGTGTTGCCCTCCTATGGAGCAGGACTCTGCTATGTGTTCTTAGTGAGACGACTGCAAGCTCATTTGTCCTGCTGAAACCTTCCCTCTGGCTCCTTCAACTTGGCAGCCCCGATGTCTTGGACAGCAAGACTTGCCATGTGAGCCCTGGATGAATGACTTCTAATGGCTGTCCTCACTCATCCCACCTTGCAATTCAGCTGCAGAACCTCCAGGACTGTCCTTGACTGAAGGTCTGTGCAGCCCCTGAAATAGCAGATCCCAGATCTTGATCAAGGCCTCTTGGTGTGCTGCAGTGCCGATACCCAAGCCCAGTTTCAAGATGAGCATCAGCTTTCTGGCTCTTGATCCAGGGCAGTTTCCCAAGACATGCAAAGTCAAAGGGCATATCTGGCATTTGTTCCAGATCAGCACAGGCCTGCTCCTCCAGTCTTTCTATCTGACTTGAGTGCAGATGGCTTAACATCAAGCAGTTGACCTTTGCAAACCTTTGTGCCCAGCCAAAGTGGGATATGGTCTGGTAACTGCAGTGTGATCTTGTTTTAGGACCTGTGAACTGGACTCTGGTTCCTTAGCTGTCCTGGAGTAGAGCTGAGGGTAGGAGACTTGTCAGGGAGAGATTGTGTTGATGCAAGGAGAGGCCTCTGTGGGACTCCTCTTTTAAGCAATAGGGCAAACAGCTTCTGCACTAATCTAAGCAAGTTGCCGGTTGTTTGGCCTGGAGAAGCTTTCCCGATCAGGAAGGCACTTCTCTTGCTGCTCACAGTGCCTTTTGGAGGCCTTTCTCCAAGCCTTAGCTATCACAGAAGTAACGTAAGATGCTTGTTGTCTTAATGCTTAAGGTCTCTCAGCCAAGCAAAGTTGCATGATGCTGTACTGGGAGTGGGGAGCCAGCCTGTCGCTTCCAGCAGGATGCAGAGCCCAGAGAAGAGAGCATGGGAAAATTGGGTGTGTTCCTCCTGCTCCTACTGTGCGGAAGCAGAAGGATTCCCACCTCCTTCCCTGCTCTTTTATCCTCTTCCTTTCCAGTAATATCTGCTGCTCTACTCACTCCTATCCTTGCTTTGGAGTCGGCAGCTAGGTTGGCTTTTACCAGTGCGGCTGAGGCCAAGCAGACAGAGGGTCTGTTGCTAGGTGCAATGTAGTGTCTGATGTCTTTGGTAACTCTTTTGCTTTGCGTTGAGGTGGCCCTGGTGACTGAGGCCAGCAGGCAAATCTGGAGAGAGAGAGCTGCCTCCAGCACATGATGGGACTTTTGTCCCTGAGGTGGGAGTGTTGCTCAAAAAAAGCTCTTGAGTGCTGAGCCCTCCCCATCCTTGGAAAGTGGTGGAGGTCGCATTTCCAAGGTCAGTATCTGCTGTCTCTATTTTGTTTTCTTGACTGCTGCTTGTGAAGGTAACTGAGGCCTCTGAATTTCCTGTAGTCTCAAATCAATCTTGGAAAATATAGTTGCAACACTGTGCATGCAGTATCAGAATATTAGGACATTGCTGTAGTCCCAGGGGATTGCAGGATTGCCCCTTGTGACACTTGCACCACGGCCCTGTTGTGTCTCTGCTCCTATCACAACATTATGGGTAACTACAGTGGTCTGGATAGGTAAAGAATGTGGTGCACAAGTACCGTTGCTAAGATGCGGGACTTTTGTTCATGCCTTGTTTTTTCCTAAGCTGGAATGTTGTAACGGGAGGGTGTGGGTGTTCCTCAGACTGCCAGTTGTGGCTGGAAATCCTGTCTGAAGGTGAAGACCAAGTTGGTGACAAAGCTGGAATGAGAGCTGAGGAGCCTTTGCTGCTAATCAGTAGTTTTGGTCCTCTTTTTTTGCCCTCTGTGGGCATCTAGGTAAATCTATACTGGCACTACATGTGTTTTGCAAAGCCAAGTGCCTCTATAACATGTCTTCAGCCTGAGAACAGTCCTGCACCTCCAGGGATCTTGCCTATTTGTGGCATGAGGGAGATGTTTTGAGGCATTCTTCTATCATCACAAGGTCTCACAACATGGAGAGTTAAGGCTCCGCAGACCGAGGCCAGTTTGCAGATACAGAAACAAAGTTTACCTGCTGTTCTGCAAGGATGCCAACCCAACTGTTGTCACCGTGAATGTGCTCTGGCATTTTTGGCTGTAGATAGGAGAGTGTTGGGCGGGGACACCCATCCTGAGCAGGCAGCAGGAAGCTACACAAGGCAGAGGTGAGTCATGGAGGATGGAAGGGGCTGCAGGAGCTGAGAGCTCTTGCGAGGGGCTGTCAGGAAGGAGGAGTGAGTGCCCTGCATGCTGAGGCTCAGCATTCCCACTGGCTTACAAGCTGAGTAGGCACTGTGCCATGGAGCCTGTCCCCACAGGGGTTCGAGCAGCCAGTAGTGCAGGCAGGTGGTGTAGCACCTCCTCAGTGAGCCTTTGGCCTTTTTCCACCTGAGGCAAGGGGAGGACCTGCCCTGGGTTTGGTGCTTTCAAAGCCCAGTGTCATATGGGGACAGTCAGACACTGACCACAAAGCAGGTGAGTTTGTGTCTGCAGCCCCAGGGCTTCTGCCTGATGGCAGAATGGTACGAAGGGGCCATGTTGTCATGCTGTGCACCCTGAGAGGTGATGCTTTGTGACAGTGGAGGAGTGTCCGCCAGTGTGTTTGAGAACTACTTTGCTTTATTGAGAACTAATGCCCTGCCTGGTGGTGCAAGGAAATTCATAGCAGTTTCTGCTTTTGAGAGCCTAATGGCAAGCAAGCAGCAGAGATGAACCTCCCACTGATTCCCTCCATCCCCTCTATCCTGAAATGTCCTGAGCAGGCAAGAGCCAAGTCTACAGCTTGTCCCTGGATGAGATGTCCTGGTGCTGACTCCCTCATGTGCTTTGTGACCAGCACACACGCATGGCCTCCTTAGAGTTAAACCTGGCGAGAGGGGTCAAGGACAACAGGAAGAGGTTCTTCAAATACATGGCAGATAAAACTAACACCAGAGGCAATGTAGGCCCACTGATGAACGGGGTGGGTGCCCTGGTGACAGAAGATACAGAGAAGGCAGAATTACTGAATGCCTTCTTTGTCTCTGTCTACTCTGCCAGAGGCTGTCCTGAGGAGCCCCGTACCCCTGAGGCCCCAGAGGAAGGCAGGGCAATGGAGGAGTCTGCCTTAGTTGATGAGGACTGGGTTAGGGAGCAATTAAGCAATCTGGACATCCATAAATCCATGGGTCCAGATGGGATGCACCCGCGGGTGCTGAGGGAGCTGGCTGAAGTCATTGCTGGACCGCTCTCCATCATCTTTGCCAAGTCTTGGGAAACGGGAGGGGTGCCTGAGGACTGGAGGAAAGCAAATGTCACTCCGGTCTTCAAAAAGGGCAAGAAGGAGGCCCCGGGTAACTATAGACCAGTCGGCCTCACCTCCATCCCTGGGAAAGTGATGGAACACCTTATCCTTGGTGCCATCTTAAGACATATCAAGGATAAGAGGGTCATCAGGGACAGTCAACATGGCTTCACCAAGGGGAAGTCGTGTTTGACCAACCTCATAGCCTTTTATGAAGACGTAACAAGGTGGATTGACGATGGCAGAGCAGTGGATGTGGTCTACCTTGACTTCAGCAAAGCATTTGACACCGTCTCCCACAGCATCCTCACGGCAAAACTGAGGAAGAGTGGACTGCATGATCGGGTAGTGAGGTGGACTGCAAACTGGCTGAAGGAGAGAAGCCAGAGAGTTGTGATCAATGGGGCGGAGTCTGGTTGGAGGCCTGTATCTAGTGGAGTGCCTCGAGGGTCAGTTCTGGGACCAATACTGTTCAATATATTCATCAATGACTTGGATGAGGGAATTGAGTGTACTATCAGCAAGTTTGCTGATGACACCAAGCTGGGAGGAGTGGCTGACACGCCAGAGGGCTGTGCTGCCATCCAGCGAGATCTGGACAGGCTGGAGAGTTGGGCGGGGAAAAATTTAATGAAATATAACAAGGGGAAATGTAGAGTCTTGCATCTGGGCAGGAACAACCCCAGGTTCCAGTACAGGTTGGGGAATGACCTGTTGGAGAGCAGTGTAGGGGAAAGGGACCTGGGGGTCCTGGTGGACAGCAGGATGACCATGAGCCAGCACTGTGCCCTTGTGGCCAAGAAGGCCAATGGCATCCTGGGGTGTATTAGAAGGGGGGTGGTTAGTAGGTCCAGAGAGGTTCTCCTTCCCCTCTACTCTGCCCTGGTGAGACCTCATCTGGAATATTGTGTCCAGTTCTGGGCCCCTCAGTTCAAGAAGGACAGGGAACTGCTGGAGAGAGTCCAGCGCAGGGCCACAAAGATGATTAAGGGAGTGGAGCATCTCCCTTATGAGGAAAGGCTGAGGGAGCTGGGTCTCTTTAGCTTGGAGAAGAGGAGACTGAGGGGTGACCTCATCAATGTTTATAAATATATCAAGGGTGGGTGTCACGAGGATGGAGCCAGGCTCTTCTCAGTGACAACCAACAGTAAGACAAGGGGTAATGGGTTCAAGCTGGAACACAAGAGGTTCCACTTAAATGTGAGAAGAAACTTCTTCTCAGTGAGGGTGTCGGAACACTGGAACAGGCTGCCCAGGGGGGTTGTGGATTCTCCTTCTCTGGAGACATTCAAAACCCACCTGGACGCCTTCCTGTGTAACCTCACCTAGGTGTTCCTGCTCTGGCAGGGGGATTGGACTAGATGATCTTTCGAGGTCCCTTCCAATCCCTAACATTCTGTGATTCTGTGTGATTCTGTGATCTAGAAAACAGCTTTTCTTAGGAAGTATTTGCAGTTCAGTTGGCACTCCTTAAACCTCATTGTTGCGATGGCAGCTTTGCTTCAGTCCTTAGCAAAACTTGGCAGGGTATGCACACCTTCAAATATGTTCACACTGTGAAAGAAAGCGGTGTGCTGATCCCAGAAAGTTTCTCCTGTTCCAGCAGGTCAGAGTTGCTGATTGCTTGTCCCCCCGCCCCGCCCCACCCCCCCCTCCTTGACTGTGAGTGGTCACATGGATGTGTCCTTTTGACACAGGGGATACTGGCATGGCTTTGCTCCTTCCTCTCAACCTCTGAGCCCTGCTTCTTGATATTGGCTTCTCTGTCTGGGGCACTGATTTTGTCTGCTCTCAAAACAAATGGAAATATGTGGAAGGGAATCCTGTCTTTTCCTTCTGCTGTTTGTTTTCGAATCGAGGTTGTAGTTTGAATGTTTGCTTTCAGTGACAGCTCCAGCATGTGCTGGCCTCCAGTTCTGTCTCATCCCTGCCTGACCGCTCTGCACAAATGTTTGCACTGGCACGAAAACAGGTATGGGAACGCATGTTCCGGTGTAGGGAGGGGATGGGATTGCTTCTTTCGGCCACAGTGCCAGCTGATGTTGGCTAAAGGTCTTAACGTCAAAATGGCAGCCTGTGTGCACTCAGATAAATTGGCATGTCTGACGGTCTGCACCCGAGAGGAGGGGAGAGCCTGGAAATGGGAGAGCTGGCAGAGGGCAGAAGCAAAGAGGTGGCCTCTGTGGGGGGCTGATGGCAGGATTTGGGGGAACTGGTGGACTGGGAGCCCGTGGCTAGCTTGCAGGATGCCAGTGGTGGCTCTGGCAGAGGGAGAGCAGGAAGAGAAGGGTGCTGAGCTGTGGGGACCCCCAGGGTCAGACTGCAGGCTGAGCAGTGGCATCTAGGGGTAGAGGTGGTGACCCACAGCTGTTGGCAGTGCAGTGGCAATAAATGCGATGCGCATGGTCGAAGAGGTGTGGGTAAGCTTAACCAGTTCCTCCTTCTGTGATGTCTCGTCATGTGGAGATGTTAGGTGCCTGTATCTCCATTCAAGCTTGCCAGCAGCACACAGGGCATGTGATGAGACTGTGTGCTCCTCTCCATGCCCCAGTCTGGGCTGTGATCTTCTGGTAAGCACTTTTCCTTCAGGTGATAAGATGAGAACCAAAGGTTGTGAGTCCAGCCCTGTGCCTCAGGCTGATCAGGAGTAGGCAGGTCTGCAGGAGGCAAAGGCTGGCCATCCTGCAGAAAACCTTACTGACTGGATCGTGTAGCTGGATGAGTGTCTGTGATGTGTGGTAAGGCAGGGGAGCAAAATAGCCCCATTTTACCAAGGGCTTGGGCTATGAGGACCACATACATCCACAGCTGGCTAGGTTTGCATTGTGGTACCCCCAGTCTGTTCTGTTGTGTTGCTTTCTGATGCTGGATTTTGGGAGCTGGGAAAAGAGAGAGGCTGGGTTGGGGAAGCTCCTGCGCTATCTGTGTGCAGCAACATGAGCTTCAGGCCATTCACACTGCTTATCTGCCTAGCAGAGAGGTGGTTCCCCGTGCTGCGGTGTGTGAGTTGCTCTGAAACTAATTTGCTTGATGATTTTAATAAATGTAGAAGGGACATCCTGGTGTGTGAGTAATGGGGCATTAATCCATGCCTAGCTGTGTTAACAGCACTCTAGGAAGGAATTAACTCCACATAATGCATTGCCCGTGCAGCTCTCACTTTCTTAATTATGGGATGTTCGATTTAGGACCTCCATTCCATGAGGACTGCTCAGCCTTTTCAACTTTGAAGTGGGTCTCTGGCAGCTCTCATTTCCTCTGCCGACCCGCTACTAGTTTCCTCTTTGCTCCTCTGCTCCTCATGCCATGCAGGTTCCCAGTTCCAGCAGTGCTGTTGCCCGCCAGGCCATGGAGCTTAACCATACGAAGGCTTTCTGAGGCATTGGCATGTTTGGGTGCTTCTGGCTTGTCTGCTGCCTTGGTGCAGGTGCTGATGGGAGGTTTCCTGGGAAGATGCAAGCCCTGCTCCCTGACCCTGCTCCCATAGGAAGCCCTGGAGCTACACCCTGCTTGGCTGCAGAAGTTTTGCTTGCCTGCTTTTATTTGCATTTTTCGGCTCCTGAGAGCACCGTGTTCCTAGGGGGGTACATAGGACCTTTCTTAATCTCTTTCCTTTCTAGGTTAAACGTATAATGTTGTTCTGGATTTGTTTTTTAAATATCCTATAAAATTACCAGCATTCTCTTCCCAGCCAGTGTTTTTCCTCCTCCCAGACTGCAGGACAGCAGCAGCTATTTTCCTGCCCTTGGAGGGACTGGGGTCTGGCTCCATGGCCAGGACACTGGAGGTTTCATCATTCACCATCTTTTAAGGAACTCAAAGTTCTGTAGATTACGGCAAAGTGCTCAGGTAGAGTTTGCAGTGACTTTGGGTTTGTTTTGCAATTGGTCATTCGCTGGAGTTCTGTTTAAAGAGGGCTCAAATAAGCTTTCCACTTCAGTGCATTAAAATCCCTTAATGCATTAAAATCCCCAGCCACAGACATTCAGGCCTCTGCTGTGCCAGATGCTGTGTAAACAGTTATCAAGTGCTGGTGTCTGCTGTAAAATGATCACATTGTTCACTTCCCCTCGCTTGTCTGTGAGTTGAGTAGCTTTTGTTAGGGGAGATGATACTAGTCCTGGCATTTGCCATACAGCCAGTACTAAGGAAACCTGTAACTTTGCCCAGTTTTAAACCCAGGAAGATTTTTTTTTTTTCTTTACTCCTTCCTGCTGTGCAGTAGCATCTGTTCCCTGGTGGGAAGCAGCAGCAGTTTTCCAGCTGGGTCAGACAGCTGGAGAGGGCTTTGCAGTTACTGGGCAGGTGGAGAGCTGAAGCCAAAAGAAAGAGAGAGCTGAAGTCAAAAGAAAAGAAGAGAGAGCTAAATCCAGCTGTCCCAAATCTCTCTCGGTGCAGTAGCATCTTCTCCAACCCCCATCATCTTAACTTGTGTCAGCAGGTAAGGAACAACCTTGTGATACATTTGTGTGTCTGTCTCAATCTCTCACTCTTTCAGCTGCCTGTCAGTGGTGAATATGAGCAGCCTTGCTGTCTTCTCTTGTGTTGCCCTTTGCAATGGGTGCCAGGCCCCCTGGGTGCCCGGCCCCCTGGGTGCCCCTCTGCAGGGAAGGGTGCAGCAGAGGCAACAAGGAGGGAGTTTGCCAGAGCTTGTAGTGGGGTGTAAGGACTGCTTGGTGCATGTATTTTGTCAGAGCTGCTGCCTCAAACAGAAATATCCTATTGAGAGTATAGACATTATTGAGTAAGTTTTCATGGTTCAGGGCTTGTTTATTCCAGGGTCATGGGCTTTCAGCAGCTAGTCTCGCTATATTTTTATATTTTGGTCTTATTCTGGTTAAATTGATGAAGAATTAGATTAACTTGAAAGAAACTACTCTTGTGAACATGCATGTGAAAGCACATGCAGCAAAAGATGTAAGCAGTTTTCACTCGGAAAGTGCGGTCATAGTTGATCTGGAGATTTTCAAGGTCTGCTTCCATGGATTAGTCAAGATCAGGTAAACTGTCTGAAGAGGGGTCATGGAAGGGATAGAAGGTGTAATATTCTAGTGTAGTGGGTGAGGTTCATGGCAGTGTTTTGGAGAGGAGCCCTTTTCCTTAGTGAGCTCCATGTGCTGGTCTCTCATGGTTTTGGCTGAATGTGGGACTCCAGAAAAGGTGGTTTTAGCCTCATGTTGTTCAAGTGTGGGACTGTGCAAGTGCTTTTGTGGTGCCCTGTCCTTCGCATTTGATACAACAGGGAGGGGGGCAGGGTAGTGCTGAATTTTGTGTAACCTCACCCCCTCTCCTTCCCGTACTGTTTGTACTATTACCAGTTCTTTGTGCTTTCAGGGACCTTTTATTCTCAAGAGCGCCTCTGGCCCTCAGGTTGTATCTCCAGAACAGAAACGTTACCCTGAAAGCCACCTTGTTGGATGTGAGATTCTATGTGGCTTAGGAAATTTGCAGTTAAGGGTCAAATTCCATTCCAGAGGGAAAGGGCAAAGGTATCTCCTCTGCTTCTGGCTTGCTACACAGGTGGCAGCTGGAAGGGGAGAGGGAGGAGAGTGGCTGAGTACTGCTGAGATGCCTGCTGAAAGCATGAGGAACCTGATTCCTAGGTTGGAGGGAAGCAGAGGACAAGGACACCTACAGAAAGCTGAAGGTTGTGGCCACTTCTGAAATTTTCTCCAGCATCCAGGTTTCTTTGTGTGGTGACTTCTGCCAGCTCTCATTAAACAGTAGCAATTAGGAGTCCTCTGAAAACCATTTCCTTCAGACTTGGACCTTCAGTGCTGTGCCAGTAGGAGTGGTCCGAAAGGCAAAGTCACATCAATAGCTTGGGGAGGGGGAGGCACTACTTAAAAGACAATGTTGGCACAAGACTGAGCATGGGCTCTCCATGTGGGCTGGGAAATAGAGGAAGGATTGTAACCACTGGAGAATCAGGTTTTTGAAGACTGTCCTTTAGAAACAGCATGCATGTGTTGGAGGGAAGTGCTGAACAGGTCTTGTGATGGCACATGATTGTCTTGGAGTGGCTGGGTGAGCCTGCAGAAGGTTGGGGGTCCACATGGTGTGGTATGAAATGCTCCTTGGAGTTCGAGAGAGTTGTGATGGGTACTGCTGTCCTGGATGCTGCCCTTCCTCATGTGCTGCTGGAGCCTGATGACTCTGGCAGCTTTTCCCTCCATATGTGCTAGTATATTTACATACACACACACATTTATAAGGCTCCCTCTGGAGCTCAGTCTCCTGTCTGAGGAGACAAGGTGCTCCCTTAAATCACTTGTTTCTCAGCTGGCCTAACCCTGCAGCCTGCTCAGTAGGGCCTGAGTTTCAGGAAGAGTGTGTGTATCTCAACTTTCTCTCCTTGGTGTCTTTCTCTCCTTTCCTAGGAAGAAACTGAAGTGAAAAAGAAGTGACTGAAAAAGAAATTAAGGAACGGTTTGAAGGAACAGGTTCATTTCTTAACAAGATCAAATTTGAATTAAATGGCTGATAAACAGATCAGGTAACTGTTTTGAAAATTTTTGAGTTTTTGGTTGTGCTTCAGATTTTTGTTTTAAAGTCTTTCAAACTTAATCCCTTTTGTGATACAGGAGGTTGGAAGAAATCACCTGATTATCTCTTCTGGCCTTAAACAGTTCTGATTCTTTCTCTGTTCCTTTCTTACCTGCTTTTTCTCAAACTTCTCCTGTTTTCTGTCTTTGCTATGTTGTCATATCTCTGCTTTCTGCAGTTCTTTTTTCTCACTGCCTTTTTCTTTTTACCCCTGTATGTCTGTTCCTTTTTGCTTCCTCTTTCAACGGTCAGCTTGACCTGCTGACTTCAGCTTGCTGACATGAAGGGAGCAAAGCCAGCTCCTTGACCAACATAGGATACAGTGCTTGTAATTACGAAGTCCACATAGATGCAGTCTTGTGCCCTTCTTCTAAAGCCAGTCAGCACTTGGCTGATCACAGGAATATGAAGTACCAACAAGAGTGACACTTAAGTGCACAGCAGGAATTTAAGAGCGTTAGTCCTGGCATATGCAAAAGCTAGATTTGAGTCCTTCCTGGAAATGAATGGGGATACATTTTCTGGAAAGATAGAGTTGTATCCTTAGCTTCTCAAGAACTGTGTCAGGTGGATCTGCACAGTCCTGCGCGTGGGTTTAACTTTCTGCTGCTTGTAAAGTTGCCCCAGATAAATGACTCCTATATGCTGTGGGATTCCTGTGGAGTTTTTTGTGGTCCTTTTCTAACATTTTCTTTTCCAGGTTACCAGCTCAAGACAGGAGGGGTGAGTGAGTGAATGAGACTTGGTGACAGAGAACCAGGACTTGGCAATGCCTGAATGCTGCAGACAAGAAGGCTGCCCATTCTTAGCATTTGTGGTGATTAGGATATCTTTCTCTGAGCCTACCTTCTGCAAATGAAAACAGTCCTGAGCTGCACTGATAACAAGACAGCATTGTGGACTGTTTATGTGCCTAGATCTGCCTGTCATCAGTTACCCAGTTTGGAGAGTGCTTGGCACTCTTTACACCCCTGAAGGGCACGCTGAGATTCACTTCCATGGAGCCTGACGGGTGTATGTCCCTGACAGTTTAAGTGGAGCAAAAGAACCAGATATCTGTGGCCATTTTAAGCTTAGGATTTTGAAGAAAGGGCAGATGCATCCTCCAAGATCTTCCCCAGCCCCTCTGACTGGAATAACTTTCCCTTCCCATGTTAAACTGAGCAAATGGCTTTATTTGTATGTTAGTCTGTGGTGTCCCCGTTTCACTGAGTGTTGCACACCTAGGTAGTGAGAGGCAGTAGCTGTGCAGAAGCAAAATAGGACAGAGAAACTAGGCACAGTGAATTCTCATCCCATGAGAGAGCAGGGAGCACTGAGGTGAAAAGTGGGATGACTTAGTCACAAGGCAAAAAGCTTTTGATTCAGATGTGGTGCCCTCTGTCTCAGGTTGTTCTCTGTGCTCCAAATCCCTCACCTCTCCTCCTTAGGTCATCTCTCCCCCATCTATGTAACCGCAAGTCTGCAGTGATCACAGGCAGCCAAGCCAATGAGATCTGTTTAAGCTTGGAGGATCTACCAAACCACTCTTCCCCTGTAGTGTGCATCTGCCATCCCTTAGCAAAACAAGATTGATACCAAAAGGCTAAAATCCACAGCAGTGGTTTGTGCCAAGGTGAGATCAAGGGCATTGCATTTCTGCAGTGGTGCACGTGGAACTTGATCTCAGCATCTCACCAGATACTGCTGCATAGTCTGTCTTTACCAGTCTCCCCCCACAGTGCACATGGGGGAACCTGGATGATTGGATTCAGGTGAGATGGGAGTGTTGAGCAAGGGTTTCTCACTCACAGAGTGAGAGGTTCTCTGCAGCCCATGTTGCCCAAATTTTTGGCTTGCCCAGGCATATCAGACTGTTCCCCTTTATTGCTGGCATCTGTGCTGAAATCTTTTGCACTTACAGTGCCAGCAGGCAAGATGTTTGCTACATGTCCCTGTCTCTCTCCCACTTGATATAAACCCTGTGATGATTTCAGTGTTGGAGCAGATTTCAAGAGGCAAGTGTCTGCCTGCCCTGGGTGTTTCAGGGACACTTAGAGAAGTGATGACAGTGTTGAGGCTAGAAAGGGGCAGTGGTTGTGCCTTGCAGTCTGTGACCTGCCAGCAGTGACTTTGGAGCTGAATTTGGGGAGGCTGATGTGATCCTGTCTTGAAAAACCCTCCTTCTCAGTGGTGCCTCCATCTTGACATGCTTTTGTCTGGTTTCTAACCTCCTCTTTCAGTGTGACTATGGTTTAAATAAGGAGAGAGAGATGATGCGAAGCTTACTGTTTGAAATTTTCCCATGTCCTGAGAACAAGTTGAGCATAGAAGTTTGCAGGCAAATCTATTCACTTCTCAAACTGTGGTGCAAAGGTCCGTGAGGCAACAGAGTTTTGAGCTGGTGAGATCTTGCATTCTGGCCCTTGAGTTGAGCTCATGCACTGATTTGGGCCTGCCTTCCTAACATGCTGCACTTGATTTGCCCTTGGTCAGCACAGTCTTGTTTGGGGATGTGGGCTGAGCTCAGGTCTGTCTGCCTGTCCTTTGCGCCTGTTCTTCCAGCTTTGCCAGCCCTGGGGCTGCGTGTGTGTGTTGTATCAGTGTGGCTGTTGAGGAGGGAGGAGCTCTGGCTGCAGGAGAGCAGAGGCTGAAAGGAGTTTCCGGGAGTGTCCAGGACATGCTTAGCACCTGTGGGCAAAAACTTCTAATTTTTTTCCACCCCTTTTTTAACTGCTTCCAACAGGGAGACCTCAAGTTGAAACTCTGAGTCTCCATATCCTGCCTTTCCCTGGAGCTGAGAGGCAGCTATTTCAGCATGGCCACTTGTTGATTCTCTCTGCAATTGCCCCTTGATGCACAGTGCTCTGCAATGCTGCTGGAGGAGAAGGTGTTTGCAGAACTTCACCCCACCATGCCATGGCGAGCCTCAGTGCTACTGCTTCTAGTGGATAATGTGGTCTCTGTTCCCATCCAGAGCATCATGTCACTGTCATGAAAGGCAGCGTGTCTGTTCCCTTTGTAGGAGGACTCAGCCTCACTGGCTCACTCAGCTGTAGTCTAGGACTGCTGTCAGCCATCAATTTAATATCTGACACATCCTGTGTCAGGGAGCCGTATCCTGGGCTATATTGGAGGGAGCTGACTCAAACAGGCTTCCTTTGTCTCTGTGTGTAGTGGTTTATTGAGCATATAAGTGCTGGACATTTTTCATAATTGAATTTGCAGGGAGCTCTTGTTTAGCTGATCTGGCTTTCACTCAGCACCACTTGCCAGAATTCCCAGTGTGGAGCACGAGGGTGAGCAGAAAAAGCCCTACACTTTGGAAGTACATGCTGCCAGCTAGGTTTTTATTTCTCTGAGAGGCATGAGCTCACATCTCTTTATCTGCGGCCCTGCAGGCTGCCAGTCCAGTGGTTTCGCTGAGCTATTGGTTTGTGTGTGTTCCCTTCGCCCCAGGCGGTGGCTCTGGAAACAGTTTCCTGGAGCTGCAGCCGTCTGCTCCTTGGCTGCCAGCTGGGCGCTTCTGCTGGGCTTGTTCCCACATGATGGTAGCAGCTGACGTGTCACGAACCTCTCATTAGATTCATATCTGATTGCGGTGCTGAAAAGCATTTGCCAGTAAACCTGCTGGCTTGGATGCTGTCAGGCCCTAAATGAAGTCTGTCCACGTTGTAGATGGACAGTGTCCAGCACTCTGTCTGTTCTCCTCTAGGGACAACAGAAACGCTCGGGTCCTGGGTAACAGGGTTTTTTCCTGCTCTTAGTGATGTGTGGCTTAGCTGTTTGGCTCCACTCATCAGCAGTTTGTCTTGATGCTATGAGCTGCTTTCCCCTCCTCCCTGGTGTGTACAGCAAGGGCCAAGTTTTGCCTTGAGGCAGAGCTGCCTTCATGCTGTGGGGAACAGCCTTGTTGCACAGTGATGTGTTAACTCTGTTCATGCAAAAGAGCTCCATTCATTCCTCTTTCCATCCTCTGACGTTATCCCAGTGCTAAGACATCTGTTTCTCTGCATCTCATTGCCTTACAGTTTACCTGCCAAGCTGATCAATGGAGGGATAGCTGGGCTGATTGGGGTCACCTGTGTATTTCCCATCGACTTGGCGAAAACTCGCCTGCAGAACCAGCAGAATGGCCAGCGGATGTACACCAGCATGTGAGTACCACCCGCATGGGCAGCATCCCCCAGGGTTTTTGGCAGGTAATCCTTCCACTTTCTTACCTCCTTCAGGTGAGTTCAGCATTTCTAGGAACTGGGCAGTCCCCAGGAAAGCCAGGGAACAATCTTGAACCAAGCTATACTAGAGCAGATAAAGCAAATAAAGCAGCTGTTCAGGCTCCTGAGCCCAGCAGGTGAGATGTCTGCACATCTGGTTGCATCCCTTGCTTGGGAGCAGTGTGTTTGCTGCTATCAGAACTCAGGACCAAAATGCAAGGAGCCCTGTTTGGTGCTCTGCTGGGCCACAATAAGGTGCATGAGGGTATTTCTGCCTCTCTTCTGTTTCCATGACACTCATATTGGAGGTTACTACCCCTTTCTTTGCTGTGTCAGTTTTGATAAGAGGAAGCAGTCACTCATTCCCTGGCTAGAGCACTACATGCAGACCTTTTGAAGGATCACAGGTTGACACATGCTGTAGTCACCCCAGCAGTCCGTCCTATGTCCAAAATAATCAAGTGGCAATAGGAAGGAAATGCTCTCTATGTTGATGGTTTTAGTCTCCAGGCTTCCTTGCTCTTGCTGATGACATGTAATTATGCATGAACTTAGGTTGTAGGCTCTGGCATACCGCAGCAGACTGGTGCTTCCCTCGACACTTACAATGCTCTCTGTTCCCTGTGTTGCTTGTGTGCCTAGGCATGCTGGCAGGACACAGCCTCTTGTCTTGCCTTGCCTCTCTATTTTGTTGTGTCCTGCTCCTGCCACTGCTGTGGATTGCTTCTTCCCCCGGAGGATCACTTCTCCCCCTGACCTGACAGATGACAGCAACAGGAGTTGCTGTTCCCTTGGGAATGCATGCTAGGATGCCTCATCTCTGCAAGAGAGCTCAATAGGAGAGAGGCTTTTAACCTTCAGCAGTCAAGTGCAGATCTGCTCCATAGCCAGGAGTTGTTGTGGGATGAGGTGCTGTTAAGGAATACACAGGATTTACCCTTTTTATTTGAGCTGGACCCTACTAGGGTCTGTGACAAAGCCTGAATGTGCATGAGTAATGCTGGAGGTGTTCCTCTGGCATTGGAAGTAACTATAGGGAAGGTGAGCTTGGGCTGGTGGAGATAAATGAAAGGGTCTTTTGGAGGTTGAGGGGACAGCAGGAACAAGGAAGTGATAGGGATAACATCCTCCAGATAACATCAGGCCATCCTGTGTCCTACCTAAGCAAACAAGGGAAAGCCACTAAGAGGATGCTGTTACCATGTCTTCAAAGACAACCTTATGTTAGCTAGGGATTTGAGAGGGCTTGTCTGAGGTCATCGGTTACAGAAGCTTAGTTTTTGGGAAATACTGCATGCCCATCAGTACCAGATCTCCAAGGTATCTGCTGAACACTCAGGAAGGCAGCAAGTCAATTTAAAAGTTTGGCTGTCTTGCTTCAAGATAGCATGCCTTGCTTCAGCTCAGCTTGAGAGACCTTTGGTGTTAGGGAAATGTTTCACTTGAGAAAGCCAAAGACACTTTGGGACATCGCTGAGGGCTGGAGAGATACGGGCTTTTGGGATGTGCTGCCCCAGGTATGTTATGTATGATTTTAGTTGGCTGTTGGCTCCCTTTTTCCAGGGTGAGAAAGGAGCTGGACCTGGCTCTGGCTCCATCTGCTGCAGCTTGAGGGGCTGGGAGTGATGTGCAAGCCTTATGGTGAGGCGGCAGGGCTTCATGAGCATGGTGGGGAGCAACTTTTCCTGCTCCCCTCTTTGCTGCAGCTTGTTCAAAGCAGCACCACTGGCTTGAGGAAAATGCCTTGCCTCCAGCATTGCGGTGGGATAGGAGAAAAATACCCAAGATTTCTGGGACTTGCAAATGTGTTGGGGGCACTGCTCCCAAGGAGATGGGTGTGTGCAAGCTGCAGGAGCTGAGGTGAGGTGTATGAAAGATGGGGTCCCAAAGGATGTGGGGAGTCCCAGCAGAGAGTTGAAACTCATTGCTGTGACTGGCAGCAATGCAAGATGGGCTCCTCACAAATAACGCGAGGTAGCCTAGAGCAGTCTTGTCCCAGGTCAGGCCATAAAGCCCTTGAGGAAACTCTGTATTTCCTTCTCTCTTACCTCAGCACTACTACAGAGTGGAGACGAAGTTTACTCCTTGTGTTGCCAGATCCCTTAGAAATGTGTTCTTGTTTTCATCAGTTACACTTCCCTTATTACTAAGAGCCTTTTGTTCCTTTATTATGTACACATGCATGCATGTGCACCTCTCCCTTCCCCTATGGCCATGGAAGTGCCAGTCCCTTCCCAAAGACCCCAGTGCCCAGGCTTCAGGCAGCCATGGTCCAGAGTGGAAACTGCCAGGGGATCTGTGCGCTGCCTTCCTGAACTGCACATCTGGATTCGTTAGGTGTGTGTCTATGCCTTTCAAAGGCTTTGAGCCATTCTGGCACTCTGTACAGTTTTCCCATTTGCAGTAAACATAGTTGAAACAAAGAAGGCAACACTTTTCCCCTTGGAGTGGACCTTTGTGGCTCCCTGACACGCTCTCCCCAGGGCAGGAGCCTGAGTGCTCCCTGCCTGCTGTGGGACCCGATGTGTTAAAAGTGTGTGCTTTAAGCTGTGTGGGAGGTCACAGATGACTGAGTGTTCAGGTCATCTAGTGTTTGTATGCCTTGTGTCAAATTTCATGCAATAAGTCAAGC
This sequence comes from Caloenas nicobarica, assembly GCF_036013445.1. Classification (NCBI taxonomy): domain Eukaryota; kingdom Metazoa; phylum Chordata; class Aves; order Columbiformes; family Columbidae; genus Caloenas; species Caloenas nicobarica. The sequence continues at coordinate 49,445,398 of NC_088249.1, read as the reverse complement.
AAGTCAGTACTGGGGGTTTTGACCCCGCTTATTTCCCTTCCAGATCTGGATTTAAAAACATGTGCCTGGGGATCTGCTTGTTAGAGCATCTCATGTACATTTGCCACAGAGGAGCCTGGATAAACAGCCCTTGCAGTGACACTTCTCCCTTTTGTGTTTCCAGAAAGCAGACAGCATGTGCGGGGTGAGCTGGGGGTTTCAAAGCCCCTGTGAATTAGGGACTGAAATTGAACTCAGTTCTGAACAATGGCACATTCAGTGGCTGACGCAGTTCCCTTCTCAGCTCAGGATTTTGCTGACAGATTGTAAATGAAAACCACTGCAAAAGATTTGATTTGTTTTTCTCTGTTCTGACCCACCTTTGAGCTTTTGTGGCTTATCTCTCTGTGTTCGCAGGTCTGACTGCCTCATTAAAACAATTCGGTCAGAAGGCTACTTTGGCATGTACAGAGGTAAGTAAAGCTGAGTCAAGCGCGACGCAGCTTTTACACTGGAAGCACTGGTGCATAAGTGGGAGGAAAATCCCATGTTCTCTGGCTTATAAATTGATAACCTAGCAATATCTTAAGAAGTTAAAAGGTGCGGCTGTTTCTGAAAATAAATTCCTCCACGTCAGATGTCTGCTCAGCTCTCCACCATTGAGGGCGTGAGTCATCCCTGTGGCTGTTTTGGTGTTAAACTTCACCGTTTACTGGAGTTCGTCTTTACTAGGAGTTTAAGTGAAGCTGCTGGACTTGGTTTCAGGACTTTATGTGTACATTTCTCAGCTTGGGCATGGTAACTTTCATCAGAGGGGCAGTAGAAAACCTCTTGAAGTGCCTTATTTGTGGTTGATGATTGAATTTATGTCAAAGCCCGTCACCAATGTGGTCAGGCCTGCTGTCCCATCTAAATGGTAGCTTGTCTCCAAAACTAGCTGTCTCTGAAACATACCCGAGTTCAAATATTAAGACAAGATGCAATTAAAAAAAAATAACCTGCCCCCAGAAGAAACTTAGGATGGTAAGACAGTCAGAGGTTGGCTCATGGTGGAGGTTCAGCTGTTTGGCCGTTGTGCGCTAACCTGCTAGAAGTCTCAATGAAGTCGCACAAATATGGATCATTCTTTTCAGTTGCCAGTTTGTGCAGCTCCAACAGTGGCTGGTTCACGTTCTTCTCCATGTTCTGTTGCAGCAGTGACTTCCTCAGTTGTCACTGTACCTTTTCTAGTTTAAAAACTTCCAAGGATTTTGTGTTTAAAGATTTTGAAGAGAGAGGAATAGCAGGCCAAATTCTGACTTAACTCACAGCAGAAGAAAATGTGGAATGCCTTCCTGGCTTTCAGGACAGTCCAACTGGCTTAGTTGACACTGAACTCCAGTTCATTTTATATACTGGTATTCAACTGCCTGAATATGCAGTTTTTATCTGAGGCATTCAGACAGCATTCTTTGTGGCACTCATTCACTGATAAAGCCTGATTAAAGTACTGCTTTAAGTGAATCCTCGCTCTTTGTTTTTTCAAGCAGGAGTCCGGAGATGCTGGCACCTTGCTTTTGGCAGCAGTAGCATCTCTTGCTGCTTCTTCCGTACCCCCTAAGGAAACACAGAGGCTGCAGCCAGCCGTCGTGGGAGGAGGCACTGGCTGTTGAGGCAGTGTCTCTTGCCCTACTTGCTGGTGGGCGTTCCAGGGGAGTGCGGTGGATGCCGGGGGTGGATTGGCTGCTTTGCGCCAGCTCCCAGGAAAGGGAGCAAGCAACAGGACAAATAACCCTGAGGAACCCTGGCAAGCTCCATCTTCAATGCTAGCAGTGATGTGTTTCCCCTTGATTTTTCCCAAGAGCTGGCTGCTTCTGTGTGCCTAGCCAGGAATGGAGCCTGCATTAGCTTTGTCTGTAACTATGCAGTGGCAGGCTGATTGCTGGGGAGCAGAAGGAAGAAGCTGCTCCTGGAAAGTTACAGGGGAGACTCTAGGACCTGTCAGGGCTTTTGGGAGAGACAGCTCAGTCCTGTGAGGCTTAGGATGGTAGAGAGGATGTGTATCTCCATGCCGCTTTTCACTCTCAAGCAGAAATCTCGAAAGGTGTAGAGGGTTTTGCATAGTTTTTGCTTTTCCCAGCCATAGCGAGTCTGGTCAGCTTGGTCCATGTCCCACTAACTTTGTACCCACTATATTCAGGGAACTGATAGTGGCTTGAATTTACTTGTCACCTCTGGCTATTAAATGAGAAACTGGGTTTGGAGAGGGCTTTTGTGAATAGCTCCAGCTCCTTCTAGAAATTTGTAGATATTTCAGCATGGCTGGAGTGCAAAAGTGAGTCCTCCAAGTCCTGGTTTCTGTGCCTCAGTTCTGTGAGCTGACATTAGCAGCCCCTCCCTCTCAGGGAAAGGATGAGCGGGTAAAATACATCACAAGATTCGTGAAGAACGTGAGTACTTTTCTGGGAAGAAGGTAAAGAGATGGCTCAGCCTTGCAGACAGGAGAAGATGGAAATCAGATGGTGGGATTGGTTCCTGCTCCCTCCATCTGTCCCAGTTCCCCAGCAGAAGCTGCTGTATGACTCACAAGCTCTTTATTTTCAGCCTTTAAGGTGAAATTTGGAGGATTATGTGTTAATATGCTGAAGTGGCAGCTGCTGTGCCCCATGGAGGAGCCAGAATCACGTCAATTGTCCCTGCAGGGCACTTTGCTTCTGTTGGAGAACAGAAAGGTTCTGTTTGGGTGTAGCCATTCCTACTGTGTCACTTCAGGTTTCCTTAATGTGTGAATCATAGCTCCTCAGTGCAGACAGGAGAGAGGCTTGAGCTTGTAAGGTGCATTTCTACAAATCATCTCTTAAAGGGGTGCATGTGGGCAGTCCTTGTTCTGTATGAGTAGCCCATAGTGAATTGTGTGATGTACAAGGCAATCCCAACATTTCCTTGGAGTTCTTCCCCAAAAGTTACAGGGATTCTTGGGTTTGTTTGAGGGAGGAAGAACAGGAGGTTATTTTCTCATGTTTTTTTTCTGTAAGATCTATGTAGCAGTAGTGCCTCAAAGCTGGGTAATGCTGTCTAGCCCTGTCTGTGCTCAAGGGATGACAGTGTGCTACTTTCAGACATGATGTCAAGTGAATGAATCCATGGTACCTGTAGGCTCCTGGAGCATCTGGACACCAGTGGAAGGGGACCTTGGAGAGGTGCTCTCTCTGTTCCCTGCTACAGTCTATCCAGAAGCGACCTGTACATCGCAGCATGTGTACTGGGAAGTTCCAGTGCTGTTTACAGACCAGCCATTTGGCCAAGCTGGTGGGAGCCAAAGGCCTAGATCAGGCTGGGGAAATGCCCTTTGCTATTGATGATGTTTGGACGGTAGCTGCAGTTTAGCTGCAGTAGTGTGTCAGTATTCCCTGGGCTCTGCTGATAGTACCTCCCACATGCACCAATGCTGCACTGGGGGTGACTCAATCCTCCTGTTATGTCCTGCATGCTGGTGGTGTATAAGGGCTTCTGTAATAAGTGTGTTTTAATAACAAAACCCAAGGCTTGGTGACAAGAGGGTGCTTACAAGTTCAGTTGGCAAACAACTGGTTTTGTCTCTACTGGATTTTGTTCTTTGTAGTGCTTCCTTACTTCTTTTCAAAATTCTATTTTTAATGATTGCAATTTATTTTTGCATTCTGTTTGTCTGTCATTGCTTCTGGTACATGTAGCACTGCCTGTAGGCCAATGTTAGGATTAATCTAGGAAATAGAGTCATTGGCATAGAGTATTGGCATAGCTAGAATTGAAGATTTTGTAAAAAAGTAGAAAACACTGTGAAAAGCAGACAGCCAGCAGCTGAAGTATCTGATTTCTCCTACTGCAGTGGATTGAAGCTGTTACAGATTACTGAGGACAGGGATTATACATTCTCTGCTAAGCAGCTTTGCTGAAAATATCAAAGATGTAGGAGAAAACCCGGGTTCATTAACTTTTCTCTGTATATTTTGTGGTTTTACCCTTTACTTTATTGGCAGTTGAAGGAGGAATTGCTGTGAAAGCCTCTTGGTTCCTGGAGGAGGTCAGCACATGGAAGCGTACTTCTTGCTTATCTTTCTTACTTGATGGTTTGGAGTTTGTTTCCTTTCTTTCAATATATTCTTTGCACTGGTGTTAGAGTAGCAGGTTTATTCTTTTTTTCTTTCTCTTCTTGTTTTTCCAAGGAAATGGTTATTCATGCTGCATGTCAGTAATGTACAAGTGTTTTACTTTCCAGCTGTTAGGAGTGGGGTTGAGGCTGTCTTCAACTTGGCATTCAAGAAAACACTTCATGGGTAGCCACTTCCACTTAAAAATAAGGCTGTGTGGATTTGCTTTGTAGATCCTGATATGACTGACATTAAATGGTAGAGGTAGAGCATGAGAGTCATGGCCACGTGACTTCCCCTGCCATGGCTCTTGCATGTGATGAGGACATGATGTGTAGGAAGCACATCAAGCTGAAGAAGAGCAATTACTGGTACACTTAGAAGTTTGCAAAAACCCAAGAGTATGAGAATGCTGCCCTTCTGCCTGGCTAGTTAATTTGGCTTCTGCAAAAGATGAAGGCATTTGTTGGATGTCATGGCCAGTGTGGAATGAATGCATTGGCTTAGCTTGCTGCTTGCAGTTCAGCATTACTCTGTATTTTCTGAAAAATCTGAACATGGCAGTTGGAAGGAGGGAAAATGTGTTGGGCTGCCCAGCCCTGCTCAGCAAAGGCTGTCTGTTTTCTTGCTGTGATTTCCCACATAATGGACATGTGTCCTCTGAGCAGAGGATGTGGAACCAAGGATTCCTGTGTCCTGGTCCCAGAAGTCCTAGTTACGACTTTGCTTCCTAATCTGAGGAAAGTCCCCCTAAACCTATGTCTTTCTATGTTTAATTTAGGAATTCTTTAATAATTTTTGGAGGGAGTGGAGTCCATCCTGATGAACAGAGGACTGAGTTGCCTCTCTAGCTGTGTTGAGCACTTACAGATCCTGTCAACTTGTGTTCAAACCTGAAAATGAACCCTGCCACATCTTCAGAGCGTAGCGTGAGTGCAGGCTTTTATGTCTGCTTCTCTTTGGAAAACTGAGCTTTGGGACAAGTTGTTTAATCTCTACAGCAAGCATAAATGCAAAAGGTATACCCTAGTATTTGTGTTGTCCTTGCAAGCCATTAGCAAGTCTCAAGCGAAGCTCCTCTGGAGGGCCTGGGGCTCACTAGGCTTCAGTGCAGGTAGGAAGAGCTTGCAGTCATCTACTGGAGGACTTTCTTAGCCGTAAGATTGAAAGGGAAGAGAATATTCTAGAGCATTAATGGTGCAAACCCCGTATACTCAGAAGGGACTAACCCTCCCCTCACTCCATTTCCCCCAGGACAGCTTGAAAGCTGCCTCCAGGCTGCTGTGTTGCACCAATGCTGTTGTCCATGGCCCACAGCAGCTGGCTGGGCCACTCAGACCTTTCATTGTGGCAGGCGCAATACAAGGATTTACTATTTGCTCCTGACAAAAGGGCACTCCAGCGGGTGGTGGGGCAGTCAAGGCTTGTTTACACCTCAGATCCCCCAGCAAGCCTTGCCACGGTGCTCAGAGAGGAATTTCTGCATCCTGCAGCTTGTGGTGGACAAAAAGCCACTTCAACGGTGGCTGTTCTGAGAGTGACATCCAGTGGTGACACACAAGTGAAGCCACTTAACTCCCAGGGTTGGTCTAGAGCTGGCTGACTTCTGTGCAGATGAGCCAGTTGATTTCAACCAGCCTCCAGGTCTTTAAATGGCTCTGCCTTTTCTGGGCTGCCTGATAAGCAAGCTGCTCTGCTTTTGGTGGTGGTGGGGAAGGGGTACTAGCAAGAAGGTGGGCAGGGGACTTCTGCTTCTCAGCATCACAAAATATTTGCAGAGGAGTTGGGACTGGTTATTAATCCAACTTGTACTCCTATCTCGAAGGTCTGATCTGCATCCTGGATTCATAGGAGTGCATCCTCGGGTGAGAGAAAAGGATGTATGTATGCATGGTGGGAGGTAGTAGTGAAGCTAAAGAAATTACAAAAAACATTGCAAATGGTGTAGAAACACATCAGGGGATGTTTTAAAAATCCCACGATGTTGGGAGGAAGAAATCCTATTAATTTCCAGTGGTGTTTCAAGTTTCTAAACCCTTTTTTTGCACTGGGAGGTCTCCTTCATCAGTCCTTGGTTTTGAGCAGGAGTTATAACACATTCCTGAAAGATACAGTTAACAGTTCTTTTATTCTTATTCTGCAATGGCCTTTTCATCTTTTCCTTGTTCAGGGGCTGCAGTGAACCTGACTCTAGTGACACCAGAAAAGGCTATCAAACTGGCAGCCAATGACTTCTTCCGGCATCACCTCTCCAAAGATGGGTGAGTAGGGGGTGCAGACCTTTTGTGTTCAGCTTAAAAGACACCAGCTCTTGGGCTGAGTCTGGTGAGATGTCAGAGCAAAGGTGGAATGGGGTGATGTAATGACTGAAATACAAGTTTACCTTGAACAGCTCAACAGTGATTACATGTGAGCTAAGGATGTAATGTCTAAAATGGGAAGTAAAAAGGACTCCACAGCATGACTGCTTTTATTCAAGCTTCTAAAAATAGTCCGAGATCTAGGTTAGCAGGTTAGCCAAGGTTAGCAGATCCAGAATTTGCAGGCGGAACCAAATGCCACTGATCACTGCTCAAACAGCTGCTGGGAAGACCCTTGTTCTCAGCATCCTATTGGATGCTGTTATGCTCTTTCTGGCTTGAACACATGGCAAGTCAAGTTCTGTAGCCCCCAAACTTAGCATCCCTCTTGTCCTTTTGTAGCTTGAAAATAGTTTTAAACAGGTGATGAATCTGAATTGACAAAAGGCACTTGCAGTCTTGCCTAGCAGCTGCCCTGCAAATAAATGCTGAAGAAATAAAATTATCTGTTTAGCTTGCAAGTGGGGGTTGGTACATGTGAATTAAATGTAAGTAAAGACACTAGCTGATCAGCTGAGAGGGGCTGGACCCTGAATATTTAATGCTGTTTTCACCAGCACTTGCAATTCAGAGAACACTTGTGTCTCCCTTCAGACTGAGACCTTTCTCCAGAGACAGCCAGTGAAGGTCACTGTCCCCACTCCTCAATGACAATAGTTAGAAAACAGCCTGCTTGCGATATGATCCTGACTTATCTCCTCAGCAGTGATGTGATGTGGTGGAGGCTCACTGAAAATGCAAAGCTCTGCCATGATTACTTGGTTTAACAACTTCCCATAAAGTACCACATCAGTCTCGGCTGCTGCAGATCCGCAGCTCAACAACTTCAGTGGAGATTGTGGACTGACACAGGTTGAGGATCTAATTTTTTTTGTGTACCTAATTTTTTTGTTCTGGAGTCTTTTAAAGTAAGCAACAGACATATGCCTGTGTGACTCATCGGCTCACAGCTGTTCGTGATTTTCTGTCTCTTCAAATAGTGCTCAGACAGTGGGAGGTAATCATGTCCTCCTTGCTTCTGCCAAGCAGTGGGTCTGATCCCTGCAGCAGACAACACAGCAGGTCGTGGCGTACTGCAGTAGACAGGAGCACAGCTAGCTCTTTGCCACCACCTACAAAGTGAGGGCTTAGTAGGTCATACAGGGAAGACCAAGCTGCCAAGCTGCCGTGCCTTGTACCATCACTGAGAAAGTGGCCCATGGAAGAAATCACACCAGCGTTGCAACATATTTAATGTTCTGTGAGAGTAATCGCTGCCGTGATGTTCAAGCTGTTAAAACATGATATACCTGTCAGTAGATGTCCTGCACCAGGACAAATGCGTGTATCTGCCTCTAACTGCTGAGGCAGGCTTTGATCAGGTATTTGGGTAAGTGGGATGCAGCTATTTCCATGAGCAGCTGAGGTTGTCACCCAGACCTCTTCCAGCTTGACTTCTGGGTTCTGCCTGATCCATACATGATGTGCATGATATGCTGTGCTTGATTCAGAATAAAGGAGCTAGAGAGTTTTGCCAAAAGAAGACAGCCTGTTGTCCTAAAACATGTGCACTGATGGGACTGATACTACAATCACCTGGAGCAGGAGTGTGATACCACTCAGGTAGTGGGGAACCTTTATGTCTTGACACAAAACATTTTTAATTCCCTTAGAGAAAGTTTGGGCCACAGTTAGGTGACAAGAGCTTGGCAGCATGTGGAATCAGGATCACTTAACTCATTTGACCACCATGGGGTCCTGGATTAATGAAATCTGGTTAGCTCTGCTCATAAGCATTAGCCAGCATGAGCTGGACAGAGAGGCAGAGCCTTAGTACTGCTGTGATAGATGGTTTAAGTTGTTTCTAACTAGAAATGTCACTCCAAGATAGATGAGAGAGAAAATTACTTGCAGGTTGGCTGTGGCTGGTATAGGCTGGGAACCTGGGATCTAGCTGAAAGGTCTGGTGCATGCTGTGACCTGGCCTAGTACATGGGGATCAGGGGGTGATGGAAAAGGCCATGATATTACCAGTGAGGATAAGGGCCCTTAGAAACTGCAGGGCAGCTGCTTATTGTGGGATACTTTTCCTTCATGCTAGGGAAATCCGAGGCCTGAGAATGGAATATGTAACCTGCCAGAGGGGTTGTACCTGGCTGTGCTGCAGTCATTGCATGCTACCTTGCCTTTGGCAGTTCACAGGATCTTTTCCCACATGTAGCAAGCGTGGCAAATAGGAGTGATGGTGAGGAGCCGTTTCATTGACTCACAAAGCTGTGTGTCCCCCAAGGGTTTGCCTTGATCTTGCTCCCTCTTTCCAACCCATTTGCAGTCTGCAGATTTCTCACTTGAGATGCTTCCGTGCCCTCCTCTCCAGTTGTCTTTGTAAAACAGGATTAGCAGTGCTGGAATCCAAACACCTGTCCTACCCAGGGCAAACAAGGTACATAACTGCTAGCAATTGCAAGGATGGGCCACCTATTTCACAACTCCAGTCAAAGCCTAGGTATGAACAAAAAAAATAGCCCAGGGTTAGAAAGGTAAAGATTGAAGCTGCCTGGAATGTCAGTGTGGTTTCATTTCTGGATATGTAAATTGCAACAGTCAAGGTGTTACATGGTGTAAAGTGCAGCTGAGCGAGTCAGGCTCAATGTAAGGCTGGGGATTGGTTTTTCATGATGAGCCACCAAGATCTTCATTCAGCTCCACTAAAGTCCTTCTTTGTACAAGCCAGACTATCCGCTATGAATTCATAGTATGCTGTGCTCTTACACCAGCATCCCAAAGGAATCTCTCGTGCTATTCTGACTCAGAGCTGCAAGTCTTCTAGACCTGTTTGACATTTAATGCCTTTGTTGCTAAGTTTCTAGCACTCGTCTTTCTTGAAATGTGTTGTGTGAACTGGAGATCCTTGTGTAATAAAATGTGCATGTTCTATCAGTATTTACTGATTAAAATATGCTGAGTGTGTCCTCTATGTGCAAGTGGAAGAAGTGTGTGTGGACCAGTGAGAGTGTGGCAAATCTAGCATGACCCAAAATAGCCTAAAGTTGCACAACTTTTAGTGTGCATTAATTATTTTTTATCCTTTGAAAAACTTAGTGTTGACATGAACTTGCTTTTCAACTGTGTCATGGTTTAACCCCAGCCATCAACTAGGACATGCAGCTGCTTGCTCGCAGACCCTGCTCAGCCCCTCGCTGCCAAGTGGGATTGGGGAGAGGATTGGAAAGGGAAAAAAAAAAACCTCATGGGTTGAGATAAAAACAGTTTAATAGGACAGCAAACAAAGAGAAAATGATAATAATAATAGAATATACAAAACAAGCGTGTGCAATTCAGTTGCTCACTGCCTGCAACACCAATAGCCCATACGTTCCTGAGCAGCAGTATTTTCCCCCCCAGCCAACTCCAGTTTATATACCGAGTATGACATCATATGGTATGGAATATCCCCTTGGCTGGCTTCAATCAATGCTCCCTCTCAGCTTCCTGTGCACCTGGTAGAGCATGCGAAGCCAACATTCTTCTGGTACTAAATACAAAGCACAGCTACTAGAAAGAAAATTCACTCTATCTGGGCCCAAACCTGGACAAACTGCTAGGAAAAAAAGTGGCTGTGCTCTTGGATGTTGCTGGAGATAGCATACCAGGGCAGCAGGACCTCATGGGACCTCATGCTCTTGTTGGTGCACCCATATCCTTGGGCCTGAAGATGTCTATTCCTGCAGCCTTGTCCACCCTGGGACTAGCTCAGGGGGGCACTCCTGCCCCTATGATGATTTTCCTATCATTTTGGTGCAGGAAGGATGTGTGCTCACAGACTAGGGGACTTGATTTCTGCTTCTTTGCCTGTTTCGATTTTGATGTTGAGACTGATATGAGGGCCTACTGCTACAACTTCTTGTTTCATGAGGAAACAAAACTGCGTTGGTCTTCCCAAGCTGTCCTGGGCATTTACCAACAAGGGGGGCCTGTGTGAGTTGCATGAGTGCTGGAAACCCCCTTAGTATGCCATGGAGGAAAGGAGGAAAACAAAGATACTGAAAAACCTGAAGAGCACCCTATGTTCCTCCTTGAGAAAGGCAATAAGAGTCAAACATTGTCCTGTGATGATTTTGGCCTGAGGGCCTCTGCGGTTCCCAGGAGAAGAGGTGACCAACAGAAGAGTCTTCAGGCAGGTCCTTGTTCCTGTGGCACTCTGTGCTGGCTGGACCACATGGCTGGGAAGGCAGGACGCGAGAGAGAGGGGAAAATTCCAGCCTTCAGGCTGCTGGAAACTGATGGGATTTTTTTTTTTCTCTGGATTTCTGAAGCTGGATGTGTTGCGAGACCCGTAATCTCAGAGCTGCTGTTAAAATAGCAGCAGCTTCATTGTCCAGAACAGATAATGTGAGAAGAGGAGTTACTAGGGCTAAGTGAAGCACTTGGGTATGAAAGCAACCTAAATCAGTAGTATACCAGCATGCATTTAAAGTACATTGTTAATTTTGAGGTGCTCAGTGTATGAGGCCTCTTTGATAGATGTGTTGCCTACTTTTTATGTCCTCTTTTAATTTGGATGTTAAACACTTCATAAAAACCAGTCCCTTTAAAGTGTCTTGCAGGGTTTCATGTTTATCTCCAAAGTGCTGAGCACCAGACAGCTGTTGTGTTTGGCATATGTTTGCCAGGTTCCATTGTTTATTTTTCAGGTTCTTGGTTAAATACTTTGCCTTGGCTGTGGTGGAAGGTGTCTCATGGCTTCTTATAAAAGCAATTCCTTGCTCATAAAAACTCTGCAGTGTCCCTAGATGATTATCCTGCTGCTCTTCTCAAGGGAGTGTTATTCCCGTACATCTTCTGTCCTCTTTTTAGTCTTGACCTTCATTTTGTTTGCTGTTCTGGAGCAAAGACTGGCAATCTGCTGACTTAGAAGCTCAGATTCCTAGGAAGACCAGCAAGATTGCATTGACTGTGTCCTTGCTGATGTCAGCAAATGTTCTTCCTTTCTGCTTCCTCCTTACTTGTATTAGGTTGGTGCAGAAGTAATTGCAGTTTCAGACTGTGAATTTTAAATCATTATAACTAAGCTCAAACACATCTTTATTAGTCAAATTAGGAACCATTACAATCAACATATTTTTGCCAACAATAAATAAGTTTGTTTATTCCTGTAGCATAAAAATCTGTGCTTCGGGATTTGACGAACTCTTAGAAAGCATTTTCTTCATCCTGCTGGTTGTGGAAGCATTTTCCCTGCAAAAAGTTGTCAAGATGCTTGAAGAAGTGGTAGTCGGTTAGCAAGAGGTCAGGTGAATACGGCAGATGAGGCAAAACTTCGTAGCCAAATTTGTTCAACTTTTGAAGCGTTGGTTGTGCAACATGCGGTCGGGTGTTGTTGTGGAGAAGAGTTGGGCCCTTTCTGTTGACGAATGCTGGATGCAGGCATTGCAGTTTTTGCTGTATCTCGTTGATTTGCTGGGCAGACTTCTCAGATGTAATGGTTTTGCCGGAATTCAGAAAGGCGGAGTGGATCAGACCACCAAAACAGTGACCATAACCTTTTTTTGGTGCAAGTTTGGCTTTGGGAAGTGCTTTGGAGGTTCTTCTCAGTACAGCCACTGAGCTGCTCCTTGCTGGTTGTCGTATACAATCCACTTCTCATTGCACATCACAATCTGATCGAGAAATGGTTTGCTGTTGTTGCATAGAAGAGAAGACGACACTTTAAAATGGTGGTTTCTTTGATTTTCAGTCAGCTCCGGAGGCACCCACTTGTTGAGCTTTTTCACCTTTCCAATTTGCTTCAACTGCCAAACGACCATAGAATGGTTGATGTTGAGTTCTTTGGCAACTTCTTGTGTAGTTGTAAGAGGATCAGCTTCGATGGTTGCTCTCAACTGGTTGCTGTGAACTTGCGATGGCCACCACTACACTCCTCATCTCAAGGCTCTTGTCTCCTTTGTGAAATTTCTTGAACCACCACTGACTGTACGTTCACCAGCAGTTCCTGGGCCAAATGCGTTGCTGATGTTGCAAGTGGTCTCCACTGCTTTACGAACTCTAATAAGAAAAACACTCAAATTTGCTTTTTGTCTACCATCATTTCCAAAGTCTAAAGTAAATATAAAATAAACAGCAAATAATCATTAGCAAAAAAAACATAAAGTGAGAAAAGCACATTGAAATGATGTATAACCTAACCGTGTATATTTAAGAATCTGTCCAATATGAAACAGCAAATTTCAACAATGCAAAAACTGCAGTTACTTTTGCACCAACCTAATAGCTTTGCTCAGAGGAGAGAAATAGCCAGCTGTAATCCTGAAAGAAGCAAGGCACTTCTCCTTCTCTCCCATGCAGATGGGGAGACTGGAGCTTGTTCTCCATTGCCTTCTCAGCTGATATGTCTCCCCAGGGCTCCTTCCTTCATCTTCTCCTCTTTCAGGCTCTCCTAAAATACTTGGACCATCTCGTCTGTGGAATTTGTTTAAGTTGTCATTGCATGGCCTGGTTGATCCTTGAGCTGCAAAATGCTCATAAACAGGCTGTAAAGTGATGCTCTTGATTTAGGAAGGAGGAATGCTGCTGCTAGTCCTGGTGCTGAGCTGCTGTGTCACCTTGTGTCACCCACTGTACTTTGGTCATTGGCTCAACAGGAACCCTTGTGGGCCAAGGCATCCTCTCCTGTAGCTATCCACTGGATGTCCAAACACTTAATGCAGATAACCCTCATCCAGCCCACTGGGACTTGTAGGTCAATCCAGCCCTTCCCCTAGAGAAAGAGTCAGCTAAGACCTGATAATCTCACTGTGCCCATGCAGGGATAGCTGCTGGGAGGGGGCACTTCTGTTTAGCACACAAAGGCTCAGGGAACTGCAGTGGGTTGAAGTTGTAGACATCAAAGTTCAGCCGGAAAGTAAATGCACTTTCAGCTGTTAATCTAAAGGGAGCTAGAGACGGGGTGTTTAGTCACAGAATACACACCTGAGAGGAGCGTTGCCCTTGTCTCCATTGCCAGTGCATGTCTTGGGACAAAACACAGGTTGTGCCTGTGCTCAGTGTGTCCAGACCTGTTGCCCTGTCCATTGTTCACTTCCTCAGACATTTGTACTGGAACAAAACACTTAGGATCTCACGCCAGGGCAAACCTGATGTAATGTGTGCCCGCACAGAGTCACCATCCTCGTGATGTAGTCAAAACGTGCAACACAGAGCTCCTGCAGCCAGAGTTGTACTGTATCTGTAGTAATGTCTGCCAGAGCAATGTTTAATCTACTTTGAGGTAGATCTGGCTTACATGAGTTCTTTGTTTTGCTTGTCTGAGGCATTTTTGAGCTGGCACTAGAAGCAAGAGGGAGTTTGTAATGGGAACTTTCTTGCTTTTATATTTCCCAGCATCATAGCTCCAGCTTTTCTGAAGTGTGATTGCAATAACTTGTTCTCTCTTGGAAGATCAGGGGTTGAGTTAAAGGGACTGACTGGCAGTTTGTGTGCATGTCCCTGTGTGGCTGTGGCAGACAGGTTGCCCTCCCTTTGAAGGACGACTTCTGTATATTGATCTCCTGATCCATATCACAGACCCACTATTTAAATTGTTTGAAAGCAGCTGACTCTGGTTTGAAACTCTTGGGGAGCTTTCTACAATCTGTTGGGTTGGCAGACTGGAGGCAGAAGTTATTTTATGTGTGAGGAAAGTGACGTCCAAGCTGATGACAGTAGCTTCTTAGGTAGCAAATAGAAACATGGCGTTGTATGGATGTTTTCATAGTTCAAAGATTTCTTGTCTTTGGAAATCTTGTCATTCTTATTCCAGAATGTCTGGTTTTGGTCCCTGCCCAAGCACAGTCAATTCCTACATGGTCGAGATTTTTCAGAAACTTGAAAAAAATCCTGTTCTGCTCCCATGTGACATCAATATACCAATGCTTTCAGAGATTCTGACTTTGGACTGATGCATTACTCTTGAAAAGGCCTCCATAAACCTTTAATTCCTGCTTTTTTACTTTCTTACTTTTCAGCTCTAGTTTGAAAGTTTAATTTTGATTGAGCATGAATCTTCTCCCCTTCCCGTTTGACATTGTTGATTTGGCACTAATAAATTGCATGTCAGTTAAAAAAGGGGAACAACTGATTTCTGCCAGTACAGAATTTGGGGCTGTTGTGTATATGTTATGTTTAACATCCTCTTGCTGTGATAAAAGATGGTTTCTGCTTTTATAGGACCAGATCCTTGCTGGTGTTGCAGCTTTTGAAGTTAGTTGAGACGTGCCAGTTTTTAAACCACTGAGGATAAGGCCTGTGGTGCCTTAAATATTTAAACCCCTTTGTCATTTAGAGATGAACTGTTTTCAAGCTCCTCTTATATGAAGACTGGTGAGATTTTGCAAAGGGAGTTTGACCCCTTTATTGCAAATTTTAAACCTGACAAAAGAGTTGCTTATCTTAGGTTATTTTTTTTGTTGGACTCCCCCCATTTCCCAGGATATGCAAAATACAAGCTGAAAGCTCTAGTTCTAGGTGCTTTTGATGTACCCATTTGACATCTCTAAAATACACCCATACACATAAATCCTTTGCTGGGTCACACTGGCATAGCTCCATGGAGTTCAGTCAAGCCAGACTGACTTTTGTTGGCCTGGATAATGGTCCACAGATAAACATGGTGTCAAAGTGGTCGCCCCGAATGAAAGCTGGGAGACATGTACTCCAGGGATGCTCCAGGGCTCTTGCTGAAGTGGGAGATGTTCTGCTGTGCTGTAGAGGGCACTGGCAGCCAGCTCCTTTGGGTGATTTGCTTCCTTCCATGGCTGGGCTAGGGATTGTGCAGCCTTGCTGCTGACTGTATTGAGCCGTGCAGAGACTGGCACTGTGTGTCAGGCTGCCCAGGATGCGCAAGTGGGCCACCTCCAGGTGTCAGTGCCGGGAGGACCTCTGGATTTCCACACCCTGATACCTGCATGCCTCCAGGAAAGCTTGCTGTGCACACTTCAGTGCCTATGTGGGTAACTCCACAGGAGGGATTGTTTTTTGCAGCTTCTCATCTATGGGGGAATTTGGAAAAGGGAGACTGTAAAATGTTCCTCTGTTTAGCCTCATGGGAGAGCTCTATATTTAGTCACTGGTAATCTCTTTCATGGCTCTGTGCCTCTAATCCCCTGCTCTCATACCCTCCCTGGAGAAGATGAGAGGTGGTGAAGTCAGCCCAGCTGACATGGTGGGCTGGCAGGATTTCGGTACATCTCCCCTCCCTTTCCTATAGGGCTGGCATTGAAATTTCTTTGCTGGCCCACAGTGCCACAGCTGTGCTCTGTGTGTGTCTGCATATGAAAACCCTGGTAAGGGAGCATGGGTTGGTTTTTGAAGGGAATAGGGTATATAATTGTGGGACTGCTTTTGCCGTAGCCTGGGAACTTGCCTTGAGTAGGTTAAGATGCGGTATTGCTGCAGGAGCAGAGATGGAGGGAGTAAAAATAGTACTTGTATTTCAAACAGAAAAAAGAGGAGGCCATTTCCCTCTGGATGTGTGATTTATAAATGCTTCTTTTCCCCATCCTTTTGGAAAATAGCAGATCAAAGGCACTTTTCTTTTTAATCAAGTCAGTATTTTCTGGTGCAAAGGGTTGACATATACTACAGGGTGAAAACTCGGTTTCTGAAAATTGAGGCTTTCCGAGCATTTGCATCCTAAGTTCCTCTTTTTAGTCTTAGCTGGGCTGTTTCATGGCTTTGGGATTGGGGGAGCTATGAAATCCTGTGTTTCATTAGGCAAGAACATGTCGCCGATAATCCCTGCTCTCTAGTGAAGAGGATGCACAAAGTTGCGGTGCTGGGGGTCCATCCCATCCCTTGTCCCTCAGGCAGGACCAGTTTAGTGCCAAAGCTACTTTTTAAGGTTTGGAAAGGCTGGTGAGGCGAAGAATCACCTAACCACGGGGAAGCTGCCTCCCTGACTCTCATGTTCACTGTTTATTTATTTTGCTTTTGTCAGAGAACTCCAAAGCAGCAACTCAAATGTTTTCCTCCCTTGATTCTTGCTCTGTTCTCTCTGTTTGTTTTCGGGGACGTTGACAGTGTCTAAAGGACTAGGCTAGCAGAAGGAAAGCAGCTTATGCCCCTTAATGCTCAGGTCCTCTGCTGCCCTCTGAAGCTATACCCCCCTGATTGGGGGCAATGCCAGGCTGGAAGAAAGCTGCAGCCCTCTGTTTTGGGATGAATAGAATTGTGTGCTCCTGGCTGGGGCTGTTCTGGCTGGGCTTGTGGCTTTTCCTGAATGTTCTGTTTCTGGGGCCAAAATGGGTCTTTCCCTCCAGATCAGGTGATGCTGGCACCAGTGCCAAGCCTGGTATATGCTGAACTGTCAAGCCTAGCAGGTTTTCCCCGTCCTCTGGGCTGCCTCTCCTGTAACCCCCAAGGTCAGAGGTGTGCCCCGAGTCCCTTCACTCAGCTGTCCCGGTGTTACTTCAGGCCATCTCCTGTGACTGACTCTTTCGCTCTTTTCTCTGGGCAGGAAAAAGCTGACACTGCTGAGGGAGATGCTGGCAGGCTGCGGTGCAGGTACCTGCCAGGTCATTGTCACCACTCCCATGGAGATGCTCAAAATCCAGCTGCAGGATGCGGGGCGAATTGGTATGTGGTTTTCTCTTCCCTGTGCACTGGGCAGGCAGGGGGGAAATGGCTAGGTCTGGGCTGTCATGGCAGCGGGGGAGGGAATGAGCAGAGAAAACCCTTTTTCTTCTCCCTGCTCTCCCAGGTCAGAGCTATCTCAGGTTGTAGCAGAGTTTCTCCTCCCCTTCCTAGCTCATTTCCCCCCACCCTCACCTGGCTTTTGTCCTGGTTTTGGATAGGATAGAATTAATTTTTTTTTCCTAATAGCTGGTATATTATTATTATCTCTTTCCTTGCTGTCCTGTTAAACTGTCTTTATCTCAACCTACGAGTTTTACTTTTTTTCCATCCTCCTCCTCATCCCACTGGGGAAGGGGGCGTGTTGAGTGAGTGGCTGTATGGTGCTTAATTGCCAGCTGGAGTTAAACCACAACATGTTGCAGAGGCCCTTGCAGCTGCAAAAGGTGATGATTTTTTTCGCTCAAAGCAATAGGCTTGGCAAGTGAAATGGCAAATACTGCTGGTGGACAGAGAGAGACAGGAGAGATGACTGGATGGTTAACTTGTGCGTGATTAAAACTTGTTAGTTACTGTGCACCCAAGAAGGAATTGGCATCCTTCAGTGCTCTATGTTTTCTGATACCTATTTTCTCTCTTCTACCTGCCTGTAGCATCTCCCTAAAAGCTTCCCAAGGGGATGTGTCCTTTCCAAGTGACTCATCTCCCCTCTTACTCTCTCTTTTTTGCTTCCTGACAAAAGCAGCAGTTGTCTTGGCTGAAACAGTAGATAAAATTCTCCCAGTGTGCTGGATTTGGAAGAGCTTTGGGGTCAGACTCTCAGGACTGTGGGCAGGAGCTGGCAAGCAGAAGCAGGAGGGAGTGTGAGCCTTTTGTCTGAAACACTGTGGGGCATATCTGGTAAGAATGGACACCAGAGTCTGGCATGGAGGGAAAGAGCAGTTTGCTGTCACCTTAATCTCTTCCAGAGGTCAGCCCGGGCTATGGTCTCATTCCCCAGGAGCCCTGCATGACATCATTAGATACCATGTTTGTGGCCCTTCCTGGAATATGGGCTGATTGGTTCTGTAATCTCTCCTTTGATGTGGCATTCCTGAATAATCACAGATTTACTTTTGCTTTCCTCTGTTTACTGTTTTTAATGCAGATCTTATCCTCTTTGTGCATATTATTTTAAAATGTTTGAAGGAATTAAGCCATGGTTTGAGGGTTCAGAAGAGGTTTTTGCTGCTCTGAACAGCCTGTTCTCTGTGTGCCAAGAGACCTGTGGTGTGCCGGTGGCAGCCAGAGGATTGCCTCCACCTTCTGGCCGAAGAGCAGAAATACATCAGTTTGGAAAGGTTGGGAGAAACCAGGTTGCATTTATAAATGTGACTGAGGAACTCCCCAGTTTAATGATTGCTTTCAATGGAAGGAAACACAGAACAGAACTGTTGAACCTATTTCATTTATGAATATCTTTAGCTTGTCCTACAGGCAACTCAGGGATGTAGCTGGATGCAGGTATGTCACCTGCCTGCTCACAGTAGCTCCTTCTCTCTGCACCGCGGAGGTCATACATGACAGACTGCTCCTGCTTAGGTAAAACCACTCAGTAGGAGAGTTCAGCAGACAGTGTTGTGGTGTGGCAGCTGCCAGCTCTGAGACTGGGATAAGCTGAGTTGTCTCAGGCTGAGGGAGATGGACAGGCTGGGAGCAACATCTTGTGAGGCACCTGGCTGGCCTCAGTCTGCATGTTTCGGTGCACCTGGAGATCTGCCTCTTCCTCCTTGTCCCATGGCACCAGGCAGCAAGAGGCTGTTGTTGAGCATCCTGCAGACCAGTGCTCTCTCTGCTCCTTCCCAGCGGCACAGAAGAAGCTCATGGCAGCACAGACCCAGCTCTCCTCTTCCTCTGCGGCGGGGTCAGCAGAGCCGGTGGTGGAAACGCGCACCACAGCAACACAGATAACAAGGGAGCTGCTGAGGAGCAAAGGCATCACAGGACTCTACAAGGGCCTGGGAGCCACGCTGCTAAGGTAAGATGGCATGGGCTTGAGTGCAGGGCACCAGTGTTCCAAATCTTGAATCTAAAGCACCAGCCATCCAGGAAATGGGCCTGCAAAGGAAGTGTTGGCTTTGGGGCATGTGGGTTTGATTTGGTTTGGTTTACATGCACAGGTTTTGTGCATTGAAGAAGGGAAGGTCAGGGAAGCAAGAGAGGCTACCTTATTGTCACTGAAGGATTTAATTCTGCTTCTTTTTATGGAAAATTTTTGTCTCTCTAATGGTCTGTATTTTAGTGCTGTAGAGAAGTCCTTGTGAGCTAGCAAAGCAAAACTGTCAGCCTAAGTCTTCAGAGTGTGAAATGGGTTCTGGCCCGTGGAGCACATTGGATGCAAGGACCAGTGCCTGCTCTGACACACTTTACCTGGGATTTCAGAGAGTGACTGTCCTCTATCTTTAACAAAGGCAGAGCTAAAACAATGCCCGGTGGGATGTGGGGGCAGGATGCAAACCTCTTGTAATTAACAAAAGTGGACAAAAGATTGACCTTTGAATGTGCTGGGGTCTTCAGTTTGCATGTTGAAAAATCAGGGGGAGGCCACTGACTCTGCAGGGCTGCATGCTTCCTGTGGACCCATTGTCCTTTGTGCAGTCAGTTTTGCCCCTGCTGAGTTTCAGCTCCTGTCTGCATTGCAATCACAGAACTGGGATATCTGCATTGCACTTGTGGCTGTGCTGCCAACCTGTAATGCTTGCAGCCATTCCCTTGCTCAGTTTGCTGGTGTCGCACTCTGGCTTGACTCATCCTTGTTCTTCTTTCTTCACCTTTGTTCCTCTCCACTGCAGGGATGTCCCATTCTCCATTGTTTACTTCCCGCTGTTTGCAAACCTGAACAAGCTGGGCCAGAAAGACCCTAATGTCAAGGCTCCATTCTATGTGTCCTTCCTCTCCGGATGTGTGGCTGGCAGTACGGCCGCGGTGGCTGTCAATCCTTGCGATGGTGAGTCCTGAGTAGCCTGTGCTGGTGGCCTGCTGCCGAGTGGCAGGAGTCAGAGGCCCACAAGCGGGCTAGGTGAGGAGGAAGGTGACCGTGGTGGCCTCTTCACAGCACAAGCACACAGAGGGAGATCTCTGCTGTCTGAGCTGCCACCAGTTCAGGTGATATTTCCTTCAGCTGAGCTATACCTTTCGCCACAGGTTACACAGAGGTTTGCAGTACTCACTAGGTAAGTCAGGAAGAGGGCATCATTCATTTCAGTCATTCTTCACAGGAATGACTATGAATATTCCCCTGGAAAGACACGTTACCATGTGGAGTCATAGTATGCAGACCATTTACATGCATATGGTCATGGACAGCCATGGGGACCCTCAGATCTGGGCCTTTTCTCCTGCTCCACAGCACCCGCCTAAAATACACCTCGGCTTCTCTGCTTTGAAAAACACCAGAAAGTAACTTCTCTCTCCCAAATATTGCACATGCTCCAAGGTGTGAAAAAGTGTAAGACCAGCATTGTATATTTTAGATAGGTGTTCCAGAAGGAGCTGAGTATTTGAAAATCAGTTTCTACTTTGCAGAAAGATATCTGAATTTGAAAGCGTTTAAAGCTTAAGTCAGCCTTGGAAACGTTGGTCACAGCAGGGGAAGGGGGTTGTTTTTTGGGTGGCTCTGTCTTTCTTTTATTCGTTTTTAAAGGAATAGGTTTGTTTTCCCATTTTGCTGATTAAATATATGAAAATGGTCTGTGTTCTTGGTGATCTTCTTTTGGCTGTGTTTCAAAGACATTACTCTCAAGGTGGTTTTTACCTGCTGAAGAACATGCTACATTCCCAGTGCTCACCACTGTCTCTCTCTCCCCAGTGATCAAAACACGGCTGCAGTCCTTGCAGAGAGGAGTGAATGAGGACACCTACTCAGGAATCCTGGACTGCACCAAGTAAGGCTCCTTGTGAAGCAGGCACCACATCAGATGTACGGCATCTGCTACTGCCCACTGCCAGCCAGTCAGTGCAGCTTCTAGATGCAACCAGTAGCTTCTTTGTTGCAGGTTCTCTCCAAACCTGTGCTTTTATCTGCCTATCTGTATGGAGAGATACATAGATATATGACCAGATGTATACTGTTCATATATATAGCTATGTAAAAGAGAACAACTTCCTACTTTGAGCAAGATAAAGATAGCATTTATATTTAGATGCTTCTGTCCAAACCCCAGCAGTCAAAACACCGAGATTTGATTTATGCAAAGGGAGGCAATGCTGTGGTTGTTTCTCACAGGGCCCTGTTGTCTGAAAATCCTACAGCATTAGGTCTCATATTCCTCCCGGGACTGCCCTGAACAGCGACTGTGGGAGTGCTGTCAGAGGTGGGCTGTCCCTACCTGCTCTCTCCTCTGACCCTTTGCTAAACTGTGGTCTGGCTGCTTTAAAACATGAAGGGTGTTTCAAAACACAAGCACTCTGCTTTTGTATTGCTGTTGTAGCCTGAGTCTCTTGCCAACTGGATCTGCCCCATACCGAGGCTGGAGTTGGCCCCGACTTTTGAATGGGAGGACATCTTGATGCAAGCATAGTGTCATCTTAGCTGTACATTCAGACCCCGGCAGGCACTCCTGCTCCTGACCAGACATAGCGATGGGGCATGTTCCTGCATGGCCATTCACAGAGCACATGGGGGATGGTGGATGATCTGCTGTGGAGGTTGTGCCAAGTGACAGTGCTTGCCTGGATTTAGTCTCTGTAGGGAGGCAGAAAGCCAGGGCATGACCAGAGGCTCTCCTGGCATGGTGGAGGGGTGGAATGGACACTTACCTGTCTCTGCCATTTCTCCCCAGGAAGATCTGGCAGAATGAAGGGCCCATGGCCTTCCTGAAAGGGGCATACTGCCGAGCCCTGGTCATCGCACCTCTCTTCGGCATCGCTCAAGTCGTCTACTTCATTGGCATTGCAGAGTTCCTGTTGGACATGCTCCCCAAGCACCGGGCCTAGCCTTGGTGCACCTGTGTGCACCCTCCCGCCCTCTGCAACACTGAGTTCATCCCTGTGTTCGTCATCCATGTCAATAGATGTCAGAGTAACAGCACAAAGGGTTTGCATAGGGACGCCATGGAGATGTGATCTACAGACGAGCAGATGCAAGGAGGGAGAGAGTCCCTTTTCTGTCTTGGTCTGGAACCTGTCTCCTCCTACTCCTTCCATGGATAATACCTAATTTTGCCCTTTTTTTCTTTTTTTGGGGGGGGTTGGTTTTTAGTTTGTTTGGGTTTTTCGTTTTGATTTTAGTTTGGTTTGGTTTTAGATTGTCATTCTTAGGGACTGGTAAGCACAGACTGGGCTTGCAGACCCAGAAGTCTCCTCCCAGCCCTGTGGAAGAAGAGGGATGGGAAAGAAAGAACCTGAATCCTCATCCACTGCAGTCTCCCTCTTTCTTCCTGGAGTTGCTAGCTGTCTGAGGTGGAGCTGGAGGGGAAGCTGTGTCCTCTCAGCCGCTCCTTGTCTCTGCTGGCCTCAGGTGGAGAGCAGGCACTGCATAAAGGGGCCTCATCTCATTGCTGCTGGAGGCACAGCAGGGGGGATGCTGGATCTGACAAGTTCCTTGGCCTGGAAACCTTCACCCCTCCCTTCTCCCATTCTCAAAGATGAGTTGGGCTTAAATGGACAACTTGTAGATCAGAGGAAGGGAAAGGAGATCATTACTGTTGATTTTGTAATTAAATTTTAAAGCAAAGGGATGTCACTTCTAAGCAGGTGTCACAGGCACATGCAGGTGAGGTGCAGAGACAAGATGTCTGCTCTGCAGGGAACATGTCTGTGGGATCACACGAATGTCCAAAAGTGCTTCACTGCTTGGTGACAGGCAGGAGAAGGAGAGGAACTTGGGATCAAGTTATTTTTGTTCAGGGTTTGGTTGATTGGTTTTGTCTTATTGTTTGATGGTGGGGGTTTTTTGGTGTGTTTTTATTTTGTGGTTTTGTTTGTTTGTTGGGTGTTTTTTTAAATACAGAGGTTGTGGGAAGGGAAAGCCAGTCAACAAAAACCCACTTACATTCCTTCAGCCTGCCCACCCCTGGGATGATAAAGTGGTGGTTGCAGGTGTAGATTAGCCGATTTTTTTTTTTTTTTTTTTTTTTTTTCTCTAGCCTGGCCCGAGGTGCATGAAAGGAGGTATCTGCTCCACTTCTGCAGTGCCCAACCTCGGGGAGTCACACTAGAAATACTGCACCTGTGTGCTTGCCTTGCAGGGTAAAAACACAGTGTCTGGTTGTGCATAGATGTTTGACTTTGACTTGGGTGTGTTTGTGAGCCAGCCGGTGTTTAAGAGGCGGAGGGTTCCCGCGCCCCGTGTGAGGTGTTTCCATGTACATGGTTACAAGGTAGAGTCCTCTGGAGCACAAAAACTCGTCATTCTGCTCTCCTCTGGGGTGGTGATCATTGTTGGGTGGCAGGGGGCAAATCCACACCTACAACCCACTATCAAAGGGACACCGCCCCAGCTAACATCCCTTGTCAGAGGACTTCCTTGTTCAGTACTCTCTTAGGCTGTGTAATGAATTCTAGTTTAAGTGATCTTAAGCGTGAGATCTGCCAACCCAGCATGATCTTCTCCATTATTTATTCCATTTGGTGCAATCCACCCAACTTTGGTGTTTAAATTAAACTGGTCAAATTCACTTTTCATTCCTCCTCCTTTTTGCTTTGTTCCCCAGGTGCTTCCTTGGTGTTTGTGTTTCAAAAGTATATTTAAATTCATTTTAAAAAATTTCCTTGTTTTTAATGTTTAAAGGAAAACCACCTCTGTTGTAACATTCTTGGGTTAGGTTTTTGCAAAACCTGTATGTTGAGGACCTTCTTCTCTGACGCATCCTTTTTCTCCTCAAAAACATTGTTCTGTGGTTGGTTTGTTACTTGTTACTTTGCATATGTGAATAATTTTCTTTATTTTTCTTTTTTTGTTAATTACTTCTCTGTGTATCTGGGAAGGAATATGTGCAAAGATGATGATAGATGTCTGTGCTGTGTGTAGTGCTGTGATGCTGCTCTTGGTCTGGATTTCCCTTGGGTGGATTAAAACAGTTTTTTTTTTTTTTAAGGTGCCCCATTCCTTGCTGCTTTGTGATTTACAAGGAGGGTCTCCTAAACAAACCTTGCCAATAAAAGTAGTGGGGTTTCTGCTTGCCCTTCTCCCTGCAGGAATTGCCCCCTGAAACTGGGTGGCTTGCAGGTGCAGGTTGGTACTGTGGGGTTGCATTTGGAGAAGAATTTGGTGCAGTCAAGGGCTCTCCTTGTCCTTTTGAATGTTTTTTAAAACTACTTTGTAAAACTGACTTTTCCTCTTGAAACCTCCAGCTCTTCTTTCACCATGTTGGAGCTGGTGGCATGAATGGGGCTGCTTTTTGGCTGCTTGGACATGTCCCTGAGTCAGGAAGACAGGGAGGTGGGAGGGGATAGTGACCATGGCCCTGCAGGACCCCCCAAAGCAGGCAGGATGCTGCTGGGCAAAAAAAGTAAGAGTTTAAAACAGAATTCCTATCAACTTAATTAACCACTGATCAACAGAAATACTGATTGCAGTATTGAGGAATAAAAGTAAATAAATACACTTACAGAAACACACCTCTGCTCCCCTCCCCGTGGGTGACACTAGTCCCAGGAGGGGGGGACAACAGCCAGCATGGGGTCAGCTTCTTGTGCATCCTACCTGGTCCCTCTGCCATAGAGTCCTCCCCCATCCCAGGCCCTTTCCAGTCATACCTTGTCCCATGGCAGCCCTGTCCCTTCCTCCTGTCCTGACTGTGGCTCTTGTGGCTCCAGTTTATTTGGGTTTTGTGGTGTTTACTGACCTTAAATACAATTTTTTTTTTGTGGAGGTGATATACACCCCTGTCACATGTTCAGGTGGGTGCGTTGGTTTTGGCTAGTGCAATTTCCTGGAATGCAATGAGAAAATCTCCTAAAGGCCGGGGGAAAGTTCTTACAAAGCAAAAGGGAAAAATCATGGAAACCAATAGGGGGATTTCTGGAAAGCAAAGTGAAACCATCCTAGAAAGTTACAGTAAAATATCCTGGAAAACAAAGGGGAAATTTACTGCAAGACAGTGAAGGAATTTCCTTGAGAGCACTTGGAGGGAATTCCTCAAAAGCAAAGAGGGAAATATTCAAATGGAGTCAAGAAAGAGGGGCAGCACTAGGGCCACATGACCTGCCTGATATAATGGTTATTCACTAATTTTGCTGTAATTTAATTCAAAACTCTACATAACCTGCCCCACAATGGTCCAGGGCATGGGGTGACCATTTTCTATCACGGGCAGCCGTGCCTGGACCCGGGTTACTAGAAACCAGCTGTAGCCCTGGCTGCGAGCTGCTTCCCCTTTCTGGGGTGGGGGGATGTGCTGCCACTGGGCACCGGCCATGGGACCCTGCTCCCGCCCCTCCCTCCCCTTGCTTTGAGGCCCTGGCATGGCTGGTGGCAACTCCCACAGGCTTCATCCCTTTGCAAGGGTGGTGCTGGCCCTGAAACACACATTCGAGGCCAGTGCACGAGTCCAGGGTTGATATTCCTTCTTTTTTATTTTCCTCCTTTTTTTGCATAAAACCGTGGTGCCGCCACACTGGGCAGCAGCGCCAGCCGGAGGTGCTCGGGATGCGCATTAGCATCCCCAGGAAAACCAGATCCTGCCAAGGCAGGTGCAAGGTGCAGAAACCATGTGCACTGGCTCCCAGCCCCTCTCCTGCTGTAGTCCAGGACAGCCAGGTGCTCCGCTGCCCACCTTTGCAGATGTTCAACCTGAGCAGCCGGGAGCAGGCGCAGTGCCAGGCAGTGGGGCCAGGCCCACAGGAGTGCTTGGCTTTACGGGAAAAGGGTGCACCGGGAAACTGGTTCTTGGATGCAGGAAGCACAGCCAGCACCTGCTGCCCTACTGGATTTTGCTTGTATTTTTAATTTTTTTAGCAGCAAGCCTTTAGTGTGGAAACTAAGGCAGCCTGAAACAAGAAGGATTAAAATAAATATAATAAATAAATAAATAAGTAGAAAAGGCATGGGAGTTTCCAGCTCCAAGGCTAAGACCTGCGTGCCTGGGCTGTGCTGCTGGTGCTCCCCGGAAAACCCCAGCAGTGGTGGATGCAGCTGCTTTCAGGCCGAGCCCAAGTATTTCAGAGTGTCCCTACCACCTGCCTGCCGTTTGCTTGTTGCAAACCTGCGTTGTTTAATTTCAGAGTGCAGCCATCCTGCACCAGCACTTTTGGGGCCACAACAGCCCGTGGGGATCGACCCTAGCGTGGGGTCACGGGCGATTTGGCCCCGCAGCTCAGGGGCTGATCCTGCCTGTTGCCCCCCAAGGTCTGCGTCCCACGCCGGTGCAGCGGCAGGTTTACATCTGCACGGTGTTTTACTTGCTAGGAGTACGGGGAAGGGGCTGCGCAGGGCTCCGCAGCCAGCATCCCCCGGGGGTGGCTCAGGCTGGGGCCAGCGCGGCCGCCCGGGCGCGCCGGTGGGACCGCAGCGTGTGACGCCCCCGCCGCGCGGGGGGCCGCCGGCGACACTTTCACTTTCGGAAGGGTCACGTGGTTTCCAGGAAACTGGGCGCGAGTGGAGGGGGCGGATAAAAGGGCCGGGCGGGAGGTGGCCGCGCCCCGAGCCGAGTCACCCACCCGCCCCGGGACCTGCAGGACTGGGGACCCCGCGGCACCATGGCAGCGCCGCAGAGCGAAGGGTAAGCGGCACCCCGGCGTCCCCCGGCCCTTCCCGGCTCGCCGTGCCCGGCTGGCCTCGGCCCGCCCCGCGGCTGACGGCCCCGCGCCCGCAGGGAGGCCCAGAAGCTGCGGTTCGGGCCCTGGCTGGTGAGCGCCGTCAGCAGCGGGCGGTACCGGGGACTGCGCTGGATCGATCCGGCCCACAGCGCCTTCCGTATCCCCTGGAAGCACAATGCCAGGAAAGATGTCACCAGCAGCGACCTGGAGGTCTTCAAGGTGGGTGGGATGGGGGAACTGGGAAGGGTGGGGATACCAGGCAACTCTGAAACCTCCGTGTTCATGGAGCCGAGGTCCCCATGGTCATCCCCCCCGCCCCGCCAGGCCTGGGCAAAGGCGAGTGGTCGGTATGAGGACCCAGAAGACCCCGCCAAGTGGAAGACCAACTTCCGCTGTGCCCTGACGAGCACCCGCATGTTTGTGCTGCTGGAGGACCACTCCAAGTGTGGTGATGACCCACACAAGGTCTATGCCATCGCCCCAGGTAAGCCTGGCCCCATGGGGGATGGTGTTGGGGGTGGGGTGGGTGATCTCAGCGCACTGAGAGCCCCC
Source organism: Caloenas nicobarica (assembly GCF_036013445.1). Classification (NCBI taxonomy): domain Eukaryota; kingdom Metazoa; phylum Chordata; class Aves; order Columbiformes; family Columbidae; genus Caloenas; species Caloenas nicobarica. The sequence goes on along the minus strand of NC_088249.1, from coordinate 49,418,073 downwards.
ACTCACACCGCTCTCCTTCCAGCCACCCGCTGTCAAGGCGAGGAGGGAGATTTTGGCAGCCCTGACCCTGTGGTGGACCAGCAGGTGCAGGTAGTGGATTGGGCACAGCAGAATAGGGGAGTTCCCACTTGCACTGCTCAGGCAGTGCAATCACCCCGATGTCCTTGGGGTGCACCCAAGTTGAACCTCAGCACCTGGCTGAAACACAGGGCAAGTGGAGGTTGGGTGTCCCTCATCCACAGTGGTAAGACCCCATCCTGCTTCCCTTCACAGCTGGAGCTCAACACCCAAGACATGGCTCCAGAAATCGCCCCCCCAGGTAGGCACTTGTCCCCCAATGTTTTTTGAGGGGTACCCTGGTAGGCTCAGGCAGGGCTGCTTTTGAGGTTGTGAGACCTCCTACCTGCTGTGACCCTTCTCAGGCAGCACTGACCCCACACAGTCCTCAATGATGGAGGACCTGGAGTGGGTGCTGAAGCAGTGCGACATCTCCTCCCACAACGTGGGCCCCCCGAACCCATCCTGGGTGCCTTCAGGTGAGACTGGCCCTGTTTGCAGGGTGGGTGATGCTATGGGTGGGAGACCCCAGTCCCTTCCCAACAGGGATTTCTCTGCAGGGGAAGTCCCCCACCAGGACACCCTGCTCCAGCCTCACCCAGACCCCAGACAAAACAACTGCATTGCCCCACCAACATTTCAGCAATGGGTGCCCGTGGCAGAGCAGCCTCTCTTGGGCACCTACAGCCTCCCAGGCCCCATGTTGCTGGGGGAGCAAGGTGAGTGCTGTGGGGCAGGATCCAGCCCCAGGTGTGTGAGTGCCGTGACGAAGTGGGAAGAGGCTGGGATGCTGCCGCATGCATCCCATGCCAATGCAACCCCCCCACTCCACTGCACCCCCAAATCGCAGTGCTGATGCTGCCTGTCTCCTGCCACAGGGGCCATGCCACCGCCATGTCACATTCCAGAGGTCACGGTCCCTGTGCTGTCCCCAGGGGAGGTGATGCTCTTCACCTCCACTGCACCGCCGCCACTGGAGGATAACACAGGTGAGCATTATTATTAATAGCTATAAATTATAGTTATAATATATAATTATTATATATAATTATTAATAGTTACTAATGCTTGGAGGGTGTGGGGAGGGAGAGCATTTGGGTTTGGGGGTGCAGCTGCTGATCACTACCTGGTGCAGATGGTATCATCCCCAACCTGGATGTCAGCATCTACTACCGGGGGAAGCTCTTCCACCAGGAGGAGGTGGTGAACAGCCAGTGCCTGCTGGTGTACCAGCCCTTCGACCCAGCGGTGGCCGGGTGCCCCGGGCACCTGGTGCGCTTTCCCAGCCCCGCCGATCTGGCTGACAGCAAGCAGCGGCATTACACTGAGGAGTTGCTGGGCAGCGCGGGACTGCAGCTGGAGCAACGTGCTTGTAAGCTCTTTGCCACGCGCCTGAAGAAGTGCAAAGTCTTCTGGGCGCTGTCCCAGCAGCTCGAGGGCATAGAGGACCCCTCACCCAACCTGCTCTGCCGGGGCCAGGAAACCCCCATCTTTGATTTCAATGAGTTTTGCACAGGTGGGCAAGGGAGTGAGGGGGCGGGGGGGAGGGGGGAGGGGGGCGGTGTCTCACACAAGCATCTGTAGCCTCCCAGGCTCGCCACAAAACTGAGCCCTGTCTTCCCTTGCAGGGCTGAGGGACTTCCGCAACAGACAAAGGAAGCGGTCCCCTGACTTCACCATCTACCTCTGCTTTGGGCAGTCCTTCTCCAAGGCCAAGCCCAAGGAGTCCAAGCTCATCTTGGTCAAGGTGCAGGAATCAATACCCACCACTGCTGCCCAAGGAGGGGGTAGACTTTAGGGGGCCAGGGGAGATGGGGATCTGAGTACTCAAGGCGGGGGGGGTCCCTCAGGGTCCCAGAGAGATGGGGGCGTCTGGGTACATCAGGAGGGGGGACCCCTGCAGGCCAGGGGAAGATGGGTGTCTGGTAGCCCTAGGAGGGGGACCCTGTGTGTCCAGGGACATGAGGATCTGGGTACCCAAAGAGGGGATACTTTGGGGTCTGGAAGAGATGGAAGAACTGAGTGATGGGGAGACAGCAGAGGCTGGGCGCCAAAGGAGCAGGACCCTCTGGGGCTTGGGGATGTGGGAGGGGCTGGGTGCCCACAGAGGCGAACCCTTGGGGAGTAGGGGAATATGGAGGGGCAGGTGCCTGGGGAGGAGACCCTTGCGGGGACAGGAGTCCAGGGAGGGCCAGCCTAGGCAGGGAGCAGCTGCCTGGGCCAGGAGACACTCAGGGTGGGGTGAGAGGCAGCTGCCATGGTTGGGGACCCTCAGGGGCTGGGGGAGGTACAGGGTTCCATGCACAATTCCTTCCTCCACTCCAGGAGGATGGGGCTGTGCAGGGCATTGCAGTCACATCAGGCAGCTGTCCCTAACCCTGCCTGTAACCCTGACGGTTTGCTGCCACAGCTGGTGCCCAAGTTCTGCGAGTACTGGCATGAGCAGGTGCTGCGGGAGGGAGCCTCCTCCCTCGACAGTGGCACCATCAGCCTGCAGCTCTCTGACTCCTTCAGCCTCTTCGAGCTCATCGAGCAGTACAACATGCAGATGGACTGACCCCCGCTACCACCCCCTGCTCCCTGTGGCCGCACCAGCTTGCAGGGAACCACTGGGCATTGGGGGCTGTGCAAACCAGCATCCCCCCAGCAACACTGTGGTGTGATACCAATATTGGGGACCTTTCCTCCCTGGCTCCCCGCACCTTCACCTGCTCGTCCAGGACCTGACACATTGCTTTTTCTCTCCATCAGCTGCTAACGTGGTTTTGGGGAATGCGGTCATTCTACAGATTTATTTTCTTAAGTTTTCTAAGTTTAAATATATATGTATAGAAAGGTGCTTCCTGCTTGCTGATGTTGCCTGGACATCTGCTCCCACTATCAGTGCAAGACATTCACCATTCACACCCCCCATCTCCCAGAACCTTGGGGATTTGTCCCAGCAAAGCCCCTGCTGGCAGCAGGCTCATACCAGAACGCTTGCCAGCATGTTCCCCCTCTTACATTTGTGTAAACAAGGTGACTAGCCATGCATGAAGGGATGTATTTATTTCTGTGTCTTAAGGCTGCAAACATGACTTGCAAGCAAAGCATGTTGAGGACAGCTAGGCTTTGGCTAAACAAAAATAATTCTTCTTTCTTCAGCAAGTGCTTCCCCACTGGCCCAGTTACTCACTTGAGATGTTCTGGAAAAATAAGGCAGGAACTACAATATGAATGACCCAGAGCTTGGCTCTGGGGCACAGAGGTAGTGCTATCTCAGGGAGGAGCATGGTAACCAGAGCTTTGCTGAGAGTTGGGGTGTCCCTCCCCAGGCTGGAAGTAGCTGCACTCCCTCATTTCAGGAACAAGGGGAGAGGATGAGCCTGGCCACCAGTGTTGTACCCTGGGCAAGGGGAGGTGGCAGCCTCCTTACCTGCTGATTGACATGGATGCTGCTGTGCCCAAAGGTTGTGGTCCCATAGCTTGTCACATAATACTGAGCAGAAGTCTGCACCGCGGGCTCCTCCAGCTTCCTGGGCACTGGGGCGATGAGATGACACCATCAGCACCTCAGCTCCATTAAACCCTCAGCCCTTTTCCCACCCTGAGCACTGTTGCAGTGTAAACCCAGGACTATTGGGCTAACCTTTGGGCAGGAGCAGCTCTGTGCCAAAGCGGTGCCTGCACGTCCCACAGGTTTTGACATCTTCCTTCGTCCTGTGGAGGAAAAAGCCCTGAGAAGTAGAAGGAGCAGGAGCTGCCCTTGGCACTTCCCATGGAAGATGATACCAAGGTGATGGAAGACTCTTTCCACCCTGACATGAGGTCCTGCCATTAGTGGGACAGCTGCTGCCTTCCCAGGTGCCTGAGCACCTGAGCATATGAGATAGGCAACATGTGGGTACCTTGCCAGGATGGATATCACATGCCTGAGTCCCAGAGTTTCAACTTTTTCACCTTTCTTTCCATGCTTGAATTTCCCACACAAGTAAATGCTAACACCATCTAGTACAAGGGCTGCTGTTGTCAGTAGAAAGGAAACATGGTGACCAGCAAGTTTCACAACAAATTTCACATGGCTTTTAGAAGCTGGCCAGCCCCACCAGCATTGCAGCAGCACCACCCGGCTCCAGTCCTCGGCTTGGAGGGGCGTGTGGTATACCTACATGGCATTTGTGCCATCCATGTCTGGCCAGATGAGCTCTGCAGGACAGCCGGCTGTTCGGCACGGGCTCTTCATGCACACATGCAGCCCTGGCCACCCCTCGGCGAGCTTCTGGATGATGAACACAACTGCCATGAGGAAGTCCCAGGCAACCTGGAAACCTTCCAGGCAAAAGAAGAACATTTTGCTTACTCACAGCCACCTGACTGCAGCAGCCCAGGAGATGCTACGGTGACGCATTACTTCCAGCCCACCAGACCACAGCCAGAATGGTTGTACCAACTCCATTTCTGAAGGCTCACTGGCCTCCAAAGGGAATTAAAAGATAAGTTGGAAGAGGTCCACAACTTGGAAGGCCTTTTTGCCTATCACTTGGAGACCCAGCCTGAGACTGTACTCTGCTGGGATCTTATGGGAAAAGACGACCCATTTGCTCCATGAGAAGACTGAAAACTTGACTTTTTTCTTTCATGACTTTCTCTTTCCTTGAGAGGAAGCCTGAACTGCTGGTGGACCCTGGCTGGATCAGAACATATGTCAGAGGCTTCTGGGATGCTCTAGTCAGAGGAGTAGATGTGACAGGGGGAGCTAAGGAGAGGCATGTGATTGGGAGTCATGAAATAAGGATCAGGGATCCTTACCCATCCTTCCTGCTGGCTTTCTGCAGCGAAGCTCCAGGTAGCTGTAGGCCCTCTGGTTGTTCTCTTTGATCAGCAGAGGTTTGCCATTGCATATGAGTAAGCAGGTTGCCTTGGCCACCCAGTGTGTGGAGTAAAAGGAGCAAGCTTTCACCAAGAGCCTGAAAGGAGAGTGCCCACAGCTTTCACCACCATCTTGCCTGCTTATCTCTTAACACTGGGAGAAAGTGTGGCACCAGGTAGACTTGAGAAATATGAACCAAATTTCAGTAGAAACAGATGCAGACACTAAATGAGGACCCTGCCCTACCAAAAGCTCAAGCAGCAGGAGCTGCCTCTTAAGCCAAAAGCTGCTTCTGGAATTGGCCATCAGATAAATCTCTTGATGTAAGTTGAGAACCCCACAAGGATGGGATACGTTCCAGAAACTGGAACAGTCCCAGCACTTGTAGAAACTGGACAATCCTCAGGTGGGACTGGGAGGCCTCTGACTGCCTGGATGGGCATAGACTAGCCAAAAACCACCTCAGATGAAAGATGAACCAGAAGAAGCATGGTCCTTGCTCAGGTCCAGGCAGTGAACATTGAAATGGCTCATCCAGGGCTTCACACGTCTGTAGCAGAGCTCAGAAGCTGCCCTGGTCTCCTGAGTCCCAGCCTCATGCCTCAGCTGATATGGTCTCAACAGCCAAGGGCTTGCTGATAGTCATACTGGCACTGCACTGAGCAAACCCTGAACCACACAACATCATTGAGGGCTGGAAACCACTACTTACCTCTGGAAGAAACCCTCAGGTATTTCAGGTGAGAAGTAGGCACGGATGTGGAGGTCTTCAGGGTGATCTCCTCCCCACACCTCAGAGACCTCTTCGGTCTGGTTGAGATAGGTTGGGAACAAGTACCAGGACTCGCCTTGGCCTCGCGTTGTCTCCCATGGCTTTCCAGGCACAAACTCGCTGGCATGTGGGTTGAGCACTTCGGTGTGCCTTACCTCCAGACAGAGCTCAAAGTGCTCCAGGAGGCTGAAGAGCTTCCCTCTCCCTCTGTAGGGCCTGTGTCCCATGATTTCCTCAAAGACATCCCGCATCCCTTCTGAAGAGAGCTGGTGCTTCACCAAGGCACGCACAGCCCGGTGGCACAGCATTGCCTTTGACTTGAAGGTCCACACCCAGTTGGACCTGTCTCTGATGGTGGCATGTTCCCCAATCAGCGTGTCCACAGAGATGCTCTCAAGCTGCTGGGCTAGGCAGTACCTCACAAGGAGCTGGGTGGGAAGAAAAGGAGAGACAAGACAGCAAAGAGAGTAGCCCAGTAAAGCTGCAGAGCTTGGGTCCTGCAGAGAAAATCATCTTGATCTGTACACTCACCTTGAACATAGTTATTAGGAAGGTAGGCTGGAGAAAAACAGTGCTTTCCAGGTGCTTGATTTCCTCGTACCACACAACAAGCCCAATGCGGTGGAGGTACCGCAAGATGTCCTGGAGAAGCTCTCTGCCCAGGCTGGCCAGGTGCTTACACTGGGAGAGTTTGCTGAGCAGGTGCTGGAGGTCCATCATACCTAGAGAGAAATGTGGGAGCTCAGCACACATCTCTCAGACACCAGCATTCCAAGGCAGATACCTCAGAGAGCCAATAAACACCAGCAGCACCCAGCTTCACCTATGCCATTCCTGGGGAAGCAGCTGGGACCAGCACAATGCTCAGCGGCTGTGGCCAAAAATGCTTTTCCCGTCCTCAGCTGTCCCACTGCCACCCTGCAGCTCCCATAGTCTTGCCTTGCCTCAGCGATATCAGCAGCCTGCCAGGACCTCAATGGAGCAGCTGAAAAACAAGGCTAATACTGTGTCTGTTTGTTTGTTTTCTTCATTGAGACCAGGTTTGTTTCCAGCAAGCAAACCTCGGACTGACAGTTAAGACTCAGATTATCATTGTCCTGGTTTCAGCTGGGACAGAGTTAATGTTCTTCCTAGTAGCTGGTATAGTGCTGTGGTTTAGATTTAGTATGAGAAGAATATTGATGCTACACTGATGTTTTCGTTGTTGCTAAACAATGTTTATACCAAGTCAAGGACTTTTCAGTGAGGAGGCCGGAGATGCACAAGAAGCTGGGAAGGGGACACAGCCAGGACAGCTGACCTGAACTGGCCAAAGGGATCCCAGAATGGTTGGGTTTGGAAGGGACGTCTGGAGATCATCTAGTCCACCTGCTTTAGCTACATAAATGAGGAGCCAGGCCTGCCTGCTTGTCCTGCTAAAAGCACAGGAGACACAGGGAGGGGCTAGCTAGGGTAGGGGCAATAAAATTAAGTTAGCAGGACGAACATTTGGAAACCACACAGAAGCATTAAAGATGTGGAGCTCCTTCCTGCAAGATTTTTTAATTGCTTGTACAGGGCAAAGAGGAGAAAAGAAAAATGTTACTGGAAAGAAACAAACCAGACAACGTGGCCAGCTCAGGGTACCTCCAGCCTCTGGCTGGAAAATGTTGGCAAAGCCTTCTGGTGAAGACACACCTGGGCTTTTCCTATGCTTTTCCATAAGCACCTGCCTTGAGCACAGATGCTTGTAATGACAGAGCTGGGTAGTAGCAGTAAATGGTCTAGCAGTAGCACTGGAAGGTCTTCAGCAGTGACCCCAAACACCACATGAGCAGGACCAGAAGGTGCAGCAAGCACTGGGGAGCCTGTCCCAACCACAGGACAGCAGGTCCTCCCAGGAAGGTACAGCAGGGGTGATGGATCACTCACCATGGTTTGCCATTTCCTCACTCTGTGCGATATCTATGATGGCAGCTTCCACCTGCCTGTAGATAGGCGGCAGCACTCGGACAACCTCAGGGAAGAGCTCCTCATTCTTCACATGCTTCAGAATAGCAGCCTCGAGCTTTCTGATATCATGGTGATTCGTGCAGTTGACAGCAACTAAATTTAAGATCTGGAAGAGAGAAAGCACACACCTGCCAAAATCACATCCAGAAAAATCTTTCAGCATGCGACGTAAAGGGGGGACATAATGCCAAGGAGGTCACCAAGGATGGGATGCACTGCTGGCCCAGCTTGAGAGGGTGTTTCCCTCACACCTTTGCTCTTGCAACAGTTCCTGGAAAATCACCTGTGAATGGTAAATTATCCTCCCCACTCCTCCCCAGGTACTTGCTGCAAGCCACAGGAGGAGATGCCCATCACCGAGCAGGGACAAGGACCCAGCAGGTCACAGCCAGAGGTTACCATGGCCACCCCAGCCCTGGGGAGCAGCTGCAGCAGCAGCCTGATGCAGTAGCACCAGGTCACCATCACCAGCGGCACACTGGGCTGCCAGAAACAACACAGTGGCCACAAACAGCAAAGAACCATGATAATCTCAGCCCTACAGTTAACGTGCAGCTCTCCATCTCCTTCAGCTTCTCCCACTGGTCCACATAAAACTCAGGCTCCTCACTGCCCTCCAGGTTGTTGATAAAGTGAGCGAGGTTGCTTTTTCTCTCCGCCAGCATGGCCGAGATCTTGGTCATGATGTCACGCCTTTTCTCCTCCACCTCCTCCTCCTGGCAGCAGTCCACATGGGTTCCCACAGGAAGCACCACCGAGTTTGGAACTCTCATGGACAGGTTGTTGATCCAGAAACCGACGAGCTCCTTAAAAGTCTTGTCATTAGTTTGGTACCTGAGGAGGGAAAGAAAATCCCAAATTCATGTCTAACCCTCCCGATCTCCAGCCAACTTCCACCAGCACAGGCCTGACCATGCACCCCGTGCTGTCCCAGGGCTTACTGGAGAGGAGCTCAGATCTCTTAAGCCGTCATGGGCCATAGCCAAGCTCATATTCAAGTTTCCCATCCTTACTTAACCTAAGCCAGTTAAAGGTATGGGGTGCAGCGGAGTCTGTCTGCTGTGGATGGGAGCACAAAGCCCAAGCCTGATGCTCCCTCCACATTCAAGGAGCACCACAGGATACAGGAGGGCTCATAGAGGTATTTCCAAGGCAGAAAGGAAAGCTGTTTGTCACATAAGGAGTTAGTGCTCATCTAACCCCTCAAACCGGATGACTTTGGTAAGGTGATGACAGATCTAGTGGCTTAATTAGGAGAGTGATCCTCAAAAAGGGAGAGAGGGAGAGCTAGCTACTCCAGAGGTGAGAAGACCAGGCATTGAGGTCCAATGGAAATGGTGCGAACCCGTACAAGGAAATGCTTCATCACCCCCTTTTTTCTTCTCTCACTCCACTTTGAATCAAAACCAGCTCAGTACTTACATGTGGAGATTGATGACAAGGATGACAAGTGCCTGTGGGGTTATGAACACATGGTGAGTCATGTAGTATTCTAGCTGGCCAGCAAAGTCCCAGAAGAGAAACGTGAAGTCCTCGATCTGGAACTCACTGATCTCTATACCAACTGTTCGCTCTTCCTTGGGTACTAGTTTTGTTTGCCCTTGCTTCAGGCTTTTGCATATAGTGGACTTCCCTGCCAGTGAGGCCCCCAGGAACATGGCCTTGACCCTCTTGTCCTCCTGCCCAGAACTGTATTGAAGCTGGCTGAAGTAATTACGGATCTGCTGGATGCCACCAGCACACACTTCACTAGGTGGCTCCCGGAGGGGGTTCCCATTTGCCTTGAACATTTTCAGGGATTGCCCTTGGAAGATCTCCTTGGGGAGCTGACGAAGGGCATTATTCTGAACATAGAGCTCCTTTAAGTGTCCCAGCTGCAGAACAGGCCGGGGGAAGGTCCGGAACAGGTTGTTGGAGATGTTGAGATACTGGAGGCTGCCTTGACAAGCTGCCAGGTCCCTGGGGAGGGCACTGAGACGGTTGTTGTTCAGCCGCAAGTGTTTAAGCCTGGGGAGATGGGCGAAAACCCCCTCCGGGATAACCCGGATTTGGTTCTGATTCAGCTCAAGCTTCTCTAAACAGACAAGGCTCTGGATTTCATTGGGAAAGTCCACAATCTCATTCTTGGAGAGCATCAGCTTCTTCAGGTTGCAAAGTTTAGAAATACCAGTGATGCTCCTGAGCTTGTTCCTGTCGAGGTCAAGGCTCTCCAGTGCGGGGTTGCTCAGGACTGCTGAAGGCAGCACACGCAGCCTCTGCGTAGAGAGAGTCACGTCACGCAAACTGTCCTCCTGCTCCTGACCTGGATTCATGGGACAGGGAAGGTATTTAAGAGACACTTTCAATCTTTGGATTGCAGACCATTTTTTCCCTTGAACTCAGCACAACTTTGAGATCATTTCAGCCAGCAAGGAAAAACAGATGCAAACCACAGGAGCTGGTTGAACAGCATGACCACAGCTGCTGCTTGAGCAGATCCTGTGCCCTCTCAAGAGAGGAACCAAAGCCAAGGCACAAGGATTTTGGCTGGGCCTGAAGACACAGGAAGAAATGGTGCCCACCAGACGTTGCCCAAGCACTCCCTTAACAGCTTTGTTCCCCTTAAAGCACTGCAAGAGCTCCAGCCACAGATGCATCTACTTGGAAACTGGCAGGTTTCTAATCCCAGCAGTGGGCTGGCAGGGCAGAGCCCACGTCAGTAGTAGAACTGCTCTCCAAATAACTTGTCTAGCCTGCCCTCAGCTCTCAACCACAGCTAGTGAGATGTGTTGAGGCCAGGGCTATTGAGTTCAGACACTTCCTCTCTCACATCCTCCCCAGCTCCAGATGAACACTGCAATTCCCACAGAGAAGCTCCCAGCCTCAGAAGACGTGGGGAATAACGCAGGGACAGTGGGATCCCCTACAGAACAGGCCACACAAAGAGGTACTTGGTGATGGCCAAGAACATCCCCAAAAGAAGGGTGTTTAGAGCAGAGAGGTTTGCAGGCAAGAAGAGCACCAGAGGGGTGCGGGATGGGGATCACACGATACTAGAACAAAACATGGTCAGATTTGCTTTCCTTTCCCTCGTTTCACTTCCTCACCAGACAACACCAAGTGCAGCATTCCCTTGTGCAAGGCACCCTGCTCAGGACCAACTCATCATCAGTTCTCAGCATCACCACCTAAACCTGAGACATGCATGAGCCCAGCAGGAAAGCTTTCACCCTCTCCCAAACGCCTGGTCTCTCTTCCAGTGCCATCAGAGAGACAAACCAAAGGCCTCCCACCACCACTCTCGTTCAGAGCAGCAAAGAGCCAGGGCAGCTACTCACAGGCTCTGGGCTGGGTCATGGCCCTGCTGCGTGGCACCAGCTGGATCCTCCTGGTCGCTCAGCCTCCCCCTTTCGCTTCCTCCTGTCCTTCCGCTCCCCGCCTCCCCAAGCTCTGCCCAGGAACCCCACCCTCTCTTTCTCCATCCCATCCATCCTCAGAGCAGCTCTCAACAACCCAAGCACCTTTGACCAGATACAAGGGCCACAGGCATGTCCCAAGAGCAGCTCTGGAGGTCACCTATGAGACAAGGTGGCAGAGTAGCTCCTGAGTCAACTTCTTACAGCAGCATCCCTGTCTTTGATAAAGGAGCTTTTGGGGTTACCACTGTTGCAGAGGAGGGAAAGGACACTAACAAGAGGTTATTATGCTGGTATCAAACTACTGCACCTGTTGAATAAATAAGATTTCTTACCTTTAAACAGGTGGCAGCATCTCATCCAAGAGGGTCAATCAGAATGAAAAACAACAACAAAATGACAAGTAGTATACACAGTATACTAGAAAAACTGCTTCCTAGAGCATGCCAGAAGAGGCATTTTTAGGTATGCTTCTCACTGCCTCTCCCAAGTGGCAGCTTACAATTTGATGGATTTCTTTTTAATGGTAGACAGAATGAAAGGAACCAGCATTCTTGTTCATGTAACTTCAGGGGAAAGCATGTGTGGAAGGTATTTTTTTCAGCTTCATTGCTCTCCAGGCAACAGCAGGTACAGAGGTAACTGAGAATTAACAGTCCTTACAGTACATGTACTCCTAAGATATCTTGCAACAGGCTGTTACATTTACTGCTTATTTACAGCTAACACCAGCCAAGAATTTAAAGCAGTGAATCAGTCTGAGGAACAACACAGATGGACATTGTCTTCCTGGTCAACAGTGTAGTCACTTCTATTATTTGGTCAAGCTTTGTTTTTCACATCACCTACTCTATTTCACTCATGCAGGCAGCTTATTCCAGAACTGTTCCTCTGATACCTCCGAAGGTGTCCAATTTCTAGGCTAAGTGTATTCACAACTAGATCATGTTCTCTCATTCTTGTGCCAACAGTGCAATAAGTTTCTGAACTTTATTTTTTAAGAAATCTATCAGCAGTGTTCGCACTTAGAACCCCACGCCCATCTGCTAGGTATATAGTCAGGTTCAGCTTTTAAACTAAAGCTTCTCTTCCAGCTATTCTTTTGCAGTCTTAGTGAGTCTTTGTTCCAAAATCTTCAAAGAAAGGCCAAAGTTATCAGTCACTGATATTCCATCCAGACTGCACTTTCACACAGTAAGTAAGTGGAGACAAGGAAGATCAACTCCGAAATGCTCAGGGCTCACCCATAACCAGTTCTGTAGGATGGTGAATGATAGGAGTGGAGCATTTTGCCAGTCCAGACAGTACTGGTATATGGGCTCATTTAAAAAAAAAAAAAAAGTCCCCAAACCAGCTAAAATTACAGTATGCAACCCAAAATCTTATGATCGAAATTAGAGTCCACTGAGAAGTTAGGAACACCACCAAGAGATCAATGATCTTGTTATCTGCAAGTTTTCCTATGGTCACCAGGAATTAAAAAAAAAAAAAAAAAGCAGTTACTTGCTTTATAAAACTCATCCCAGCCAGCCTGTTTTCTCCTTGAAGCCAAGCAGTAAGGCTGCCTTCAAAGAGGGCAGTTTCCAAGCACACTCTGAGAGCTTAGGAAAGCCCTCACATAAGATGCATTGCTGTCATCTGGCCCAACATGTGCATTCAGTTCCCATTGAAGGGAAAGTCAGTTTCTAAGTTGTAACTTACTGGTTTTCTCTTCAGCTTCTCTGTTAAATGTCTTCTCCCTATCATGATCAGATGGGGAATTATGCTTTTGTCAGGTCCAAGGGTGCTAAATATATTTGACTCTATTTCAGATAATCACTTAAAAGATCAGTTGCTCTGCAGTACATGTGGACAAAGAATGCTTTTAAAGAAAGCAAGATGACATCAGTATGTGTGCTGGACTCCCTTGCTTCTTGATAGGAAAACCAATCCTCCTACAGAGGAGGAGGAACAATTACTTATCCAACTCCAACCCTTTTCTAGAAACACAGTATTCCTCACACAAGAGCAAAGTGTGCAGGTTTATACAGAGTAGCCAGAGCAAGAAGCAGCTGTAAGACAAACAAATGACACCTATTTTAGAACTAAAACCATTCAAAATAACTTTATAAATTCTGTCACATTTCTGCTTTGTACATCAGTTCAATGTTATCCCTCCAGCTTGTTACTGAGAATTCACAATGCTTGCTTTTTGTTTTGTGTGGTTTTTTTCCTGAAAGGCAGACAAAACCAGCCATCAGTGCATTATTTACAGAAGTGCAACACAGTCTCCCACCCCAAAATTAAACTTTTCACTAACAAGATACTTCCAACAGAATGTAAATAAACACCACAGCTTGAACAGTGTTTCTGAAGTCAGTTTATAAAGGTTAGCTCATTTCTGCAATTCCCAAATGACAGAGCGAGTAAAGCTTCACTCACCATCAAAGGGGCTAAAAATAAAACATTTCAAGTATTAAATCAGAAGTTTCTAAAGACAATCCATATTTTGATAAATAAACACAAGGGAAACAATATACAGCTCTCAACATACTGTATATGAAAAGTGGTGTCCAGTTTCAAACTTTCAGTAAGACAGGTGCGCAGACCAAAAATGTGATCAAAGTAACCCTGAAAAGTGTAGCAATCCGGGACTCCCAAATATTAATCTCTTCAGCGTTTCCCCTCGAATTACTCTGCTGGTCTGAGGCATTTGATTGTTATTTAGTTCTACATCTGTAGGTAATCAAAAAAAGCCCAGGTTTATTCTCACATGGAAAAAATTCAAAAGAACATTCAGCAGATAGGTCCTATTACAGTCTTGCTTCTCTGCACTTCATTTTCAATGAGATGCAACTGCAGATCTATTATTCCCTCTTCACATAGTGTTCACAGCCAAAATAAGTTCAGTCCAAGTCATGCTTGCTGTGGCTTGCTTTCAGTTTTCTGCTTCACGGGTATCTTCACCATCAGATTTCTTATGTTTCCTCATATGTTTGTATTTTTCCACATACGCTTTCACCAGATTAGCCACCTTCATAGGGTTGATCTCTCCACTTTTGCTGTGGCAAATCTACAAGGGATTAGAAAAGGCATTTGGTCAGTTAACAGTATTACAGCACTTCAGGCAGGCAACTGACAAATGATAGAGAAGTGCTAAGCCTCCCAGGAGAATTGATTCCTGCATAGGCCCCTTGAGCCTCATAGCAGGATACATAAAGTAGAAAACGCAACAGGGTAAGAGTAGTATTTTACTTCAAGTATTCCAGAAATGGCCCGTGGCTTATCTACTGAGCACTAACTGAATGCAGAAGGACCTCTGAAAGCAGAATTATTCATTTTTACTACAGGCTTTTCCATCCAGTTTTGCACAATACACACTAACCAAGGAAGTGTTAATTTCCCATTTTTCTGATCATTTTGAGGAAGTGATTCTCAGATTTAAAGAATCTGGCAGTTTTGAGGGCCCATTTTGAGATACAGGAGAGAGAATGGACCCTACAAATAACTTTCAGTGTTCAGAGAATAGTTCACGTGACTTCAGCAGCAATTTGTGTTGCTCAACTCTCCTACAAACCACACCTGAGGTTCATATGGGTCACATAGAAGATGTGAAATTGCAGCCATTATCTAAGGAATTTTGATTTATGATGGAATTTCTCAGTAACAGCAAGAATGCAGAGCAGGGAGAGAATACTGTTCCCCAGGGTATCATTTAACTGCCTTGACCACAAGGGCATTATTTGGCAGGTGGTGGCCTGTGAGAGCAATCAGGTGGTTTTTTGAGCCACAATCTGGTCAGCACTAATATTTGAGATAAAAGTCAACATCAGTCAAATTGCAAAGCCCTCTTCCAAAGTTCAAGGATACCACAGATGCTCAAGGAATTACTGCACAAAGTATTTTCTCACTTTATCAGAAACAGCTTGATGATTCTGGCTGAAGTTCTTAATGAGAGAGATTTGACCATCCTCACCCAAGGCACGAACCATGTAACATTTCAGCTCAGGCAGCTTACTTTAGCAATATTCCAGACCCCCAAAAACATGATCTTCTAAAAGAAATGGTCTGACCATTCTCATCAATGGCACCACTCAGTCCTGCTTATAGCAACTACTGCTTTACCACAAGACTGTACAGCATGAGTCAGAGTCCAAAGATCTGCTGCTCAGTTACAGCATGTAACTGCTGAAGTTGGTAAATGCAATCCAAAGTACTGCCACTTATTTAATGATCTGCACAGCTCCTCATCTTAATTTCACTGTCACTTACCTTTTGCACTGCTTTTCGAAGAATGTTCTTGTACTCTTCCTTTGTAATCTCCCTCTTCTGGTAAAAAGGCTTAATAGCAAGTTTCACTTCTTCCACAGCCCTTTCCTGCATGTGAAGCTTCTTCATGTACTGCACAGCAAAAAGAAGTTCATTACCTTGTGCTATCTTGGGAAAGGTTTCTGAGTCTATTTTTCTTAGAAATGTTCTAACAATGAAAAAGCTCATTACACAGTTTGAACAGCCCAAGTTACAGCTAGCCTCAAAGCGAGATCCTCTATTGTAAATTGCAGTCTTGAAACAAATAACAGGTGTCAGTACAAGGAACCCTTGTTTTACGTAACACTTATTCTATATTTTACAGAATATGTTTTAACCAAGTGACTACAATGTCCACTTATCAATTTTGGTCTCCTCCTTCCCTTCCAACAGCTCTGAAGTAAATATACATCCATCCAAAGGCATCAGATTCTAAAAGCAGCGAGTCATAGCTGTGAATATAAAGCTTCAGATAGCTCTAAAGGCATTCTGAAAACTGCAGAGTTGCCTACAAATTAAGGACTAGAGATGACATCAGAACATACTCTATGAAAACAAATTCATAAAAACTGCTGCTCATAAATGGAGGTTCAGTGGGAAACTTACCTGTTTTGTTTTGTGGTACAAAGTAAAAATAATTGGCTAAGAAGTTTTTGTTCTTCTGTTAATGTCCACTATGCTTAGAGCAGATGGTCTGTACAGCACACCCAAAACTCAGCAGCAAGGGACTAGCACTGCAGAATCTCCAAAGTATTTAACTATCTCAGTATTTTCAGTGCTGATGAGCAGCAAGATACAGTCCTACCTCTCTATAGGACTGCTATGAGAATTGACACGAATTTCAGAGTTGGAGGGGAAAGGAGCAAACCAGCTGTTCAGAGAAATTTGAACATCATGGTATTTGGAAAGTGCCAAACATTCATGCAAGAAAGTTTCAGAACTTTAAGAACGTATTTTAGATGCTTTAATCCTTCTCTGTCTTATTGAAATGAAGCAATAGAAAGTGGAACCAGCAAATAGAGACAATCCCAAAAGAGTTCAAAGAAAGGACTGCCTGCTACTCCTGGGTTAGCACATTAAGTCAACAAAACCAGAAGTAGACAACAGGGGTTGGGAGAATACAGTACAGAGGAAGTTAAATACCCCCAAACTTTAAAAGTTCAAATAAACAGCTCATTAATGTTATGCATTGATAGCATTCACTCACTTCTTCATTTTTCATTTTATCCACTGGAGGTCTAGGTGCTTTGGTCTTTTCTTCTGTGTTTCCAACAGAAGCAGTTTGGATCCCTGGTTCAGATGCAGTGGCCAGGGTACCCAGCTCTGGAGTCAGGCTCTGTCCTGCCATGCAGCCAAGTGCTGGAAGACTACCCTGCATGATAAACTGAACCGTGGGCTGGCTGACAGGGGCATAGGTGGGAAGGCTTGAGGGCAGAGGTGGTGTCAAAGGTACATTTTGACAGTACACCTGTGAAACAGATATAATTTTGTAAATGCTTGTACTTACAAGACAGAGCATCAGATTAGCATTTTCAGAGCACCTTTTATCCACTCAAACAGTCAAGCAATTATTAGTTTAAATCAGGGGGGCTCACATCCCAGCCCTCAACTAGGTCTCTGTGCACCAAGAGCTAGCACCAGCCCCGCTCACCTTACAACTGGTGGGCAGCACAGACTGATGGCACAGATCAATGCCATCAGGGCAATTTTTACAGCCTGATCACAATCAGGGAGAAGCTCACAGCTTCTCAAACAGCACCATCTTTCCACAAATTACTGCTGAAAACAAAGCCGCATGTATACAGCAGAACTGAAAGAAAACGTGCTTCTTCAACTGCAAGGACCACCTGAAGAGATTAAATGACTAGAGGACTGCTGAGGTGTATGGGCTATATGAAATGTACCACACGCAGAGGAAGGCAAACTCTGCCATGAGAGGATGTTGCACAACAAGGGCACAGATGAGGTGGGATGCCTTCCATGATACTCTGCTGCCAGAAGAGGAACCAACCTGAGAGGAATCTAGATCAGGAAACATAGGCTCAGGAATCATATAATTGGTTGGAGGAGGCTCATTTAACTGCACCTGATTTAATGTTTGGCTCGAGTCCTCTGCTTTCCAGGCCCCATCTTTCGCTTGCTGAAGTTTGTAAAACGGCATCCCTAGGTTCCCCAAGAGAAAGACAACATTTAAGAACAAAATAAAACTAATGGGTCAAAGATTCAAAGCCAATTATATTTAAAAAAATAAAAAGGATCTAACAACAAGACTAGCTATAAAAGGATTTTGTTTAGCAGTCATCAACGTTTTAAAGCCTCTGATAATAGTGGACTTCTCATCCCCTTCAGCAATTGCTTTTTACTGGGTTTTCATAAGAACCAATGAGAACCACACAAGCAACTCTGTCAACACACATAGCACAGGGTCCCAAGCCAGGCTGTTTCTAGCAGCTTTGGCTTGGCAGAGCTCTCAGGAGCAAGCTACAGAGATTTATCACGCTCCTTGGTTCTGAGTAATATTTATAAATTCTGAAGGCAAAGCAACCATTCTAGTTAACTGCAGAAAGGGTGGAACGCAGGCTGCTAGTTCAGAGATTGGGTTGCAATACGTACTTCATGGCTGAACAAGCTGCCGCTGGCTGGCTGAGTGGTGCTGACAGCATGTCCTCTCCAATTCATTAACACAACTCACCTCATGATTTCAACAAGTGCAAAATGCTAGCTCTCATTGGAAACCACAGGATCACCCCAGCTCAGATGACAGAGCTGCTACACTGCAAACAGGTATAGCTAAGCACCAAAACCCTAAGCCTTATACAACCTGCTTCAACTGCTGTTTGTTTTCCAAAAGAGATACTTACTTGGAGCTTTTCCAGCAGACAACATGCTGCTTTCTTCCTCTTGAAGATTCCAGGTAACTCTTTTCACTGGTGCTTTTGATTTCAACGCAGGACCCTGAGGTACCATCTCCAGTTCAGACTTACTGAAATTACTCGTTTCCTCATTTGACACAAGGCACTCTTGTTTAACCTCCTTCACACAATCTGTTATTTTGCTTTTGGACAAGCCTTGAATTGGCGTAGCCTCAGTTGGAGTGTGCATGATAACTTCCTCCTTTGAGGGTGGTTCCATCAGAGACGGATATAATGCAGTATTTTCTATTTTAACTGTAATCTCAAGGTTTGTATTGCTACAGCTACCAAGTGCTGCTGGATCACTACTATTCATTAATTCTGTTTCAGCAAAAGAATCCACATTGCCAACTGGAACAGGGACACAAATGTTTGTGATCTCTGGCACAGGGAACACAGTTTCACTGGTCACTTCCTGACAGATGGGCTCTACTTTTACAGTTTCTTGGGCCTCTCTCAGTTGAACTGGGGTCTCAGCCTGTATTTCCTCAAGCTTGACATTTGGTTGGATGATTATGGAAAGCTCTTCTAGTACTAGCTCCTCCTTTGGGTCTTGGTTAAAGGAATGGGGTTGCTCCAGACACCTGGACACATTTTCAACTAAAGGCTTTTGATTCTTTTCTGATGGAGAAGGAAGCGATGTCTCTTTTGATCTGTATTTTCTTTCTTTGGAACGTGATCTCGATCGTGGTATTTTTTCCTTTGATTTGCTGCTTTTGCATTCCTGGGACCCAGATGCAGACTGCGAACGAGACCTCCACTTTCTCCTCTCCCGAGACCTGGATCTTGATCTTTTTCTGTCCCTTGACCTTATGCTACTATCTTTATCATACCTCTCATAGCTTTTGTCTCTCCTGTGTTTCCGCCTTTTAGTCCTCTCAATGCTACTTGATCGGGAACGTTCCCTCCATCTCGATCTCAATGGAGACTGTCTCTTCCTTTTTCTATTTTCATAAAACTCAGAAGTACTTCCAGGACTACCTGAAGGTGACCTAGATTTCCTTCTCTCTCTACACCAAGAAATTTTTGTCTTTTTATCCTTGGTTTTATCCTTCATTTTCTTTTTCTTAGATTGTTCGCGACTGCTAGAACGGTCAGTAGAAGACCTCCTGCGTTTGGGTTTCAATGTGTGTGTTTTGCTATGCTCTTCTCCACCTGACCAAGACGTAGATCTGGAGCTTCGGTCCCTTGAGTGTCCTCTATCCCTAGACCCTGATCGGGATCTCTTGTGCCCTTTGACACGTGCCTTTTTCCTTTTCATCTTCTTGCTTCGGGAGCTGGAGTTTGAAGAGGATCTGGAACGTGACTGCCTCTCTATTTGTTCTACCTTTTGGACTTTCTGCTGCCCATAACTCTTCGAGGGAACATCTGGTTCTAATTTCACATTAATATTAGGTCTAATCAATTCTTCAGCATTAAAGAACACATCAGGGCTCTCTCTGCTTTCCTCCTTTAAGCACTCTGCATTAGAAATTTGCCTAACAGCAGATGAAGTGCAAGGACTGCTTAGAAAGTCTTCCTCATCCATATTGTCTCGTTCCTCTGTATCAGAGATCTGTTCAACAATCCTGTTTTCTACCGTCATGTCATCATGAGACTCTGTGTTACTAGATGGTACATCAGAGTCAGCTCCAGATCCAAATACATTTCCTACCATGTAAGGGGTGAAACGACGGACAGTTTGAAACGTTTGAACTTTTGGATTTTCAATGGAAATAGTCCTGGTAATATTAGTTAGCGGGATTCCCGAGCCAAGCCTTTCAGGACTGCTGCTTGCTGAACTCGAGTCCGATCCTGTTGGCTCAAAGGGATCATATATTTCACTTTTGACTTGCTTTTTCTTAACTAAGAGAAGAGGTGAAGGACTCTCTTTCTGTTGTGCTTTGTCATCCACAGGACGGAAGGTGTTACAAAATCCTGGGTTAGACAGTCTGCTGGAATGCCCTGCATTTCCAGGAATATTGATTTTAAAACTCTCAAAAGAGCTTGGGCCTTTGCTCCTCGAAGTGCCCAGTAGCGATGAACTGCTATACACACCTGTACTGGCAGAAAAAGACACCCCGCTTGTATGTGTTTGTTGCTGAGATTCCTTGGCATTTGACTTCTGACTTTCCACCTTGCTACCCTTTCCCAGCTGATGAGTGCTCTCTTTGCCTGTCAGCTGGGTTATACAGGAGCTGGGGATATCACAGCTTCGGCTTCCTGCAGGTTCTGGCTCCACCTGCTTGCTGCTGGTTTCCTTTTTAATCTTTGGTATCCTGGGAAGCTCAAAGACGTCAATTCTCTTGGGAGGTGGTTTTAATGGCTGCTGGACAGTTACAGCTTTTGAGCCAGAATTCAAGTTACAGCTCAGGGGCTTTGAAGATGAGTCAGTGGGTGCAAGGTTTTTAGAGTTTCCATTAAATCTAGGCATTTCATCTAAATTGGAGCTGTGCCTGCTCAAAGCAGGTATATTCTGAGTCTGAACAGATCTAGGTGTCATTGAATATTCCGATTTTACAGTTGCCTTTTCTGATGTACTCTGTGCAAGGTTTGCTGCAGGCTCAATCCTGCTCAGTGAGGGTGAAGGTGATGAAAACAAGCTTGAGGAGGAGGGTCTAGCATGAGCATTCAGCGCCGAGGAAACTGAAGGTCCAGCAATTGAGCTGCTTGCTGTGG
This sequence comes from Caloenas nicobarica, assembly GCF_036013445.1. Taxonomy (NCBI): domain Eukaryota; kingdom Metazoa; phylum Chordata; class Aves; order Columbiformes; family Columbidae; genus Caloenas; species Caloenas nicobarica. Next base: position 49,397,151 of record NC_088249.1, on the reverse strand, counting down.
TCCCTGAGTACACTGTACTCAGTTGGGTGTTGTGTCCTGAACCATCATCCACTCTTAAGTCACTTGCTGATTTTCTATGAGGTGGAGCTATGGCACACAAGCAAACGGTTAAGCTTTTCAGTACATATGTGGACATTTTCCTCCAACATTAAAAGAAGTACTGAGCTAACTATTTTCAGTTCCACTTTGGTTTGCAGACATACCATACAGTGATAAGGCAGTCCAATAGTTCTTCTGGTCATCTGACATCAAGGTTTACTGCCAGACAACTGCATCTTTGACGTAAATGCTAATGTTTAGGAACTAAATTATTCTGTTCTGCAGATATCACCAGATTTGTGTTTATTATCCTGTAGCCACTGACTGATAAAAATGCCTATAACAGAGGATGTTATATGTACTTATTTTAAGAATAAAGCTCTAAACTTCAATTTGACGAGATTCTTCCCAAATAATACCACACCAAGGGAAGACACAGCTGAAGATGCTAGCACGTATTCTAGAGTTCTACTTTTGCAAAGAAACTTCTTTCTGAGGCCCTCATCGCTGCTTTTCAAACCAAAATACAGTTCATAAGCACGGCAGCGATACATGAGAAATGCCAGAAGAACTGGGTACTAAGATATCTCTGCTCTATCCAATCCTCCATTTTTTACAACAAAGCATGAAACTACACTGCAGTACTTTTGACAGAAGAAAACTACTTATTAAAACTAAAATCCTCCAGTAACATCTCGGCTCTGCAATTAGAACAAAGACAACACTATTTCAGAGCATATGTAAGAATTTGATTAGAATGACTACTGCTGGCAATAACCAAATCTATCCTACATATTCAAATGCTCAATAAGAGTATCCCTATGTTTGAAGCTATGTAGCTTGTAGGACCAGGGCAGACATGGATGAAACAAAGAGGCTAACTGCACTGTGAAGTGCCAAACCCTTACCTGCCGCCTTTGCCGTCAGCGAACCATCTCTGTTGATGACCACATCTGAACTACTCATCATGAGAAAGCTCTGTCCAGATAGGATACTTCCCAACAGATCAGGCACAGGAGCAGCTTCTGCTTCTTGATCAGGGCTCAAGGCAGGTACACTGCTTCTGCATGTTCAGAAGGGTTATATTTCCTTTACTCTTACAGCACTTGTTCTATACACACACATTACATCAAAAAGAAACCAAAATCAATGGCATAAGCAGAGGTCAGCCAGGGAAGTTCACTTGTAGTTTTGGTTTCACTAAGTCAGCCCCTATTCTCCCTCTGACAAACAGAAGGTGAAGCTTTTACTGACTTCCTACAGGAACACAACAGGATAGGAAAGCATGTAATCATACCACAGACCTTGCCATGCTCACTGTGTTGTGTATCAAGATTCACTTTCCAGTGCATTTTAGAGGCATTTTTGAGGCATAAACCACTGTTTAGCTCTTCAGAAGTATTTCTGTCCCAGCTACCTCTCTTCCCCCCACCAAATCACAATCACAGACGTATTCTTCAGGCTGACACTGCTATCTGAAAAAACTGATGCAGCTTGAACCAGTATTTAGCATCAGTCAGAATACACATAAGTGGCTACTGGCAGGGTAGCTAAGAGCATGGCATAGAAAGAATTATACTGAAAAAAACCAGCAATGCTCCCACACATGGGACAACAAAAACATTCCCCTTTTTTGCATTACTCAATCATATGAAAATGGTTTAATTATAAGCTCTCTGTTCTTGAAATATGGGCCAAAAAGGTTTGAGTGTTTTTGGTGTTGGGGTGTGGCTTTTTCTGTCTCCTTTCTTTGCTTTTGTGTTGGTGTGATTTTTTAAAAACAAAACAAAACCAACCACCTCAAAAGGGACCAAGAGACCTAGCTCTTCAAGGGAGCTACATTTCATTTCTGTAGGAGAACAAAGCAAGACTTCCAAATGCAATGTACACCAAAAACCTGTGATAACATACAACAGAAAGACAAAATGGGAAGAATAAAAGAATTAGCCACCCAGGCCAGACAAGGAAACTCACTGCAGTCCAGGCAAAACAAGCCTTTAGAAAAGCTGAATTTCAGTTAAACAGTTCTACCTTCCAAACAATGTGCTACTTGCATAACTCCGAGGACAAGAAAAGCTTCCTAAAAGGCTTACTTCAGGACTGAGACGGGAAAGGTAGAGAAATATTCCAAGTTATAGAAATATACTACCTTAAACCTGAGAAACTAACCTCTGCCATAAGGCAGGTGCATTACAGGACAGGTATGTAAACCTCTCACACCTTTAATCATTTAAGCTGAGCTCTATTTCTCCTATTCTTCAGCTCCCTCAGCCTTGCAGTTTTCTGTGACATGGCTGGTACCTGCCTCAGTCACTTTCCCCATCCCTTTTCTTCTCGTTATGCTCTTGCTCCTTGTGTCCTACCCCTCTGCACTGCACCCTATCCTGGACCCCAGTCCTGAAAACCCACTGCGGCTGCCAGTGGGAAGCACCCAGTAACACTTCCTGGCCATGGCAGGCACAGGGGCACACAATTTGCACACACAGAGACATCTGTCAGACAGCAAAGCAACTGTTAAATTGCAGGATCAAACAATGTTTTCTGTAAATTTTCTGAGCTCCAACAAATGGCAAAGGAATTGGGTGAGACGGGTACATCACTCTTCTCCTCTGGATGTGCAGTTAGATTTCCCAGCCCTCTCAAATAAGCAAGTGGTTTTTTTTAAAGGTTAATGAGACGGGGATTGAAAACATACTAATGCGGTTACTAAACAATCTCAAAAAAGAAAGCAAGAAGAGCCAGATTAGGGTGAAAATACCAATTTGAAATTTTAGCACGAGAGCTAGAGCTATTATGAAAGAGTGTGTGTCCATCAACATAAGAATTTTTGCATGAAATGCTGTGATTTTTTATCTACACATATGCAAGCATGTGTGCATACACACACACACTTTCAAAATACACAGGGTAAGAAAACAATTAAGCCAGGATGATCACCCAGTTCGCTCTTCTGTTAGGTTCATTAGACAATTATGAAAAATAAAATAAAATAATTTGATAGATTTTTACCTGGGCAATCCCACAGAAATGGGTCTAGCTACAGGACGGTGAGACCTCAGTGCTGACTGGGAGAGAACTCTTCTTTTGGCACTCACTGGTGAATCTGGATTTGTTGAAACCTCTTCGTTACTGTGGGTAAAACACACACACCCTGAAATTGTCTGAATGTTTTTCACATCAAATAAATGAAGTAGATAATACTACTAGGACAGATATGGTTAGTGAGCATCACTTGTTTTATTATGATACATTTAAAAAAAGATTTGTGCAATATACTTATTTTCTGTGGCTACATAAATAGAACAGCCACCAGAGATTCAAAAGTAGATTTTTTATTTTTAAGATATTAAATGAGTAATTTCCTTTTATGAAAGGATCAACAAGACTTATTCAGTGGAAAATTAAATTTCATCAACAACAATTTCAGATACCCCCTCCCCAAAATCCAAAGCTTAAGAGTGACACAAACTATGGCATAGTAAGATTCCTCCTTAATTTAATGTGTCTGGAAAAGTGAAGATGGGAAAAGGAGAAACATGGAAGATTCCACAGGTCCACTTAATTCTATGTGAAGCCACTGTTTATTGTATACCAAATACGCTAGCTATCTTCACTTAAATAGAAACTGACTGATTAGGATCCAACTTCTTTAGACTCTAGCCTTTGAATAACCTCATAGATCTTATTAAAGGTTTTAATGAGGCTTATTATTTCCATAAACCTCTTTAAAGAGGGCCGATTCTTTAAGAGCTCAGCAACTCTGCCAAGAAGGAAAGAAAGAACAGGCCAATATGTTATTACGACCTGTGTATCTGAAGCTGTCTTTGGGTGTGAGCTCTACAGTACACAAAAAGTTACATGTACAAACAACTCGACACTTATGAAAATTACCAGGCCCCTGAAAATAATCCAGAGATATCTTGCCTTTCATAAGGATCAAATGCATATGGATCTCCAAACACAGAGAGAGAAGCTGCACCAATATCTGCTCTCATCAGACCAAGTGAGGGCTCCGTTGGTTTGTACACAGAAGGCAGCGAGGCCCCATGCACAGGTTTACCAAGACCAAGAGTTCTTGCAATACGGGAGCGAGTAGTAGCCTCATTTTTCACCTGGACAGATAAAGAGATTGGGTTATTTTATGTTAGCACAGGTGCATATCCTGGGTTTAAAGCCCCAACTTCATCACTTAGGCTAAGTACAGTCATGAGGTTACTACTATTGGTAGTAGAAGTGGTATGCATTTATTGTCTATATTTGTTTTAAAGCATTTATTAAACTTCTAACTGTGGCCTACATGTCACTTCATACAGAGACTACATAGATCAGATTTAAGTGACCAGATAAGTTTCTAAAAATCCCTAATAGTATCATTCAAAATGGTCAATTCTTTATTATAGGCTGGAGGGACAGTTCCAGCCGTAGGATGTAAACTCTAGTTAAGGTAGCTAAGGAGAAAAGTCAAGCTGGTGCAGAGTGCTCAGTATAGTTCACATGCAAATCCTATCCACAATTGAGAGGGATTTTGAGAGTCCTTAGGGCTGATTACCTGGGTTTGCAACAGCACAAATATCCATAGCCTATTAAAAAGAATAGGTGGTGGAAATTTTAACTAAGCTTGCATTAGTACCAGATAAACACTACAGCTGAATGGCAAGGCATAACAGAAGGCCTGCAAGACATGCTTTAAAGTGTAATGCCTGCAGTTCAGGTAACGAGATTTGTCAGCAAACCCAGCAGGCCTGCCTGGAAGTTGCAATTCGTTTCCATGTACAGCATCTTTCTGGAGTACACATCCTGTACATATTCCCACGAGAAAAAAAAAGTTAGCTGCTATCATTGCAAAATGGTATTTCTTCCACTGAATGCCATGTTATGATACTTTTACAGATGACTGAAAAATGACAGATACTGACACTGGCAAAAACTCACATGTGATCTTACTCTCATCTTTTTTCCCCGTCTCTTCTTGATCAGATGCTTGCGTCTCTTCAGCTGTGTCCCTGAACTCTTCTTCCCAGCAGAAGACTTTGTCCGAGTTCTTTTTTTGCCTCCTACTTTCCGTCTCCTACCTGATGGGACAAAAGACAATCAAGTATCTGGCTGTGCACTGGCACTGCATTTTACCCTGTTCTCCCCTTTTCATTCCCCCATGGCACACAAAGCAGCTCAAAGAGACCTACAGTGTGCTGAAACAGCAAAACCAGCAGAGCTGAAACAAAATCGTTAGGATTTATTTAAAAGCAACCTTCAAGACACTTCTGGGCAGAGATGGCAGAGGGAAAGAAGAAAATGCATGTGGTGTACTTCTGTAGCTGCACGGGTGTAGCAGCATACAGCTAATTTAGAGTATTTTGTATGATTCAGGCTTATCTTCCCAAAGCTTTTATTCTTGCAGATAGGAACCACAGAACGTGTCCAATTCCCTTACCTGTTTTTCTTTTCTGCCTAGTAGGAGCTCGTGGTGTAAGAGGACGCTCGTAGACGGCTGTGTTTAGGCCTGCTACAACTGCCTCAATTGTTTCATCCAGAAGAGAGGAAGTGAGGTACCTTGGCTCGTGCTGCATGGAGGATTAGAAGTTACATTATATAGGTATCTAAAGATCAGCAACAAGTTAGTTACAAAAGTATTTGATGAAAAATGGATTTGAGATTCAAATGAGACACACTCGTGTCACCAAGCTGCCAGTTAAGCAATTATGTCACTTATCTCACCTACTGACTGTCATATTAAAGAGAACATGACCTTGCTCTTCAGCCTCCCTCAGTATTACAAGTCATGGCTAGCCTAACTCTGATTCTTTAAATAAGAACAATTCCCAAGACTGACATTTCCTCAATGAAAAAGTTAACTTTAAAACTTTCCCAAATCCAGCTAACTGTTCTCTGGCTCATGACGCAGCAAAATGCAATGAGCAAAAACTGAAAAGCAAACAGTACAGGTTCCCTGTCTTAAACTCCTCATTCTTTAGGTCAGACTCACCTAATGCTGTAAAACATGTCCAGAGGCAGCATTTCAAATGCACACCTCAAGGTACTCAATGAAATGGCAGGTGTGAGTTCCCCTGCAGAGCATCGCTTCACCAAGATAAGCAGGGGCTGCTCCTACAAAATTCAAATTCGTCTTCCTCTCTATACTCAAGGGTCAACCACATTTGAACAATTTGAAGCATTTAGATTCTGAATCACCAGCCTCAGAAGGTGAACTCAAAGCCTTCTTGCTGGACTTTCTGTTGGAAAGATGTTAAGAGCAGATTTCTCTCAACAGCTGTGCTAAGTTGGCCATGGCCACACCAACCATATTCCCAAAGTGTCACAGAACCATAAAATGGTTTGGGTTGGAAGGGACCTTTAAGGTCACCTAGTCCAACACCCCTGCCATAGGCAGGGACATCTTCCCTATCCCATCTCCCTTCTTCAAGGAACTACAATGCATCAAGAATTGATAAAGTTTCATTTGAGGGTAGCAGATGTAAAGACACCTCTGACATTACAGATTATTCACTACATGTACATTCTACCAGAGCATATTCAGATCCTTGTACATTTACAAAATGTGTATGTGGCACAAACACTAGAGGAGAACGGCTTTAGAGTATCTTGCAATGGCAAAGCAGCTTCAAATCACAAAATGTTTGAAAATAGAATACGCCAATGGAAATACATGCCAATTCATCTTACGACAGAAGTAATTTTGCCAGGCTTCTCTGTGTCACAAATGCATGCTCCAAACTATATTACTGAGCTACTTTTATTAGAACGCCATTGTTTTAAGTATCGTGGTTTCCAATAAATATTACACAAGGTTCTCTGATTTGGAAGAGAACAGGATGGAGTAAGCAAAGCCCTAAACATTAGTCTGAACATATATATTTTCTAGAAGGACCTAAAATAGTGCATTTAGTTAACCACCACTAGTTTAGGCACCTACAGAACAACAGATGAATTACAAAACAAACTGCCTCCCTGAATACTAAAGCTTTCCAAGGATCTGAAATCAACATCTCTCTATGCTTTGAGGACAAGAGCTTATATATTCCTTAACCAGTGGAATTAAACTTCAGTAAACTCAAGGTACAAGCTAGTGCATCTTAGACACACTTTTATTCGGAGACAAAGGGAATAAGCAGTAGTGGCTTTCTAGGTATGGTTTGTAATGACCTCCGCAGACTGAGAAGTGGAGCAAGAAATAGCTTCTTTAATGGAAAGTATTGCACTCCCAGGCTTACAATACTATGCAATAGTAAAGTCCCCAGGCACCATCTCTCTCATCTGCAGGAGACAGCTACACACTATTTCTAAAACAATAGGTAGGGGAAGAAAGAAAAGCACTAGCAGTTACCTTGCACAGCCTTTCACCTCAAGTAACACTCTTCTGCAGTTTTTTTTTTTTTTCAAAATATAGCTCTGACAATTCAGATGTAATTGCTTAACAACAACACATCAAATCATTCAGCACGTTTATTAATTCTTTTAAAGTTGAAATTAAAAGGTCTGGGTTTGGAGACCAGGAGGTTGGCAGCCAAACAAGATGACCTCCATCACAGAGAACAAAATGAATTTAAGGACTGCCACAGCATTCTGGGAAGTCCTTAAATCAAGGGAAAACAACATGATAAAAACTTAAAGTGAGCTACATCTTTGTTAATGGCACCTATTTCAAACTGCACTTACTGCTGTAATTCAGTTCATCTGGGATTTGCTAGAAGTTTCTCTCTTCCCACTTACTATGATTTTGGTGAGAAATTTAACAGGTAAACTCTGGGGAGTTAATTAACAGTAGACTGTTCTTCCTAACCAGCAGGAAGTTAAGATAATGGCAAAACTTCACTTTTTCCCCTAGATTTTGGCAGTTTGTTTTTCTTCCTCTTAAGCCTGTTTTTATTTACCTTTATTTCTTCTGCCTGAAGTTACAGAATACAGAACTGTAGCTCAAGAAGTTGAGGCACTTCACTATCCCAAGTGCATTTCCTTTTTCTTTCACACCTGACCTTTACAACTGTATTATAAAAGAAAGCTTAATCTGCCAGACCTCCTACCTCGTTTTTTCCCAGTCTGCACTTCAGACTCCAATGAGAGCCTTTATAGTAGACCCAACCTGAAATCCACAGCCAACTGAATGACTCGAAGAAATACTTTATCCACTCTTTCCTTCACCCTCCTTTCTACATTTTCCTATCTTTGGGGAAAAAAAACGACAACATAATCAAAACCAAAATGGCCTGATATGTCAGAAAAAACCAAGTCTATTTCCATAGAATCATGGAGTAATTCAGGTTGGGCAGGATCTCAGGGTGTCCTTCAGAAGGGTCTGATCTTTCTGTTCACTAGTCAACACTGCAGTCAAACCAGGTTGGTTAGGCCTTTCTTCAGGTGGCTGCTGAAAGCCACCAAAGAGATAGATTTCAAAAACTGTCCCAAGCAACCTATTCCCATGGTTGACCACCCCCAGAGAAAAAACCCCCTATTTTCCTTCTGTCAAGTCAGATCTTCCTCTTCCTTTCAAAAGTTGTACAATTTTACACGTCTATCAAATTCAACAGCAGCATTAAAGAACCACCAATTAACATATTACTAGTCCCATGGAGGTTATTTACAGGCTCTGCTTCCACACTAAGTCACCATATGCTCCAGTGCAATTTAAGACTCTTTATAATTATGCAAGTGACAGGCAGAGTGCTCTGGCTAAAGCCAGAGGGCAAAGCAGGCAGGAGATCCAAGTTTGAAAGTTCTCAGTTTGAAGCGTACCAATTATTACCTAAAAGATCATAACTATCCCAGCCAGCAGAAAAATCCAGAAATATCTCAGCAGTCACCTTTAGTAAACAGTTCAATTAGTAAAGGATTTGAGGGACCCCAGGTATTTGGGATACTTTCTTGCACAGATTCTCTGGTACCTGTTAATGTGGTTTAACTCACAGTGCCACATCACTGAGAACAGTGGCATCTGGGTTTTTTTCTCTTAAATAAGAGGCTGATTTTCACAAACTTGGAAGCCTTAAAAATACCACATTTTTCTCTTCAATTTGGCTGAAGGTGGCCAACAGGTTCTACCGCTATGGGAAGCAGGGGTAGGAGGACAAACAAGCAAATACACAAACGTTAAATAAACACGCCATGTCTCTGCAAAAAAGCATGATGGAAAAACAGAAGCGGTGCACAAATGTGCATTAACGGCCACTGGGAATACAATTTTGCCCACAGCTCAGGTGGTAAAAATGCAGATTAAGAGAGGAAGCTAAAGCAGATTTCAAAATAGAGAGTCTTGGTCATGTGCTGCACTCAATTTGCACATGTTCTACATCTTAATTTAAAAGAACTCCACAACTGCTAACCATTGTGCTATGGACAGTCAACAGAGATACCTGAGCTACTTAAGGGGGGACTTATTTCAACTCTTCCACAAGGTTCTTCCAGAGTCTCATTAGCAAATATTCCTAAATACCTGAATTTGTTGTGCTGTTGTTATCCGGATTCTATTCACTGTTTCTCTAACTCGTTCGCTCTGACGAGTTCTGGCTATAGCTCGGGTTCGGACGTGAGGGCGTAGCCTACTAGTGGTAGGAATATCATCATCCACAAGGGCAGCAACCTCTTCTTCACTGACATGATCTGTATCTTGAAAGAAAACATGCCCAGGTCACTTTTCTTTCTATAGATGAAAGCATTTCAAGAATTTTGGACAACAACAACAACAACCAGTATTACCTTTCTTAAACCAATCACCTTCAAAGGCAGACATTATCCTCTCAAAACGAAATGAGCAGACACCACTGCTTCAGACTGTTACACAGAAATATGATTTTCTAGATAACAGGAATTTCTGCTACCTTGGCAATCTGAGGTCAGGATACTAATAAATTCCTTCCAATGTAATACAATGCAGTCACACTGAGGTGCTGGGCTTGCCTCAGGAAGGTTAAAGAATGGTTATAATAAGAAGCAGCTCCACAGCTTGTAACTGCAGATGAAAACCTTAATAAACAAGATCCTCTTATCAGTCAAGAGTTCAAGTTAACTCTTTAGGTTAAAGAGAGAATGCCTATCAAAACAATTATTTAAAACAGATAAAACCAGGGGTTAAACATCTCTTCAAAACAACACATGCTTCACATCATCTAAGTCAGGAGAAAAATATTTACTTTGACTGGATACCACAAAACCCTTACCTGCAGCCGCACTGACTTCCATGGGGGCACAGGCTGGACAGAACCATTCATCTACAGGGACTTCACTCAGAGGTGGATTAAGGCATTCCATGTGATACCTTGAGAAAATAAAAGGAAAAAAAAAAAGTAAAATAAAAATCAAACAACGTGCTCCTTACAAAGGGAAGAGAGCCTTTTACCTCTATCCGCACGCTACATAAGGCATATATTTTCTTAAGCTTGAAACTATTATCTACGCACCAGCTTCTACTAATCTCCAGAGAAACAATGCCACCTGATAGCTATATAAGGGTCTTCCATTCTAGATGGTATTTTGGTCACTTCAGGCTCAAAAAAGTGAGTGTTTTTCCCTCGCTGTGTGGTGTTTTGCTTGCCATTTGAACCCAAGCTGCAAGAAATGTGCAGAGCCAAAACTGATGGTGGCAAAGAGAAAGGAGACAAGTATTGAGGTGCCGGGGAGACAGGCAATCAGGAAACAACATCAGTTTCCTGCAAACCAACAAAGTATTATCATTACTGGTACTCACAAACATTTTATTTTGCATGACTAGACACAGGTCAAGTACAATGCCTTGTTACATTGAATAAATGCATTGCATCCCACATATACCTGGCCTGATTAAGGCAATTGGTGGTGAGGATTTCTGCATGACTGCATAAGGCAGGTTGCAGAGCGCTGGTCAGTCACTGATTCCATACAGCTGCTTGCAGGACTGGAGAATAACCACACTTGACTTCCAAACACCACTTGACTGAGAACTGAACTGTGCCTGTCTGTATCAAATCTCAAAGAGAAAGAAGACAGCATGATGCTCCCTTAGAGAGGCCTTTTGAACTGTTCTCTACCCAACAGGCTGAGCAGCTAGCCTGAACAGTCTCACCAACCACTTACAGAGAAGCTACCCATGAAAGCCTTTCAACATTACCCAACTTGGTTTCTAAAATTTGTTCAATTCCATTTTCAGCAATTAAAACCCAGCCAGAGTGACATGTGTTAGTAGCACAGAATTTTTGAAGCAACTCATGTTCATGTTACACTAAAACAGATTTCCCAAGTAAATGAGATGCTTTCCATGAAAACTAAGTACTTAGACCAAGTTCCTTAGACAAGGAACACAGGGAGACCACAGCCTTACAGTCTTCAGCTTCAAATTAGCAACATTTCTATGACCAATTCTGTTCTTTTTCTAAAAGGGGAAACCCTACTGTGATTTCTGACGTAGTACAGTGTTTAACTCTGAAATAAGTAAAGGAAAAAGAGCTAAGCTCTCTGTTTCATCTTCCCATGCCAAAATTCACTGCCTGATAATACACCTCAGTGCCTGGCCACAGAGTAAGGTAAGGGAAGGAACATCCATCTGATGCTCTAACCCCATTTTATAACAATACAAAACAACCCCAGAGAGACTACAGCTGCTAGTCTACCTTCCACCCATCACTCCAACTTCAGATTGTGTCTTTCAAACCTGTTCCCAACCATGCTGTGATAAACTAAATTTGCAGCTAAACTGTCAAATCCACCAATATTGTGTTTACACTAAAATATATTAATTATCAATACAAAATAGAATATCATGTCCTTCTTGCATGAAAGAGTACCACTCAGCAGATGGGACTTTATGCTCTTTCAGAGACTTAAGATGAAGTTGAAAAACAATGTTTGCAATAAATCATTACTTTAAAATTAGAGTAGCAAAGTATTTTCCTTCTCCAGAAAAGAAGAGTTCATTCTTCAACTGCTAGCTACCAGGAATGAGATCATTTCCCCAAAGTAGTATCCTGACAAGTAATATTGTTAGCTTCAGACCAACGCCGTAACAAAAGTACTTGTAGCAAGAACTTCACTACATACCTTTCAAATTATCTCTGGCAGTTCTGAAGACACATTATGACCTGCCTGACAAGCAAGGACTTTCAGCCCTAAAACTTTGGACACTGGAGAGCCTATTGCAACAGCTATCTAGAGTCCCCTGGATAGGGAAAAAAATTCATCACACAGGAAATCATCATAGCAAAACTCAATACCATATCTTATAGAAGGATAAGGTGATACTTGTTTTACAAAAAAAAAAAAAAAAAAAAAAAAATCCAAAAAAACCCCAAACCCACAAACACTCGGGAGCAAATGGATTTTATTCAAACTTATTTTCCCAGGTCCATTTAATTGCACTCTTGTACCCAACCACACATAAGCACAAAGACTCTGTGTGCCGAAGCAGTCTGGCCAAGATTATTTGTGTGCAACCCACAGCGCAAGAGACACTGGCCATCAAGTCCTCAGCACATCTCTTGGGCTCTGTGACTGGCAGTGAAGAACTGATTTCAGACTTCTTTCTTGTGCCTTTAAGGAATGAATGGACACTTTTGGGGACCTTCTGCCTCATTATTTTGTCTTAGTCCTCACAAACAATAAGAGAAATTAGAGCTATGAAATTAAGGAATTTTGGTCATGGATGTAGCCCTGTTCTTCATCTTGACACCTATCTGTATATCAGTATTACTCTCTTCTTGCTATTTGGTAACCTGAATGAAGTCACACATTAATGTGCCACGCCACTAATGCAATTAACACTTTTTCTACTGTTTGTTCAAGTGTCTAGACATGCGCACTTTTGTATTCATACCAAACTTAATGCTATTGTTACACAGTTCAGACAGTTAGTTTGTCACATTCCAACAAGTCTTACCTGAAAATGGTTTCAATGGAAAAAGATTTGATTACTTAAACCATAACTTAAATTAATAAAAGGATAGCATTACACCATGCCTTTTAAACATTGTGTCTAGCTAAAAGAAATGGAAGTACAGGATGACTCCACTGACTTAAGAATTGTTGGCAAAAATAGCTGATGAAATTTTCACTCCTAGTGTCAGGTCACACAGAGAATGTAGAGGAATAAAACTAGGATTTGAAGCAACCTATTCTACATTTTTCTAGCCATGGAAAGACAGTAAAGACTCTAAGTTCTTTCTTCTGGAAGTGCTACCTCTAGAAGTCAAGCATTTATAAAGAACTTACTTTAGAAAAATGTAATAAAAAAATCAAAATACTGTATCAGACTTGGCGGGGGGGGGGTGGAATCAGAGGAACTATTGAGAGACCACAAAGGAAAATCTGAAGCAATACCCTGAGTTCAGATAAGGCTTATGAAAGTTCAGGAAGAACTGAAAGATGTGACTTCAGATAAGACCTATGAAACACTGGTTTTGGTTAAGTATTTTAAACTTAGTTTTCTGACGACATGCTTAACAATATTTAGTGTTCCTGATTTTGTCTATTTTCCAGAAGGTAAATCAGTGTATATGGACACTACAGAACATAAAGCCAAAACTAGACTTGGCAGATGTCTAGTTAGCTTGCTAGAAGTAATTTTTGAAAGATCATTTTACATATTTATTGCAGGCAAGTATCTCCCTTTGTTCAATGGGTAACTTTTGACATCAAATTGACAACGCTGCAAGACTGATTAAACAGTAAAAGAGCTTTAAATTCTAGCAGAAGATTGTAGGCCCAAAGTTGTGTTCAAGTATCTTGATGCCTCTACTTAAACACTTATTTTATTAATCTAAGAGGGGGAAAAATACGTTACAGATAGAAGTAAGCAAGAGTAAGGGAATAATTTAATAGCTCTGGCTATAAAGAAAAGCCCTCAAAACAAGCACTCCTCCCACACAGCACTAATGCTCATTCATTTGGGACAAGTCATGCACTCTCTCAAGGAGACATAAAGGGTATATATTTTTCACCCTTCTTGCACTCAGATGTTGCATGGATGAGCACAAACAACTTCATCACCTGTTCGGCGGACTGCAGCACTGACATGTGCAGGACTTCCCACACGTACGCTGCTACGTGACCAGAAAAGGTTCTATCACATCATGGGGATGTCTGCACTATAAGGACATGGATACAAGTCTGGCCACACGATGAACCTGAAAAGAGCTGTGAGGGGCAGCCTACAGACCAGATAGTGCCTGTGGACCAAACACTGGCCAGCCCCGCAGTGCCATCTGCAATCATGCAGGTGCTGCATTTGTTTCAACCTTTCTTACCCTGCATCACAGCCATCACACAGCAGCAGGCGATCCTCACGGTCACTTCTGCCACACACCTCACAGAAGGTTGGATCATCCTCATCATCATCATTATTACTCTGAGTTTTCGTGTTCTCAACAGGAATCTAAATAAGAAGAGGGATTCACATTTTATACAGAACGTGGCACTTTCTAAAATCCATTGTCACATTAGCAGCACCTGCAACAAAATCTAGAAGTGAATGAACCAAACTTGCTGTTACATACCAGAACCTTCATTTAGTTCTTTCAGAACATCAAGGACATGACCAAATGCTTGACAGTATCTACTGAACTTGTCTACTCTCAGACACCAACAACTACAGAAAACTGCATTTTAGGAAAAAGCAAAACCAAAATTAAACCAAAAATAAGATCTGAAGTAGTCAGACAAAAAAGAAAGCCCCAAAACCAAAAGATAACAAAATTAGCGCTTTTTTATTCCTAAACATATTATTTAAATGCTAATTTGCACTTCCGTTAAAATGCAAACACTTAAAAATAAACCATCAGCTTATGAAAACAGAGCAAACTCCTAGATATCCCCCGAAAACCAACATGTTCCTGATACTAATAAAGAGCAATGACAGCTCTTCAATATTATTTTGCGAGAGACTACTGGCACACTCAACCTGTGCATTCAAGAGCTCTACTATTGCCTTGCATCTCTCTCCCCTTACAAACCCAACTGCTACACAGTGTAGCTGACTGCAAGACATAAGGAAGAGATAATGCATAACCTTGATTATTCCTATTCTTATTTTAACAGCACATGCAGTATACGGGGCAACTTCCCCCATGTGGACAGGCTTATCAGTGCAGAACAGCTTAGAGTCAAACATCCATTATGCAAAAGAGGCAGTTACGAAAACCATCTTTTTGCCATCAGAAACAATGCCACACTTCAATCCACACACAATACTGCAGGAAACATGATTAAAGAGGAATAAAAATTGTAACAGTTCCTTAGAAGGCCATCTCAAAATAGGAAAGAAATAATCCATCAAGATGCCAAATATCAGATAAACATGCTAGAAGTATAAACCTTCGAATGGGTATTTTTAAATTTTTTTAATTGGCCTTGTTGCTTGGTACAGTAGAAAGCTTACCTTTTTTAAGATTTTACCACCAAAATGTGCCCGAATGCTAATGTACTTAAAACGGATTCGATCCACTGGACAGGAATTTGCATTCTAGAAAGAAAAAAAAAACCCACACCATTCAGTTAATTAATACATCTCTTGATTTCATTTTTAAAATGGAAATATTAAATTACTAATGTAATAAGCATTAAATTAATGTAGTAATCATTTTAGCAGCTACTGGTCTTGATACTTTAAGTACTTAAATCTGATTTATCTGGTTTACAAACAACCCATTGTATCAGAGAAAACATGGATTTTTAGAAAAGCGATTATATCAGTCATTTAATTATTATTCAACTGCCAAAGCAACAAAGTTCTTCCAAACATTGCCTTGAAATAGTGCTCATGTTTTATGGCATTTTCTTTCTTTTGGACAAATACATTCAGTAAGAGCGATATTTTTTTAAATTTAACTACCACTGGTACTGCTGCATGTTTAAATGTTCACTGTCAGGAGACGCCCATCCAACAGCCACAACACAGAACTCAACAAGACATAAACACGGGTATACAGAGAAATATATACACACAGAGAAAACCACTTGCTTATGACATTACAGCTTTCAGAGAACAGGATAGATCAGAACAGGTACAAGAAAAACAGATCCACGCTTCACAAACATGAATCCTGCCAAATAGAGAAGTAACAGAGGTCTGTGTAAAAAAGCTTCAGCAAGCAAATATAAATATTACAGTTCTCATTACAGCATGATCAGAGGTGAGAGAGCAAAGCACACTGGAAGGCCACATGACATCAGGGACAAAACAGCTCACCTTAGACCACTCCACAATGCAGTCCAAGCAGAAGAAATGGGAACAGTTCTCAGGAGTCCCAACAGCCTGATCCCGAAACGTGTTGAGGCAAATGGGGCAGTTTTCACCATCTTCATCAGAGGAAATGCTCACTCTGCTTACGTGTGGCTCTAATTTCAGAGAATCAGCCAATCCCTCCACAGCGGCCTCAGTTTCTTCCTCCTCTTCTTCATCATCATCTCCACAATCTTAAAAAGTGAGACAAACAGCTCTTGTGTGCTGCAGGGCTTCAGCAGCGAGGACAGAGGGGGTGGGCAGGATAGGGTACCCAGTTCACACAAAATTCCAAGTAAACTTATTTTATGGGTCTACAAGGGCAAAGCGCAGCCTCTCCAATTTGAGGCAATATTTTTTGCTGTTTTCTTTCTCCCAAATCCCTTCACTCAAAAGCAAGGGACTACTCTAGCAGAAAATAAAGCCTGATAATGTAACTAATCTTGCAAGAGATTTAAAGGACAGACAGCAGAAAAACAAACAGATTATCAAAACAAGAGAGTAGGATACGTCCGGCTACCACTGAAGTAAAAAAAAATAAAGTTATACAAGAGCCATTATGTATCCAGGTTTGGTTTGTTGGTTGGTTGGTTTTTTTTTTTTTTTTTTTAATAGACACTCCAGAGAACAAGCTGCAGCAACATGCTCACCTGCAGAAGAACAGATTAGAGATACCAACAGTAAATCATTATTTTAATAGTCAAGGGATTCAGGTGCCCAGCTGAAGATTGCATAAAGAAGCTTGGTATTGAGTAAAATTATTTTAAACACTCAGCACACATTGCTGAAAGGTGTTTTTATTTTTGGTACAAAATACAGAAACGTGTGTTAGTCTTTCCCTAAAACCCGTGAAATAAGTTGACATTTTCAAGATGCAGTGAAAAGTTACCTAAGAAAACCTCCCATTTATTTTGGTTTTTTTGGTTGGTTGGTTTTTGGAGGGGTGGAGGGTAGCTTTTTTTTTTTTTAATAATGAAAATGGAGTCCTTGTATTTTGTCTTTTCTGTTGAATTCTCCTGTCTGGACACAGCAGAGAATACTCTAAATGATGGATTAATAAAGCTTTTTGGCACCTGACATCAACTTTTTAGTCTGTGTTCAAATCAGTCTAACTAAACTTGGAAAACTGTGCTCTTGGCTTCCCAACAAGCTTTGAGATGTGACAAAAAACTCTATTTTTTTCTATCCAAATAATAATTTGAGTGCAGCAGTTTCAGAAGTACATGCATCTACAGAGTACGGTTTCAGTAAAATGAAAAAAATCCAAGTAACATCCACACTCCTTTTTCAAAGAAAAATCAGTCAAGTCTTCTTCCCTCCTCCCTAGGCTTAACAGCAATACTGATTTATTTCCAAAACTCTCCATCACAACATTCATTTTAGAGCTCTATGCCAAAGCAAACAAACAAACATGCTTTTTAGAAGTGAAAAAATAACATGAACCATTGCTGTGATTTTGACTTTTCTTCCACTCATGCTGGGGCAGGTTCACTTCTACTGACTATAACTACATCACTTTGGCTAGCAGATAGTCTTCAAACATACAAATGATTTAAAAACCTAGAAACTGGGAAATATTCCTTGTTTGTTTATTACTGTAGGATTTGGGCACTGGCCTGACACAGCAGCATCTGTGGATTTACATTTCATGGTTAATTTCTGGAGGAAAGCTTTCATTCAATTATTTAAAAAAATGCCTGTTAATGAACATTAGCAGACCTACCTTCTAACTCTTCATCTTCACTTTCTTCCTTGTCGTCATCACCTCCCTCTTCCTCAGTGCCATCTTCTTCCTCTTCACTTCCAGTATTGTCTTCTGAATCACAGCTAGTTCCACCACTGCTTTCTTAAAAAGAAGAGAGAAGAAGAAATATCTATTTGATGCAGACAGACAGGCAGAACAGTGAAGGACACACCAGGATTCCTACTCAAGATGTTATATACGAAGTGAAAGCCCAAATTTCCTCAGTGGTATCAAAGCTGCCTGTTCTGAGAAACTCCAGGGAAGCATGTCAGCAGTCTGAGATGCAGAATTTATAAAGCAAACAACAAAAAATCTCAGAGAAAAATAAATAAATGGTCACAAATATATCTTTACTTCTCTTTGTAGGTTAAACCAATAGGTTCTCCCAACCTAGAACTACAAGTGTGCACATGCAGAGAGGCTGCATTTACCTGTTTCACTGAGGAGCACAAAACTTGGTCTTTTGCCCTTGCCTAGTGCAGCATTCTTGTTTATCAGTTCATCCTGGCTGTCATCATCCATGGCAGGACATTGGGAATCCACTCCCTGCAAGAAGGCAGACTTCAGTGAGGCACTGCACCACTTACACAAGCAAAGCAGGCATCAGCCTGGCAAAGAGCATCCAATGCATCTGTGGAGACGCAAATGGTAGAAGGGACATTGCTCTAAGGGACATTGCTCTACAGCAAAGGATCCTCACACCGATTAGTTTTCTCAGTTTCAAGTCAGAGGTGTCTACAGGTAAGCCGTTATCGTTACCTCAAGTTTCGCAGCCCTGCTGAGCTAGATCAAACCAGCTGCTTGCGAAACTCAGTTTAGGTGAAAGATTCAGCTTTATCTTGGGCTCCTGGATGACAGAAAAATATATAACCAGAACTCCCCACTGAAAATAGAAATAGAAAACCAAAACCATCCTGTAGACTAGCAATAAAATGCAAAACTGAAAGGAACAGAGACCGTTTGACCAAAGCCTAACAGCATGACAATATGTGTTTCAAATCAAGATACTCTATCTTGCTCAACTTAAAACAAACATTACATACTTTAAGTCTTTTGAAAAAAAGGCCTTTTCACAGCTCTGTCACGAAATAAAGAAGTCTCAGACCTCACAATCATTATTCTACAGGAAGGAGACGACTTGATTTGATGCATATTAATTATGCAATCACATTAATTACTGTGAATTAGCACAGACTGGCAATAAAACTGACAGATGTCTAATGATCCAAATTCAAGACAATCAAACCATAGCTTATAATATATAACATTACGAAGCATTAAGACAGACAGATCCCTGCAAGCTTCTATAAGTAATGGGAAAATGTAATTAATTGACACTTATAAAGCTAGATGGCATATCTCAATACAAAAAAAACCAAAAAAAAATGGATTATTCTATAAGCATGCCAAAAAAGTTTCAATCCAGCATTCTTATCCCACTCTTCCTGCTCCACATTATATATCTTGCATATTAAGAGAATTTTTGGAACAAACCACGTTTTGTTCAAGTGCTCTTGATGTGTACCTTTACTTGCACACTCTGGTTTTGAGCCATATAGCACAGCTCTGCACTTAAGACCCTTAAAAATGTAGGTTTCGCTAAACTAGACTAAACTGCAAATGGAGTATTCATTAAATGTTCAGCGTAAAAAGAAAAAAAAAAGCTAAAAAGAAAACACAATTGAGCCCCAACACAATCAAGTTCTTGGTAAAGATTTCTCCTAACTTCAGTAAGAATCTTGCCTAGAGGTTTAAACCTTTAGATAAATTTGTGGCTGTTAACAGTAGTGTGTTTAAAAACAATTTATGTTGGTTGAAAACGCACAAACTCATCAAAAGCCAGTCACTCCATGAGGTAACTGAAAAAAAATAGGAAGAATGCTATTTTTCAAGCTTCTGCAGTGCGTGCATATGAATTATTCAAACAAATTCAATTACATAATATCCTCCCAAAAGCTAAGCTAACCATGCAAAACTTGTGGTGACATTAGAGCCAGGATACATGAGGGCAGAGATTGGCTGCACCAGTCCCAGAGCAGGACAGCAGCAGGCCTATTTGTTATGAACGTAGCAGGAATTTAAACACGGTATTTAGATTTTATGCAGAACCTCTGCCTGTATCACTTCTCCACTGGCAGGCTGTGGGAGCAGAGCGGGTTCCTGCCCAGCCATCATTGCCACATCCAGCCAGAGACAGCACCCTGAGGCCAACCACAGCCGCTGTGGGGGTAAAACCCAGGGATGAGTCTCCACTTTGCAACTGCAATGACCTTAATTCCCCTGCTCCCTAGTTCTCCTTAAAGCAAAGCAATAAAAAGATCCTTTCCTGACTGTGCTTATTTTTAAAAGTGATTCCCACAAACCATAGTTCTGACCAGCTTATAGTAAATCACATGTGCAAACAGCATGCATTTCTTCACTGCTGTGGAATAAAACAACTACCCACGTTATTTTCGCCCTGCTACCCCACAGAAGGATATCCTTTAAGCACAGAGGCAAACAAATCACCACTTGTGACGTGACAATCTGAACTGACATATTTATGCTGCAAATGCAGGCTCCTACTTTGCTCGGAGGCAAAACTCAGAGTTAAGGAAAATCTGGTATTGCAGCGAACAATCAAGTCTTCAAATCTTGTCAGTAAAAAAAGCCTCTTTTGTGGACAGTTGGGAAGAGTCAAGGAGAAACAAAGCAAAATGAAGTGAATTTGAGATTTTAAGCGCATCATAAATCTTACTTTAGGAACAATCTCTTCCAAACTGGGCAGCTGCTCTTAAAAAAACAAACCAAACCAACCCGAAAACAAACAAACAAAAAAAAGGAAACCAAAGTTGACCTAATGAGAGCTTTTTATCCTATTTTTTAAAGAACAATAAACAGTATTTCCAAGTTTGGGGAGGGGGGTTTGTTCGGTTTTTTGTTCGGTTGGGTTTGTTTTTTCCTTATGGAAGGTGAAACACAAACATTCATTATACACTTCAGAGAGCTCACCCACCTACCTATACAAAAGCCTAGCTTTCGTTCAAGCACTCACCACATCAGAATTTTTCTAAGTCCTCCCGAGCTAGAACCAGCAGATATAAAATAGATACGAAGCATTTTTATTACTATTACACAAACCAAGGAGTTTGGTTAGAAGGAGACTGTAGTCATTCCTCTGAGGCAAACCTTAACTACACACTTCCATAACATAAAAGCCCAGACTGAGGAAACGACAGTTGCTTTCAGTTCCGGAGGTACCAAGAACCTGCCCTCTGGGGGTACCAAGGACCTGCACTCACCACTGTACCCAACCCCTCTCTGCTTGCTCACTTGGAATATCCGCGATGTGCAGAATTCCCTTTGGCAGTGGAGGCTCTCACGTCTGCTGATCCTCCCTTCTGCATCCCACTTAAAAGACTCTATTCAGAGTAATTGAGGTGCGTTCCCAGCAGGCAGCTCACAAATGCAGATGCAGGGTAACCTGGCCAGAGATCCCTTGTCTTTGGGCTCAAAACCACTAACACAAGGTGTCACCACTTACAGCAAAGCCCATTTCAATTCCCTGGGCAGGTGAATCATTTACACATTTGTAGTCTGTGCACAGCACATCCAGTATTTGAATTACAGGTTGTACAATAGGTCTGCCAAAGGCAGACACCATAGTCCTTAACATCTGCCTGTTTTCAAATTCTCATTTAAAAAAACATCACAATATTTTACTAAAATACCAAACCACAAAAGCAATGAGTGTGTGACAGGTGTTTAATCACTTTACATGTACAAGCACATTTTCCCCAGCACTAGGTTCCCTGTCCAAGGGCACAACCTCACAAGGGCCAAGCGGGGTTTGCACCAAGCGCTGTGTGCCTACTGCAGCACGGCTGTTGCTGCAATATAAATTGTAAGCCTGGGCTTTGCTATTAAGACAGATTACATTTTTACAACGAGCTGCCTTAAGTTATTTTAATTGTACAATCACATAGCAATTACAAATACTTTCTTCAAGCCACATTAGCAATAGAGTTTTCTGTTGGCTTTAAGAACAAAGATGATTATTTCCTCCAGAATAAGTGTTTATCAAACAAGCACTTCAGTAAACACGTAGTTTTCTTTAACCAAGATCTTTATGCATTACCACGAATCAGTATTTTAATGTATTTTGAGTATGTTCCAGCTAGAAGGGAAGTGCAGGTTTCTAACCATAAGAGGAGACATGGTCTGTAAAACACACTCAAGCTCCATCTCATTCTGACATGAAGCTGACAGACCCACCTACAACAGGGAGTGACTCTTTGAGTCAAACGCACCTTCCTTTCCACCACCGATTCCCTCCATCACCAACTTCTTACCATAGTTTCTAGTTTTCAGAAACAGAAGAGCTACTAGACAAGGCATTTATTTTAATCTGCTTGGGTAACATTCAGGGTAACGTTCCTCCCGCTCTACTCTGCCCTGGTGGGGCCTCATCTGGAGTACCGCATCCAGTTCTGGGCTCCCCAGTTTAAGAATGACAAGGAATTACTGGAGCGAGTCCAGCGGTGGGCTACAAAGATGATTAGGGGGCTGGAGCATCTGAATATGGTGTGACCAGTATCTGCCACCACCACATTCCAAAGGTAAAAGAGGAAGTAGTCAGAAAAGTATTCAAATTAACAAGAGGCTCCTACAGCTTAAAGTCATGCAATGCGAATCTAGTGTGCACAGGAAGCTTTAAAAAAGCCCTCTAAATCTGAATTTAGATCCAACCTTCCCCTGTTTAAATTACAAAAATATTAATTCTTACATACCGCTATCAGAACTCTCCATGTAATTATTTAAATAATGGAAGGCCTAAGAACCTAACAAATAAGGCACAGAAAATTAATCCCAAGGTAGGTAAGGGAGTACTTATCCTTCCCTCATCCTGGTCCTGCCCTAATTTTAGCCACCCTAAATTCCAGGCCCAAAACTGTCCACCAAAGCCATCCCAGAAGCTGACACTGCACTCTTCAGGGAGTTCGTAATGCAAACAAAGCAACACACGGGTTTTGCAAAGGCACCCTTGAAGTGTGGCATCTCACCCAGATGAGCAGCTGAGCGTTTTGTACCTCTGTATTCAAAACAGCAGCCAAGCTTTATGCAACTCCCAGCCTGCAATTCCCTGAAGCCACTGGCTCCATCTCCAGCTGTGAATCAAACACTCTCCAATACTGCACATCCTCCTCTTTCCTAACAGGCTTATTTTCTTAGAAAGAGTCACCCTCACTGGTGAGTTCCCTTTCTGCATCAGTCTTTCACACCGTTCCCATCTTTAAAGTACAGCTTTCCTTGCTGTTTATGGGCACAACTGGAAGAAAAAACCAAAACACCTCCCCCCTCAAAACCAAAAACCCAACAACAAATACAACAAAAAACCCCAAAACCACAACTAAACCGAAACAAAACCAAACAAAAACTACCACCACCAACACCACCCCACAACACAAAAAAACCCCACGCAAAACCAACCAAACAAAAATTCAAATGAACAACCCCCCCCCCCCCATACTTAAACGACTTTTTTTCTGTTCATAAGCATAACAAAGGAACCAAGATCTACTGACCTAAAGGAAATAACACAGCTAACACCTCTGCAACGCATCAGCAACGCATCCATGCAACGACCAGCAAGGGACTCGATGGTCCTTGTGGGTCCCTTCCAATTCAGGACATTCTATTCTATTATGAAAACGCACACCCGCTCCATTGTTACGCAGCTTAAAAACCTGTCAGTAAGCACAAGGCCCTCAAGGAAGTTTTTAAGTCCAAACACGTTTTTGCAATAGGCTAATGTGTGTTAAAAAAATGCTTGCACAAAAACTTCGTTTCTACTTGTTAGCCAAGAGGCCCATCGACGTCACTGTAGAAAGCTAAAAACTACTAACTTCTAACGCACTCACCCGTGCACCGCAAACAACGCGGCGGGGGGGTGGACGCCAGGAACACTCGGTTTTATTTAAGAAATCTCCTTTGCAGAAACAAATGAAGCTGCCTGCGCCACCGCGCCGGATCGCTCCCCAGGACGGGGCGGCCGCCGCGCACAGAGACGCCTCCGCGCGCTCGGCAACGGCGCCTCCGCGCGCTCGGCAACGGCACCGCCGCGAGGCCGCTTCCCCGGGAAACGCGCCTCCGGACAGCCCGGAACACACTCCGGGCCGGGGCAGCCCCCCGCACAGCGGCGCCGCTCCGCCGCATCTCCCGACAGCCGCCAGCGATTACTCAGAGAATAAATGAATAAATACTTTTATAGGAACAAAACTGAATAAACAATCCCGAGCGCGGCGGGGCAGTTTCCCTCCGGAGCTGGCAGCCCGCCGCGCGACTCGGGCCCTCGGCCCGCTGCTGCCGCCGCCCGGCCTGGCCCACCGCCGCTGCCGCCCCCCTCCACCAAGCAGGCCCCGGTAGCCGCCCCCGTCCCTGGGCACTCACGCGAGGAGAAGGGCCCAGCGCTCACATAACCGGCCCGCGTAGCGGGTTGCCCGGCCACAAGCCCCCTTACCCCGGCAGTGCTGCCAGCACACTTCCGGGTCACGAAAGTGCCGGCGACAGCAGGACTGAACCACTACGCGAGCGTCGGCAGCAGGGGTCGGGAAGGAGACAGGCGACGGGATAAACCATTCATGGGAGGGGGGAGAGCGGCCGAGGGAGTGAACCATTGGAGGAGGTGTGCACCGGGTTGTACCACTGCGGAGCCGCGAAGGGCGGGTCCGCACCGCCCTGAGGGGAAGGAGCTCAGACCTAGCGGGCAGCGCCGCGCAGGGCGGCTGCGGGGAGGAGTGTGCCCGTCTTCCACCGGCGTCTGCTCGTTGCCCCTCAGAAGCAGGCCTGAGAGGGGCGTCCGCCCTGACATCCCAAGGGGGCTAGCTGTCCCTTCGGCCGGTGGCCACGGGCTTTGTGGGGGGGAGGGGGCGCAAAGGCCACCGAGCTGCGCGGGTGTCGAGGCCGCGAGGACTGCGGGGCGCTGGGCCCGCGTGGCTGCCCCTGTGTCCGGCCGTGTCACTCGCTCACGGAGCTCCGCCGGGGCAGCCCGCGCGGGCGGGTGGGTGCCCTGCGGTGGCACCTCAGGCTGAGGGCTGGGCTGCCGTCGTACCAGCGAAAGCCGCAGGGAAGGCCGGCGGACGGGGCTTTCCCAGCTCCTGGCGGCGGCACCGCGGCAGGGCGGGCTCATCCCGGCGCACGCTGCTCTCCGGGAGGGAAGGCGTGCGGTCCGTGAGGACACGGATCACTTCTGAATACCTCTTTAAAGCAGCACAGATCGCGGGTAATTTTTTTTTCCCCTCTAACTACGCGTGGCTGATCCCAGCCCAGTGTTCCCGTTCTTCATGATGATCGCACGCACGTAACGGAGGAAGGGGTGTTTTTCCCGCCGGCACTGTTTCCTCAGCTGTGGTTCTCTGCCCAGCCTCGGCTGTCCGCCGGCAAGGGGACCACAGCCGCTCCACTCGCAGGCGGACGTGACGTAACGCGTGTGTCCTCGGAGACACTCGGGTCATTGTCAGAAATCAGAGGGGGGCCGGGGGCAAAAAACAAGGTGCTTTTCCTGAAAATAGAGAGCGGACTAAAACCTTCGCCAGCCGTGCTGCTGCGTGCCTGCTCGGGGCTGTGGGAGCGGCGAAGCGGGACGGCTGAGGCTGAAAACCCTGGTGAAGCCGCAGCCAGGAAACACAAAGTGCCCCGTGTTTGGAAAGACAAGATCTGCGCTGTTAAGAGACGAGTTTCTAATTGCACCTGTGTTGATCCGGCGTTTGCCGGCCCCCGGGGGTAGCACGGGGCCTCCCGCACGACGGCACCGGCGCTGCGCTACGGCGTGCCAGGAGGGCCGGCGGCGGAGGGAGGGCAGGCGGGGCGGAGGGCAGCCCGCGGCACTCTCGCATCAGCAGACGCGGGTTTCTGTCACCGCGCACATCGTGGCTCTGGCAGCGCCGCACCGCCGCGGGGACTGAAAGGCTGCTGGGAACAAAGAGAAGAGCTGCAGGGCCGGGATGAGGGGAGGCTCTGCCGGGAGCAGCCCCGGCAGTGTCAGCAGGAAGTTTCATCCCGGAGATTAAGGGCTGAGCCACGAGCTCGTTCGGAGCTGGAGCGGGGGCTGAGGGCCAGGAGCATGCACCGGCATTGCTGCAAAGCTCCCAGTCCCGGCGGCTCGCCAGGGTGATGGCAGGCCATCGTCTGAGCCTAGGGGGCCTCACTGTTCGTTTAAAGACACACGCGATGGTACCTCCAGAGCGAGCGCCCATTGCACCCTTCGCTTGGGCTGTGGGCTAGCGCTTTGCCCTCCACCTGCCCACCCGTCGTCGTGCCACTCAGCTGGTGCTTCTCCAGCCCCGTTCCGTGCCGGATGGTTTAATACATCGCCCAGGGAGGTCCGACCAACATGCACAGCCGGACTGTGCAGGCAGCCAGCTGTACAAGCAGTGCATCAAAACACACTCCTTCCCTGCACACTTACAGTCAGAGAAGAATGATTATTTATATTTTTAATATAAAACATGAAACGTAAAGCACCGCCTGGAAGAAGAGGTGAGGGACTTGGCAGAGCAAAGCAGCCGATGGCAAGGATGCCCCGCGGAGCAGTTCGGCAGAAGCAGCAGCGCCGGCAGGGAGGTGTTGGGGCAGTACCCAGCCATGTTACTCCACACAAAATACCTATTTTTAGACAAAGCGAGTATTTTCCATGGCCGTGTCTTGCTTTTTGTGTTGGCTCACTCCGGCATGCTCCACAGCAGATTTCGCTCCAGCCTGAGTGCAAGCCCTGTGCTGGGGACATAAAATACGTGATTTTTTCCCTACAGCTGCTGGGTGAAAACAAAAAAAAAACCCCACATGGTGTGCACACAAAGCAACAACACAGGCTGTCATTGTGCGGGCTGTCACGCAGAAAAGGGGTGACCCTTGCCCCCCCTCCCCTGCCCCAGCAACGGGAGAGTAGAGCCACGGGTGACTGGTAAGCACTCCAGCAGAACACGCAGGGAAATCCTTTTGGTGGGGAATTGCCACCAGCTATCAGCAGAACATGTAGGAAAATCCTTTTGGTGGGAAATTGCCACCAGCTATCAGGGAGCCCGTGCTGGGTTTTGCTTCCAAATCTTGCACCACACCTTGCAGAAGGAGCACCAGATTGCAAAATACCTGTCAGAGCCACAACAGCTGGTGCTCAGGAAGTTTTCACAAGAGATGATCAGAGCTCATGTCTTTTGCTAGACAGTGTGCAATATCAATTCAGCAGGGATGTGGTGTCTGGCCACTGTTTGGTCAGTGGCCACGTTTCCACCCAAAGTGTTTTTTTCCTGAACATCAGTGGTATGGATGAAGCAGGGGTCCCACCAAATGCGCCCACTCCCCCAGACATGAGCCAGTCTGCTGGCTCCATGTCCAACTCTGCGTCTCCAAACAAGGCTCTTCACTTCTGCTGGACAGCGCTGTGCCCTTCCATAAAGCATTATCTTTGGTGCTCAGCAAATCCTCCTTGAGGTGCCCTAAAATTTTCAGCATTTCGACCTTGCTTGGCTGCCGGCTTGTAGGTTGATGGGCAAGAGCAAGCCCTCCCAATATGAAGACCTGCACTGTTAACTGAGAACACACAGGCAGCCTTCAACTGCCCATCCTGTTTTCGGGAAAGTTACTCCCGGGGTGTCTGGGCTCTTGCCACTCGAGGCCACCTGGGCACAGTGGGACCTTCCAGGCTGCGGTACCCCAGTAGCACTCTTTGGTGCGAGGAAGTGCCTTCATCCCTCCACACACGCAACCTCGCGGGGAACAACGGGAAAAAAAAAATATTTAAAAACCTAACATAGCAACGTAGAATTGAACACACCGAAGTGAAAGGCAGGCGCTGCGGACGGAGGCCAGCCGGCGGCTCCCCGCCCCTCCCAACCGCGGCAGCGGCTGAGCGGTGCGCGCCGCCAGCGGCTCCGCGTGCGGCCAACCGCCCCCGCCCCCCGCGCGCCGCCTACGTGCGCCCCGACACTGCCCTGATGGCACGGCCCTGGCGGGCCGTACCATGGGCCGGGCTGTGGTGGGGACGGGAAGGGGACGGAGGCGAATGGGAGAGAGAAGAGAGTGGGCAACAGGGCTCCAGGGGGAAAGGGGTTCTCCGCGGGCTGCGGCGGGATAGGGGGGTACCGCTAGCGGCCACCGGCGTGAGGCGAAGCGGCGAGGGCGGGGAGGGGTTCGGCGGGGCGGGGTGAATGGGAGGCGGGCGGCGTTTCAACAGGTACAAATGGTTCCTCCCCGCAGCAGCGACGTGCAGAAGTGAACGCGCCGCGCCCGCCGCTGTCACTGGCGAGGGGGCGGGGGGGGCTGCATGGCCCGCCCCGCCCCGCCCCACAGCCGCTGCCGGCGGGCGGTGATGGAGCCGCCATTGGCCACTGCGGTGCGGGGGCGGGGCCGGCGGGCGGGCGGGCGGGGTCGCTATTGGCGGACCCGGTGGAGTGGGCGGGGCGAGGGGGGTCGCGGCGCGCGGCGTGGGCCGGGCCGGGGCAGAGCGAGAAGTTGGCAGCGGCGGCGCCGTGGGGAGCGCGGAGCAGTGGGAGCGCAGGTGAGCAGCGGCCGTGACGGGGAGAGACCCCCCCCGCCCCGGGAGCGGGGGAGTGCCGCCGGCCCTGGGGCGGCACGAGGGAGCCTGTTCCGCGCGGAATTGCAGCCCTCCGTGCCGAGGCGCGCCGCGGAGCCCGGGCATGGCGCGACCCCCTCGCCCCATCACTCACGCTGCCCGGTGTCTCCTGTGCTGCAGGTGGGCCCCGCCGCCCCCCGTCACCCTCCAGGAGCAGGTGAGCCACTGACTAACGCACATTGTGCTCTCGGCGATTCCACTGTGCGTGTGACAGCGGCTAACCTGCTCCTCGGACATCGCTGTGCGGCCGCCTTGCCTCCATGGAGCCGTGCCTCGACGCCACGGTGCCCCGCTGCCCAGGTGAGGGGCTCCGGCATGCAAAGGAGTCACCCTCCATCCAACGCCACTGTCCTGCCTCCAGCGGCTTCCCATCCTTGGCCTGACGGACCCCCGACGTGCACTTGGTAGCGCTGTGCTGCACGTTGGAGTGTGAAAAGATTGAACGCTTCTTGCGGTGGGTCTCGGTGTGTCTGGCAGGAACAGAGGTGAGCGAGTGGGCTGTGGTGGCTCGTGGGCATGAAGTTGCATGGGAGGGATGGCTTGCCCCCCTCTCTCTTCTCTTGCTCTTCTCCAAAGTACATAAGTGCTAGCGCACTCTGTAGCGAGTTAGAGACGCTTCATGCTGGCTGCTGATGTCTTGATACCCAGTCAGTGACTAACTGAACTGCTATTGCCAAGGGTGTGTTAAAAGAAGAAACCATGCCTGGTATTGCCCTGGATGAGTCACCTTTAAAGAGAGACTCCCTAGTCTGTTAAATGAAAAGCAAAAATGAGCCTCACTTTCCTTTTTTGTTGCTGTTTTGTTTCATTCCTCATCTTTTCATTGTTTCATTCCTCATCTTTGCTTGCTGCTTTCAACTTCTTGTGCCAGGGCTCTATTGGACCCTCCGTCCTGGCCGGGTGCTGGCAGAGCTGCCTTGCGTGATCGTGCTGTGATGTCACCGGGGACTCTGACTTCATGGCACCGAGGAACAGGAAGGCAAGCTGGGCAGGGATTCCTCCAGCTGCCCAGGGTGGCTCTCACTAGAAACGGAGGAAGTGACGAAGCAAATTGCTTCTCCTACAAAGTTTTTTCTTGTGATTTTTTTTTGGGCTGGCGAAGAAGCTGGGTAGTTGAAAAGTGCCCCGTTTTGGAGCATAGTACAGCTTTATCAGCAGCTTAAGCTCATAATAATGAGATAGGATTCGCTGCAGCTTGCCGAGGTTCCCTGAAAGGGCTTAGGTAGTTTCCCTCTTGCTTGCACTGCTCATGTGTAGCCCTGGACCGTTGTAAAGGCTTGATCTGAAGGAATCGGCAGTGCTCTGGTCAGTAAGTAGTTAATTACATGTAAGGCAGAGAAAAGTCCTCTGCACAGAGAAATTTTGCCTGTCCCTATCTTTCCTGCCTGTGGTCTTTTGTCATTTCTCCCTCTGGGTCCCAGAGGAGCTCTCCCACAAGAAAAATCAGCTCCCTCTGTGCCTCACACAGACTGCTTGAGTCCAGGGTGCTCAAACATGCTGGAAAGAGAGGAAAAATGCCTGAATTTATTGAGGCTTCTATCACACTTATTCGGAAGCAAAATGGGTCTTTTTTTTGATGGGGGGAGGAACAAGTTCACGGCTTTCACAGCCCCAGGAAGCTTTCCCCTCCCTAGCTGAACCAACAGCATCTTCCTACTGCTGGTCCAGAGCAGGCAGGAGCATAGTGTAACCATGTGGAGAGCAGGGAACCTGGTGCAGAACACACCTGTGTATGAGTGTGTCTGCAAGCTAAAACTGAAGCTTTGCAGTCCCCTTACCACCCTGTTTCGTAGGTGACCGCACATGTAACAAACACATATCTGAAAATGAAGGCACTTTGTTTCTCTTCGAAGAAATTGCCCTGTGTTTGGGACTGTGCTGCTTGATGACTAACCCCTGGAGATGCCACTGGCAGAAGCATCTCTGTGGGTCACCTGGCCCAGTTCCCGTGAGCAGCACTGTGGTATGAACACTTCCAGCTTCCCACTACCTAAGGAATCATCCTGTCCAGTGACCAAAGGCAAGAGGTTGAAGTGAAGTTTGTTTGGTTTTGCCTTTTTTTTGTCTCCAGTAAGTGGGGGGAGAGGGCGGGGAACATATGGCTCAATTCCTGTTTTTAACATTCTTGTGGCATGATTCAAAACTAACCTGCTGTGGTGTCACCTGAAGTCTTCAATAAATAGTGCAAAACCAGTGTTTGGGTGCTTATTACTGTAATCCGGGCACCAGACCAGCTGAAGAGGAAGACTGTGCCTTCTCAGTGACGTATCTGACATGCGTTGCATGCCCCATTCCTCCCATCTCTTGCCTCTGTAGCCAGCAAAGGTGGTTTGAAAAGGAGAGCAGAGGGGCGCAACCTGCTTGTCCCTCAAGCAGAAACTCCAGCATCAGTGCCTTCACCTCGCCCTAGCCCAAGAGCCCTGGAGTGCTCCCAAGTTATGAGAAAATACACCAGGGCTAATATGGCCCTTAATTTCATGTTCTTCAGTAGCTAATAAATAGATGCATAAGGTGATACTTAACCTGGTAACAAGAGTAGCTAGGGTGCTAAAAGCTCTTGTTCAGAACTGGTGCTGTAACATTTTTGGGGAGAGGCGGGGGTGGGCCTTACAGGAGGGGAAGATGGTGAATGTTAAGCTAAAAGGACTTTCTGTGCTCCTCAAAGATTTTGTTCTCTTGTTTCAGCACTTCACAGAGGGAAGCGAACAGGCCTAATGCTTCAAGCATCATACTAGGAAGTGCCCATCGTGTTCTGTCTATAATGTGTGCCAGTGGCAGGTCCTATGTGGTGAACCTTGCTGAAGGAGCAGGCTGGCCTGTGAGAAATAGGAGGAGTATATAAATTGTTTAAGAGGAAGTCAGTTAGTTAAATGCAAGTGGGGACTTACATAATACATCCTAAAAAAAAAAAAAATTCTGCTGGCAGGAGGTTCCGTTGGGAGAGAAACTTGCTCATCCATAAACAAGAAAATTTCCCAGCCTCCTCTAGTGCTTTATGATTTTTTTTTTCCCAGGGTAAGGTAGAATGCGCTCAGTCTTTACCCTGAGACAGAGAAAGGGAAATCATCCTAGGGAGAGCAGACAATGCTCCCTGCACAGACATGCATGCCAGTTCAAATAGTTTCTGTTCTCCATCTGCAGTGAACTACCCTTGCAGGAGCTGTGTGCCCAGGAGCAAGCAGCAGAGCATTTGTACACCACTTGGGGAGCAAAACCAACAGGCATTTTCTCCTCCAGTCATTCACATGTTTCCTTATGTAACTGGTGCTGAAGCTGCTTGCCAAATCCAGGAGCTGGGAGACAGCACAAATGCTTCTAGCACTCTAGGTGAAGTTTAGGGGGGAAAGCCCAAACCCAAACACTGAAGAACTTGTACAAATCCATGACTGCAAATTGGGGGTGTTTCAAGTATATGCAGCTGTGCTGCACTTGAGAACCCATGCTAGCCTGGGGCAGCACTGGTGCCCTGACCACCATCTGCAGAGGATGTCTGGCCTAATGAGCTGACACAGTCCAGGGTAGAGAAGCTGGGAGCCATTTTTCTTATGAAATATTAAAAAAAAAAATGGGTAGTACAGAGAGAAGAGCCCCTGGGAGGCTGGAAGCAGCTGGATTACTCTCCCGAATAGTGTTTTGTGCTGACAGAGTCTGGAGGTAGCTTGCAGATTTCTGGATGCTGGGACAAGTGAAAACCAGTTCAGGTATATCCTCTGCTTTGTGATTTTTGGGTGGCACTGGAGCTGGCAGTGAGAAGCATCCAAGGAGGGAGAAGCCCTGAAGCCCATTCCCACCCACTGCAGGGAAAGAAGAAGCTGCACCCACAATGTCCAAGGGACACGACTCCCTGCTCACCCAGGCACAGCATCCTTGAGCCACCTGGTACACTTGGATCCCTGCTTTGCCCACGAGGCAGTTGTTCCCTCTCCAGTATGTGCCATACACTGGGCTTTTGGTTTGTTTTTGAAGGGAAAAAACAATCATATATTTGCTTTGTTTTAATCTCATGAGTAATTCCTTCCTATTGCTCTGTAGTGGCCTAGAAAAGGACAGCATCATCTCCACTGTAGCAAGAAGGCTTCTCCCAGGGCATAAAATTTTAATTAGGAACAATCACGCAGCCTTGAAATGGGAATTGTGAGCAGCAAAAAAAGTCAAACCATCAATAAAATATTCAATGGTAGAAATGTATTATTGACACAGCCTTTAGAGTGGATAAAAGTGGAAAGGCAGGGGAGCCAGAACGGGTATCGAGCCTTGCTCAGTTAAATAACATGCAGGGACCTGCATGCTTGCCATGCCATTGCACGTCCCCTGTACTGGGAGGAATATAAGTCACCCACAGGTGGGGAGTTTCCTAAGGTAATGAATGAGTTTGGTTAATGCCTCTCCACAGACCATGGCATCCACCACAGCAGGATGAGAGGTGCTAATCAAACTAATTTTTTACCTTAGGAAATGCCACTGCCTTTGCAGCAGCTGGGTGACAGTTTACAGGACACAAAATGGAAAAAAAAAAAAAAAAAATCTGCAAAGTGCCACAGCCTTAAACAGAAAAAAGCTAGCCCCTGGCTACGGTGCTCTCCATAACTCCACATCTGATTCTCAGACCACAGTGGCGGAGAGGGCTGAGTTACACTGTCCCCCATCCCATGCAACAGTTCCAAATCCTGCATCCCAGTCAGGTGGCACCAGCTGCAGGGTCTAATCTGCTGTGATATACATTTTTTAAAAACTTATTTCCACACCCCCTTGCCCCCAAGAAAGATTTGTGCTGGTTTAGCCCATCAGATAACAGCTGAACAGAAATAATCTGCAAAACCAATAATCAAGTAATGTATAAGCACAAGGCAAAAACCCCATGCCAAAATCAGAGATTCAAATTAATTTTCTGCCCCCTTTTTCCTTGTGGGAATTGCTGTAAGTGATGACCCTTTTCACTTTATTCCCATTTATTTTGCAGAAAGCAAAGTTACAAATGTATCCCCAAAAATGAAAGATCCAGTTTTTAACCTGCAGGGGTCAGTTTTCAGGACATGCTGAGGACTTCATGTAACATCCCAAAATCTGGCCCTGTCCAAGGCAAGCAGGTTTTCCGAACCCACTTTTTAGGTGTTTTTCTACTAAGCAGCACTGAAATGCTCTTTACAACCTACATCACCCTCTGCTTCTCTTCTTAGCAAGGTGGAGTCTCATTTTAAAAGCAAGAGAGTCAAAAAAATGAGCACAAGAAACCCAAAAAGGAAACGAGCAGGAGAGAAACTTGATACAGTTGTATGGAGCAAACGTATGTTTAATGAATTTTCCCCCAAGATATGTGATTTAAGAGGGAAGTCGGGGCAAGGACCACCCACCACCTCCCCACAGTTCAAAAAAGACAACTCTGAAATTGCATCTCCCTGCTGCAGCAGCTCTCCAGAGCAGCTAACCAGAGACACAGGATACAGCTACACCAGCACTCTTCCAACAAAGCAAACTTTAATCCTTCAATATAATTTGGACAACCTGCTCAACTGTGGTGGCACCTTGAACATTGGCTTTGAGAGGAGCACATCCCTGAGAACCAGAGCCCCGCAGAGCCTCAGGGAAGATACAGATGGAGAGCAAGAGCCAACTATCCTGTTTGAGTTATCCAGGTACAGACAGAGGGTCCTGAAGGCAAATGGAAGGTTCCTCCTTACCTGCTCCTATCTGCAGCTGAGCACCATCCCCTTCGCCTCCTGTCCTAAAATACTCTGAGCTGTTGCTGTGCATTATTAAAATGCTGCCATGTTTTATCCCAGAGATGTCCACCCTCTCACCAGAGACAAACTTCATCTGCTGGCTGTAAAGCACTTTGTGATTTAAAAAAAGAAAAAAAAAAAGAAAAAAGAAAAAGAACAGCATGTGCGTAAGATGCTTTTGGTCATAAAATACTTACAGCTTTAATTCAGCAAATGGAAAGAGATGGCTTGGAAATTAAATAGGTGGCCATGAGGTACGAAAACTGCTTGGATGTACCCGTTGGGTACTGGACCAGGAGCTGGTGGAGCGGCTCGCCCTGGGCCACAACAGCACACTCATACTCACTTTGCTCAAATCCTTCCACAAAGATTTATTGAAAATTCAGACCGCAGCACACAGGATTACATTTGTACGTGGAAAGCGGGGCTTTATGGCAAACACTGTGCTCAAGTAACTTTTTTTTTTTTTTGCATATGATACATTGAAAACAGGCTTGGGGACCTCCTGGACAAACCCATCCCCTCCCCAAACCTATTTGGTTTTGCAATTAAAACACTGGGACAGGTGAATAAAAACTGAGAGTAACTACTGGCCATCAAGTAAAAAAACAAAAACAAAAAACCAGTGAAACATCACCAAGAACATTTTGGTCCTGCTTCCCACCTGTGCTGCCACCACGGAAGGGCTCATTCTGTGATTTTTTTTGTTTTAAAAACAAGTTGAAAAGTTAAGTGGATTTAAGCAAAACAAGCCCCTGCCGCTTGTTGCCTGCTCCCTTGAAACCTGGTTTGTGGCACCATGGAAAAGTGGTTTTTACTACAGGTTTCTTATAATAATAAAAAAGAAGATGGGAGCAGAAATTTGTCTTAAAGCTACTCTTGAGCCTCCCCTGCAGCCAGTGAAGAGGCTGTTTGCCATGGCTCCATTTGCTGCAGCAAAATGCTGTAAAACCTGTTAACTTGCTCCGTCCAGGTGAGGCTCCAGGCAGGTGTCCATGGCAGCTTTGCTCTCCTAGTCAAAGGAGCAAGGACTTCTCCAAATGCACAATGGATTTTTTGAAGAGGCTACACAGAACGAGAGCACTGCTGTTTTCTGTTGAATACAGAAAGTACTTTAAAAAAAAAAATAGAATGAGGGGGTTGCATCCATCCACGGGGGAAGCGGGTCACTTTGTGTCATTTGTCTCTGGTTTTATTTTACAGTCTGTAAAAATACTCTGTCTGGTTGTCCACATCCATTCATGATATAAAGGAGTAAAAAATAAATAAATAAATATATATATAAAATATGGTTTATTTATACAGTTACACTTGGAAGGCAATCAATCCTCCACTGGCTGGGCCCTTCTACCTCCAGATGCTCTGTCTGGTTGATACCACTGCAAGACAAGACAAAAAAGAACCTGAGCAACCTCATCATGGCAGGCGAGTGCTCGTGAAAAAAAAGGAGAATGGGAAACAGGACATATGCAAGTGCAAAGCCTGGGATGGAAGATGACGACACAGACGCTGCAGCATCTGGTGAGATGGGGATGGATGTTTTGGGCTGTGAGGAGGACAACAGTAGGGTTTTGCTGAGGGGATGGTGGCCGAGGTGGGAAGGGCATGCAGGCAGTATTGCTACAGTGGGCAGGGACATCACAGCTTTCTTTTGGTGCACCTGAAAACATGGTGCAAGATGCAAAAGGGGTTGCGGGAAGTGGAAAGGGTTTTTGGGTGAACCAGTCCCCAAGCTCTCTTCCCACACCTCAAGTGGATGAACTGCAAGACAGGGCCTGGGGGAGCAAAGTCCTTCTGACTGTGAGGATCAGGTGCGTGACCACTTAAGGAGCCTGAACATACATAAGTCTATGGGACCTGATGAGATGCATCCCAGAGTCCTGAGGGAATTGGCTGATGTAGTTGCCAAGCCACTCGTGATGACATTTAGTCATGGCAGTCAGGTGAAGTCCCTGGTGACTGGAAAAAAGGGAAACATCACACCGATTTTTAAAAAGGGTAGAAAGGAAGATCCTGGGAACTACTGACCTGTCAGCCTCACCTCTGCGCCTGGGAAGATTGTGAAACAGATCCTCCTAAAAGCTATGTTAAGGCACATGGAGGACAGGGAGGTGATTCAAGACAGCTAGCATGGCTTCACCAAGGGCAAGTCCTGCCTGACCAACATAGTGGCCTTCTACAATGGAGTAACTATATCAGTGGACAAAGGAAGGGCTATGGATGCTGTCTATCCGGAGTTCTATAAAACCTTGACACAGTTGGCCACAACATCCTTCTCTCTAAATTGGAGAGAGATGGATTTGATAAGTGGACTTTTCAGTGGATGAGGATCTGGCTGGATGGTCACATCCAGAGAGTAGTGGTCAATGGCACAATGTCTGGATGGACACCGGTAACAAGTGGTGTCCCTCAGGGGTCCACTGGGACCAGTACTGTTAAATATCATCTTCATGACAGACAATGGGATTGAGTGCACACTCAGCAAGTTTGCAGATGACATCAGGCTGAGTGGTGCAGTTGACATGACTGAGAAACAGGATGCCATCCAGAGGGACCTGGACAAGCTGGAGGAGTGGGCTCATGTGAACCTCATGAGGTTAATAAGGTCGAGTGCAAGGTCCTGCACCTGGGTGAGGGCAACCCCAGTATAAATATAGGCTGGGGGATGAAGGGATTGAGAGCAGCCCTGTGGAGAAGGACTTGGGGGTACTGATGGATGAGACTGGACATGACCCAGCAATGTGTGCTTACAGCCCAGAAAGCCAATTGTATTTTGGGCTGCATCAAAAGGAGCATGGCCAGCAGGTCAAGGGAGGTGATTCTGCCCCTCTACTCTGCTCTGGTGAGACCCCACCTGTAGCACAGCATCCAGCTCTGGAGTCCTCAGTACAGGAAAGACATGGACCTGTTGGAGGGGGTCCAGAGGAGGGACATAAAAATTATCAGTGTCCTGGAACACCTCTCCTGTGAGGAAAGGCTGAGAGAGCTGGGGTTGTTCAGCCTGGAGAAGAGAAGGCTCTAGGGAGATCTTATTGCAGCCTTTCAGTACTTAAAATAATAAGAACGGGGACAGATGTTTTAGAAGGGCGTGTTATGAAAGGTCAAAGGGTAATGGTTTTAAACTAAAGGAAGGGAGATTCAGGCTAGACAGGAGGAAGAATTTTTTTTACAATGAGGGTGGTAAAATGTTGGGAGAGGTTGCCCAAAGAGGTGGTAGATGCCCCATCCCTGGAAACATTCAAGGCCAGGCTGGACAGGGCTCTGAGCAACCTGATCTAGTTGAAGATGTCCCTACTTGTTGCAGGGGAGTTGGACTAGATGACCTTTGAAGGTGCCTTCCAACCCAAACTATTCTACGATTCTATGGAGAATAAGTGACTCCTGTAAAAGATAGGAGCCAAATCCTCCCCACCTTAACCTTAGCAAGGTCTTAGCCCCAAGGGATGTGGGGCCACAGGAGAGATGAGTGGCATCCTCCACAGCTCCCAGCAGGGTGGAGAGCCAGACTTGCCAGCATGTGAGCCCCTGAGCAGCAGAGCGGAGGCTGCCAGGGTATAAGATTCACTCTTTCTAATGGCATCTATGAATAGCTCCGGCCTCCTGCTTCCAGCACACGCTCGCTCTCTGCACCCCATTTTGGGCAGCAAAAGCCTCTCTCTTCTTCCCATGCATCCTCCCCATCCCAGCTTGCACTCCTGGGGCCTGCTGGGATGTACGCACCCTCAGGGTTCAGGCTGGACACCAGGGGCTCCGGCAGAGTCCTGGGATGGCTAACGAGCTGCTTACTGCTGGCTCGGGGAGGTGAGTCAGTGCCGGTGGTGAGAGGAAAACCTACAGGATAGGAAAAAACACCTGGTTCAGGCAGGGCTTGTGCCTCCTGTGCTCACTGAACACAGCCACTGCAGTGCTGCAGGGCAGCCACATCATCCTCCCAGTGCTCTGGAAGAGAAACAATTGGGTCCCTGTTTTCCCCCATCCCCTTCCATGAGAAACCCCCACCACATTCTCTTACCCCTTCAAGGATGCAGATATGGCCCCAGGCACCACACTTGCCCTTCCCTCACCAAACACAAAGATGCTGACCCTCAGCCACCTGCTTTTTGCTGCTGCCTCTGTAGTGGCATGCAGCAATGCTGCAAAGGAAAGCTCCCAGCAGCTGCCCCGGCCCCAAAAAGCAGCAACACAGGATCCAACCCCTGAGCATGGCTATGAGCAGTCCTGAGGCTTCAATAGGGAGGAGGAAGGAGCCCCAGGGCTGGCAAACCTCAGAGACCCCCTGGGGTGGTGAGCAACCATCATGCCAGCAGTGAAACCTCATCCTGCTGCCTAACCTCAGTACCCAGGGCAGAACTGGCCAGCTTTGGGGCCAACCCCCTTAGCTAGGGGAGGTAGGGAGTGGGCAGGGGTCCCGCGGAGCAGCCCCCGCGGCCGAGCCAGCGGCAGCGTGCTGACCTCCGTTTTTCCGGCAGGCTGGCAGCTCGCGCAGGCTCGGCTCCGGCTGGGCATCCTCCTCGGACCTGGCCTGCAGGACGGTCACCGTGGCCCCCGTCTGCTGAATAAACTGCTGCAAATTACACTGCCTCAGCTCCTTATTTAACTCCTCCAGCTCTTGGGTCTGGGCCTGCAAAACACACACCAAGGGGGGAGACAGGGTGAGCTGCGTGTCCCCCCCATGCTCCAAAATCAGCTGGCAGACATCCCCCAGGGCTGCTCCCCTAGCTGGGGCTCACCCTGCCAGAGTTGGCAGAGGGGACCTCGGGGGTACCACAGCTTAGCTGCCCCTCTCCGAGAGCCTGCGGGAAGTGGGGTGCCCAGGTGGCAGGGATGAGGAAGGCCTTGTTTTGGGAACAGATCTGCTTTGCTCTGTCTCCACAAGAGGGTGCAAGCGGTCGCCACATGGCAGCCGCCCCCAGAGACGCTGGATGCAAACGAGATGCTTAAGACGAGATGCTGCAAGGAAGGGGAAGGGCAGCGGCAGCTACCACTGCCTGGCTGGGCAAAAGCTTTTCCCTTTTGCTCCACCAAAGGGGACCCGGTGGGTGGAGGGCAGGCGTCACACAGTGCCTGGACACCCTGATGCTGGGGGCTGGGACAGGCATACCAGGGGGCATCGTGGCTCAGTCCCACGGCTGCCATCAGTACACTGCACAGCCCCCTGCCATGAGCTTGAGGCCCTGCACAGCTTGCATGGTCAAAAGACTTCATGCACAGGCACCATGGGGACCTATGCTACCCGCCTCTGTGACTCCTTTATCCAAGATGACATTTACCCACTTACCAACCCTTCACAGGCACCATTTGCTCAGCACCATCAACTATTCTGGAGTGGGGCAATGCCGTGCTCCCCATGTACCAGCCAGCAGGAGCCCCTGCCCAGACACAACTTGCACAGAGAGCGATGGGTGTTGGACCCTGCACTGGCTGGGTAAGAGAGGTGGTGCCCCCCTGACA
The DNA here is from genome assembly GCF_036013445.1 of Caloenas nicobarica. Taxonomy (NCBI): domain Eukaryota; kingdom Metazoa; phylum Chordata; class Aves; order Columbiformes; family Columbidae; genus Caloenas; species Caloenas nicobarica. The sequence goes on along the minus strand of NC_088249.1, from coordinate 49,357,393 downwards.
GTGGTCACTGCTGCTGAGACACCTCCCTGCACCCAGCCTCAGGTTCATTGGCCAGGTGGGGCAGGACCAACCCCACTCAACCCATTAGCCCCATGCCACTAGACACTGGTCCCATCCCCACCTGAAGGTCCCACCACCCCATGGGGCTGCTCAACCCCATCTTATCTACCTGCAGATTCCTTTCAGCTTCCTCTAGGGCTTTCTCCACGCTGGCCAGGTTGCTCTCCAGCTGGGTGCCTTGCTTGACCTTGGCCTCCAGGTCTCTCTTCATCTTGGCAGCCATGTCCTCCAGCTCTGTGGGGCTGGGCATAGGAGTCTCCTTCCCCCTCTTGGCCCTCTCAGCCATCTCCCACTGGATCTCCTCCTGCAGGGCTTCAGTCTGGGCACTCAGCTCATAGATCCTCTGGGTGTACTCCTCCAGGCTGGCCCGCAGGCTCCTAACCCGCTCCTGCCGCTCCCGCTCACACTCCTTCTCCAGCCAGAGCTCACTCTGCCAAAACTCCTCCTCGCCCAGCTCTGTCTCGTTTCTCCGCACCAGGTGCTCCAGGTAGAGGATCTCATCCTCCTGGCCAGCAAGCCGGCCACACTCCCAGAGCCGTAGGTCCGTCTCCAGAGTGACCCCATGGGCCTCCAAGGAATGCAGTTGCTCCTGTTGCCACAGCACCCTCCTAAACAGTTCCTCCTTGGAGGGCTGGACAACTCCACTGCCTTCCAAGTCCATCCCTTCCCGCACTTGGTGCCTCCAGCGGCTCATGGCAAATGGGTCACTGGAGCCTGTAGGACCCAAGCTGAAGGTCATGGATTTTTTTGGCTCCCGGGAACGGGGTGCATCTGTGCTGGCAGGTCTGGGCTTGATGGGCAAGCTGGCCCGGATGAATGTCCTCTCGGGAGCTTGGGGAGCACCCTCTGAGGAGGGCCGCTCGGCCACACTGGGGCCCGTCCGCCGCAGGACAAACTGCACATCACTGGCATACTGCCCACACTTGGCCAGGGACTCCAAGGGGCACTCCAGCGGCAGCAGCTGACGCTCCTTCTCCCGCAGCTTCTGCACCAGCACATAGCGGCCCGTCTGACCTGCCAGAAGGAGGTAAGCACCTCAGATGGGGAAAGCCATGGCCAGCAGTGGTGTGCCAAGGCCGCTGTCCCACGGGCAGTGGCTGGTGACATCCCCACCACCCTGGAGTAGGACCCATACCCACCCAAGGTCTCTTCTTCCCAGTAAGCACCTGCAGATGGGGCATCCCCTCAGCAGATGCCTCCACCCACAAAGGGCATACCCCCAGCAGGTGGGGATGGCTCACCGATGGCCCGCGCCAAGGCAATAACCACTTCTTGGCAGGTAGTTTGTTCTGAGACGCCGCAGACGACCCTCTGGATTCCATCCACCCAGACCTTCAGCTCCATCCCACTGGCTACCAGGCCTCAGGCACACTGGTTCATCGCAGGACGGGCTGCCTGAGAGGAGAAAAGAAATCAGGTTTTCATCTCAAGCCACTAACAAGGAATACAAGATGCTTTAAGAGCAGCATAATTACATCATCTTTAATGCCAGCACCCTGTAATGCCTAGCCCAAGCAATGACCCGCTGCCACCATCCACCCATCTCTGCATCTCCCCCTGCACATAGATTGCATTTTTGTTGATATTATTAAAACAATGATGTTAATCTAAAAAACCAAACCAAACCAAAACCCAAAAAAACCACCAAAAAACCCCAACACAACCAAAAAAACCCAAACAAACCAACCAAACACCCAAGTTTTTATCTTTTGCTCTAGTCTGGGCAGCAGGTTCAAATAAATCTTCCCATAGCAGAAATGGTTTGTGCGCCTGCATGGTGCCCAGAAGATGCCCAGGTTATTTCTGCCATGAGTGCAGACTTTTAGTGGGTTTGCTGGACTTTCACTGTGATTTATCTGACAATTTGGCAGCACAGCACCATGGGATTTTCCAGACCATATTGGAAAAGGCAGAGAAACTGCCGGCTGCCCACCCTTGCAACGGGATACTGAGAGAAGGTGCAGATAATGCACATTTTAATCTATTTACCTCCATCTCACTTTACCAGAGAGGGATTAAGAAATTAAAATAAAGCCCCTTTCTGCACAAAAACATGACCAAAGGTGGGGTTTGGGAGGGGGAGCTAGGCACAAATGCCCGCAGCGAAGCCTGGGCTCACCAGGGATGCTATGTGCAACACCGAGGCCCAGCCTGGCTCACATCTGGCAGTTACTTCTCCTATGTTAAAATAAAACCTGTTAGTTTGGTTTCACCTAACTCCTGCCTCTTCCAGCAGCTCAACAATAAAATTGAGCATAAGCTGTAAAGAACTCAAATATTTGAGCTTATAGTGTTTTCAAACACTGTGCAAACAAAGATGGATCTTTTCCCCCCCATAACACTGTTTTTTCTAGCATCAGGCTTGTCTGAAAGCTCCTGATAGAAGAATGTATATAGGAAATTTCCAGGCTCTTGGTCCAGAGGGTCCCAAACCACTTTCCCAACTAATCCAGCTGGTCACAGCCTCTCTATCCCTTAGCTCCAGCTCTCCCAAGTTTGCAGCTGGGCTGCGAGAAAGTTTCATCTTGGGTTAAACACCACTTCTTGCTTACTTTTTGCTGCCTGCTTGAGTAATCGAAGCAGGGGCTTAAACGGTCCTGCCTCCGGCAATGAGGGATTTTAATCATGGTGCCAGAAAGGCAAGGAGAAACCGGGGAAGACACGGTTTGGCGAGGCTGTTGCCCATGAGTGCTGGGTCCCATCAGTGTCACCCTCCTTCCCACCTCAGAAATGTGGGCACGAAGCAGCTGCCACAAATACCTCGATGCTGAGCTCATGTTTGTCTTGGCTAGGCAGCTGGGGAAAACAGGTGGGGGTAAAGAGCACCTTGGGCTCAGTCGACCTCTCCGTGAGCCCAAAACCACTAAAATTTGCAAGGTTTAGCCCAATTTATTTTCAAAGCTGGGATTTGGTACCGCTCCCCCCACCCTGTGCACTCAAGGCTGCAACTGGCCCAGCACAGAGCAAAGTCCAGGTGCTGCCATGGCACCACCCAGCTCACACCCGTAGCCACCGACCCACCCCCTTCCACTCCCCCCCCCCGCCCCGCACTCTAATGCCAAATTTGGGATGGCAACACATCCTGGGGAGCATTGCCTCCACCCTAGCCAAGGACCCAGCTAGCATCGAACCCAGCTTCCCCTGCCCTGACCCTGCAGGGAGCCCAGGAGCCTAAAAATAAATTAGAAAAAATAACCCAACTGGTTGAGTCACATCACACAGCCTCACCCTGATGAAAAAAATCCAGTGGCTGCCAAACGCTGCTGGGTGCAGGAACAGGATGGCTGCCGGCACACCAGTCCTAGGTACCTGTTTGGGTTCAAACCTGGCACTAACCTCCAGCCCCACCTCCACTGGCCACCCTGGCAATCATTTACCAGCAGCCAGCACACAGCACATCACTGCCAAAAAGCTGGGAGCGGCTGTGGCCAGCTTTTCTTCTGGTATGGGGCAAACCCCCCTAAAAAGCAGCCAGTGCATCCCTCTCCACTGCATTTCTCTGTCACATCTCCCAGCACCCCAAAATCCCATCATTTTTATTATTATTTCCTTAAATCCTTGCAAGTGCAGGGGTCCCTGTTAACCGACTGCTCACTGTAACCGCTTGGGTTTTTGGGGGTCACCATCCCCAGCTCACTGCTGGATACAGGATATTTTCTGCTCCCTTGCAATGGGGTGGTAAATAGGGCTGGGAGCTGCTCTTTCCTCTGCCTACCCTCTCCACTCCTTCCCAGAGCAGAATCAGATCCCCCAGCCCACCCAAAATTAGCCCAGCTGCCCCTCTTCCCCCATAGCCCTCATGGAGGAGCTGATGGGATGAAGGCACCTCATCCTCATCTCAGGGGCCCAGCGATGCTGTTCCCACCCCCCCAGTCCCTGCTCAGGGCAGGAGGGACGCAGACCATCACAAACTACACGTGGCATCTCACCCCCTATATCCCACCATGGCAGCATCACCCTGGTTCAAAAAAAAAACAAATACACCACAAGCCACCAGGCAATAAACCCCAAAACATTCACCTTGCCCCCAGCATCATCTCTGCTGTTGCACCTCCTGGCTCTTTACCATCGCTCCTAAAAAAAATCAGCAGCTGAGGGGCAGTCTCATTGCACCACTTGCAAATATGACCCCCCCCTTTCCCCAAGCTTCACTGCCCACCCCCTGCTTTAATTAGTAGGTGCCTTCACCAGGTAGTAAAAAAAAGGCCTTTTTTGGGGGGGAAGAAGCACTTCTCAGCAGGAGGCCAGTTTCCAGCTTCCTCTGTTTGTATTCACCCTAGGAGGTCACTTTGATCATGAACCAGAAGTGCAGGCAGCTGTCAGGCCCTGCCAGCCGCCCCCAAAACAGCACAGGTAAGTCTGCAGGTGGCTGTGGGCACCACGACATGTGATGGCTGCTCCCACTTTATTTTTATTTCCCTCTCCACTATGGATTTCTAAATAATTTTTATTGGAAGCAGATTAACAAAGTGACTAATTTTCTGCTCTCTTCTCCATGTGATGAGTCCTAAAATTGAGGGTAGGGATGATTCATACTATGACTTCAACAAATATCCTAACTGGGAGCTGGAATTTCAAATGCTGACACACACACAAAACCAGGAGAAAAAAAAAAAAAAAAAAAAAAAAAAAAAAAAAAAAAAAAATCACACAACCCCCCAGAAAAAAGCACAGAACAAAAAAACACACAAACAAAAAAAACCCCCAAACGATCACCAAAAAAACCCACCAAAAAACCCCCACCAAACCCCCCAAACCTAAAAATTAACAATCTCAGATCTTGCAGATTTATTTTGTTTCCTGGCACTGCCGTCTCCTAGCCTCCCCAAAGCTGTTGGACTAAAGGAAGAGCAGATGAAGGAGCATTTCTGCACGTCAGGGAGGACACATATTTTGTGCAGCTCCTGCAAACTGCCATCCTGATAGCTGCCAGGCCTTGCAAGGGTTCAGGGATCTCCTTGGACCTGAAATAACACACATCCAGCCAAGAAAACTGGCCAGTCACCCTCCTTACAGAAGAGAGGGCCACCACTGATTTGCAGGTACAGCTCCGGTGTTTCCTACAGGGGCTTCTAAAAGCTGAGACAGCACCTTCCAGCCAAGGACTGCAAACACTTTACCTGTGCCTTTCTCCCACATCTTGCCACACACAAGGAAAAAAAAAAAAATCTGGTAGGAAAATAACCAACAATTTTACACCTAACATCAAGGCCAGCTGCAACCCAAATCCCTCTGCAATCCAAACCCCTCTGTTTAACAAGCTCTAAACAAGTACCATCTGGGACAAGCATGAAGGTTTTGAGTTGAGCATCCTGCCAGTGCTGAGGTTTCACCCATTCGGGGAGTTTTGCTCTCTTTTCTTACTATGGCCACCCCCTGCAGAGAGCTGGGTATAGGGCTGGGCAGACAGGAGAGCAAAGGCACAGGGAGAACTTCTCAGCAAGCCTAATTAAAACTGCAAAAAGCCAGAAGACTAGCCTTTTGAGTCAGCGTTTGGGCTGGAGGTAGGATAATAAAAACTCAAAATTGATAAATAAAGATGTATTTGTACTTGAGAAGAAGGACCAAGGTGTTCATGGGGACCAGTGGCTCTGCATCGCTTTGGATGCATTCTAGGCAGATGCTGGTGTACTCTCGATCATTTTATTCCTGCTTTGAACCCAACTCTCTTGCTCCTCCCCAGTGCTGGGGGTGATGCTCATCACAGGTGCAACGCAGACACAAGTTAAAAAAAGCCCAACACATGAGTAAAGAGCAAGCAGTGAAGGGAGGTAAGGAGTGGCCCTGTGCCACCATGTGACATGCCACAGTGCTGGCAGGCTGGCTGTGACTCACTGCCCCAGATCAGCTGCTGCAGTGACACATCCAGAAGCTATTTAGTGTTTCCAGAGGTCCCTCCCTGCCAGAAGCACTGGCCTCAGCTCCTGGGCACCAAAGGGAAGAGATGGTACTTGCCCACATGCTGAAACCCTCTGGTGGGAGAGAAGCCTTCCCATTACTCAGGTGTGGAGAGGTGACCCAACATGGAGAAGATCCACAGAGGACTGTAGCCTCCTAATGGTGCTCACCCCCTCCTGTTGGAGGGGTCTGCCTGTGGTCCAGCACATCAACACTCTCCTCCTGCCTCAGGTCCTTCTTTTGGAGCAGCCTCACTTGTTGGGTGTTGCAGGGGAAGAGCTGCTGGGTGTTGCAGGGGTAGAGCAGCTCTGCTGGGTTTTCCGTGCCATGTCCATCCCAGGCCAGAAGTTGATGGCTGCAGTCAAAGGTTGAGGCTGTGGCCAAGGGTTGATGCCACTGACAGGTCCAATGCTGGGCAGAGATTAGCCATGGCAAGGGTTGAAGCTCCCAGGCTTGCAGTTCCCACACTGGGTGGAGATGATCACCCACAGCTCTGAATGAGCTGTCCATGCAGCAGACTCTGGCAACCACCAATGGCCACCGCCACCACAGCAAGGAGCACCAGGCAAGGCCTCGCCTGCAGCCATGTGGTACAGCACCTTTCCACAGTGCCATGCTCAACCTGAGGATGCTGGCCCTGGGATCCTGAAGGGACACCATCTCCTGGCCCCATGCAAAGGAGCCAAGAGGACCACCCACCAAAGAGGTCATTGTCGTCTCCTGCCGTGTGGGGGCAGGATGCAAGCACAGGGCTCCAGCCCAAGGAAGCAAATGGGTTACTTCATCCCAGCGCAAAGAGCTAACAGGGGTTAAACAAACTCAAGAGGTGACAAACTAGTCTTACCAGAGCAGTCACAGCCCAGAGAGGCAGCTCTTCATCCTTCTGCCATCACGGGGAGGGTGTGCAGGCGTTACTCACCTCCCAGGCCTATCGAAGCCACCAGCTCTTACGCAAGGCGGCCGCAAGCACCCAAGAGCAAGAAAACAGCAAGTATAGGGCTCTAATTCACACCCCAGTGGCTTATTTAGGGGTGGCCATAATAGTCTTCATATCCTTGGTGCACCAATCATGCTCTGTCCAGCTCCCTGCTCGGCCATGGCATGCCTGACGGCAAACTCCAAAAAAATCAGCAAATTACTGATACCAGTAATTTCAAAACCACATGAGGGGTTTGTGGATTCCGCTTCCCTCTCCTCCTTCCACTGGAGAAACCACAGCTGGGGACAAGGAAAACCACTGCAAATGTATCCTGAAGGTGCAGCTTTACCAGAAATGTGCAGATGGATCCCATCCCATGTACACCCCTGGGCTCTGTTGCACCTTGATAGCAAGTGGCTTCTGCTGGTGGCATCTTATGATGCACAATGCACACCTGGCATCTGAAGAAGTTAAGTCTATGTTTCAAAGGCTTTTTGCACCCAAAGGAGATCGAAGGGCCAAGACCAAAAAAGCTAAGTCCCATAGCACTTGCACTGCTCAAGAGATGAAGCATCACTTGTAAACCTGAAGCCACAGATCACCACCTAAGTTCCCCGGCACTCCAAAGGGGACATGTCCCACACAGTAGGATCTTGCAGGAATTGCCCAAAGAGATGGATTTCTGGAGAGCCATAAGTACCACATCAGCAACTCCCCATTAAGAGCCAAACAGAAGCTTGGACATTTTCTGCTCCACTTCCTCCCCAAAATTACAGACCCACACTAACATGCTTAGGGTGTACTGGTGAGGCTGGATGATGCTGAACAAGGCAGGAAAAGCCAGGGACGAATCCTGCTGAGGGCTGCAACAGAAACCCATCCGGGTCTCAGGGTGACAGCCTTCAACAGCGATGTAGGGAAGGGAGGCTCACATCCTGGCTGATATAGAAGAGCTCACCCCATCCCAGCTCCACCTATAGAGATTTCTCTCACCATTTCTTTCACTCAAGCTTTTGGTCTGCTACAGCATTGGACCCACACAAAGCTTTCAAAAACAGCACTGGGACAAAGCTGGGGAACATTTTTTCCCCTCTCAAACAAGCCAAGATTTGTGGCCACGGCAGGCCATCATTCAGAGCCATGTTGAAATATCAAGGATTATGGGCAGTGATGATGTTTCAGGGGTGTTTACTAGCCAGTCCAACTCACAGATGAGCAACCAACTGAAAGCTCATTATAAATTAAAATATGCTCCCCCCCCCGCACTGCACACACTCATGTTACAGCATTTCAGCCTGGAAGCGATGGATCATCTTCACCTTAATGCATCGTATTTCTCTCTTGCAGCACTCATGTTTACTGTCCACGGCGGCAGAAGAGCTGGCAAGGCTGGCATAAAGATGAAGGTTTGCAAGGGAAACATTAGCAGCACCTGCTATTGCTGTAACCATTGCCATCAATCCCAGATGCATAGGTGAAGTGCAACTTCTCGAAAGCAGCTAAGAGTAATTTCATAGTTTCTTCTCAAGGGGGTGAAGCAAAATTAGCAACAATGTGTAGATTAGATGGGAAAGAGGAAAGGCTCTTGCACTACAACTCTCCTTTTTCTCTTGAGCAATTTAACTCCCCCAGATGCCAAGCCCAGGAGAGGCTGGGGAAGTATTTAGGTGTTTGGCTCCCAGCACAGGGGCAAGGCTGGGTCTCTTTGGGCTCTAGGCTGACCAAAATCAGCCTTGAGGATCAGGTGTTGGACTTGAAAACCCTTCAGGATTGCATCCATCCCTCATTTTTTCCCTAAACTATTGCCTTTATTTTTAATAGAAAATTATTTGTTGCTTGCTCTTTGGCTGTCACGGCACTGCTGTACAGCTGCAAGCCCCAGCGCAGCATCACCGGGATGCCCAAATGCCTGTTTGTTTTCAGGGGGTGACTCACAATCCAGCTCTTAAAAGCCAAGCTCTGAGGGGTATTTGCCAGATCATCTGCACAGAAACACAACCCTGGCACGCATCTGCCAGCAGGTCCAGCATCTCTGCCGTGTTTGCCTTCCACAGCCGTCGCCAGTGAAAGTATGATTCAATTTGTGAATATTACTCCATTGTTACACACAGCCCATTCCTCAAGTCAGAAAACAGCTTATATTTCTCATCACATGGGACGCAAGAGGAATGCTGCAAATCTGGAGACGCAAAAACCAGTTCAAGCCTTTGAAATACTCTGAAGTACCCAAAGTACCTGATTTCTCTTCTACAGCCAAAGAGGAGGAAAAGTGTTACCATTTCCTCCAGATTTCCAATTTATACCCCTTCTAATGTCAAGACCAAAATGGTGAAAACCCAACCAACGAGCTACTTCTCCCAATGCCTCCAGAAGGCCCAGAAATGTGCAGCTTCTTCATAATGCTCATCCAGTGCAGCCCAGAGGACAAGATGCACTTTGGCCACCTACAAAGCAAGGGGAGAGAGGCACTGACCTGCTGCCTTCCCTGTCTCATCTCAAAGTGATCAAGGATGTAATTTTCATACGATTACAGAAAAAAAAAAAAAAAATCAGGCTCCGCTGAGTAGAACCAAGGACGTGAAAAAGCCAAATTTACTACAAATATTCTCCCCCAACCTGCCTTCCAGCCTCCTTCAGAAGACCTGTCATCAGCCACCAGCAATCCTCTTTCCACTCCAACTCTCATCCTAAGGGAGACAGTAATTAACAAATTAGCAAATGCAAAACGGGGGATAAACCTTCTAGATTTTATTTTTCATTTCCAGAATAACTCGCAGTTTCTGATTCTGCTTTGGAAAGTGGCCACATGCCAAGGATGCACTGCTGGGTCCCACAGGAGAGGATGCACTGATGAATATGCAGGCACATGCTGCCACATATGTTTATTTATAACTTTGTAGGATTAGAAAGGCCTTTAATGACCATTTGCCAAGAGCTGAAATCGCTCCACTCTTTCTCTTTTACACAGAGATGCAGAGTCAAATAAACAAGTCACCCAGAATTAATCCAGGCTGAAACCTTTGATAAAACACTTGGGTATTTTAGAAGTCTCTGCTTTCACACTACCTGACACATGATTAATTAGGTGGGGGTGCTATCAATCCCTGCCTGAACCCATCCAGAGATAATAAGCTCTTTAAAGCACTAAAATGGACACGCATCTCTGGAGAGGCACCTCAATCCCCTATCTGGCAATAAAATGCAAAGGGCCATCCATCGGGTGTACAAGTCACTGTCCTTCAGTAAGCAATAAAGATCACGGCTGCATAACCAACTTTAATCCTCAAAACCTCCTTGCCAGGTGGTGGTGAACCTCTAGCTGAAGGGATTTCAATGCCAGCAAAGGGCTTCATCTCCCCCTCCAGAGGTAGGTGTCCTTCTTCTAAACACTGGGGGTCAAGGGCTCTGCTGGCGCTTGGTGATACCTGAAGGACCAAAATGTGATAGGAACTGCACCAGCCCTCCCACCTGCATGGAGAGGGAGCTGCAATAAAAAAATCTTGGGTTTTCAGCAGCATTTAGGAGCTTAATCCTCATGCAACTCATGCTCACCTAGGATCACATTGGAAAAACTCCGCCTTTTGAACCTTCTACCCCAACTTCTTTATACTCCTAGCAGGCCATTAAAAAGCCAAATGAATTCAAAGAGGAGAGCACCAAGTCCAACATCGCAACCTGAGCAATCCGCAAACTGTGTTAGAACACTAAAAAAGTTACTTGAGGCAAAGTAGACTGGACGGACAACTAGTCCTTGGCATGTAGCATCTCAAAGATGCAAAGCAATATTGTTTCTAGTGCATCAACTCCTGTGTCTCAGGGATATTTCCCTGCCTGAGTGGGAGCACAAATGTCCTTTCACAACATAAGGTGCTGAGTTTGTAAGATTTTTAAAAGACTAGAAAGAGCAATGAAAAAGGACTTAAAAAAAAATCCCCAAAAACTGCACCAAAACATACAGCAATCATTTCCATGGGACAAATCCCTGTGCAGATACAGCTTTTTCCCCACTGATGATGGGGCAGGTGGGAACACCTTGGACTAGGTATGATGTGGTACCACCTGGTGCCTGGGCTGGGTTAGCCCCGGGAAAGCCTCGCAAAGCCACCCCTTTGGGATCGGACCCAAGGACTCGATGAGATGCCCTGAGAGAGCCCTGTCCCAGAGAAATCAAGGTGGTGAGAAGGAGGAGAGACATCCTCAGAGCAAGCCTGGGAAACACCTAACTTTCTACAGGCACAAACCATTAAGCAAAGACCTGGGTGTATTGGTCAAGAGCCCAAGGAGACCACAAGCTGCTTTCTGACAATTAGTTAAGCTCATGTTGTCCCTCAGAGAAGCAGGGGAAGTCATGTAGCAGGAACCAGCCAGCACTGATCATGACATGCAAAGAGGTAAAATCCCATTCCCTGGTCCACCCAGCCTTCCCACTGCAAGTACACTTGGGTCTTTGCAGAAAGGAGCACTGCCACCTCCAAATACTGCCAGAACTTGGAAAAGAAAATAAATAAAACCCAGGAAGTGAAAATAGCAACCACAAAGCCTTCAAAATAATAATAATAATAATAATAATAATAATAATAATAATAATAATAATAATACCACCAACCCATCTTTATCCTCACCTAGAGAGGTCTGTGGTGTTCATACAACCTGCTGCACACCACCAGCCACCTCAGGCTAGCATGCAGGGGCAGAGATCAGCTCCTTGCTGCACACTTGTGTCTCCCAAGAAAAACGATATTCCCAGCAGGAACCATCAGACCAGCAAGAACACTAAAAAATGCCCTCCCTGCAATCCCTCAGCCAGACCACTTCACAACATTAGCTGAGTGCTCCCACCCCTTGCAAATGGCTTCTCCAGGTTGGCAGGAAAAACAGGGAGCAAAGGGGAGGCTGCTGCTCACTGGGCTTCTCTGCCAACTCAGCTGCTTTCCTATCAGGCACTACAGATGCCTCCAAAGTCCCTGTGCTTGGGAGCACAGTGCTACATATAACATGGAGGATGCTGGACCCCAAAATGCTGTTGAGAGCAGCATAGCATCCCATCACCAGTCTTCCTGGTACACATGAGGCACTTGAGGAAGTTTGAGCATGTGGCTCCTAAGACCAAGGAGCTCCAGCAGGTCCTGCACTGCAACAGAGGAAGCTTTTCCAAATTCAGGCAGTGCTCAACCGCCCCAAAGTTTCCAGCTCAGGGCTGACCCACTCATGTCTTCAGGTAAGAAGAGTTGCCTCCCCTCTCTTTTTTTTTTTTTTTTTTTTTTTTTTTTTTTTTTTTAGAAACAACAAGTTATTCTAGATGACTAGCATGGGGCAGCTGGAAGCACCCCAGCCCTCAAGAAAGTGCTGAATCCAGTCCATAAAAAGCCAGATAATCAGCTGCTTTTAAAGGCTCATGAACTTGGCATCTGAAAAATGGAAGGACATCAAATTGTTAGCAATCATGTACAATAATAGGATTTTGTTAAAAACCTTCTGTGGAGACACGCTTATGCCTTGATTTGACTACACAAGTTTACAAGGGCACAGACAAGTTGAGACAGATCAAGGAACATCCCTTAATAGGATGCTCTTAAAAAACAACACATGCACACAGAGCTAATACTTAAAACATCTCTCATGCCTTTAAACTCAGGCACAGAGCAACCCATCATCAAGCAGCACCTGGACTTCTTCCTACCTCACCACAGCACCTGACATCACACAAATTGAGGAAATATGCTGCTCCGAAGCCTTGGCATGCATATCATGGCCTCCCAGGCAGGTAGGGCCAACTCCTCCTCTGGATGTGGTCCCAAAGCATCATCTCCCCCAACACATACAGCAGAACATGGGCCTGGGTCACTTCCAAGCCACCACTGGAAGTTTTTCCCATAGCAGAATTCACAAACAGGGCAGGGTAGAAAGACGTTGAAAAACAGAGATGAGATGAACCAGGGGGGATGCTAGCAGATGCACTCAGGCAACATTTCTCTGCAACACATGGCTTCAGTGAAGACAGCCGTGACACAAGTCTCCACTCCAGAGATGAACAACACACGTTGCCAGAGCAGACCAGCTCCCACCCACGCTCCTTTTACATCCCATCCCCAAAACACAGGGTGTTTCAAAAAGATGGATCAAATTTCAAAGCAATAGTGATTTCAAACTGGGTCCATCTTTTTGAAACACTCAGCACAGAAGCTCCTCTATTTGCCCTGGTGCAGTAAGTCCCTGTATCTTCAGCAATTACACCACACTACCTTTTTTCATCAAGTTGTATTTCAAAGAGCAGGGAATGGAGCACCCTGGGATGACTCAGAACAGCTGTTGCTGCACTGCTTCAGCCAGCTGCCAGCCACTGCCGAAAGGTTTGGTCAAGCCTGGCAAGCTCCCCAGCACGCTTGCTGGGGCCTGTGGGTATCCAAAGCTACCAAGTGCCTGACCACAGCCATAACTCACTTTTCTTAAGCATGAGAAAAAAAAAAAGAATTCAAAATAAATCAGACTTAGTTCTTAAGTTGTTTTATTATCTCAGCATCAGACTGTTGCTCAGGTTCCCCCCCCGCTTCAAGCCCTCAGTAGAGCCTACTCCCATGTCTCTCTCATACTCACTTGCAAGGAGTATTATTTTTTTAAAGCAACTGGCATGCCCTTGCTAGGAAATTTCAGAGTGCAAGACCCCTGTACCCACAGCGCTCAATGCTTCAGAGTGCCAGCCACCAACAGGCACTGCAAGCTCCCTGGCCTCACAACTTTCTATGAAAAGGTAGAAGAAAGGCTTTAGGAAGATGTATGTACTTGGGCGGGCTTCTTGATTTCCATACTATTTCTTTCAAGAGGGAGTGGGGAAGCTAGCAAAGCTATGCAGAGAGGGAGGCCAGGCGCCTGCTCAGGCTCTTCCAGCAGATAACCAGGGTGCAGGAGGATTCCTGGCATTCCAACAGCACCAGCAGAAGGTAAGAGCATGCCCCCTTCCCCACAGCCCCTTCTGGAGCAGACACCACTGGCACTGCTCACTAAGGAAGGCGGGCAGCATTCAGATACACTTCCTGCTCGTAACCACTACAGATACAACATGTGCACACACACATTTTCCCTGTTCTCCCCAAGAAGAGCTGCAATTCTTGCTGCATGAGGAGCACGACCCCACACAACTACCCTTCAACGGAAGCAGATGGGTACGTGTAGCACCACTGCCCCATCTCAGGCAGATCCAGCGTCCCACCACTTGCCAGCTGAGCTCTGGTGTTCCTGCTGCCACACATTCCCGGGACCCAGCACCTGCCTGGCAAGTCTCAGCAGAGCACTGAGCCAGGGCCTGCAAGCATGCCATTAGCACTGGTATCCCTGGGAGCCAGCCCTGGCTTATTGTGAGGAGCAGCCAAAGCTCCTGTCTCGCCTCTTTGGATCATTTCTCACCTGTTTCCACCTGTCTCTTCCCAATTTCTCCTGAAATCAGCCATCCCAAAGGGAGTGCCACAGGCTGTGCCGGAGTCAGCTGCTCTGTTTGAACAAGAGGTGTGTGGCCATGACCCCTTCCTCCATGCAATACCACCCCTGAACTCTCATTCGGTTTTTTAATCTGCAACTGGGTTTTTAATGTGCAATAAAGAAGTGCTGTTCCAGGGCAGGGAAAAACCAGGGAGAGGAGTTTGTTCTCCCACCTGCAGCAGGCCACAAGTGGAGTTACAAAACAACCTGCTGGCAGAGTTCACAGAAGGCATCAGAAGCACGCAGCAAGGAGCCAGGCTCTCATCGAGGAATTTAACCCCTTTCTTCAGGGAGCCAGAGATGTCTCTGAAGGGAGGAAGGACAGACAGCTTTGCCCCGTGGGTACAGACCACCCAGTGAGGCCTCTGGAATGGGTAGCTGAGACCCCACACCACCTCAGCTGTTCCTCCACTGTGGGCTCTGGACAGCATTTTCAGTGCAAAGCGGGACTGCAATGCTGCTCCTTCAGGCGGAGCTTGGGTGGGTCATGCTGGTGACAGGTCTTGCTGGGGTGCCCCAGGCAGCTGGGAGGCAAAGCCTGATCAGCCCGGACACAACCAGTACAGCACCAGGCAGGTGGCAAAGGGGCTCGAGGTCTTGCCAGTGCCGAAAGTCACTCCCAGTCATCCTGCCTTGGCTCTCATTAAGGCATTTGGAGTTTCTGCAGGCACTCTGCCCCCAAGTCACCTCCTCGCCGTTCCTGCCTCACTCTGCACACCCGGGAGGGTCGTTACACTGCGCAGCCCCAAAACAGCGGGGTTATCCCCCGCTGACGGCGTGCCCTGCCAGCCCGGCCAGGCGCCGACTGTCCCGGGGGCGGCTCGCTCCTGGGAGACCCGGGGCCAGCGGCCACGCCGCCGCCGCCGCCCTCCCCGAGGGTGCCGGCCCAGCTGCAGGCAGGGCCGCGCCGCACCCCGCTGCTGCAAAGCGACGGCGGCCTCTCGCCAAGAGGCCCAGCCTGGCCCCACTGCCCCGGTGCGCACTCACCTGCCGCCGGCCCGGCCACAGCGGCACAGCCACGGCTCCTCCCGCCAGCAGCGACCGCTCCAGCCCGACCCCACCGCTCCGCTCAGCAGCGGCGATCCGCGGCGACCTGCAGCCCCGGCGCCCCGCCCCCTGCCGGCGCCCCGCCCCCCGGCGCCCCGCCCCCGGGCCAGGTGAGCCCCGCCCCCCGCGCCCTCAAGTCTTACAGACTGCTCGGTGCTGTGTGGTGGGTTTGTTGGTTTGGTGGGGGATTTTTGGCTTCTGTTGTTGTTGTTTTCCTCAAATTATCAGTTTTTAAAAGAGGCTTAAAAAAACTCTTATTCTTTTTTTAAAAAGTCTTAAATTATTTTCAAAAAAATAAGTTCAAAATTCTCCTTGCAAAAAAAAGCCTTAAATTCTCCTTATTTTTTTAAGAACTCTTAAAATCTTGTTTGTTCCCCCGAAGTCTTAAGTTCTCCTTTAATTTTTAAAAAAGTTCTTAAATTATCTTTTTTTTTTTTTTAAGTCTTAAATCATTATCATGTTTTTTTAACGAAGTCTTAAATTCTCCCTTTTTAAAAATAAAACAAGCAAAACTGTACTGTCCTTCTCTATCCCCAGCTACCAGCACTGCAGGGGCCATGTGCATGGGCTCATTCCCAGCTAGAAGCACTCAGCCTTACCTAAAAGCCTCTGCCCCATCCACAGGTCCCCAGGTCAGATGAAGGAAACAACCCCTTTTTGGAAAGGAAGAGCTTGGCTTGGCCTCGAAGGTCGGCACAGGCCCCACACCCCCCAGCTGGCTGGGGGTTTCGAACTCCTTAAAACCACAGAGAGGCAACGGGAGGGAGACAGGTTTAGCCGGTTTGGGAAGGAGCAGGTGCCTGCTGCCGCACTGGAGGCTTTGGAAACTCCTCATCTCCTCCCCTCACCTGCTTTTCCCATCGTACCTCCCAAAAACCCCATCTGAGAGCTCCCCGCACTGTGCATGCTGACACCCTTCCTCCGTGGCATGCCGAGCAAGGAGGATGGCTGTGGTGGCACCAGCCTCAGTGCCCCATCCCGGCAGTCTTCACCGGCGAGGGTGCTCCAGCCATGCCCACGCTGGTGCAACCCCAGTGCCAAGCATCTCCTGCAGTAGGGCAGGGGGACAGTTAACTTTATTTTTCTTTATCCAGAAACTTTTGTGAAATGTCCTGCGGCTCATGAGAAAGGGTAACCCACCCACCCATCAGACTGAGGTGGCTGCTGTAAAATGGATCTCAGTGCTGCTGCTCCATCATGAAATGTGCGTTCATTTTTACTTATAGTCAGAAAAATCTCCATCTCATGTGGACTTCGTCAGGTTTACAACATTCTTAACTACTCGCTTCTCCGCATCTGGGCTGCTAGGATTAGGAGGTGATGCAACACACGAGTATGCAGCTATCACTCAGCAGCTTTAATTGGGTTTTTCAAAAGAAGTTTTCTGTTGTTCTCACATATTCCTCATAATTGTGATCTCCTAAAATCAGACATTACATCTGGCACTCTGTAACATGGGCAATGCCTTGAAGACCTTACAGTACAGGAAGAACAAAGATCTGTACAAGAAAACAACAAAAGCTGTTCTCAGGAGATATGTATCTTATTTACCAGCTTGGATACTCTTCTGGGATTCTAATCACACACGAACCCAGCAGAGGTTCATTTGTCACTAGTGAGGACAGTTGTCTTTTCTTTCAATAAAAAGATTTTGAGTGTTAAATCTTTCTATCCTTAGCAGCTTGTAAAAAGAATGGAAATAAACTTCTAAATCTGTACCTGCACATCTGCGTGATCCTCCACCCTACAAAGAGTTCCTCATGCCTTCCATCAACTGGGATGGGTGAGAGTGTCCAGAGGACAGATTCCTACTGGTGACCCCTTCCAGACTGGCTACTCATGGCCCACCTCTTCCAACCCTTGCAGCATCTCAGCTCACCTCTAGATTTACTCCCAAAGCCAGATTTTCGGAGTTGCCCCACATCCACTGGTCTCCACAGGAGCTGGATGCGGTCAGCATCATGGCTATCAAACCTTCTTGTTGGCCTGCGGGTCATCTGTTATTTTACCATCTCCCACCAGACACTGCCAGAGGCAGGAGGCCCAGTCCCCTTCCTCCTGGGGGCCAAGGGCTGCATGGTCCCCATGGTGTTTCCTTTCTTTCTCCCTTTGCCGTGAAGTCCTTGAGACCTTGGGAATGTGCTTCCAGACCCTGCAAACCTCAGGAAATTTGTCAGTCTCTATCCTTTCCTGACGCAGATGTGATGTTTCATGTGCCACAGAGAAATTATTCAGAACATCCCTTTCCTGGCTCAGCACACAGAAGGGCATATTTCCCCAGAAGACAAGCTTCCCTCTCAAATAAAGACAATCCCCCCCAAAATTCTGGCATTTCCAGGGAAGCCTCGGCACCAAGAGAGAAAAGGGATCAGTACCATATGGCATATTGACTTTCTCTTCCAGCAGACCCCCTGACCTCAAGAGCTGTAATTCAAAGACAGAAGTGAGGACCTATTGTGTGTATATATATATAATACATACAAATAAGATATATAATTCCAGAGATATAAATATCAATTAAAAATACAGATTTTTATACGTATACACAGGAGTACTGCCTTCTGTTGCTCAGCATATACTTGCAGCAGGGTTGGGAAGTGTCAATCGACCCTTTCAGCACTCTTAGGACTTTGGGAAAGTTTGGATGGTGTGAAGTTTTTCCAGGTTTCTTTAGAAGGTTTTGAACACATCATTGTTTTTCTGGCAAGGGTTTTATTGTGCAACTATACACCATTTTGCTAAGAAACAGAAGATGCTGCCTGGAGTGTAACAAAAGGACTTGTCTGGAAGAGTTTTATCCTCTGTTTCTACGACAACAAGAGACATGAGAAAGAAAGGATGCTGCAGCATCACAGGAAAGCCAAATCAGGGCTCAGTACTGCAGAGCCACTGCAGCTGACAGTACCCTGCCATTCCCACCCACAGCCCTGCTTGGGTTAGGGCTTGCAGGAAGGAGACGCCTTGGTCTGGTGCCCTGTCATTCTCCTTCAAGGGCAGGCCTTCTGGCCTCCAAAACGTGATATATTTCCTGTCCTCCTTCTTTGTTCAATGAAGTATTTATTCTGCTTCTGCAGCAAGCCTGCAAAAGTTGCTGAGCACTTGTGTCCTATGGCTGCAATAAGAACGGGGATGCTCAACAGCATCCTGTGGGACTGCAGTCCTAGACAGTAAACTTTTTGGCTACATTGGCCTTCTTATGTATTTTGATTGCACCTCGTAGGCACACAGCACTTTTCCAAAAACATTAATGGTAGCTGCAATGTCTACGTGTGCCCATCTGCTTTCTACACCTATGGTGGTGGGAGCTGTGAATGGAGATGACCTGCAAAGGGCGTCCTGAAAAATGATGTCCAGGAAACTCATGGTGCAGAGGAATGGGCCAAGTGGAAGGGCAACATTGTAAAAATCCCCAATGGGGTCAAAGCCAGATATCCCAGGTCCCTACACCCTCCAGAAACTTGCGTTGCCTGTTCTTTGTTAGAACAGCTCTTGCAAAAGGTCAAAACCAGAAAAATCTACCTTCAAAATGGAAGTGAATAACTTAAAATACAGAGCAGGTCTCTCACTCACACCTTTTGAAATAAAAAGTAGAAAAAAAGGGATGTAATTACGTTGGAGGGCCTGCATCCCCAGGGGAAAGTATGGCTGGGTCATTACAGCTTTACCATCTTTCCCCAATTCAACAGCAAGTTGAGCCATGCAACACCAGGAACAGGGGAGGAAGAAACAGCCAAAACAATGGTGGATGGAAGTGAAGAGCAAAAATGCATGGGAGAAATAGAAAGGGGAAAGGGCATCAGAGAAGAGAAAGGATCCTGCAAGCTTTTATTTCCCATCCAGGTGCTGGGTAGGATTTTCAAGATCTGCCTTTCACCTAGGAAATAGAGCCATTAATTGTGGCTATTGAGTATGGGAATGCAACAGCTCTTCACCACTCTGCTGCTGGGGGAGCCTGTGACCTGAGCTATCCGGGTTTCCCAAGCATTTAGAATGTGGTCATGCTAATTTAGTTCAGGTTTTTCAAAGCCTTTTTCAAAGTCCTCTCCTTCCCAGGGGCATTGAAAGTTTTGACCTCCTGACCCTCCCTTTTACTAAGTGGTTCAAAACCAGGATTGAAGCTGTTAGAGTTTTTCTTTATGCCTCAGTGATTGTCTGATGGGGGACCAAGCTGGTGTTTATCTAGGCTTGACTTCTCTTCTTCGAGCCCAAAGACGTCTCTTTCTTATGGTGCTACAGGCAGGGTAATGCTGGAAACCTCCCTGCCTTGCCATTGACTCCTTTCTTGTGTGCAAACGCACCCGTACCCATCACTAATCCATCCCGCACCAGGAGCTGGGGTTGTTAGCATTGATCCCATCTGTACATCAAGCTGCAGAGTCATTTACATTTAATCCACCATGACTTGTCTACAGAACACGACCCTACTCCCACTCTGATGCTGGCATCCCTTTGGCTTCCAAAAGTCAACTGTTAGTTTTGAAAACAAACAAACAATAAACCTTCCAATAGGCTTCCACTGGCCTTGCATGGACTTTGGGTGTCTCATCCTCCTCTCTGCTGCCACTGCTCATTATTTTTATAGGACATCCTCCCCTTAATTTACATCTTTGTCATATACTACAATCATGGTGCCAGACTCCCTCTTCCTCAAAGACCAAGATCCATCAAAACACTTGAGCACAGGTTTAACTCCAAGTATCTTGTTTCAGGATGCCACTATGTGTCTCACATTCTGGAGCTAAGAGGATGGACATGGATGGCCTGATTCTTCACTGTTGCATCCTGTTTCTCATAGCAGCCCGATTTCCAAGCCAGGACCGGGGTTGGTACCTTCTGCTTTGCACAAGACCCACCAGATCATTCTGGTGCTAGAGCATTAGATTAGGATGCAAAGTGAGGTGTGAAGAGGGAGGAGAGGAAAAGTTTCTGAACTGACAGTCCCTAGAGCTGTGGGATTAACCACATTCACACCAACAGATTAGGGTCATCAATCCAGTCATTAAAAAAGGGAGAGACCTGCTGCAAATAATGACAGGTGCTTCATACTGGCAGATGCCTGGTCCCCCGTGGTGGAGGCTTAAATATGGTGAGATAGTGATGGCCACCATTGTTGCAGACATCTCCAAGGCACGAGCAGCCCTCACCCTTTTTACACTTTTCCTGCCACCTGAACACGGTGATAACCATAGAAATGTGCATGGTTGAGGGTCTGAATTACCCCGGATTATGTCCCCAACACTCACACTGCAGACCCCTCTGAAGAAAGGTGCTTGTGGTAGAATATGGGGTAGAGGCCTCCTTTCTGGGCTCCTGCATCCCTGCTCAGTTATTATCTCCTCAGGTGAGCTCAGCTTCCCTAGCTGCAAAATGAGGATAATATTTACTTTGCTTACAGGGGTGTGGAGGAATAATTAATTAATGTTTATGAAGTGCTTTCAGATACCCAAACAAGAGGGGTGAGATAAGCAGTGAGGATTCATGAGATAGGTGCGAAATGTTATGATGAATTATTGCCATTCAAAGGTAAATGATTGTTATTGGTGCCTAATAAGCAGATACAGCCATTAGCCTCAGACAATCTGATTTGTAACTCTGTTAGCTTCATTTTTCCTCCTTCCCAACAAAAGCATGGTTTCAGCCACTCACACCTAGTTGACTGTAATAAACTGATAGATCATATGGGCCTGACCCATCTGCCTCAGCTTCTGGTGGGAAGGAGAAGGGTGGTACAGCCACCCCCAGTCCTAGCATGGATGAGACCTGCAGTGGAGCAGCTTCAACTCGCACCACTGCCGTGAGCTTCTCACCCGCTATGGCATTGAGGGGAGGTCAAACACACTTCCTTTGCAATGGGAGGCATCCCCAGAAGCTGACTCCCATCCACCTTCAACTAGCAAACTCACTGGGTGAGCTTCTTCAAAGCCTATTGCTGGTCAGGAAGTGTGAGCACCTGGATGAGATCCCACTGCTCGTGGATTCCGCCTCTCAGATGGGCTGGGGAACATGCCTGTGTGCATGCCCCTAGCCCAGCCTCTGCTTAGAAAGGCTTAAACCCCTGGTAAGACCTTGCACTGGCAATGGGTTAGGAGAGCACAGGGGCAGTGACACAGAAAACAGGCACACAGGAGCTCAGACCTTCTCTAAGCTGGGCTGAAAACAGTCTTTAGGCAGTTCAGCTGTCTCTGCCTTGAAACAAAAGCAAACATGACCTGTTCTAAACCAGTGCAGTGTGAGTAACGTGAATCCTGAGCTTGCATGAACAGGTTTTTCCAGTTTTTGCTGCAGCCTTTCCACCTCCTTCCCTGCCTGGGCTCCCAGTTTTGCACTGGGAGGGCAGCTGGGACTGGGGACGAGCATGGCTTCCACTCTTTGGGACACCTTTTTCTGCTCCCTACCCATGCCATTCCTGTTGGTCGCAAACTGCTTTTCCAACACTGTGCTTCAGAAGCCACCTGCCAGCCTGTGCTCTCAGAAACCCCCATGTTACACACAGCCAGCCCCACAATCCTCTCCCACCACCCAAAGCAGAGGTCCTCTCCCAGGCCCTGGCTCTGCTGTGGTTGATGGTGCCAGACATCAGAGCACAGCACAGTCCTGCACCAGCTCTGTGCTGTGGCAATACACAATGGGGACCTTAGGCAGAAACAAGAAGGGTCCCAAGCATGAACTGTTTGGAGTACTGACTTGGATATCCCAGCTAGGAAGACCAGGGTTATGCATGAAGACCCCAGTTCAGCAAGACAGTTACACTCATCGCTAAAGACTTAAAGACCTGAAGGATAACAGCAGTTATCCTTGGTTATTTTGAGTCCTAAGTGGGTCCTATAAGCATCTGAAACACAGAAAGAATGATACCTAAATAAAGAGGAGCAGAGATTTTTTTTTCTATTTGACTAAATTTTGCGGTTTTTCTTTTAACTTTAAAGATAAGTTGTTATTATCCTCAATGGACTAATTTTTTATTAGCTATTAATTTTACACAAAGATACTATTCGTCAGGATACTTTATTTGCTCTCCATGTCCAGAGTACTTGAGTAGGTTAGGTGTTGTATCTCAGTCAACTGGAATTCACTTGGAAAGTCAGAGAGAAAATAGATTTTATTACCTACTAGGCTAAGAATAGATAATACCCAATGCCTACAAAGTATTGCTGTATTCTTAACCCAAGGTTTTCTAGTAACTAGATAAGTCATGCAAAAAAATCATGCTTTTCCATTTGTATGTTGGCAGCATGCCTGAAATAGAAATATCATCCAACAGATGCACATTCAGCATGTATCTTCCTTTCTATTGGAAAGTCAGTAAATTGGCTTTCGCTTCCATAATGCTGAGATCTTGGCAATTTTTGTGTGCAGCCATACTCAGCACATGGCAGGCGGCTTTAATAACAGGCAATCTAAGCAAAAAGGAGGGTTTAGGCTGTCCTTGCTCACTGAGATTTTCCACCTCTTATTAGTCAAGATTTGCCTTCAGGCAAAGAAGTCGGGGCAACCCAGCACCAAGGAGACTCTGCAAAGAGCTGCTCATCTCATGCACATTGTGTGAACCAGCATAGCCCCAAAACAGGCAACAGCCCCAAAAAGGACATGTCATGGAAGATGTTGGTGCCTCCAAACGACTCTCCGGTGGGTCCTGTTTTTCCCACGAAACATCCCTGCTTTTCCCACCGGGGACGGGAAATATGCCTGGCTGGCATTCAGAGAAAGTGGAAAACAACCAGAAACTTTAGACTGGATGAAGCCTGGAGCACATCACCCTCAACAAGGGGGAGTTTTTGAAAACACCACACTTGTGAAACCAGAGAGAGAAGACAATACAGAGCCTGGCACGGGCAATGAAATATGTATGTACCTAGGACCTCATCCAGCTCTCTCCAGCCACTGTACCTCTTGCCTTTGCATTCAAGGGGCACGGGATCCCATCCAAAAAAGATGCAGGGGAACAAATGTAGCCCTAGCAACCTCACTGAGGGCAGGGAGGAACAAAGAGGACCCCCTGGGCTGAGTTTCTTTCCACTTTTAGTCCTTATCTATACCCATCACTCCCATGCATGGAAAGAGGCTTCTCAGCTGTATAGATTTGCATTGCTATGGGCGTTTGAAGTGATAAAACTTTTTGCCTGCCTATTCAGAAGCAGTTAGTGATTCAAAGCAGCCTGAGAATCTTAAAGGGTCCTGGTTTTCCAAGAGACAGGTGTTCTGAGCTGACTTCAGGGGAAAATGGAGATTTTAAGAAAAAAGAAGTCACTGGTTCCTTGAAAATATAGTTTCTTAAAGTTTTAATAGGGAAAAAATATTGCACAGTTTAGGCTGGTAAAATCTGGGTGGAGGTGGGGAGAAATGTCTTAATTTACAGTGCTGGTAGAAGTAATGCTTTATCTATCTATCGAATGCATATAATTTATATGTTCCTTTTCCAGGTTAACGATTTCCCCTACACCACCACAAGTAACACAGGCATAGACATCTCCCACTAACATTGCCGTCGTAGCATCCCTGTCCCAAAGCAACGTCAACTCTGAGCCAGAATTTCTCACCCAGATCTCCTGCCAAAGGAAGAGGTATTTTTGAGGTATTGCTGCTTTTAGGCTTTTGAATCTACCTAGGCAAAAGGGAAGCCTACCAGCCTGTAGTTTGACTGCAGGGACCAGCACATCCTTGCTGTCACCAATGCAGGGCAAACCCAGGGAAGGAATGAGACCTTCACCACAGCTCATGCTGCTATGGTCTCTGGCAGTATGAAAAGTTCTAGAAAAGCAGCCCAGGGCTGGTTAGCTCTCTGATTCCTTGCGGAAAGGCAGGAAAATCCACGCCAAGGGAGATCTTGCCCATGCAGAGACACCGCGGCAGGGCAAGCTGGTATAGATATGTCCAATGCAGTGGAGAAAGCATCCACCTCCCCCTGAAGGAATTGTCCTATAGTGTCCCTCCATGCAGCTCCTCTTCTCCCTCCATAACCAGGACACATAAATAGGTGCCTTCAAAAGGCATCTATATGAGAATTGTGCAAGAATGGTGAGGAGGTTACATGTAAATACACTCAAGTGACTTGCCCCTGTGGTGTAGAAAAGGCACATACATCACACTGTTTTACCGACCTTGTGTGCTTGATGAGTAGAACCTCTGCGTTAGATAACATAGGCCTGTGAGAAACTCTAGGCACCTTATCATTATGCCTGAGATTCCTGCTTTGTTGTGAGAAAGAGCGGGACGCTGCGCCTGCCTGAAGCCTTGAAATACAGGTGAATGCAGCACGCTCAGTGATCTTCTACCAGGGCTGAATTATGCAGCACCTGTGTCTCTGCTTGTGTTGCCTCTGCCCAGGAGCTTAGGTGCTACTTCGGAGATCCCCCAGTAGAGAGGTAACTAAAATAAAATTTGCTCTTTGCAATGCATTCGTGGCCTCTGGCTCTTCTTGTGATGTGCCTGAGTTGGTTCACACAGCATCTGAGGGCAAAGTGAGGCTTTTGCTTGATGCAACGGAGGCTCCAGCTCCTCCCTGTCCCCACGCTGCTGAGTTATGCTGACACAACTGCTGAATTGCTGGATCCAGGAGAAAAAAGGGAGGAGGAGGAGATCTCTAACTTCCATCCGGAGGCGTGTTCTCCTCCCCACTGTACTGTGTACAGCACCTGGGCTCCCTACAAAAGCACCCCAGTCGGCCAGAGTCATTTCCTCTGCACGTGCCATGTTGCTCGGGGGCTGCTGCTGGGGCTTTGCCAGGCAGAAAACAGCAGGAGAAGACTGCAGGAAAAGGTAGGACTGAGTTAAAAAAGAGGGTTTCTTCAAGAAAGCACTTGAAAGCTAACAGGGCAGAGGGCCACACCTGGATGGGGATGCATTTTAAACAGCTTTTTAATCCAAGAGCAGATATATCCATCACCGTCTCTAACATCTGTCTGGCAAGCGGGATGAGTGGGGCAATAATAACCCAGACTGTTACCTGCAGAATAGGAGAGAAACTAGGCAGCATATAGACTTGGCACCCCTGAGGTGTTTCCAGGGCGAAGTACCAGTTGTGAGTGGGTGCTGCCCGGCCCTGGCGAGCGATGGAGGAACACCCAGGCAGTGCAGATATCCCCCTCTCCTAATAGCACTGTGAGAATCAACCACTCAGCTGGGAAAAAATACCCTCCACTACATGTAGCTCTGCAAGGCTTAAAGAGCATCTTGGGCTGCTCAGCTCCAGAGCTGGTTTTGTGTGATTCAGTACAAGTCTCCAGCTGAGACCAGGGCCTGCAACATGCACTTGCACACATATGGGGACATCTGCTACCCCAGAAAGCTTTCAGGATGGAGCAGACTAACAAAAGGATGGAGAAAAGATACTTTTTCCTGTTTCCCAAATGGAGAATGAAATTCTCACAGCCAGCTTAAAAGCAAAGTAAACAGCATGCAGACATCAACCTGCATTTTTAGGTACCTCTATGTCTTCACACAGCTGGTCCTGGATGATTTTTGACTAAGCTACAAAGCATCCAAGGCAGAGATGCAAATTGCAACCACTTTCCTTAGTTCCGGCCTGCTAAACCTGCACTTCCCTGCCCATGCAGAAAACAGCTGCTGTACTTGGCCAAAACAAGGGGCCAGACTTGCAAACCTATCCCAGGTAGTCTTCAGGGGGTGCTATGCCTGCAAGAATAACCTAGATTTAGGGCAAGGTCATAAGCGTGTGTGAGATGCAAGAAGCAGCAGTGAGGAGAGAGCCACAGGCATTGTGGAAGAGGACCAAGGCACCTGGCTGGGACTGATCTCAGAAGATCTGTCAGCCCTCGTGGCCTCTGACGTGTTTCTTGTTGCTGATTACATGGATATGTCACCTCTCCTGGCACATACACATGCACCATCAGGTTTTAACACTCGCTGTTGTGAAGATAAGTTAGAAGTGTGACCCAGAAACACTGTGAAGGTTCAGAAAGCAAAGCATACCTACAATTTACTGCTTCCTTCTTACACTTTGGGGCTGTGCCACTTTCTTGCATCAACAAACTGGTGTGGGACCAACAGAGTACAAAAATGTCAGAGGTTCCTCCCCAAAATCAGGTGTCAGAGAGGATACATTGAGACCAATGGCAGCTACAGGAAGGACTTTCCTAAATCTTATGAGACCCTCAAGACCACATGGCAATTACTTGAAAAAACTCACCAGCCAAGAAGCAAGAGGAGATAGAGCAGAACCAGTAGGTCTGGAGGTGGTCCAGGAAACGATCTCCAACCCACTGCCAGCACCCGCTGCTTACCCCTGTCTTCCCAAAGAAAATTTCCAGCCACTGTGGTTCAGTTGTGTGACCAGT
Organism: Caloenas nicobarica; assembly: GCF_036013445.1. NCBI lineage: Eukaryota > Metazoa > Chordata > Aves > Columbiformes > Columbidae > Caloenas > Caloenas nicobarica. The sequence continues at coordinate 49,330,702 of NC_088249.1, read as the reverse complement.
TTTTCCTCCCTTACCTTTGCTCAGGGGTGACCGTGTCAGCTGTTTTTCAGCCAAGAGGATGCTTTGCACTGAAGGGTTCCAGAGACAAGCCTTGTAATTAGGAGGTGGATGCCATCCACCAGTTAACCCCTTGTCCTTCCTCATTTAGACTGGGAGACGTAGACCCAGGTTTGTTTATATTGCCTGTACAACTTATCATTTGTGCATACCGCTTTCCATCTTCAAAACACTTCAGCAGGTGTTTTGCAAGCTTCTCTCCAACCCTCATGTGACAAAGGTTTTGGAAAGGGGATGGAAAGTGAGTGGGGCAAAGGAAAGCTAAATAATTTGCCCCAGGACAAAAAGATTCAGCAGTAGATCCAGGATGAACACTCAGCAGCTCCTGCCTTTGAATCTCATGCTCTGATCTTTGCCTGTACCTCACTACCTTCAGGTTCAAAACCAGTGTCATGAAGCCTGGTGCTCATCTTCACACCAGAGCGCAGATTTCAAGGGATTTGCTTCAGCTCAGCACTCCAGTGGTCACAGCCACTAGACTGAGTGGTCCTGGACCAAAAGTTAAACTAAATAATTTCAAACATCTGACAGTGGTTAGTAAAACCACGATCAGCATATGTTTCCCTTAACAGCCCACAGGAAAGAGAAGGGAAAGGATCCATCTATGACCTCTCATCCCAGCTGATATTTTGGACTGGTTAAAGCAGGCAGTGGTGGCCTGACAGCCTGTGTTGCCCTCTCCATCATGGTGGCACTACTCTTGTTGCACAGAACTGGATCAAGGACAGGTCCAGCTGTAGAAAAACCCCAGAGGGGAAAATGGTTATTTTTTTTCTGCCAGACTGGTACCTCTGACTCAGGCAGTCATGGAAACTCTTATGCCAACAAAAGAGAAGGTGGAGGAATGAGCGCTTGGATCAGGCTGGGGACTGAGAATAGCTTAAACCACTTTTCCCATCACTAACTGTAGCAGTAGAGCAGCTCCAGGCATGTCGATGGAGCTATAGCAACCTGTCTTTTGTATCAGCCTGTACCTGCGAATATCTGTTCCAGTTGCCCTAAATTCATAACATACTGATAACCCTGCCACAGCTTTACTGTTGGCACTTCTGGCTTGCTAAACCCCTTAAATCACTGTTGAGCCAAGAGCAGCCCCTCTCCTGGGTGGTCCTGGGCCCACAAACTACTTATTTTCTCGCCATCGCCGGAACAATCTTGTACTGAAGATTGTTTTGCTGCATTTTTCTCTCTTATTACACAGGGAGAGGAAAGCTTATTAAAAAACAGAGAAGAGACACACTCCCCATCTTTGTTTCTTAACAATGAGGCAAAATGAAAAGGCTCTAGCAGATAATGAGCCACTCAACTAGAGAGTTCCCAGTACCAGAACCATCTGATGAGCTGCTCCCTTGGGTGAGGTGAGAGCAACACTGTCAGCTTCTTGGCTCTGCTGGAAGAGCCTCTACCTAAACCTGCTCTCCTCCGAGCAGTGTGTGTCAAGGCTCTGCCCCCCACTTTTACCCTGCCAGTTGTAAAATAGATGCAATGCTTACAGCATCTTTCCCAAACCCCTCCAGGACCTGCTGATGAAGACTCCAGAAGCATTAGAGTACTATAGCGTCACCATTGCTTTAGGGATTTCTCCTTTCTGGAGTAGGAGAGGGTGGCAATTACAGGAATTGAGTCTCCAGCCCTTTCCTCCACCAGCAGAGAGAGCAAAGCAATTTTGGCTTCTCCACTGATGGCTATCCAGGGCAAACAAACAAGAAGTGAAAAGGCTGGAGACTGCAGGTGTTGGAAATAGCTTCAGATGTAAGGGCTAGGTGAGGACTAACAGCTCTACATATATTCAGGTTGAGTAACACTCTGAGGAGCCCAAACACACACAGAGATGGCTGGGACTTGGGAAATCTTGCCCAAGGGCCAGTGGGGCTTTAGCAAGTGATCACACTAACTCCTGCAGATCCCACATTCATTAGAAGTAAAATTAATGTCTACCTTTAAAAACCTTGTTCATGATGTCTGTTCTCCCAGGAACCAGGATTGCTTGAGGCTCATGTATATGGAGAAGATCTGAGCTTATGCTGAAGCCTTCCGGCAAGCGAGCTTTGCCAGGGTCCCTCTGCTACAAGGACTCCCGGTGCCTAGCAGAGGTTGGGTCTATGCTGGGCCTTCATAGGCTCAGTCAGTGAGTCTTTCTCTTTCCTCCCCTCAAGATCCATTCTTGGCATATCAGCAGAGCATCTCTACTTCTCAACAGTGTTTAAAGGCTCTGAAGAGAAGGAAGGGGCACAAGTCTTACCATGAGTGTCTCTTCTTTACGAAAGCAAGAGGAAAGAAAACAGATCAAATGTTATTTTTCTGGGTAAGGAGAAGGGATAATTTCCTGGATATTTCCTGGGATAGTTCAGCCCTGTCAGATGGAGTCACTGACTCCTTTGTACACCTCACAGCTTTGCCTTTAAATCACCATTCATGACAGCACACATCTCCAGGTAAGGTACAATTACCTGTGAGTTCACTAGCTCATTGCTAGCAATTACCCAACTGCTTTGTGTCCCATCAACCCACTCTAATCACTACATCATCACTACAGCCCTAAAACTGGTAGCTCCTACTCTCAACAGTAAATACCTTCATTAAACATCTGAGAGTGAATTTACTACCAGTCACAGAGTGATTACTTGCTGGGATCACTGCAAACATGCAAACTGAGCAGAAGGATTGTTCTAAAATATGATCCCACTCAAACAAAAGCAGATGCTATTAGTGAGCAACAGGCAGTGTTTACTCCATAAAACAGCAGGAAAGACAAGTTATTTAATGGGAAAGTCCTGGTTCACTGGGGCTAGCGCTCCCAGTTCATAAACTGCCTCAACAGAACTGTTCAGGAGATAGAGAGCTGAATTTATTTCTGTTTATAGCCTGCAAGGTGTGAGTATGTTTTCCTCTCTCTTGGGTTTTGGACTGGCATTACTGTTCATGGGTTTAATAAAGCCTGAAAAATGTACTTGGCTTAACCCTTCAGAGAAACAAGGCTCCTTTGAGCTAACTGGATCAGGGAAAGCTGTTGGTCCAAGTAGGAGCAGCATCACCCAGCCTCAAGTTGCTGAACTTTAAACATTGGCTCAAAACCTATGACTGTTGAAAAAAGAATTAAAATACCCAATTAAATTCATTCACCTTTAGGATTCTGAATTTCCAGGTTCATCTAGGTCAAACCTCCTGTAAGTACATGGCTGAGATGTTTTTCCTTAACTTTTATTTAGATACCAAAAGCATCGTTGATTTTCACAGATCCAGTAACTGGGTCTTCTAGGCAAAGCTTATACTGTCGTAAGGCTTCCCCTAAAATTGTAAACTTTAGCAACACTGCATGATGCAGGTTTTTTTAAAAACTGACAACTTGTGCTACATATTCCCATTTAAATAGTAAAAATGATCTATGTAACAGGCATGACTCTTTCCCTCTCTCTAATTCCCCACTCCAGCCCTAGAACAGGCTGGCTGTGCTAATCTTATACCTACAGGTCATCATTGCAAATTCAGGTCAGCAATAACAAGCAGTTTGCTTCCCATCATGAGGCTACTTGGTGATTACACTGTTGGTTTGGGGACTCCTTTGGTAGAGGAGTCCTTGTTGTGTCCTGCTCCCAAACTCCCCGTGCTTCTGAATGGAAAATGGTCTGGGATGGCTCCTATGCTCTGCCTCCTCACTCCAGTGACAGATCCAGCTGTGATCTGGCTGGGGGATGGAGGGAAACATCTGAATGGCAGCAGTCACTTTGCCTGAGCATGTGCCCTGTGCCAGGCGTGCTCCCAAGGATGTCTGGACAAGGCCTCCGAATGCCGATTCAGGGATGGGGCAAATGAAATATGCCCACGCCTGAGGATCTCCCGCTTCTGCTCCAGCTTTGTTTGACATGCTGTCAGCAAAATCCTCTCTGCTAATTTCATGATGTTCCTCTGCCTTTGCTTGCCACCAGGATGCTGAGGGATGGCTCTTTTGCTACAAGCATGAGGCTAGAAGGGATCTCCAAGTCTCCTCGTGTCTTTGGGTCTATGGGAAAGGCCTGTTCAGGCAGCTCCCTGCCCTGTGCCCTGGCAAATAACATAAGCCATGAGCCGAAAGGTCTTGGCATTGTGAGCCCAATCCATCCCCCACCTGGGGCACTGTGGCTTTTCTGAGTTGTGGCACTGTTTTTCAACATGTGCTCTGAATCCACGCAGGTCGTCAGCCTTTCTGCAAGCTCGTGACCTTCCACTGAACCAGGAGGCTCCTCTGGGATGGATGTTACCATGTGGAGGGGGTTTCTCATCTTGGACAGCTTAGACCTGCCCTGTCATTAGCGGCTGGCACATGGTTTCACACCTGTGGCTCTGTCAGTTTTAATAGGTGCAAGATTCGCTGTGCTGAGTGCTGCCTCCCTGTGCAGGCAAACGTCCTCATCCTGCCACCTCCTCACACCTCTGCTCCCATTTCCCAAGTGCAGGAAAAAGCCCTTTCATTACAGCATGCCCCCTCCAAATTCCCCTTGCTTCCCTGCACACAGATGGGCCTGGGGGCCCTTCTTTCCCCACAGCCCCAGCTCCAGGGGGGTGGGCATGCAGGCGGGTCATGCTGAGGCAAAACCAGAGCAGCTGTCTATCAGCAAAAAAAGCTCTTTCATTTCAATTTAAAGCCACCTTCTTCTAGCACAACTCCTAGCCCTGGGTGTTCTGTAGGGCTTTTGTGAGTTTGTGTAATCAGGTGAACCCAAACCTACCGAAATCACCTGCTCTGTCCTCTTGGGGCAAGAGAGCTGACCACAAGACCATCTGAACACCCCTCGACTCCCCTCTGCCTGCACAATTTCTCCCCAAGCATCCCTCCTGCAAGCACGACTGAACTGTCACTTTCGAGACCCCGCAAAAAACAGTGATTTCCACATCTCTCCCTGCCCCACCACCTCCCCTTTGAAACAAGCTCCCCTGTTGCCATGTCTGTGTGGGAGCACAGGTGCCAGCTGAGCAATGTGCAAAGTCAACACTGACAGCAGCCACCTGACACCCGCTGTGCAAAATGGGTGAAACTCATCCCAACTCCAGAGCCAGGGCTGGGGTGTGGGCTGGGACCGCGCAGGGGGTACCTGGATGAGTAGGGCCAGTGGCTCTGTGAGCTGCTCCTTTTTCCACGGCACCTGCCTTTCCTCAGCACCCACCGCTCTCCCAGCACAGGGACGGGAAAGTCTGACTCCTCTGCTTCTGGTTGCCAGGACACCCCGGCGTTCAAACCCGAGCTGGGACCAATCAGCCCTGGGGCTGGGAAGCACAAGACCCACGTCATCCACCACTGGCATTTATTTGAGTGAAAAAGCGTGACAGCAGTCACACAGCCGGTGGAGAGCTGCCTTTGTTCGGGTGGGCTCTGCCCCCACCCCTGCAACTTACTGTCGGGCTGTGGAAAACAAAAGAACTGTGGAGAAGGGAAGGGAGAAGAGCTCTTCCCTCCAACTGCCAAAACCAAGTTTGAAAGCCTGAGGTCTTCTGCATATCCTCTCTCTCCACCTCCTGGCTCCAGCCCAGACTGCAGTGGTCACCTCACCATGGAAAGCCAGCATCTGGGTCGCATCTGTCGAGGAGCAATGGAGCTTTCCCAGTACTGGAAGGGTGCTCCTCATGCCTCCAGTGTGTCCATTTCCATCTGCCTAGCTCTGCCCCGAATCACACAGTGTGGGCACAGACTTACAGACTCACAGCTGCAGGGTTGCTTTCTAGCTTGGATGTGGTCATAAGGGCATTTTTTTCTCCTAGCTATATCCTGCAAGATGTTTTCTATAGAGTCTAGAAGTGGAGCCCTAAGCCCCTCATGAGCATGGGGGACTCGGGTGCACAATGCAGACAGACCATTTTTAGTGCTGGCTTCCCTGCCCAAACATGTGCAGCTGCTACCAAGGAGCATACCTGAGTGAAAGAAGCAGCCATCGTCTTTGCTCCTTTGGTGTCAGTTGTGGGAGACGGTGCATTTCAGTTGCCCACACAAGGGGAGGGTTAGATCCACCAAGGCTCCTTCCCAAGGTGGGGTAGGTCCAGGTGCCTGGGTAGATAATGAAGAGAAACCTCCACATCACCTTGGTGGTGGTGGGAGATAGACAACGGAGATGACGACATGGACCGAGGTGTTCTGGCAGAGGTCCTCCCCTTGAGCCCCTTAGACCCTCCAACCCAGGTATCTATGTGGACCTCCTTCCTGCTCATGGGATGAAATCACAGGTTAACATCCTCCATGCCCAGAGCAGATGCTGAGCCTCTGGGATAAGCATAACTGGTTTCTGCTAACCCTGCCATCTGTCATTTATTCTCCCCAGCAAAAGACGACTGAGGTTTTGCCAGCTTCCAAGAGAAGAACACCTGAAGCACGTTCTGAGCATACTGGAGGGAGGAACTATAGGATCAGCTTCATGTGGTGCCATGCTGTCGTGGTTTGATTGCAGGGTGAAAATAAAACCGTGGCAGACGTATTGTTAACCTCCTCTCCCCCCTGTTTCCCCTTCAGCCCCTCCCTCTCCCCCCTTCCCACTAAGGACAGGCGATTGGGAGGGAAAGAAGGACCAAGAGAAGAGAGTTGGAAAAATTAAAAAGGTTTTACTAATGCTACTAACAGAAATAGAGAAAATAATACAAAATATGCAAAACCAATCTTGAAAGTCCCGGCAACTGCTCCGGCAGGTGTAGGGCCGGCACCCGAAGTCCTGAACTGGACTCTGCAGCCAACCGGAACGGGATTCAGTCTGTCACTAGGCCTCAGTTTGCAGGGACAACTCACAAGGTCCTCTCCCGATGTCGGCCATAAGGAAAACGGATGAGATCCTCGTGATCCCCCACTTTTATAAGAAGTATCATGTGAATGGGATTGAATACTTTAGTTGGTCAATTTTCAGTTCACCTTCTGCTTGCACATCTCACAGGATGCATCATTATCAATGACCTTGCATTCCATTGCTATGTCTACCAAAACATGTATCTAACTTTCAGAAAAACTGCAGTTAGCCAGAAGGCTTTAGCTGACAGGGAAATTCACTAAAAGAGAAACTTGTTTTTAACAAAACCAGGACACATGCCTGACTCACATCTCCGTTATACCACCTCCCAAACACTCATTTCACTTCATTAATTAGCCACTCCGTCGAGGTGCAATCCACTCCCATGGCTGCAACTCGGGCTGGTTTACTTGCCACCCAGTGCTGGCAAACACTTAACAAATCCAGGCTGGCTCCTCACCTGGCTCTGCTCTGCAGGTGGATGTGGATGAGCTGTATCAGCCTTTTCCCAGTGGACCCACATGTTGCCTGTACAGCACCAGGCACCCAGACTGCCCTCCTTGCCTTTGGGCTCAATACAGCACCTCATGAATGAGGTATGACCGAATTATGGACTGTTTCTGCAGAAGCTGGTCCATGCGGGACTCTAAAGGACTTTAACTCATTAACAGTCAGGACATATCTACAGTTAATTTGTGGTGACTTTAAGGAGTAAACAAGTGCACAAGGAGGTGTCCATGTGGCTCTGAGGTAGCTCTGCTCATCCTTGGCATCAGCTTCCAGCAGTGCTGGTAGGACCATAGTTACAGATGTCCCTTGTTTGACTCAGATACCAGGTTGCTCCATTGACTCAGTGTAGAAGGAGAAGGGCAACAACAATCACAGAAAGCAATGGGATGGATTTCACCCCCTCATTAGCTCCATCACCCCAATTACTAATCTTGGGGAGGGTGGCAGCCATCGGGAAGGGCTGCAGCCCCACTAGAAGACACAGCACAGGAAGAGGAAAACAACAATATTTCTGGGAGTCTTCCCAAAGGGGCACGAGAGCAGGTGTGTATCATCAGCATGGAACCAGTTGGATATGAAAGGACAAGAACAAGATTGCAAAGCAGCAAGATCTGGCTGGTTGAACATCGCCATAGTGTAGCAACACATGACAGTGAGCTGCAAAGTTGCAGCCATCCAGTGGTGGGGCTTGGAGATGAGGCAGTCAGAAACACTGAGCTGGCATTGTACCAGCATTTCTCCGGTGGAGAAAGAACCATTTCTGCACTTCTTGCACATGATTTGGAAATGTTCCTTTTTATTCTCTACCTATCTGTTCTCACTCAAGCCAGGAGTGAACTTCCAGCCACCTAGGTCACCATCTTCTATCTCAGGTTTTATTGTAGGCAGCTAATCTTGTGTCCCAGTCTCCTGAGGAGATTTTCAGTGAATGGAAAATAAACACCTCAGAGTGACTTCTCTCTTAGGTGGCTGACTCAGCCCCTGCATGTGCCATCTCCCTCCTCCACACAGGCAGGAGCCAGGTATAACCAGGCATAGTCAAGTGCCTCTTGTTAAATAGGAGATGAGACATGCCTCCAGGCAAAATCAAAGGATGTGAGATACCAAAATACTCCAGAGGGCCTGGGTCTCACTCCTTAGCTAGTAGCCACTGCCCACCAGCCCCATGCATTTTGTCCAGGCATGGGCTCAGCTCCCTCCGCTAGGACTCACCAGCTTCTTGCAGAGCTGAAGATGCTGCTGCTGCCAGCATGGGAAGGGAGCACAAAATCCCCTTTTGCACAGCTTTCCTGCAGCTGAGCTGTCAGCAAAGCTTTTGTGTCGCAGGACAACAGACATCTGTCCAGATACTAATATCTCAGCCTGATACACCAAAGCCAAAAACTCTAAAAGTCTAAACCCCAAAGTTTTTGCAATTACTTTTATCTGGACAAGAATAGCCTACAGGAATGTGTCAAAGACCCAGTTCCCCCTCTCCTCCTTACCTTGAATAAATAATATTATAAAAGAAGAACTCCTTTAGCACTTAGAGCAACCAGAGCCTGGGAAAATGCCAAGGGGGAGGAGGAAGGTTGTGTTGGCACTGTCAGTGTGAAACGGTGTACAGAGAGGTAACCGTGACCCTCACTTTTCCACATGGGCAATGCACCCTTAGAATAAACTCATCTTGAACTTGTGCATTTTCTCAGTCCAGTAATACCTCCAACAAACCTATGCCCTTCTTCCCCCTCCCCACATCACCTGCTCTCAGGTGACCGTCTCTTCTTTCCCATACTTTTGGCTCAGCCTCTGACTTCCTCAGAAAAACTCCCGCAAGGTAGCACTCTCCTTTTCTCCCCATTTCCCATGAAGGGTTTTTCTTCTCCATTAGATTTGTTTTTCCATGTGCCCAGTGGGAACTAGAATGAGGGTAAACGTGTATTCATGCACATCTCCATCTCTATAGCTATCTGTCTCACAGGTAAGATGCAAACACTGCTGTGAATAACAGTGTTAACATGGCAATGAGCTCCAGCATTAAAAACACAAAGGCACCAAGGTTGTAAAAGTCTGGGAAAAAACAACAAAAGAGGAGGGGGACCAGGTCCATTAAGGCCTGTGAAGAGCCAGGCACCTGGACCTGGGCTGAGCAGCCTTTTTCCTCCCTTTGTACTTAACATCTCAGCATCTTGCTAAGAGGAGGTCCACCACCTCTGCCACCACTGGGCTTGATTGACCTGGACTAGAGTTTGCTTCACTGTGCTCTGAGCTGTAATAAAGATACGCTACAAGTGAAGATCCCAACTGCTTGAAAGTCACAGCACTGCATTACTGTATGGCCTGATGGAAAAAACAGACCATCGGTGTGATGCCATCATCTTGGCTCCATCTTCTTTCATGGCTCAGGCTATGAAACCAAACAGCCCCTTCTATGGATAGGGGGTACCCAAGTCCCCTCCATGCTAGATCACATCTAACCCATGCTCATGGGACAGCTTCAAGCTTATCTGCTGGCTGGATAAATCGAAGAACAATTTTCCCAGGTTTGCACTGACTTACTTGTAGAGAGGACAGAGATCATTGCAGCTCTATAGAAATCACCTGCAATGCAATTGGATCATTATTGGTGTGCCTGATGCCTCCAGTGAAGACCCAGCCCCTGTTACATGAGGCACTGCATGGGCAAGACCCTGTCCCATAGAGCTTGCAAGTCAAAGGGTCGAGATTGGTGTGAAATGGAAGAAAGCATGTTTTATGATCTGCATTTTCCAGAGAGGATGTACAGGAGTGGAAGGGTTGAGTGACCTGCCCACAGTCAGCACAGATGCCCATGGCAGAGTCAGAAGTGGACACAGCACCACTGCTGTACCACCTCTCTTGTGGTTGCTAATACTCTTAAGACACAGCCAGAAATATGGGACTGACACCTGGTCTTGCTGGACTGGTCTCTGTCCTCTGAGGTGAGAAGTGAATCTGGATGAAGCCTTTTGTTAGCCACAGCTAAAATTTCAGCATTTCTGGAATATTTTGGCCTAGAGTGACCTCAGACTTCCTTTTAAAGGGTGATATGGATTGTTTTGCTTATTCTTGGTTACAACTCAGGTTTAACCCTTGGTTAAAAGTTGCAAAGTGTAAAGAAGATGGTGATGAAGCATGCTATCTACAGACAGTGAGACTGGAGATGACAGCCATTGCTTAGGAAAGCCGTACCCATGCAAATCAGGGAGAGGAGATAAATCAGAACAGCGTGGGGAGAGGAGAACCTTCACGGGCAATCGGTTAACAAAGTGGAGGGGTGCCAAAGGGTTAAAGGGTTTTACTGAACGCACAGAAGAGACTAAATGGATCAGAGAGTAAAAATCCAATTAGGAGATCTAACAGGAAGAAGCCAAGCCCTGAAACAATAAAGATAATAGTTTTAGCTGCCGAAGAAAAGATTAGTGCTGAGTGGTGAGAGCAGATTTGTAGTGGGGCCAAGAGGAAGGAAAAAAACTGTAGCAAAAAAAAAAAAAAATTAAAAGAGTTATTGTTCCTCATGACAGATTCACATTACAACCTCACCTGCAGCAAAGTTCATCTTGGAACTCAAACTGTGCATCTGGTTCTTGCTGTTATGAGAGGCTGAATGCCTTCAAAGAAGTTTGAAGTTCCAGTTTGAGTCCATCGCTGACTTACCAGCATGAAATAAGCCAGGAAGGAATTGACCACAGTGAGGTTTGTTTTCTTGCTTTGCTTTTCTATGTTGTTTTGTAAATATGTTTTACCTGGGATAAATGCAAAGGGAAGGAACTGGTACAGCACTAAATGCATTCCCTTAAGCTCTCAGGCAGCACCAGGCTCTTGCCTACAGTCCCTTACACACCGTGGGGTCTCTGTAGGAAAACCAAGCAGATTTAACACTGAGAGGATGGCTTTGCTGTCAGAAAACAGTCCAATGCTCATAAAAACACCCCGATGTCACCTCTGCCCTTCAGAGGAGGAAGAGTTCTGCATTTAAAAAAAAAAACCCACCACGAACAAAAAACCCCAACAACAACAAAAAATAAAACCAAAACCAACAAAAAATCAACCAAACAAAAAACACAAACCAAAACCAAAAAACCAAACAAGCTGGTTATGCATGGTATGCAGTGCCAGTTACTTAAGCAAACAGGATCACAGGAGCTGGCACAGTCCGAGGCCAAGAAACAGCAGCATCTGGAGGGAGCGAGAGCTGCAGGGCAGGCATGCTTACCAAGCTACCACACTGACCTGTGCCCCAAAAGGCACCTCTTTGCAGCCTCAGACCCAAAATATTATAGGCCAACACAGAGAATGGGATGCAGGAGGATCAAAGGTCTGAAGGAGCTTCCCTGCAAGCAAGGACTTGTGCACACCAGGACTACTCAGTGTGGAAAAGATGTGACTGAAGAGGTTATGGTAGAGGGCTATGAAATCATGCATGGCCCAAAGGCTGACAGGGATGGGCCTTGCTGCCTCTTCCCATTGCAAAAATTCAGGTGGATATCAAAGCACACGGGTCCTTGTGCAGTGGGGCACAGACCTGGGAAACTCCTCGCTCAAGGATGCTGTTGGATATGAGCATTTACATGTGTTCAAGATGTGGCTGGACTAGTTGATCATCTGGATTAATAAATACAGACACGTGCAGTTTAAGAAGCATGTGGGGCTATGCTCTTGACCTGTGTCAGTAGAGAATGGTGAGGGGATATACAAGCCACATTCTACACACGTGGCTCTCACTCCTGGAGGAGATGACAAAGGGTGGGAATTGAGTGGGCGCCAAGCAACATGCCATTGGGAGCTCCTACTGCTCCCTGAAGGCTTCCTAGGACACTCAGCAATTCAGACCCTTGGTCTGACCTACTACAGGAGTTTCTACTTACTCATGGCTAAGCAGCCATATGGATCCCATTTGTCTCATTAGGTACCCCAGGATCACAGATGTCCTACAACTTATCACCAAGAAAGTCTGACAGGGAGTGATTTCTCCCTGTAGTGCGTGTCCTCAGCTGCTAGCCTACATCAAAGAAACCAAGCTGCAGCCTCAAATGACTTGTTGCTAAAGGGTTATTGTAGTCAGCAGAAACAGAGGTCCTTCCACTGAAGAATCCCACCAAGCCTATAGAGGATCATCCATCTCTTATAGGGTTGGAGCTCTATTTCCAAGCGCACACAACCCTGTTCAGCTGGTGGCTGTGTTTCTCCACCACCAAAAGCACACTGCTCATGTTAGAAAGCATAAAGCCACCCACCCACCTCCTCCAGCTTGCTTGTCAGGTGGAAACATGTTCTTACCAGCGCTGTCTCCCAGCTGGGAAGAGAAAACCTTTGCTAGCCCCATGCCAACACCTGGGGCAGCAGGTCCCCTTGCCAATTTCATGTGTGCTGAACCACATGTCATATTTACTAGCTCAGGAAAGCACAGAGCTTTCGTGTTTAATGAAGTGAAGTCTGCACAGGTGTGGGGGCAGAAGGTGGCAGGCTGAAGCTCAAATCCCCATGTGCTCCTTGTTGTCCCTCCCATGGTCTTCTTTGACCATACCTCTGACCTTCTCCTCTGCTAAAGATACATCATGAGGGATGTGATGGCAAGCCAGACACTGTGGTCTGGCTTTTATGGCCTTGTGGGATCGCCAGCCCCAACAAGAGGTGCCAGGCACCAGCCAAACCCATGTTTGGTGTGTGTTTTGTGCCTATTAGGAACCACCTCCTCTTGGCCAAAAGCAGGACCATGCAACCTCACAGAAAGGTCTTTTCAAGTTCTCATGAAGCCAAAAAATGCCAGAGCCGCTGCCCAGCTTACACTTCACCAGGTGTTGATCACCTCAAGGATCCCAGCCCCAAAGCATGGCCCTACAGAAGCCACGATAAGCCCGTACACCACCGGAACATTCTACAAAGGCAATGGCAGAGGAAAGTGCTATTTAAACTGCAGCCACTACACTTGCAGAGCAGGACAAAAATCTTATTTAAGCCAAATGTTAATGAGATGGCACAGGCTCTGGGCAGGCTTTGTACTTTTTTTCCTCCTGGATTAAGCAGCAGCATGTGAGGATCAGGGAGCTGAAGGGCTGACAGCTGAAGGTTAACATCAGGTCAACAAGGCTTTTTATCTGCCTTTCAGGCCTCTGAGTTGGGGGGGGTTACCTAGAGCAAACATTTTTTAAAAGGCAGTTCTGGTTTCTTCCTGTACTCTTTCCCTTTCTTGCAGAGGAGCTGCGTTGTGTTTGAAAGCCAGCTTGGATGCTGCTTTGCCCTGAGCTGGCAGGATGTGGGAGCAATGGCAAGCCATGGCTTTTCTCCCACCTAAAGTCCACCAGTCTTTCTCAGGATGAGCTCACTCCTACACATCTGCAAACACCTGAGTTGTCTGCAGAAAAGCAGGCTTCAGCTCCTGGCCCTACAGCTGCTTTCTTGGGTGATGCCAGGCAGGTTCACAGACTGACTCAGCCACCCTAAGGTTTCCTTGTATTGCAGAAATATAACCAAGGTCTGGGCTCCAGAGTCTCTTCTCCAAAGCAAAGGTCATCACCGCTACCCTTGTCACCCTTGTGGTGTGTGCTGAGATGGTGATGTCCCCAGTGAAGCAGTGGTTTCTGTTTGATCATCTGGGTGGTACCACAACTCAAATACAAGTGGGTTGTTTCCCTGGGTCCTGCTGTGCAGAGGACTGGGGACTGCCCTGGCCTGCACTCAAAACCACCCAGTCTCATGAACGGCATTAAGGACAGTACAGCAAAACACTGTTCCTTAAAGATTTTTTTTTTTTTGCAATGCAGATTTTGATGAATAAAATTACTAAGCACCTTTTGAAGCAGCTGCACTGGATGGGGGGCTCTGGAAGGGCTTCCCCTGCACAAAAAGTGACTTGTGAGGGCTGTCTCCTAAAGGCATCCAGCTGGGCAGTGTGGGAACTTCAGCAGGGACCATGGCTGTCCAAGCTAAACATGGTTGAGTGTGCTATGGGGATGAGAAGAGGTTCCCTAACGCTTTCTACTGTCTCTCCCATCGATGCATCAATCCTGAGCAGTCAGAGAGTACTGAGCAGCTTCGAGAGACCATTAATGCATTGTTTTTCAAATGAGACTGTCAATACAGCTCTTGGCTAATTTTATATTGTCTGTCATAAGTACTCCAGAATAGAAACACCTGGGAGTTTCCCTGGGGGCCCAAGAAATGCTCAGGGTCTATGATGGGGTACTTGGGTACACTAATAATACATCCAAACCTTTTCTTCAGCCCCACTGTTGCGAACAGAAGCATGACTGCCTGAGCAGAGAAATGGCCCTTTCGGGATCTTGAGTCTCTAGCCTCAACATCTTCCCACCTCCCTGGAGCCTGCTGTCCACTGGTGGGGCTTAGGAAGGGAATCACTCACTCCCTAAGGGTGTGCGGGGAGGAAGCCCCCCCTGCATGTTCATGGGGAACCAGACCCACGGGGATCAGTTGTCAAAGCTTGTTCACAAGTGCACAGGTGCATGTGCCCAGTGATGTAGTTTATCCTGCACACAGAAGATATGGACCCCAAAATTGTACCTTGCCAAGTGACAGCTAGTTGCCCCTTGTCGCTCATGGGGCAATAAAGCTTCTTCCCTGAAGCAAGCATCACTTCAGAGTATTTGGGCACCCCATCCCAGCCAGAAACAGGAATACAGCAGTGTCCCATAATGCCAGAGAGGAGGAAGCATGGCTCTGCTCCAGCCCATCACCCCACAGCAGAGGTGAACACAAGGGCAGTGAGCACCAGCCCCAGCTCCTTGCACGAGCCTTTGGGCTGGCTGAGGGCAGAGGACAGCCAGAAAAAGGGCTGAGCCCAAACTGGGCCACACAATGGGCTGCAGGGACTTGTGAACCACCCCTCTGCCCATAAACCTGCATTAATTGACTCCTCTCTCTTTTTTTTTTTTTTTCCTAGTGCCAAACAGGAGTCCCAGCTGAGAGTCAGGGTCTTTCTGTCAGTCTTTCTCTGAAGGTATTTTAATGAGAACTCGTTTAGGCTTCTCAGCCTAAATTGCTTTTCACTGGGCTTCCTTCCATAACTATTTTGCAAAGCCGGTCTGCTCCGCGTGGGAAACTCTCAGGAGGCTGAAGACTAGGGTTGAGCACCCGGAAACTGTACCGAGATGATATGTGTCAGCTTTTCCCTGAAAGAGCCAACCTCTGGGGGTGGGGGGGAGATGAGAGTTATTGATAACCAGCAGTGATGGCTGGCATCTGGCAAGAGGCTGGGGACAAATCCAGAGGGATGGCCAGGTAGAGGATAGCCTTTGTCTCTGCTCTTCACCTGGGATACGCTTTTTTTTTGAGATCACATACCAGTTTTGTCTGGCAGGGAGGTGCTGGTGTTGCAGTGAAAAGCACGGGACACTGAAGGGAGATGCAATCCACAGCATATCTCCTTATTATCACACACCATTAGCAAGACTGGGTGTGACAGACTGGGCTTCTTCACAATGCAACCAAGATGATACAGTGAAATATTGGATGGAAAGCAGCCCTCATAGCTCATCTCTTCTGCCCAGTTCTTGCTTTTGCTGTGGTGAGTGGAGCAAGCGTAAAACTATACCCTGTCATCACCAACTGGGATTTGTTGAGGGTAAGCTGTGTCAAACTCATCCAAACATCCTCTGTGGGGCCACCAGCTTTGTGGACAGGGAACAAGCAGGAGACAACTTATTTTGATGTTAGTAAGACTTTAGGCATTGTTATGGATAAAACATTCTCATGGGAAAGTCTGGGGAATGATTGTAGAGATGAAAAACACTATACAAGGAGTGAGCGGAGCATATTTACTGGTTGCTCTGGCCAAAACAGAGAGGGATCAAAATTGTTAACCCATTCAGGTATTCAGTCTGGAGATAACAGCAAATGGGAGGAATTGCAAGCACACCTGACAAAGGGATAATGATTCAAAATGGTCATGAGAAACTGGAGAAAGAATCTGGAACCCCTTCCTGAACATAACTCAACAGAAGTGAGGGTGAGGTAAGATGGGATAATCAGTTGGACAAAGGGAGGACAGAGAGGAAGAATCTCTATAGAAAAGGTGCTTTTGATCACAATCCATGAAATGGGTTAATAACGCTGTGTTGAACAGTGCAAAACAGTTCCCTTGCATGGTTAACTCTGCTCTGTGCTGGTAATGCTTTTCAAGAGTGGTAAGAAGCCCTTGAAGAGAGCTGAGCAATGGGATGGGCAGAAAAGCGATCAAGGAGTGGTTGGTAAAGGAACTGGGATTGTTTTGTCTAGGAAAGGGAAGACTGAGGAGATGTTTCAAATACAGAAAGGGCTGTGATGACCTGGGTTTGTGTAGGCAGAAGAAAAGTCAATGTGGTGGAGGCAAGGGTAGTCTGGGCTAGACAGGAGGAAACACTTCTATCCCAGCTGTCAGGGTAGCAAAAACCAGTGCCGGTGCTGCACTAGTGGGATCTAGCAAGCAAAAAGTGCCAGGAGAGCCAGGACAGGGCTGGGCAGCACCATGTCACTTCCTCATGCTCCTTCCACTTGCCTCCTTGCTCTCAGCCCACTAAAAACGCTTTACCTTTGACTCAGGCAACGAAACAACACTGGGGAATAGCTGCCTGGTATCACATCGTGGCAGGTGACAGCAAGCACTGATGAGGTTGTAGACAACTTGTCACGGACTTGTCTTTGTGTCCAGAGCCCACTGTTGCCAGCTGGTTTTCAGGCATTGACCATGGTGGTTTATAGCATGCACCTTGCAAAAATAAATGAACAGGGAACAGTGATGGCACCCAGGACTGAGTATTTCCATTTACGTAAGTTCCCCTTAGCCTTGCACAGTGGTGTTAGCTGTTCAAGTGATGAAGGCTTTTTCTAGAGCTACCAGTGTGGAGATCAGACTGCAAAATTATTCCATTCCCGCATGCCAAAGGCACAGACGATTACGATTTCACTTCTGACTCCTACTCATCCTGCCTCATACAGATCAGATTAATTGTGGCACATGATGAAAGACATTGAAATGAAGGAACCAATAACCAAATGGCTGCAGTTACTCTGCTGCAAAACTTGGATGGAGATAAGGAGTGTAATTTTGTTGCGAATTAGCTTGGGCTCAGAGAGAGGAGGAGTAAGGAGCTAATCCCATGTGTTTTTATCCTAACAAATACTCCAGCTTCCTGTTTTGATGACGACTCAGCTATTACATCACTGGCCTCAAGAAAAAAATCACCGCCTTTTGGGAGAGTGAGAGCAAAGTGGGAGACCTGGGAAAATGAGCAGAGCCGCAAAAAGACTTCACTGTATGTCAAACACACGTGGTGGCTCAGAACATCTGTTGGCTGAACCTCCTCAGCACAAAGCCCAGTATGTCCCCAGGGTCACTGCATATGGGTCAGCTGCAGCCCCTATAGCACCTTCCCCTCCAACTGAGCACCAGCAACACACCGTAAATGGGCACCTAAACCCACCATCCCTCTCATGGGGCAGTCTGGTTGCTTTAATGAAGGGTTAGCACCCTCCAAGAGAAACTTGTGTGGGGCACATGTATTCCACCTGCTGCTCCTCCTCCTCACACTCTCCTGGCACACCACCCACAGACCCCACCAGCCACCCTTGGCAGATCCTCAGAGGGCTCCACCAAAGCAGAGCCAGATGGAGCTGCCAGCTTGCCCGTACGAGACAGCACAGGCTTTTCAAGCCGCCTCTTCCTGAGGCTGCCTACTCCCTCGTGGGAGGTGTAAGCGAGGCATGTGTTGCTTCCCTGGGCGAACGATCCTCTAGTGTGTCCCAGTGCGACCAGTGCCAGCACTGAAGCCTGTGCTTGGTGGTCCTGCAGCGCTGCTAAACATCAAAGCCAGCTCAGATAAGCACCATGTCACCTCTTCAAAATGCCCTCTGGGTGGAGAGTAATTCAAAGCAGAGTATTGCGGCTGCCGACCCAAAAGCAGAGATATGCAATTTTTGTAGTCACCCTGTGTGTGAAAAGCCTCTTTGTGTACAAAAGCCCTGGCCATGGACCCTGACCTTGCCCACCACTGCATTGAAGTGAGAAGTGAAATTCATGGGAAGTGAAATTCCTGGGAAGACCCTCCTCCTTGCACATTCCCACTTTTTATTCCCACATACAACTCTGAGAGGACCATGAGAAAGAGCATGCACCCCCATCCCTTAGAGAGACCTGCCACAGGCACCCTGTGGGAACTACCGCCTGTGAGGACAGGCTGGCTGGTGGCAGGGAAAGATGTTACCTGCTGTGGTATACCCTCATGAGAGAGGAGCCGCGTCCACTGCAGGCTGGTGGCTCTGGCAAATCCCACCCTTCTGCAAAATACTGTCTTTAATCCCCAGCATTTTTCTTTCTCAGTAAAACCAAGAGCACTCAAGGGAAGAAGAACAGGTAACCTGCCTGCACCACAGCTTGCCAAAAGTGAATTCGGGTTCTGGCCACGCTGTAGACACTTGCCTCAGGTTCCTGCAGGGCTTTGTTGCTGCCCTGAGCCTGCTGCAACCAGTGGTGCTGGGAACGTTGCCTTTGGAAGACGGGAAGCAGCTGATACTGGACCGTACAGGAGCAAGCAGGCAGGCATCAGATTCGCACTGCTTAAGAAGCGAAGCACAGCCTTTCGTGGGCTTGATGAGCCAGCATGAAGCAGAGACTCACACGTCTCGCTACCACTTCCGTGGATCGGGCTGTCTTGACACATTTCTGTGAAGCTTCATCTGTGCTGGAGATGTGCTTCTGGCCTTGGCAGCCTTGCTGACTGGGAAGAGACTGGGATGATCTGAAACGCAGTGCTTCCCTCGAGGAGGAGAAGGCAGAAACACCTTATCCTGCCATAGTTTCATGCTGGGCTTTCAGCAATAGGATAAGCTGTAGGCAAAAATCTCTTGTAAAGTGAGAAAAAAACCCTTCCACATCCAAAGCAGGAGGACTGGGTGCTGCTCTGGATCCCAGGTATGCTGTGTGGGGAAACTATGATCTCTCTCATGTTCTCTTTGTCAGAGCTGGGACAAAGACCTGTTTGGGGGAGTTCCATTTGGGAATTTCTTTAGTTTGGCCTTTTGCCATCCTGCTGTTTTGCAGAGGCCTCTGGGCCTTTCTGCCTTTTTTTTTCCTCTCTTCTCTCTCTGAGATCAGCTGTTTGGGACCAGGTGCTGCTTCCTGGGACTGGCTCCTTAGCATGGGTGGAGTTTGTGAGGAATTGCACTGAGTAGCTTTTATTTTGTATTCTATTTCTATTTCCATAGTGGGGAGCATGCCAGGACGAGATGCAGCATGGTGCAGCGCTGAGGGTGACATGGCATGCCCAGGGGAACTGTGGGCTACGTATGCATGTGTCAATACAGCTGGAGCAGCATGCAACACAGGACAGCGAAGAGGACCTCCAGGCCATGGGCAACCTCCTTGTTTTTCCCTTATCTCTTTAGCAAAGGCCTCTTTGGGATAAGCCCAGGCCAACATGATACAACCTTTAATTACATGAGTCTGGTCTTGCAACTACCATTCTTCACCACTGAAAAGCTGCATTTGACCCTCTCAGCTCAGCTCAGCTCTGTTCTCCATCTCTGCACCATTTTTAGCTCAGTTGGTTGCAGCCTGCAGTGTTGGGCTGCTACCAAAGCAGCTGGACCAAAGAAGTTTTTTTAGTGTAATTGCTTTTGCATTGCCACTGTTGCATGGGAGAAGGGAACAGCACTGCATTCATCTAAGGGGTGTGGACTTAGTCCACCAGCTGTGACGGTGGTATCTGCCATATCATGTCTAAGGCTACCATCTACCCACCAAGATGGCTTAGGAGGCCCTGTCCATTGTGAGCAAGGGTGGTGGTTGTCACCTGCAGCAGACCTCACAAGTGACACCAGACACATGATAATAAAACAAATATACAAGAAAATTCCTCTCACTTCCTCTCTGCTGGCCTTCACCCTGGATGTGGGGCATGTCCCTTTTCTGGCTCAGCTTTCTTCATGGTAACAGATGGATGTTGCAGTCCCATCCCCCTTGGCAACACTGGCAGGCGGAGGACAGATGGTGACTGAGGGGAGAAGGGTCCAAATTCTCCAGAGTGGCAGAAATTGCAGGAATCCCTGATTGCTGAAGCCAAGTCGCTGACCTGGAGCCATGGGAGGGGGAAAGGCGGAGGTGCATGTCTCTGCTGAGCCTGGAATAGCAGAGCAACTGTTAAGTTACTGCTTGTAATTACTACAGCATATGGGAGGGAAAGAATAGTTCTCAAGGAAAGAAAAACAAATAAAGAAAAGGTGGGCTGCTGCAGGGAAGAGTGGCACTGGGCACTGCGGCAGGTCCCTGCTGGGTAGCAAGGGCATTGGGAGACACAGCTGGGACAGTTCTTCCCTTCTGCAGACCTGGCAGGAATTCGGGTGTATTTGCACCTGCAGAACCAGGTGCTCACCCATCTCGCGTGGTGCCTGCTGCCCACTCAGGGGCATGGGTATGCTAGGGAGAGGATGACACTAGCTGCGATGTTACAGAGGGATGGAACCTGGTGTGCTCCCTCCTGGTCTCTTTTCCTATGCGCAGTGCTGCTACTTGCTCTGAAATCTGGCAGGGGCTGTCAGCTTCCATGCATGACCTAGGCAGTGGGGCCATGGACAGCAGGTGTTAACACTGGAGCACCAAGTGCCTGCATGCCATGGTTTGCCAGGAGAGCACCCAAATCTAGGGATGCTGGGAGCCCATGTCCAGTGCTGCACAGGGAGACAGGACCCGCAGCAGGAAGCATCACTGCTCACACCGGCTCCTGCAAGACAAAGCAGGAGACCGCAGAGCTGGAGCCAACATCTGCCCTTGACTTCAGGATGTGCCAATGAGCCCCAGCAAATGAAAGCAGAGCTGAAGGGTAAAGCCTCAGCAATGAACCCTGTGTAGGACAGCCTGCTCCAGGTGTAAGGAACGTTTAACAAAGGAATGCTATTTTTACAAAACTGAGGAGCTGGTGCCTGACCCCAGCCAGGGGGAAGGACCAAGAGACATCAGACTATGAAACCTTAATGTAGAACAAAATCTCTTTGAACTAATCCTGGAATGTATACTGATACCTGTATTTACAAGTTAAACTAGGGGGAAGGCTAGCCAAAGAGCCAGGAACCCATATTTTAAATAGATCGATAAGGGGAAGGGTATTGTTTGGATTAGATGAATAAAATATGTAAACTGAGGCAGGAGTCGGGTGGTCTGTAAACCCTGCAGGAACGGGAGAGGGAAATTGCAGCTGGGATTTGGAGGGATATAAACAGGGGCTTTTTGCCCTATTATATGTGCCTACCTTTAGGTAGAACACCTGATCTTGCAAAATCATTATTAAAACATACTTTGTTGAGAGATCCTGCCTGGGCCTATTATATTTGTAAGGTAATTGTTTCCTACACAGGGAAGCCATGGAGAAGGGGAGAGGATGGACTCAGCAACAGCACAGGGGAGAGCAGGGAAATTCGGTTGATTAACAGTCTGTGAATGAGGAACAATGACAGCCTCTCTTCATTTCCTTGCCAGCTGGAAAACAAACATTGCACCCTCTCGTGGCTCTTATTATTCTGAGCTTTCATCACGAAAAAAATATATATGACAAGTCATCTTTGGAAATGTGGAGCCATTGGCAAGTCTTGCCAGCTGCATCCCAGCTCTGGGCTGCAGTGTGGGGACAGGGACTGGTAGGTGAGGAGCACAGCAGCTGCAATGGTAAGTTCTGTGGCTGAGCACGTGTTGAGGAGCAAAGGGGGATCCCAGAGCCAGGGAACCCTGCAGACCTGCAGAGAGACCCCCCACAGCTGACAGCTCTCGCGAGGGGGCTGACGCAGCAGACGTGTTGCCAGGAGCCACCGCAGAAGGGTTAAACGGCCTCTGGGGAGCTTGAGCAACCAGGACAGGCAAACGTGGCGTGGCGTGGCGTGGCGCAGAGTTTGGGCAGGCAGGGTGCTGCAGGCTGCTCGTTAGTTCACAGCCCAGGGTAGTGCTCTAGGTCTCTGCCATAGTCGTGAGCACTCACCTCAAGAATTAAAAACAGTGCTACTGCAGGGAAAGCCCCTGACACGTCTCATGCACCCACACAGAACCTGCAAGGAAGGAGACTTTGGTACAGGTGGTAGGTGCCTAGACCCTTCTCCCAGTGGGTGGCTGCATAAGGTGTGTACAGGTTGATGATCTGATACATCAGGTGGCTGAGTTACAGGAAACAGTTAAAAGGCTCCACTGTATTAGAGGAGCTAAGATGGAGATAGGCAGTTTCAGAACCGTGCTCCTGCAGAGGGCACCACTGAGAATGAAGCATCTTCAACCCTGGTGACCCACAAAAGCAGGGCTCAACCTCCATCTCCACCGTCCAGTATCACAACCAAAAAGAGATACGAAGCTTTAACAGCTATAGACACCAACAAGCAAGGTCTGCAAGGAGAAACTGTACCAATAGCACACAGTGGATACCATAAAAAGAAACATAGGGCGTTCATAGTGGGTGACTCTGTTAAAGGGCACTGAAGTGCCCATCTGCCGTCCTGACAGGGAGTCACGAGAGGTATGCTGTCTTCCAGGAGCTAATATCCGAGAGGATGCCACAACTTGCCAAGGGCACAGACTAGTATCCACTTCTACTCTTTCATGTGGGTGCAATTGACACCGCAAGCCAGAACCTGGGCAGAATCAAGGAAGACTATAAAGCCTTGGGGGTGCAAGTGAATGATATTGCTGCCCAAGTCATCTTTTCCTCCATTCTGCCAGCTGGAGGAAAGGGGGCAGCCAGAAATAGACAGGTAACGCACATTAACTCCTGGCTTTGTGGCAGGTACCATTGTGAGGGTTTTGCTTTTAATGACAATGGGACATACTTCTATGACAATAACCTGTTAGGGAGGGATAGAATCCACCTGTCTAAAAGAGGTGTGCTGGTTTGTCTGAAAATGAATTAATTTTCTTCAGGCAGTTATAAACCTTTCCTAGCTAGTTTTCCTAGCTAGTACAGTCATTGTTTGAATTTAGTTTGACAACAAGAGATAATACCTCAGGAGAGAGTTGATGTTTTTAATTGCTCTGGTCTGAGAGCTGAGGACGTTCTGAGCGCTCTGCCCACAGGTGTTGGGTGGCGAGTAAAGGGGGCATAGATGGGATTGACCCTGACTGACATCCAGACTGATCAATAAGAATATTCCATCCCCTTAGCATTATGCTTCATATTTAAGGAGAGTTGGGATTTTCCAATCTCTCTCTCTCTCATGTTCTCTCTTCTTGTCAGAGCAGGGACAAAGACCTGTTTGGGGGAGTTCCATTTGGGAATTTCTTTAGTTTGGCCTTTTGCCATCCTGCTGTTTTGCAGAGGCCTCTGGGCCTTTCTGCCTTTTCTTTTTCCTCTCTTCTCTCTCTGAGATCAGCTGTTTGGGACCAGGTACTGCTTCCTGGGACTGGCTCCTTAGCATGGGTGGAGTTTGTGAGGAATTGCATTGAGTAGCTTTTATTTTGTATTCTATTTCTATTTCTATTTTATATATATATTTACTAGTAGTGTATTAGTGTATTGGGGGCGGGGGGCAGTGAGTGAGCAGCTATCGTGGTTATATCGCTAGCTGGGGTTAAAACACAACAAGTGGCAAGGGAATCTTTGGCAGTAGACTGGCCAACTTGGTAAGGCAGGCTTTAAACTGGTGGGCTTGAGGGGAGTGAGGTCTGAAGTGGCAATGCTCATGGAATCTCATCCAACTGGGGAATAAGCCAGACCAACCAGGGCAGCGACAAATATTCCTTACCTGCCTTGCAAGATGAGAACCAGAAGGCCAAGCACCTCAAGGGTATGTATGGCTATGGTGGATCCTTCTGCACCCCCCAGGAGAAACCCTGTGCGTTCACAGGGCCATGATCTCATTGCAATTACAGAGACATGGTGGCACAGCTCACATGACTGGAATGTTGTTATGGAAGACTATGTGCTTTTTAAGAAAGACAGGCCGGCAAGGCGAGGTGGACGAGTTGCACTTTATGTGAGAGAGCAACTTGTATGTACCAAACTCTGCCTAGGGGGTGATGAAGAACAAATCGAGAACTTATAGGTAAAAATTAAGGGACAAGCTAACAAGGGTGACACTGTTGTGGATGTTTACTACAGGCCACCTGATCAGGAAGAGGAAGCTGACAAGACCTTCTACAGACAGCTGAAATCGCAATCACAATCACAAGCCCTGGTTCTGATAGGGGACTTCAATCACCCTGACATCTGCTGGGAAGACGCAGCTAAGGGGACACAGTCCAGGAGATTCCTGCAGATTATTGATGACAACTTTTTGACACAGATGGTGGAGGAGCCCATGAGGAGAGGTGTGCTGTTGGACCTTGTCCTAACAAACCAAGAAGAACTGGTTGGAGATGGGAAGGCTGGGGGCAGCCTTGGCTGCAGTAACCATGAGATGGTGGAGTTCAGGATCCTGTGTGGAGGAAGCAGGACAATAAGCAGGATTACATCCATGGACTTCAGCAGGGTGGACTTTGGCCTCTTCAAGGTCCTGCTTGGAAGAATCCCATGGGATATGGCTCTAGAAGGTAGAGAGGTCCAGGAGAATTGGTTAATATTCAAGCATCACTTCCTCCAAGCATGAGATTGATGCATCCCTATAAGCAAGAAATCAAGTAAAGGGAGTAGAAGCCCAGCATGGATGAGTAAGGAACTCCAGTCAAAACTGGAACTCCAGTCAAAACTGGAAGCAGGATGTTTGTTATGCAGAAAAAGGGACAGGCCACTTGGGAGGAATATAAGATCTCTGTTAGAGTATGCAGGGATGTAGTGAGGAAGGCTAAGCTCCACTTGGAATTAAATCTGGTGAGGGATGTCACGGACAACAAGAAGGGCTTCTTAAAGTACTTTGGCAGCAAAAGGAATATTAGGGAAAATGCAGGTCTGCTGCTGAATGAGGAGGGTGTCCTGGTGATGGATGATACAGAGGAGGCAGAGTTACTGAATGCCTTTTTTCTTCTGTCTTCACTGCTAAGAGCAGCCCTCAGGAATCCCAGAACCTGGAGGTAGGAGAGAAAGTCTGGAGATAGGAAAACTTTCCTTTAGTTGAGGAGGATCAGGTTAGAGATCATTTAGGCAAACTGGACGTCCACAAATCCATGTGCCCTGATGGGACTCATCCACATGTGCTGAGAGAGCTGGCAGATGTTATTGCAAAGCCACTCTCCATAATTTTTGAAAGGACTTGGAGAACAGGAGAGGTGCCTGAAGACTGGAGGAAAGCCAACATCACTTCAGTCTTCAAAAAGGGCAAGAAGGATGACCCAGGAAACTAAAGGCCAGTCAGCCTCATCTCCATCTCTGGAAAGGTGATGGAACAATTCATTCTGGTTGTCATCTCTAAGCATGCAGAGGAAAAGAACGTTATCAGGAGTAGAACATTATCAGGAGTAGTCAACATGAATTTACCAAGGGGAAAATCATGTTTGATCAACCTGATAGCCTTCTATGATAGTATGACTGGCTGGGTAGATGAAGGGAGAGCAATTGATGTTGTCTTCAGCAAGGCTTTTGACACTTTGTCTCCCACAGCATCCTCATAGGTAAGGAAGTGTGGGTTGGATGAGTGGACAGTGAGATGTATTGAGAAATGGCTGGATGGCAGAGCTAAGAGGGTTGTAGTCAATGGTACAGAGTCTAGTTGGAGGCCCATAGCAGGTGGAGTTCCCCAGGGGTCAGTACCGGGTCCAGTCTTGTTCAACCTGTTCATCAGTGACCTGGATGAAGAGACTGAGAGTTCCCATAGCAAGTTTGCTGAGGGTACCAAACTGGGAGGAGTGGTTGATATACCAGAAGGCTGTGCTGCCATCCAGCAAGACCTGGACAGGCTGGAGGACTGGGCAGAGAAGAACATAATGAAATTCAACAAGGGCAAGGGTAGGGTCCTGCACCTGGGGAGGAACAACCACATGCACCAGTACAGGTTAGGGGCTGACCTGCTGGAAAGCAGCACTGCAGAGAAGGACCTGGGAGTTCTCGTTGACAACAGGTTGACCGTGAGCCAGCAGTGTGCCCCTGTGCCCAAGAAGGTCAATGGTATCCTGGGGTGCATTAAGAAGAGTGTGACCAGCAGGTTGAGGGAGGTTCTCCTCCCCCTCTATTCTGCCCTGGTGAGGCCACATCTGGAGTACTGTGTCCAGTTCTGGGCTCCCCACTTTAAGAAGGACAAGGAGTTACTCAAGAGAGCCCAGAGGAGGGCTACAAAGATGATGAGAGGTCTGGAGCACCTTTCTTATAAAGAAAGGCTGAGACAGCTGGGCCTGTTCAGCCTGGAGCAGAGAAGGCTGAGAGGAGACCTTATTTATGCTTATAAGTATCTCAAGGGTGGATGTCAACAGGATGGGGCCAGACTGTTTTCAGTGGTGCCCAACAATTGGGTGAGGGGCAATGGGCACAGACTGAAACATCGGAGATTCCATCTAAACATGAGGAGCAGAAAATTGGTTCTGCCGTGCAATGAGACCCTTGGTCTGCTGAAGGGGGAAGCACTGAGAGCTACCCACTACCAGAAATGTGATTCTGCAAACACACCTTGAATCTAACTGGGTTGCCCAGGAAGGTTGTGGAATCTTCAGCCTTGGAGGTATTCAAAAGCTACCTGGACATGGTCCTGAGCAACTGGCTGTAGGTAGCCCTGCTTGAGCAGGGGGGTTGGACTAGGTGACCTTGAGAGGTCCAACATCAGCCGGCCTGTTATTCTGTCAAGGGGTCATGCTGCTTGCAGGAGAGCTTCAACGTAGGAGCAGAAGCATCAGAGATCTGAGAGAAAAGGGGCAGGACTACAGGGGGAGCAAGAAGCTAAGGGCAGAGGAGAAGGCAGAGTATCAAGCGCTCAAGAGGGATATTCAGCCTCCACATCATGCTCTGTCAGGTGAGCCAGCACATCACGCTGGGGAAAGTTGCCAAGGAATAGATCCGTTGGGCTGAGTTCAAATACTACCCATCTCTGCTATGAACCTACCTCCTAGCACCTTGCATTCCACCAGGCAGAAGAGGTGAAGACGACACCAAGGAAAAGGCAGGGTCCTGTTGGGCACTTAACAGCGATTCCAACTCTTACAACCTCCCTGCTCCCCTGCCTGGGCTTGTATCCTGCAGACGGGGTGGTCATTTTCCGTAGTACCATCATCAGTGCCCAAGCCTTCTGCTGGGGACTGACAGAGGAGAAAGCCTTGACCCAAACCTCAGCCACTGACAAGACACTGGGGTTTTCTGGAAGCTGGAGGCCAGCAGCTTGGCTCTCTGCCAGTGCAGGCAGGCCTTCATCCAGCTGGGTTACACCCTTGGGGTCTTCACCCACCCACCTATGTGCTGAGGTGCAGTGCATAGCAATGGAGATGCCTTCTGAAGAGGCAGTTATAAAATCCAATGTGAATTAGCTGCAGCTGACCCCAAAGCTGATCCCTCCCTTCTGCTCATCTCCCCCTGCAAATCACTCACAAAGTTGTTCAATCTCATGGTAAAGTTACCACTTTTTCTGCAGCAGCAGGGCCTCTCCTTTGTTTTTCCATGCCACTAGTCTAATCCAAAGGTTTGTGTTTGAATTCCTGCTTCCTCTGGACTGTTCATAATCCAGAAAATCAAGACTGGGCAATATCAATTGAAAGGGGAAGGCAACATCTCTCTTTTTCTTCTTTGAAACCACTAAAACTGACACTAGATAAGATAAAAGAGATAGGACAAATCAGGGAAAATACAGGTTTTTAGCTTAGATTTTTTTTCCTCATTTAAAAATTAATTCATTAGTGATTGTCCAGGGGAAAAAAAGTAATAGATTTGTTGCTTTGATCCCACAAGACCTATGAATATTTTTAATTCCTGGCTATCCCTATGAAGCCCCACCTGGGGAGGCAGCAGGAGACAGTCCCCGGAGGGTCCCAGCAGCTCTTGGGACTGAGCTTCTGAACAGGGGAAGATTTGATTATGAATCCAGGAAATCTCTTTCTCCTGGAGAAGATGATCCTGTTTTGATCCTGGCTGTTGTTCCTGGTGTGCAGCCTTT
The DNA here is from genome assembly GCF_036013445.1 of Caloenas nicobarica. Classification (NCBI taxonomy): domain Eukaryota; kingdom Metazoa; phylum Chordata; class Aves; order Columbiformes; family Columbidae; genus Caloenas; species Caloenas nicobarica. Next base: position 49,302,434 of record NC_088249.1, on the reverse strand, counting down.
TTCTCCTAAGGGCTGAGAGGTCTGTACCCCAACTCAGGAAGATGCTCGTCTTGGGAAGATCATGCAACATTAGCAGTCATTTGAGCGGTCTGGAAACACTATGCTCTGCTCTAGCCCCTCTGCTCTTGAGGGGGCAGTTACTTCAAATGGCCATCCATCACCCCAGCCTTGTTACTAGCTCCACGTCTGCTCCAGCAGCACGTGCTTCTCTGCCTGTGGCAGGATGGCATGATGCTCCCAACCTGACTGCTGTTGCCAGCATGTCCATCTTCCCCTGTGCTGCCCACCACAATGTGCTTCTTCCACTTCTCAGTGAGCGCCTTCCTCCTGCGGCAGATCTCCTGAAGGTTTCCATCTTTTGCGCTCACAGCAGTTTCACTTTTGTTTTCTCTCTCTCTGAACATGACAATGATGAAGCTCCTTTACATGTCAGATGGTGCAGCCACGATTGCTCATACCATTGGTTAGTGCATGCCCCGGCACAGCCCAGGTCCATGTGGGCTTGATCAGCCCAGAGCATGACAGGAGATAGCACATGTTCAGCACCATCCCCACAGGTGGCATGGCTGGGGATGATGTGTTTTGGCTAGTGGAGAGAGACCAGGTACTGAGGTACTCACCGTTGGGCCCCTGTCAGCTGTAGTTGCCCCCTGGGGTATGGATGATGTTGATGACAGAAGTCTGCCCAGCAAGGTGGCCCTGGGATGGAGAATGGACTGAGTTGGTGCTCACTGTTGGGGAAGAGGGGTCTGCTCCTGCCCACAGAGCAGCAGTAAGGATTTGGGCATTGATTTTGCCAGGCTCCACGTGGGGAAAGGGCTGGGACAGAAGTGATGTGGGCTGGGTGGTGGCAGATGTTGAACCACCCTCATGGTCACTGCTGTGAAGCCCCTTGCAACCCGACAGACTCTCCTGGTGCTGTTCTGCCATCAGGAGGAGGGCCAAGAATCCTACAGGGGGAAAACCATGGAAGAGAGAAAAGCAGAAACAAATGCAAACTCTGCCCAGCTTGCACTGCTCTTCCAGTGAAATCCTGCCCAGGAGGTACCAGGATGCCAGCAAGTGCTCACAGGCAGTGGGCTGAGCTGTGTGACAACCAGGAGCAGGGAAGAAGGAAGGAAGATACGAGTGTGGGGATAAATGGGAGAGAAGTGGCAGAGAACTTTAACATGGCTGGGCTGGGAGAGGACTAGTTCCAGACTGGTAGACCTGGCATCAGGAATTTGCCCAGCAGCACTGGGGAGCACAGCCCCCAGGAAGCTCTGCCTGCTCTGCCAGGCTCCACAGATGAGAAGTCTCTGGTCAACAAGGGAAGAGAAACTGGAACTCAAGTCATGCATGGTCTAGAGCCTGTTTACATCTGCCAGTTATGGCCTGTGACAAAGATCACCTCTTTAAGGCATGCTGGGATTGCATGTAGCATCATCAGATGCTCTATAGCACCACTGATGACCTATAGCACAAAGCTTTCTAATGCTGAGGCAGGGGGTCAGGGAAGTTCTCCATTATATTTTGTGGGCATTGCAGGTTTCCTAAGGAAATATTTCCAAATGAAGTTGTATGCGATACAGCAAGCTATTACCAGCATAGCGCATTGCGGGGCATCACACTAGGCCAGCACACTGGATGCTGGAGAAAGTAAAAAATAAATTGTTGAGCCCACTCTGTGCTGAATGCTTTTCAACCGCTCTGCAGCCGCTTGGGTTTGGTTTCCGAGTCTTTACTTTTAAAAGTTACACTTAGGAGACTCTCTTCTCCCCTCTAGCGTCCATTTCGAGATGTTCCTCTTGCTCTTCAAATTCAGCCAAAGGAGCAGCTTGCCTGGTTGCATGTGCAGTCACTCTCTTCCTCAGGTGCCGTTTTTACGTTGATAAATGATACTGCAACTCTTCATCCAGGAATCTGACACTTTATTTTTCTGGTTTATGCTGTGCTGTGCGGGAGGATCCCATTGCAAGGCTGTCATCCCCTGGCATGCTTAAAAATTTATCTCAATTAGTCCCTTAATTTTAGCACGATCTGCTGATCTCCAGCTGGGGATGCACAGGCACAGTGAGGTTTTTGATGGCAATGGGGAGAGGAAGTGTCCATGGTGGATGTCTTGTTTGAGGGACAGGTCAGAACAAGGCCCTGCTCCTGTTGTCTGTGTAAGACCACAGTACACATCCTCTCAGATCACACTATTTTTCTTTGCGCCATATGAAACCAGTGCAGAGCTGAAAAATTACTCCACTGCCCCAAGGCTTGATCCGGCTTTACATCCTGCAAGGTTATCTTTCTTCTAGTGACAGCGAGAGTCTTCCCAGGTAGGTTTTCCACTACCTGGGTTACCTCCCAGCTAGCTGGACTGGGTTCTAAAAGTGCAGCCAGCATTTCCCTTTTTGGGGACAGAGATGACAGACATCCCCCTCTTTTGCAGACCAGGCAGCAGACCTGCCCTCCAAGATGCGTCTGCAGCAGGCCAGCTCTCTGCCTGCAGCACCAGCTCACAGTCTGCAGTGGCACCTGGAATTCAGTCCAGGACAAGCCCTCCTTGCTGTCCCGCAGCTGCTCTGGCTGGCCTGATCCCTGCCTGTGTCTCTCTGCAAGGTCCAAAAGCTTTGCAAGGCTACTCAAGGAGCCACGTACACTGACAAGAGGTGTGCTGTCCCCAGTGGTCACACGCTCCCATGCTATCTCCACTCTTCAAGGCTTGCCTCAGCCTAGAGAGGATGTTTACCTTCACATTTCCAGTACCCCCCAGGGGAATTTTTGAGAAGCAAGATACTGCCAACAATAAAAACATGGCAAAAATACTCTGGCATACCAAGAAAGGTATTGCAGGGCAGGATTCATCTCGCCTGGCACTGGATGGCACCAAGCAGACATCTAGGCCATCTCAAACCCTGTTTTATCAATGGAGAGTCTGTCACTACTAGAGCATGAACCATCTGACTAATCATACCCCAAAAGTGTCCATGTCCTACCACGGGAGCAGATACTGGCCATGGCAATAAGCCTGAGCACATCGGGCTCTGAACACAGTGGTAAGCCAAGGAACCATGCAGGAAATGATCCTGAACTGACCTGTCATTTGTATGTATTTGAAGAGGAAGTGTGTAAGAGACTTTCCCTTCTGAATGTCTCTTGGACTTTCTCCTCCTTGGCAGCCAAAGACTGACGGAATCATTTTGGTTGGAAGAGACCCTTAAGATCATCAAGTCCAACTATAGCCTAACTCTGGCACTAAACCATGTCCTGAAGAACCTCATGTATATGTCTTTTAAACACCTCCAGGGATGGTGACTCAACCACTTCCCTGGGCAACCTGTTGCAGTGCCTGACAACCCTTTCCGTGAAGAAATTTTTCCTAATATCCAATCTGAACCTTCCCTGGTGCAACATGAGGCCATTTCCTCTTGTCCTATCACTTGCTGCTCTAGCAATGAAGATGAATTTGTTCAAAGTCCAAAGCAACCCCAAGCCTTCAGTGTGAGTACGTAACAGCTGCGATAACAAGCACGACAGCCATGAGCTCTGTGCAGGAGGTGGGCTGTGCACACAGCTGCAATGGGGACACTGGACAGGGCTACAATCCCCCCTCTGGCTTGTCCACAAATGGGACACTAAGGTCCCCATGATAGGCTGGGCTCTGCAGTGCTGGGAGGTGCAGAACGCAATCCAAGTCTGAGAAGGAGCTGCTGTCACTTCTCAGGGCCCATTTGTTTGGGTGTGATGCTGTCCCAGACATGCTCCCTTCAGGAGGAAGAAGGATTTTTAGACACTGAAATGACAGGCTGGCTGGCACACAGCTCTCTGCTTCTTTCTCCAACTATTTTTTAAATCTCTGGCTGAGCAGAGAATTTCAGTGTGCTGGGCAGCACCAGCAACTCAAGCAGAGCTGCTTATGAGACACCAGCTAAGTGATGTTGAGAGGCCTCCTGGATGGGCCAAAGCATGGTCGCGTTGGGCCAAATCCCTTTGCTCCAAGACCTACCCTCTGCAGGGCGGCTGCCCCCAGCTAACCACCCCCTCCCTTAGCAGCATGTGCTGATGAGTCTTAGCTTCTAGCAGAAAACTCTTCCCCATGCCACTGATTTATTAATAATAGGTGAGGAGGGAGCAGTTTTTGCCCTTCTCTCCTACTTACACACAAGATAGCAATTTGGCAGCTGGCGGTAAATCCCATTAAGGCAGCAAGATACTTAAAGGCATCAGCAGCTCCTGGCCCATTATAGAACAAGGCAATGGACCCTGCTAATGTACATCTGAAACTGGCTGCATCCAACTGGAAGCAAGGATCTTACTAAGTATTAAAGGAGACTGCAAAGGCAGGGATGGGAATAAGCTCATTCATTAATATCTTTGTCCATATTCAAGGGACAAATGCAGGATTTTAGCAGAGGAAATAGCGACAAGAAAACCCACATTGAAACTCCCCATATATTTCTCTTTTGGGCCAAGAGAATCAAAATCATGGGTAGCCTATCATGTCTGACATTTCCTAATCAGCCTATTAAAGCCATGGCTGGCTTTTATATTTTCTAGATGAAAAAGGCAGAAAGTGGACGAGCAGAGGCTAAAACCAGAGCAATAAATTCCTCTGTGGATCTGTTACAGCTGTGCAGATCTGGTCTGCAACAGCCCTGTTTATTTGGCTGGAAACTGGTCCTGCAAACTGTGACAGAGAACACCGAGGCAGCTCTGGGAAACCCTGAGGTGCACCCACTACTGGCAGAGAGGAGGCTACCAACCCTTCTTCCCCGTTAGGTTGGGCTGTGACTGCAAGCTAGCTCACTTAACAAGCCTCCCTGCTGCTTCATGCACAACAGCCTGTCACTGGGTCTCATCACATATTTAGCTTCAGAGCACATAACTCTTGCACATAGCACTCAGCAGGTCAGATCGCCCACAAAGGACACAAGGAAGGTGTCGCACAAAAAACTCATGCCTCTGATACAGCTGTCCACCAGTGCTTGGCTCTGCTACCTGCTAAGCTCTCATGTGCTGAGAACTAATTAGTCTTCCTCCACTCCCTCTGCCAAAACCATTTTAAAAAGATGTGTGCATGATGGAGGGGAGTCAATTCCTACAGGTGCCACTGCCCCGCTGCCAAGTCATTTTGCCTTCCTCTCTATATGCATGAAAATAGCCTCTGTCCTGCTGGGTAACACAGCTGGAGATCCACCTCAGAAAAGAAATGCCTGAGAGCTAAGCATTGTTGCTTTACTGAGCATGGGAGCATCCTTCTCTGGACTTTTGCCCTGTGCTCTGGGCATGCGGTCAGTAGTGCAGCTTGAGACTGAGCATGTCTCCCAGATAAGCATGGGGTATCCTGCCCACAAGGTCCGTCTGAGAGCAGAGCTTTTGCTTTCTTGTACATAACCCAGAGGTTCAAATGAGGACAGTGGCATTAAGATGCTGCTCTGTGAGTGCCCCAGGGCCTCCAGCATCACTGCTTTCTGCTGCAGGACAGTGCCACTAAAGCCACAACACTCACACCAACTGCTTTGCTCCTCAGGTCTTCAAGTCAGTTCTGGATACTAAATCTTCATGGTGGCACCGCCAGGACACAAGAGCACATGGCTTCAAGCACATCTTATGCCCATCCTTATCAATAGGCCCCTCAGAAGGTGCTGGGTCACCAGCCGATGCAGTGATCAATAGGTGGAGTGGACATCTCCTGTCTCTGCACAAACATGCCACACCACAACATGGCATGTGACAGCCTTGGTTAGGCTATTGAGACAGGGGGAGTTCGTTAGCAAGGGGTGGGGTGGCTGTTTCGAAGGTCACACACTGCCTGTACCCCTGAGAGTTATCACTGGGGTTAAAACAAGAAACCTTGACTTAAATGGTTTCGATGAAGCCCTCAGCGACTCTTACTTCCCACACATGAGGGCAGAACTTCTAAAAATTTTCTTCAAGCCCTCTCCACCACGACACAGAAGCTCCTTGCCCCATGCATGTACAGAGTCAAGTTGTGTTTGCTGCAAGACAAATTCACAGGTGCTTTTGAGAGTACTTTCCAGATCTATACCTAGAGTTTTGCATCTGCAGATGCACATGTGCAGACTCATCTAGCTGCTCCAGTTTCCATGCACAAAAACTCACTTATGCTTTCTTCCCTCTGCCCCTTTGAAATCAAAGATGAAAATTGTGAAGGAGTCTATGAACATTTGGAGATGACAGTCCTACCCATCACCCACTGATATGACCCTGGCTATAGAGAAGAGCTTGATTGCCAACAGTGCTGGCTGCCAGCAAGGGCTGCAGACTTTAAGCAGGCATGGTAGGCACAGAGCATTTTTGAAAACTATGCTGCCACTTTCTTCTTTATTTTACAAGATTAGATTTTTTTTGTGATTGCCATGGTCAGTGACACTGGCAAAAAGCCAATTTTAGGAGCCTCTTTAAGGACACAGGCACTGTTGTTGGGTGACATCTGACAGAAATCCTGCCTGCAGCCGTGGTATCACATAGAATCACATGCCACACAGTTTTAAATGATTTTTGATAGATTGTTTCCTCTAGGACTCACCAAACTGGGCAGTTTAGCTTCAAGCTCCAGACTGTTTTGTAGGAGAAAGTGGTGCAAGTATCACCATGACAAACCGAAGCTTTGGGACTTTATTTCTCTATTATTCTGTTGCCCTATGTTAAGCTGACTAATAGAGAGAAGACATAAACTAATTCATTAACTCATCATACAATTACTGTTTTATTAACTGATTTAAAAACATATATCTAGCATAGTAACTTAAAGTGGAAGAAAAAGTGACGATGCTTGGTTTCAGATTGCAACATCAATAAAGTTGTAAGGCACAGTCATTTGGATGAGCATCTCTCAGTCTGCAGTCGCTAAAACAGATGTTTTGAATCTCACTTGAATATAAAGCAAATGTCCTATTGAAAAAACAAGAGATTATTCCCTTATATTCCTGCCTTGTCTTTGCTGCAGCATTACTTAAAATTATTCAGTCATATGAAATTGGAAAGTCTATTCAATCTACAAAAACCTAGAGGTGACTCTAAAGGCACAGGCAGGGGATACTCTGACACCTGCTTGCAGAGATCAGCTCTGCTAATGAAATTCCAGTATGCAATGTTTATCCATAGGAAGGGAGAGAAATCCTTCCAGGTAGCTACAGAGCAAACAAACGTTAATATTGGGATGAGCCGCTCAGTCAACATTCATAGCAATGCAAGCAACAAGAACCTTGGATGCCTGTGAATGTGGTGAGCTCCTGTGGGGGCATCGGCTCTGAAACCACTCAGCCTTCCTGGGCTCTTCCTCGGGAAACACACCCGTCACTCACAACCCACTCCAGCCAATGCTTCCTCTCAAGCCCTTGGCTTTGTCCCTTGCCTGTCAAATATCCAGGTCTGCAAAAGATACACTGTGGGGCTGCTGCTAGGTCAGGTGGTTGAGCATGAGAGGGAATGCCCTGTGTCCCTCACCTCCTTCAGTCCACAAACTGCCAGCTCCATGCTGTGCTTGGTTCAGTGTTCCTGCCTGATGCATGGAGCAGGGCATGATGTGGGTGACAGGAAATACATTAGGATTTGTTCTGTTTCAGTGCATGAAGGCTGCAAAAATAACCACTTTTTCTGTAATAAGAGGTTGATTAGCTCTTCTGTTAATCAGCGGGTGCTCTTTAAAAAAAGCATTTCTGGACCAGCTGTAGCCTTAATTGAGGGAAATCAAGTCACTTGTTTGAACTTCTCTACTTGCACAGCTCTGCGTTTAGCTTGCAGAAGAAACTGAAAGATAGCACTGATCTTTCAAGACTGTGCTGTGTAAATGGCTCCAGCACATGCTGCCACCTGGGTATCTTCTAGGACTGGAGACTTTTGTTCTGAGATGTTATTGAGACAACTGGTCTGTCTGGCAGTGACTGCAGCACGGCCCTGGCAGTCAGAGGCCAAGCAGCATTCATCAGCCCAAACCTCTCAGAGGCTTTTGTTGATGAGCTGACAGCTGGCTGGTGGTGGTTGATCTCTCCAGAAGGGCTCTCATCCATGATGGGCCTGAGGAAAAGAGAGAAACACTGTGGTGAAATTGCACTCTAAGTATCTGCATTCTCCTCACAGCTCTGCTGTCTCCCACTCTGAAATCTTAAACAAAAGCTGCCAGACCTGGGAGCAGCACAAGGCACACCAACTTCCCACACAAGACATGCACTCTCCGCCTGTACTGCTCTATAATGACTACGTTAACTTCAAAATCAAGGTGTCGTGTCCCAACTCCTCAGTTTTGTTTCTTCAAAGAAGCAACACGATGCTAATCGTACAGTAAGTGGGTACAGAAATAACCATGTTTTGGTGCACGTGATACCTAATGCCTACTTTATTTTCCAAAGCTCCTTCTAACATGAATTAATATGTTTCAAGGGAAAAAAACCTGAAATGGATGTCAGGAACTTGTCCTGGTGTTTACCCAAGGGAAGTCTTGAACAAGCACCACTACAAGAGGTCTACAACAGACATGGGCATTGTCCCTGTGTGGGGAACACGGGAATGGAACAGTAAAAACACAGGAAAATTCTGGCTGTTAAAAAAATACAAAATTTTCAATGCTCAAGCTATAAGGAACATGAGAAAACGTTTCATTTAGCATTATATGTCAGCACAAATAAAAGGAGTTCTTTTTACAGAACAGGTAGGAGACTCCAGAGACAACACAGAAGTCTGCTTTTTCCTGCCATGAAGTCACTTCTGTTTTCCCCAGACACACTGCAGGCAGTGCTGCCAACAGCACACATACCTGGAACTTGTTGATCCAACAGCTGCTGGATCTGAAATAGGCCTTTGCTGGCTAATGCTCCCAGCAGGCTGGCGCTGCGCTTGGGATCCGGAGGCAGCTGGCACACCGTGTTGGCTTAGGAGAGCAAGTTCCTTGCCCAGAGGCTGGGCTGAAGTTTCTTGAAGACTCCTTGACTGGCAGCGCTGTGTCCACTGCGTGTCCTCTTCTTGACTGGGTATTTTTAGGTATCTTATCCGGTGGTTTCTCGTTTTCCAAGGTCTTGCTGCAACACCCATTACAGATGCAGGTGAAGGGCTTTTTGGAGGGGTCGGAATTAGACAGTGGTTCAGGCTGGAGAACACTGCACCTTCCTGAGCCTGTGATGAACCTGAAACAGGGGAAAGCACAGTGATTTACCAGTTCATCTTACTCCTAAATGATCAACCCAGTGAATGAAATGTTTTGGAGAATGCTGTGTAACGGAGCTGGGTGGGGAGGTGTGTCCTGGGGCACACAGAGATGCTGGCCTTGTCGAATTGCTTCCTCTGATAGTTGGGGGTTTGGGTTACTTGGCAGCCTCCCTTCCAGTACTGCTGGTGATGTGCCAAGTGCTAGAACTGCTCACGAGCCATGCACAGCTCAAGGGAAAGACCAGCTTACTCATCCTCCTGTTGTCAGGCAGGATCACATCTGCATCATTCCTGGCCGGTGTTTGCACTGACTTGTTTTAAACACCTGAAGACACAAGCCAGTGATCTGAAATTCAAGGCACATGAATAATCACAGATGAGTGGATTCACTTTTTATTTTTTTTAATCAGAGGCAGAGGTGTAAGAATAAGATCTTGAGATTAACCTTAAAATTACGAAGAGTGCCTGACTGCTAGTGAAAATATTGCACTATATGCAGGGCTACTATCTGGCTGTTCATATTTTAGCCCATGTAATCCTCAGGTGCAACAAACTGAGAAGAAAAATCTTGTTCCTGATTTATGAATGTAACATGCACGCATATATGCTTAAAACCATTCTATATATAGCAGGGATCCGATTCCTCTTGTCTATTAAAAGAACCAAATATATCTAAGCACCTGCTGTGCAAAGTCCAGGGCAGGAACACAATCTAAAGAATGTGCCACCAAAACCCAGGCCCAGAAAGTTCAGTGTTACTGTTCCTAACTGATGGGGATGCATTTCACTGCTTAGGTAACCACATAAATTGATATAGAATTTTCACTGAACAGTTTCCATCATACTATATGCTTTAAAAATGTCATAAAAATTTCATAGGGTTTTAAATTTGTTTTTAAGTAAAGATACTCCGAAAGACTGGCATGTCTGCCTCAAGAGCCTGAAATAACACCCAACAACTTCCAAAGGGTGCAAATTCTATGGATCTGATGCTGCAAACGCTTTTACATAAGAGCAGTTTTGCTCAGATGACATGTTCTTTCCTGGTCAGAGGATTGTTTCCGGCAACAAGTTCTTCTGTGAGAAAATCACACTGGGTAGGACACAGTTCTGAAGTCAAGTTTTAAGGCATTTAAATACCTCTCCAAATCTTGACACGGTCCCAAGTCACAGAGGTCAAGTGTATTTTTAACTGCCTTGCTGAATGAAGTCTATCAGTTGCTAAAGTTTTATCAGGTATTTGCTCTGCAAAACGTGTCTTTTAGTGACAACAGGCAAAGGCTACTGTGTTTGTGATTGGTTATTATGGCCAGCTGCTTGTGATCTGCGATCTGGGTCATCCCTGCCCCTGCCCTCAGGTAATAATAGATTTCAAACCACTCCATCAACCTTGTAACCAAATCCTAGCAAGTTTGGTTACAAGATGGTCAGATCTATGTCCAATCATTCACTTTTATAGTCCTATAGGGCATGACACTGGTACACTGTGAGATGTTTGGGGCATTGTCTACTCATTTTAAAAATATGATAATAAGAAATCATACTCAATCTAAAGAAATAATATTAAATCTAAAAAAGATCAGATTAAAGAGACCACGAGATCATAATCTAATACTTCTGTGGTCACTGGAAAATAGGCCATTCCTTTAGATTTTTCCAACAGCTTCTGTTCTTGTTAATGAGATATTGTTTATATTGCTGTTAATACACAGAGGCTTTGAATAGTTTAATTCTGTTTTTTTCCAAAATATATTATATTTTTCTAAATTTTAATAGATCCCTTTTTGCCCTTGAAAGAAATATAAAACTAAAACTCCTATGCTGATATTTATAGAGGCAAAAAAAAAAGTAATTAACAACAGAAATAGATTAAAGTTGTCCTTTTGTAAGCTCCTCTACTGGATATATATTTGGAATAATGATTATTAATGTTTCTAATATTCTTAAATATGATATTCAACAAGCAGTGAAGAGTGGGAATTCTGCTTTCATTCATGTAAATGCAGTTCTTGAGAGGTCTTTGGCTTTGTTCCTGAGTAGAAGAGCATGTTTGATTTTTAAACTTTTTACTGAATGCATCCCTTTGGTTGCATATTGTTCCAGAATTCCCAGTTGCCCAGTTAAACCGTAATCATTAGCTCAGCCATTATTTCCATCAATGCCAACGGGGGTAAAATATAGCTCAGTTGGAATAACAATATTATAGACCCATCTAGCACTGCCATAAATTAGTGACACAAGGTAAAAGACAGAGGCACATCCTCTAGACTTGATGCTAAGCTGGTGCAAGATCAGCTTGTTCCTCTTAATTCTACAGACCCATGCTGAAATATATCAACTGATGATCAACACAGCTGGCCACCATGTCCTGCTTAAAAACTGGAATGGATTACTTAGAGTCTGGCTCTGCAATGATATTTCCAAATTGCTGCTAGAGAGCACAGAAGCCACATCTCGTAAAACACTGCAGTTACTCATACACCTGTTTACAAATGGTTAGTAGTACATGTCACTACCTGAGCTAACCCTTCCCCAGAGGTTTAGGTCCGGTACCTGAGGAAGACTTGGAGAGACAGGAGTGGCAAGAAGAATCAACAGAAATTCTTTCAATGAGGTCCTCATCACTGGTCTCCCTCAACTCATCTTCACAGCTGTCAGTCAGGCGGCAGTCTTCACCTTCTTTCTCATCACTAAGAGTGACCTTCAGTGCTTGGGTGGCTTTTTCTTGCTGATCTGTTTGCAGGCAGCTGGACAACATCAAGTATCACACCTGTAGTTAGCCTTTGAGCTGTCAATATGCAGCCAGCCAAGTGCAGCTTGGCGTGGCCTCACAGGCAAACACCCAGACAGTGATTTAGCCACCCTTTGTGATCTCCCACTTTCCTGGAGATATGGAAAATCATTCTAAATGGATCAGCCATCTAAGCTGCCTGTGTCTGATTAGCTGAAAGTTTCCTATACACAGTGAAGAAAGCTCAGAGAAATAGAGCCATTTTTACTTCCAAAACAATCATTATCTGTCTATGATATGGGGGAATCTCAGCATGGCGTTATTTTCCTTTCAGCCTTTCATTTGGTTTGGCCAATGTCATGCTTGCAGAGAACCTCATCCACTTTCACTTCTTTCACCGTCTGAAAGCAGACACTGTCCGGGCTAAGAATGGCCTACCAGTTATGAAAAGTAACTTCCTTGCTCTTTCTAAGCAAGTGAGCCCACCCTGCCTATGCTGGTCATCAGCCTGCTCTAGAGAGAGGTCAGAGCTTCCTGCAGGTTTCTCCTCCCTTGCCCACCTGGCAGAAGCTCCAGCCAGGAGCACTGATAGAAGGATTGCCACCACAGGCACAGGAAAGCAAGAGGCCAAGACTATCCCTTGAAACAGCCTCCAGGTGGCCAAAGAGTTTATTTTATTACTACAGCAGAAAAAGATTGCCTGTTCTACTCTATGATAAGATTTCTCCTATGGTCTCACCGCTTGTGCTGCTCTCTTCGTACTCTCAGCTCAGAGAACACATCTTCCTGGTGCAGATCTTTTCCTCCTCCTCCAGAGCCATAAAGATTTTCTGTCCTCAGACTGCAGAGTTTCAAAGGGCTCACTGCAGGTGCCTACAAAAATGACAGAAGTTATCTTGATAACCTCAGGAGCTCTCCCCAGCTCTGTTTCTAGATTGTAGATTTTAGAAGGTATCAAGTCTGCTGTTACTCCTGAGTTTTCAGATCATACCTCACAATTCTTTTTGCTCTTCAGTTTTAAGAAGTCCCATGCTCCAGTTGCGTGCACTGTTACAGTTTGAGGAACCCAGAGTGGCAGTAACAAAAATGCTGATTTATATCTCACTGGTATGTAAGCCTGTAGCATCTATGCCAATGAGCATATTAAGACTAGTACCACAGAAATGGCATAATTCAGCATATGACCACAGTCCCCTTCCACAACCTAGATGATAAGACACAGTAATTCATGCGAATGTTCAAATTAGTTTTGGAAAAGCTTCCAGTGCTTGGGCAGTGGCAGCAGAGAGACAAGGGAGGGGCACATTTTTTCCAGTGGTACTTCAACATCTATTATCAGCATTAAGTGAGGCTGCAGACAATCCAGAGATGCAGGTGTCCCATGCATGCTGTTTCCTTGATTTAGCACAGCCTGTTTAAACGTACAACGATGCATCTATGCCGTGTTGGACCTCAGGGCCCACAAAAACTAACCACAATGAGCCAGACTGCATCGTCTTACACACATGGGTATTCTCTCACTAAGTTACTGCCAAAATGAGCAGGCTTACCTGCAGGGCTGGGGTACCACACTCTTGCCAAGAGGAATAAACTTTAGCTTTGTGTTTCTTTAGTCAACAGGAATGACCTTGCAGCATTAGCAATCTGATTATTTATGCCAACATCAAAGCCACTGCTGAAAAAAATACTTTGCTTAATAGCTGCTGTAGAAATACCATTAAATTTTGCAATCCTGCTTTGTGCTTTGCTCAGCCAGAATGATAGGAAATGCACTGCGAGCAGCCAATATGTGATTTTCATGTGTTCCTTTACAGCTGATAGTTAATTGCCGCTAGCACATGGGCACTTCGTAACATCAAGGCAAAAGACTCTATGTCCTCCTCAAGATGAATTGCATATTGGGTGGCTTTTGGGCTACAGAACACAGTAACCTGCCACAAGCCACAGCGTGAATTCAGTTTATTCCAGGATTTATGGAGGTCACCAGTCAGGAACATGAAGTATACAAGAAAAACATACACCTAGCTTTTGCCTCCTTGCACAAAGGGCCTTGGTGGGGTTTCCACATATAACTTGACTGAATCCTAAGAAAAAAGGAAAAAAGAAAACATTTTACTCCAGTGTTTAAAAAATTGTGTTGTCTTTGAAATCAGTTAATATCATTTCCCATAGACAGAAGGATGTAATATTTCATGGTGTAGGTTCACAGTGTCAGCTGGAATGGCCTGACACTGCTGCTAAGAGGCAGTTCTCTGTTTTTACCAGAATCTGTCTCCTGCTCCTGCCCTGTGTCCTCCACTGTGCTGGTGCAAACATTTGCATGGTCACATGGTGAGTCAGATCAGGGAACTGATCCAGACAAAAAGTAAATATGTGGGGTTTTTGTTTTGTTTTGTTTTCCTGTTTGTTTGTTTTGCTGGGTTATTTTTCAGCTGGATCTCAATCAGAATCAGATTCCCCATGTAGCTATGCAGATGCTCTTGCCAAAACAAGAGACAAAGCAGCAAAAGGGCAGGAAGAAGGAGTGAACATTGGGTGAAACTGTCCCTGTCAGTAGTGCTAGCTACCTACAGGTGTATGTGAAATTATGGTCTCATTCCCTGGCAAGCTGTACTTGGTTTCCACATACTTTTCCTAATGCACACTCAGCTGTTGACACTGCATTGCTTCATCTAGTTCATCATACTGAGTCCTACCTACAGCAAGGAGCTGAGGGGAGACTGGCACCTGAGAGCAGCAGCCCACAATTCTGAGAAGACAAACACTACCTTCCTATCTGTGGGCTGGTGGAGTTGCACCATCAAGGTCTTTCCAGGAGGCAGGGAAGGATGTCTTGGGAAGTGCCCAATATTGTACCAGAAGTGAACTCCCTTTCCACCCAGCTGTCCTCAGGAGCTGCTAACTTGGCAGTACTTCCAGGTGGCCAAGGAATGAAGGTACGCCTGTAGATCAGGTATGTGAAGTCAAGGAACTGACTCCTTTTGCTGAGGCACCCACCACTGGAAAGCCAAAAGAAAGTGCTCTTTGACAGCCAGCAATGCTGCTGCAGTATGAGACTGCACTACACATAGTTTGAGCACATGATCCAACAGGGAGTGAATGTGCATCACCATGCCTTTCTAGAGGACTGCCTTGGACCACATTCCTATGACTGAACAAGATGTGCCCAAGTGTGACTTAAGTGAGCCCAGCTAGCCTCATGTGTAGTTTAGAGGACTAATCCGGACAGCTTTTGATGAGGTGTGAAAGGCAACTTCAGCAAGGGAACATCATTGCAGTATAGGGCTGTCAAGAGAGACAGCAGCACATAATGCATGGGGGTGAGGGGCTGAGGTGGGGGAAGCCCAGATAACTTGCACCTTCTGCTGTAGGGTAAAATAAAGGAAAGCCCATGCTAGAGCAGGTGAGTCCCATGGATGAAAACATATGCTGAACCTGATGTAGCAGTGGCATGGGTGGGTGGTATTCAAAGCGCCCAGGCTTTCACCAGCAATAATAACATTCAGAAGAAGGTGGAGGTGTGGGAAAGAACAGGATTAAAAAACATACATTACCATGTGTCAAATCACTGGAGTCATCTTCTGGGAACAGCTCATCAGAAAGAAGAGGACAGCTACCGTACAACAGGTGGGCATTGCTAGATCTCCCTGCATCAGCAGACCACTGTGCAGTTCTAGGTCTGGAAGCTGTCAAGGGTCTTGGGCCACATCCAGACTGCCTTGCTACTGCCTCAAGATGTGGATCTAAGAAAAAGGTTTCACAAGGTTTTGTGCGAGGCTTCAAACCACACCATCACCATACACATATGGTGACTGCTGCTGCACACTTGAAGCTGTAGGGGACAGAAAAATCTGCCATTGCATTTACAACATGCAGGAATGTGTCAAGCCTAGGGACAGTGGGCTTTCTGGTGCTGCATGCAGTCCCTCGCGGCTGTCCTTTGCAGATGGCAGAACC
Organism: Caloenas nicobarica; assembly: GCF_036013445.1. Classification (NCBI taxonomy): domain Eukaryota; kingdom Metazoa; phylum Chordata; class Aves; order Columbiformes; family Columbidae; genus Caloenas; species Caloenas nicobarica. The sequence continues at coordinate 49,286,611 of NC_088249.1, read as the reverse complement.
TGGGGACCCCCAAAAAAACAAAGGTCCTTCCCACCCTCCTTTTGCTCCTGGGCATCAGGGACAGGCTGCTGGCTGAGGATAGGATCCAGGACCGCTCTGTGCTCATCACCTGCCTCTGATTTCCCCATGGGCAAGCCTGGATGTTTCCAGGGCTCTGCTACTTCCCCTGCCAGCATGCTTAGGGTAAGAGCAAGCTGCCTCTCACTTGCTGCCCACCTGCTTGGCGGGGGTAACCACTGCAGGCTTGCCACAGGTATAGTTCAAGCCCTGAGTCTTAAAATATATTGCTTAAATGCCCAGGCACTACATAGATGGTGACAGCCACCTTACCAGGGCTATTAGCCAATCAGGGCAAAGCACATACCAGGAGTTATGGAAATCTGGGAATGGCAGTGACAGATTTTTCCTGTACTGCCTCAGAAACAGATACTTCTCTACCACAGAAAGAAAGGTGAAAACTGTATTTTTGTAATGCTACAGGGCAGGGTGGATTTTACAAAAGCTAGAAAAGGCAGACAGGGCTTTGTCCTCTTACCTACCCAACCTCTGGCTGTCCTGGGATACAGCACAGCTGTAAGAGTAGCATATGCAGCCAACAACCCACAGGAAAGCAAATTTCATTGTGGTGCCTAGATGAACAGCGTGCTTTGTAAAGTGTTGAGCATCTACCAACTCCACAGTGGAGCAATCAGCTCTGCAATAATATGGCCATTTCCTTAAGAGCTGAGTGTTAGGAAATTTAAAATATCTGGGCCATAGTTGTTAATATAAACCCATGAAATACACAGTGCATGAAGAGTAGTCGAGTCAACTTTACTATAGGAAAGAAAAACACATGGTAATGTCTAAACCTGACCATATGAGCTCATCAGTTTAGAGCTGAAGACAAGAATATAAGTCTGGTTACACTAGAAAACAATAAAAATTCACAGTTTTGTGCTCTGTCCTTACTGTTTCAGTCAACCCACTTTAACTAGTTTTCTGAACCATAGCTGATGTTGTCAAAGCAGGATCACCGAGGGATCAGATTTTAATGTATTTTTTCCCTACCATAACTGCTATTACAATTAATGATTTGGACCAACTGGGATTAAATAAATGACAAACTTATGTACTTATTTCTAAACAAACTAAATTTTTAATGGAGTACAGTTGGCAGGCAAACCACAACTGGAGGGGCTGGGAAACCAACTGCATTGCCCACACTAATGGGAAGCAACAGCAGCAATTATAGGAAGTACTTGGTAATATTTAATGGTACTTAGTAAAGTGCATGTAGCATATGTAAAAGCATGGACATCTGAACTATAACCAAGGCTACAGGCATGGGGACAACAGATTTACTTTCAAACCATTTACTCTCTACTAATGAATGTAATGGATTTAATCACAGAGGCAAAGAAAATGGAACAGATCTATTACAAGACCACTCAATCTCAGTTGCTAGGGTGTTGCTACCATTGAGAGGTGGTGACCAAATTGCCTTTCCTATTATGAAACTAGAGCAGGAAATCCTGCTACATCCATGCTACATGGGATTGACTGCTACCATGGAAAAGGCTGTGAACAACTGTTATTGAAACATGCCTTTCCAAGCTTTGCTTCTTCCCATCATGCAGAATGAATGCTACATACAGACTCCCAGCTACTGCTAGATTTTCTTGATGCTCTTGAAGTGCTCTGCATTTTTCTGATATTGATGCCCAGCTTAGGACAGCTTTCATTTATATCTGCGCTGTGCTGAATTCCAGCTTCCTCAGTTCTCATGTGAAGAAGACATCTTTTGTCCCTTCACTATAATTAAACGTTGGCTTTGAAGAGGCCAGCTTGGTCTTCATCTTTCTTTTTCACACATCATAACCTGTAAAATAAACGCTGACAGGAAATCTGACATACCTAACCATGAAATGTCTCCAGTTAAACCACCTTCCTTGATGGATTCCTTGATAATTACCCAATCTTCATGCATCTTCTTGGAATGAAGGAGAGCAGTCTGGCTTGCTGGTATTTTGTCCAAATACTCCAAGTGGGGAATGAGCTTTTTTATTTCAGCTCTGTAATTATAATCTGGCTCCTGGAGAAATTGAGAAAGCAGTCAGTTGAACAGTTTATTTAACAGACTGTGGACTTCCACCACCAGCACAGCAGCGTTCAGTTTGTATGACTACCATATAACTTTAAGTGCCTTCTATGAGGCAAACCTATTCATCCCATTCAACAGAAATAAACACAGTCAGGAGTTTAAATTCGCTGTGCTTTCTCCTCACATAATTTCTACTCAAATTAATTGTGAACATGTCCTGAGCAGTGCAAACTCATGTCCCTCATTGAAAGTCTCCTTTGCTGTTTACCACTGACAATTTTGGCATTTGTCTTCATTGTATTATATATAATGTACAAAAGCATAGAAGGCCACTGATGTGCATGGAAAGCCCAAGCACCCTCAGTATTTGGCCAGCCTCTCTCCTTGCTTTTGTGATTCTCTGGTTGCTGCATCAATACTCGGGTGATACAAATACTTGAAAACACGTTATGAGTGTTACTACACCTCCTGATGGAAAAAGAAAGACCATTTCCATGGATGGTGTCTTTAGGCACACCCATAAACCTGCTACAGCGAATGAACTACACTGATTTTCTGGAGCAGTCTTCAGGGGTACGGTGTGTCATTTTATACACTGTTAGAAGCGATGGCTTACTGCAAAGTACATTTTCTTCTGCAACACGTTGCATGCCAACAGTAGGTGCACAGAATGCTAAAATGGACTGCACTTGAGTTTCTTTTCTGTGTGCTGGAAAAACAATGCGATTGCACATGGAATCAGTGTGACAGCCATGGGGGAAAGCACAGGTGGAGGCCCCTTCTGCATGCGTGGGTGGAGCTGACATATTATAAAATGGTTCACGATCACATGCCAGTGTCTGGGACCTCTGAGCAGAAAGGCCAATCCAGAACAGTTACAACTATGTCAGAGCACACTGTGAATCGGGCTGTTTTGGTGGGTTCCAGTGGTAGAAAAACACCTTCATGTGGCACTTTCATCTTTGGGAAAACAGCATTACCTCAGGGCTGACTGGGTTGTGCTGCTTTGCAGTGGAAATACTTTTGGACAAAATAGTCTCAGATTACAAAAGTAAGCAAATAGTGATGGCAATGTTTTCTACTTCAAGTATAAAGCAAGAGTCGACTGCTAGTGGCAGAATATGAATGGACAGCTACCTACAAATCAGTTGCTTCATCCAAATAAACGTCATGCTTTTCAAGACATTGCATGGAATATTAGAAAACCCCACAAAACCTCATTAAACATGGAGTTGTCACAAATGGAAATCTTTCTGTGGGACTTGGCTGGCTGTATACTCCCTATCCCCGCACAATGCAGTGCTGAGGCTGGGAGAGGGAACTCACAAAAAATGCGTGTTTGTTGTTGTTAAGAGGCAGACACTAAATTTCTCTAACTAAGCCTTTAATCTTAATTTAGCAAATGAGTCAACCAATTGCCATGCTACCCTGCACATGTACTCCAAACAGTGTCTCGGCTACAGCCAATTTCCAGCCGTGTCCTGTTGGAGAGAAGAATTGTGTTATGCTCATGTTACATTACTATAACAGGGGCTGCAGAATTTATCATCAGGTTTTTGCTTTTGATCTAGATAACAGGGAAAAGATGAGCTCATCTGGAAATCAAATCACAGAGAGCAAACAGGCTGTCTGAAGAAAGAGCAGTAAATTTAGCTGGACCATTCTGTAGATTAAAAGTAAATAAATAGGAGGGCTTTTACAGAGCTGTAGCAAGGGTCAGATTAAAAGAGAGAGCTTGAGGAATTAGAGCTGGCCAGCTAGGGCACACCAAAGTAAGCCCACATCTATTCTTTTCTATATTTCAGGTGGCTTTTCTATACCCTGAAGAAGTACAAATATCATTTGAAACCAAGAAAGCGACAAAGCCCATGGAGAAGCTCTTGGCAGGTGATGGCAGGGCCAGTTTTGTAACCAACCCAGGGCTGCGCAGCTTACCAACATGGAGAACTAGGTGGGAGAATACAGCGAACTTACAGTCTGCCTCTTTCACAGCTCAGTGTAAAACACACCATTGTGCAGACTGACTCACCAAATTCCAGCTGGCATTTGAATGCAACTACTTGCACAGGAGTAGAGGCAACCACTCAATGTGGAGAAGAACAGTAGAGCACAACCCCACATACCACTCCTCTTTGAACTCCCGTTACGTGACGACATGGAGCAGCATCCCAAGGACTGATTTCCCCAGCTAAACAAACCAAGGGCAATCTGACATTTCTCCATTACAAGTATATTTAAGGACAAAAGATGCCAAGTGAAAACTATGTGCTCCAAAAATACCACTTTCATTGAGCAGGAATGACAAGGAAGTAGAAACAGACTTTCTATGCTGTTGGGATATACTGCACCATTTTCATGGTAAGAAGCTATGATAAAGAAGTGACAGAAGTTTGTCTCCATGAGAGTAAAAGAGTAAGTATGCATGCTTTGTCCGTCAGAAGCAGGCAATGCTTCCTTACTGTAGGAATATGTTTTTTCCTCTCATTATTGCATCTTCAGTAAAGGAGAAGTGTTGATGGAGAAAGCATTTTGGTTATACAGGGTGTTTAAAAAAGGACCAAATTTGAAGTCACTATATCTTTGAAAATGGGTCCATCTTTTTGAAACACCCTGTAGTTACAAGTGTGGGCTCTGAAGTATACTTCTACCAGTTCAAAACAGAAAGGGAAATGTATAATATTTTATTTTGGATTCCAGCGAAAAAAATTATGATAGCTAAAGCGCCACCTTCTGTGGTTCCTTTTGCTGAGGGTTATGATCAAGCCAACAATTACATCTGAAAAATGCTAATAACTCATGAATCTGAAAACAAACACAAAAGCCCAAAGACAGATATCTAATTGACACATTGCAATTGGCACATCTTGTAAGCAAAATACTGGCTACTTTCTAATCTGCTGCAAGATCCCTACAGGCTAGAAGGATCCATACAGCTGGGGTCCATGCTCTCCTTGGTATTCCTTTCAGATGCTTGTTTGCACTGCAAACTGGGAGAAGACAGAACAGCTGTCTGGATCAGAAAAGCTGATTTCTAGCTTAATCCCATTCTCACAGGTAAGAAGGAATACACTGCTAGGAAACAGGCCTGAGTCTTTACTAGCACTCCTTGTATTTCACTTGTGCTCATCTTTGAAACAATACCCATGAGAGGACAAAATCAACAGAAATGGGAAATGCATCCCATGTCATCACTCAGAATGATACAACAGGAAGATGCCGAAAAATTTCCCATTTCCAACTGGAACTAAAAAAGCACTGCCCAAAATTAACACAATACGTGCAAACCAAGTTCTCACCTCTGCAGATTCTGCATTTGGCTTTAGACAAATAAGGTTGCCCTCAACTGTCAGGTGGCTCAGCTTGCAACAAAGTCCCAGGTACTGCATCTGGTTTATGTCCTCAATATCATTCCCTTCCAGGTCCAAAACCTCAAGATGATCCAACCAGGTCAGCTGGCTCAGGTCAGAGATATTGTTATAGGCTATGTAGAGCTCCTCAGCAGAAGGAAACAGAATAAATATGTAAACCACAGGCTTGCACATGTAACAGTCAAGCTTTGCAAAATATTTTCTTATATTTCAAATATCACATGAGACAGCATGAAATTAGCATGGGAAGTGAATATTTTTCAAGTGTGGCTGTTGCTGCCTTAAATAACTAGGGGTAATATGGCAATGAATGCTATGCTGCATTGGGCATCTTCAGGATCAGACCTGAGAGTTACACCTCATTTAAAAAAAATAGTGTAGTGTCTTTTGAACTAACACATGCAATTCAAGGGATCCAACCAGACTCCTTTAGAAAAACAAAGGGTAAGAGGAGAACAAAGATTACAAGTAGAGTTTCAACTGAAGATAGTTTTGAGATTGTCATTTGGCAGGACACATCTATACTTACTTTTAGAGAGCTGCAGGAAGAGATGCCATCTAAATCTGAGAGCCCACAGCGAGCCATCCACAGGATGTGGAGATGGGACAATGTTGTTCCAAGATCCCTTATAAAAGAAACAATTCCAGCTCTTATTAGAACAGAAGAAGGAACTCGAGACTTGTTTTCATTTTCCTAAGACTAGGCCACTGCTACTTCCCCCAAATCTCACATTGTTTACAAGAAATGTCATTAAAATGTTCACCTTCAAAGGTGTAGGATTATACCCCTCTCTACCTCTCTCTCCCACAGACATCTTCATTCTTGTATGACAACATGTCGCCCCAGTTCAGTTTGATTAAGATTCTTCCAAGAGCTGCATCATGGTAATTCTGTCATAAATTGCAGGTAATAGCTAAAAATTAAGTCAGGTTTGCTTATGCCGGCATCATTTGCTCTGTACACATAACCCAAATTAAAATATCCAAACTGACTGCAAAGTCTTCTCACTCTGTCCTCTCATGGAGTTACCTTTCTTCTGATTTTGCAGTTGAAAGGAATAGCAGTCTTGCCAAATAACATTTTTTGAATGAGCAGAAAATGATAATCCTTTCTATCCTATTTTCCTACCCTTTTCCTACCCTTTTCTAATATAAATAAGGGATTATTGGTATGAATTACAGACTTTCTGGTCCTAATCCAGAAAAGCACCTACTGACCTGCTTAACTCCATGCATGTGTAATATCCCACTGACATTGCAGCAGTGCATAATACAAATATAATGTAAAAGGCAAAAATGGTGGCAAATCAAATTGGGGACTTAACCTTCTTCCATCTTTGGTAACATTAAATTGCATAACACTTTATCAAATCCCAAACCAACCAAAAGCACAGTGTTCTCTCCTGTAGCCATGATATCACACTAACTGAATAATAAAGAACTAAACACTGGCAAACTAAATACAAGGACAGTTTATCAGAGGAGGTAGAGACTTGCATGGAGTTCACAGAATCACAGCAACGGTTGAGGTTGGAAAGGATCCCTGGATATTATCGTGTCGAACGCTCATGCTCTAGCAGGGCTAGTTGCCCAGGATCACATCCAAACAGCTAAAATAGTCCTTAAATAGAGATTCTTGGACTTCAAAAATGTGGATTAGCTATCTTATATAATATACATTTTTATAAGATACATTATAATAAATAATATATACTTTAATGCACTGTCTAGGAAAAATCACAGAAGATAAAAATAATATGGTTATGGGGTCCCTTCTGATCTTGGAATAGAAGTAACAGTTCTCTTGAATGTCTTCTCTTTATTGATCATGGGAAAAAAGAGCAGCTTTGCACTGCCCTCTGAGAACCTCCTGCAGCTTTGATGCAGCTTTGCAGAAAAAAACCTCTATAGCCAAATTGCCTGCTTTAGGGATACTGCACAGCCGGCCAGTCCAAGTGGTCAGGAAGGAGTGCTTTTACAAGTGGGGATAGGTGTGTTCTTGTCTGTGTTTTTTGTTGTTTCTCCACCATCTGAACGCTTGGGAAGGGTCATGTCAGGAGAAAGGAGACTGCATAAGGCTGAATAAAGGATGGATGCAAGGAAAAATAACCCCAGATGCCTCTCTTCTGTGATTTGCCCAATATAGGGTTGAATAGGAGTTCCCAGGGTGAAATCAGGAATTTTCACCCTTCTGCAGCATTGTTTGTCCACAGGTGTCATTCAGACCCATCTCACTTCATCCATTCTCTACCACTGCAGGTCCCCCAGGAACTGGGTGCCTCTGATCATCTCTTCCCTGAATGCTGCAGATTTAAGTAAACTCATGATGGATACACGATAGAATGTGTTTACATAATGTTTTATAGCCTTTGAAGTACCAACAGTGCAGCTGACCTAATGGCCTCCACTAAATTTTGTGTACCTAGGCTGCTTGCTCATACCGACACAGGACGGATGCCACAAGGATAAAGAAAGCCACACACACATGGAAACTCCCTTCATACATAAAAAATATGGTTTCTCCTGCAAACATGCTGCACGGTTACTTTACTTCATCTCTTAGCTATCAGAGCAAGAGGGAACACCTGCCATTGTGTCACTGTACCTATGGCCAGATAAGCCCCTAAAAAGAAGGAAGTTTGTCGCATTTCTTTCCAAGTACTCATTCAGATTTGCCTTGCCTGGAGGATTGTGATGTATGTCATCACATCCCCAGCCTTGCAGAATATCTTCCAGTGACTATTTACATCATGCATATTTTATACATAAAACAAACACCAGTTCTAATGCTTCCTTAAAGAACAGATGCCTCTCAAAGTAATATATACAGAAATTTATTATTAGATTTGCAAGCCGTGTGCCTATAATAAGAAATAAATTAAAATTAAATTACTAAAGCAGAACCTGCCATCAACCAAGGCCAACATATCCATAAACACAAATATGGCATTAGGAGAAACGTGAAGGAACTACATTGCTCATTTCATGACCTACTTCAAGCACTGATGAGTTTTTCAAATTCCAGAAGTTTGGTGCAGGATTTTCTTTTCTGTAAACCACTGAACACAGGTAAAGGAAAGCAGTCACTCTCATTTTTGTACCGTCGAAACTATTGTTTCTGATAGACACTCTGTTCATTAGGCCAGCAAAACTGAAGACAATCCTAATCTGATTACTTTACATATGGTATGGTAAGGTATGATTCATGACTGTTATTTTTATTTTTTCTTTGTCTTGTACTTCCTAATGGAAGGTCTTCTGCCACAGAAGGATCTTTCAGTAATATGTTTGTTCCTACCATTTCTCTGCCAATATAAAGGATGCCAAAACAAAGTAATGGATTAATTCCCATGCAGTTTTCACACAAGATGCTGAGAAGAAACAGCTATCTCCCCTACTGCTAAACCCTTGATTACTTTATGCATTGTGAAGAAGCAATCCCCTGCTCCTGCTCAGAGGTCAAGTGTTCCCAGAGTTAAATCATATTTGCCTCTGTGTGTTATGGTTTTTAATTCCAGTGCTAGCTATGGCTAAACCCAGCGCACATGAACATGGTTAGTCACTGCTCACACCATCTGCTAAGTCACACACAGCATGTATTCACTATGTATTATTAGGTAACAAGCCTTCAAGCATTCTTTTCCTGCCGACACCATCAGGAGGAGACACCAGTTTAAATTACTTCTAAAACCTACTTAACTTACTCTTCACAATTTAAGCTGCCAAGTCTCAAATCCGTTCCAGTTTCATTCATGGGTTGCAGCTCTGACTCTCCTACAGTGCAGGTAGCATGTTTAAGGTCAATACTAATCAAAATTGATTAGTATTAGTATTCCAGACAACAGAATTAGGTTGTACATCCCATGTCCTAGGTACTTGCAAAATGAAAATGCAGAACTGCTGCATGTTTGAAATGCAACCCAGTGTTTGATAACAGGGTCTCATTATCAAAAAATGCTTATGCAGACACTTCAGAAAAGGAAAAAACCATGGAAGCTAATGGGAAATGGTTTCTTCTGAGGCTAAAGCTGGCTGTCCCACACTCACCTTTAACCCATGACACAAGACACTAAGAAAGCATAAACTTTGTTGCACTAAGTGTTTGGTATCACTTGGCCCACTTTTGCTCTCTATTTCAGGAAAGGGAGTGAGCAAGCCAAGATATTTTCGCCCCTGCCCCCCAAGAAGATCACTCTAGCTCTTATGGAGAGCAAGTGACTGCTGTTCTTCCTTCTGTGCTACCATAGATGGGCAGCAGTGAGGAGAAGAGGCAAAAGGACTCCTTCCTTCGCTGTGTCCCAACTGCAGAACTTCGCTGCAAGTTAAAGCCAGGAACAAAGTTACCCTTCCTGACTCTGGGGTCTTGCTAACTGCTGGAGAACCTAAAATTCTGGGTCATGCCGTCACATTTTGGGCCTGCAGATCGTTGCTCCTGTGTCTGTAATGAGTCATCTGCAGTCAGAGATGTTATCACAGCAAAGTACATCTGCAAATACCGGGTGTTTCAAAAAGATGGACCCAATTTCAAAGCAGTATATTTCATGATAGCAACATGTTAAAATTACACAAAAAATTACAAATGCCCTGGGAGAAGCATCAAGTGGTAATCATTTGAAACTCTATGCCCCATCCTTTCAAGTGGTAAGAGCTTCATTCATGGGCCCTTTGTGGTTGCAGAGATTACAGTGGTTTCAAATCGGATCCATCTTTTTGAAACACCCTGTCTTTTATTCGGTAACTAGCAAGCTAATGTTTTGCAAGCTGCGTGAATCCCGCTGCAGCATCAGAGAAAACTCCCTCATTAATTACTACACAGATAATTGCCCCTGAGGGCATGGCTGCTGTAACGTAAAACAGCAACTTAAAGCAAGCTGCTCCCAACAACCGCATGCACCTGCGTTTCTGAAAATACTTCTGAAATACCCCGGCTGGTGAGAAGAGCTTGCAAGAAATGGAAATACCTCCAGCTCTACTGCATCTGGCATGTCCAGCTTGGAGTGGGTCAGAGCAAAGCAAGGAGTTATGTGAGTACTCATGACTGCTGTGTGTGTGCAGCTGTGCACATGGGTATGTTTTCATTTATTTTAAGTGCAGAGGGTCAGATCAGCCCAAACTCAGGACATGCATCTCATGACTTTTTAACAAGAAATTGAATTAAGAGGGGTCTGCACTCTGACAACAATTTACCAGGGTAAATTAATGTAATAATAAAGTCTTAATTCACCAGGACAGTAGGAGAGAAAATCCACTATAATTATACACATAATGTAACAAAACACCCCCTCAAAAAAAACCACCATTGACTGAGACTAAAATTAATGAGACATGTCAGAGACCAGAACCCTCCTGTATTAGGCATGATATAAACATATACAAAATGTCAGCATCTATTCCAAAAATAGGGTAGAGACTATGACTGAGAAGTTTGGCAGCTGAAATTGGAAAAAGATGAGACATTGTACAAAGCTGGTGGCAGCTGGTTGAATGATGCAGCACAGGAGCAGCACAGTGACGTGCAAACAAAAAAAGAGCATATAGAAGGAACCAGAGGACACTGTAGAAGGAACATAGCTCTCATTAATATACACAGTGGTAATCGTTCCAGTGGACAACTGCCCCAGCCCAAGCAATGTGGAAGATGGGAACTTTACAGAAACCACAAGGAATTAAGAGGCAAAGCAATTACATGGTATGGTTCCTGCAGGTCAGATTTGAAGGAGAGAGACAGAGCGTGGGGTGAGAATGAGTATGTCATATCTTTGGTTGTGATAAACAGAGGATCACAGCCTCTGAGGTTGCCAAACCAGTGTCCTCCAGAGTAATTACTCCACACACACACCTACGCACTTGCATGCAGAATATGCACTGAATACCAAATAATGTTTTTAGTACCCCAAAGTGCCAAGAAACCAAAATAGATTCCCCTAGTTTCACCTTGAACCCACAAACTTGCATTTCTAATTAAAAAAAAAAAAAAAATATTAATAAACTGAAGGGTTTGAAACCTGGGTTCCAACTATCTCCAGATACTGCTGCAAGGATAGGGACTTATCAAACAGCTCTGTGTTTCTGTGAGGGTCTTGGCAACACCTTCCCCACTTGTACACAACCATTTAGGATTTTTTCCCATGAAATTTGATGCTCCCATCTTGTCATCACTCCCCCAGAGTAGGGGGAGAGCACAGGGGCAAGGAACAGTTTGGCTCACAACACTTAATAACACGTTTGAGAAATAATAGCATGTTCTTCCATTAATCCAACATCCTTGTTCTTCAGGGATTGATTTGCTCCAGCCAAAATTTTACTGGATGGAGACCAGACCTACAGAGCCAAATCACGCTCTTGGTTTCACTACAATAAATCTTGAATAGCTCCACTGAGCTCAAGCTACCCAGTAAACACAACAGCACAACCCTGAACACATTCATCAGCTTGAAAACCATAGTTTCTTTTGGAAGCTGGTTTTGAATCATTTACCTAGAAATAACACACTAAATCCACTGAACTTGCAAACAGTATCTCAAAACACACATGCATCTGTTGAATAAATCTGCAGCAGAAATACATCTATAATAGCCATTAATGCAGGTGTTAATTATTTTTAAACGTTGCTCTGAAAACAAATGTACCAGTAATTGGAAAGATTTAGATTTTTAAAAGAGCGACCAAACTAAAGTCTTACAAAACTAAAAAAAAATACATATCTCATCTCTGGTCTACAGAAATCAAGCTGAACTGTGCTAACAATGATCCAATCCATATGTCAGCACACAATGGTTTGGTTGTACAGATAATTCTGACATCAGAAGCAAAAACTTTTAAAGCCTGAATGTTATTTAAACCAGTAACATATGTCCTAATAGGAAGCTTACATAATAGTTTCATTGTATTCTCAAATAGCTGTAAAGTATTCAAAATGGTAAAACTGACTGTATGCATGTGTTGCTCATACTTGATCAAATCCATGACACAGTGTCCAACTCTGCAAGGAGCACTGAGGCCATGTCCTTATGTCCCTTGCAGTGTCCTTTCACAGTCAAACAAATGTCCTTTGAATGTGAAGACCTGTCTTGTTTTCCAGTATTGCAGCCTTGGTTGGCTTTGTACTTACTCTTCCAAATTCAGGTAGCAATATGCTGAAAAGCATTGGCTTGGGTCTCCTGTGTCTTGCACCTCGCAGAGCCATGGCACACTGGTTGCCTTTAGCATCTTCTGCTCCCTTGGGCATGTGAACTGCTGCCCAAGGTGTAAGATAACAAGGATCATGTCCCATCTTTTGCTGCCAGAAGCAGCAGTCTGAAATGCTATGGAAATGTAGCATCTAATACTCTGGCTTCACTATTCCTTCTGAACTGTGCATCTTTTTCACAGTAAGGGTTCCTAGCCCTGTTGAGACATGTTGTTGGAGACTTCAAAAACTAAGCAAAAATAGAGTTTGCTAGACAACTCTCAACCCATAAGCTTAAACACATCCAAGGAAGGCAAGTGTGTTTTAGGCTGAACAGAAAGCATGCATCTACCAAAGGTCTTTTTTAAAAACAATTGTGTCTATGAAATTCTGTTTTCATAACTCCCTTTTACATGCAAATGAAGAATTTCTGTATGAATGAAAAGTTATTGTTCCTAAAGGTCTCTGCAGTAGGGTGTCTCTATTGTCCCATCTTTCTGAGGCAACCTTTGCATGAATAAGGTGTTTTCCAAATGGGCTGCACTGCTGATGCCACCCGCAGTATTTCTTCCAACAAAAGGATTTCACTATGTTATTCTATATTTTATTCCAGTTTTGTTGTTGGTTTTGTTTGGGTTTTGGTTGGTTGCTTGCTTGCTTTTAAGCTTCAGGCTTGGAAAGGGGCAAAGGTCTGGCATATTGCTCTTTTTTACCTGTGGATCTCTGCGACACACTTTGCTGACAGCAAAATGGATCTTTGGGGAGGAAATGCAACTCCCCTCATGCTGCACAAGGAATAAATTGGGGAGAGGGTTCAGGGTTTCACACTTTGTCCAGCCTCTGACTCTGCCTTCTCAGCTGCATTATGCCCAAGTGAGAGACAGCTGCTGCAGCTTTTGTGGGCTTGCTAAAGCAAATTGCAGTTATCAATGAGCCACATGCTTTGGCCAGCACTTTCTCTAAAGTAAAAGCCTGAAAAGAAGGACAGCAGACTACCAGGCTACAGCAGTCAAAAACATGAACCGTTCAAAGCAGTTCAGTTGTTGTCCAGAACTGGAGCCAGAGACCACACTAGTGGTAGAGTACTTGAGTTCTGCCATGGACACATCTGTGACCAATGCTTCAGTCAGAGACACTGCACAAAAATCCTTGTTCCACTAACATCAGTGCCAAACCTCCCTCTGACTTCACTGGAGCTGAGATCCCCTGCTCCAGTGCCAGCAGGCAAGGATGGCATCTGAAGACAGGAGAGGACAACAGAGGAAGAACCCAATCCCAACAAGATACATCTTTGGGCCAGTCCTGACTTACAACATTTTCACTCATCATTGTTGCTTCTCATTGCCTCATTGAACTCACTGCAATATTATACTAAGTGATATGCTACTTGCAAACACTTTCTTTTCCATGTCAGATTATACCTTGTTTAAACCAAAAGTGCTTGCTGAGACCAGGAGGAGAGAGGTATTTGTAAAGGAAATTGAGTGCTGATACATACACCTCTGTAACTACTCAGAATGGTGCATAACTTAACCCAGATGCTTACTTCTATTAAGGTTAAGACACATGAAATGCAGCTTTAGTTTTAAGTGCTCTCATTTTTAGTTGCAGAATAATGGGCTTGATCGATGTTGATGTACTCTGAGTCAGGAACAGCAATTCCCTAACACACAAATATACAGCGTGCTTGTCAGCTTAGTTACTGGTAGAGTTTTAACAAGAAAAGGTAAGTTGCTCTAACTCAGCTTCCACAATTTGAAAGGAGTAGGGGTTGCCCAAGTGCAGTTCTGTGGGCCAAGACATGCCCTTGATTTTTTTTTTCCCACCTTACTCCAGCTCTCACACTTGGCATGAAGCTGTGCCCCAGAGATGCTGTAGAAACCCAACACACCATGCTGCACCTCACTGGGTGCATTGCACCTTCCACAAGAGCAAGTGAATTTTCAAATAGGATAAAGTTGAGAAACACAGCAAATAAAACTCTCACACCCACATATCCATTGCCCCTGAATTTAGCCCCAGAGCTACTGATAGTTCCTACAGGTTTGGCAATTGTTCATTCTCATTGTTGAAAATTTATAATATATATAAAGAAACTAAGGATAACAAATTGTTGTTACAGAATGAATTATTTATATTGAAGGAATGAATCCCACGGCACTTTAAAAGTGCCTGCATGAATAACTTTTAGTCTCCCACATGCTGTGTGCCTGTTTCACAGTATGTTCCGGCTCTGAGCTTTGACAGAGTGAGGCAGATATATTGCAACTTCGATCTTATCCTTCAAAATCAACACTTAAAACTTTTAATGCTGCAGGGCAAGCAAAAGGAATATTCTGTAAAAGATCCAAATCAGCCAACAGATTCACTGATGTTAAGACACACACCACAAAAAAAGTCCCCCGAACTCCTTTTTCTGTGTACCAGAAAAACCGGAATTCTAGATTAATCAACCCGATGGAACTAAAGAATTGGATCAGTTGTGAGTTGCTATTCAACTTTTTTCACAGTAATGGCTATAGAGTTTCCACTGGAAAAAAATACTTGAGATACTGCAGAAATGGCTTGATATGAAAACCTAGAGAGAAAACATAATTTAAAGTGATTTAGTCTGAATATATAGTGGTGGGAATGCAGGTTCTTGAGACTCTTTAAATCTCACACATTTGTATGAGACTAGTGATTTTCTCCTGTCACTGATGGTCAAATGGTCATTTCTTCTTTTTATTTTTATTTTATTTTTAATCTGTGCCTATATTCAATAAGAAAACCGAAAAACTGCAGAAGCTTGTGAAGAACAGGTACAGGTACAACTTGGGTCTGTGAATGGCTGGCAAATGCCAGTTGATTTCCTCTGAATTTCTTTTCTATCTCAGCTTCCAGTGCTCCCTCCAGAGTTTGCATGATAGACTTGTCTACATATGCCCCAAGTTAAGGCTTTTTCCTTAAATGACAGCTTCAAAGGAGACTTTATCTGCTTGCACTGGCCTCCACATGTTCTTTTGCAACAAGAAGATGCAGAAGAGAAGTTTGTGGGACCTGAGAGCCCATCAACCTGACTACTGAGGCAGATGAGACCTTACAGATTTCCATACTGAGGTTGTTACTAAACACAGAACCTCGGCATTTATTTCAGAGTACACCAATAGACATCCCAAATCTGGTGCAGGTGTGCTAACTGGATGTATAGCAAATTCCACACCCCATCTTTGACTTCTTTCAAACAAATGCCCACTCCAGGGGCATCTAGCAGTAGATATTGTAATGCATCCTCAGTAATGGAGATGAGCCTCTCAGTTGCCAGAGATGCGACTGATCAGCTTCACTGATCAATCAAGAAACTTGATCACATGTGGTTGAGCACCCTCCTGCCAACACAAGTCTCAAAAGGCCTACATACACTACTTCAGAGGAGCTTTTGACTGTGAAGTAAGGGAAAATATTCCCCAAAACAGTTGCAGAAGAGTTGTGTAACCCACATTATTCAAATGGGGACACTCTCACCATGAAGTTCAGTGGCTCTCTGGATCCAACCAGTGAAAACAAAGCTTTCTAAATTGACATATCTATACATTTTTACATAAGCTAACTCAAATACATTGTACAAACAATCCTGTATCACTGTTAAGTACAGACTGTAGGAAATGAAATAACTGTACTTCACAAGACACTAATACATAGATATATGGTTTTCTTTCAAACTGTCTTGAGAATGTTTCTTCTGCACCACTACATTAGCTTGAGAATCCAAAAGGAAAAAATCTCAGTGAAGATGGCAATGAGTGGTATTTAATATTGATGAATGTATAAGGTAGAGAGAGATGACTCCCTCTAATTATAATGCCTTGTGAGTTTAAAGGAAACACCAGTTAACCTAAACTATTTAATAAAAAAAATTTCTTGAAAACAAAAAAACTCCAATCCATTCAGAAATAAACTGGACTTTTACCTTAAAGTAGTGGGAAGAATCATTATATATTGCAGATTACAGAAAATACTCAAAATATACAGAATTTTCTTATTCACATACATGAACTTTACAGAAGGTCCTTTCAAAAATGGTGGCTGTACTGCTTAAACATATAAGAGTGACAAAATAAGACTCATTATACAAATAAGTGCATTTTTAAAATCTTCCAGTATGATTTAGCGACCATATTTTAATGTATTTATTCTATAAAGGATAAAATTTATGCTACTGATTCTTATTATTTCTAGGGTCAAAATTTAACATGTGGCAACAAAACTTTTTTTTCCTTTAATTTAAGAAGTTCTTATGAAACAAATGTTATGTTTTAAAACGGGGTTTACCTTGGGATGCTGAGAGCGAGAACTTACAAGAAAAGCCTGTGGGACCTTAATAGGGGTAGGTATTATAATTACAAATAAGGGCAAGATCAACTAAACAACAATAAGCAGAGTAAACTAAACCTCTGTAAGTTCTTGCCTATGGTGAGATGAAGCAGTAGAACGTGGAGTGGTAGGACTGTGAGGCTGATGAAGTTCAAACTAGGAGATGCCACAAATGGTCTTTTGAGCATACAGTCTTTCATAAAACTTCTTGTTACCAAAAGTGGGTGGTAGGTTTCCCTATCAGTCCTTTGTGTTCAGGTTCTCACAAGGAACACGCAGTGCAGTTTAAGGCAAATGGTGAAGAATGTACATGCATTATACCTGCTGATGGAATTGCATACTTCATCTTGTAAAACATGAAGGCATTTCTCTGTTTCTTTTTGCAGATATTAATCCATCCTTGAGAGACCTGATGCATCCTTTAAAGATCTCATGACAGAAGGATAAAACTTCACCAAACAGCAAATTAGAAATAAATCTTGAGAAAAAGAAGTGTGCATGTATTTTAGGAAAAAAATAACCACAGGTCCTCTGTGTGCAGTAATGTGTCCACAGAAAATATGAACAACTTAATCAGCTCCTGCATGGAGAACAGCTTAATTTTCCCCCCAGTGTGACTCCCTTCCTTTTTAAAAATCAGCACATACTTTGCATTCCAATAACATAATTTTCCACTGAATGTAATTATTTTCAATTAAAAAAAAAAACACCAAAAAACCAACCCAAAATAAAGACCCGCACATAACAAAAAAACCCAAACAAACAAACAAACCCACAAAACAAAAACAAGCTGCAGACAAGCAACTCTCTTGAAGGAGAGAATCAAAACAACCTACAAACCGACTGTGGCAGTTGCACTTTCCCCCACACACACCCTGAGAACTGGTGTGGCAGTTGCACTGGTAGCTGCCCGCCCCCCTCCCAGAACGGGGCCTTCAATGGGCAGCTAATGGCTCTTTGTGGAGACCCAGAGTCGGTGGGCAGGGTCGCCAGCAAAGGAGGGGCCAAGAGCACCCACAGCCCAGAGAAGCCAAGAAGCTTCTGGAATGCCCACAGCCAGATCTGATCAGACTATAAATGGGGTTCCTGCCAAAGATTCCTTTTGTGTGGTCTCCTCGGAGCTGCGGGTCTGCCGTGCTGCCAGAGTCCCTTCCCTTAGATGCAGAAGCCACCTAAGGTAACCTCCCGGCATGGGGAGTGCCTCACCTCTGCATGTGGGTGAGTGATAAATTATTGAATATATGCTTTAACAAGTCCTCGTCTGGGACAGACGAGTGTAAATTCCTTGCCTGGGGCAGGCAAGCGTAAGTCCTGGCTGCAATAGGCTAGTGTTTATCTCTTATGGGCAAAATGGGGCAGAGGGGGCTCTGGTTTGTTTTCTGATGAGTGTGTGTATGCACGCTGTGGATCCTCATTCTTATTTTGCTGCACCCCAAATAATTTCCTAACCTAATATCTGAACCTTTGTCTTATGTTATCAGAGTGCTAGTCTGCCCAAACTTATATTTGGGGTGCCTCCATGACACCCACTAAATGAAGGCTAAGATTATGTTCCTACATATTTTCATGAAGACAACCCTTCCACAGCTGGATAGCTCCACTGGTAATGGTCTAATTACTACTGCTTCCCAACCCAGTTCTTTGGGTTTTCTCAGATGATGATTATAACCATTCTTTCTCATCGCTGACTAAAATGAACATTTAGGTGTAAATTTTCATAAGTGATCCCTGACATTGACAGCTGAAACAGAGCAGCTGCAAACCCTAATAGCTAAACAAGTAAGTACTTATTTGCTGGCAGAAATCAGCTAGTTATTATCAATGTTTTTATTTATCATATTATAGTAACCACCCAGAGCATGTGAGATCATGATCCCATTAGGCAAAGTCTTGTACATAACTCATTCAAAAGTGTCTGCCTCAGAGTAATATATAAAAAGTAAACAACTGAGACTGAAAATATGGCTAATTCCTACCACTAACCTGGAATACTGTAGAAAAAACAGCTAACCCAGGAAGCGAGTCATATTTTTGAAGTCCTAGGCCAGTGGCTCAGCTACAAAGCCTAGTCTTGCCAAAGCCTAGTCAGCCACAAAGCCTCTAGTCATTGCCATTGCTACGTCTAGTTGGTTCAAAAAGTAAAGCTGCCCTTTAATCCCAGACACTGGAATCAGCTGAGCTTGTAGGCCCCTAAAAGGTTCCTTACTCACCAAAAGCAATTGGTGTGTCTTAAGTAATTACTACGTGTAAGCAAACAGTATTTGTAAGACCAAAACACTGATAAATACAGAATTTCAGAGGTTTCCTTTGGAAATGACAAAAGCTTTTATCTATGCGTTTTCTTGATGAAGGAAAGGAGAAATAGTGTACAGAAGGTGAAAGTCAAAGATGTGGCTTTTGCAGGTGTGGATGCATGCTCTCTGACTTCAAAAGAGTAAGGGATGGATTCTTCGCATGGGACCAAACAGTCTACCCTCAAGCACCAGAGAAGGAAGGCAGGATGCCTGTATCCTCAGGCCTTCTCACAAGAATGGAAAAGCTGAGAAGTGTCCAACATTCCCCCTCTCGTCCCCTAACCCCCTGGAGCACACCATACTATCAGCACATCTGCAGTTCAGGGAGTCCTCACTTTGAGATGAGCCGGATCTCCTGGCTGGACAACACTAAGTGAAGCTGGACCCCAGAGAAAATCGTATATTGAAAAGTTTTGAAGGCTTCATATCAACAAGCCCAGGCCCCCAGCAGAGGTATTTACTGCCCAAATATTCAACAGAGCTATGTTAGCAAGGTAGTGGTAGAGGCAGCAGTAAAGAGAAGCTGAACTCTCATCTCACATGGGTGCATGGCACAACTCATCCTGAAAGGAAACGCAGCTTTTTACCCAATATACTCAAAGTGGTGTGTTTATTCAGATGTCAGGCAGTGAAGGGGCACGATTATTTATTAAATGATGGGCTTACCTTATGTTGCAGGTGTTGACTGGCAGACTTGCCACACACATTATCTATTATGTATTTACTTTGCTATTTCACTGGCCACATTCACACTGCAAAAAGTGTTGTGGTCTTTGATGATCCTCTCATGGTTTTCATGCCCTGTACTATACCACAGCTTGGATCACAAAATAGGAACATGATAGCCCTGCCCCGGGGGAAGAAACCTCTCTCTGTGGAACTACTCAGGTCACAACAACAGCAGATTCTCTGTGGTCTAAGATGAGATGAATGCACTAGACCCTTCCCATTGACCCTATCGTGATCAGAAGACTTTTAAACCTGAGGCTGTAACGGTAGGACTTGCCTCATAACCCTGTTGCTTACAGGTACACTCTGTACTTGACAGCCTGAAATAGGTGGCAGGGGAGCTTCAGCTAGGGAAGGCTGCATAAAACAGCATGCTGAAGGCAAGAACCATGGAACGATGCTGCAAGGCCACAAACTTGTTTTGATGTCCTCCATGCTTGCTGCACAATGGGGCCCGAGCTCCAGAACCACAACAGTACATTTGTACAGAAAACAAGTTCAGCTTCCCTTGCTGGTAAATCAGCCCATCAGACTCCCTGGTATCTAAGGTCATAACGGCATTCACGCTCTCTACTTTGGACACCTAATGTGTTGAAATTAAACCACGAAAAGACAGAAGCATTACATTACCTTCCTAGTCAATGAAGAGCTAGGCATCTCAGAAAGGTCTACCCAGAACTGATAAATGGTCAAAGCAATCAGATTCCCCTAGGGCCTCATATAGACAAGCTGATGGTTCTTTACTGAAAATAATCCACTCGACTAAAAGTAGCTGTATTTCTGTCCCAAAATCATGATATTTTATCAATAATATGAATGTCCTTAAAACTGTAAATGCTAAATAAAACCTGAGGTCACAGCAATTTTGCCAAGGTTTGGAATATTCCCAGGGATCTGCAGGCATTAGTACAGAGAAGACTCATTAACACTGAGATTAAGATTAAACTCAAATGCTTTCCTAGCTCCTGGTAAGCACCCAAAGTCCTCAAATAATATGTTCTTAAGATAGACTTCATAGCAGTCTTAACTGATTAAGGACTTCCAGGCTGGCTACAAAAAAAGAAACAACAAACACTTCCTAAAGAAACTAGCTGGAATTTGAAATTAAATGCTTTCCCCATCCAGAAAGGCAAATGTCAGAGCAAACAGTGATGCTCTGGGCACTGAAACATGGAAATGAAGAGTCATGAAGACCAAATCAGAGCAGTGCTTCTCTGAGTGCATGTGTAAGTACAACATAGAGCAAGACCACCCCGATCCCTCATTAAACACTGTAATTAACTACTGTAATACAAATAAATAATCTGTTGACAAACATTTTCATCTTTAATGCAAACTAAGTAACTGAATTGATTTTAGAAAATATTTTGAGATTGTATCTAACATAAAAGCAACACTGATCCTTGTTGCCCAAAACTCGTGGTATTTACATGTAGTACCTACGTTTCCTGCATCAGATACAGAAATCCAAGTGCAAAATATGAGGAATGACAGAACAAAAAGTAAACTGTAGGGAAAAAAAAAAAAGAGTAAGGAAAGGAATAAGCAAAAATGACAAGGAAAAAGCAAATTTAGGGGAATGATGCCCATAAATCTCTTACATTACAAAGAAAACAATCCAGCAAATGGTGCCTAGATACACACTATCAGCAATACATCAAATTTTGGGCTGATCAGCATCACAGTTCAGTCTTAAACAAAATGGTGGAACTTGGTCCAGATCTGGCAAAGCACTTGGACTAATGTTCAATTTTCAGCTTGCGAGCAGTTCCACTGAAGTCAAATTTATTGTGACTTTAAGAGGTGAGCATTTCTTTAAACTCTTTGTTGGATAAGTACAAAGGACTAATAGTGTTAAGTTCAAATTCCTAAAGATCCCAATTCGGGTCTCAATCATATTTTTAAACATTGGTTTAAAGCCCTTGCTTTCAATTAAGAAGGATTTTTTTTGGTTCTGGTCTCTTAAAGTAATGAAATAATCAGCAAAAAACTCAAATACCTTGGCTCACATTTTCAATTACTTTTTCACAGTCCAAGTTTCATGTATTCAAAAGTAATGCAAGCTTTGTGAAGGTTGGGGAGGGACCATGAATTTACAACTAAAGTAGCTCAACCACATTCCCCATCAAAGGAATCAGAACTCCTCCAGGAACTACCCAGAAAAGCCAGTACCCAAACTCACTGACCTAGCAAGCCTTGCTCTCCTACAGAATATTGTAATACATGAGTGCCTTAACTCTTCACTGGCAGAACATCTCTCCTTGATTTCTGTTGAACAGCGAATGGCAATGCACACCTCAGCATCCTCACAACTTAAGCTCCTTTGTGAGGTAAACAGGAGCAAATGTTTTTAAAAAAAGAAAAACCAAACAAAACACTAACTAAAGTCAGGATCACACATCTGTATTTTGACATCTCTCTATATACAGTTTACTGTCAAGAGAATTCTTCCCCCATTTTCAAACTGAAAATGATGTTTTAATTGGTGTTTGGCTACGGTATCCACTCGGTGCAAAGTTATGTCCTCTGCACTCGCCAGGAAGGACGTAGCAACCCAGGCAGAGCTCCCATGGAAACATGCAGCCATCCAAACCTCAGGCTGCAGAGAGTGCCAGAGCCTTTCACTGGTATGGGCTGGCAGTAGAGATAACAGCTGCGTGAGATGTGACCAGGTGGATGACCTGCTCAGCCTGGTGGCAGAGCTAAGAGAGGAAGTAGAAAGGTTAAGAAGCATCAGGGAGTCTGAGAAGGAGATAGACTGGTGGAACCATGCTCTGGCCACCCTGAAACAGAAAAAGGAATGGCCATCAGAAGAAAAACAAGATCAAGGGGGTCCTGAATCCTCCCCCCACCAGACTGAAGGCAGTAGCTCAAGGGAAAGGAGTTGAATGGAGGCAAGTCCACACTTGCAGTGGCAGGTGAAACCCCCTCTTGCCCACCTCACCCTCCCAGGTGCCTCTGTACAACAGATATGAGGCTCTGGATGTGGAAAGATGAGGAGGATGAAGGTTCATATACACTGGAGGTGTTGACAGGATCAGAAAGGCCTACTCCCTGTATTATGATGACCTCCATGAGGAAGATGGGTTATAGTTGTAGGTGACTCCCTTCTGAGGGGAACAGAGGTTAAAACATGCTGGACAGACCCTCCTCTTAGGAAAGTCTACTGCCTCCCTGGGGCCAGAGTTAAGGACATAACCAGAAAACTTCCTAGCCTGGTACAGCCCTTGGACTACTACCCATTACTGCTCTTCCATGTGGGTGGCGATGAAGCTGTGACCTGTTGTCCAAGGGCAATCAAAAGAGACTTCAGGGCCTTGGGATGGTTGGTAAGGGAATCAGGAGCACAGGTGATTTCCTCCTCTCTCCTTCCAGTTGTGGGCAGCAACATTAGCAGAAACAGACAGACCCAGACTATTAATACATGGCTCTGTGGCTGGTGTCATCACTACAGTTTTGGGTTTTCTGATAATGGGATTGCCTACATAGCACCAGCTTTGCTGGTGTCAGGTGGGATTCACCCTTCTCAAAGCGGGAAGAGGGTCTTTATTCATGAGCTAGCGGGGTTCATTGGCAGAGCTTTAAACTAGACATGATGGGATAGGTGGATGATATCAGGCTTGCCTGTGACAAGCTGTGGGACAAGGTGCCAAGGTTAGAGGGGTGGGGTGATAGCAAGGACCCTCAGCCAGTGGCCCTGAGATATGTTGGCCACACTGGGGCACACTTAAAGTCTTATGGAGATGAACCAGGGGCTCCTGAGGTAACAGGAGCCAACAGGAAAACACCAGTGAAATACTTCAGAGGAATTAAGGGGTGTTGCTCTAAGAAGGTGACATGGCTGACAGCCCAGCTGAAGTGCCTCTAGACCAGTGCATGCAACATGGGCAAACAGGAGGAGCTAGAAGCCACTGTGCTGCTAGAAAGCTAGGACCTAGTGGCCATTATTGAAACTTGGTGTGACAGATCCCATGACTGGAATGCAGCAATCAATGGCTGTGGCCAGTTCAGAAGGGACAGGCAAGGAAGGAAGTGTGGAGTGGCTGCCCTCTACATCAAGAGAGGGATAGAGTGTGAAGAGCTCCCTCGGAAGAACTAAGGCTGCCCTGTCGGGGAGAGATGACTGACAAAGCCTTCTTACTCCAGCTACAGGAGGCATCACACTCACAGACTATTGTCCTACTGGGGGACTTCAACCACCCCAACATTTGCTGAAAAAGCAGCACAGCGACCTGTAGGCAATTCAAGAGCCTCCTTGTATGGGAATATAATGGAAGATTGGCGAGGAGGTTGGTTAAATGTAAATACGCTCAAGTGACTTGCAGCTGTCTGTAGAAAAAGCACATACATCACACTAATTGTTTTACTGACCTTGTGTGCTTGATGAGTAGAACCTCTGTGTTAGATAACATAGGCCTGTGAGAAACTCTAGGCACCTTATCACTATGAGATTCCTGCTTTGTTGTGAGAAAGAGCAGGAGGCTGCTCCTGCCTGAAGCCTTGAAACACAGGCAAGCTCAGCAGGCCCAGTGATCTTCCAGCAGGGCTGAACTTACCAGCGCCTGCGTCCCCGCTTGTGTCACCTCTGCATGGGAGCTTAGGTGCTACTTCGGAGATCCCCCAGTAGAGAGGTAACTAAAATAAAACTTGCTCTTTGCAAATGCATTCGTGGCCTCTGGCTCTTCTTGCAACATGCCTGCATTGGTTCACACACTCCTGGAGTACATTGAGGACAACCTCCTAAGCCAGGTAATAGACAGCCCTACCAGGGCAGATGTGATACTGGACCTGATGGTCATCAATGCAAGGGAGCTAATCAGTGACATTAAGACTGGAGGCAGCCTGGGCTGCAGTGATCATGCACTGGTGGAGTTCGCAGTCCTGAGGGATGTGGGACAGGTGAAGAGTAAAGTCAAGACCCTGAATTTTAGGAAAGCCAACTTCCAGCTCCTCAAGGAGTTAGTCAGTAGGACCCCCTGGGAAACTGCCCTCAAGGACAAGGGAGCAGAACAGAGCTGGCAGATCTTTAAGGAGGCTTTCCACAGAGCACAAGAACAGGTTGCCCAGAGAGGTCACAGATGTGCTGTCCCTGGAGACATTCAGGGCCAGGCTGGATGGGGCTCTGAACAATCTGATCTAGTTGAAGATGTCCCTGCTCATTGCAGGAAGGTTCGACTAGATGACCTTTGAAAGTCCCTTCTAACCCAAACTATTCTATGATTCTATGAGTTCCATTTCACCCTAAAATAATTAGGAAATTCTACTCTGCAAGACAGAACAAAACACAAATAAAGTGACAAAAAGCAAGTTTCCCATCTTATTACCCACGCATGCATACTGACTGACAGTCTTTTGTTCATAATGATTCACCATAATACATTTTTTCACATAGTATACAATGAAAAGAATTTCAGCTTTTAACATCCCAAGTATATATGAAACACCCTCTATCTTTTGCCTACTTTTCTGTCCTTACCTTCTTTTCAGTAAACAAACCAATCTTCCAGTCTGCCCTTATGAGACATTTCCTGTTATCTGCTGCCTATTTTCAAATTACAACCACAATGATTCTGACCTTATGGCTGAGAAAGTCTGTGGGAATTACTTTTTGTAAGAAGGAAGAACATTTTTTCTATCATCCTGAAAACCCCAGTTGCAAGGATTTGAACAAATACAACAAAAGAATCACTTTTTAGACAGAATTCAAACATCAACAAGTTTAATTCAGAAATAAGATTTTGAAATATTTTTGAGTAAATGGCAACAGCCTGCTAGAATGGAAGCAGGTATGTTACATTAGCTATAGCAGACATCGCTACTGATGTGACAGCAATGTTACTTTAATGGGCATTAAACTGACATGATGCAGACACCGTAAAATAAAGTTCAAGTACCCAGGCTGTGCTTGCATGTGCTGTACCCTTAAGTGACTTGTGTTTATCAATGACAGATTGTCAAAGATGGGAATTAATAAAGGAAAGCTACTGCTGCACTATACTGAGTGAGTTCTAGTCTGGGAGGGCTAAGAGTCATCTTCCTTTATCTATTCCCAGACAATTATATTTAATTGGCACACAGAAAGCATGTTTATTTAAAGGAGGAGTGGGTAGCTTCTTCTGAGGTTTGTGTGCCTGGGAAACATCACAATATTAGACTTGATAACCAAGCCAAAACATATTTATGTTATAGCTGATCAAATCAAAATTCAACTTGAGACCAATTTTTTCCATGCACTAAGGACCACAAGGATGCCAGGTAATAGAAAATCGTTTGCCAAAACTTTTCATGGCAGAAGTTAGATTCTCAGAATACAATGGGATGTGCAAAATCCTACTAAAGCTGTAAGTCAAATGAACTAAACAGTTTAACTTTCCTGAACTGCATCTTGTATTCAATACCAACAGAACAGGTCAAAACATTTTTCCATCGACATGTTTTAAGAGCATACGTTTTTTTGACCAAAAAAAGTATTTTTTTTCTTTTTAATATAAAAGATCTTTTGATATTGTCAAAAAATACATTTTTTCCACCCACTACTTACTCCTCCATTGCAATAATGGAGCAGCTTCATGCTTACAACAGTGGTTGGTTGCAATTAAAATAATTGCAGCAATGTAGAAATACCACTTTTCCATGTTATGAACTAGAAGGTGGAAAAAATATTTAGACTGTAAATACTTCATCTCATCACAAGAACAAGGGAAAATAAGATCAAAGTGTGACAACATTAGCTACCTTAGTGACAATGCACGAGATAGAGAAGAATTTACTGCCATTTCCCATCAGGGAACATGTTCTCTTTAAAAAGAATTAGCAAAATCACTATTTTTTTCCCCACAAATTTAATGGATAGCTATATAGAGCCAGAGAGCACTCCTGTTTAACATAAAGATGGCCTTTTACACAGCCCTTTACTGAAATGTACTGTATTTTTCCATTATGTATTAATTACCAAGGGTAATACAGATATCAGCACAGGAGAAAGAAGACAGCTCTGTCTCCTCATTGCAATAATTTTCACTTCTACCTTCCCAACCTGCCAGACCCCAGTTCTCTGGGAAGAAATTTATGATGCTTTCATGGAGCTCAGCAAGCCAGTGACACGCAGTCTTCATAGCAGCTCTCATAAACCCAACTTCATTGTCATCAATAAAGCCAAAGTGATTTTCATCAGCTGAGGAACCTGTCTGACCTGTATAGAACAGGCTACTGTGCACAATAAAAGCCCAAAGGCTGAAACACTCTGAAATCCAAGTGCCTAGACATAGATAAGAGGGAATTTCTAGCTCCTTTCAAATTGGCAAAAAATTGCCATGGACTTCATCATGGCAGGAGCTTCCCTGGTGGCAGACTGGGGCTAATTCATGGGCATCACTGCAGCTACACTGATTTATTCCAGCTCAGATCTTGTCCTTAAACTTATGTGGCTGCAAAGCATATATTCATGACCTAACCCACTATCACAGCATGGGGAAATGGTAGAAATGAAAGTAGCACAAATGAAGATTTTATCACTTAAATAAAATTGAGGGCTGTTATTCTTTAATGTTTATTTCAGTTATCTTTCACTTCTTACCTTACAGACACAAGCAAGCTATTGTTCAACTTCAGTTCTCTCAAATTAGGTAGATAGACACCTATGGGAACAGAATAAAGAATCACTTTGCAGATCTGGGAGTAAAGGAAACTTCTGACAATTATAGGTTGCAGCACCTAATTTTACATGCATTTCTTACCTGTTTCTGCCAGATGTGTGCTGGACCTCTTCTAAGAAAATTAGTAAGATAATTTCACTCAAAATATTTCACCCTTTGCATTTTTGCGATATATACATACTGTCTGCATGACTATCCAATTATAATTTTTGGAACCCCTCTCTGACAATTCTGATAGAGCACCTTTCCAGACAGACAACAAAAGAAACTGGCTTGATGGGCAACTGTTTTCTTTGGTCTGATTCCCAGGCCTTATTGACTACTACCTGAGAGAGAGTCTGAAGAGGTAGGGGATGCTTTAGACCATGACCTCTGATTTCTACATAATTCTCTTGCTTCTCTCCCCAAAAATCTTTTTCTACCTATTTAACAGCATGTAGTGATGGACTTATTTGATACACAGCTAAGAAACACTTATTCAAAATGTAGTTTTGAGTCAAATAACAAAAGCATAATTTCCCAGGTCACAGATTCATCTTTTCTAGGTCAGAGGTCCCCCAAAACACTACTTACATTTTGCTAAGCATTGTCTTCTCCTTTTAATTTTCTGGATGTGACCCACTGTTTACTCTTCAATTGTCCAAGTTTCACATCTATGAAAACCTCAGTATTCTGTTGTTATTACTTTGATAAATGCTTTTTTCTTTTTCCAAGAGACATTTGCCTTTTTGGTTACCTCTACAGGTACATCTGAATCAAAATCATAGACCAAATCCCTCCAAGCTACAGAATAATTTGGGTATAAGCTCAAGCCCCAGGAAACATTCACTATTGACAATAGTAAACTTTTACCCATCCCCACTAGCAGAGTTTATGCATGGCTGGTGAGCATCCTCCAGTATAACATGTAACCATGCAGGGGTAATATCAGTTTTAGACAAACCGAATCATTGCTAAAACATTAAAATCTGTTCTCAGCAAATATTTTTATGAGTTCTCTGAGTAATCTCTCTCTGCAAGAGTGATTCAGCAGTGTCCAGAAGGACATCATTCTAGCTCTTTGCAAAGGATCGAAAGAAAAAACAACAAAAAAGTATATATTAAAGAAAAAAGGAAGGAGAGAGGGAAGGAGGAAGGGAGAAGGAGGGAGAGGATCTCAAAAGCAAATAAAAGAGGTTGTGGTGTTCATTCCATTTCCCCAAACAGAACAAGAGCATTTATTGCAAATAATTTTAATGAATCATGTTTTAGTAGAAGCATTATCTATATCTAATGCTATCAAAATTTGGGAGTGATTATAATCCACATATTGATCTTCATGCTACATTGCAAATATTTAACTTCATGTCTTTGCAAAGCTCTTTGGAAAATATTAAAAATTCAAAACACATGCAATTTTTTAGCCAAATTTTTAATAATTTCCCATAATCCATAAAAATTGTAGTACAAATTATAACACACTATTCTTATCCTGCAGGGCATACTTTCTCATATCAAACAAGTTTTATAAAGTATGGCAACAAAATAATTTGGAGTCCTTACAGAGGAGATACTAGGATCTCTGTTAGTTATTCACAGCAGTCATACTTGCTAGTGAGCAAAGGTTTCCTCAGATGTAATCCATGCACTAAGAAAACACCCACAGGAAAAAAAAGACAAACCAAAACCAAACCCTAAAACCAAAACACCAAACCAAACGAATAACGACAAACAAACCCCCCCCCCCCAAAAATGCAAAACCAACCAAAACAAAAGGGACAAACAAACAAACAAAAAGCCACAAACCAAAAAAACCCACCAAAATCTAGATTAAAAAAAAAAATTGCTATCATATTTCTGATAAGAAACCTGAAGCACAGAGATGAAATGACTTGCCCCAAAGTGTTATAGGAAACAAGAAGAACGGTGCAGTAGCCTCTCCAGTCCCAGCAGAGCAGTGGGTAATAGCCTTGCCACAGGTTCAGCCAGAGAGATTAAACGGTTACCAAGCACAGGCTATGGCAAAGCATTACAAAGGAAATGGGTTTGAAAAACTCATATTAAGCAGAAGATTTGAATGATGAGTCAAGAAGACCAGCTCAAGAGAAATGGAGATATTTGCTTGAGACAAAGCCTTCCACTGAATGCATTTAGGGTTGGTTCAGGAAAAAAACAAGTATTAAAGGATTCAAAGAGGCAAAGTGACAGGCTGATGATACAATTTTTGCATCTCGTTATTTCATTATTGTAATCTCAGACATTTTTTCCCTGTGACCTTGTAGATGTTAAACTCTAATGTGCTGTTTACTAGACTGAAATAGAAGTATACTCGGTGCAGTGGTGCAAAATGCTGCCAACAAGACTGCTGTGATACATTTCTCCAGTTCTGCAGGTTCTTCCTTCCTTTAAGTTCTATATTCAATATGTAATTGTTCTTCGGTGCTAAGAACTCATTGTCTATTTGATTTTACTGTTTTTATAGTCCAAATTCCTTATACATAGATTAGACAATGGAAGATTAAGAAGAGAAAATTGTAAAATTCATATGACAAAATCAGAGATCTATCCAAACATAACAATATACTTCTAATTTTCTTAATTTTAACCTTCATGGCATCTTTCCTGAGAGCAAGGACACAATTTATTCTGATATTAACATAAAAATACTCTAAAATATCAACAATATTAACTTCTAATATTAATTTTTAAAGTACAATCAATGTACTTCTCCTCCTGAAACTGCTGTCATACTGTAGAATTTTGATTTTTAAAAATTAGAATGGTCCAGAAAAATGTTGCTGACCACAGTACAAGGCTGAGAATTCAGAATGGCGAGCAATGTTATCTCCTCTGTCTATGACTCACTTTCACTAAATACCATTTTTGTTACATGGTTATAAAATTACTAATCACCAACAATGTACTAGCATTAACTAACCTGTTTGTTGTGGTTTAACCCGAGCTAGCAATATAACCACAATAGCCGCTTACTCATTCACCCCGCTCCCACCCCTGAATAGGGGACAGAATCAAAAGAGGAGAAACTCATGGATTGAGATAAACACAATTTAATAAAATAACAGAATAGGACAGAATCAAAAGAGGAGAAACTCATGGATTGAGATAAACACAATTTAGTAAAATAACAGAATAGTACTAATATACTATCACTACTACTAATATATATAAAATAGAAATAGAATATAAAATAAAAGCTACTCAATGCAATTCCTCACAAACTCCACTCATGCTAAGGAGCCAGTCCCAGGAAGCAGTACCTGGTCCCAAACAGCTGATCCCAGAGAGAGAAGAGAGGAAAAAAAAAGGCAGAGAGACCCAGAGGCCTCTGCAAAACAGCAGGATGGCAAAAGGCCAAACTAAAGAAACTCCCGAACAGAACTCCACTGAAACCGAAACAGGTCTCTGTCTCCCTCCAGCTGGAAAATCCCAAATCTCCTTAAGTATGAAGCATAACACTAATGGGATGGAATATTCTTATTGATCAGTCTGGATGTCAGTCAGCGTCTGCCCCATCTGTGCCCCTCTTACTCACCACCCAACACCTGTGGGCAGAGCTCTCAGAATGGCCTTGGCTCTCAGACCAGAGCAATTAAAAACATTAACTCCATCCCAGGGCGTTATCTTCTTGTTCTGAAACTAAATCAAAATGACAACTGTGCTAGCTACAAAAAAGAAAGTTTTCTGACCGCATGAAGAAAATTAACTCACTCTCTGTCAAACCAGCACACTATTCTACTGTATTGGCTCAGTGGAATAAAACTTAATGAAGAGCAGAAAGAAATCAAAGTGCAAGGTAGGTGAATAAAAGTGATAAAGCTATATTGTTGTGTGTGCATGTAAGTGCAGCAGTTCACAAGCAGGGTAGCAATGCAGATATCTTTCTGAGCAGCCTTGGTATAGCAACTGACATTTAAATAACTGACTAGGAGTAAGGAAAAAACAGGCAAGATGCTGGTTTTATTATATTCTAGAACCTACAACGCTTATGCTTATAACACTTGTTGCTTCAGTACGCTCTTACGACTCCTGCAAAGCCTGCCCAAGCCCTGCTGCAGTGGGCGCTGTGGCACCTTCTCAGAGAGACTTGTCAGTACCAGCTAAACCAAGACCAGTGTGGGCAGGGATGCACACACTGGATTCACGCATCCAGCCTCCGCACTGGTTTCCTGACCCCACAAATATCTGCTGCGGCAACGCTGGCTGTCAGCAAACGTCTCCGGGCTTCACATCAGGAACACCGACAAACAGATGAAGAGGAAAGAGAGATGATGACCCCATGTGAAAAACAGCACATGCCTACTTCTAAACCTTTAGCAGAACTTTTCCTTGATGAAATGCATGCAAGGGAAGTGCCAGACTCCAGGTCATAATCAACTTAGCCTGCCTACCAGCAGGCAACAATTCAATAAGTACCAGCGAACAGCACTGTGGGTAACTTGATTTGTAGCTATTAAAATCACTTAGAAGTAAGACAACTATATAGTGTCTTAAATGACTCTATCCCACCATTACTTTCAATAGGAATCTCTGAGTCAGTTGTGAATGCACAGATCTGTCAGCAATCAAAATTGAAGGGATAAGCTAATGAAATAGTCCACCTGTTTGAGTATGAACTCAAGCCTACAGGCAGCTGAAGAGCACAGAAGTCAAGTTCAAGATTTGCAAAGCTGGATACAAGACTTGCCAGGGTGCTTCAGTGTTTTGCCTGTCACTCAGCAAGGTGCACTGAATACAGCTAGAGATTTTAATAATTACCCAGAGCCCCACTAAGACTCAGATTCAAGCTCTGGTATGAAGCCTTTCCTTAATTTTAAAACTGATCACAAGAAAATATTTTAATATGTCTTTTCATGTTTTAGCCCTACACCCTGTCCCTAAGAAACATAACTGTTCCTCATCACCATGTCACTCCATTGTGTAAAGGCTGACCTGCGAAACTGGGAAAGATTAGCAGGATGGTGCTTTAAAGATTAGCACATCCCAAAGTGGAAAGCTCATAAGAAAAACTCAAGCAACATGCTTTAAATCGCTCTGGAAATCTTGCCTAGCATCTCCTTTATGAGATGTAGGCCCTCAGTGCTTGTGTTACAGTCTATGTGTGGCTGCAAAGATTGAAATGTTTCTCAAGTGGAAATTGTGATATAAATTTGGGATTTGAGTGCTGCAAGGTTCCAGGTGACCCAGAGTTATGTGCAATCTAGCAACCTGCAACTCTTTCACCTTGCACAGCCTATTCTATCTTTACACATAAAAACAGTTAAAACAATATTGTTTACTGAGAGCAAATGGGTCATACAAACGAATAATTCCTTAAGGATAAAGATGCTCCTACCCACCTGCAACTGAGGAATACAGTGAGAGAAAAGTTAAGTGATTTAATATGGCTATAAAGAAAGCTAATTAGCGAACTTTGGAATGCAAACAGAAACACCAAATTGCAGAGCAGTCCAAGTTGGAGAGGACAGCCAGAGGCCTCGAGCCGTTGAGACTTCTGCTCAGAGCCAAGTCTTTTGTGAGATCAGACCTGGGTGCTCAGGGCTTCACTCAGCCAGGTCTTGAAAATCTCCAAGGATAGAGAATCCAAGCATATTTGGATACCCCTATTGCTCAACGGTCCTAATGGTGGAAAAGCTTTTCCTCCTGTCACACTGGAACTTCTGTCATTCTAGTTCGTCTGGTTCTTAACCCTACTCGTTCCTTCATGCTATTTATTCAGATGCCTGTGACCAGAGACCAGTTCAGCAGCAGTTTCAGGGGCAAGCAGCCACTGAGGAGCATGCAATGAGCCTAATACCTTCGACAGCAGCCTTGTTTACACTGTTCACATTGAAGATGCAAACTGCCCTGTGATACCCTTAAAAATATAGGCCTTACTCCATGCACCTAAAAATCAGCTGTCATGTGAAAAAAAAGACCTGCAAGGAACTGATGATCACTGGAAGCATTAAGTGGCAAACTTTTTGCTCTAGCCACCTGCTGACACTTGCAAAGAGATTTTCACAGGGAGGAAATTCAGAAATGCACAGAAGACAGAAGAAAATTCAGGATAGTCTTGATGTTCTGTTGTTTTCAAAAGCAGTTGGGATCTGCAGCTGCTGGTTTTTATAGCCCTCAAGGGCCAACTCTTCAGGCAAACGGTGGGACATAAGATGGGAATTGTTTGCAACATGGGGTTAGTGCTCTGTATTCTGTAAAAGTTGCAAAAGCCTAACCATGGGGAGCAGAAAAAGATTTATTCCTGTAATGGAGAGGAAAGGGAAGTACAGAGTGAAAAAGGTGAAACATTTTGCTAGCTTCTCACAGCTAATGTAAAATGGCATAGGAACGGGAGCACCACTTTTGAGCATTGAAGAAAATGGCATAATGAGATTTTCTTATCAACTGGAGGAAACATGACTGAATAGATTATGATCTCTGAAAGAAACAGATGTAATTTACCTTAAATTATCAAGTCTCTATCAGAAAGAGGCCTGTTTATAAAATAAACAGAATAAACAACACAAAGTGGCTATATAATTCAAGGCAGAAACTCCCTTCACTGTACTTGCTTAATAATTCTTGACAAATCAACATCAAAAGACCCACTAAAACTAATCGGCTGTTACGTTACAGTCACTTGCAGATGAAAATTGACAGCTTGTCCGAAAATACAAGCACCCACTTTTGGGGACATGCCTCCTTTTGGCACAGAAAATATTGCCCTGCAGTAGTTACTCAGCTTCAATGTAGCAGAAGATGGCCTTGGTTGTAATGGGAATCCATGTAACAGAAAATGACTGCCAGTACTGGAAAAAAGGAAGGTTTCATATTCTCAGTGTTAACTCAGCTACAGAGGGGATTCCTTTGGTACTTCCTTACTTCTCCAGTGCAGTAATGATGACAGAAATGAATCACAAGCATTAGGGCTGTTTGGGGCTCATCAAAATGACTTATCTATAGGACCTTCCTCAAGCACATCATCCAGGACAACAAAACAGGCAGTACAGGATGCAAAGCCAGGCTGCTGGCAGCATGAGCAGTGTTACACTATTAGTGATTTCTCAGCCACAGGGAAACCTTACAGTGGAGGAAAACTGAACTTTGGCTACTGTTTCACTAGAGCAGTGCCATACACTCTAGAGGGCAAGGTTATCAGTAAACCCTCATTTACGGCCTAGGGACATGTCATTCAAGACTAATTTGTTCAAACTAATTTGCTTCAGACAGAAGTGGTGTCACTCATCCCATTGCCATGGTTTTCAGCCCTATTTAGAGCCTCACAGAAAAAAAACAGAGATCAAGATGTTGAGAGGTACCAGGGAGATCATGTTTCGAGAGCTCTTGACCAGGACAGTACTTTACACTGGCTCTTGATTTCTGAGTCCCCAGTCCTGCTTCAAGACATGATAAAGGAAAATTTGAGACCGTCAGCAGAGCATAAAGTATTTTCTTACCAAAGTTTCCCAAGCTGTTCTCTCTTGTATCTACTTGCATCTCTAGGACCTTCACTTGCTGCAGATCATCTACCCCTGTCAAAACTTTCTGTAAAAATAAGCAGAGATATATGTGTACTCTTATGTAACAAACCAGATAACACAGGAGCAAAAAGGTGTAGAAAGGTTTTCGACTATTGCTTTGTCGATATATACTCAGGTATATGGCTAGACGTATGATCGCATTGAAATAAACTTAGTATTCAAAGATCTTTCTTCCTCGTCGTTCCAAATTACTCTGGTCTCACGTAACTTCTATTATACATTGCTTAAAGAGTCAAGGCTGAGGGTTACATTCAAGCTGCAAATCAACAACAGACCTACATGCCAATTAACTTAATCTAAACAGTATGTCTATGCTTTAAGATTTGTATAAGTCTTGTATTAACCCTCAGCAGATAGGAAGTGTTACCCTTAAGTGTCACCCATAATCAAAAAGGCACTAGGTAGTAAAACTCAACAAAACACACTATGAAAAGGAAACATGATTTTAGCTCAAGCAGCTCAGTTGTCTGAAAGAAGACAACACTTACTACAAGAACTACAATTTCCTTTGAAAAGATCTAGGCAATAGAAATAGAATCCTCCAACACTTTTCATTATTTTTGCAAAATCTTAGTAACAGGATCAACAACTGCATTAAGCAAGAGTGTGTGTGTGTCAATGCAAGATCTTTCCTATCTTATCACAGGATCTTTCCTAATATTCTAAAGTCTTTGTTGATACATACAGGTAGATTTTACCTTGGCAGAGGTAAGCAGGAAGACAGAAACAAGCAGAAGCTACAGGCTGAGGAAAGAGGTAAGCTCTAGGACAGCCAGTGAAAACTACAGCAAGGCTGTGAAGTCCTAAGAGTCCAGACTGCAATTCCACAAACAGCTGAAGCAATCTCACATTACCGCTGCTCTCATCCCTTGTTCCTTCCTGCTATGACCCAGCTCCTCTCTGCCCAGCTTCCCTCATTCAGGCTGTGTGTCCAACCACCTCCTTTGCATCAGCTTTGGGTGTTTAGCAGATCCTTCCATGCACAAATTCAACAAAATAGACAAGGAGGGAACTCTATCCTTTCTTCCTGATGGGTTAGTGCTTCATGGAAGGGTCTGAAACACTCCTTGAGACATGAGAAACAAGGTTTTTGTGTCACAATAACTGCCTGAAAGAGTTGCCGCCATGCATAGTGATACAACTGCTAAATTTTCACCTTTCTATGTTAAAAGAGATAGGACGTGAGGCTAAAAAAATCCACTTCAAAGAAATGGCTTACCCTGGCATCAGAGTCTCCTCCTTAATGATGCAATCAACATCATGGGTTGAAAGAAGTATTGTCACCTGCCTTTTGCTCCTCTATTTAAGACGAAGGCAGGAAGTCATTCAACAACATCCACATACAGGGGACAAGTTTTCTCACTATTACAGAATCACAGAATCATGGATTTGCAGAATGTTAGGGATTGGAAGTGACCTCAAAAGATCATCTAGTCCAATCCCCCTGCCGGAGCATGAACACCTAGATGAGGTTACACAGGAAGGTGTCCAGGCGGGTTTTGAATGTCTCCAGAGAAGGAGACTCCACAACCTCCCTGGGCAGCCTGTTCCAGTGTCTGTCACCCTCACTGAGAAGAAGTTTCTTCTCAAATTTAAGTGGAACCTTATGTGCCTATGTTCCAGTTTGCACCCACTGCCCCTTGTCTTATCATTGGTTGTCACTGAGAAGAGCCTGGCTCCATCCTCGTTACAATCACCCTTTATATATTTATAAACATTAATAAGGTCACCTCTCAGTCTCCTCTTCTCCAAGCTAAAGAGACCCAGCTCCCTCAGCCTTTCCTCACAAGGGAGATGCTCCACTCCCTTTATCATCTTTGTGGCTCTGCGCTGGACTCTCTCCAGCAGTTCCCTATCCTTCTTGAACTGAGGGGCCCAGAACTGGACACAATATTCCAGATGCAGTCTCACCAGGGCAGAGTAGAGGGGGAGGAGAACCTCTCTGGACCTACTAACCACCCCCCTTCTAATACACCCCAGGATGCCATTGGCATTCTTGGCCGCAAGGGCACAGTGCTGGCTCATGGTCATCCTGCTGTCCACCAGGACCCCCAGGTCCCTTTCCCCTACACTGCTCTCTAACAGGTCCTTCCCCAACTTATACTGGAACCTCGGGTTGTTCCTGCCAGATGTTCCTGTCCCAGATGCAAGACTCTGCACTTCCCCTTGTTATATTTCATAAAATTTTTCCCTGCCCAACTCTCCAGCCTGTCCAGGTCTTGCTGGATGGCAGCACAGCCTTCTGGTGTGTCAGCCACTCCTCCCAGTTTGGTGTCATCAGCAAACTTGCTGACAGTGCACTCCATTCCCTCATCCAAGTCATTGATGAATATATTGAATAGTACTGGTCCCAGTATCGACTCTGGAGGGACTCCACTAGATACAGGCCTGCAACTAGACTCTGTCCCATTGACCACAACTGTCTGGCTTCTTTCCTTCAGCCAGTTCACAGTCCACCTCACTACCCAATCATCCAGATGACACTTTCTCAGTTTAGCTGTGAGGATGCTGTGGGAGACGGTGTCAAATGTTTTACTGAAGTCAAGACAGACCACATCCACTGCTCTGCCATCATCTAGCCATTATATCCTCATAAAAAGCTATGAGGTTGATTAAGCATGACTGCCCCTTGGTGAGGCCATGCTGACTGCCTCTTATTGTTGATATGCCTTGAGATGGCACCAAGGATAAGTTGTTCCATCACCTTCCCAGGGATGGAGATGAGGCTGACTGGTCTATAGTTACCCGGGGCCTCCTTCTTGCCCTTTTTGAAGACCGGAGTGACATTTGCTTTCCTTCAGTCCTCAGGCACCTCTCTTGTTTCCCACGACTTCGCAAAGATGATGGAGAGTGGTCCAGCAATGACTTCAGCCAGCTCCCTCAGCACCTGCGGGTGCATCCCATCTCACCCATGGTTTTAGGGATGTCCAGATTGCTTAATTGCTCCCTAATCCAGTCCTCATCAACCAAGGCAAACTCCTCCATTGCCCTGCCTTCCTCTGGGGCCTCAGGGGTACGGGGCTCCTCAGGACAGCCTCCAGCAGAGTAGACAAAGGTGGCATTCAGTAACTCTGCCTTCTCTGTATCTTCTGTCACCAGGGCGCCCATCCCGTTCATCAGTGGGCCTACATTGCCTCTAGTGTTAGTTTTATCTGCCATGGATTTGAAGAAGCTTTTTCTGTTGTCCTTGACCCCTCTTGCCAGGTTGAAGTCTAAGGAGGCCTTAGCTTTCCTAGTTGCCTCCCTACATCCTCGGACAACAGCCTTATATTCTTCTCAAGTGGCCAGCCTATCCTTCCATGATCTGTAAACTCTCCTCTTCCACTTGAGTTTGCCCAGCAGTTCCCTGTTTAACCACGCAGGTCTCCTGGCTCTCTTCCTTGACTTCCTGCATGTTGGGATGCTCTGATCTTGAGCTTGGAAGAAGCAGTCCCTGAATGCTAACCAACTATCTTGGGCCCCTTTACCTTCAAGTACCCTGTCCCATGGGATTTCCCCTAGCAATTGTTTGAAAAGGCCAAAGTTTGCCCTGCTGAAGTCCAGGGTTGCGATTCTGCTTGGTATTCTGTTCCTGCTACATGAGATCCTGAACCCCACCACCTCATGGTCGCTGCAGCCAAGACAGCCCTCAACCTTTACTCCTTCAACCAGACCCTCCTTGTTAGTGAGGATGAGATCCAGCAGCACTCCTCTCCTAGTTGGCTCATCCACCATTTGCGTCAGGAACTTATCATCAATGCACTGGAGGAACCTCCTGGACTAAATTAAATTAAATTAAATGTCATTAAAAGGTTACAACATTCTTTAGTTTGTTTAATAAGGGGAAAATTATTCATTAGAAGGGAATGTGTAGGACCACCTCTGTTTATGAGTTTGGGGGAGAAAAAGTAACTACAAGAAGAACACACAATTCATTTTGCAAGGAAAAATGATGGTTGCAACATTCCTACTCGTCAAGTAAAATTCGTATTGTGAACAAGCAACTGCAACTTCATTCACTCTGGTGGTTCTACATCATCTTACAAAGGCCCAAATGTAGTCTAATTGAGACGACAATTTCAAAGGACATGGTGTCCTGAAAAGGCTGAGCATCCCTCCTTGAAAAACTAGCTCCCTTTGTAAGGTCTTGACTTAGACTCCTAAGAAACTGAATTATCCAAAATATTCAACTGCTTTTGAACCGCCTTTAAAAAATTGTGTTTAAAATTATTTTTAATCTTATTTTTTTAAACTGTGCCTTTAAGCAGGCTGAGCCTAAGAGAGCTTCTAGACTTTCTTGCCTCCCCACCAGAGTATCAGAAACAAAGGTTTAAGGTGAAAACTTGGGAGTCCCCAATGGCATCCGGAAATGTACTTTCTCTGCCCAGATGAAGCCACCACATAATATGGTTTCGCTCCTGCAAAGGAGGCAAGCTTAACAACTACAGATTGCTTTCTACCACCAAGTAAACACAAGATCCCTCACTGCGACACACATTTTGCAGTAATGTTCTTTAGCAGATGACACTGTCTGTCATATAGCATGAGGCTACGTGAGAAATAAGAGCTAGCTGACATCCTGCCACAAAGCCAAACAGATTGCTGGACTTGGACACAAGCTTATTGTTATTAAAGGAAGCTTCTTCTGAAAACTACCTCTCCCTTCCCCATCAAAATAGTCTTAAGAGCCTACATGATTAGAAGACAGAATGAGAAGAGGTCTCAGAACAAGTAATAAGCTTGGGGTCATACACCTTGTCAGTAGAGTAACAGAAGGTCCTGGCACCACAAAGAGCCTTTACCTTTCTCTTCTGCTGTCTGCAAGTTCCCTGCACTCTGTCCTTCCCCCTGCTGTATTCTAGACAGCCTCCTTTCATCGTTCTGCTCCTTGTTCTCCTCTTTCAAAATCCAAACATAAAAGCTGCATAAAGATATATTCGCTCCTCTTCTAGGGTTCACTATTCCTTTTCCTCATACCAGGGGTTGCCAGTGTGCTTCTTTGCCCTCATTTTCCTCTTCCAGATCCACCATTTTTACTTTTTCCCCTGTCTGAGAAATGAGCTGCTTAGCACATCCATATATTGCACTGCAACAGCCAGAGCTGTGGCTCTACTGCAGGAAAGGATTATTGGCTCTCATGACCAGCTCGTTGAACTATAGATAGCTGCCTTGAAGCATGTGCTAACCAGATGCAACAGACTCCATGTGTTCTCGGTCCCCACTCCCTCATTCTGCTTTTCCAAGAGTCTCTGTGAAAATGGCTGTCCTTCCATCTGCTGATGCTAAGATGCTTGGAGAATTTAGAACTGATTTGCCATGGGATGCAAAAGCTATCATATTACATGAGGGAAACAAGAAACACTCTTGCGTTGAGGATATGAGCTCATTTAAAGGCACCAGAAGCACAGAGATTCAAGGTGTCCACTGCAAGCTAGTTAGCTAGCAAAAGGCCAGGGTAGCAGTTCAAGAGAAGGTTACATGGTGAGTTATTCTACATCAAAAAGAAACCTTGAAAAAACTAACTATAATTCCAGGCTAATTGTTGATGTCCAGAGAGGATTTTGCTTGCCACCCATCTACTGCCCAGCAAGGTAGGTATTGGTTAGATAGAGGAGGAGGACGTTTTCTGAATAATGAAACACCAAAATCTTTCTGGCACATGATGTTCAAGAAGGTGGCCTGACAGCTTGATTCTGGGCAACAAGTGTTATACTCCACCCTAAATTTGTTTATTTGAAAGGATAAATTTCCATGGTAAAGCACTGCACAATTCTTTGAAGATGAATAAATGCTAAGCAAAACAAAGATGGACAAAATTCACTTTACATTTTCATACCTCCTTCAAAATAGGAGTGAAACTATTTTCTGTGAGACCATGCAGAAGCTATTGGTAAACAATTTAGCCAGTATTTTAAGCAGCAGCTCCAGGATGGCTTGCAAACCATTCCTGTCATACAAAACGTCTGGCCAACATCTAACTGGAGAGCATGCACTGGTGTGGAAAGCTTTTACTCTGACTGACAAGAAGAGCCAATAAGTATTCTGTAAAAAATTGCAAGTGAAAAATACTTCACTGCTTGCAGAGCTTCCCAGCTGGCAGAACAGTCACCTGGGGATGCTGAGAAATCCAGTTCAAGTCCCACTTGCAGCTCTCTGTAAATTCCTTAATTGGCAAATAACATCTGTTAAATTAAAGCTGGTGTATATGACTGATTTCTTCTCTCTTCCCTAGATTTTTCACATACTCTAAAAAAGTAGATATGCTGCTGAAGAGCATGTTGCATGCAGCTGTCAGAGAAGCATTTCCAGCTGTGCCTTTATTTTGCTGATCCTGGTTAATTTGGCTAAGACGGGAATTACTGAGTGGGGAATTTATTTTCTTTTAATACTACACCTATATGCAAATACTAGATTCATGTCAATTCATGTGTTCATTACTTTTTGCAGGGATTTTATTTCAAATTCCCAACTGGGATATAAACTCTCTCTGCACTAAAACAAACAAACAACCAACAAAAAAACCCAACACAAAACAACAACAACACAACCAACCAAAACCAAACCAAAAATGTTGCTACAACTGAATATTTATTCTAGGAAGAAAACTACTAAAACATTAACAAGGTTTTGAGTGATTCTAAGTCAAGGGATTTTCAATGAAAGGGAACAGAACTTCCCTGTGGTCCCATATGTAATCTTCCTTTCAAAATGGCTACATTCTGCAGATTCCCATAAATACAACGTTTGGCTGTATTTCACTACTTTCTGCATATACATATAAAAACACTCTTCCCTCAGCTCAGATGAAGAGATTAGCTAGGCATTCAATCTGTGATAAAGAAAGATGTTAGATGAGGGCAATAATTATGACATTTAAGTGGTGGTGGATGTATTAGTTAAAATGTCTTTATTCTCACGTGGAAGCATCCAAGTAATGCAAATGGATCTATATGGACAGGCCCCTGCCTAGTCTTGCCATCTCCAGTTCAGCTTTCCACTGACCCATACATACTGGGGATTCACAGTACTGACACCTTCTCTTTTTAAACCAGTATCAAGGGTCTTGTGCTGCAAGATGCTGGGAGACCTCCTAACTACCGTAAACTTCAAAGGGCATGTGGGGCATCAGAAAACATATGGGAGTTTGCTGATCTCCCAGAAATAGCCTGTATCACTTCTGTAGGAGGAAACCAACTCAGTTTTAACTATGCACTGAATTAACACAGAGGGCAGGAGTGGACAGGATAGTAGATATTCTTAAAACAAATTTAAAGCAAAAATTGATTTAAGGATTTACTTTCCCTCACATAGATATAAAAAACTCATACCACAATAATAATTTTTTCTATCTAGCAATTAGGTGCATAATAAGTAGCTACAATCATTGCGCAGTGTTGTCACTGAACATCCAAAACTCAAGACTGCAATCTGCCACTTTATGTTAGCTAAGCAGCTATGACTATATGCAAATGAAAATCTGTTTTTTTTCATTAAAGGCATGCATATGTGTGTGTATGCGTGTAAATATAAAGATTTGTGATGTGACAATTTGAATGCAAAACATCAGATGCCTAAGTAGCAAGATGAACACTAATGTAAGAACTATAAGCCTTCACTGTAGCGAAGGCATCAGTCTTAGGAAAATAACATATAAAAGGAAAGTTCTGAAAGTAAATGAGGCTTTGTAATTTTTTTCCTGTTCACAGTATTATGTTTACTACTATCTGCTACCTTGAGCAATCTGATTTAACTTTGAAACTAGCTGTGCTTTGAGCAGAAGAGGGAACTGGAAGACCTCCAGAGGTCACTTCAAACCTTTCTTTTTAATTATTAATTTTTAAATAGTTGTATAATCCTAATGAAGGATTCAGCAGATCCAAATTCAGTTACTTCCATCTCCTTGACTCCACTTAATTTATCAAGATTTTGCACTTGCTTCCTTGATTTCCACTTGTGGGTTAGGTTTTGGTGGTTTTTTTGTTTGTTTGTTTGGTTGGTTGGTTGGTTTGGTTGTTTTTCCCCTCAAATCCATTTAGCTTACAACTGAGATGAAGCCTTCCTGCCAAGGAAAAAAGGAAATGATTGAGTCATTTCAGCAAGAAGCCAATCTGTTGTTCCAGGGCCCTCCAAGATTTTCTTCTCCCCATGAGGATGAGTGCATACCATGTGAAATACACTCTAAGCTCCTGAGCAACAAAACTAAACACCACTTCTGAACACATGTTCTTAAGTTTAGAAAACATGATTAATTGGTGCAGGATCAATAAACAG
This sequence comes from Caloenas nicobarica, assembly GCF_036013445.1. Classification (NCBI taxonomy): domain Eukaryota; kingdom Metazoa; phylum Chordata; class Aves; order Columbiformes; family Columbidae; genus Caloenas; species Caloenas nicobarica. Next base: position 49,243,194 of record NC_088249.1, on the reverse strand, counting down.
TGAAATAAGAATACTTCCTTTCTTCTCTAAAGATCAGACACAAATGTGATTAGTTTTGATAACGTGACAATATTTGGAGGACATTTGACCTTGTAAAATGAGTTTATGCTGAGAAGTGAAGTGCTTCCTGTAGAAATCAGGAAAACATCCTTTGCAAATGGTGGGGAGGGGAAGTGTGTTAATAGAACAACATAAAAATCTGATTCAAGACAGATGGACCCCTTAATTTGTGTTCCTTCATACTTAAGTGAGAAATCTGCGCCACAGCCCTAATAAAGTAAAAAAATAATTGCAATGTATTTCCCATTAATAGCCAATTTTCAGAACAAAAGAAGAATGTGGAATTTGCTCACCTTGGTATTCTACAACATCCAACAACAACACGTAAGCACAACACAAGTACAGGCAGAGCAGGGAGCTGGAAATAATAGGACAGGTACAAATAGAAAAGCAAGAACGCCTATTCACACAGATGAAGATTAAAGATTACAACAGAAAACTGAACATTGATACTAGCAGAAAGAATAAAAAGAAAATCCAATTATACAAATCCTTGCACCAAAAGCTTTTGACCTGTAGCTTGGATGAAGACTATTCAAATATAAAAGGGCATTACATGTCATTGCCACAAGAGAGATGGCAGCAAGCAGAAACTACAGAAGATGTGATTAATGTAACAGGGATATGCGATCACACAGGATTTCAAAGTGAAACGAGGCCATGAAAGACCATAAACCCTCTAGTGAGCTAGCATAAGATTTAAGTGAGATGAGGATCTGCTATGGAGAGGAAGAGAATGGGTAAGCAATCAATGGTTTTGTAGAAGTTGTCTTATGTGCTATGGGGTCCAAGGAGGCAAAAAGGAAAAAAAAAAAAAGAAAAAAAAAAAAGAAGAATTTTAAGCCAAACTTTCCTCTCTTTGGAGGAAAACAACTCAGTAACTGGAAAAAAAAAAAAAAGTGAAGGAATACAAGTATCACGCCTTTTAGACAGTCCTTAACAACAAGGACTGCTAATATTTTCACTACTAAATAGACCGCTGTCTCCCTGGAAAAAGGACAAAATAAACAAAAGTGCAGGTACGGACAAGGCTACAGGCTGCAACCCAAGGCGCCCAATCTTCACAGATTCTTCACAGCTAGACATTCCAGCCTCCCCGAGCTCAAATTGAACTGGTGCAAGACAGCAAACTGCAAGGGCAAAGAATAAAGCTGAGTATACATCTCAGAACAAAAACCTTCCTCAGGAATGTCCATCAGGTGTACAGAAATCTGCCTATGCAACACTGCAAAACTGGAGCTATGCCCTTAATTGAATGGAAAATAATTTAATGAGCATGTATTTAAAAAATCTATTAGTTTACTTCTCAGAGCACTTCAGTGAATACAATCGATAACTCCTAAAAATATTCACAACTAAAAGACAATCTAGAAGATATTGCAAATGTATTGATTTAAGCAAAACAACCTTTCAAACAATTTGGTTATCGATGGCATGTGGTTCCTTAAAAAAACATGCATGCAAAAACTTGTTTCAGGCTAAATGTTTGAACAGTGTCTCTATTTTTACATTTGCAAATTCAGAGGAAATAAATTTATGGAAGGAATGGTTTCCATTTGATCAACATAAAGGTCACAGAATAGACAGATTGGATATGTTAATAAAACAAGCTATAAACATTGTTTACGTTTCCTTGACAATGTCATATAATTTTTGCTCTAAGCAGGAAATATCCAAGCTATGCTAACACAAATGTTGGGTTCCAGGGCCAGGAAATAACTGTCTACAGAAAAATTAGTAGGACAGTATGCATCCATTTAAAGGAGTCTTTGAAATGGAATTCCTTACAAATATTAATACACATAATCTTAAATAGGCAAGACTCAGTTAAGTTCAATAGGGTACACATGAATAGTAAAGCGGGTTTTCCCCTTTTTAAAAATAGCCCAAAATTGTGGGAGAATAAAACTTCTGATCTGTATTAAAAAAAAAAGAAAAAAAAAGAAAAAAAAAAGAAAATAAAGAAAAAAGAAAAAGAAAAAAATAAAATAAAGAAAAAGGAAAAAGAAAAAAAGAAAAAAAGAAAAAGTAAAAAGAAAAAGAAAAAAAGGAGAAAAAAGAAAAAAGAAAAAAAAGAAAAAAGAAAAAAAATAACTGCAACTTAATGGGATGTGGACAACATTGCCTTACATACACTCTTCTGCTTACAATTTACTGTGAAATAAAAGCAGCACAGCTTCAGAAAGAGAAGAATTTCATGCTAATGAAATAACTTCCTAAGGGTTTAATTCAGATTTTATTGAAGTCAGAAGGCAGCTGTTTTAGTTACTCCAATGGGCCTTGGTTCATGCCCTAAGAAAACAGACTAATCTGAGAGCTTCCCATTGGATTTATACATGTGTAAGACACAAACACATTAGACTGGTCAAACTCTATGCCTAATTTTTAAAAAGGACCAAGAAGTTGTCAGAGCCTTACATGAGCCAAAGGAAAGTGAGTGGCATAGATCATAAGATCATATATCAATTTTTCTCCAGAAAGCTTAAAATATACGCTCTGCAGAAACTGATGTTTGGAGATGCAAACATCTTATAACACCAAAAGACTTAGCTGCTAAGGGAAGAGTAGTTCCGAGAACAATTTTCTGTCTAATCTACAGGGTGCAGTCAAAATTGTGACTGGTATATAGTTAGGGAGTGGCATAAACCTGCAGCTGGAATCTGCCCCCTGCAGAAGCCAGTGTCTCTCCACCATGCACAGAATACTACAGACACCGCGATCACCACCCTACCTGCTGGCAGCATCTGAAACACAGCCTTGGACACATCTTGAACTAATTTCTATCCAGCTCTGCAACACTGAAAGATGTAGCTTCTCTCCTAAACTTCTGCTCTCAGCTCTTGCTTCCTTTAGCAGGGAGAAGTGAAGGTATTTTCTCAGCTCCTACATGTCCCAAAGGATTTCACCATTGATTAGGCTTGAGCAAATACATCACAATATGCAACCAAATATTCCTTCATGAGACAGTTCAGCGTGCTACTCTCTTTCAACAGGCTGCACGCCGCATTATTTTCCATTGGTCAAAAAGGAACATGGCTTTCAAATGTGTCTTGAAATTTCAACACACCAATATATAAAGAGCACTTGCAGAATTTTGTAATTGGCTTCTTAGTAGGACAGAGGATTCCACTAATTCAGAAAAAAGTTGTGCTTTTAAAGTTACGTTTTCAATCTCTAGTACAAGGTTAATGTAAAAACCTTTTTCTAATGCTCAGATTCAAGGTACTTCAGATGGCATCAATGAAATCTGTTTAAATGATAATTATACTACCTGTACTTTTCTTCACGGTGCTTCAAGAAAGCTGGCAATAAAGACAGCAGCATTCATGCTGGGAATGTTTTTGATATGAAACAAGGTGAAAGGTGGACAAACATTTGATCAACTTCCATAATACAGAATCTACTTTATGCAGAAGTCCAACTGTCAGATATGCAACAATCTGCAGTCATTACAAGAGCAGTTGGAAGGTTAATACAGCTCTGTATATGCCAGTCTTCCTCTTCTACGTCATTAACAAGTTGGATGTCTACTCACCAGTTTACTGGGTGAAAGGTATTCATCCATAAGTAGCTCTTCATCACCTTTAATCAGTGGACTGGGATTTAGGTTGCCACGCCAACTCAAATCAGTCACCCGGACTGCAGTTGAGGCCGGACAAGAAACTCTGCCAGGATTCCACATCAGGTCCATCTCAATACGCTTTGAATAAAAGGATAACAAGCAGTCTGATTTTTTCCTTGTATTTATTATTTTCCCTTTAGCAGAATCTATTTTGACTCCCATTGCAAGTGAACAAGTGCCTATGGAGATACAGGTACCTCTAATCAGAAAGAACCCAAAGCAATGCATCACGTAACATACATTCTTCCTTTTTGTCACCCTCAAGAGTTATCACAGATTCATAGATTAGTTTGGGTTAGAAGGGACCTTCAAAGGTCTCCTAGTCCAGTGCTGCTGCAATGAGCAGGGACATCTTCAACTAGATCAGGTTGTTCAGACCCCCATCCAGTCTGGCCTTGAATGTCTCCAGAGATTTCAAAGCTATTCCCAAAGCTATTACTTTTACAGAAATATTAACAATTAACTTTGAAATATAAGAATAAGCATATGTACACTCATTAGAGTAAAAAAAAAAATCAGCTGTACCCAAAGGGGTAATGGGTTCAAGCTGGAACACAAGAGGTTCCACTTGAATTTGAGAAGAAACTTCTTCTCAGTGAGGGTGACGGAACACTGGAACAGGCTGCCCAGGGAGGTTGTGGAGTCTCCTTCTCTGGAGACATTCAAAACCCGCCTGGACGCCTTCCTGTGTAACCTCACCTAGGTGTTCCTGCTCTGGCAGGGGGATTGGACTAGATGATCTTTTGAGGTCACTTCCAATCCCTAACATTCTGTAATTCTGTGATTCCGTGAAAGGGCACAAGCATTACTATGATTTATACAGCTACTGGTACTTGGCAGCAATAAAGTATCCTAGCTGGTGACATTGCTGTAACAACAGAAGGCTAGACTAGAGAATAGCCTTCTTGCTCTGCTGAAGGGACACCTGCAGTTTTCCTCTGTTCTCCACTGTGAAGCAATGCTTATTCTTAGTGCTGGAGAAGTAATTAAATAATCAAGCTATCATAACTGGCTGACAAGGATTCAGTGGTGGCCAAGATCTGAGAATTACCACTTCCTTCCCCCTCACGTTAATAAACAGTTAAACACGGGAGTGATTTTTGTTAGGAAAAACAGAAGTTCTGACTGCTCAGCTAGTCACCTCTACTTGAGAGAACCAACCAGTTAGCTGGTGAGAGAGCTTTACGCCGGAGACGGTCCTGTCAGAAGTCTTCATCTTGCTCTAACTAGTACTGTCTGGTCAGAAGTCTTCATCTCTGAACTAGCAAAAGAAATTCTAAAGACTCTGTACTGTCATAAAAGATAGCAGTCCTTACCCGAAGAAAAACAACAAAAACTTAACAATCCACCAAACCTCTCTCTGCAGATCTCCTTGCACTAGGAAGAAAGGAACCAAAACCTCACACTTCTAAGTGCTCCTTCCACATGTGTATCAGGGGAGAGGCAACCCACGGAAAGCAAAAACTGTTTTCCCCAGATCACTGCATGTACCTGTCAAGCATTCCTAGAAAAGAAGCTGCTTTCTCAAATGTGCTGCCTTTGAGCCACAATAGTGTTCAATGCTTAACAGACATATTCAAGAACAAATTCTTCAGTGACACATTGCTCCTTTCAATCTTTCTTAATGTCTTATAAAAGAAACACTTGCAGCTTCTAAAACTTCAGCATGCTCATAGTTGTATAAGGACAATTGTCATGCTTCTGCCCATTAAAAGGGAAAAGTGATCTCAAAAACACTGTGTGTTTTTGGAAGAAAAACTACAGCCTGTAAATTTCTATTGTTTCATTTTCCAAAGAATTATAAAATTTCTCAGGGTTTTTTCCTCTACTTTCTTTAGAGCAGGTCAGTATGATTTAGTCAGTAGATTGAGTTGCAACAGTCATCAGTGGTCCAAGGAAATTCAGGAATTGTGTGTGATATGAAGGTCTTCTGGTGTTGTCTTTATTTTCCCAAGAAAAAATTTTTTTGTCAATAACTGACTTTTAGAATATCTGCCATATAAATGCTGAAATACTTTGACAGTTGCACAAGAGTTCTGTTGGATCACATGCAAGAACTGGTGGTTCCTTCTAGTTCAAACAGGGATCGTTATTATCCAGAGATAATCCTGTATGTTATTGGAGCCAAGTGGAACAATAGTCAGAAATCACTGATGTAATGTGTGAGTGCAAAACATAATGAGATAATAGGAGGACTGTGTAGATTTGGGCTGTAAACAGTTAATACACTTGCATAAAACAAATTATTGCTTTCTTTTCTTCAGTCTACCACTATTACATTTCAGAACATTCTCTAATCTTTGAAATATGTGTTGATACAGCACTTACTTAAGGTTTGACAAGGAGATCAATTTGTGGCTTAATATCTGAAGTAACACTTCAAATTCCATACTTCCTGCTATTGATCTGCTGCTTGTAATCATTGTAACATTGGATTAGTGAGAAGAAAAGTATTTTCATTATAAATTGTCTGAGATCAAATTGAGTTATTGTCAGCAAACAAAACTATTTTTTACATGCTTCCATCACTTCAAAACTTTCTCCAGAGAAGAAAGCATGTTCTCCTGAATATCGATCAAAATAACATCTTCAAAATGAGGAATATAGAAAACCCAGAAGTGCAGGAATCCTAGTGGTGAGGAACTTTTTTTTTTTTTTTAATAAAAATCCATAAACCTCTGAAATCTTCAGCACCATGTAGGAGCAAGAAGGGGGCCTGGCACAACACTTGCACCCATACAGATACAGGAGTCAGATCACTCATTTTCATCAGGTCCACCTGAATTTCTGAGACAGGTAAAATCATTCCAGTAAACCCACCTCACCCACTCATTTAAAATACTAAAAAGCAAACGAGAAATCTATGGCTCTGTCAAATGCACAGGACAAGCAATCACAAACCTAAACTAGCATTAGCCTCAGTGGGACAGTTTACAAGGATTAGAAAAACTTCACTGTCATTAAAGAGGTCTGAGAAATCACAAACCTGAAGATTATTCCACAGAGAAGATTATTATATTGGTTATGTGTTGGATCTATATGCTGAATGGTAATGCAGATCATTCCTACAAGAATTTGCGGGACCAACAATCATGGAAGCTAACTACAGCTAACACAAACCTTCAGTGAATTCAATGGGAGAGAAAAGCAACACCAGTAAGCAGATGAGGGTATCAGGGAAAGAGAAAACAGCTGAAAAAAAAAAATAGCGTTTTGTCCTGCGAACACTGAGAAGCATAAAAGAATGAAAGAAATCAATGAGTTACTTTCTGCAGGATTTGCATCATAGGTCTTGACTTGGCAGGCTCTTACACATGTGAATAACTAGAAGCAGATAATCAGTGAGAGCAGGAGAAATCAATGACCAGAACAGTGAGATGAAAGATTTTGAATTTTATCAACAGTTAATCTGCCAACTTTCCCCACTGCTGCCATGCTCCTGCCCAAAACAAGCATGATGATGGTAAGCTATTCAATTAACAGGCATGTGGTAAAAGTTCATTAAAAACTGCATGACATTTTCAACATATATAAGAGTAATACAGCTAATAAAGATCATTATTAAAATTCAGCGACCCTTGGAACAACATGTTATTCAAAATCCCTGCAGAATACTGTAATTTGCTCAAAGGAAATTGTCAGAGAATTGTTATTTGATGTTCTTAGGGTCCAAAAAACTGTTAAAAATCCAATATTTTATTTTCCTGCTACAAGATTTACAAAGAGTCAATGATAGGATAATGTATTCTTCATTAAATGTATATTAGTATGCATTTCAAATACAGCAATTCCCAGGAATGTTTGATTCCATATTAATTATGGCTTAAGTCTGAGAAAGACCCTTTAAATTTTGTGACTAGGTATGATATTTCTTATACAGCCTTCAAGACATTACCTAAAGAGCTTGTCCAAGCAAGTAGACTACCGTTTAAAAATTAGAAAACCCCAAACTGCAGTAATCAATCCAGATTTACTCTAGGAAAGACATATAACTCTATATATTAACATCCCATGCAAAACTGAATCTCTACTCCCTCAGGCCAGCTTCTTGACCAGCAACCTCTCCTGCTCTGTGGTTAACCATGCCTTCTAAAACCTCCACTGGGTGGGGAGGAGTGCCATTTCAGGTAGGATACTGAAATGTGTACACTCTTATCTTTATGTCACCAGTCTACAAATTCTCTAGAAAAAAACAACAACAACAAAATTAGAGAACCATTGTGCTCTCTATCCCTTCATGACAGGAAGCTTGCACTGCAGATTTCCATTTTTCTTGCCCTGCATAATGTAATTTTTGTTTAATCCAGAATCACAAATTACAGTAGTGCCCATGCTGTTACCACTGCTGCAGAAGGAAAACAAAGAATTCTGTGTTTACTAAGGATTTGAAAAAAGGTTTGGTTTATAAGTCTCAAGGGAACTATAAGTGCCCTTTTAAGCGTAATTTTGTGCAAGTGCACTACAGATAACCTCTTCTGAAAAATAACTGTTTGGGCAGCTGGAATTTACTATGAAGTCATCAGGAAACTAGTGTTACAATAATCCACCCCTAATGGCAAGAACAGCTCCTGCTACATTTATTCAATATAAAGCATCCTGCAACAGACCACTCTATTTCAGCAGGTGCAACTTCTAAAAAGTTGGAAAATAAAACATCCAACCTGATATTAATGGGAATCTATTTTTTCATACACGATTAAATGATCTTGTTTCAATCTTCTGTTTTTGTTAAGCAAAAGGAGGTAACAACTACTTCAGTAATGCTACTTTAATATCAAGGGATCATAAAGACAATTCATAAACATTCCACTTGTGTGCCCCACTAAAGAAAAAAAGCTTTCATGGGAATGCTGAATTATCAAGATATCAATATCCTGTTTAACATAATTAAAAATTCACTGGCTGCAACTACATTGAAAGACTAAAATGCTTACAACGATGGTTTTGTTTAACTGTTCAGCCAATTTGAACCCTCGCTTCAAGCACTCAAATTTGCACATATAGCAAGTGTACCGACTTGCCTCATTGTCTACCTTCCTTATTTATGGTTTTACAATCTGTAAGAGTGCCTGATGGTCCTTTGGTATTACGCATATGTCCTGCTCTACAGTTGCCAAGACCACTTTAAGTAAGCCTCAGGATCTATGTCCCACGCAGCTCTCAGGAAAAGTTCTTGGGAGCTTTATGGACTTTGTATTACCCTCATGCACAGAGTTAAGTTCAAACTGTGCTGTCGTCCAAAGCAGCAGGGATCCCAGAAAAAAAATGCATGCTACAAACCCGGACTAGGTTTGAGCCAACACCCTTGAGATAAAAGGTGTTTCAAAAAACATAGCAGTAATAAATAAAAAGGCAATGCATTTAAATGTCACCCTTTTCTCCTTTATATACAGGGTGTTTCAAAATCATGGACCCAATTTCAAAGCAGTATGCCTCTCAAATCGGGTCCATCTTTTTGAAACACCCTGTATTGTTGTGGTTTAACCCTAGCTGGCAACCAAGCACCACTCACTCAGCTTCCCCTCCACAGTAGGATGGGAGAGAGAATTGAAAAAAAACTTCTGGGTTGAGATAAAAACAGGATAGCAAAGGAAGCGATTATAATAATAACAACAACAATAATAATAAAAGAATATATAAAGCAAGTGTTGCACAATGCACTTGCTCACCACCCCGCTGACTGATGCTCAGCCCATCCCTGAGCAGCAATGTGCCTGGCCAGATTTTGCCTCCGTTTATATGCTGAGCATGATGTCATATGGTATGGAATACCCCTTTGGTCAGTTTGGGTCAGCTGTCCTTATGTAGGGGTCCTGTCATGGATAGCTAATGCCACGGTACACAAGAACCAACATATCTGTGCTTGTCACACACACAGATCCTGCCTTTAATGTAGATGCCACTAGAGCAGAAGATTGAGGAAAATAATTAGTTTCAGCAATTCTAACATAATTTCAGCTTTTTTAAAATTAAAAGTATTCAACTATAATGTTATTCTTTTCAACTATTCCCAAGGTAGAGATACTAATTTAAACCACAGCACCAGCTTAATGAAGTCTTTTGTCAGGAAATGCTTAATATCCTTCTTTTTAGGCCTTATCTCCAATATCCTATTCTTACTTCAGAAGACAGATGTACAGGTAAGTGCATCCAGCTGGGCTGAATTAAAATTTTATCTCATGTTTAATACTCCACAGGTTATCTTAATAACTACTGGATTTTCTGCTAACCTTCAAAGGACAATAACACAAACAATCAGTTTTTCTAAAAAATATCAGCCAGGTCACTTATTTACCCTCTTTGCATTCAAAAGGCCTAACTCAGAAATTACTTAAATTGCAAATGCTAGGCATGTTATTGGACACACAGAGGAAGGACACAGACAAAGCAAGGTTTTGCAGAATCAGTATCTTTTTAGGATCAACAGATGCAGTTAGGAAAACAAGACAAGCTTTAGGACACAGAAAACCTTCTTTGTGTTGCGAACACATACGCAGGCACGTCGCAAGAAGAGCCAGAGGCCATGAATGCATTGCAAAGAGCAAGTTTTATTTTAGTTACCTCTCTACTGGGGGATCTCCGAAGTGGCACCTAAGCTCCTGGGCAGAGGTGACACAAGCGGGGACGCAGGCGCTGGTAAGTTCAGCCCTGCTGGAAGATCACTGGGCCTGCTGAGCTCGCCTGTATTTCAAGGCTTCAGGCAGGCGCAGCCTCCCGCTCTTTCTCACAACAAAGCAAGAATCTCAGACATAGTGATAAGGTGCCTAGAGTTTCTAACAGGCCTGTGTTATCTAATACAGAAGTTCTACTCATCAAGCACACAAGGTCAGTAAAACAATTAGTGTGATGTATGTGCTTTTTCTACGTACAGCTGCAAGTCACTTGAGCGTATTTACATTTAACCAGCCTCCTCGCTAATCTTCCCCTACATTCCCATACAGTGTCATGGGCACTTATCCATACTGTCCAAGCTCAAAGAGGAAAGTAACTCAGCGCCAGGGTTTCAGGTCCCAGTCTTGAAAAGACGTATTCACATGAACAGCTTCACACAGAGTGAGTAGGGGGAAGACCCAAGTACAAAGCTGTATTTGGCTAATGCAAGATAAAAGCATCTGCCAGTATAATTTAAAGTATTAACAAATACTGGCAGTATATTTAACATCTGGAAAAAGAAACAATACTATTCAGCACACAGCCTGCAATGTATATATTTAAAAAGAAGCAGCATGATGAAATCATATTTTAGGGAGGAATAAAAAAAAAAATCAAGATTTGAGTGACTCAGGGTTAATTCATCACCCAAGCAATAATCTCCCGGAGTTAGTGTTTGTGGGTGAGGCCTTTGGACATATTCTGTTATCAGTGTAAAGATACTCAATAAAACTTTTGTAAATGAATAAACTGATTTGTCAACGGATTTGCATAGGTTCTACCATATTCAACTGGTGGTCACACTGCACAAAAGGTTTAAGATTAATTTTCTTTAAGTGATGAGAGCCAAAGAATAAATTAATATGTCCCACATAGATTCAAAATTTTACCCACTTTTAAAAATATCATATACATGGCAGTGTTAATTGTTGCGAAGATGGGACAATACAAAAAATGTTCCCTCTCTCACTGCAAACTTAGTTTTGCTTTATTGTTGCCTTTATTATCCTTTCCTGTCACACGTAAAACCTTCTCACCCAGCACAAAAACTGCTTTTAACCTAGCATTGCTGTCTTTATCTGGGACTTAAGGCAAGAGCCTTTCACATCAGTTGCCACTCTCCCACCTTCTTATGAAGAAGCTGGGTAAGGCACCTGAATACTGGTCTCTCTCCAGCACCCTCCTCAATTTCTCCCACATGCCCAAAGGTCTCGCAGGCTCTCTCCATTCATTAGGATAATAATATAGTGCAGCTCAGTTTCCTGAGACACAAAAAGATGCAGTGTCTCCCTGCACAGGTGAGCACAGTCTCAGATCAAGCTTACAACAGTGCTGCTCTTTCACAGGCTATTTTAACCCACAGATTCAGGACTGACTCTCCAAAGCTGCAGAGAAGAAAAACTCTACGTCTTCAAAGCATTTTTTAGTATCCCCCACTTAGAAGTATTTCCAGATTCCAGCTAAGAAAAGGGCAATATAACCAGACTTTTTTTTTTTCAGCTACTGTTGCATTGCATTTGAACCCTTTGAAATCCAAATTTCTGTGCAGAATGAAAATGCACCATACATGCCACTTTTGAGTTGCAAAGTGCTCTGTTGTCCCCAGACAATTTTCAGTCTGTTTTATTAGGTAATTAAGCTGATTGAAACAAGATATTCCATGGCCTGCAAAGCCATTTGAAGAGTCATTTTCAATGCTGGGATGTTTCCCATTTCAAATATGTTGCTCACATGAGATACATTGTCTTAAAATGAGATGAATTACAGCTGAACACATAGGAAAATACTATACAGTGCAAGGTTGCACAGGAGCTTATTTGTAACAAACACTCCCAAAATTTTAGCTAGGATAGAAAACTAGCAGTGAAAAGGACTTTGCAAAATCAATTTAGGCTACTGATGAGGTTGCAGTATAATAATCCTGCTGGGTTGAGGCAAATGTCCAGCTAGCTGCTGTAGTCAGAAACATGCCTAAAAAACAGTACCAGAAGCAGAGCTAGTCCTAAGCAATCCTTTCCTTGACATATTGTTTTAATTTCTGGCAACCAGCTGCTCACTAATTTCCCAAGCCAAAAGGTGCATTGTGTTTGACAGCCAAGGAGATATATAGGGAAGCAATTATTTGCATGTCCTAAGATATGACTAATAGTCATCCAATGACTAAAGAAGCCAAAGGAATTTTATCAGGAAGCAGCTTTTAGAAAGGAGAAAGTGCATTTTTGCTTTGTATTTGTTTAAATTGTGGAAGACACTGGCATAGGTTGTTGTGGAAGCTAAAATTATTACTGAGGTCAAAAGTAGTTAGATGGAATTATGGAGGATTCATCTATCTGTCCATACTATTCCTTAATGTATAGCTTTCTTTTGCATAATCTCATTTTTCATCTGCTCTTCTAGATGAAAAATCTAATTTATTTTTTCTGTTTTCTATTTCTCATCTTTCTTGTATTTGATGGAAACAATTTCAGTTCTGCCATTTACCCTCCAGGATGATGATGATCAGAACTGCACATAAGATTCAAGATACGGCCACAGAGACAGTACGTGAATTTACATTGTTTTCAGTTCCCCTTCTTAGAAGTTTTAACACTTTGTCTTTTTGACTAGCTGCAAGATATTTTGAGAGAACTACCACAGGAGGTTAATGCTCTTTCCCAAGTAGCAATAATTTACTTAAAGCTCTTCATTCTATATATGCTTCCTTCCCCTATGTTCATCACTTCGAACTGGGTGGATACCCTATTAAAATAAAGCAAAATATACCCAAGAACTACTTATGCTAGTAGCATTTAAGGAGAAATTATTTTTAAAAAAAAAAGAAAAAAAAAAGAAGTAGCATTCAAGCTCAACTCGAAAAAAAATTAGAAGTCAAAATGCAAAAAGATGCAAAATGTAAGATAAACAGATGACATTATGCTATACTTCAAATATTGATTTCTGACATGAGGCACTACAATCAAAGGAACGAGTGCTTCCTGAAATCTTAAAAAAAAAAAAAAAATCAGATAATGCTGCTTTGAACTGGCCAGGGTCCACAATCTTTTCCTTTTAATGCAGAAACATTATCCTTTATTACATCTGCCATGGAAAATCTGGTCTTCTGATTTGTAGCATAGCAAGTACTTGTGGTCCTACTGATATTAGATAGGTTTTGCTCCCAATTGGTTTTCAAGCCAACACATGAATCTACAGAAAAACACTAACCATTTTACTAGCCAATTAAAATCATGCAGATGTACCTAAATTAATTGATGTGAAAAGCTCATGAGTTTCCTGATTTCAGAAAGAACCTCTTCGTAATTCCTCTTGAATAAACACTAAGCCATTCCCATTAGTGACAAATGTAGCAAACCCAAATTTATGGTATATTACATTATGTTACTATTTTGTAGCACTAAAATTTTATACTACTTCAAACTTAGAGAAGACATGTTGTTTCTTTAACTATGTCCCCTAAGGAGCTTCAGTTAGATAAGCACATGCATCATCATCATAAATAACAATAACACACTAGTCCAATGCTAAACTGAATCCTGATCTGAATCCTGCTTTTATACAGGATCAGGTCCTACGAGTTGTGTAAGAACAGGCTGATGGCACCCCAGGCCACGTGCAGAGCCTGTTCTCTCTTCCGCTGACTGTTGTGTACGATTAAACCAACAACTGAACTGCCCATAGGTGAAGGTATCCACACATCAGTCTCTCGAGAGATCAAACCTACGGGAGCGTAGTAATTCCCAGTGTTAAAGCCAAGAGAGAGAACACAAATGCCACAAAAAAACCCCCAACACATTCCTGTCCCCCAACAAAACCTGTTAATGACAGCAACTCTGGGATCTGACATACGCGAACTCTGCATGTTTAACCCAAGTTATTTCAGACAAATTCAAATCAGACAAAATAACACAGAGCAGAAAAACAAAATGAAATGAGAGAGTAAGCTAAAAAAAAAAGTTCTGAAACCTTTTCAGTCTTTTGTACAAGTGAAATTATTTTACCTTTTTTTTTTTCCAATGCCACTGCTGTTATGGATCTTTAGTTTTCCATCCTTCTCCTAACAGAGATTTTCATTTACTAGTCACAGCCATTCATCTCCATATATCTTGAATTATGCAGATGCTCATAATGCAATTTCTTCGATTGCTCCATACCCTGCTAAAACAACAGTAAGAACACAATCTTCAAGGGAAAAAACAGACAAACAAGAAAAAAACGCAACAAAATTATAAACCAAACCCCACAAACCCAGAGACTCTGAGCATTCCACAATTAATAATAAAATAGTACTTTATCTACTGTAACAGCAGAAGTCCATGCTCAATAATTCTTAAAAGTATAACAGGACAGGAAGCAGTACAGCCTAGAAGAGCGTAATGAAAGTGTAACTGAAAATAATTTCCCAAGGAGATAATGAGAAAGTGAAGGATTTGGTACAGAAGAATCTACATATTTGAAAAAAAAAAGTTATTTACTGAATAATTATTTACTCAGTCATTTCATAGGCTGTAGGTCTAAGTTGAATCTGCATTAGAGAAAACATCACCATCAGGCTCACACAAGGTAAAAGGCTGAAGTCAACATTTACTACATTTTCACTGTATCACCCATCAGAAAAATTTGCTTTGTAAAAGCAGTCAGAATGCAGAATAATAGGCAGGAACATTTATATCAGGAAACAATGACTACAGAAGATGGGTGCAGAGCCAGGAAAGCACAGGCCTCACAGATAGGCGAAGGGAGAGTTTAGGATATCCAACTAACTAATTACTGTTTGCTAAAAATTATGGGCAAGTATTGCGAGTCTCTTGCTGATAGTGGGTTCATCTCCAAACCATTCTCCATACCACAAAGGGGCCAAAAGTAGGACAGAGCCCTTCCTGCAAGAAGCTGACCAAAGCTTAAAGGCTATAAACCTGGCATTGGCAAGTCTCTTCAGTTATTCAAGAGTAGCTGAGGAGATGCTGTGTAGGGGTCACATTTTCTCAACAAGGAATACCCAAGGACACTTGTACAACTTGCAAGTGCCTGTGACTATATATTCAACAGCACTCTTCTCCTCAGACCTCCACCAAAGCGCACAATTTAAACACACCATTAAACTTCCTAAATTAATTATCAACACCAGTATAAACAGAGACCATCTGTGTTTCCATCTCCAAATAGGTCTTGCTACCACAATGCACACTCTTGGGGTCTTCAAGCCCCGGGATGTGTTATCCATCTGCCACACCAGTCAACGTGGCCACAACGGCCTTTTTTAAAGGCCCTTGAACTTACTGTGCAAATACCGGGTAACAAAGGGGAAATCACCCCTTACTGCAGCTCCCACACCCGCCACACACACAAAGTCCCCCCAGGCTGGCACCCCCTCCCTCCCACGGCCCCCCCCGCGCGGGCCTGACTGCTGGGCTGGGGCGGCTCCTTCCTACCTGCCGGCCGGGCCGCGCGGGGCCCGCCCGTCGCCCAGCAACCGCCGCCACCGCGCGGCCTCGGCGCGCGGCCCGGCGCTCCGCCCCCTCCCGCGGCCCCGCCCCTTGCCGCGCCCGCCCATCCGGCCGCCGCCTTCCCAGCGAGAGAGCAGCCCGAGCAGCCGGAGACACGTTCCGCGGGGCGCTGCGGACAGCGAGCAGAGACGCAGCCTCCCCGCTGCCGGGGCGAAGAGGAGGAAGAGCGTTTGGGGGTCTTTCCGAGGCAGGAATGGATCCTGGCTGTAAAGAGCAGAGAAGGATGCTTGCGGGGGAAGAGTGGAAATGTAAGCAGCAGGAGCAAAATGAGGAAGACGGGTGGGCGCGGCACGGAGGACAGGAACCGGGCGGAAACGCAGCAGGGCCCTGCGTGGGATTTGGGCCACTGAAGGAGTCAGGGTGACAGTAGAGGGGGGCGGGGAGGGCATCTCTGTTCCAAACAGCATCTCAAACCTTCTCTGTGGGCTGACAGATAACTAAGAATACCATCATGCACAAAGGTGATCGCACAGCCCTGCGGTTAGCCTGCACACAGGGAACAGCCTCCCTGAGGCAATCACTTCATTAGCTCAAGTGGTGAGTGGCTATGTTGAGGACTGAAAAAGATGACTTGTGACACATAACAAGGCTGGTTTCACCAAATCATTTTACATTTAAAAAAACAACAAAAAATATTAAAAGACTAAATTTCCAGACCAGAGCAATCAAAAGATTAGACACAGCAGAATGAAATTTGTCATAATCTGGATCCAACAGATGTGGTTCAGCTTTTTTTGGAGACATGGTCAGACATTTCTGTTGATGCAAGAGTGCAACTTCGGTGCAGTTCTGTGAGCAGCAATGTTCTATTCTTTCCCCATTCACCATCTCCTGGTTGGAGATTGCCATGGCATCATCCTATTCCTTTTTCACTATTCAACCACAATATGAATAAAGAATACTTACTAATTTCGGGGGCGAGGAGGTGGTGTGGAATTTTCTGGGACATCAGAAAATCATGGTGCCATCAGTGCCAAGTGTGCGCCCAGGGCACAGACAGGCTGGTGTATGGGATTAACTTCCTGTGGTTTAATGAGTAACTGTGCATCTGGAGAGCCATTTTAACTGACCACGTTAGTAGCCCTTCCACTCTCCCAACCAAACATGTTTGCTTTCCTGTAATGTGATTTATTTTTAAAAAGCAAGGGACTAAAGCACAATGCAGTCTGTTTTCACAGCTCCACTGAGAGGCAGTAATTCATTAAACCAGGTTAATTCAATCATCCAGACTCATCTGTCCATAAATTAAATTTGCCTGTTTGAACACACGCATTACTTGATCTTTTAAACTTATCACAATATATTTATTCAGAACATTGCTTTTACCATTCTCACTCACACTTAGGAGAAATCCACATTTCCACACTTTAGATATAGGATTCATAAAACAGGCACATACAAAAATGCGAGCATACTCTCAGTGGTCCCACATGAAAAGCCTGCTTTTTTAGGGTGGTACTCTGTGTTTTCTTGGAAGCATGCCCTAGCGATGTTTCTCTTGGGGGCAGGAAGGTAGGAGGTCCAGAAGGAAGATGCAGAGTCCTGCCTGCCATTTAGGCTGGGGTTTTGAATACCCTACTGGCATGCACTCACTCCCTCCCTCACACCTTCAGTATATACTGTACCTTTGTGAGGATGTTGGAGAGCAGCAGCTGCTGGTAGATTGCATCAGCATTTCCTCTGAAACAACACTGAATTTAGGGTTTGAAAATACTGTCTTAGACCATAGGGTCTGACGGTCAATTAACATCAGAGAAAATCACCAGGGGCCTGATTTTCCAAGGTGATGAGCACACTCAGCTCCACCTGGTGTCATTGCAGTCCAGCTGCCCACCTTCACAGGAAAGAAGGCAACAGGCCTTGACATGCTCCAGGAAGGTAGTGTGATTCAGTGAAAACAACACTGAATCAAGCATCTGCCTCTTGAATTTTATTCCCAACTCTGCCATTTATCTTCCAGGTAACTAGCTAAAGTCACCTTGACTCAATTTCCCCCCATGCCTCTTTTTGGGACACATTTCCCAAAGGTTATCTGTGGAGCATGTCATGTATGCACACATCTGCATGGTAGTTTACTTCTTTTCCTTCTTTTGCTGGAAATAATCTTGTTACAGCCAACCCAGTCTGAATCATTTGAAACCGACCAAAGAAGAAACACATCTTTCCATCACTGAGCAAGAGAAAAATCTGGCACAGTGTCAGGGTAAATACAGGAGCTTTATGTCTGCCCTGTTCAGAGTTACTGTAATTGTGCTGGCACCATTCCCAGAGCTGAGCTGAGGTCAGTGAGAAACCTGTAAATTAATAACTGTGGAGCTGATGTGATCATTATCCAGGAATGACGTTGAGCATTCATGAAACTTTATAGGAGAGAAAAATTATGTTTCAGTTTTGAAAAGAGATGTTTGAAATTTTTAATTCTTAATATGGACAGTTAGCATACCCTGGACCGATTTGGGGATGGTGGACTTGACTCTGATCTCACCATCACAGGAACTCCACAAAACAGGTTAGTGTGTATTAATTATATCGGTGTTACCCAAATGAACAGGAATCAGGAGAAACCTTCTCTGAAAACCAAGCCTAGATGGAAACACTTTTCCTTTGGGGTCTTTAATATTACAAATAAGAGATTCATCTGTCCTCCTGGTTTTATCCAGTCACAAGCAACATCCAGTCATCCCAGTCACTAATTAATATGATTAATAGCTAATTGCTGTTGCCACTTGCATTATTAACATTTAGGAATTCAATTGTACTACAACCTACAGGACCAGAAGGGGCTTTCTGGTCAGAGGAACCAGTTTTCTGCTATTGTGGGTAACCACATCGGAGTCATTTAGGTACCTGTCAGTTTCTTCCTCCTCCTTCTGAAAGACTGGTCTAATGCCTCTCTCTGAAGATTACAAAGCACCTAATTTATAGACTAAAATTATTTATTGCCAAGTTATACCTACTTGTCCTTTTGCCAAATTATTTTTCAGCTTAAAATAACTCTTCCCCTCTGATACTTCCATTCTTGATATATTTACAGGGCTCATCATCTTCTCTCGACTTTTATTTTGTTAAGTCATACAAGCCAAGCTCAAAATCTCCTGTCATTAGACAGGCTTGCAATTCTTTTTATCATGCTTGTTTTTCTTTTCCAGCTTTTCTTTCTTGAAGATGGGTGACCAGAACAGTATAATTTACTCCAGTTCTCTTGTGTAGTAGAATAAATACTCTCCTTTCTGTACTGTAAATGTCTGGTATACCCTGGGGTCACATTATCGAAGTCATATCAAATTGATTGCTCATAAACATTTATTAAGATGGGGTTCCTCTCTTTCTTTGTCCTCCCAGCTTGCAAAAGCAAGCAGAATGGAAGTCCCCACATACGTGACCCTGCACTGTGTACCACTACATTTTATTGTTCCTATTGCCCCATCCCCTTCTCCCCATCTTCCTCTGATGATACCCCTTAGACATCAGCAAATGTCATTAGCATGCTTCTGTTTTTTTCCAAATGGCACCAACAGAAATTAAGGTTAGCCTGATAGTCCGCCTTGCAGCATGATCTCTTCTCCCCATTAGCCAGCCCTCTAATCACCTTTTTGTCTTGTGAGAATTCCTTTTCTGGCAGAACTACCAATTTCCTTTGGGACATAGTACTGAAGGCAGTCCTAAACTCCCAAACTAGTAGTATTTTTTTCATCTAGAAGATGGGTCCTCTTACTAGAGTTAGGTATAATCCACTTCTGGTAAACTCTTGCCACATTTTCCCATATCTTTACTTACGCTTGCAGTCAAAATTTGCTCTAAAATGTTACATAGTGTTAGGGGTCAGACTGATGGGTGTGTGTTAACCTATATCTCTTCTCTCTTTCCTCTCAGCTTCCTCAGAACTAGCGTGCATTTGCAGTCCTCTATTTCTGTAGCATCATCCCAAATGTGACAATTTTGTTTAAGATGTTCTTTCAGTACAGGAAGGCAGAAATTACTCAGTCCCCAAGTAAAGTGTGTTAAACTACTGAAATTTTGTGTTCCCCTGGATAACTTCCTTTTCTGTGCACTTTTCATTAGCCATCCTACCACTGCCACAGCGTTATACATCTCTATTGAAAGCAGAGGAGCAGGAATTACTTTAGCTGTAAGTCCACACCTAGGTGATCTTCAGGCTTGCTCCATTTGGGTTTGATTTCCAACTATTCTTACACTTTAGACAAAAAGGTGTCAATACAGCTAACACTACCAGATGAATACCATGCATGGTTAAGGATGTGCCTCCAGAAGCTCATTATTCCATGTAGATAATACAGAGTAAGGATATTCCTCCTCATTTTATACAACAAGACAAAAATGAAAACTAATCTGACATTATGTGAGGAATTCATATTATGGTGCTGCCACCCCCATCCAGACTGCTACTCTGCTGGAAAACTCTCCCATCTTCTTGTATTGCATGATAAGAAGAACACCAACTACCTTTGGTAATTCCTTTATCGGTTAAGAACTAGCAACCAGCATGGCATTTTCAAAAAAATCAACTCAGGTCTGCCAAAAGAGCTTTGATTGAAGTCTTGACTATGGCATTCACTTCATGATTTCAGGTGCTTAAAGTAACTGTGTTCAGAGGATGAGGTGAGAACAGTTTCAACCACGGCAGGTGCTAGGACTATCCTCAGAAATTATGAATGAGGTTGGGAGGGATTAAGAACAGGTCCAAAGATCTGGAGGATGACAGGAGTCTATGAATTGAATTTATTTTTGCTGTCACAGCACCTGGCATGAAAAGAAAGGGTGAGAGGATCCAGTTAAAAAATGTCTTCTTTGACTCACTGAATCTGGGCATTTGTTTTTGTTCCTTTTCACGGGCTTATGTGAATTCATAAACTGCAATCTGAAAGGAAAGCTTCGTCAGGCAACATATGGCATTTTGTACAAAGCTGTATCTTTTCAAGGTGAACTAGACCTAGAAAAATTTTTGCTAACTGTTTTTATAGAGTATTTTAACTTGCTCTGAAAGATAGGTGATCATAGTTTTAATTTGTCCTTGCTTCTGTGAAAAAGTAAACCAAGCTACTGATGTCACCAAAGTCATACAGAAAGCATGTGTCACGTCTGAAGATGATCGTGTGCCCCAGAGTTCCTGAGCTAGTTCTGAGCCTGTTTCCTCTCACTGCTGTATGCTCTCTTAAGGGAAACAAACCCTCTCCTTGGCTTGGTAGAGTTTCAGGGTACTAGAAGGCAATAAAAACAGGAAATGGCACCTTCTCATGGTGAAAGGTCTCTTAGAGAAAAGCTAAGCTTAAGACAGGCTTCAAATGTGTTGGAATATCTCATTAGCTTAAGCCCTGGTCAGATTCAGCTCTGCTGTAAGGGAAGAAATCTGGTGGAATCCCACTTACTTTCAAGCAATACCAAGTGCAGATGCCACACCAGAGGGCTTTCCTTCCTTCATACTATTGCTTTAGAAAGGCAGGTTTGGGTTCACAACAAAGTGATTCTACCCAGAAGTGGTTGCATTACAGTGTAGTTGAGATAATTGATCGGGACAAAAGATATGAGGTAGCAAAGGTTAGATAAGCCCTTCTGGAATTAGGAAATCCTGGCTCTATCTCCTAATTCTGCCTTAATTTTAATGAAGAGTTGTAAATAAATGAATAAACAAACAAACAAACAAATAAAGGTAATATTTCTCTCCCTACCCATTTTTACAGGAAAAAAGGAAATAAAAGCTTTCTTATCTGAAAAAAAAATTGAGAGCCAGAAAAGCATGCTTGCACTCCCTTGTTTATATCATTCCTGACTCAAGATGAATCAATGGTAACTTGAAATGCCTGTGTATAAAATAAAGATTATTGTTTTGTGTCTCTTTTCAAGGCCATCTACCTTTCTCAGTTTCTTTTGTGTCAAACTATTTCCCAGTTTTGGAAAGCTCAAGGATGCTATCTGCATGCATCTGCTCTTCCAGGATACGGCACTCTGTCCCACTGTATGGGACGGGTTTAAAGCTGCCCTACAGCTGCCGGTTGGTCACTTTTACTAAAGAACTGGTAGGTACAAAACCCACTGTTGTTAAAACTGTAGTACTGCTACAGGGGTTACATTTAGTTTAGGGGCATCACAGTGCGTTGTGTGGTAGAAATCCTCAGCAAGAGAAGGTCTTGCTGAGAGGGCTTAAAAATGGCAGATTTAAAAGAAAAATATAAAAGGAATAGCACTGGCTGTGGCATTAATGTCCCTGGGACACAGAAGGTCTCTTGCTGATGCTGTTTGTAATTCACACCTGGTCCACATTTTTGGTGGTCCTTACATTTCTTCTGGGATTAATTCCACGGTCAATGATTGAGTTACAACTTTGTTTTCGACATTAAACTAAGAGAAAAATTAATTCATGTTGGAAAGGAGTTAAGGTCAATGTCTGTTTTGCCATAGTTTTTTCAGGAGCATCACTTGTTCTTTGCAGTGTAAAGAAACCTGTGGCCTCACTGTGCTTTTAGGTGTATTTTGCCAAGCAGGTATTAGCTGCGAAATTCAACTAGCTGTCTTCAGGCAAGGGAACCAGGAGCTTTGCAATGTGTACTTGCTTTTTCTGCCAATGCAAAGCCACCACAAAATGTTACAAAATCAGAGTGGTGTTGATTTATATTCACTTCCCATCAGTGTAAGTGACAATATATAGTGTAAAGCAGTGGAGAAATTTGGGCTTTAAAAAAAACTAATAAGGGCAAAGCACCAGTTTGCATGCCATTCATCACTAGTTTGCATGCACTTTGCACAGTTCTACACCAAGGCTTTCAGGCATCACTATACCAGCCCTACTGCAAGCCATGCTATAGACAACAGCAGCTTTTGCTGCTTGCAGACTGGATTTGAGTCCATCAAATACTACACAGGTATGAAAAGTGATGCAACACACCACCATCCTATACTGGGATTTTCACCAGAATTTAAGGAGGTCACGTTGCCTTTTCCATATATAGTCTCTTTGGAAAACCTTGGGATTCATCTGTATTTGGGTCATTGTCATGCGTAACTTCTAGACTACTAGAAGGAATCCTCTCCTCATAGAAAGGGAAGGATGTTTCCCTGTCTTCAAAATGACAGGAGAGACCTGATTTCCAAATACTCTCCTTACAGCCCTGGCTCTGATTTTGCATAATGTGTGCTTAGAAAAAGGACTATGTACTTTGTATTCTAGCAGCTAAATTAGATTAGTGATGAGAGAAGATGGAGTATGGGTACACTTCTGCACTTTTTATGCACTGTCTAGAAGTTTCAGTACAATTTAGCTCTGTTACCTCACTCAGCATGCTGGGTAAGACCAAGACAGATGCTCAGGTAGTATTTCAAAGTATTGAAAACCATAAAACACAACCCAGTCCACACAAATCTTACACCTACCTCAAATGCCTCACTTTGCTGTTTTCAAGGCTCGATCTGCCAGCAGCCCTGCTGGATGGTGACAGCACATGACAGTGAGCATGGCATGTTTTCTGCTACAAGGGACTCCAGCCATGCTCGTAGGCCAGCTCTTTGGCCATGGAAACCTGCACTTTATCACTGCATGCTTGGACTTCTGTTTAAGCACTCCATCACAGTATCCTCTTTTCTTGAAACACCTTAGGAGAGATCCTGGGCTAAACCCTTACAGTGGTTTAATAGAAACTCCTTGTGTCTGAGCAAATCTCTTCAGCAGAAGGCAGAAATACAGAATGGGAATCCTCTTGTGACCACAAACAGTTATCTGTAGGAGTCATGCTCCTGTAGTACTATGACTCATCTCCACTTCCTACAGTCTGAGCAAAGACCTTGCATTTCCAGACTTGCCCACCACTGTTAGCAATGGAGATGGACCTTTGACAATCTCTGTTTCAATTTGGATCTGAACTTTTGGAAAACATAAAAGGGGCAAAACTAGTACTGGATTTTTACCTGCTCTTTTCTAATATGACAAGATGCAGACTTGATTCATTTGAAAGTATTGCTGTAATGAGATGAGCAGAAGTTCATGCATTGAATTAGCATCACACTGACACAACTCCGGGCAGTGTCTGGCTCTTGCTATTTTGTAGTCAAGGCCAATATAGACAGATATGTCTAAAATACTACCAAGCAGTGTGGTGAAATATATGTCCTCCCAACATCACCACTGCCAGAACGTGTCTTCCTTGGAGTGCATGCAAACCTCCCCTCTCCTGCCCTACACTGGTCACTCCCTATGCCATGCTCTGGATGTGCTAACACAAGGACATTAATTAACTGACCATTCACAGTAATCTTGTTTATCAAACGCTGGCAGCTGGCTAATTTCTAAGTTGTCAGTTGATTACTCCCTGCGCTAGCAGATCAGGGTAAAAGTTAAACTAGTGTTAAAAATATATTTCCTTCTCATTCTCCTTAAAAGTCAGTGGAAACACAAGTGTGCAGCACTCAACTATGTATTCAGTGTTTACCAGCTGTCTCCTGGTTTGTGTATGGCAGATTGTCCAGGCACAGTTCATACCTTTCTTTTCTGGAGAACTGAGCAAATATGTATGCCTACAGCTGTTTGCACAGGACATGTCTTTATCCTTTGTGTACTTGCCCCACAACACATCCAGCTCGTGGCAACCTGGAAAGTAAAATATAAAGACTGGAGGGTGAAATAAAAAAACCAAAAAAATAACGAAACTATGGGTGTGATCTCAAGCCCATTAAAGATAAAGGAAGTAATTTCAGATCACATCCACTATCTAGCCCAAAAAGAGGTGTGTCATGCGTTAACCCCAGCTAGCAACTAGGACCATGTGGCTGCTTGCTCATGCCTCCTCCCACCCTCAGTGGGATGGGGAGGAGAATCAGGGAAAAAAAAGGTAAAAGTTGTGGCTTGGGATAAAACCAGTTTTACAGAACAGCAAAGGAAGAGACAAACAACAATAATAACAATAAAAGAATATACAAAGCAAGGGATACACAATGCAATCACTTGCCAACCCAGAAAACTGATGCCCAGACTGCTCCTGAGCAGCAATCCCCCAAGCAGTGATACCCTGCCCTGGCCAGCTCACCCAGTTATATACTGAGCATGATGTCATATGGTATTGAATATCCCTTTCGCTTAGTCTGGGTCAGCTGTCCTGGTTGTGTCCCCTACCAGCCTCCTATGAAAATTAACTATCCCAGCCAACGCCAGGACAAGGTGCCCAACTTTTATCTATTGGGCTTTCCAAAACTACCACCTCCACAAAGACCATATTTATAAAATGTTGTGTTGATTGACAACCACTGTGATAACTCCTGGTCAGTGATCATTAAAATAAAATCCTTGTTCCAGCAGCATGCTTGGCTGCAGCAAGAGCTCAGTGAAACTGTTGCCTGCTGCATGCAATGAGTACAGGATCTTAAAACACAGAGTGAAATATCCTGTTATGACAGAGTCAACATCCCAGCAAGGGTAGATCCTGTATCACACCAGACACCTCGCTTGAATTGCTTCCTCATCATTTATACAGCAGCTATCTAGGAAATAGGTAGTATCCTAGTACTTGCAAGCATAACTTTCTGATATGCCCGTTTTTTAACCAAATGTTAGACAAACATCCTAGCTGCTGAGAAACAGAGGTCCCTGGGACCACCCTATTCTGTGGATAAGTCTGGAAGCCTTCCTGCTGTGTAGCATGTTGCATGGCCAAGTCCCAGATACATGAGAACCAGGGCTGCTTGTTCTAGAGGTGTGCTCCCTGTTGATGCAATAGGCAGGACTGCAGAGCAGAAGGGATTTGGTGCTTGGGGGCTTGGATAACTGATCAAGATACCCAGAGACTAGGGCTAATGACAAAGCTCTGTCTGGATGGAGAGATAAAGAAAAGAAAGTAAATAAAAAGCAGGAATTAATCTGAGCAATATTTCAGCCACGGTGCCTGAAATGCCACAGGTGAGGAAAAAAGGGTAGAAAACATCTCAAACTTGGACATAGCAAATCTAAGTACCTTTCATCCAGCAAATGTGTAAGACTCTTTCTGCAGGAAGTTTATATCATCTTCCCTGCTGCAGCATAATATCTGCTTAAGCCTGACATTTTAAAATACCTCTGCCACATGGAGACAGGCAGGTGACTCAGTGCAAACATGCAGACCTCAGCTTGGTCCTTTGATAGGTGCTGTCATATCACAGTACAGCTTGTGAAATGAACAGCTATAATATGGGGTGCATTAGGAAAAGTGTGACCAGCAGGTCAAGGGAGGTTATCCTCCTCTGATCTCTGCTCTGGTGAGGCTGCATCTGGAGTACTGCATCCAGTTCTGGGCTCCCCAGTTTAAGGAGGATAAGGAATTACTCAAGAGAGTCCAGAGGAGGGCTATGAAGATGATGAGGGGTCTGGAGCATCTTTCTTACAAGGAAAGGCTGAGAGAGCTGGGTCTGTTCAGCCTGGAGAAGGCTGAGAGGGGACCTTATTTATGCTTATAAACATCTCAAGGGTAGGTGTCAAGAGGATGAGGCCAGACTCTTTTCAGTGGTGCTCAATGACAAGATAAGAAGCAATGGGCACAGACTGGTTCCATCTAAATATGAGGAGAAACTTCTTTACTTTGAGGGTGACAAAGCAGGCTGCCCAGAAAGATTGTGGAGTCTCCTTCTCTGGAGATATTCAAAATCCACCTGGACACATTCCTGTGTGATCTGCTCTAGGTGAAGCTGCTTTAGCAGGTAGGTTTGACTAGATGATCTCCAGAGGTCCTTTCCAACCACAACCATTCTGTGATTCTGTGAATATGCTTCCGAAAAAAGGCATGCCAGCCAGAGCGTAGATTTGCTTGCGTAGTCACTGCACCTAGCGTTACAGCTTATGTTACCATCTAGACTATCTACAGGTATCAACTCATCTACGGTTGAGCTGCTCAAGGGTCTGGGACAGCCCTGAGGAACTGTGGGCTCAGGATGGGGTGTGCTGCTCCCTGCTGTACGAAAGCCAGCTGAATGACATCTCAGAACAAGGTGCATTTTTTGTGTCAACAATGGGATCATTAATATGAGTTTCAGCAGACCTCAGATCAAATCCCTTTCTTGGAGCAACACATAGGATGTAAGGAGGTATTTTTTGCTGAGCTCCCCTGCTTCAGACTGCAGCATAGAGATGGTGGGAAGTGCACGCAGACAGAAAGGTCTCTGCTCTCTAAGCCTGCCTGGCTCCTTACCTGAGCTTCAAATGCAGCCCATGAGGGTTTGATACAAGACAATTTGATGGATACTGCATGGGTGCTAGAGGCAAGAGAAGCTAAGAAAATGAGGGACCTATCAGCTGATCTATTTCCTCAGATTTTTAATGCAAACCCTTCATTTCTGTAAATATACTCTGTATGCTGCTATAGGTAGGGTATGGGTATAAATGTGATACAGTGAGAAATTGGCATAATACATGAACTGAAACAGAAGAGATTTTCATCTACAGACCACATTCCTTATATGTGTTAATAACATCTATGTGATAAACCCATTTATTTCTGCAAACAGGTCATAAATTACATGTCAGCATAGTAATCCCCGTTTATCCCATTCTTTGACCTACCCTGCAATATGCCTACTGAATGTTCTCTACTTGCACTGCTTTTAACTTTACCAAGTGCCTTAAGCCCTCTGAATTTTGATCATTGATTGCCAACAACTGCAGTGATTAAACTGAAACCTGAACCATCTCTATTAATAAAAACTCACCACTTGCCTTTTGTGCAAATTAAATTTCAACAGCAGTCCTCTCCTGGTTCCCCCTTTTTTGGCTCTGTCAAAAAAAATATGCGGGACCACTTACCAGAGTTAAATTTTAATAGTGTCCTCACTGCTGCAGCGAATGAAGTAATTTATTATCCAGCATGCAGCATGCTAATGTGCTAGGCAATAACAGATGCTAAAGGAGGTGACTCAGGCATAAGCAATCAGGCAGAGTGTTACATTCCCACCTGTTGGATTGCTCAGCACAAAGAGCTGAGCATGGCAAGCCATGCAGCCAGCAAGGTTTATTTGCTTCATGGTTACGTGTGGAGCATGTATGTAAACAGAATCTGTGTGGCCAGCCCTCTCCTCTGCCTGGGCACTCGTTTCCTCTACAGAAGGAGGTTAATATTCCTCCTAGGCAGTCATCCCTGCTGTGGGAACATGTCAGCCCAGGCAGTTTAGCCCTAAATAATGCTTTGTGATCTCAGGCAGACTGGAGCTCAGCCTACCCACCTGTAAAACAGGTTTAATGGTAGTCAGCTTTTTTCTAGAAAAGCTAGGAGGATTACTTCATGTCTGAGATTTCTAGATGAGAGCATTTTAAAAGAGCAACTGGAAATCAGGGCCAGAGCAGGCTGGCAGCCCCATGAGCAGGTAGGGATGACCACAGAAGCTGCACTGTTCTTGTCTCATTACCCAAGATCCTCAGAAAGGCTGGTATGTAGATGATTCACAAACCAGAAAGTGCTTTTGACTTACTTAGTAAGTAGGATTCATGTTGATTTTACTGCTCTGGTACACACAGCACTGGGCTGCAGAATCTCTTTTACCATCCATTCAGAGTGAAATGTGGTGGCAGAGTCCTCTCATCCATGTATCTATTGCCATTGTATTTTTGCCTCCACAGAGCAGACCAAAGGCCACTGAAGAAGTCCATGAATCTTTCCTGTATCTGCAGTAAGCTTTGGATCAGACCTCACTAAGCCAGCAAGAACATGCTGGTGAACATGCTATAACAAGTTCACTAGCATGTGCTGATCACTGCAGAAAAGTGTGTCCTCCTGAAAACAAGGAAGATCTTCGCTAAGGAGGCAACAGCTTCCTGCTTAGTCCTAACTGGAGCACACTAGTGCTGCTTAAATGGAGGAATGGAGAAGCTCTGAACCCATTCCCTGCCTTGTGTGCTATCCCGGAGAAGCTAGAGGGAGGGTATTATATTACTCTTATTTCACTCTGTGATCATGTAAATCTCCCAAATCCCACTGCCAGTAAGCTCCAATGATTAAACAGCTTACTGAAGGGAAACTATAGCTAACACCTCTACCCTTATCAAAGCCTATTGTTAATGAGGACTGGGAAATCACTTAGTGTTAATACAACACCTGCAGATGAACTTTAGCTTACTCATGTTTTCACAGTCAATGGCTGAAATTCCATCAATCACTTGGATTCATATAACATTTCTGATCAGTGTTTCTGTATGTCAGCCTCAGTATTTCCCCAACTGATGTCCACTGACTGAAAGTGGAAAAGGCAAAGTCAAGAGTCTGAGGCCAGAGAAGAAATTTGCAATGTGTTGATTCAGGCATCTCATCTTAGGAATCTTGCAGGAGGCCTGACTTCAGAAATGTTCAGCTTTGGCTCTCTGAAAGCCATCAGACCAATCTGACTGATTTGCACACGCACACACACACACACTTACATGACTGCTGAGCTCACGAACGCTTGCCTGAAAAGTTACCTAGAAACATGCAGTGACTCTGCACCAGTCCTGCAAGATGCAAGTGACTGCAGGTCCTGCACCTTCACCTTCCCTGATGGAGAAGCAGTAGAAGAAAGAGGATGACTGAACAGCAGACAAAAAAACTTAAGCTGGTGGTCCACTTTACAGCTTCGGGGTGAGAATGTTCTTTAATAAGGAAGGAGGCAACTGCCACCAAAAGAGAGAATCTGTGTGAAATAGGTGTAGAAGTAACCTGGAGAGATCAACTATGCCACCTCTCTGAGTGAAGGGATGATTTCTACCCCTGTGCTGCTCTTAAAGGCATTTGCATGAGAGGACTATGCCCTCACCATTACTACGGCTCACTCAGGACAGCCTAGATAGGATAGTAACACAAGAGGATAGTTTAAGTGTTAAGGTGATCTTCCAATATCTAGTCTGAATTTCACTTGATGTAGGACTACTGCTACCACCATAAGCTTGCAGGAAGCTGTATAACTCAAGATCTCTAGCTCTGATGGCAAGTGGCTGCACTGCAGGAGAGTCTACCTTTGCTATAAATAACATGGAGGCTGAGGTAACCAATGGACTTCGGTACTATAGCAGTGCAGATTTTAGGTAATCACTGAAAGGTATGAAGGAGAAGCTGGAAATGTCACACAAGAGCATCAGGAAGAGGCTGCCACAGAGGAAAGCAGCTGTCTGTAATGGAAAGGGACCAGGTTACTAAGGTTGGGTAGAACATGCACTGGAGACTCAAGAGCAACAAGAAGCAGAGGGATGGTGGGAAGGATGGATTCTACCCTCCTGTCTTGCCTACAGAGTAGCTACATTTTATGAGTACAGCTTTGCATCGGCTTTACTTGCTTGCAAAGGTGGGAACAAGGGTTCAGGGCAGTCCCTTACAGAAGGAAAACCAGAATTTAGTGAAGGACTTGACAGAAGAGAAGGCTCAGCAGCTTGAGTCTGATGATGAGAAGGAGGGCTGCGTGGCAAGGATTAATCAAAGGAAAAGAAACCACTAGTTTAACTGGATAAACACAAATGTCTTTAATTCTATCTAGTTCTACCATGTGTGCATGCCTGAATCATGCTGCACAACACCGCTTTGAAATTTCTGCGAGAAACAGATGTAGTTAGCAATTGTTCCTCGATGCTGAGGGGAAGAAAATCAGCATTAGCTGACAAAGAAGTAGGAAAATTCTTTTTAAAAGAATAAGAATAATCTTAGCGTCTCCTCTAGGAGAACACATGGGATGTTCTGAGATTTCAGTACAAACTCATCTGGTACAGAAAGGCCTTGAACTACACAGGTAAATCTGTTGCACATCATTGAATGCAGAAATGACACAGAGCGCAAGATGTCCCTTTGCAACTCATCTGGTTTCCACTCCTGGAAATCTGGCTCCTGCCAGCAAAAGTGACAGAGATGACCCAGAGCACAGTAAGTGATCCAAACTGTCCCATAAAGAAACTGGTAGTGTGCAGGCTGCAAAGTGTTCATACTTTTCTGTAGAGTTTCAAAATGAAAACCACACAAGGGCTTGTTAACAAAAAACAAGGCTTTCAACTTCCAAAGACCTGAGTTACTGCTGTATGAAGACAAAGGCAAAAACCTCCCTCCGAGTGCACTGATCTGAGGATCAGACTCCAAGGGAATGATTGACATTCAATTCAAGCTGACAGCTAACAAAAGCTGCTGTACATACACGAGCAAACCACTGCCACGAAAATCAGTGTGGCTCCCAACTTGCAGATTTCTGCATTACCAGGCCTCCTACCCTATGGGACCCTCACTGATCTACACTGGCAGGCTCAGCAGAGAGTGGAAGGAGACAGGGAACCTTGCCAACCCTGGTCACTCATGGTCAGGTCGGAGCATTTCATGAAGGAATCAGTGTGTTTTCTAAGTAATTCAGGTTCTAAACCCATCACTTGATCAGCTATAACTCCTGGGAAAAAGCACAAGAAGTCAAAAAGAACATTTGTTGGGGACTTAAGGACACCCACCAGAATAAATGGGACACTTTCTGTAGAGTGTAGCATGCTTCACACCAGACTGAAACTAGCTGGCAGTTGTAGAAAGCGACTGCTTGTGAATATAGTCTCAGAGATTTAACCTATATCTAATCTCTCCCCCCACCAGCAAAATCTGAAGTCCAAACATCCCACCACCCTCACTTAGGTGAGAGCTTCGTGTTACTAACTACTGCATATCATTTATAGGGAGATACAATTGTTGTTCATCTCTACAGTGCCTCTACAAGGATACTGAGTCAGTGGAAATGACTAGTCTTTGAATTATGTCTTTTGTGCGTGTGTGTGTGTTTGGCTTTTTTTCTTCCACTTCCAAGCTCTCATTACAAAGCTTTTCTCTTCTGTGATTCCAGAGCATCTCGTCTCTGCAAGTTTCTATTTTCCGTTCATTATTGATCAAATCCAACTGGTAGCAGAATTAATTTCAGTCAACAGGAATCTTTCCTTTCTCTAGGTTTGGTGGAGCTTGGGCCAGGCACCTGGCAAGGCACTGCCTGGTTTCCTTGCTTATTTCAAAAAGGAAATCCATGATGAGAAAGATCCTGTCCTGGATCAGATAATCCTCCAGGACTGATGATTTTGCTCTGCCCACCCAGGAGCTTCTGCAATGTTTCAAATTATTTGCTTCAAAGAGGCCTGAGCACTCTATTTAGCATATTTTAATCCAATCTTAATGCCATTATTTTGGGGATTAAAAACAACATGGTCTCAATCACTGGTCGGGTCCACTCATTGGTTGGGTCATCTGAAGCAATGTGATGTTTTTGGAGATGATATAGAGGATGATTTTGTTGATTGATTGAGGCTTGAGTAATTAATTCAGCATTTTGTTTTGTTAATGGATTATGGCAGGAGATCCCTCTAGTCCAGTTCAGCATCTGTCTTAAAAAACCCTTTGAAACCAACCCAGGACTGACTGGTCTTCTTTTTTTCTCTGTGTGGACTTCTGCTTCAAAGTCTTAGGTATCTCTGAGAGTCCCAGGCCCTTGGGATGATGGTGCACGTTTGCAGAATTTCACAGCTGTGATGCCTCTTGTGGCTATGTCTCTCTTGGTGCCATCTGTGGTAAGGATTAGCCCACAGACTTTTCTGAGTCTCTAGGAGACCATGTTAAATGATGGTATTGAATAGTTTTAGGATGGTTTCCTTCAGATGACTTTCATTTATCTCATGGTTTCTTTGTACTGCAGAAGACTCAGATTTTCCCCATAGTCTTTTTATAGTCAGTCATTCACAGTATAACAATTCATTGTCAGGAGTAAACTCTAGCCTTGCATCTCCACACAGATTTATCTAATACATTACGAGCTTCTTTCAAAGGCTGCTTTCCAAGTTCTATTGTTTGGGCTTGTAATCTAGCAGTATTTTCTCTACAGCCTCATCAGGAAGCCAGAATAGGATTGTCCGTGAGTCATAATAATTTTACCTGTAAATTCAGCTAAGCCCTCAGGCAGCTGAGAAGGTTGGCCACTGTTCCTCCAGCCTGATATTACTATATCAACAGCCTAAACTTTAACTCTGAGTGTTTTTAAAAATAGAAAGGGGGAGCATACACTTCATTCCGTCACACAGTTGGAGCTGTGTTACTTGTAACTCATATTGATAGTCTAGGGCTTAAGAAACTTTCAGTTTTTCCTTCACTTTTCAAGACTATCCTGCAGAAGGCATCCTTTCCAGCTCAGGAGTAAAGCAAACATTTTGTGTACGTCCTAGACCCACTCCAGATTTACAAACGAGCTTCTCTTAAGCACAGAGTAGTTCTCCATTGGCTTCTGTGAGTACTTGCACATAAAACAGTTTTCAAAATTGTACTCCTCTGAGCTAACAAAGCTCAGTTTTGATTTCCTCCCACAGCGATAATTATGAGGGTTTGCCCTCTCTGCCCTTAGCCAATTCTCTTTGCCATTTCTAAATTCTCTCACTAACAGAAGAAAGCTGTGTAGCAATGAGTGTGCCCTTCCCAGAAGCATCCCTGCAAAGAGAATGGGTTTGGAGACAGACTCCGTGAGCCTATTCCATCCATCTCAGGTAACTCCAAAATACTCGCAGATCTGTAGAGATTTATTCCACTTAAAAAAAAAAAAAAAAAAAAAAGGACAGTGAGGTAAGAATGGAGACTGTCAGAGAATGGAAGCCAAAGTAATTTCAGAAGGAATTGGTTCATCCCTTACTGGCATCTGCAGAGTTGCATCAGCTTGCTGCGGAAATGGATTTGGCCTCGTATTTCTGAGAATCCAGTCTTGTTTCAATTCTTCTGAACACTTCCTTCTTTCCTTCTGACTGCACTTCAGTTTTGATCCAAGTATCAGATAGGCCCACAAGGCAGATGACTTGCATTGAATCTAACATAAACTTCTACTGACAGGTTCAGCTACCTAGATGATGCATGGCCCACCAGTGAACAAAAAGGATAATTTCTCAGCTTCTTTGCTTGCTATAGCAACAAAGCACCTTGTGATTATAATTTTTTTTCTGTTTCATAAGCTTGTTGCCATGGCAAGTTCCTTGTGTTGCATTGTCAGATACTAAAAGGAAACAATTTGCACCCTCCAGAAAACTCAAAATTGTAAAAGTTTATTGCCTATCGGTTTGCTTTCTGCCGTGACACTACTCAACCTCTAAGCTCAGGGAGAGATGAGCAAGAAAAACATCCCAGTATGAGAAAAGTACTTGCAGATTTCTTAAGTCTGGTGTATCTGCAGGAGGAATAAATTAGAAATCATTAACTATATGGTACTTTGGGAAAGCAAAACTCATGGGGATCTCTGCTTTTCTCAGTACGCTCTTATAGACAATGTTAAGGAGAGCATGGTGATATAGTCTTAATTCCAAACCTTTCAAGAAAATTTCAGCTACAAAGAAAA
Source organism: Caloenas nicobarica (assembly GCF_036013445.1). Taxonomy (NCBI): domain Eukaryota; kingdom Metazoa; phylum Chordata; class Aves; order Columbiformes; family Columbidae; genus Caloenas; species Caloenas nicobarica. The sequence continues at coordinate 49,209,060 of NC_088249.1, read as the reverse complement.
AGTATGCATTCAGGAAAACAGACTGAGTACAGGGAGAGCTCAAAAGCTATCAAAGAACCACAAAGTAGTTTGCATAATAAAGGTCAGGTGAACTTGTAGATACAGCGAAGTAGCAGGAGACTCAAAACAACTAAAGCAAGGGACATCACTAATCAAATATGTATCAAATATATATATCAATATTATATTGATATATATTCAACATATACCAATATCGCAAAAATATATGACGTATATTTGGATGTATTCAAGTACATATCCTTGTGAAGCTAAAAAAATTACTGTTATTTACTTCGCTGATGATTTTGATGATCACAAGAAGAACTTTTCATGTTTTTGGGGGGTATTTTTGAGGGAATGAAAGAATAGCTCAACTTGGCCATTGCCTGGGTTTTTCTACTTGAAATAACTCTAAAAAAGATTAATGTTTCAAAAATGTTGGGGATAGCCTTGATCTGTAGCTGATGAGCAAGTTTGGTTGCTAACTAAACTCTTGCCGTAAGTTTGTATGTCACATAGTGGAAAGCTAAGCTCACTCCTTTGTCTGTGACTCCCATCTTGCAGAGGTTAAAGACGGAATGACAGTATCAAGAAGTTATTTTCTGGGTCACAGCACCTACAAAAATCCATGACCTACCTTTCTGAGACTGAATTTAGAGTGCTGTTACAAAAAGTCATGACAGGATAAGCATGTCTATGAGTTATGGCCTCCTACCTGCAAGCTACATACAGTTTGGTGAAGACAATCAGGAAAACCCGAAGGCATGGGAATGACAGAACAGCTCTTCAGCCGCACTACCGACTTTGTTTTGGCAGTATTGCTGGGGCAGTAAGGATCTTCTGAGATTCTCTCCATTTCCTTTTTATTGCTCTGTATGCCAGCGGGACCAGTATTTGACTAGCCTTCCTCTCCTGTCAAACAAGGCTTGCAATAGTTACTAGCACTGCAGGATTTCTGTAGAGTTCTGCATTTCTCTTTACCTGCCTTGAGGTTTGCTATAGAGCACAGGAGCTGCACTGATGCCTGGTAGGTAGCTGGAAGAGTTTGTTGGCAGCCCAGCTGTAGACACCATGGGATGAGTTAGCAGAGTAGTTAGTAGACTGAACTACCTTGTGTGATGGCATTTGCATTGCTGTTGCTGTGGCAGTGCATGTTCCATTTCTAAAAAAGAGGTTTCTGTCTTCCAAAGACATCAGAAAGGCCATTTTCCTAGAATTAAATTCAAGTTTAGAGAAAGGAAGAATTTGTCCAGGCAGAATGACTTTTTACTAACAGAACGGGCTATAACCTCAGCAAGTGTAAATCTGCCCAGCTTTGCTAAAAGCAATGGAGCTATGTTGCTTTGCAACAACTGAGGATCTCGATCCAATCTTTTGGTTTTTTACCCAGAAATAGGAAGGGGGAGAAGAGATCTTTAATCTCAGTGTCCTCATAAATCTGTGTCATCACCTCTATGTGATTGTGTGGTTATGACTCACCAATAGGTGTTTATGTTTCTGTCTTCCAGCAGTCTGCAAACAACAAGTAGTGTATCTTACATCCTGATGTGTATCCCCTGGCACTAAAGAATGAGCAAAAAAGAAGCAGTTTTGGTCCTATCTTCTGGTTTTTCTTGGTTCTTGTAGGTCACTGAGAAGCCCAAGTATGAAACTGAGGTTCACCCATAGCTGTATCTATTACACTACCTATTTGTTTTTTGCTCGCTGACAAGTTCTTCTGGGCCACCTAGGTACTGAAAAATATGCACCCGCTTTCGGATGCTTCAAAAAGCAAGATTTCTGCATGCTCCACTACCCTACCTGCTCGCCAGAAATGGCTAAAACAAGACGAGACAGGTAGCGCAGAGAGGCGGTGCACCATGTGTACACGTGTCTGCCTGTGAAGAAACCCATCACCTTTGTGTGTGCTGCTGCTTCGGTTGTTGGCTTGCTCAGGAGAGATGCTGTGTTTCTGCGAGCTGTGATCCTCATTTCTGTGGAGAACTGAGAGGTCATTCAGAATCAGGAGTGCTTGTTAGAAGCAAGCAAAGAGTTTCAAGGTAGGTTAAAGCTTCAGCCTTTTTGTTCGGACCTGTCTGCATACTGGCTTTCAGAAAGTGCTCTGGCAGGTTTGTTTGTGTTGGTGCAATACATTGATAAGACCCAAAAAAACCTCCACAACTCCCTCAATGGGAATCCTTAGAACTTGCTTAATCTGCTCTCACTACAAGCTCTGCAGGTCATGAGCTTTCTTTTAAATGACTAGTGTAGTATGGGTTCAAGCTGGAACACAAGAGGTTCCACTTAAATTTGAGAAGAAACTTCTTCTCAGTGAGGGTGACGGAACACTGGAACAGGCTGCCCAGGGAGGTTGTGGATTCTCCTTCTCTGGAGACATTCAAAACCCGCCTGGATGCCTTCCTGTGTAACCTCACCTAGGTGTTCCTGCTCTGGCAGGGGGATTGGACTAGATGATCTTTTGAGGTCCCTTCCAATCCCTAACATTCTGTGATTCTGTGATTCTGTGATCTAGAACAATGGTTTCTAAATTGATTTTCAGATTACTGCTTTTCTAGTGGAAACAATAAATTGTGGCAGTATGCTTGAAACGTACGTCAGAGTGAACAGGGTTTTTCCAGTTGCAGGAATGCATACTTTATTTGGCGTCATATTCTGTGTCAAAGCTTGATCACATCTGCATGCCTCTGGATAACAAGGTGACTATGCAATCCACTATCCACTTTTCAAAGTAATAGGATAATCACAGTGCCTGGTAGTAGAAAATGTGTGGTAACACAAGCATACTGTGATGGAATGGGAAGTGCTGCATTGACAGACCTGTATTCATGGAATGAAACTTGTGTCCATCAAGGTTTACTAGCTCTGATCTAACGGTGCTCCTTGTGAGGAGCAGGATCAGACAAAAGCTCTCACCATGCTTGGACCTTTGTAACTGGAGTAATTCTGTTCATGCAGTGTCTGTCTCTGCTTCCAGGCCTAATAGGACTCCAGCTGTCTTACGCAGGCCAATTAATGCATCTTTTCTTTTGTGGCCTAAATCACTCCATAATAATTTGGACCTGTCCATTTTTCCAGGCGTTTCCAGGAGCCAGATAAAAGTGCCCTGTGAGCTGGGTTTAGCCTATGGGTTATCAGCTAGGAACAGCGACTGGTAACAAACACCACATTTTCGCAGCCTCTGTTTTTTTTTTTTTTTCTTCTCCAAAATGTCCTGTGTGCCGGGCCTCCGCGGGAGCTGAGAAAGGCAGCTTCGCCAAGAGCGGTACTTTCGGCCCTGGGCCGTGCCTGTAGGGCGAAGGCGCTCTCTGCCGCGTTAGCTGGAGGGCCGTGCCCTTCCGACGGCAGCAGCCCTGCTCCCGCGGCCGGCCGGAGGCAGGTGAGCGACTGCTCGCAGGCCCTGGGACAACGGGAGGGTTGAGCTGATCTCCCAGTCCCCACGCCGTGTCGGGGTAGCTTCTGCTGCCAGCGCGCTAGCTACCGAGAACGCCACGGCGCCTCTCGGTCCCCGCGCGGGTAGAGCACTCCTGCAGCCCCGGGCAAGGCCAGGCCGAGAAGCGAGCGGCGGCCCCTGGCGTTTGTAGCGCAGCGGCCGCCAGGCCTTCCCTCACCCCGGGTGCGGAGAGCTCCTGAGGAGGGGCCGTCGCGGGGCGCGAACATGAGACACGGCCCCGAAGAGGGACGACGAGAACGCCGCGGCTCCCAGGAGAAAGGGCGCGGAACCGGCGGCGCAGCTGAGGCCACACACCGGGGCGAAACTGCGGCCTGGCGACCTCCCCCAGCACAGCCGCCCTGCCGCTGCCGCCACCGCCCCAGGGACCGCCCCGCAGCCGGGCCGCGGCGGGCAGGCCGTAGCGTCTGATTGACAGGCACCGCGGCCCACCCGAAGGGCGGTGGCGGCGAGGGTCGCCTATCAGGGGCGGCGGGCGGGCGGGCGGGGGATGAGCGGCGGGTAGGCGGGGCGCGGGGTCTGGGTGTGTGCAGCGGCCGCCGGCGGGGCGCGCTCCCGTTCCTGCTCCGCTCCCCCCTCCCCGCACGCACATTGTCCGGGCGGCGGCGGTGGCAGAGCGCCCCGGCGTCCGGTGCCAATGCGGGGCGGGCGCGGCATACCGGGGGCGCCTCCACCACCGCGGTGGAAACTTCACCTCACCGCCGGGCCGACGCGCGGCTGAAGCCCCCGGCGGGGCCGGGTCGGGCGGGAAGGAGCGCAGCGGTGGGGGCGGTGCGCCCGCCTGAGGGGCGCCTCCGTCTTGTTTGATTTTCCTCCGTTGGAAGAAATATACAATTAATATTATTATCCCGCTTTAAACTTCCGCGCCTCGCTCTCCAGGACGCGCATCCCGTCTGGCGGGGTGGACGAGCCGGTGAGTGATCGCCGGGGACGGGGCTGCGGCTGGGGAGGGGTGGGACGCACCGTCGTGAGGGGGCAGCACCCGCCGGCTTGGCAGGGACGGGCCGGCATCGCCGCCGTCACCTGTTAGCGGGGCGGCTGCACACCCTTGGGAAGCTTACACCGCCACTGTGCTGGAGGTGCTCCCCGCCGTGCCCCGGGGGAGGCGGTGGGGAGGGAGGGACCCGCGGCCCGGTGGGCGGTGGCGGGGCCCGGGGGCGTTTGAGGGCGGTGGCGCGGACCCACTTTTGCTTGCCTGGCCGCGCCATGACTGCCGCCTGGGCGCAGCCTGCTGACCCCATCCCCGGGCAGGTCGCCGAGGTGGGGTGGAGTGGGGGTACTACCGACCCGCAGTCTCTGCACCCACTTTGCCGTCCATCCCTTCTGCACCCCCCTTTGCTCTCTGCCCCCCGCCCTCCTCCTACCACCACCTTTGCACTCCTACTGCCCTTCTTCCCTCGGCCCCGAAGCTGCAGCCTCCTTCCCCCCTTGCCCTTCTGCCCCCGCCCACCCCATACAGAAACTGTAGCCCTCTCTGCCCTCTCTCCCTCCTCTGCTTTGCACCCCCAGTTTCCACTCCCTTGTAGCTGCGTCCTGTCATCCCCTTGCATCCCCCACGCTGCCTCCATGATGGTCTCAAGGGAGAGTACTGGATGCCCCCACCTTTTGCCATAGCAGGTGCCCACTGGGCTCTGACAGCCCCCTGTCAGAGCAGCACCCCTCAGGAGAGACCAGCTTCACGTCAGTGCCAGGTGTTGGTAGGCCAGGGTGAGGCAGAGAGGGGGGCACAGGTGGCAGAGATGCTGGTATGTGCATCTGTGAGCAAGGTCCTGCATTCCTGGTGGCACCTCCCTTCCTCCCAGGAACACTCACCGCCAGAGCTCTGCAGTGTGCGGAGGCTGCTTGCGCTCTGCCTGTTGTGCAAGGGCATTGCAGGGTCCAGGGGCACAACCCTTTCGGCCCAAGTGAGAGCAGGTGCATCTTGTGGCTCACTTGGCCCATGTGGGTCCTGGTTGGGAATGCATTTCAGTTGCCTAGAGCAGTGCAGCGTGCCTGGAGACAAAAGAGCTGATGAGAAATCAGAGAGGACTGGCAAACTGGAGCTGCTTGAGAAATGCTCAGGATAGCTGGAAGCAGGAGGATGGTGCAGCAGGAATGGTGTGACTCAAGTCAATCCTTCACCCAAGTCGAGCCACTGACTTTTTCAATGACATAAGTCACGTCTCTTTAGCTTGCGCCATGCAAAGTTGCTCCTGGGTAGGTCTTCGAGATGCAGGAGGAGTACAAACTCCTGGAGAGGCTTTGTCATAATGTACTTCAGACTGGTTGGCAAGGATAGGTTGTGTGGGTTGGAGCGGGAACTGGTTTTGAATGGAGAAAAGCACATGAGGCTTTGTGCAGGTTAGACTAAAGAGCTGCTAGAGGGTTGTATGGTGGATGTTGGTTTCTCCTGGTCAGAATTGCTAATGTGTTTATCATTGCAGGGCTCCGAAGTATTTTGATTTTGCAGCTGGTGATTTGCGTGGTTTTCCCAAGTGTTTGTAACACAGCCATGACTTTAAATCCATGTGTGTCTCCCCTCTGTGTGTCTGGTCCTTCTCCTTGTCAAGTGTTTTTCTTGCGTGATTAATAATGTGCCAACTACTTCATTTCAGCACCGGGGAGGCTGGCACTGATTGATTTTGCTGTTGAGTCTCCTCGGTGGGTCTGGAGGCTGATGGGTGTTACCACTGCAGAAAAGTCTGCTTTGGGGTGGGAGCTCTGAGCACATTGGGGGTTTGTTTGTTTGTTTGTTTTTGTTGTTTTTTTTTTTTTTTGTCTCAGTGAACCTGTTATTTCTTTTAATTAGAAAGAGATGAAGTATGCATAGTAGTACCCTACATGTTTACATACAAATGATCTTGTAATTAGCAATAATTAACTTGGTTTGGAATATCACTGTAATAGTTAAACAGGACTTATGACCTGAGGGGCACTTCTCTGGCCCCAAGAAGTTACCCTTGGTGTGGTTCTCTCCTGTGGCAAGTTTGGTTCTTGGCTGCCGTCAGTGGTGAAGGTAAAGCAGTAGTGGGAGTAACCTTGGGTTTCTCTGACGTCAGCCTAGAAAGTGATGACCACAGTTTCCTCATAGAGTCTGGTGTCAGTTCGTGGAGCTCCCTGGCAGACCTGTTACCATGTGTGTGGAGAGGGTCTGCCGTTGGTGACTTTGCTATTGTGTTGTGCCAGAGAGGGGAAAAAAACAGGCTGAAAAATTGCCGATGGACTCTTTTTTTTTTTTTTCTTTTTTTTTTTTTTCTTTTTTCTTCCCCTTGTTCTCCTAGGGAGGTTTGGAAAAGGCTGCCGGTACTGGGGAGCTTTTCCCTGTGTGAGTAGAGGTCCTGAGGCATCCCCGTTCACATGGTCATCCTCCACCTAACTTCCCTTCCCTTTAAGAGGACCAAAGCTCAGCTCACAAATGTGTTTGCTTCCAGGCTGGATACAGCACTCACTGCTCTACTCCTGCTGCTGGTGCACCCCAAATTTACCTTCCTGCTAGGCTGCCTTTGGAGCTCCCCAGGTTTTCTTGGGGTAAAAAAGCTTTATGGAGCAAAGAAGTTGAATATGGGGGAAATATGCAACAAAATAAAACCTAAGACAAAAAGTACCACCTGTACAAGGGATTCCTTGTGGGAGAGTGGTGAAGGAAAGAGGTAGAAATGTCTCGTCTCCTGCCTTTCAAGACATGTTACGCCAGTGTACTTGTTGGCCTAGGAAAAGCAAAATGATTGTACTCCAAGCACTCTTTATCTTATTGTAATTTGTTATCAGTCTTCTATTTTAACAGTTTTGAAGTGTAAACTTACAACTAGAGCTTATTGAGCAGCAGATAAAAATGTTGGACATATTCGAATGTTACCTGTGTTAATCTAATAATATATTTATGAAATGATATTTGGTTAGCTCTGTAGCTGGTTGAAGACCACGAAAGAGTGTTAATCAATGAATTATTTGACAAATACAGATGAGATTAAACAAATGATCTATTTGCCAACTGCTGTTCAACTGCTCTGCTGTGGCATGTTCCTCTTTGTCTTTCCCTTCCAGTTTTCATTCCACTTTTTCATGGTTTATCTTTTCCTGAATGGTCCTCAATATCTCTTTCATTTAATTTTTCCTTTCCCTGTATTATTCTTTCTCTCTTGTGTCATGGTTTTCTTTTCATTCTTCCTTCTGCCTCATTCTTCAACCTTTCTTTCCATGCTTTTTGAGTCTGAATTAGCCAATTTTCCTCTTTTTCTCTACCTTCCTGTTGGAGATTTTTATTGAACACTTCATAGCCAGCCCAACTAGAACGGGCATGCATTTAAACCCATAAAAATGTAAACCTAAACACACCTGTGTGTGAGTATGAAGATGTTTTCTTGGTGGTGGTGAGTATGAAGATGTTTGCTTGGTGGTGGTGCTTCCCTGCCTCTTCATGGATTTTCTGGCTGTTGCAGGAAGGCTCATCCTGCAGTTCTGGAGGTTTTTCCCAGCTCTCATTTTTGCTTGTGTTCTCCTTATGCCTTTTTTTTTTTAAAGTGAATTTTACTGAGAAATCCTAAGAAAACAGCTACAATCAAGTGGCAGATCTTGCATTGTTTGTTGGTTGTGTATCTGTGTGCAACCTCGACCAAGCCCAGCCTCCCTGCCGAGCAGTCCTGCTTTCTTCCTGGCATCATCTTTCCTCCCCTCTGGAGTTATGTCCAGGAGGTATCTTTCAGCAGGGCAAAAGGAATGAGTGCTCTGAAGATCTGCTGGCTTAGTGTTACTTTTGGAGTCTGTATGAGTGTCAGGTTGATGAGTGTAAGTATAATAGCAAGAGGTGAACAGGTTATCATGCGTGACCAAGCAGTCACAGTGTTCAACTTAGATCTAGTATTCAAAGATTAAAGTCTCTTAAAAATGAAAATGCTGTTATGGAGAAAACTTGTTTTTTTTTTTCCCTGGATAAAATCTATTGGGGGGGATATTATCAAAAACAATAAAAGGAATAGAAAACTTTGTATTTCAGGGGAAGAAATTTGCTCTGTCTTGGCAGTTAAGCTCTAGCAGTCCAGAGGAGTGTGATGGGAGTGCTCAGAGTGTGATTCGCCTCTGCTGATGGTTGCAGTGATGTTACTGCAGTGAACAAGCTGAGCTGTGTATGTCATAGCTATCTGCTTTAAGTACCAGGAGTTACATGATGATGCCCTCTCGTACTTGTAAGGAAAGGGCTCTGCTGTACTGAAGTTAATAGTGACACGGCTCCTCTATGTCTTGTGAAGTGTTTTGGATAACACTCAGGTGCACTGACACAGCGAGCAGTCCAGGCAGCATGTCATTGCAAAGCAAAATTGATTGGGGAGGATGGGGCAAAGAGGAGTATTCTTTTGCAGTTAATTATTTACTGCAGAGAGAGAGGGACACTGATGATGTTTGGTTTATAATTACAGATATGCAGAGGAAAATGCTTCAAGATGATATTTTTTATTCTGTGTGTTGCCAACTATTTCTTGGTCTCTCTATAGTGTGAGACTGGCACTGTTTAATGACCTGTTCAGTAAAAGCAAAACTTCATTGTCAACTTCTCACTGCTGCAATATCATTTTACAGCTTGCCGTGTGTGACACAAAATGCCCTGAATGGCTACAAAAAGGCATAGTCTTTACATGCCTGCTGTCTTAATGTACGGTCTGCCTGTGGTGTCCATGATGGCAACATGAGCTCTTGGAACAGCTTGTCTATGTGCTGGAAGGTGACTTTGTGCTTAAAGTGCAGAACCATGAAGCCAGGAGTCCTGACTCCCTCTCTGGTCTTAGCCGAGCTGGTCGTCTTATCTCACCAGGCTCTCATCTGCTTCAGGAGTGATACCGACCGAGCAAATATCCAGCCTATCTGCTAAAAGGGTAGTCTGTCCTCTGATAACGCAGAGGCAGTAGCAAACCATGTACTTCCATAATATGGTGCTGTGAGGCAAACTGTAAGTGGATTTTTCCTTTTGCATAACTAAACCCATTACAAATCAGACTGTTCATATGTAAGTTAAATTCGGGAGCTGGTGGAACTGAGTTTAGATGTGTGTGTGTGGGAGCAATAACTTGACAGATACAAAAAAGAGACATTTCTGCGATGTTTCTGGGAATATGCCCGTATGTCGTCATCTTGTTTAGCATCCTTGAGAGAAAAACAGACGAGACGGAGAAGCTGTGGCCTGTGAAAGGAAGAGGATGTCATCCTTACTGCAAGGAGAGAAGTGAGATCTAAAAAGCCAAGGCATAGGATTGAAATGAGGGATGCAGGTGTGCACAGCGAGGTCTGCTCCAGGCTGCCCTGTTCTCACTGGGCAAGGCTCTGCAGGAGGAGACCAGCAAGGAGGAGATCGGTGGAAAAAGGCATTCTGGAGGCTGCTGTTGTGCAAGGTAGAGCATTGGCTATCCTGCTGGTCCAGGCTGAATTGGAACGTGGCCAATCGGCAGCAGGATTGCATGGGATTGTCTCCTCTGAGAAAACTGGACCAGTGAAAAATCTCCAGAGGAGAGCCTGGCTAGCAAGTGCTTATGCCCCAAGCAAGTTGGGATCTTGTTTAGAGGCTTGCTGAGAAGTGAGCTCTATTCATCTGTGGTTTGTTGGGGTAACAGGCTGCTGTTTTGTAGGCTTGCTCCAGTATCAGTGTTCAGCCTTCTCTGATGCTCCATGCTGTCTTCAGCAATTCTGTGGCTTGCATCGAGCTCTGTTCAGCCTGCTCCAAACCATGTGTATAGAATAAGCTTGAATGTATGAAATTTGAGTCTGCAAATGATGCATTTCATCCCTTGTCCTAGCCCAGCTAGTCACTGCAGCAGCCAGAGTGGTTCTTCTGATATGGCCCTAGCTCCTGTGTTTCTGTAGTGACTGTAGCATCTGTGCTCCTTTCCTGCAGCTGGCTTTGCTGGAGTAAGATAGAGACGTCAGGGAGCTTAGTGTTATGTGAGGGACTGGAATTCATCCTTGAGAAAAAGGAGAAGGCTGGGCTTGAGAAACCAGGCTTTGGTTGGTATGATAAATAGATAAAACAGTAGTTGAGTATGATAAGTAAATAATACATCACTGTTTCTTGGAGGTAAATGTAAGACAGACCCTAGCTTGTATGTGTGCTAATCCTGTAACTGACTTTTCTGTTGTCTCCCCTTGGATCTGTGTCTGTTGATACAGTGGTTCATTTTTGGTCCTGCCGTGTTAGGCTCCTGCTGTGAACAGTGTGACTCTCCTGTGCAGCACGCAGACCCAGCAAACACTGGTGAAAGCAGGAGGTACCTCCTGCCTGTGTGTGTGCACACATATCTCTTGCTTTCCCTGCTTGTGTGCGGATGCTGAATATATAACCTTGTATTATAACCTTGGTCATGCAAGGTTTCTTCCAATCTTGTTTACCCCAGCCTTTTCCTGATTTGCATGACATTGTACGAGGCCATCCAGCTTTTTCTGGAGGGTTGTCCCACTTTCCATGCAGGCAGCATTAGGCAAATGGTCTCCTCCCTGATCTGCTTCAACAGGTATGTGCTGGCTTCTTGCTCCACGGATGTAGGAGGGAGTGTGAGGATAAGTGCCAGGGACTAGGCAGGGGAAGGACATTGGCAGTCAGTGTAGCTGCTGATGAATGAGGAAGTACACACAAATCCCTGCTCCTCTTTCTGCCTTATTGTTCTGCTGGGCAATGCAGTGGCTGTGACTTCTATTCAAGTTTGTGAGGGTCAGATCTGCTCTCTTTACTCTTAGGAGTACAGATGTACTTCCTCCATCCTGCTATATTAAGTTTGAGCTGAAAAATCTGTGGCTATTCTGGTGGCCCCCATGAATTTCCAAACATCAAGATATTCATTCTCAAAACACGCACATGCTGGAAAGAAATTACCACCATGACCTTGGTGAAGGTGGGAAATAGAGGTGTGAAAGAGTCAGACCTAGATCTGGAAAAGTGCTTCTACTCTGGCTTTTTCACAGGAGCAAGAAGGCAGTGTGCTGATGTGGGTGATAGTCACAGTGGCATGTGCAGGGTCTCACCAGGTCTGTGGCAGAGTGGGGAGGTGGATGGATGAGGGTGGAAATCTCTTGGCTGATCCCTGTGCAAGATACATCCAGTACAGCTGGTACAATTATCATAGAATTATAGAATAGTTTAGGTTGGAGAGGACCTTCAAAGGTCATCTAGTCCAACTCCCCTGCAAAAAGCAGAGACATCTTCAACTAGATCAGGTTATTCAGAGCCCCGTCCAGTCTGGCCTTGAATGTGTCCAGGGATGGGACATCTACCACCTCTCTGGGCAACCTCTTCCAATATTTTACGACCCTCATTGTAAAAAAAATTTCTTCCTCATGTCTAGCCTGAATCTCCCCTCTTTTAGTTTAAAACCATTACCCCTTGTCCTGTCATATGTCCTTCTAAAAAGTCTGTCCCCATCCTTCTTATAAGCTCCTTTTAAGTACTGAAAGGCCTTGTGCAGAAGGGATAAAAGCCACAGTATTCATCCCAGAAAACCACTGCAGAGGCGACGTCAAGACGTATTTCTGAGAGTGGCTGGCAAAGTTGACACAGACCTGTTGTCCAGTGCTTGATCAGTTCTGTGTTCCTATCCCTGCAATATACCCATTACTGAAGGATCAGTGGCTAAAGCTGTCAGGCAACTAATTAGAGTTGTTTTCAAGTGTGAAAAGTATTGTCCTCTGAAAATACTGTCCCTTTATCTCATTTGGTCATTCAGAGACCAAAGTTATTCCATGAACTATGGTAATGTTGACCCAGACTCCAGTGAGAGACAGAGCTTTGTAGACGGTGCAGGGAGGTAGAGCTGTACGGAGTGCAGCCTGGGTTTGGTGTGCAGATGAGGATTTGCACGAGGCTGTTGAACAGATGCAGTGATAGACCATCAGTTGACATCAGACTGGGAGGCCCACCAGCTGGCTGCCTTGTAAATGTTGCTGTTTCCCTGCTGACCATGCTGACTTGTGATAGGTGGCTGAGGATGGAGGGTGCTTTGGAGCATTAGCACTGACAGTCATTCAGAGCTGCAGCAAAGTGCTTTTTGTGGGCATAGCACTGCAGCTTAACTTTGGCCTCCAAGAGGCTGGTTTGATACCACGCCCACCACAAACCTCAGGATCTTAGGGCTGTTCCTAGGCAGAGTGTTGTTACAAGCCCACCTCAGTCTTCTTGCCACAGGGCTATAGACCATGTCAGCAGCCCTTCGGTGTGGGTCTAACAAGGCAATGCCTCCATGGGGTGAGAGCAGTTCTCTCCCTATTTTGTAGCAGGCACATAGGAAGATACGAATAGGAGGAAAATGGCCTTTCTTGTCTGATTGCAGCAACTGTTGTCATGGTTTTCTTTTTGAGATCATTTCCTATCAGCCATCCCAGGCAAGAATTTGAGTCATGCAAGGAGGAAAGCTAGGACTTTCAGACCCTGAATAACATTTATTTAATAATTTGTCTTCTGATCCGCACAACTACTGCACTTAATTATTAGGGGCCAGATAAGATTTCCTCTGCTCCACATTCCTTCCACAATGAACGCATTAATCTGTATGGGTAAGAGAGCATACTTCCTCCACATCAGTTACACCTTTGCTGTTCCTCTTCTTCTGTGGGGTACATTCCAAGCAGCTACCCTCTTCCAACTTATGAAGTGTCCAGGCCAGGCTGCTCCTCATATCTTCTAGAAAGTGAAAAACTGCTCCACTTCACGTACCAAGTTCTGGCTGTGGAAAGTGAGTTAATCCATGAGTTTCTCTTTCCTTCCTTGCTCCTTCCCAGCATTTTGCTGGTAGATATAACGACTTACTGCTTGTGGGTAATGTGTCCCTACCCCAAGTATCTACCAGTGCCTATAGTCAGGGCAGACAGTGGGCAGGGAAAGGAGATGTGTTATTACTACCTCTTGGTTTACAGCTGAGAAACCCATGTTAACAGGAGGAGCCTGGAGAAGGGAACAGAAATGGTTGTTCTAGTTTGGTGCTTTGACTGGAAGATCAGCTTCCCCTTCCTTTGGTAATTAATGGGTGTAAAAAGATTCAGCACTCAATTGTTGACATGTTGCTAATCTGATTTTTTGATGAGTGAAATGCTTTCTTGTCATAATGAACCCTTTGTTCTAATATTTTCGGTATCTAGTCTTAAAAGTAATGTGAGTGGAGGGCTAGAATAGCAGTCCTTTCCATGTAAGGCTTCCAGGCTGTTAAGTGGGGCTTGTGTCTGCAGAAATGGATAGATATCCTATGGTAAAACTGAGTGTCTTGGCTTGTAGTGGGTTAGAAAAACAGGAACAAAATTTGGGCAACTGAAAAGAGATGTTGTAGCCATCTGGATATGGTGATTGATTTAAAAACCAGAGGGCTTTAGGATCTTGATTTGTCTTGGTGGCAGATGATTGCAAGATGAGCCATCTCCCTTTTGGTCACTTGCACTGAGGCACTTTTTATGGAAAGATCTGAAAAACAAGAAGCAGTTAATTGACCAAGTCTTTGAGGATGAAAAAAAAAAACCCCTACCTGGAATGGGAGGTGGGGGAGGGGGTGTAAGGGCAAAAAAGGAACAAACCAACCAAACAAAAAAAAATCCTAACCCCCCAAAAACCCCAATATAAAAACAACAACAAAACCCCCAACACACACACAACAGCAACAACAAAACACACAAAAAACCAAACAGAACTACCACCACCAAAAACCAAAAAACCCACAAATAAACAAACAATACATGAAAGTAGATTTCTCTAAGAAGTGAAAAAATCCTTTACTTTTTCTCAAAGCAGTTTCTGAGGCACCTAATCTAATCTTTCCAAAACTATGATCTGGCAGCCAGGGTTCATGTATTTTAAAGAAGAGTGTAGAAGGGAATGTATTGTGACAGTTTAATTTGTTGCTGAAATATGGTCACCTCTGGGGTAATTCAGAGCAACCTTGAAGTCGATGATAAACCTGTCCAGGATTGGAGGTAAGTAAAGGGCGGTTGCTCAGATGAAACCGTCAATGGAAGATGCCCATGCAGATGTATAAATCCTGCAATTTAGGTTCATTTTCTTCCTCTTTTGACTCTAATGGACCTGTAGCCTGTTCATGTCTTCTGAACAGGGCAGTTGTTGCTGAGTCCTTGCATGTGTCCTAGCTGTGGCAGTGAGGGAGGTTTTGGTGGTGATTCTTTCAGGAGGTGGTAGGGAAGACTCTCTGGTACTGGCCAATTTTAGAGATTAAATGGATGCAGAAGAAAAGGTGGAGGATTATAGCATGTAAGGTACAGGTCCCTGGGCATTCTAGTTTGTGATTGGGAACTTCCAAAGGCCCATGGCAGCTAGCTGGATATGGTAGTCACCAATCCCTAGGTGCAAACTGAGCTGTGTATAGCTAGGCTGTTATCTCTGCCATTTTAAAGAGAACACAATGCAATTGCAGGATGTTCAGGAAAGCCTGCCTGAGTTTTAGAGGAAGATGTGCAACTTTAAAAGAAAGAGGTATCAACTTACTTCTGTAGCCCCATTTAGGGTCTTCAAGAAGAGCATTGTCTGAAGCGTGCTCCTTCTGGAGTTGTGGGAAGCTGAGTACCTAGCACAGAGCTGGGCTTTTTCAGAGTGTGCTACTAAGTACATGATTTTTAGCAAGCCCTGCAATTGCATTGCAACAGGGTTACAAGAGATTGAACTTGGTTGAAGTTGTTTGAACGATGTTGACTGCAGTGACCACGGGCTGGCAGGCAGTACAAGCATCTCTTGGGTCAGTTCAGGTTTTCATCTCCTTTATTTCAAATTCTGCATCTAAAATGAGCTTACTCAATTTCACAGCTTAGAGCAACTTCAGAATAAATCCCAGAGGAGAAGAAAAAGGAAACAAACAACCAAAAAACCACAAGCAAAACAGATCAAAATAATCAAACAGCTCATGCTAGGGAACAGGGATTGGCAGATGATACGTGGAGGTGGACAACCACCAGTCACACTTTCTCAGCATGGCTTGCTCTGTGGGGGCAAAGGGAGAAAGTGCCTGTTGAGATCAGGATGCAAAGAGATAATGTTTAAAATCTGAGGCAGGAGCCTACAGACTCAGTGACAGTTGTATGCTGGGATGGAAGAAAAATGTCTGCCACCAATAAGTCACCCTTTCAAGGACCTAATTTGAACTTTTTGTTTTCTTCCAAACCCTTCAGTTCAGTCTGACTGTGGGTACATGTTGTGCAGTCTCTTCCATGGTTTCTGGGTTTTTTCCCTATTTGATTTGAGGGCCCTCTGTAACAATTTATTCCTCATTCATACTGTTGTCAGGGAAGTTATTCTGACTGCAATCCCTGTCTGAGCTTAATTTTCTTATTTTCTGTAGCACGAGTGTTGATGGCTTCACAAATCTTAGAATAAATCCTCAGTCTCTCCCCTGGACAGCCTGGCAGCACAACAGCTCCATTTAATGGCGGTTGCTTTGGCGTCCTGCCCCTACACTCATTATTTTGCATTTGTCTGCATCAAGCTTCAGTCTTGCCTGTCCCAAAGGGTCGTGTATCAGAAGTTATGAGAAAGAGAAGAATCCTCAAGGTTGGTCTGTAAATCCCGAGTCTCTCTGCTAGGAGAACTGTGCAGTCTGGGTGCTCTGTCCTTTCCTCTCCCATGTCCTTGCCCGAGCCCAGCTGCATACATGTGTGCGTGCATCCCTCCCTGCCTGCCCTGTTGCATCTCTTGACAGGCATGAAGTGAGTCTTGCAGGCTCTTGGGGCAATGCCATTCTCACAGCACAAAGCATTTGATGCCTGGGATGTTTTCCTTCTTCTGTTGGCACAGAGGCAGGCTGAGACCTGCAGCACTACCTTCTCCTTCAGCCAGCCCCTAAAATGACTTGGGTCCATTTGGAATATTGTTATGGGGAAATATTATGGATTTTTTCTTGGTGGTAGACACTTCAGGGCATGGGCTTCTCATCTACCACTTGTAGTGTTACCTTCGGGCCTTGGGGACTAGAAGTACCTTCATGTTAAGTGCAGTGTGAGATAGCTCATAAGCTTTTCAGAGAGGGACTATGTGCAAGATGGGGCACATCAGGGTGCAATTCACCTGTCCAGATTTGACACCTAACATCCTAGCTGCTTACCCTCAGCTCCCTTGTACAGGCAGCAGAGGAAATAAGCACTTTCATCTCATCCTAATGCAGACAGACATCTTAAACAGGTCAGACAGATTGTGCCTGTCTCTTCTCACTGATGATAAATGGGCTCTCATGGAGACATCTGTGTTGTAGGTGAGATGAATCCCACCTTGAACTAGCTAACCGAGCAGGTTGGGGTGGCACAAAATGAGAGCAAGACTGTGGAATATAGTCTGTTCTTGTCTTAGCTGCGTGCTGTGTCATTTGGTAAGCCTATGCCTCTTCCTTTGCTCAAGAAGCTACCCTTCATTTTGGTTACTTTCTGGCCAAGAGCTTGGGGGGACATCATCCAGACAGCAACTGTAAGACAGAGTTAAACATCTCTCAGAGATGCTCTTAGCAAAGGTGCTAGGACAGACCTACAAGCCTCTCCCAGCTCTGAACCAAGGGGCATTTTAAGCAGGTGAAGACAGAAAGCGGAGGAGGGAATGGGGCAGTTTAGTCCCTGTTTCATCCTTTCATACTGAGGCCAAGCAGCTGCTAGCATAGGTCAGGGCTTACTTGGGTACTTCTCAGGAGCTCCTGGCCTCATACATGTGCCCAAACAGTAGTACTGTTTCCTGTTGTATTGTGGTGGGAAAAGATGGAGACCTCTGAATTTGGAGCTGAAACAAGGGCATGGGGACTTCCAACTGTGGATTAACAGATGATAGCAGCAGCAGCCCTGCAGTGCCTCTACAGGAGCTGCACATCTGGGTGTTCCATGCTTCGTGGGTAAACCCCTTTCTGTTAGGGGGAAAAAAAAGCTTTTTCATAACACCGAAGCACTATTAAGTGTTGTAATGGGGCTTTGAGGGTGATGGAGCCAGTTTATATAGTTTTGTATCTCACTTGAGCCGAACCTTCATGGTTGCTCTGTAGACCCTGGTGTGGTCTGCAGGGAGCAGACTGGAGGAGACACAGACCTGTTATTGAAAGAACTGGAAAAACAAAGCTGAGCTGACTGGAAGGAATAAAGCCTGGTAGCCCAGGGAGAATTTTCTTGACTGTCTGAGTTTCCCCTTTGATTGGGAGCACTTGTTCCATCATGCCTTTTGTTGGGGAAGAATTAGCCCGGTGGCAGAAATGTGATGAACTGGGTGTTTTGGGAGCAAAAAGCCTGTCCACAGCAAGAGTCTGCAGAGCTTGAACTCAGCTGCTAAGTACCTGTGCTGGCAGGTGTTTGCAAGCCTGCTTGGCAGGGGAGGGTGCTGTGCCAGGCACTTTACCCTCTGTCTCATGCCTGTGTAGTCTGCATTAAGTCCTAGGGCCCTGAAGAAAACTAGAGTCAGTTTTGTACCTCACTTTTTGTTTGTTACTGAAACACATGCTGAGTTCAGACACCCATAAAATGGTGGTTAGCTCTGGAGAGTCTTTGGAAGTCTGCTATGTGCACTACAGTGACCTGAACTTTTCAATAGCAGGGAATTTATTAGGGGAAAAAATTCTGGTTGACCCTAAGTGGGAAGTACACATACCATGCTACGGAAATAGGCAAAAAAATACCTAATATTCCATCATATAGTGTATATTCTTCATTTCACAACACATCTGATCTTTCCCTGCTCTTTCCCAGCTACACATGTCTACCACAAGCTTTTCTACTTTCTAACTTGTGCTTCCAGGGAACAGAGAGGGCAAAGTGGAGTGTATGAAAACCTTCAGGAAGCTTTTAATTCAGGAAGAAAGGTGTATCAGGGCCTTGTAGTTAAGAGCCACAGAATATGTTTTGCTCTGATGCCTTCCTTGTTTTCCTTGCCCTCTGAACTTTGGTCTAATAAATAGTGTCCATGTCTGAAGAGCATCCCAGCAGAGAGGCATCTGGCACAGCAGCGGGTCCTTGCAGCTTCTCGGCATTTCTGCTGCATGTAGCCTCTTGCCTGGTTGACAAGTGCATCATCAGCGGCACTGAACAGCAAGCGTGCGCCTGCCCTGTTACTCCTTCCATGTGTCAAAAACAAGTCAGAAAAGAGTAGATATTAATTAAGGGTTTCGGTTTGCATGGTGATACCTGCAGTACCTTGCTGTGCTGTTACTCATGTGCAGAACCCTGTGCCTCATCTGCAGGAGTGATATCATGCTAGTACCAGCTTTTTGCTGCAATCAACCTGCTGCTGGTTGGGTGTGCTCTGGCAAAACAGTGCTTTCTGCTTGTTAATTTTTGCCACTGACAGTACACTCGTTGTTCATAGGTCTCCAGGAGATGTGCAGCGGTGTTGCTCAGCTGTTTGCTCTCCTGGTTGAACAGGCAAGTGTATGGGTTGTTGAAGGCTACTGGGAGAAACCAAGATCCATCAGTCTCTTTCACAAAGGTCTTGTAACAATATGACCTTCCTAACTAATTTCCCTATTCCCTAATAACATATATGTGTTACTAAATTTAGGCAGACAGGGCTATGTCAAGCCTTAGACATAGGAAATTGTGTAATACGATGAAGTTGCATATTGTGTCCAGGGCAGAGCTAACCTTCTTGCACTGAGAACTTCCTTAAGATTTTACATTTAGGATGGCAAGATGACTCCCATTGCAGGAAACCCTGGTTCCCTCCAGTACTCCACCAAAAGCTGCTTTGGTTTCTGATTCAGCTCTGCAAATATTGTCCAGTGGCTTCAAACTGGATATGAAATCAGCTGGTATTATTTCTCCTGTGAAGAGCAGAGCGAGGGAGAGAAAATTATAGCAACTTGTCTTAGCCTGAGTCAGCATCACAGAGTTGCGAGTGTGTCTCTGTAGAGCCTAGTGAAAGGTCCGTGCCTTATCTAGCTTGATATTTTGCTGGTTGCACAACTCGCACATCCCATAGATGCAAATATTTTTGTGGGTTGGGCCCTGGTTGCCCAAGGAGGGTGTTTGTTCAGATTCTCATGCTTTGCAATTAATATAAACTTGTAATTAATATAAGCTTCTCAACTCTGCGTGAGAGAAAGAAGGGGAAGTGGTGCTAGGTGTTTTGTTTTGTTTTTTTCCCTCTCCCTGTTGTTCTTCACCAGCTTGCTGCTTTGAAAGGATCACATTGTGGTTTTTTTCCTTAAGAAGCAACATGTCACTGTAAATTCAGCTTTGGAAAGGTTGTAGGAGCTTTAGTCTGCTGATGTTGTGGCTGCTATGGGCAAGGCAGTAATTTTTTCAATCCAACTTGAAGCTCAGAAGACAGATCGTGTCATGACAAGAGCTAGGAAGTTTGCATCATCTGATTAGATTGGATCATCTTTAACAGTGCCAGTTCATGTCACCTGTCCGTTTTCTTGCTTGTTTTTTTCCTAACCACTGTGGGGGAAGAAGAAAACCCATACAGCCTTGTGACATTTAGCATCATTCAAACACTCTTCCAGCCTTGAATGGTCAGCAAAGGCACTATGGACGAATTTTGTGGCTGTGGGTGATCAGAATTGGAGAGGAAGCCCACACCACGCATAGGACCTGGCTCCTACCACTTGAACAGTGACTTTATAGCTATTACAATTCATATTTATAGTAGCAGACCAAAAAAAGCCTGAAGGTGTGAAAAGGGATGCAGCCACTAGTCTGAACAAGCATGTGGTCTGTGGTCTTTTGGTGCGCATCCCATCTCAATGTCCCACCAGTCCTCCCTTTAGTGGTATTTGCCGTAGCCTGAGAGATAGTTTATGAGACTCTTTCGTGCCCTGAGGTCCAATTTTCAACACCCTTTCCAGAAAGATTGGCTGAAGTATCAGAGCTTCAGTTCTTGTGTCTTTGCTGGTGTTTGTGAGGGCAGATGCTGAACACAGTGGTAACCAGTAGAAGGACTGGCTTGCTGATGGCAAAGACTGATAGCATGAAATGCTCCCAGCAATTGGTGATTTGCAGAGTGATGTAGATTATGTAACAGATCTTCCCCCTGTCCCAATCTAATAGCGTATAGAAAATCTAATAATTTTCACTTATAATAATAAAGTTATATTATTATGCACTGGGAGATTGGAGGTGGGTGCTTGGATTTTTCCCAGTGGGCTGAAGGGACTTTCAGATTTGTTTGTTTGTTTGTTTATTTTAAACCAAAGCCAAAGAACTATGAGTCAGCTTGATCTTTGCTGCAGCAGTTCCTCTGCTGTGGTCCCCAGGCATGCTCTAATGGATGCCTGCACCTCCACTAGGATGGATGAACCCAGAGGAAGTTTATTTTTTTCATCCCCCTTGCAGAAACTCCTTAGAGAGGCTCTGTGTGTCCTTAGGAGCCAGTGGTAGGGGAAAGGAGGGAATCCTTTGTGCCTCTTAGCAGTGAGTCCTGAGAAGACACTTGGCTACTGATCCCAGGAGCAAGTTCTCTGTGCCAGCGCCCACCAGCACCATGTGGGATTCCTCATGGCAGATGGATCTCCAGGGAGGAGTAAACAACTTAGTCACCTTTTTCCTTCTGCTTTATGATTGCTGACTTTTGTAGCTGCTCTGTAGGTTGTGCCTTCCTGGCTGAATAAAGGTGTGTTTTTAACCCTTCTTTTCCCAGGAAATGTCAGTGTACCTTGCTACTGTCTCAAGATGCTGAGAGGGATAAGTGTTCCAAGTGAGCTAAAGTTGAAAATCAAAATAGACCAAGTGAGGTCGTCAACCAGCGTAGACTGTCTTGACTTGAGTGGCTTCACTGCAAGGACACTACTTTTTACCCTTTCTTTAAGGTGATCCTTTGAGGTCAGATCTCAGTTTTGGGACTCAGGTGTTTGATTCTGACTCCTCAGGCTGGGCTGTCCTCTCCCATCCTTTGGGAAACTAAAAAAATCTTACACCTTGTCCATACTACACACGCACAGTGGCTTAGGGCTGTCAAGAGAAGTCAGCTTTCAAGTTCAAAGTTTGCCTCTTGTAGTTATGTCTTTTTTTCAGGCCAAATACAGAACTGTTTGTCTGAACCTTATGAAGTCCAAGAATAAATCCAATGAATGCTGCTGTGTTTCTTAAAGTGTCTTCTCAATGTGTGCTTCCCAGTATTGCAGAGTTGTGTTTGCGCAGCAGGATCAAGAAGTCTGAGAGGCCAGTGGGAGATGGCTGGACACCAGGAAGGAAATAGGGAAGCCGTATATACAAACCCGGTAGAAAGAAGTGATGTTTATAGCTTGGCGTCATCGTTGCTGCCACGTGTTGGGGAAGTCAGTGGCTTCAGAAGATAAAGATTTGAGTGTTGTATGGACAGCAGGGACAACCAGAATTAAAAAGAAATAAATTCTCCAAAGCGGAAACTTTGGTGTAGGAGGCCCCTTTTTTTGTTTGCGGATCATTGGGCAGGATGAGACCCTGCTCTGGCTTTCCACTGGAAAGAGTAAAAGAAGGT
Organism: Caloenas nicobarica; assembly: GCF_036013445.1. Classification (NCBI taxonomy): domain Eukaryota; kingdom Metazoa; phylum Chordata; class Aves; order Columbiformes; family Columbidae; genus Caloenas; species Caloenas nicobarica. The sequence goes on along the minus strand of NC_088249.1, from coordinate 49,187,254 downwards.
TTCAGGCTACATGACAATCCCTCACAACATCTTTCATGCCCAGCCATCGCTTACACTGTCCTAATGAACTTACATTACAGTAATTAGAGTGTACTACAGTGTGTCCAGGTGGGTTTTGAATGTCTCCAGAGAAGGAGACTCCACAAACTCTCTGGGCAGCCTGTTCCAGTGCTTTGTCACCCTCAAAGAAAAGAAGATTCTCCTCATATTCTGATGCAACCTCTTGTGCTTCAGTCTGTGCCCATTGCCCTTCATCCTGTCGTTGGGCACCACTGAAAGGAGTCTGTTCCCATCCTCTTGACATCCACCCTTGAGATATTTATAAACATTGATGAGATCTCCTCTCAGCCTTCTCCAGGCTGAACAGACCCAGCTTTCTCAGTCTCTCTTCATAAGGAAGGTGCTCTATGCCTCTAATCATCTTTGTAGCCCACCGCTGGACTCCCTCCAGTAATTCCTTGTCCTTCTTAAACTAGGAGCCCAGAACTGGATGCAGTACTCCAGATGCAGCCTCACCAGGGCAGAGTAGAGGGGAAGGATAACCTTCCTTGACCTGCTGGTCACACTCTTCTTAATGCACCCCAGGATACCATTGGCCTTCTTGGTTGGCCACAAGGGCACATTGTTGACTCACGGTCAACCTGTTGTTGACCAGAACTCCCAGGTCCTTCTCTGCAGTGCTGCTTTCCAGCAGGTCCACCCCTAACCTGTACTGGTGCCTGGGATTATTCCTCCTCAGGTGCAGGACCCTACACTTGCCCTTGTTAAACTTTGTCAGGTTCTTCTCTGCCCAGTCCTCCAGCCTGTCCAGGTCTCACTGAATGGCAGCACAGCCTTCTGGTGTGCCAGCCCTTCCTCCCAGTTTGGTATCATTAGCAAACTTGCTGAAGGTGCACTCAGTCTCTTCATGCAGGTCATTGATGAACAGGTTGAACAGGACTGGACCTAACACTGACCCCTGGTGAACCCCACTAACTACAGGCCTCCAACCAGACTTTACACTGTTGATCACAACCCTCTGAGCTCTGCCATCCAACCAGTTCATGATCCATCTCACTGTGCATTCATCCAGCCTGCACTTCCTGAGCTTGCCCATGAGGATATTTTGAGAGACGGTGTCAAAAAGCCTCGCTGAAGTCAAGGTAGGCAACATCCACTGCTCTTCCCTCATCTACCCAGCCAGTCATACCATCACAGAAGGCTATCAGGTTGGTCAAACATGATTTCCCTTTGGTGAACCCATGCTGATTACCATGCTGACTTCTTCTACTAAAGGTATTCTCTCTAAAGACTTGAAGGTTTTCTTCATTCTGTTTGCAGCTGGGAGCTCGTGTCCACACTCCCTTGTATCTTTTTATCCATTCATTTCGTGAACTCTTCGACTCTCTTTTCCGCAATGACTTGTCATCCCTGAAGCTCAGGGCACGGCATGCTTTCTATCCGTACCTCTTTCAAACAAGCAGATCTAGTTAATGTGACTGGAGGGAGCGCTTGCCAGTGCTGTCATGCTGGTCCAGGTGAGGCTAAGACCCCTGCGTTGCCCTTTTCTCCATCAATTGTTGCTCTGTGTAGAGGAACGCATAAGTTAAGTCAAAGAAGTAAGGCAAAGTAGAGTCTTTGGGACTTGATGTTATGTCAAGTGCAGTGCCAGGGCTAAATCTGTATCTACTCATTGCCTCTACCAGGGACATGCTGAGGGACTGGGGATCAGTTGAGGAATTTCAAGAAAACATAGGTTCACCTAACCTTTAGGCATTATCAGGGGGACCTCAACTGCCCGGCTGCTCTTAGAGGCTTTGCTTATTTGTTAATCAGGTTGTCAGGCTTCAATGTTGAGGTGGAGCCACATCTCACACAGGCTTGACATCTTGCTTTTCTGTGATTCTTTTTCAGCCCTGATGTGCCTGTGGAGGCTGGCTGCAAGCCCATTAAAATCCTGCACGTTGTCATTGCTGTGGGCTCCCAAGGAAGCCCTGGAAGGAAACCCCCCCTGCTTCTGCTGATTGTGCAGGTCTGCCAGCAGAGGCTGGAGGCTGTGATGGAGGTGATGGAGTAGGCGTTGCACTTGGGTCCTCTGTATAATTGACTACAGCCATTGATGAGAAGCAGTCTTGTGTCAAAAGCTTGAATGAGAGGAAGCCAAAATCCCCAGCTTTACCATGCATTTCATTTGTGACCATCAGTGACTCACTTAATTGCTGTGGGTTCCTTGTTGCAGGGTGGAGTTCCTATTTCCTTGATCTGTTACACCATGTGTTCCTGGGTGTTGGGATACATGAACCTGCATGGAGGCTACTCAGGGTTGAAGGAGCGTGCCTTTGGTGTCCATGCTGTGATGCTTACAAGACAGGCAGGATGAGTCCCTGTGCAGTGTCCCTTTGTTGCTCCAGAGCGAAGAGGGAGAGTGCTCCCTTTTCAGTATGGAGAGCTGTAATCTGTACATCATCAGTCTTATTTGCAGCAGGCCTGTGCTGTGACAGTGATTTAAATAACCCACCCACAGCAACATCACTTGGATTTTTTTAAAATGCAGACTGTTGCAGATGAAGGCGACATGAGCATCACATTAACAAGCCTGCTGTGGCTGAGATTTACCATGAGCAGCAAAGTGAGGTTTGGGTAATCCGGGACCCAAACTTAACAAAGTCTGCTGATCCAAACTTAAATCTCACACCTTAATCTTTGGATGGTTGCTCAGTATTGCACACACAATGCATCGGCTGGCTCTGCCTGGCTTCAGACCGGGTTGTGACAAATCCATTTGCCTTGGCCGTTGAAAGGCTGGTTTTGGAGGTCTTTTCCAGACCTCTCTGCCAGCCACGTTCAGTGTCGCCATCCCTCCAGGTTGCAGCTGGCTGGTGCTGCAGCTGCTGGGTCCATCGATCAGCAGTGTGCCCCTGAATATCTGACGCATATTCGTGCTTGCCTACAACATTGTGTCACCCTGCTAATAACATGTCCCAATGTGAAGGAGAGGAAGGATGGAGTCCCAGCAGCAGGTACCTGGTTGCTTTCCTTTTATCTCCTCTTCCCGCTGCCGTCTTGTCCTTGGCTCTGTATGATGCCCCATTGCTTGCTTTTCTAATGCATTTTCCATAGCTCCTTCTTCCAGATTTGCTAAAGCAAGCACTGCAGCTTTGTGTTTGGCTGTGGTGCCTTCTTTTCTTTTATCCCTGCTCTGCTAATAAATAAGGGCGTATGCCTGCAAAGGCACTGCAAGGACTAAATGAATGCAGAGGGATGATCATTATATTTGATCATGTAAATTGAATGGCTTACTAACGTAGGAGATACTCTGGAAGCATCTGATTTTGACTGTTTGGGGTCACTCAAGCCATTCCTTTAAGCTCTGTCTTTGAATGAACTGTGTGAACAGCTTTTTATTGGTGTCCCATTGGGAATGGAAAGGCAAGAAGCAAACTCAGTCTTCTTCCCTCATCCCAAGATGGACTGTCCCTCACCTACAACTAGCCTGTGGAGATGACACTATTGTGTCAGTGTTGCTTTACCCTCTGTCTTGAAAAATGGGGGGGGCGAAAAGATGCTGTTCTAGCTTTCCCTGAAAAAGATAGAACTTCAGATGATTTGATTAGTGGCCTGTGATATACCACATGTGAGAGAGGATGGATGGGAGTTGACTCTGGTTTCCCCCTTTGAGTAAAAGATCCTTAGGTGCTGCCTGGAAGCTGGGGGAGCCAAATTGGGTACTAACCAAAGAGTACCCCAAGATGTCTATCTGAGTCCAACCCAGCTGGAGCTGGCTGTCCCTGCAGAGAGGGATCCCTCTCATTCCTTCTCTGTGTTTCTTGGGCTTCTAGGGGCGCTTGAGCCATCCCCAGACGAGATGATTCTATTTCTCTGCAGGGCTGGTTAGCCATTTAGAGGGTGAGTGCTGCTCCTGCTTTCCCAAGATACTAATCTGTCTGCTTTTCTGCTGTTAGCCGGCAGCTTCCACGTCTTTCCACCTGATCCCAATGCCACCTGCTTGCTGTCTGGACCTTTCTGCTGCAGGAGCTGTAGTGTGATAGGACATGTGCTGTCTGCACCATTTCATTCCTGGAGACCGGAGCTCACCAGTGCTCTTGTAATATTATTTTGCTCCAAACCAGGCCTTTAAAAAAGTCTCTTATCCATTAGATGTTAAAAGAAAACAAAAAACAAAATAAAAATGAAATTAAAAAACCCAACCCAAACCAAACTTAACAGCATTATCAAAACAATTTTTGAAACTTCGCAGCTGCAAATACCCCGTGTCCTTATGCATTTATTTGCTGTAAAAATACATATGTGTTAGGATTTAAAGCAAGCAGGAAGCTGAACAGCCAGACCTATTTCCATTGCAAATTCTTCTCAGTGAAAATGGCTTGGATGCATTTCCTGAAACCCATTTCCTAATTTTCCCTGTCAACGGTTGTTTGGGAGGAACAGAGAAGGATGGGGAGGGAGAGGAGAACAGAAGTCTCATGGGAGTAATGCATTTTTTGACTGTGGGGTACATTTTTTGGCCTGATAAGCATGCGTTTAGGTAGGACTGGCCGTTGTCTTAAGTGATGCACAAAGCCACCTTGTACCAGTGGCTTCCCCCTTTCTTGTAGGTGGGCTTCAAGTGGGAAGATTGGCAGCGGTGCTCAGCTGAGCCCTCTGCTCCCAGCCTTACCTGCATCTCCCGTTGCTTATCTGTGCATTGGAGCACCCACCTCTCTGTCAGCCACCTCCGCCTGTGACACAGTTGTGATTTCATTAAGATAACTGGAGAGCAGGGCACCTCTTACAGCACTCTGGGCTTTCCTGCTTGATATACCCTGCCTCCCCAACCATCTCTGCCCAGGGAAGCTAGGCTGGGAGGGAGCTGCCAGCACTGACAGCCCAACAAAAAGACTCAGCAGGAGACCAATGGCTTTCCCATCCAAAACCTCTACTGTGAGCTTTTTGTCCCACATGAAGACCCTGGATGGGAAGTCAAGGTGCCTGAATTTAGTTCCCAGTTTTACCACCCATTGATGTCTTTGGGCCAGTCCCTTCGCTTGTTTGCATCCTCTTGCCTGTCTGTATGCGGAGGATGTTGTTTCTGTTCATGCATGGCCACCACCTCCAGTGCTAGCACTGGATGCTCCATCTCTTGCAGCTTAGCGATGAGATCTGAATTTGTGCCTTCTTACGCTGTTGCAGCAGACAGCCAGGCAGCTGTGACCTGTCATAGCATGATGGCAGGACCAGTGGGTCCCAGGAGGGGCTTTACTTTTTCTCAGGAGCTTGCCTGCAGCTGTTCCTTTTGTCACCAAGATGACCAGGCAGAATACATCAGTTACCTTAGGAATCCAGCCTGGAGACAGCATCTCTTGTAATCTCACCCCATTACTGGGCAGCATTTGCCCCAAAGCCTGATGTTCTCTGTCCCTGTCAATAGTTGTAATTACAGAGATCCACTTACACTGACGCTATGTGCTTGTCTGGTCCAAGTTTCTACTTCGTTGTGCCTTATATCTTGTGGGAAAATCAATATAATTTGGTACCAAGTCTAACAAGTCAAGAGATTGATCAGAGCCTGGGTTCGTGGTTGGCCTACCACACATTTTAACAGTTATAGTTATTATTGTCTATAATTCGGGTCTTGTTTTAAACTTTCCTGGGTACCTGTCCATCTCTTCATGTGTTCAAGGTGCACCACGCTGGGTTTCACCCATTACATTTATGTTTATATATGGGATTTTAATGCAAAGGAAGGTTAAAAGCTGCCTCTTCTCTTGAGCTCCGTTTTGGCCTCTCTGTTGCACAGAGTATGTTCTTCATTTGTTTTTCTGAAAAAGGCTGGGAGGCCTGGGAGAAGTATCTTTTCCAGGTCGAGGTGGAGAGCTGCCAGCACAGGCGGGGAAGCGTCTGCCTCTGAACCACCTGCGTGGCCCTGGGAGGCTGGAGAGGAGATGAAAGCAGAGGAGCCCTGGCAGTTTGCAGTCTTCTGCATTTTGGCAGTGAGAGCTTTTCCTCCCCCGCACTGCTTTCCCACATGCACTGGCAGAGTCAACACTAGGTCCTGAGTCCTGACTGCAAGATAAGAACTCGGTTTTTATTTGATTGTCCCTTGTCATCCCATCCTGCTTCGTGGTGTGTTCCTGACTTCATGCATCCACGTTTACCAGGCTTTCAGACAAAACTCCAGTCTCCTCTTTATGTAGGCTACTCTTGTTCAGCTGGAGTCTCAAACAGCATGTAAGTGTTAGATCATAAATCACAGGCATAATTTAAAAGCTGTCTTTGATTCTTCAAACTGCTGGCCCTGCCAGATGCAGACGACTGGTGTTTTCAGCTAGTGACTTGGGTGCCAGCCCAGGTGGTATCCCATCAGCTTGTGGTTTTTTAAGGGTCTGCGTCCAGCAGTGGGGTGGGGCGTATTATTTGCTTGCCTGTTTCCTTCAGACCTTTCTGTGGACTGGCAGCAAGTAACCTGCAGAGCACCCTTCTCTGTCTCTGTGGAAGTTAACTTGGAAGATGTGTTCTTCAGCAGAGACTACAGTGGGATGTGCTCCTTGCTTGCAGGGAGAAGGGTAGAGTGGTGATGGTGGAAGGTGAAGATTCCACCATGATTCGCAAGCATGTCCCAGCACCTGCGGGAGTTTCCTGGTGGCCTGCTGCTCCCCAGGCCACGCTCATGATGCTGGAGACACAGGCATGAGCAGTCCTGGTTTATAAGCTCCTAAGATAAAGGGGTTCCTAATCTTTCTTTGGAGTATAGTAATTTTTGTGGCTTGTATTGGCTGAGAGGGACAATTCCTTCATCTAGAGGGAAAGCTCTTGGGTAGCTGGTTTGTTCTTTGGGTTTATTCTGTTACTACTTGTGCAGGTTGTTTGCTGGGTTTAGGTGGTTTAGGTATAGCTGCCTACTAGTTGTTTTTCTTAGATTAAACAGGGAACAAAGAACTTTATTAAGAATATTTATTAGTTGAGAGGGAAAGCAAGAACAGTGTAGCCAGACCCACTTACTGTTAACAGCCGGTGATTGCGCAACTTTGCCTTTTACTCAGATGTCAGAAAGCTGAAGCAGGAATCGGAGAACAGAAGACGGGCAGCAGCTTTGGTGAGGATGGTACTATCTTGTTTTCTTGTCCTTCCATCTCTTCTGCCCCCTCAGTAAGTCTGCAGATGGCACGAAATCAGGTGGGAGTGTTCATCTGCTGTAGGGTAGGAAGGCCATACAAAGGGATCTGGACTGGCTAGATTGATGGGCTGAGGCCAATTGTATGAAGTTGAACAAGGCCAAGTGCCAGGTCCTGCACTTGGGTCACAACAGCCCCATGCAGCACTACAGGCTTTGGGAGGAATGGCTGGAAAGCTGCCTCGCAGAAAAGGATCTGGGGGTCACGGTCAGCAGTGGCTGAATATGGGCCAGCAGTGTGCCCAAGTGGCCAAAAAGGCCAACAGCATCCTGGCTTGTAGCAGGAATAGTGTGGCCAGCAGGACCAGGGAAGGGATCATCCCCCTGTACTCAGCACTGGTGAGGTCCCATCTCTAATACTGTGTTTGGTTTTGGGCCCCTCATGATAAGAAGGACATTGAGGTACTGGAGAGAATGCAGAGGAGGGCGACGAAGCTGGTCAGTGGTCTAATGAGGAGCGGCTGAGGGAACTGGGGCTGTTTAGCCTGGAGAAAAGGAGGCTGAGGGGAGACCTTATTGCTGTCTACAACTATCTGAAAGGAGCTTGTAGCATGGAGGGTGTTGGTCTCTCCTCCCAAGCAACAAGCGATAGGATGAGAGGAAATGGCCTCAAGTTGTGCCAGGGGGGGTTTAGGCTGGATATTAGGAAACATTTCTTCATGGAAGGGGTTGTCAGGCATTGGAACAGGCTGCACAGAGAAGTGGTGGAGTCACTATCCCTGGAGGTATTTACAAGATGTGTAGATGTAGTTCTTAGGGACATGGTTTAGAGTTGGACTTGGTAGTGTTAGGTTTATGGCTGGATTGTATGATCTTAAAGGTCTTTCCCAACAGACCTATGATTCTGGAAACGGAAGACAAGCAGGGGCTTCACAAGCCATTTGTGGTTGGATACTCTCTGGCAGAGAGGTTGTGTTGCCAGAGGTGCTTTAGCTGGAAGCTGTATAAGGGCTGGGCCTGGTGCAAGGACCCCATCCATGCATGTTCAAGACCTTGTGCAAAACCATGGCTTGTACCTTGCTGCTAGGACCTGTTTATGGCTGGCTTGGAGGGGCAATCCCTCCTTTCCAAACTTGCCTGTGCCTTGAACCTAACCACAGCTTTCTGCTGTTCTTCTTCCCAGGTTTCTCCTTGAATGTGTTCTCCTGTGTTTTGAGTCTTGCACATGGTGTTATTCCTCACCCCTTTTATTTTTTTTTCATCTAGAGCAGTATTTTTGTAGTCAGTCTCTTGGGACAGGCTGCCTTTTCCTTCAGATCTTGAAGAGTTTGCAGAGGCTGGAAGAAGCCATTCTGTTCCTCTTAGCCTTTTTTCTTTTTTTTCCCCAGCTGAAGACATTTATTATCTCCAAGTCATTTCTCCAAAGCAGAGTCACCATTTGCAACTTTTATTTCATCTTTGGCATTCCTCTCTCTTTTCATCTGTGGGCTGCATTGTCTGAGTTTGCAAGTATGCAGTGAGCAAGCCAACAACAAGCATGTTGGGTTAGATTTGCAGCCCCTTTGTTAGTTTAAATAGCAACAAGTAAACTGAAATGAAGCACATGATAGGCTGTGAGTTGTAACAGAGCATCAGCTTGCCAGCCTTGTTTTGCTAACCCCTTTCAGGCTGGGCAGGCCATCAGAATTTTGACCCTTGAGTGAAAAGGAAAGGTGGCATTTCACACCACTGGAGAGGTTCCTTCAGTCCCTCCAGAGCCTGTATTATGTGACGTTAGTGACAGTCTTGTGTATGGGCAAATGGAGGAGCCTGGACAGTCACTGAGGTGAGCCAGCAAGGTTTGCATTGTCAGTGTTCTAGAAACACCAAGTAGGATTTCTTACTTGTGGGCAAGTCACCACTTCTGTCTGCAGGGCTTCTCTGCCAAAGGGAAATAAAATCAAACACTGTGGCATTTGTGGTCTAAGGGCTCCGTGGTTCCTGTGGACAGGGCTTGGTTCCTGTGGATGAAAGGGTGTCCAGTCTGAGACATGTCCAAAGAGATTTGCAGAGGTGAGACTGCCTTCTGATGCCTTTAAATGCAGAGACTCCCAATGGACAGGTAGAGGGTAAACATTCTGTAGTGAACAGCTGTAAAACTTCTGTTGTAGCTGGCCTCAGTATGGCAGTGCTGCACAAAAATCCGTCTCTTGGCTTGTTTAATTGACTTGGTGTCCATCCTGGGGGAAAAACAAGGTGACCTGAGGAAAGGGAAGATGCATAGAAAGCTCCTTCAGTGATTCTGTTGGAAGGGTGTCAGAACCTCCCTCACGGTGAATGCATTGGAAACCCACTGCAAATCTCTTTCGCTTGACACCTGAGCTTTTCTTGAAACTGTGGTGGTGTGACGTGATGTACTGATGGGGCCAAGCCCCTTGAGTTCCTCACCTCTACTTCTGCTGAGTGAGTTTCTAGAAGTTTCACAGTCAGGTCCCCAAAACCACCTCTCTCCCTGCAGATGAAACTCTGTACTGGAGAAGAGGCACTGTGAAGAACATCAAGTTGTTCTTTGCAGGACACAGTTGGTTCTCTGGGTAGCACCTCTAACCTTGATGCCTGCACCTGCTTTAGGTTTTCATCCCATGAAAGCTTGCACCAAGCATCTCGGTCCTTGCTTGTGTGGGCAATGCCTCTGTGCTGACAGGGGAGAAGATAAGGAGATGTACCTTCTGCCCTCACCTACACCTTCATCCCCTCCCTGCAAGACAAAGGTAGGATCCTGGTGCCCACTGGCGCTGGACACTTGCTCTTGTGGCTTCCTGCACAAGGCTGGCAGATGTTTCTTGTTGCTGGAGCTGCGTGGCTTCAGCCACTGGTCTGGAAGCAGCTGCTGCTGTCATGCAGAAGCACTTGGCGAGGCTTTCCTAGACAGCTTTGAATGGGTGCCAGGAGCCCTCTCACTACAGGAGAAAATCCACGAGGTCAGGAAATACAGCAGTGGCAGCTCTGGCTCCATGCTGGCTGGGGCTGTTGGCTTGGCAAGCAGATCCCAGCCCTCCTCTTCCTGAATGGTGCTCCTGAACATCTCTCCTCCTTGCTGTCTCGCTTAGCTATTTGTTCGACAGCCATGCCCATCTTTTGGGACATGAAACAGTTGAGTACTGCAGAGGTGATAATTATGGATAGGCAGGGAAAACACCAGACAGTGACCTGGGTCAGGCTTTCAGATCTTGAAGAGCTTGCAGAGGATGGAAGAAGCCATTCTGTTCCTGCTCAGCATGGGACTGGGAGGCTGTGCTTTTGTGTTACCCTCTGTTATTTTGTGGTCAGCTCTGTCTGGGCTCTGCGTTAGCTGCTGAGAAATAGAGGCTCTTGTTTATACTCCTCTGGAAATCCTCACATCAGGAGAAGCTTTCACAACAACCAACAGGCTGAAAACCTCCATCTGGTATACCCCCAGACTGAGCGTGAAAACTTGGGATATCTGTTACCATCTCTTCTGCAGTAGTGTAACTTTTTCTTCCCTGCCTCTGGTTTTTAGGAGAGCCAGAAACATTGTCTTTGGGATGGCTGTTCCTTGCACCCATGTGGTGATGATGTTCATGTGGCATTGGGGAACAGTCACCCCTGTGTTGAAACCTGTGTGTGCATCGATGATCAGCCTTGCTCCTCTTATGTTCAGGAGCAAAGAGCCTGATGGGGAGCTATGAGATGCTGTTGGTAAGATCAGCTTAGGGGTAAGACCAGCTGCTCAACCCTGTAACAAAGCTTGCCCATATAGAAATCCCTGCTTTTCTCCACAGCCTTTGGCCAAGCTCACTCTCCTGTGGCATTTGCATGTGCTCTGATGAGCAGTTGAGTCTTCATGCTCCTTGTGAAGAGCTTGCATCATGGATCCTATGGGAAAGGAAGCAATCTCATCTGTACATTGATTTTAGCACACATTAGTTCAGGCAGCTCTCATGCCTAGAGCTGTCCATCATTCCCCACACTCTTGCTTTACATAAGGGCACATTTTACAGCAATGGTATGAAACAGTTTGGTGTGCTGGACTCACCATCCCCTGCAAGCTGCAGAATCTCTCCTGCCATTGCTGGGACATGAGTGGCATGCAGGGTGGTGAAGAGTTAGCTGAGGCACCAGCATCTTCTAGGTATGATGTGAGTGAGCAAACACTAACATTGCAGAGTTCCTGTATGCAAATTGTCCATGTGCTGGCCATGAGTGGTGGGGAGCAATAGCTTTTTCACACCCCTCATCTTTCCCCACCTCTTGGGTGGGTGCAGAGCAGGGAGATGTGGGTCCGTGTTTCTCTAGAGGAGCCAGAGCTCAAAGCTCTAGACAGGGGTGATGATGTGCAGGGCTTGCTGGTGTATGGTTGCCCCTCCACTGACCCTGCTTAGCTGGGGTCAGGAGCAAGGGGAAGACCTTTAAGCTGCTGTGGGTGACTGCCTTGGCCCTGTCGTGGTTTAACCTGAGCTAGCAATACAACCACAATAGCCGCTCACTCACCCCCTCCCTACCTCCCAAATAGGGGAGAGAATCAAAAGGGAAGGGAGAAACTTGGATTGAGATAAACACTGTTCAATAAAATAACAAAATACTAATACACTGCTAGTAAATATATCTATATAAAATAGAAATAGAATACAAAATAAAAGATACTCAATGCAATTCCTCACGAACTCCATCCACGCTGAGCAGCCAGGCCCAGGAGACAGCACCTGGTCCTGAACAGCCGATCCTGAAAAGAGAAAAAAGGAAAAAAGGCAGAAAGGCCCAGAGGCCTCTGCAAAATGGGAAAAGGCTGAACTAAACATCCCAAACAGAACTCCTCCGGCTCCAACAAAAGGAGCGAAGAAAGCCAAGAAGTGAGAGAGAGAGACCAGAAGATCCCGACTCTCCTTAAATATGAAGCATGATGCTAATGGGATGGAATGCTCTTATTGATCAGTCTGGATGTCAGTCAAGCTCTGCCCCATCCATGCCCTGCTTCCTCGATGCCTCATACCTGTGGGCAGAACACTCAGAACATCCTTGGCCCTCAGACCAGAGCAATTAAAAACATTAACTCTGTCCCTGGGTGTTATCTCTTGTTCTCAAACTAAGTCCAAGTAATGACTGCGCTAGCTATGAAAAAGAAAGGTTTCTAACTGCATGAGGAAAATTAACTCATTTTCAGTTAAACCTGCACAGGCCCCCACCTCCTGCTGTGATGTGGACCAGGGAGGCTGGTGTGACTGTTTGGCCTGGGTGTCTTCTGAAGAGATAGGCTGTTGTGGTTTGATTGCAGGGTGACAATAAAACTGTGGCAGATGTATTGTTAACCCTCTCTCCCCCTGCTTTCCCCTTCAGCCCCTCCCTCTCCCCCCTTCCCACTAAGGACAGGCGATTGGGAGGGAAAGAAGGGCAGAGAGAAGAGAGTTGGAAAAATTAAAAAGGTTTTACTAATGCTACTAATAGAAATAGAGAAAATAATACAAAAGATACAAAACCAATCTTGAAAGTCCCGGCAACTGCTCCGGCAGGTGTAGGGCCGGCACCCGAAGTCCTGGACTGGACTCTGCAGCCAACCGGAACTGGATTCAGTCTGTCACTAGGCCTCAGTTCGCAGGGACAACTCGCAAGGTCCTCTCCCGATGTCGGCCATAAGGAAAAGGGACGAGATCCTCGTGATCCCCCACTTTTATAGGAAGTATGACGTGAATGGGATGGAATACTTTAGTTGGTCAATTTTCAGTTCACCTCCTGCTTGCACATCTCATAAGATGCATCATTATCAATGACCTTGCATTCCATTGCTATGTCTACCAAAACACGTACCTAACTTTCAGGAAAACTGCAGTTAGCAAGAAGGCCTTAGCTGACAGGGAAATTCACTAAAAGAGAAACTTGTTTTTAACAAAACCAGGACATAGGCCAAGCAGTGCCTTCCACTGGGGTGGTCTCAAGTGAGGACCCCCTCCTTGAGGACTCATGTCTTCTGCTCCCCACATTGAGTCTAGGCTTTTTTCACTGCCTTAGCAAGTCTCATAGACCTGGGCAGTTGTGCAGTTCCCCTTGAGCATCATTACAGCAGCTGTTCCATCATCAGCACCAGATGTTGAGCAAGGTCTGTTGCAGCCACTGTAGGCCTTTATTTGCAGCTGCTGTGTGTTTTGCTAGGGGCTGCTGATCTCCCTGCTCTATATGAAAGATAGGAGCTAGTTGCAGAGTTTCTTCAGACCCTCAAGATGCTTCTGTGTTCAGCTGTGAAGCTGTTCTGCTGCAGGGGTGATTCCCTCCTGGCCAGCAGTGTTGATGGAAATGGTCAGTCAGCATTTGCTCCTCAGTCCCCGTTTCAGCCTGTCACTGTGCCTCATAGTAATTGTCTCTTCCCATCTAAGAGACATAAGAAGCCTGGGGTGGGGATCTCTTGTCCCTGAGAAGCAGTGTACATGAGAAACTCATATCTGTGAGGCTGTGCGTTAGTGGAGCAGAGCAATGTGCACACAGTCAATTAGAGTGATGACTTAGATTGTCTCCTGTAGCGTTGTTTTCAGTCTGCATCTCTTCCTTGAGTGCCAGAAGAGAGGCACATCAGACTTTTCTGGGAAGCAGTGGCACTTTCAGGGGTGGACCTAGCATATCGCATCATTCGCACCTTGTATTTGCACCATCACTGCTTTTCCACCATGTTTAATGACCTTCAGCTGTTCCAGCAGTGAAGAATGGCACAGTAACCAGAGGTCCTGCTTGGCATCATGTTTGTGCTCTGATTGCTCTTTTGTACCCCCTCCTTTGCCTTTCTTCAAGATCCTGGATGCTTAGAAGGGCATGAGCTTTGTTTGCCTTCCTGCTACCGAGACAGCAGCTCAGAAAATGGTTTTGGGAAGAGGCAGTTGTGTCTGACTGCTCCCAGCTCGAGTGGGTCATTGAACTGTCTGAGTGGTTTAAGGTTGTTATCAGGTGGGCGTTGAAGGCAGAAAGTTCTGGCCTCCTTTCTATTAGATCTTTGCTGCATTAGCAAATGCATCGGATGCAGACTGAGTACCAGCTTCCAGAGTTTCGGGAGTGGGGCTGGTGAGCCTGGGGAAGAGGGTGGAGTGATTTAAGTGTTGGGGTACGGGAAGATCTAATCCCCATGCAATGGTGTTGCAGGCTGCATGAAATGGTGACTGGCCAGGGGAACTGTGAGCTTGTCTTCCCACTACCCACTGTGTTTTGGGTAGCTTCCCCTGAGCTCACAGATGGCAGCTACAGATGGGTATCTGACACTGGGGTGACTTTCAGTTGCAGGGGTTGCAATCCAATGAGGGTGGATTTCTATTTAAACCTTCAGGATTTTGTAATCATCCTGAGTTAAAGTTCCTCTTTCTTGTTGGAGTCGGAGCAGAAATTTAAGGGGGGACGTGAGGGGAGATGAGTTTTCTCCAGCTGAAGGGCAATGGCAAGTACACAGTGATGCAGAAGTGTCATTTGTTCATCCTGACCCTAATCATCATTTCCAATTGGCACTTTTCTTGATGGCGTCTCTTGCTCCCCTGGGGGGCATACCAGCTTCATCACGTGGGAACAAGGGTACCCCTTCCACAGCCCTCTTCCCTCTTGCAATGGCCAGCACAGCAGGAGGCATACGTAGCTGGAGGACAGGCACAGGGTGTGGATGTGCTGCCATCTCAAACATGCCCTGTGGCTTGAGGTTTAATGCAGCTTTGAAGGTGAAGATGTGGAGCTAATGGTGTATTGAGGGGGCTAGGACTTCTTCTCTGCTCCCGTGGTCATTGACATCCAAAGTGCATTGGCCAAGGCATTCAAATCTATCTAATGATTTTGGGTTGCCAGCTTGAGATAAGGCAAATTGGAGACAGTGCTGAGCACTTCTGGAAAACCAGATCTCTTAAATTGGTTACTTTAGGGTTTACTTTTGATTTATTCAGCCTGTACCTCTGTAACGCTCCCTTACCTCTTGAGGCTTACTTGGGGAATGTGTGAAGTTTGCGTCCAGACCATCAGGGTGAAGGACTGCAGCATATCACAGGATAAACAGAGTTTTGTATTCAGTTCTATTGATTATTTTGGCCATTTTAAAGTAACCGTCATTACTAGCAGAGAATGTTAGGTTAATTAGCTCTGGATGCTGCAGTTCTGTGCTGCACTTCTAGAACAAGTTTTATGGTTTTAGGTGAGGCTGTCTCATGTTTGAGACGCCAGAGCAGTGGGCCATAAAAGCAGAACAAAGACAGTGGATCCTGGAGGCACAGTACAGAGTGACAGACTCAAATAAGTACAATTTTCTCTGGCCAGATTCCCAGAGTAGTCAGTGTGCTGGGTGGGAAGAAGCTAAGGAAGCCCTTGACTTTTGGGGCACACGGGCCATCCCACCATCTTCCTGTTTCCAGGCCAGGTTCTCCAGGGTGGTATGTCTGTGAGCTTGAGATGAGAGACCAGCGTGGTCCTGGAACAGGATACCCTGTGGCAGCAATTTCATGGACAATTTCATAAAGCTGCATTAAAAGCACATTGCATCCTTGACGGTGGCTTGCTGATTTTCACCCAAAGGAGGGAAGAGTGGCTCTTTGCCCTGCAGAATAGCAGTGAAGTGGGTTTACCTTGTCCCATCTTCAATACCTGCTGAAGTCAAGCAACTTAAAAGACCATTAAATCCTTAAGGAGTGTGTCCCTTCACCTCTGCCTTGCAGAATTACGTGTCTCTCTGTTACAACGTGCTGGATCCCAGACCTTGATGTCTCTGCCTCGCAGCATTGGGTGCTCCTGGGACATGTAGGAGTCACTGGGAACGCTCAGTACCTGAGGAATGAGGCTACACTTTGCAGATTTCTGCCTTTTCCAGCAGGAAAAGGGGCACCGACTGCTCAAACCCACTGTAGAGCAGGTGGCAATGGGGAAGGACTCCTCCTAACACAGTGGCTATGTTTCTCCTTGCAGGTGGTAGCACTCCTGGAAATCTTGACCTGGGGTCAGCTGGAAGATGACCGAATATAAGCTGGTGGTGGTCGGAGCTGGTGGTGTCGGGAAGAGTGCTTTGACAATACAGCTCATTCAGAACCATTTTGTTGATGAATATGACCCCACGATAGAGGTAAGCAGCTCTGGGCGTGGGGGTCTGTCTATTTGTTTTTCTTTTGCTCTTCTCCACCTTACCTCCAACAATGCTCGGCTTGGTCTCAAGTCTGAACTTGAGCAGGGACGTTCCTCTGCTTTGCAGAACTGTTCTGAGTCGCTACATGCATGCTCAGGAGGTCGCAGTGACCGAATTGTGCTTCCTGCAGAAGGACAGCATTGTCTGCTGAAAGAGAAATGGTGAGGGAGGCAGCAGAAGCAAGCAGAGGGGGTGGCAGTGGAAGTGGGCAGAGCTGGGCAGGGGCTGAGGCGCAGCACAGGAGTCCTCCTTTCTGATGAGACTACAGTGTAGGGAGGGGTTAAAAGTTTGGGACTGAAGAGCCATTTTGGGTCTGTGCTTCCATTTCTCCTCTTGTGAAATCAGAGTAAATGACTTGCACAGGATGTTTTGAGATTTACTGATGAAATGGGTTTTATCAGAGCTTGGTTGTATTATGTATGTTGTGCAGTTTGAGTGAGATGTGCTAGGCAGCTGAACTGTTGTGGTTCCCAGAGCGCTGCCTCTGCTCTATCACGAGGAGTGAAAAGGTTGATATGTGGGGCTCATAGTTGGTGTGGATGGTAGCATTGGCCTGCCTAGCTCAGCAACATGCCTGGAACAGCAGGCAGCGAACCTGTGCTCCTCCAGGCTGTGCAGAGCAGAGGGTCTGGTCTTCAATATCCGTTACACTGTCACTTTTTTTTTTTTAAACTTTTTAAAAACATAGTGAGATGCTATTAATAATTACCCCCGTATGAATTACACCTTTGTTCAGGGGAGATGTGGGCAGCAGCCGCTGTTCTGCACGAGGAGTAAGTCTACCCTGGGAAGGCAAATTACAGCTCAGTAATGCCTTTTGGACAGTAACATCCCTGTCTGCAGTCCCAAGGGATTCTCTACCAGATGTGTATAAATGCAGCTGTGGTTGCTGCAGTTATTATTATCATAATGGCTAAAAGGCCCCAGCTGGGGTCAGAAATCTATTCTGGTAGGTGTTGTATGTGTAGTCCCCACCCTGAAGAGCTTACAACTTAAATAAACAAGCAAGAGAAAGCTTGGTAGAAAGGCAGAAATAGTATTGCAATCCTACAGATGGGAAGGAGAGAAAACACTTAAAAGCACGTGCTATTACGTCATTTGGTCAAGGTCACCTAGAAAGTGCATGACAGAGACTGGAATTTAATTTAAGGGCTCCCAGGTCTTGGTGCTGCACCTTGCTTATGGATGTCGTTGCCTTCTCTGCCCAGCTCCTCTCCCTGCTCGGCACCAGTAGCATCGTGTGCTTTTCTCAGAAACCCGTTTCAGGTTGGTTTTTGGCAAAAGAGCTGCTGATGGAGAGCAGCCTCCCTGGGGAGACATCTGCATGGATGGGTCCTCTCTTCGACCTTAGGGTGGGCAGAGGCAGCTCTGAGCCAGTGATGTTTTGGGTTTTGGAATCCTACTTTTTTTGGTTCCAGCTGCCTGCCCCCTGCATGTACCCTGCAGGGAATTTTCTCCATGTAAACAGGCAGTGGGGAATGTAAACCTTGCATGGCATTTCCCAGCACACTCTCCTCGCCCTGTCTGCTCCTGCTGTGCCCCAGGAGTCTGTTCTCCTCCCTTGCTCCCCCCAGCCCCACTCTGCTCTTCCCCTCCTCTTCCTAAAGCAGCCACGAGCTGCTCTTTACCCCTCTTACCCCTGGTGCTTTTCTACCTGCAAGTCTCACCAGCCCTGATCCCTTTGCAGCTCTCTTGGTTGTGCCTCATGTACCCCCCACCCTAGCCCTCTTCTCACTCGTTCCAAGTTGACGCCTTTTAATTATGCTTCATTTTATGGGGATTTAGGATGCATAGAGAGTTACCTGCCAGCCATTCGAATGTGACCAACAAACCACGCTCCTGTGACTAAGCTGCTTTGGATTGTGCCCAAGAGCTGACTCTGACTGTTCAACCAGCTAACAAACAGCACAGCAATGCTGAAATGAGTAGGATAAAAGAAAAAAAAATATTTATGTGCAAAGGCTTCACCCATCACTTAAACGAATTGAGTGCAGGGTGTGCTGCAAAGGGGAGTGGGTTGGGCTACACTGAGAAGATGCTCCCCAGGGCAGGAGTGGTGGAGAGGTGAGTTTGTCCCATCTGGGGCAAAGACCCCGACTCAATGCCTGTTCTTCTCTTACTTTCCTCATTCACTAGTGCAAATGTCTCGTTTTGTAACTCAATGTTGGCCGACCTGCTACAGCACGCACTCGCACGCCTGCTCTTGGGCTGCCGAGGAGCCTTAAGGCTTTATTTTGTGAACAGGAGGGCCAGGTCACCAAGGAAATGTATGCTGCTGATAGTGTCCTGTGGTGAATTAGCAGGGATGGAGTAAAGAGTCAGACTGTGTTGAGAAATTCTTTAGTTTGTCTTCCAGCTTTTAGCAGTCAGCTAGTAACAGGCTTCCCAAGCCTCTGGTCATATCCTGACTGTAGCATTTTAAAAATTGATCTCTTGGCCTGGTCCCCCAGCACACCTGGGGTGCTCCCAGGATCCATCTGGGATTCTGAATCTGAACCCCAAGTGGACATTGTTTCTGTCACCTGGCACTTCACAGCTGGGTCCAGCCACTTTCTCCTGTGCAAGAAGCTGGGGTATGACATGGGGGGCTGCGGAGGAGCATTGAGGCTCCAGGGTGCCAGTGGCTGCACATGTGGGCCGGTGGCAGCTACACCTGCAGCAGCAGCCAGGTCACCTGGCAGCGTGGCAGGGATGGCTGAGCTGCCATCCCAGCTGAAAATGGATACAAAGCAAAGGTGGGGAGAGCTGGTCCCCTTCCTGTGGGAAGTGGTGTGCAAAGCTTCCTCTGCAAGACTGTTAACTGCCTTTGCTTCCTTAGCAAGCTGGCTTGCCTTAGAGGTGGCCTGTTGATGACCTGAGCTGAGGTGTGGGATCGCTTCTCTGTAGGTGTGCTGGCTGCTGGTGAGATCTGCTGTAATTGGAGACTTGGCAATTAACTGTGAACACACGTGCTGACAGGCTGGTCCTATGGATGCAAGCCAGGGCGCAGGGGTGGGAGGATGCTCTCCTGGGCAGTGCAGGCATGGAGGTCCCCTTTGCTGGTCCCTGCCAGACACTGGGACCCTGGAGGTGGAACCAGTGCTCTTCTACCTTGCACCAAGGAGGCTTCAGATACATTATTGATTAGAAACGGGAGCACATCCCTGCAGGGCAGCCTGCCAGTTGCCTTCAGAGCAGTTGGCTGGAAGCCAGCCCGTTACTCCATGCTTATTCTCAGTGGGTCAGCAGTCCCCCTCTTGGGAAGTCGTGGCTGAGAGGTTGTGGCAGAGCATATCGCATCTCCTCTGATTTTGCAGCACTCTCCACAAGGTAAGATTTTAATTAGCCCCAGTAGATGATGATGTTGTAGTAGTGAACCAAAGGGTGGAGGCTGTGTTGGCCTCATTTCCTTTCTGTGCTGCTGCTGGTCCTGTTGGTGACCTTTGCTGTGTTGGCTGTTTGTCTACAAACCTGCAAAGCTCATCTGATAACATTGTTGTCATCATTGGAAGAGCAGCAGATGTTAGAATTAAATTTAAACTGCAACCATAGCCTCCGTGAGTAGCTGCAAAGCGTTGTTGTGGTCATATTGCTCACTTGTACCTTTTTTAAACCTTTCATTTTGGCTTCTCTCTCTTGCTGAGAGTCAAGAATGCCGCACTATACATGGGAGACAGCTGTCGGAGAGGGATGAAGCTGTTCTTTGTGCAGAGGTTGCCTCAGCAGCATCCCTGCTGATGAGACTAGACATGGGGGAAAGGCATGATGGAGAGGAGTGGTACTTTGAGGAGCCTGCCTTGAAATTGAAACCTTTTGAGGGATGCCCTGGGTGATTTCCAGGCCTTCTTACAACTGCTGTAAGTTGCAATTGCCTCTGCTGCAGGGAAAACCCCTAACTTGAAAGGACCTGCCTGGATAGTCCTTACCTCTCCTGCAGCCCCCTGGGCACAGACTGGTTGTGGGAAACACCCTCATCACAGTGTAATATATCTTTTTTTCTCATGCTTGAAGAAGAGGTTTACCACCAAACCCAGTTTGCAGCCTTACTGGTGGCATATCATCTCTGTTGCCTGATCTGAGATGCACTGGAGGTGCTGGATTTCCAGGTGATCTTAAACATCTTCCAGCCCCACAGATCACCGATGGTGGCTGAAAACCCTGGCTGGCTGGAGAGGCCTTTCTTGGGTGTCCCCTTCCAGCACCCAGGCAGGGCAGCAACAGGAGAGATCAGCCAGGACAAAATAAAACTTAGGAAAATAGTTGTTGAGGGCTATGTGGTATGGTAGAGACAAAGCTGCCCCTGGTCTGCCAGAGGCAGGGCTGGGAACAGGGAGAGCAAGGCAGGGGCTGTCTCCTCTATGGCTCTGCCAGAGAAGGGAAAACCTGCACAACTGCTCCTTTTTTCCTTTTCCTTTTCCTCCTTTTTCCTTTCCTTCCCATTTTTGAAACAGCTTGAGTCAGCTATTTAATGGGAGATAAACCAAGGCAGAGCATGACCTGGCATCTTCCCAGGGATGCACTCGCTGCATACCTTCACTTGGCTGGACCTGAGCCCTCCCTTAATACATCCTCCTCCCTTTCTCTCCCTTTCCTGGCCTGCAGGATTCCTACAGAAAGCAGGTTGTCATTGATGGAGAGACCTGCTTGTTAGACATCTTGGATACTGCAGGGCAAGAGGAGTATAGTGCCATGAGAGACCAGTACATGAGAACCGGGGAAGGATTCCTCTGTGTCTTCGCCATCAACAACACAAAGTCCTTTGAAGATATTCACCAGTACAGGTCAGTATCCTGGGAAGGGCCCCTTTCTTCTTGCCCTGTGCGAAGGGGAGGCCTTGCTGCTGCACCCTTCTGCCCTCCCTTTTAGATCAGGCCCTGCAGTGGAAGCACTGGCTTCCAGCAAATAGAATTAGCTCAAGTGGCCATTCCCCAGGGAAGAGTTGGAGCAGACGGCTAATGTCAGTGACTCCAATAAAACCCATCTGAAGGGATTGCTTGTGGCCTTTGGGCCTCGGTAATGTAATGTTTAAGTGTTTATGGTGACTAAAGAGAGAGCTGATCCTCTATGACCCAACTCCCTCCCCTCCCTAAGTAATGGAATTGCTTTGTTAGTTCAATTGATCTCAGCAACTTCTGCTGGGGCCGGGAGCTAGGAAAGGAGGCTGGAAAGGCCAGGGGGGGCTGCTTCCCTGTCTGGGAGCTGTTGCAGAGAGACTGCAGTCTGCTGGCTGCATGCCCGTGGGGAGAGGCAGTCCTGGCCTCTTGGAGCTTGGTTTCAACCAGGGCAAAGATGGGGCAGAGTAAGAGCCCTGGCAAGGTGACTTGCCCGAGAGGATGTACTGGAGGGACAGTGGCAGAAAAGGGACCCCATCCTGGCATGATCCTGCTTTGGCTGCACCCAGGTTATCCATCCCACATTTCCCCCCTGCTGCCATCATCCCTGTGGATCTGGAGAGCCAAGGAGATGATATAAATGCAGCAGGAGTCTTCCCTGGTTACCCAGATGTTAGCTTAGGGAGCAATCACTCTGCTTTATGTCCTTTTTTTGAGGCTTGGCTGTGATGGGAGGCACTTGCAGAGAATGCAAGAGATGGCTCTGCCTGTCCCCACTCTGTCCACTGCCCACCAAGGAGTCACGTACCCCAGTCTCTCATCATAAACTCGGATCACAGATAATCCTGTAGCTCCAAGCACAGAGACAGCCCTTCCTTGCTCTGTAGTCAGAGGCGCTGCCCTGAGCTGTTGAGATCTCTCAGTCTTTGGCTAGCAGTGTAATAACTATACAGTTGGACTAATTTGGCTTGTTTTAGCTGAGCCAGAGGACAAAGGATGGGATTTTCCTAAAGCACCTGAGGGATTCAACAGCATTCATCCTTGTGCTGGGGGCTGGTGCCTGTGAATCATGCACAGGATGGCTTGATTTCAAGCCCTGGTTTTAATCATGATGTAAATCACTGGCTTTCATCTCGTTTTGCCTGTGCTCTTTGTGTTTGCACTTTTAAAATAACGTTCCCCAGAGAAATGCTGGCTCTCCCTGGTTACTAATCATTAGGAGGTATCTCTTTTCAGCTAAGTGTAGCCTATGCACTAAATTTAGTACTTGTTTGCTGATCAGGATGTTACATGGAACATTTAAGTGGCTTTATGGCGTATCATACATATAGTCAGACTTCATTTCTATGTTCTACTAGATTAAAAAAAGATGACTGATTTTTTTATGTGTGTGTGTGAGATACATGTTCAGCTGCTTTTGGATAGAAATTTGAATTCAATTAAAATGCAGAAATCAGCATTTTAATAATGCTTTTTTTAGTTAAAGAAAACCATGTTAAATGTTCTGGATGCATGAGCAAGAAAAAAGAAAAAGCTGGTTTGCATCTGATGCTAAATGATTTATTAAGCAAAGGAAGTTATCATCTATCAGGAGGGAATTGAATGGATTGCTTATAGCCATGATGGCCTTTAAGAGTTTTAGAAGTGGTAAATCTCATCCTTGCCTACCTAGTTTTAAATCTGAGGTTAGAATGAAGAAGCAAGCATTACAGCTTTTTTGCTTCCCAATTGGTTTCTCAACTTTGAGTGACTTGAACTAAACTGAAAAGGAAGCAAATACTGCCCATGCATCTGCAGAAAAGGTTACAGCTGCCAAAAGCTAGTTCATCAGCTCAGCAAATTCTGGATGCAAGTGATTTTTTTTTTAAAAATCCCCATTAAGGGGGATTACTTGATCTAAAATGTTGGAAACAACACAGGTAACTGCTTGAGTATTCCTATTTATTTAGCTTAAACTATCTGAAGTTCATGTCTTAATATAGATTGTAATAATTTCAAGTTGTGTTTTGTAAACAGTTGCATTTAAAGAGCAGAGGTATGTTTAGTTTTTGTTTCCAAAAGTGCCCTAGCTATTTTGCTGTTTACTCACTTATATGCTGTGGTAATTTATGTTCTCCTGAAAGCCCAACATAAGGTGCTTGGCAGGAATGAAGCATAGCTATTAATTCTTGATGAAGAAGCTGGTGGGGAGTGTCCTGGAGCTTCCCTCTGAGGCCTTTTCTCCCTTCACTTTGGCACCTCTTACTCTTGCAGGGAGCAAATCAAGAGGGTGAAAGACTCAGATGATGTTCCTATGGTACTGGTGGGAAATAAATGTGACCTACCAGCCCGGACAGTGGAGACCCGGCAAGCACAGGACCTGTCCCGAAGTTACGGGATCCCCTACATAGAAACGTCTGCCAAAACCAGACAGGTAGGAGGAGAGTTTTAAAGAAAATCTTCTTTTTCTTCTCTTTTCTCCAGTGCTGTCCAGGAGAGGCAGGAATGGGCAGAAACCACGTCGCAGGGTGCAAGGGCTGGGGTTAGTTGCTTCCTCAAGGCTAAATGTTGAATAAGGACATTCCCTCCACTGTCTGTGCTTGTGCCTCCAATCCAGAGAAGAGAATAATTCATGCTCTGGCATGATGCCTTTTCAGGGCTTTCTCCAAGGCTCTAGAATAACCTATGTAGTCACTGCAGGTCAGCTAAGCTCAGGGGACTTGGCTAAACTCATCCATGGTCTGTTTTGGCAGACCTGCAGGCAGAATATACCAGTGCTGAAAGGACCATGTGGGGCTCCCAGAGCACAAGAGTGGAAATGGAGCAGCTGATACCTTTAATGGTCTACTGGTGGTGTTTCTCTTAGGTGGTAGAGCTCATTCAAGCTGCTGAAATCTGATGAATTTCAAGTACTTAAGAGCTCCTTGGTCTTATGGTTGTTCATTCAATCTCGCTCTCTGGGGGACACACTAAGATCCCTGTTAGTCTTTTCCACTTGGTTTTGTGCCTTTAGCTCTGCAATCTTCACTGCTCAAAGACAGCACCAGGGACACCTATTTGGGGAGCAGAGCCCTCTCTTTTCTCCACTCTCCCCTCTTAAAGTGGGCAGTTGCTTCAAGCGATGCTTTTCTTCCAGGGCGTTGAAGATGCCTTCTATACCTTGGTGCGGGAGATCCGTCAGCATAAGCTGCGCAAGCTGAATCCCCCAGATGAGAGCGGCCCTGGCTGCATGAACTGTAAATGTGTGATATCGTGACTACGGTGAGTTTTGGAAGCAGGAGTTGGGGTGCTGTGGGGGTATATTAGAAGCAGGGCAGGAGGTGACTGCAGATGTACGCATCTGCGAACAAATGCAGCAGAAACAACTGCAGCAACAGGTATTTTTTAATGAAACACCTTTTTGACTGAAATAGCATTTTTCTGTCAAAACATAGGTAAGTCAAAATTCCCGCTTTCCCGAGGAAGTGTGTAGGAGGAAACGGCTGTTTATTTTTGCCCCTCGTTTTGTGGAACAACATTCTACAGAACTGAATTAAGAAAATAGGTGTTTTGTCATGCTTTCCCTGGGAAAGCTTCTTCCCATGCTACCCCTCTGAAAGAGGAGTTAGACTGGTGTTGAAGGTATGCGGCTCACTACGCATTCACCAGACTGGCCCTAGAAGAGTTCAGATGAAGAGCTGGGTGAGCACTTTACCCACTAATGCACTCATGTAAATTGCCTTGTCCTAAAGTTTCAGAGCAGACCTATCTCACTGTGAAAGTCCTGTGTTCTTCAGAAGAGTTTTCCCCATTAGATATATCCCCTGGGATATTCGGAACTGATGCAATGTTGAGAGTTAGCCATAAGGGGAATATTTTGCTGGAGCCAGAAACAGTGTTTTTCAGATTGTCCATGTTCACTTGCCTGTTTTTCTGCTTTTTCTGTCCTTGGTTTTGTGTGTGTTTGTGGGGTTTTTGGTTTGTTTTTGTTTTTATTTGTTGGGTTTTTTTGTTTGGTTGTTTTTTTAAATGATGAGTTTATTTAAATCATTGCAATCCTGATAGATAGGAGGGAGAGCTCCTATCAATGTCCCTGCATGAGCTGGGTGGCCTTAAGCCAAACACCTGGGAACATCTGGGTGTAACCAGCTCCTTCCCTTGGCAGAAATGGAGAGAGAGGCAATTGGGGATGAGTGCACCGGGGAGATGTACGTCTGAGGACATCTGGGACTGGGGTGTGGGAGAAAAACCTGCATGAACATTGCCCTTAATGTCTTTTGGGGAGTCTCCCAAGCACCTGGACTGGCCCTTCACCCCTTTACACAACTGCTGGAGTCCTAAAGAGAAGTGTGTTGTGTCCAGAGATGGTGCTAAGAGGGTCTCACTGAAGGTGGAGGTGGGCAGCTGGTTTTCCTCTGTTGCTTTTTGAGCCAAAGGCTGTGAGCACAGCTGATGTGTTCCCTGAAAACAAACAAACACAAAATAAAACAAAATGCTGGCAGTGTTTTCTTCCTATAAGGAAAAAAAAAAAGTCAACCCACCACCCCTCTGCTCCCAGCCAATGCACCCAATGTCTCCTGGGGACTGAGCTGAATGCTGTGCCCAAGCACATTTACCACTGCTAAGGGGGGTTTTCCAGATGTTCGGGTCCTCCAGATGTTCAGGAATGTTTCCTCCGGATGAGGATGTGAGCTCAGGGCTTGTTTCCTGCTCTGGCTCACAGCTGATGGCATGGGCTCAGCAGACACTGCTGCTCCCTGACACTGAGACTGCCAGGAGCCCAGTCCCTGTCACAGCTCGCTGGCCAGCACTGGCATGGGCACTGCCTTCAAAAAGAGGGGCAAGAAGGGGGATGGCAAGGAGTCTCTTGGAAACGCTCTGCTCTGTTAAGAGTGCATGCCCTGTGAGTTGCCCACATCTTTTTCTGCTCATGCAGAATCTGGAAACCAGACATGCTAGCTATTCTAGCTGCAGTGGCCAAGAGCAGAGAGGGGAGAACATCAGGGCAAAAAGGAAAAGCAAGGCAAGGGTTTTGGGGAGAATGGTGGGTGTGTGGTCAGGGAGCCAGGGAGATCGGCTGCATTTACCCTGGACTCACTTTGTGGTTCCCATCATCCCTGGAGGTGGGAGAAGGATCTCACCAAACAGTGCCCCTTCTCACAACAAGGTCTGGGCAGAAGCAGAGGCTCACCCATCGCTCCACAGACCATTTGCTTGTTCCCTTCAGCACACATGCAGATGCTTTGCTGAGCCACGTCCAGACCTCCAAGACCTGTGTAGCCCTTTATTTTCCCTCTGTGGGCACTAGCAAGGTCATCCTGAAACGTGATGGGTGGGTAATGGAAACAGCCCCTGCTGGTTCTGACAGTGAATGGGTGCTAATGAGTGTCCTGTTCTGGTTTCAGCTGACTGGACTGTGTCTTGGAGTGGTTCCCACTGTGCAGAGCACAAGGAAAGAGGTGAAGCAAAGGAAGAAGCAAACGGATTCAGAGGAGGAGTATAGTCGGAGGTGGAGAGGAAGAGGAGGACAGGGGGAGCATGAGCACCTCCAAGGACTATCTTGCACTTCACCCAAGCCTGCGGCAAACAACCTTTTTTTCTTTTTTTCTTTGTCTGTCCCCTCCTTCTTTGGCCTCCTCCCACCCCAGCAACTGTACAAAGCCACAGATTGAATCACAGTAAATTATTATTTGATGGTCTCAACAAACTGTCTCGATGGCTGTCTCCTCCTTCCAGAGGGTGCTGCTGCTGGTGCTCCGGGAGGATCACTGGTGGGATGGTTGGGAGGGAAGGGTGCTGAGATTTGCTCTCCGGGGACCAAGGTCATGCTGTAGCCCGTGAAGATGATCAGGGTGGGGTATCCTTCAGGGAAAGAGCTGTCTTTGCCTCTGGCAAGTTGTCATCATATCCCTGTGTCCCCCCCACCCCACCTGACAATGACTACCCCAAGTTTTGGTGGGGTGGAAGTGCAACCAGTCCAAGCCTATTCTCAGTATTCCCCTGGGTGCTTTGCCTTCAACCTCGTCCATGTGGGATTTTTTTATGGCCTCAGATGTGATGCCTGGAAGACAAGAAGGACTGAGGAAATCTGAGAGCTGGGTTCACCTCAGCTGGTGCCAGTTTGTTGCTTCCCTGATTTTTTTTCCAGGCAGCTGTTTCTGGCACAGCACTTCCCAAATGTTTATGTGCTTCAGATGTAGAATTAGGCCTTTATGCACCCCTCTAGCACCTAGCTAATGCTAACACCTGCATAGCACATATACCTTGGACTGTTTGAGCCTGTTAGCAGTGTATAATGGTATGGAAATCCTTGCCTGCCCTGTGCACAGCTTAGTTACTGGTGAGCATGTAGCAGAAGGGCTCTCCTGCACTGCAGACAGCTGTCTGGCTGCTCAACAACTAAGACTAAAGGATTCAGACTTCCAGTTCTTGGGTTTAGAGTGGGTAAGATTGTTTTGAATAAGGGATAATCTGTTGGGAAGCCCATCTTTGCTCAGCCCTGGTCCTTTGGGATTTTTGCCTGGGGTCTGACCAGCTTCTCCCACATGCCTTGCATTTGCACAGAGCCAAGATGAGGCATTGTGCTCACTGCAGCTGAGTGGCTCGGTGCTCACTGCCTTTCCCTCTCCCAGGATATTGCACAGCTATTGTAGCTGGCATCCAGAATTAAGAGCATCAAAGGGGGAAGGTGATCCAGCTGAGTACAGCAGGGAGCCGTTCTGCATGGACCAGCACAGGCCTGAAGGGGAGCCAGGTTCGGCAGCCAAAGCTGGCAGGGGTTGGGAGCAGCAAGGGCAGCATGTGAGTCACCTGCCTCAGATGGCAAAACCAGTACAGAAACTCTGGTCACCACTAGCACAAAGCCACAGCCCACCCAGGGGTTCCCAGCATCCATGTGGGCAGCCCCCTGTCCCATCCCTCGTCCTCCATGATGCCAGGCAGCAGCAGCATTACTGCTTTGAGTTGCTGCCTTCGTTTTTGGCCTGGGCAAGAGAGGACTTGTGCTAACGGCTTGCTTTTTGTACATGCCTGCTCCAACCTGCTGTGAGGCACAGCCCCCACCCTGGCTGCAGCTGCCTGGCACCCAGTTCCTGCAGGAGAAGGGCTGGTCCCAGCTTGAGTGGGAGAGGTTACCCGAGGGAAGAGCTGCCCTGCCTTTAGCTGCGTGTGCTGTTTGCAGCAGAGCCTGTCCACATGCTGGAGGTGTGCTGAAGATGCTGAGTCTGGTGTTACATGGTAGAGCTGGACTTCCACTAAACCTCCCAAAATATGTTGTTTCAACTGTGAAGCCTGGAAGCACAGGTTTTATTCCTGAGTTGGCTGCTTGTGTGCAACAGCAGGCAGGGCAGCAGACAGGACTACTTTGTCCTTCTAGAAGATGACTAAAAGCCTTAAGAGTTAGTCAGTGTGTTGATGGGGGCCTTTGCTTGGTGATTTTTCTGCACTTACAAACCTGGTTCTCTTGCTCTGTAATAGAGCTTATCCCATCCTTCACCAGGCCCTTGGTGAAGGATGGGATAGCTCTATCTGATAGAAGTCTTCAGTTGAGAAGTAACACTGCGTGTGGGGCTCTCTCAAGGACTGGTCTCTGGATGGCTCTAACCACTGAGAGTATCTTCTCATTTCTGGTTGGGAGTCAGAAGACACAGTCAAGGACCAGGAGCCATGGTCAAGCAAGCTGAGGAGCTCTGGGGAGCACCAGGGGTGAGGTGTCTTCACAGGCACCAGCTGCAGTTGCAAGAGCCTGGCACATCTTGGTGAGGGTATGCTAGAGCAGCACTGGCCAGCATACACTTCAGCACTTTGGTCAGGAGCAGGAAGCCGAAGTACGAGCATGTCTGTTTCAGAGAGGTTTCTGCACCCCTCAGGGTGAGGTTTTCCAGCCTGCTCATGAAAGATCTGGGTCTGGTCATTATTGTGTCTTGTTCAAATGTCTTCTAGTAGCAAAATGCTGTTGCTTCCTTGGGCCACTTGTCATGGCTGTTGCACAGAAGGGTGCTGAAGATGAGCTGTTTCAGCAGTCAGTGTCTGTGTTTAGCAGCACACCATCAGGCCCCAGACAGGCTTTTCTTCCTGGTGGAAGTGTCCAGTTGAAACTTCACAGCTTTGATCTATTGTACACTTCAAGTGGTTCCAGATATTGACAGTCTCTTTTCTGGGGTGGCTGCTTATAGTCCTATTTTATGTATGGCTAAGGCAGACATAGATGTGCTACGAGTCATTAGGGTTCTGCAAATGGACCTAAAAGTTCTTCGGGAGTGAGGGTACAGCTTCGTCTCAGTGCAGGTGGCAGGACAGTGCTACAACAGGACAGCACTTAAGAAATTTGGTAGGTGAGTAGGAGCTGGAACTGGAGATTGCTAGCATCTTAGGAGATGTGGCTGAATAGGTGGTGGCCCAAGGCTGGCAGTTTGCAGACCAATCTCATTCCTTTTGTGGGTTGCACCCAGCAGAAGTGAGGCAGCCAGGACCCTTTGTCAAACAGTGCTGGTCAGTAACACGGCCATCTCAGGAGCTGGAAGCACCATTGGTTAGCTTTTTACTGCAGTAAGATCACAAGGAACCCACAACTCAGGTTAATGTTCAAGTCCATGCTGAAAGTTGGAGGTAGGCTGGGAGCAAAAGGAGGTGCTAAAAGCTTGACACCACAGCTTGAAATGATGTATTAATTGTGTATTAATGTAGTATTGCATCTTTGTTCTAGGAGGCTGGCTTCAGGAGAATTACAACATATCTTCCAGGCACAGAGTATCAGCTCTGATCTGATCTTTGAGATTAGCAAAAAAGAGATCGTATCACTTCTCTCAGGTGGATCTGTTACTTTAGACTTGGCATTTTCACTTGCTGACTTGGTGCTGGTAATTTTGGTACAGGATAGCAAACTGCTTGTCATGACAGGCAGGATGTCATTACGACTTCATTATGTGTTCCCTGCTTGCTAGCTGAACTTCTGGAGTCTGAAAGTGGTATCAGGCTTACAGTTTCATTAGAGCGAATGTAGGTCTGGAGAAGGAATTGCTGGGTTTGGAGTAGATTTAGTTGACTTTCCCAATTGTTATTTAAGGTGCATTTGTTCTAGAAGTACCTGAACTGGAAGATGTGTTTTTCAGATAGTGCAATCATTTTCCTTATGACAAAGAGTTTGTTGCCCATCTCAGTCCTGCTTCTGTGGCATAAGCTTGCCTAAGCAGAACGTGCAGTTATTCTGAAGAACTGCTCCAGCTGCATAGCTGGAAGCTGCAGAAGGCCATGAAGGTAAGCTTTTTACTATTTTTGGGCACATCAGCTCATGTTTGGCTGCCATGATCTCTTCAGCTGGTCATGGCAAGGCTGGACTGTGCCGTGGGTCTCAGGCAAGTGTGAACACCACCACTGAGAAGGCATCAGGCAACATCATACTGATTATCTGTTGATGCTGCATCTCCTGTGATGGAGGAGTGCCAGCTTTGAACCTGTACTTAAATGACAGAATAGCTGAAGAGGTCTGGTCTGCTTTGGGCTGGTCAGGTCCTTGGAACTGATGCATAAGCTTTTCTCTCCCACATCTTTCAAGTGCCCCACACCCTGTTACAGAGGGGTTGGGACTCCAGAGACATCACAGCTGAGTCAACTGACAAAATTGCTTACAAGTTCTTAAAGATGCTGATTAGCTGCTGGAACAGATCTCATGCCTTTGGTCTGTGAGGGCTTTCACAGAAGCATTTTCCTAAGCTAGCAGAGATGATGCCTCCAAAATAGACGAGCACATGGTGCTTGCTGAAGGCTTTGGCAAACATGTGGCTTAAATTTGCAGGAGTTGGCAGCAATGACTCATTGCTGGAGAGAGACCTGAGAGGCAAGGCAGGGGCAGCTGAATGAAAGGCTGAGTTTTACAGAGCAGCTCTGGGTAAATGCTGGCCTCATCCTCCTCACTTGCAGTGTGGTTGGGTAAGCAGGAGCAGACCAGGTTTCTCTTCTGGGCTACAGTCCAGTCCACTCCTGCAGACCTTTCTAGCCCAAGCAGTACTGCTGTATCACTTCTCCTTGTCTTCACCAGGAGCCATAAAGGTAAGCAAAGCCACCCAAGAACCAGCTTTCCCAAGCAACCACCTGCCTGTGTGAGCTGCAGGCTTAGATACCCAAAGAGCAGGGCTCTGGCATGGTGCTGGACTTGAGTGGCCTCCAAGGCACCAGATTGGCCCAGGCTCTTAATGGGGTGGTTGGAAGCAGGGGCTTGTGGTATCGCATCCCATCTATTCACAGGTACCTCACACCAGTTTTGGAGCAAGGACCTTTCTCTGTGTCTTAGGATGAGCCTGTTTTTACTATGTGGAAGAACAGGCTTTAGGGATGCCAGTCCCTTGGACTCATGCCTTTGTGTGTGCCTTCAAAGCCATGTCCATCTTGGGCTTTTTTATAACTGCTGTCAGTGAGTAGGGATGCTTGCAGGGTGGGACGAGCTACTGTCTTCTAGTGGGATGTTGGCCGAATTGTTTCAGCTTTGGTTTGCTTATGTCCTGCTCTGTCGTGCCCACGTCCTGTTAGATGAGCATGATTGCCCTGCTGCCAGGAGGATGCTGGTATATGCCCTGTGGGCTTCCTCAGCTGCTGAGGTTGTAGGATTTGGGAGATGGTTTGGGAAGGAGTCAGACCTGTGTCTTTCAGCTCCCAGGCTGTTACTTTCTCTGTACTCTGGTATAAACCCCATGATATGCTGTAGGGAGGGGGTGGCATTGCTCAGAGGATGGTGTGACAGCAAACATCCTGGCCACCAGCAACTGGTGGGAACTGGGACAGGCAGATGGGGCTGGCCCCATGCGCAGCTTCTTTCCCCCTAGGGCAGGTGAGCTTTGCTTTCTCTGTGGGTTGAGTACAGGGTCTGTGGTTTAGCAGAGCCAAGGTATCAGCCCCAGCCAAGGCTGCTGGGGGCTGGATTCCCTATGCTCTCCATGCCCTTGCTCTGCTCCCCAACTCCCACCACTGCTGCCACAGCCCCTGTGCAGCATGTGAGGAGCACATGAGCAGGACACAACTAGCACAGCAGCATGCGAACATCAGGGGACCAGCACAATAGGTGAAGAGGAGGAAGATTCCCAGGCCCAGCCAACCTCCTGCTCTGCCATTGCCAAACAGGCTGGAGTGCAAAGCTCCCAGACACAGCACACCCATCTCTCTCCTTGTGCTGCAACCTGGGACACCGACTAAACCAGCCCTAAGCCTTGCTCCCTCCTTCTCCTTGGCTCTGCTCCAGGCTCCACTTAACATCAATTATTCAGTGCCGAGCTGCTGATGTATTGCAGAGGCATGCAGCAGGGTTGATGAGCTCTTAGCGGTTGTGGGTGGTGGGTGGGCAGGGAAGATGGAGAGCGCAGCCGTGGCTCAGCAGAGAGCCAGCGAATGACAGGGTGAGACGTGGCAGCCTGCTTTTCCCAGCTTCTGGTGCTGCTGGTCTGGCTGAGCCAGGAGGGACAGGAGCTGGAGGGGCCTGCCAGGGCAGCAGCGCAAAGTGCAGCCTGCAGGGCTTGTGGATCTGTGTTGGAGTCGTTTCTGGGCAGGGACGAGCTTTGGGAGCCAGAGAGTTGGTGCTAAGAGTTGTCGCAAAGCCATGACAAGAGCAATGGCTCCACCAGGGAAAGGACGGATTTAAGAGGAATATTGGCAAATGCCAAGTGTGGAAGGAGAAGCAGCGGGAGGACCAGTCCCTCGCTGACAAGTAGCAGCCTCAAGACTTTCCACAAAGTTCATTTGCCTGTGGTCCCAGTGCTGTACAGCAAATGGGTATTGGTAAGCATGGATTTGCGACTACACAGCTGTCCTCTTGGTCCCCTGGGAGCAGCACCCAGGCCCAGGGGGCATAGGAGGGGGTAAAGGGTGCTACTTGACTGGTGCAGGGGCCATCTCTACTCCTCTCCCCTCTGGGGACACCAGCACCTGCACCACCTGTGCTGGAACCTTCCTGCAGAAGGAGAGCACTGCTGGTGACCTGCTGCTCCTGGCACCAGCTGGACACCAGGTATTTAGCCTAGGCTGGACAGCAGACATTGCTTGTATCTGCCCTGGGACCCATCCTGAGGTCTTTTACTTCTCTGGTAATGGACGAAAGTCCTCGGCTTACCTGGTGGGCAAGTCCCAGGGGTGGCCTCCCCCTGAGAAGGACTCCCTGGGTGGGTGCTTGGCACATCCTCCAGGAGCTAAGCCCCAAACCCCTACCTAGGACCCCTGTCCACCACCCATTCAAGGCTGGGTACTGCTGTGGCTCCTGCATTAGCCAGAAGGATGCTGCCAGGGCAGAGCCTGCAGCAGTAGGGTGAGAGCACCTTGCCACAGCCACAGCCAGGAGGCCACGACTGGGTACGTGCATGGTGTGCAGGGGCCAAGGATGCCAGTAAGCAATGTCGACTTAATTTTTTTCAATGTCCAAGTGAACTGAAGCTGTTTCAGAGAGGAACAGGACTCTGCCTTTCACATCCTTGAAACTCCACACGACTCACCTTCCCTAGGGGGAAACTCTGCCCTTCTGGACACTTCTGCTCCCTCCCTGGGGGCATAGAGCTGAAGCTGTCCCAGCGGCTGGATAAATGCCATATCCTAAACCCTGTGGTGCCTGTAACGTAGGTAACCACTGCAGCTGTTCAAACCCAGTCCCAAATGGCTGTTTTCTCTGTGCTGCCTGAAAGTTAACAGGTTCACCAGGGCTGTTGTCTGGGAGGTGACACGAAGCAGCTTGTGTACCTGGGCTGCTTGCAGGCACCTGGAAACAAAGGATGAGATTTGCTTCACTCCAGCCAATGTATGTCCCATCTGTGCTCATGGTGGAGTATCCCTGGGCTGGTATCCAGCATGAAATGATAGGGGAAATGTGGCGAGAGCTGCATCCTCACTGCACTGCTGCTCCGCTTTGGTTCTTACTGGTGCTGGCCTTTGGTGTTTTTTGTTGTTTTTTTTTTTTTTTTTTTCCCACAGGGTTGCAGACCAGGTTTCAACCAATTAGTATAAATGAGCTAACAAGGACACTGGAGAACAAGGTAGGAGCTTTTTCTTCTTGTCTGGCCTCTTTTCAGTGAGGCAGAGCACTGCTAGAAGCAAGAATAGCAGCCTACAGCACCCACCAGGTGATGCACAGGGATGCCACATTTCCTGCACTGGCCTTAAATGCTAAGGTGGTTTTTAGCTAAACCTGGCCCCTCGATTTTGCTGTCAGTCTTTGTGCTCTCTGTGCTGCTCTGGTAGAGACAGATGACCCTGCACTTACTGGAACCACTATACCAAAATGGCAGCTTTCTCTTAGAGGAAACCAGAATACTGCCCAAATTTAACACCCCGAAGCCAACAGTACCATGGTCATCTTTGTACAGGAAGCACTGGCCACAAAATCTGGGGTGTGTCAGAGGTGCTGCTTACACCATTTTCAGCTGTGAGTGGCACCACCTTGCGCTCTCAGTGACCGGTGTAAGCATGACTCATTCCTGACCCGTGTAGTGCCTCAGTGAGTTGCACCCACCCGACCCACCATGCACAGAGCTGTGTCCACCTGCTTCCTGTCCCATCCAGCTGTCCTCACGCTGCCCATAGGCAGGAAAACAAACTCCAAACCCAAAATCTTGGCCAAAGAACAAAGCTGCAGTGAGGCTGCTGGCCACCAGCTCGGGGCAGGATGCTGCCCTTGGCTCAGTGAGCCAGGAGAGGACAGAAGTAAGCAGCAGTAATTTTGTTTCCACTGCTGCTGGGGATGCCTGGAGGAAGCCAGAGATGCAGCTGATGCACACCCTGTGAATCAAGCTAAAAGCCAGCAGAAGGCAACAGCAACATCTGTCACTGTAAGAAACCTCGTGGAGTCTGATTTTACGCTAAACTTCTTTAAATGTTACCATTACAACCATGTAAAATACAGCATCAAATACTCTGGACAGTCTATTTGGATCAGTATAAAAAGGAATGATTGACATCTTCTTTCCCCTAAAACTTACAAAAAAACCCCCAACAAAAACAAAACAAGAAAAAAAAAGTCACAGACATAGAAAATGTTTGCGGTTTTTTTGTTTGCTTGTTTTTTGTTTTGTTTTGGTTTTGTTTTTTTAAAAGTAATAATTATAATACATTAAAAAGTCACGGAGGAAGCGTTCCACGCTGTAAACAATAGCAATTAAAAAGAAAAGCAGATGGTAGCCATAC
The DNA here is from genome assembly GCF_036013445.1 of Caloenas nicobarica. Classification (NCBI taxonomy): domain Eukaryota; kingdom Metazoa; phylum Chordata; class Aves; order Columbiformes; family Columbidae; genus Caloenas; species Caloenas nicobarica. Next base: position 49,152,123 of record NC_088249.1, on the reverse strand, counting down.
TCTCAAAGTGCACCTCTGAGCCCTCGACCTCAATCACTGTCCCACACTGGAGCCAGTCCCCATGGCTCCCGCTGCCTGCTGGCACCATGGCCACTCAAAGTGCTGAATTACAAATTTAAAAAAAAAAAAAAAACAAACAACCCACAACGTTGGTCTTTAAAACTATATTGAGGACAGCGAGGTGGAAGCCATCCCAGGGCTGCGAGGGCAAGGACTAGGGGGGAGCCACTTTCCTGAATTTGCTCATGGTAAGAATGACTTTTGCTAAGGGCTGTTAGAGGAGGCTGGGGCAGGGGTGCAAGTGGCTTGGGCCACTCTCACCCTTCTTCCCTTCCTATTGCCTGCAAAAGAGCTGAGGCTGGGCCACGTCCTGCCCTACCCTGCTGCCACAGACCCGCCATGGCCGCACCTTCATCTGCAGCAAGAGGCAGAGAAGGAGAGGGGATTGGTCATCTCCTAGTAGATTATGCTTTGATATGCTGAAGTGACAGCATCCCTTTGAGGAAAGCAATGCACATTGCTGGCTCCTAGCCAGCTAGGGCTACTGTGCTCCCAGGAGCTCTTTGCAAATCTGCCTGCCTTCACGGGCTGCAGGTTGGAGAAGAGCTGCTTAGGTGGCACAGTGAGGAGCTCGGAGACCTTCCCAGCAAGAAGCACACTGATAGGAATGGGGACCCTTTGTCTCCCTGGTCCAAAGGTCACTGAAACCAGCTGGTGGCTTCCCCCAGGCTTGAAGGTGACCGAGGACCTTGCTGCTCTTTCTCCTAAGGGCTTGGAGGGCAGGAACCGCCCACGCCCCCCCCAATTCTTGTTGAACACCATGCACCAAACGCCATGCAACGAGTACTGTGCATCTGATTGCTCTCCAAAATTAGAGCAATCTACCTTTTAAAATGTGAATACTGCAAAACATCCCAGAAACATGCTGGGTGAGGAGCCTGGGCACACAGGCAAGACCATGTGCAAAAGCTGTGTGCCTTAGATGAGGGGGGAAAAGATGTTTCAGCTCTTGCATGTGTGAGCCAAATGCTCAGACACATTAGCAGGAGTTTTATGTGTGCTTCAAGGAGAGGACAGACTCACAAGCTAGAAAACCAAGCCAAGATGCTTGTTGCTTCCTGATGAGCTCCAGAGGCCAGTGGGCTGCTAGTGAAAGGTAATCATACCCATCCTGAAATACTGCCCAAGTATTTTAGCACACAAGTAGGTTTAACTACTGCATGGTTACTGAAAACAAAAAAAAAACCCACCACCCCCAAACCATACTCTAAATTAAAGCAAATTCAAGCACCGCTGTCCTAGAAAGGACTCGCGGTGTCTCAAAACACAAATACTGAACATTCATACAGCACTTCTCAAAGAACAACTCTTGAGTCCTCACAGCACCCCTGCGAGGTAGCTAATAGGGTTACCCCTGCTTTGCACAGGGAGAGGGGATGGGCAAGACTGGGGACTCAGCAGAAGATGGGGTCTCCGACAGAGAAAGGGTTGCAACAGAAGCTGAGGGTGCTGTGGTCTGGCTGGCTACATCCAAATAAAGATGGGGTGCTCCCTTCAATGCTCTCCTTGCTACTAATGTGAACCACCACATGTACACAAGGAAAAAACAACAACAAGAGCAAAAAAAACCCAACACAACAAAACCGACCAAAACTGATAAACCCCATAAAGTAATTTAGTGGAAGTTTTTTGTTGAGCTTCCAGGTAGGCTTTGGATCAAGTTATGTCACCAAAGCAGCTTATGAGATAAAAAAAAGTTTTCAAACAATCTTAGAACTTAAAGCAGCTTTTGCCCAGGGTCTCCATTGAAGGCATGGGAATCCCACCTGCAGTCCCACCTAATATGGCATCTGCAGCCACCCCTTCTGGCCAGCAAACACAGCACATCTCAACAAGTATATTTCCTGCTGCTTCCATTGATCTTTCTTCCTCATGAAGTCCCTTCACCTGTAGGGTTGAAGTAGATACTGGGAACAGGAGTTTGGACAAGCTCCTTCAGTGGGGTGAGCTGTCCCTGGGTCCCTGCAAACATCTGGCCAATGGTTTGGGCTGTGCAGCAGCAACAGCCTGGGATGTGGAGAAGCTGAACAGGCCAGCAGGACTTCGTGCATGAAGGGCAAGTGGGCATGTGGGAACCCATCAAGTTACCTCCTCAGCAGTGGGCTGTAGCAATTTGGTGCTCTACAGCATTGTCTTCCAAACCCCTGTGCCCAGGTTTCCTTTCTTGGTTGTTGATTTCTGGGTGGGCTAAACCAGAAGGGCTGAGATCAGATCTGCTCCGCTTCCCAAACTCCTATGCCATTTCCACTCATACTTAACTTGCTCAAAGTAAAAGTGGGTTTCAGTTTGGGCACCATGATGAGACACAATCACACCTCCAGCAGCTTGCTAGTGAAGGCAGGAGGCTTCCCAAGCCAGCAGCCTCTTTTCCTGGTCAGCCAAGAGAAAGGTGTCAAGCTCCCTTGCTGCCCTGGACTTGCAAGGGAAAGGCCACTCGGCCCAAGAGACCAGGCTCAACCTTCATCGTTGTCCTTGTCACCTTGAGAACTTGGGAAAGAACCACCCTGCTGATGCTCCTCCACCTGGGAGACACCCCTCCTACCCCCCGGACTTGTGCACAGCTGTTAAGCCTCCTATCTGGGACACCACCCACCACCGCAGCAGGAGCTGGGTGCAGCCAGGGACTGCTCTGTGGCATTGCATAGAGGAGGCAGCAGCTTGCCTGCACCCTGCCAGGACACCACGGCCCTGCCTGCAAATGCTGCTACCTATGACCACAGATCTGGGAAAAGAAATAAAGATCTACTGCTGCAAAGGCCTTTGAAAATGACACTGCTGGCTGCACTGATTGGGCATTTTAAAGAAAGGATTTCGGACTCCTACGCCTTGTGCCTGCTTCCATGGCCACAGGCACCAACGTCAGGCAAGAGCAGAAGAAAACACGCAACACATTCACCAGTTCTGCCTCTCCCCCCAACATGTGATGAGGCTTGGGGAGCTGTGAGGAACAAAAAAATGAAAACACTTTCCAATTTGTCCATAGGAAAGATGCAAACTCAATTTGCTGGTGCCTCCTGGCACTGGCGGCCACCGCTCCATCTCCTTGCATGGGGCTCGTACCAAAGCACAGCCCAACAGGCAAAGGCTGCTGTGCTGTCACCCCACCACAGCCCTGCTGAAGGAGGGGTCCTGAAAACAGGGTGAGAGTGCTGCTCCAGCACCTGGTTCTTCTGCCTTGCTCCCCTCCATCCCCACTAAAATGTCACTGATTTGGGCAGCTTTGCAAGGGGAGGAGAGTCTGAAAGAAAACTGTTCTCCGAGCGGGATTTGGCAACCTGTGGCAGTAATTTTGGTTTGGGGCTCAGGGGTGGCCATGCGGCTTTCACTGCATTTAATGGTTTCTGGAGGTGTTTTTTGGCATCTACCTCCTCTGGGTCCAGTGCAAGAGGTGTTGGCACAGAGGTGGCAGATAGGGGATATCCCGTCTCTGGCAGAGGGAATGCCACCTGCTTTCTGTTTGAGAAGTCCTGCTCTGTCGTGTGGGCCAGGTGGAGGGGAGTGGTGGTTTTGATAATGGTGTAGGGGCTGTTCCCCTCCACCACAGGGGATGGCACCCACTGGAAAGGGCACTCCTTGCCCAGCCCCACTGCCTCCGGCTCACTGCCAGATAAGACAGGCACACTGCCACCTGCCAGCCCATGCGTGGGCAGCACACCCAAGCCCTCTGGCCAGTGTGCTTTGCCGCTGGTGCTCCCTGGCTCACTTTGCTGCAGGCTGGCGAGCTCCCCCATGGATGCAGCTTTGGATGCCAAGCACTTCAAGTCCGTTTTGTCAGGCAGCACTGCTCTGCAGTGCTTCCTGGCTGTCTTCTCTCCACGCTCACTCTTGGGGGAGCTGTCGTGCTGCGACACGCTGGAGAGCAGCTGCAAGCTGCCCGGCTGAGGATGAGGGAGTGCATCGAGCGCTTTCTTTTTGCAGAGGGAAGATTCTTGTTCTCCTGCCGGCAGGGCAGTAGGATTTGGCTGCCATACCTCATGCTCTGTGGCAGAAAGCTCAGCAGTGCTCGAATCGGGAGGACTCAGAGTGTTTTGGAGATAGGAGTCTGGGGAGTCGTGCTTGCCTGGGGCGGTGAGGGAGACTGACTTGTGGTCCACCATGATGCAGCTGGTAGCGAGAAAAGGTTGTTCCGGGTGCAGGGCTGTGGGCATGAGGTGATGATGGGCCTGCATCTCACTTGTCTTCAGAAGTGATGGCAGCTGCCTGTCCCTGGTGGGCTCCATCCGACCCTCCTCTCCTGGTGGTCCCCCACCAGGAGGATGAAGGTGGCTGTCCATTGTTTCAGCTGCTTCACTGCCCTGAAGGGTGGGAGTCCTCACCTCTGCCGTTCCTCCCAGGACCCTGGGATCTCTGTGGGGATGGGGCTCCCTGTCCGGGGGATGCTCGCCCAGCCGGCCATTCTGGCCGTTGGCTGCTATGTTGCCCTTCACAGCTACTGGGTTGAGGGAGAGCTCCAGGCCCAGGGGTTTCCGTGGGAACTCCTCAGGCTTTGCTGCATTTGTAGCAGAGAAAACAAAATAAAACACAAACTGCGCATCAGTTCATGTTTGCATCCAGCATGCCCAAAGTACAGGGAAGACAGATGCTGCACCCAGCAGGTGCCAGCCCTTCTGGGCTGCCCCAGCTCCCAGACACACCAGAGGGATACTCTGGTCCCCAGGGTACATGAGTACCACTGGCTATTCCCATTGGGCTGCCTGCCTTCCCCTCTACCCACCTGGTGGAGGAAGGTCAAATTTCATCTTGTGCAGTTCAGTCATTGACATCTGCAGTTGCTCAATGACGGCATCATCTTCATACTGCAGGGAAGCGGCAATTTTCTCCTGCAGAAATTCCCGTAAATCTTCCAATGCCATCTTCAGCAAGCGCTCTGGGGGATGGTAGAAAGGAGTAACGACAACAGCACGGCCAAATTGCAGGCTAGCATGAGCGTGGGTTGCATTGCTTTGGTTTGATCTGGGATTCTGCTGCTGTTGTCAGTCTGGGGTGGGACAGCCTGAACATTTTTGCTCCTCTCCCACCTTCCCACTGTTACTCAGGGTTGTTGATACATTTACATATCTGTGCCACCTCTGGGCAGTAGCTCAGCAGTGGCAGGACAATGGTGGGGCTGAGACCTGTGCTGACCAGCATGAATGTTTTGGGCTATTTCTGGAATTTTTCATCAATACCTCAAGGAGGACGAAAAGCTCCATGAGACAGACCCCAAGCATCAGACTGAACAGCCACTGCTGGCAGCCTCCACTACCAGCCAGGGATGCCAACCTGCACCAGCCAGCAGGCAGAGATGCATGCAAAGGTGCTGACCCATGCCAGGGATGCAGGCAGGGACGGGATGCAGGCAGGGATGCCAATCTGCACCACACATTTCTCAGGGAAGAGAGACGATCTCACGGCCAGTCTGAAATTTCTGCCTGTCTGCCAGTTTCCCAGTCTTTGCAAACAGGATATTTGAAGATGTATTTCTGGATAGCCTGTTCTTCGTTCAGCTGAAGGAAGAGCAGGATGGCTGTTTGCAGAATTGAACACATGCAATCTGATAAACCCCACTGGCCCAAAGGGTCCCAGCACGCAACATAAGCACCACTCCTGTCTCAGATTAAAGACCTAACAGGGCGACAAAGCAAGACTGCTAGCTTATGGGAGCAGAGGGGTTCAAAGTCCCAAAGATCTCAAGGTAGAAACATCACTGCCTTAATGTTATGTAAGAAAATCAGGTTTTGGTCATTTTAGAAGTATATTAATGGATTTATTTCTCCCTCTACAGTCTTTTCAGTTGAACTTCCACATAGCGCTTTCCAGACAGATGGGTTGCTGTCTGTATTGCCCCTAACACCACACTGATAAAAGACGTGGGGTGCAGCATGCAGAAAGAGTAAGCTGGAAGCATTTCAGGTGGGGTTTGCTGTGCACCAAGTGCAGGATTTCAATCCCTGTGGCAACTCAGTTCCTCCCTCGAGCATCGACATGGGACTGTGCTTTTTGGGCCAGCACAGGGCACCGAGCAGGCTGGTGGTAGCCAGCAAGGCTTTCCAGATCAGCAGCATAAGAGTGGCCCAGGACAGTGCCAGCTCTGCCAGACAAGAAGCACTCTGCTGAGACCTTACTTTTGTGCAGTTTGAGGATGGTGTAAGCCATGGCTGTCAGCACCCGCTCTCCTTCCAGGATATAGATATCCCACAGCCGCAAGGTGAGAGTGAAGGGGGTCTGTTTCAAATACATAAAAAAACCCAGGTCGTTAGCACCACACTCATTAGCATTGATAGATGGGATGATGACGCAGAGGTTAGTAGCATCACTACATCCCCTTGCACCAAAACACACAACAGGGTAAGGCATTGGATTTCTAGGATTTGTCCATAACACAAAAAACTATTTTATTGTGTATGGTTTTGCCTTAAAGCTAACACCCTTGGGTGGCCATGAAAGTACTTAAAAGCAAATGCAGAAAAAGGAGAAACTTTCCACACAGACATGCTAGCACATGGATTCCCCCTACCCTGGATAGAGTATCATCATCTTTCAGCCTTGCAAGTGCACAAAACCACTCCTGTATCCATTGAAATTACCCAATCAGATGAAGGGCTATTTATGGGATAGGTCTGAAGGCCTGACAGTGTTCACTAAGCAGTGAAAAAATCACTTATTTTCTGTCTAGAGAAGGGGTCTTCCTTATACACAGTCTTATTTCTGTCTGCTAGAAAAACCTCTGCAAGAGGTTTTCACTTGCACTCAGACCCAATCTGACAAACAGGAGTGAACTGATATCCAAAATGATGGAGTAGCCCATCATTTCCCAGCAAAGATTTAAGGCATCTCACCAACACAGAAATACTAGTTCTACTGTGACGTTTAAGTTCAAATACGGGATGCTGCGCTTACTCTCCAGAGTTTGGCACAATTGGCTGTTGCAGGTCTTTTACCGCGTTACTGCAGTTAAAAGGATTTTGCATTTTATGCATTTTTTAGTGACGGACTGCAAAACAGCAAGTTCCCTCTCAAGGTGGAGAGGTCATTCACTGTTTTATAGGAGAGAGAGCAGCAGAAAATTGAGACTGGGGACACACAGATGTCCTAACTATTAGCAAGTCCAGATCTTGTGTTGTGTACAAGCACAGCTCTGCCCCTAAAAATAAAGCAGTGTTGGCTCAGAACTGGCAATTAGCTCTGGACAAATCAGGGTAATTTTCTCACACTTTCATGTGTCTCCAGTGCCCAGCCCGCTCCTTTGCCTGCAGCTTCTGCAGTGCTGTTTGTTCAAGTTTGTGCCTCCAGCTCTTCTTCTCCTCCCTATGTTGTTTCCAGAGCCAAAGTGAGGTTAATTGCCTTTGCAGCAGTGCCAGTGGAAAAGAGAAAGATCTCTCCTGACTTTGAAGCTTATACTGCTGCTGCTGAGCCATCTCCCAGTGACTACTTGTGATGAGGCAGCAGGAATTTGCTTGTCATCAGTGACATGCAGTTATTTTTAGCTTCTCCCTTATTAATTTTTCCCTTATGAGAGTGTGCATAATATTCCACCTTATAAAATATTAACACCTTCTTCAAATTATGATACTTTTTCAAGAAATGGGCAGATTAACTGTCCATGCAAGCAGCGGAGCAGCAAACAACCCACAGAGCATCCTCACCCGGTCAATGAAACACTGCAGGAACCACTTGGTCGTATAAATCCCCGTAGTCATCTGCTCCTTATCCTATGAGGAGACAACAAGGAGAGACAGGTGTTTCACCAGGCTGGCTGCTGGAGGTTCAAGCAACTTATAAGGCTTTTGGGGAGGTTGGCTGCTTGATTAATGCTGGGATGTGGGTGCCGGATCTGGCTGTGGTTTGTCTCCCAACAAACCCCCTGCTTTAAATACCAATGTTGAAGCCCTGCTCTGGCCCTTTGCCCAAAATATTCATTGAACCTGATTCTCAATGTGGCCAGACTTCAGCCACAACTTTGGAGAGAAATTTCTTGGACAAGCTCTTCTGGACTAATATCTACTCCAGGAACTCAAACCATGCCCTCCTTACAGACTACCATTTTTGTTTCCATAGCAATTCCCATGTGAGCCTCTCAAAGCATCACAAAAATTATTAAGCCCATGTATCCCATAGGTAAATCCAGACCTGCACAGCCAAGCCAGCTTTGGCAGCGCTACCTCATTTGCCTGTTATGGCTGCTGCAGGAGCAGGATGGCCTGACAGGCTAAGCAAAACTCTTAAAACCCTCGCCAACATCACCCTGACCTATCACTTTTCCATCGTTGTCTGGCACCCAGCATGGCACTCGCATACAGCTTTGCTTTTTCTAGCCTAGCTGATGGTGTGGCATGGCTGGTGCTGGGATGCATAGCGCCCCGCACATGCACAAAGTCGACATGACCACTGCTGCAAAGCCAGCAAAGCAGTGTAGATGGGAAGAGAAGGAAGCCCATGGGATTGATGGGAAGAGAAAGAAGCCCATGGGATCGATGGCCAGCTCTGGTCTTTGCTTTTGGCTGGTGCTGGGCACCTGCAAGCCTGGAGAGCCTTCGGGAGCCAGGAGGTACAAGCAGCTTTCAGAGAGTTACTCCCATCCTCCCTGTCCAGGTTTCGCTGCCCCCATGGCTATAATTAAGCGAAAACCGTCCTGGCTCTGTTTCACTTATAGGGCCAGGGCTGTCTTGTTTGCAACATAAAGCAAGAGCTGTTGCAGATGATGACAATATAAACAGCTTTTCCTGGAGCCAAGTCACTGAACCCCTTGGGAGCATAAGAAACATTCAGGAGTCTGGCCACTGAACACCAACTGTATACAGCAAATGCAAGGGGGGACAAAAAAAAAAAAAGGGAGCAGGTGTTGCAAAATAGTTGCCTAGACATTAGACTGCAGTTTATGTGTCCTGCAGATGCTCCTCCAGCCACCAAATGGGCTTATACCATCTGCTAGAGAGAAAAACAACAGGACATGGCCAAGCAACAAAACACACAGCAAATCTTAGATGCCGCCTGTCTTTAAAAACCAGTAAAACTGTTAATGCAAGCACTTGGGGCTAATAATTATCGAATTAAGACTACAGACAGTCCAGCATCACCCTTCAGGCTTTGCAGGTGGTATAAGACTACAGCTCAGTCTTGCTGCCGTATACAACAGCTCTGTTTGCTGCAGGCTCGCGGCCTTTCTGCCTGGCTTTCCTAAGGAAGCCTTTAGATTTTAGGAGCCCTACACTTACGATGACCACCAAGCAAATGATAACCATTCACCTCAGCAAGATTCCAGCACCCCATTTAGTAAATGCTTGTGTCTTTGCAGCTGAAGCAGTCCTATGTGATTAGAAACATGTTCAGTTGTGTATCTACTTGGCAGAACATTACACTAATTGCTTTAGCATTAAAATGCAATATCAGTATGGGGAGACTGAGAGCAAAGAGATACCATGTGCTTCTTCAGCTTGGGAAACAGTTTGCTTAAAATCTGCTCGTGGTGAGCTTGAAATCTCTGCAGCTTCGGGAACCCAGGAATGAAAAAACCTTAACAAGAAAAGATGAGAGAAATAAAAAATAATCTGAAAAGCTCTAGAGCAGTCACAGGGGCAGCCTGATTTTCTAGAAACTCATCCCCTGCATTTCCTGTTGAAGTTGGCTGGACCACAGCACACCCAGCTACCTCCTCTGCCATCCCTCCCAGAGCCCACCCTTCACCCCATCCATATGGGTGACAGCACTCTCAGCACCAGCGCCAGCTGGTTCTTCTCACCCCAGACCCGCAGCGCAGACACGCTCACTTCCCCACCCCTGCTGGCCTGAGACTTGGCTTGGCCAAAACCTCGCCGAACAAAACTCGGTGCTTACCAAGGTTCGGAAAAAAGCTGACAATGTTTGAACATCACAAGTTTGGGCAATGCCCTGTAATCTAGCAGGACATGCACTGTCTGGAGCTATCAAGCCATAAGGCCCTCTGCTCATAAAATAAACCCCTGTGCATAGATTACTGCTAGCCCCAAGTAAGACGAAAAGATGTTTAATGTGAAGTAAAATAATACAGCACATTTGGTGGAATTACATCTTCATAAAAACATAAGGGCATGTAGCATGTGGCACACTAAAAACAAACCATTACATGATGCTCTTGGGCTTACTTCTGTGAGGTTTCTTACAAACTCGTAACCTTGGGTTAATTGATTGCCAAGGGCAAGGCACTCCAGAGGGAAGATAGCGCCTCTGTGAAAGTGTTAATTACCAAATGCTAAAGCTCAGTGCTGATAAATCACATTTTTCTCTGATGAACTTGTCTGCATCCAAGAGTGAAGTTCAGCTCTGTGGTCGGGTTTCATCAGCTCATAATTATGCCTTACCAGCTTTAAACAAGTATGCAAGGAGAAACGAGGCTCTACCGACCAACCTAAACAGCCTTCCTTCCTATTGCAAGAGCCCCCATCTGCATCCTGATCCAGCCTTACCGTGCATGGCGTGCCGCTGGTTGGTCAGCAGCTGGGCCAGTGCCCAAAACGCATCCTCTTCATTTAAGTACATCAGAAGAATGGCTGCGATCTGGCTCATCCCTTGGCAGTAGCTCACTTCCTGCAAGAGGCAAGAGGGGCACATGTGCTGCCACGCCACCAGACCCCACTATGATGCTAAAGTTGCAGAAGCAGGTCAGGTTGATTGTGCTTCCCTCTCCTCTTTCAAGGTCTGTCCTGTTTCAAGGTCTCTGTCATTTATGCCCAAGTTCACAGTTCCCGTATATCTACAGCATCTACCATGTCACTGACTCACATAGTGGTTTGGGTTGGAATGGACCTTTGAAGATCATCTTGTTCAATGCCCCTGCCATGGGCAGGGACACCCCTCACTAGATCAGGTTGCTCAAAGACCAATCCAATCTGCCCTTGAACACATCCACAGCTTCTCTGGGCAACCTGTTCCAGTGTCTCACCACCTTCATTGTAAAATATGTCTTCCTTATGTCCAAACTTGCCCTCTTAGTTTTAAACTGTTGGCCCTTGTCCTGTCACTACAGGCTCTAGTAAAAAGTCTTTCTGTCTTTCTTATAAGCCCCCTTTTATATTGAAAGGCTGCAATAAGGTCTCCCCAGAGCCTTCTCTTCTCCAGGCTGGACATCCCCAACTCTCAGCCTTTCTTCTTGAAAGAGGTATTCCAGCCCTCCAACCATTTTCGTTTCCCTCCTCCAGACCCGCTCTAGCAGGTCCTCCAGCAGGAGGTGAGTGGCTTGCAGGCAGTGGCCCCCACTACATCGCTCCCCCCATCTGCCCCGCTTAAGCCTGGAGTGTGAGGGACAGAAACCCCAACATAAGAGGTGCCTGCAGCTACCTCAAGGAATAAGAGATGGGATTATAAACAGCATGTGGTTCCAATACTGTTTTGGATTCCTTCAGCCACCTGAGCACTGAAGTAATTCAAGAATAAATAAATCTGGTAAGCATTTATCTGGTATGAGGGAAGGCAGGGTCTTTGTTTCCTTGACTATCCCGCTGAACATCTTGTGTGCCTTCTGGGGTAATTGTCCTCTCATGGAGATGGAGGCAGTAGGTCCAGCTGCTAATTTAAGCTTATTCTGCCCATGCCCTTCAGCTAAAAATGACTGCTTTGCTGTAATAAATCAGTGTTTTCAACAAGGATGCCATTCAGTGTATGACAAGAAATCAGAAACATGATGGACTTGAGCCAGGAGGCTAGTCTTGCTGGAAAGCCATAGGGCAATCCCTTGTTCTTTGCTGACGCTTGCCCAAACGGCATCTGCCAGATGTCACTTACCAGGTGACAAAATGAATAAGGGAATGAAACAACTGTGCAAAGAGTCTTGTACTGCCTGCATGTCTTGCAGCTGTCTGTACAAACCAGTATTAGGACTTAAAATTGGAATGACCACTGGCTAAATGTGGGTGTAAGTATATATATACACACACAAACATACATGTATACACATATATATAAAGCTTTAAAAAAATCTTTATATATAAAGCACAACGCTATTCACTTTAACTGGACTAACTACTTACGGTGTTATAAACTGAGTATGCTGACAGGACATGGAAGAGTGCCTGTTGCCTGGAGAGAAAGAAGGATATTAAAACACCTGAGTGTGAGGTCTCCAGCTTCATGTGCATACCAACATATATGCACTGAGAGCAAAGGCTCTGAAAACACCCAGCCAACTGGTACTTATGCGTTTTGCAAAATGCAAGGCACACAGCAGCAGAAAGCACCTTGATTGGCACATGGGATGGGACTTCTTCCTTCAAGGAAGGGAATCATCAGTGGCCCCACAGCACGGGGCTGAACGAGCCTGCTCCATCAGCAGGTCTCCTAGAGAAACATGCATGTACCCATACGCATTGTGTTCAACACACCTGCTCTTCAGGTTCGGAGTGGCAGTGGGTTTTAATAGACTCACAAACACCCAGGCATCAAGTGTTACACATCCTGGGGGAAAGCACTGACACCATTTTATTAGCAGGTTCCTTTCTCCTTTCCCTTCTTGCTAAAGGAGTTATAACCATCTAGATACACAGTGCAAGCTTCCTTGCAGATTATATGTCTGTGTAGGGCAGCCAGGTGTGACTACTCCAAGTGAAAAAGCCACTTTGTCAAACCTCTCCAACTCCATCTGTTGTGGAGGCTACATACGCCTCATCCCACCCAGCTCCCAACAGACCCACCCCATCATCCCAGCCATCCCAAACCAAGCAACTGCAACCCTAGCACCCTGGGTGACGAGGCACCACGACAGGTGGATGCATCGCTCAAGAACTGGGGCGGAATGTGGTCCAGTGTGGACCTGTCTGAAGAGAAAATCAGCAGCCCAACATCTGTGGGTTGTACCACGTGCTGATGGTTTGTGGAGCAGGCAGAGATGGCTTTGCTCTCTTGTGAGCTGCTCTGAGCCAGGGGGCTGGTGGCCATCCCAAGCCAGAGGGCTGTTGTCCATCCCATCCAGCTCATCCTATGCATACCCACCAGTACCGATGCCCGTACAGCTACGCAAAGCCTCCCGTACTCACTTCACTCCGTAGCGATCTCGAAACATGATGTGGTTTCGGAAGGTGCGGTTAACGTCCAAATCTATCTGCTTGATTTCTGATGAAAAGCTCTTTGCTTGTTCTTTCATTTGCTGGAAGGGAGAGGGGCAGACAAGAGGAAGGAGTCAGACACCATCTCAGCCCACACCTTTCTCCATGCAGTGGGAAGCCATGCTTCCTACAGCAGGAGTGACAGCTTCTGAGCTGCACAGAGCTATTGCAGAGTGACTCTGAGACACTGCCATCTTACAGTGAGCAACGATCTGCACCCCAGAGGTGAATCCCCAGCCGCTTGGCTGTGCTGCTGGCCCAGGGAGAAGGTGACAACCCCACACTCACATGCTATGGTGGCAGCTCCCAACCCAGCCTTCACCCATCTTCCAATGTAGACACCGAGTTTTCAGAATCTGAAACCTTTACAATTAAATTCCACTCTGATTTCTTTTGATTTCTTTGCGGTACCCAGCCTGGCTATCATAAAGCATCGAGACCTCTCTTAGTGCTTAAGGAATGATACACTTCTATAACCAACACATAGACATAAGCACTGAGTCCCTGAGCTTTTCAGGGGCTCAGTCATAATAAAGTTGAAACCATTACGATGGACTCTGTGAAGTGATCTCCAACTACTACTTCCCCCGCAGAAGAAAATCATCTTAGGTTTAAGGAGTTTCCACTCAAAAAGCAATTCTGGTGTATTCCTTTGGAGTGGTGCAAATTTTAAGGAACTGGCACAGTTCCAGAACAGAAACTAAACTCAAAACCAAGAATCCTCATGGTCCCCCTATGCTGGCTAATCATTTAAGGCAACATCACACAGCTAAAGGACTGAAGTCCACTAAAAAACCAAAAAACAAACAAAAAACCCATTAAATTCAACCCAAGCTAAACCCACCTCAACCAATTGCGCCCTGGGAGCCCCAAGCACAAGATGCTCCATGGATGAATCCCACTGCAGTCCCATTCATAACCCACTGTTCAGCCCTGTGCATGCAGGCAAGGACAATTATGCTCTAGCCAAGCATCTCATCTCACAGCCTTTAGGTATCACCAGCAATCATGCGATTGCCTTCATTCTTGAATATCTCTGGAGTTAATTGCATTAATAAAATACATTTTGTGACTGTCTTCAAGTAGCCTGAGATCCACCAGCAGGTTAGAGGCAGCAGAGATGAGCAGCAAGCCCAGCTTGCCTGGAGCCCAGGCTGAAGACCCCTCCTTGCTCAGACAGGAGACAGAAAATAGCACATCTGACAGATACTTAATCATCTGTTCCAGCAGCTGCCATCCTACGAATGCTTGTCAGCCTGATACAAGGTGCCTCCAGGCTGTTGTTGACCTCCCACGGTGGCCACATCAGCTCTGGGGAACATCAAAAGGTCATTAGCACCTAGATGTGTCCAGCACAGCCAATGGTCAGGACAGTCACAGCATCTCGGCAATATTAACTCCAACCTTGAAAGCAACTGTATGGAGGTGCAACAACACAGGGCTACCTTGAATCATTGCCTGCACAAGACGAGGGAGGATAAAAGCAATGGCGGAATGAAGAACTGATGAACATCATTTTTGTGCTGTAAATCCTGTGCTCTCTGCATTCTATGTCTCCTTGCCCTCTATAAAGCAGGCAGACTACCTCAGACAAGATAACTATTCATATGCACCAGGTCACTTCAGTTCGCATTTACCTGTTAAAGGCCCTCTTGTTTTCCCTGCCAGAACAACACAGAAATCTCCCAGACTCTAAAAAAACCTACCCTGGGTTTTTTTAAAGCACTGCAGTTAAGTTACACAGCACCTTGTCACCTCCTCGTAGCTAGGAGGCTTTATTAATTCTGCAGACAATAAAGAAGCCCAGGACAGCTTGTTCTCCTTTTTCCTCTTGTTTAAGTAACCTAGGGGCTCCACAGATGCTCTCTTGAGCTCATCAGCACTGTGAGCCCTGCAAGCTGGCAGCAAAGCAGAGGCTGGGAAGCTGGAGCTCCAATCCCAGAGACTTATTACAAAGCAGCGGGTAAAAGCCAAGATGCTTCTGCTTCGCCCCAAGGCCAGAACGTTTCTCCTACCGCTTTCTGAGCTCTCCTCAACCCCTCTTGATTGTGGCTATATTTAGAAAACCTCATTAAGGCAGAAGGCTGTGCTGTCATTCAGTGAGATCTGGACAGGCTGGAGAACTGGGCAGAGAAGAACATGACAAAATTCAACAAAGGCAAGAATAGGGTCCTACACCTAAGGAAGAACAACCACATGCACCAGTACAGGTTAGGGGTGGACCTGCTGGAATGCAGCACTATAAAGCAGGAGCTGGGAGTCCTGGTCGAGAACAGGTTGACCGTGAGCCAGCAATGTGCCCCCATGGCCAAGAAGGCCAATAGTATCCTGGGGTGCACTAGGAAGAGTGTGACCAGCAGGTCGAGGGAGGTTCTCCTCCCCCTCTACTCTGCCCTGGTGAGGCCACATCTGGAGTACTGCATCCAGTTCTGGGCTCCCCAGTTTAAGAAGGGCAAGGAATTACTCAAGAGAGTCCAGCAGTGGGCTACAAGGAGGGGTCTGGAGCATCTTTCTTACAAGGAAAGGCTGAGAGAGCTGGGCCTGTTCAGCCTGGAGCAGAGAAGGCTGAGAGGGGACCTTATTTATGCTTATAAATATCTCAGGTGTGGGTGTCAAGAGGATGGGATCAGTGGTGCCCAGCAACAGGATGAAGGGCAATGGGCATAGACTGAAATACATGAGGTTTCATCTGAATATGAGGAGAAAATTCTTTCCTTTGAGGGTGCCAGAGCACTGGAACAGGCTGCCCAGAGAGGTTGCGGAGTCTCCTCCTCTGGAGACATTCAAAACCCACCTGGACGTGACCCTGCTTTAGCAGGTGGTTTGGACTAGATTATCTTCAGGGGTCCCTTCCAACCCAATCATTCTGTGATTCACATTGAAATTAAGTGTTGGCACGTTCCATGGTAGTCTTCAGGCTTCTGCAACATCAGAGACAACTGAGCTGCCAGAGCCTTGAGGAAGACTTTGGAGACTTGCATGGAGAGGACTTGGAGGACAGCTGGGATAAGATAAAGCACTATGGAAGCAGCTGGACCAGGATTTTTAATTGCATCACTCCAGAGGCAATCTGGACATGGAGAGCAAGGTATCCCATTTGGCTGAAAAAGTAGCTCCCCTGTTTGCTCAGGGGACAATATCTGTACAGAGGAAGCAGTGGGTTTAAAAAAGATAAATCACCTGGCATGTACCAGGCAGAACACTGAAAACTCAAGGCACATGAAAAAGCTCGGCTTTTGTGTCATGGTCCATGCCCCAAGGAGAAACAGGGTGGCCCTGGGACCAGTTCCTCCAGGACACAGGGTGGGGCCTGAGGCTTGGTCCCTTGAAAGCAAAACCCCTAATCCACCACCTGCACTGAGCCTCTTCTAGAGGAAATTAGGGTAGAGCTAATTACTGGTGGCAGATGGCACCAAAGACAGATTAAGATGAGCTTGTAGCAGGTTTGCATCCAGCAACCTATTACCCCTGAAGCTCCTGTTTATTACAGACCCCTCTGAAGCACAGATAAATTCCTTGTGACTTTCATTTGTTTGGACTGCTTCCCTGCCTGAGCAGCACAGCTTCGAGGGAGGTAGCGTGATAAAAATCTGCATGCTGGGAGAGCTTCGTTATCTCTGCCCAGCCTGCCTTCCCCAAACCCCTGCACATGACTCCATCCCAGCAGCATCTCACTATTAACATCTACACTTGACTAACTTTAATGAGCATTAGCATCATCCTGTTTAATAGGCAGGGATTTTTAGAAACACCTGCTGGAAGCAGCACTTGACCTCCTGCCTCTGAAATAAAACTGTCACCACTACACTCTGATCCTCACCCAGGTACGTGATGCAAACTAAATCATAACACAAGTTTGGAAAATAAGTTAATTATCAACCAAGGGCGTCAACGCACTGCCTATGGAAACACACAGCATAAAGGAGCCAAGATGTCTGAAATAAAAAAATAACACAGCAAGCCCTGTCACTCAGTTTCTTGTCAATGCACACTACAGAAATTGCTTATTTTATACCAAGGAATTCAAGCCTGCAGCATGCAGTGCTCTGGTAGGAAGCAATGCAAAGCAGGCTTTTCTCCTGTCTGCAGAGAAAATAAACAATTTTTAATAGAAAAAAAGATTTTTTTTTTAATAGTGATTCTTAACAGAAACTTTCAAGACAAGTTATAATAAGATTGAAGATGCAAGATAAAAGAAACCACTTCAATCCAAGCTCTTCCAACGCTGCCAGTCAACTTCCTGCAGCATGTCTCAGTTGTAAGACAGCACCCTATGCCCAGAAATGCCCCCTAAAGCTTGCAAGACCTGCCCTCACCCCACCCTTAATTGGGTTTCTCAACTAACGACCCATTGTTGGCTAGTTTAAGGCTTCTGACCTTGTCATGTATATCAAAACACCTCAAGTGAGGTTTGGGGTACTCCCATCCAGCACCTACCCATTTCAGGGTACATGTGGCTAATCTGCACCACTCCAGGGAGCTCACGGGACTGCAAGCAGTACCTTTGCTAAGCTTCCCCTCGCTCTTCCCTGCATCCTTCCCTAAGGATGCAATAACACCGACAGCATCTCTGCTCATGGCTTCCAGCAGAATAAATGTAAGCAGCATATTAGGGAAAGCAGCTGGCTAATGTGTTAGAAGGCCCTGCCTAACATAAACACATGGATAAAGAGTTTATCCCTTTTGCATTTGCAGTCCTCACTAATTTTGAGCCTTGCCTTCTCAGAAGTCACAGCAGTTCACAGATGGGATCAGGACCCACCACCAACACATGTTGTACAGTGCTTGGCATGCTGCTACACTGCAAGGGAGGATGCAAGGGCTGGGTGCCCCCCTGTCCCTTAAAGCATCCCTGTAGGAACCCCCATTTTCCTCCTGCCCATCAGACCACTAAAATTAAAAAAAAAAAAAATACACAAAACATGATCGTGGTGAAGCATTCAAGCTAAAAGCAAGGCCAAGGAGATGGAGACGCCTGCATCCGCCATGCATCTGACTTGTGCCAGCTGGTGAAGCCCCATCAAACCAGCCTCCCCATCACCTTGCTCCTCTTGTCTTTGCCAGGAAGAGCCCGCACCTCATACTTTCCTTCGTTCTCCTTCTTCATCTTCTCAACGTCCAGCAGAAGTGACCAGACCTGGCCTCGCACTTGAAGTGGGATCCCTTTGTACACTCGCCGGCACATCTGTGGGGAGGGAAACATACACAAAGTTAGCTGGTCCTGCTGGTGGCAGAACAGATTTGCTCCATGGTTTGCTCCTGCAGACCACCAGCCATCTGAGCAGACACCCCAACTTTCTCTGCCTGTGCTGGCACAGAGAGGGCATCTCTGGTCTGACAGATGAGCTGAGCACCTGCATCCACTGAAGACACTTAGTCAAAGTCAAGCCACATCTTGTGTTTTTAACCTTACTGGAAGAGCTGGACATGGACCATCCCCTTTATACATGGAGATATCTCAGGTACTCCACAGTAGTCACATTCCATGCACACCAGACTGTCCTTGGACTCCTTTCCAAGGACCAGACACAGCACCCTTGGCTTTGAAGCCTTTGATCTGACCTGGCATGTCTGTTCTCACCTGGATCCTAAGGGACTGGGAGAAAAATACATTTCCCCTTGGAAAGGAGCGCCCTTACTATGAGAGCCACAGGGACATGTCCGCAGCACCTCTCATAGCTTGACAAACAGCAAAGGACACTGTAGGCTACACTGAGGTCTCTCCCCTGAACATGCAGGATACTGCTCAAGCAAGAAGAGGGATTTGGCACAAACCTGCATGTGTCCCTCCTCCTACCTCCATGTGTTCACTTCATGTCACAGATGCCTCTCCCCTTTTTTCTTGTCATACAGCCCTCTCTCTCTACAGAGACTATTAATTTCTATGGAAAACAGAAAAAAGAGCTTTTGTTCCATCCCTGATTTCTCCCATTAAAAGAAAAAGCTTCATTAAGAAGAAAAATGCTTCATTTCTGAATATTTTCCACCCTTTCATTCATCCCACTTGTGAAACAGCTTGCAGCTGTGCTGCAAAGCCAACCATGGCACTCCTCCAGGTTCCTGAAGACCCTGGGGTATGCTGAAGGACCTACTGCATGTGCCCAAGCTCCAGACATGGTGGGGATTTACATTGCAACATGGTGATCCCTCAGGATCAGGCAATTCCTTGGGAGGGGACAAAGGTGCCAGATTCCTGGTCATGGGAACAAGCTTGGGGCTGAGCAGGACAGTGCTCAACCAGGCAAACGACTGGAGCTACTGGCATTGCCTGGTACGTATGCATCTCACCTTCTTCAAAATCCCTCTTTCTCTTTGCATAAGGTTGATCTTCTTCACATGTTTCAGGCTGATGCAACAGAAAGGCTGCAATTCATGGGGAAGCATCAAGATCCCAGCAGAAGGTTTACTGGACATGGTCCTGCCATTTTGCCTTTATATCTCTTACACTAAGCCAAACATCTGCTCCTGTTACGTTTCCTTTCTGATCCATCTCGCATCATCAGCTTTTTCACTTCTAGCTTGGCTTTTTAACACCAGCCTATGCACAAGGTTATAAAGACCATAGCCATGACACTGCACTGTCAACCCACGTGGTCTCACAGCCTCCGAGGGCACAGACTCATGCTCCTCGTTTTGTTACCATCTGCATGGCAGCACCGCACCTATCAAGTGCAAATGACAGCACTCTTGTCCCAAAGAGCTAGTACGAGACAAGACAGGAGATGGGGTTCAAGTAGACAGGCTAGGGGACAGCAAAGAAATAATGCCACTATCCCAGTCAAAATAAGTATACTTTATAGCAATGTAATGAATGCCAAGACCACCGCGTAGTAACAGGAGAGCTAGATGTGTGTTACAACACCTTTCCACCACATTATGGTAAATATTTATCTCATAACTGGAGTGCTGCATTAGATGGCTATAAACTCTTCAGAAGGGACAGGCGAGGAAGGAGAGGAGGTGGGGTAGCCATGTATGTTAGGGAGTGTTTTGATTGTCTGGAACTTGATGAGGGTGGTGATAGGGTTGAAAGTCTATGGGTGAGAATCAAGGGGAAGGGCAACAAGGTAGACATGCTGACTGGGGTCTGTTACAGACCACCCAATCAGGATGAAGAGGCAGATGAAATATTTTGCAGGCAGCCGCAAGAAGTCTGCCGATCACTACCCCTAGTTCGTATGGGGGACTTCAACCTACCAGATGTCTTCTGGAAATACAGCAGAGAGGAAACAGTCCAGGAGGCTCCTGGAGTGCATGGAAGACAAGGTCCTGACACAGCTGGTTGGCGAGCCTACCAGGGAAGGAGCCCCACTGGATCTGTTGTTGTAAATAGAGAAGGACTTGTGGGCAACGTGTTGGCTGGAGGTCACCTTGGGCATAGTGATCATGAAATGATTGAGTTTTCTATTCTTGGAGAAGTTAGAAGGGTGGTCAGCAGAACTGCTACTTTGGACTTCCGAAGGGCAGACTTTGACCTGTTCAGAAGGCTGGTTGACAGAGTCCCTTGGGAGGCAAACATGAAGGGCAAAGGAGTCCAGGAAAGCTGGTCTCTCTTCCAGAAGGTAATGTTAGAGGCACAGGAGCACGCTGTCGCCGTGTGCCGGAAGGTGAGCCAGTGGGGAAGAAGGCTGGCCTGGGTAAATAGACAGCTGCGGCTGGAACTTGGGAATAAAAAGAGAATTTATAACCTTTGGAAGAAGGGGCAGGCTACTCAAGAGAAATACAAGAATGCTGCAAAGATATGCAGGGAGAAAATTAGAAGGGCCAAAACCCAGCTAGAGTTGAGCCTAGCAACTGCCGTAAAAAGGAACAAAAAATGTTTCTATAAATACAACAGCAACAAAAGGAGAGCTAAGGAGAATCTCCATCCCCTGATGGATGCTGAGGGGGAAACATAGTGACAAGGGATGAGGAAAAAGCTGAAGTACTAAATGCCTTCTTCGCCTCAGTCTTTAATAGTCAGACCAGTTGTGCTCCAGGTACCCAGCCCCCTGAGCCAGAAGACAGGGATGGGGAGCAGAATGAAGTTCCAACGATCCAAGGGGAAGGGCTGGAAGGAGGATCCAGGGAACTACAGACCTGTCAGTTTAACCTTGGTGCCAAGGAAGGTCATGGAGCAGATCATCCTGAGTGACATCACACAGCACATACAAGAAAAACAAACCATCAGGCCCAGTCAGCATGAGTTTATGAAAGGCAGGTCCTGCTTGACCAACCTGATCTCCTTCTATGACAAGGTGACTCGACTAGTAGATGACAGAAAGGCTGTGGAAGTTGTGTACTTAGACTTCAGTAATGCCTTTGACACCATATCCCACAGCATCCTCCTGGAGAAGCTGGCAGCTCATGGCTGGATGGGTGTACTTTGCAATGGATAGAGAACTGGCTGGATGGCCAGGCCCAAAGAGTTGTGGTGAACCGAGTCAAATCCAGTTGGCAGCCAGTCATCAGTGGTGTTCCCCAGGGCTCAGTATTGGGGCCAGTTCTGTTCAGTCTCTTTATCAGTGATCTGGATGAAGGGATTGAGTGCATCCTCAGTAAGTTTGCAGACGACACCAAATGAGGTGGGAGTGTTGATCTGCTGGAGGGTAGAAAGGCTCTACAGAGGGATCTGGACCACCTGGATTGCTGGGCTGAGGCCAGTTTTATGAGGTTCAACAAGGCCAAGTGCTGGGTCCTGCACTTGGGTCACAACAACCCCAGGCAGGGCTACAGGCTCAGGGAAGAGTGCCTGAAAAGCTGCCTGGCAGAAAAGGATCTGGGGATGTTGGTCAACAGCCGACTGAACATGAGCCAGCAGTGTGCCCAGGTGGCCAAAAAGGCCAACAGCATCCTGGCTTGTATCAGGAATAATGTGGCCAGCAGGACTAGAGAAGTGATTGTGCCACTGTACTCGGTGCTGATGAGGCCCCACCTTGAATACTGTGTTCAGTTTTGGGACCCTCATCATAAGAAGGACATTGAGGTGCTAGAGAGAGTGCAGAGGAGGGCAACGAAGCTGATGAGGGGTCTGGAGCACAAGTCTTATGAGGAGCAGTTGAGGGAGCTGGGGCTGTTCAGCCTGGAAAAAAGGAAGCTGAGAGGAGACCTTATTGCTCTCTACAACTATCTGAAAGGAGGTTGTACCATGGCGGGTGTTGGTCTCTTCTCCCAAGTAGCAAGTGATAGGACAAGAGAAAATGGCCTCAAGTTGCGCCAGGGGAGGTTTAGATCTGATATTAGGAAAAGATTCTTCACAGAGAGGGTGGTGAAGCAGTGGAACAAGCTGCCCAGGGAAGTGGTGGAGTCACCATCCTTGGAGATATTTAAAAGGCATTTAGATTAGGTTCTTAGAGACACGGTTTAGTGCTAGAGTTAGGTTATGGTTGGACTCAATGATCCTGAGGGCCTCTTCCAACTGAAATGATTCTATGATGCTATTTCAGTATTTCTGCTGACACAGAAAGTGTCAGTGTAATGTATCCTGATACTGTAAGCGTAATGGACATTCAACATTTAAAACCCATTCTCAGCACCTGCCAAATGCTTGCTCTGCCCCAGGTGTTGCTTAGCACCAGCTCTGAAGGTCCGATGCACAGCCAGGACCATACCCTACAGAAATCCTTTGCAAGGTCCTGCTCTCCTTTCTGTACGTACCAAATAAGAGCTGCCCCCTAAAAAGCATCTCATGACCAAGACGTGCCCAAGAAAGGCCACCATTCTATTCAACAGCATCCCACATTTTAAGCGGGACATCACTACTTCCCCATCTGCACACCCAAGGGAGCCACTCCTGCTCATCCAAGCTCACATGAGGAGGTGTTTCTGGAGGACAGCAAAACTTCACGCCATGCCAGACAGCTTCAACTCCATGGCTGAAAGACGAAAGAGACAAACGAGATTCCCATTCCCTGAGAGACATTAAATCGGGACGAAAGAAGTGCAACGCATCAAGAGACAAAGAGAGATGGGGCTAGAGGAATCATGTTGCCAAAGTCATATTGGTAAGTTGCCCATGAAAGCCTGGCTCCCACAAACACTTGTGACTTCATGAAACAAAAGCTGAGATGAAATCAAGAAACTGAAGTATCTACCAACTCAGATAAAACAACCAATTCAAAAAAAATTATTTATTTCCAACAGATTAGGAGAGACTGACTGACAGCTGCCAAGGCAGAAGATGATGCTCAGCTCCACGGAAGAAAATAATTTTGGTCTCAATTCCCAGAGCTGGTATTGTTGCACTTTAATGAGTGTAACCCTCACTGGCACATATCTCTAATATCTCTAATGGTTTTATCCACATGATAGTGTGGCAGAAACAGGGGAGTTAAAAAACATTCTGAGATGGAACTGAACTGAAATACCTCCCGGTTATTTATCCAAGGGTTTTCCTCCTCCCACCACCTCCAGACATGAAAGTGATAAAACCTCAGAGCTGTGAGTCACACAGAGGAAAAATGAGCAACTTTGTTGTGCAACTTGAAGGAAAACAGGGAAGTTATCATTAAAAGTAGCATTTATGCTGGGATGAACTGATGCAGGGAGGGCAGCAGGTGATGGCAACTCCTGCACCATGAAAAAACAACCCTCAAGGTCACCATTTTCTGTCTCTTATAAACCACCCAGCCCATACAGATGGCAAGAGAGTACCTAGACTACGCCCCATACAGACTGACAGACAGATGAACACACTGCACAAAGAACAAACATCATCCCATTTCATAAATGGAGATGCTGGCGGCTGAAGCAATGGCTCGAGGTGCTGTGTAGAAAGGCCATGTCAGAGCCAAGGACTGAACCCACAGCATTTAAAACTTGCTCTGGGTTTTGCCATTGGATCATCTTTCCTGTCTAGGCTTTAACATACAAAGGTCGTGGCACAAAGCTCATTGTCACTCCATTTCCATCTCTCTCCTCCCCATATTCTCTTTCCAGTAGATGGGATGGGGAAGACTATGGAAGTACAGACCTGAACTCCATCGTCCTCCATCAGATATCTCCTTTGAGAAGTACACAACCAAATGCACCAGGTCTTTAATTAGAGGGCTGAAGTCACTGCCTTTAAACACAGGACATCTTTTCGCAATAGTTAAGACACCAAAGTTAAAAAGGGTTTAGGGGAGGCAGGTTGTTTTTTTAAAGCAGAATATAACATTTCAGCCCACTTTCACATTTTGGAGCCTATTGTATGGTCCACTACAAAGAGATTGCAGGACTAATACACAAATTTGGGGTATACATGGCAATTTCACTTTCAAGCCTCTTCATATACCCACTATATGTCTCCAACACCCCAAAGTGAGAGAAAGCCCCTCTTCCTCAGTTTCTTTAGGCCTCAAAGAGTGATCCTGCTAGAGAGGAAGGACTCCACTTCCTCCACCAGTGATGTACCAGGGGAGCTGAGCTGTGAATATCTTTACCTGGAGTGGTGGGTGAAGCCTCCACCATCACCATCCTGGAGAAGAGGACCTCTTTTTTGCACTACAAAGGCAGCTGATTGATGATATGGCTGTGCAAGACACTGGACTTTGCTGTGGATGGCTTTCTTTCCGTATGGATAATGGTTGCTCCCAACTCAGCTGTTGTCCCTGCAGCTGTAGCTTGGCTATGCTGGATGGGGTGCCAGCAGGTCTAAGAGGGCTTCAACAGCAAAGCAGAGGCAAATTTAAATCCTAAAGCTGATGTGTTGTGGGTGGGCATTTACATTTATTACCAGGGCTACCTTTGAGGGAGAGGTAAATTCTACTTGCCTTTCCAAAATGGCAAAAACCAGCAGCAGAAGTCACCCTGCAGCTCCCAGGGCACCTCCCTTTCTTTGCCATGGCATTTGTCGGCAGGAGACCTGACTTAGCTGACCCTGCCATGACAAACGTCTGCTGGCTCTCCCCAGCATTAACAGATGATTCACTCTTGGGGGTCTGTGTCAGTCCGATGTCAGAGCCTCAATTCATTCTAAACCGCTTTGCTGGCATGCACGGGATTAAGCACCCTGCACTCCCATGACCTTAGCAGAAACAAGGTGACTGCCTTGCACAAAGACAGGCTTTGCCTAAAGAACAGACATCTCTAGCCGAAGACATCCCTCTCTAAAGGTCTCACCCCACAAGGCCAGCAGCAAGAAGCAGTTTGCAAATGATGCAGAGGTTATATGCTCTTCCTAGGACTGATACCTCTGGCTGAAATCCATTTATTTCAGGGCTATGATGAATAAATTATCCTGCTATTGACAGGCATACAACATAGACTCTTTTTTTCTCTGAAAAACTGTGCTACCTTAACTTTGTATATTCTTACATGGCGACAACAATTTCCTAACCTTCTCAAGCAGAGTCAAGTTGGAATTTAAACTCAGGTTTAAAACAGGATTGAAGAGGATACAGATCACCTGGACCTCCCTGAATTACACAGTTTAGCACTTCTTTGCAGGTTTCATGCACCTTAACACGGCAAAGTAGTGTGGTACTTGCATGGACTCCTTTATTTTTGTAACCTTTCCCTTGTGGAAGTACAGCCAGGAAAAAGCACCATCCCCATCCATGCTAGGAATTGTGCTGATGTCACTTTTTGTTGATGTTGCTACTGAAGTTAAATCAGATCGCTATGAAAAGTGTCTAGAATAGAGATGGAGGCTGATTTGATGCAGTGATGAGCACAAGAAACCCCAGGGCATCACTTTAATTAAGATAATCCTATTTGTTGGTCATCCTGAAACAGGTTGTGCCCAGAATTATTTTAGACATAGCCAGGCCATGCTGGGCTAGGGACTGTAAGACGCCCTCCTCTTTAGGGGTTTTTTTCAGCCTTATTCCCTAGTATCTGTGACAGCCACAACACCCAGATTGCAACCAGCAGCACAGAGGGATGCACACTGGCAGCAGGTGGGGGAACAGAAAACAAAACCTGCCACTCTCTGGCCATGGCTCACGGTGGGGGTCTGAAAAAGCTGCTTTCTCACTTGCTGACAGGTGTTTGCTTTGGGGTAGTGCCCTGGGCAGGTAACACAACCTCCCTCCTCCTACTGACATTTCACAACACAGAAGCTGAGACAACAACCTAAACCGTCCGATCAGGTACTAAGATGCTGTAAAACATGACAGCCTGCTTGATAAACCAAGAGTCCCTTCTTCAAGCACTCGATAAGGTCAGCTATCTGTAGGCTCCAGCACATGAGCTAGGACTTGAAAAGCGGGCCCTAAAGTCCAGAAAGTCCCAGCTTGGAAAATAAGATGGGTTTCTATATCACTAGAGCAGACTCAAAGTCAGGGCAGCTTCCCTGTGAAACTGCCTGGGGTTCCTGCAACAAGATTTCCCCCCCCCCCCAACAAAGCACAGTCTCTCAAAATGAACATCAAAGGGAAGGCTTTTGTCTTCAGTAAAAGGGTTTGTTGTTTTGGTTTGTTTGGTGGGGTTTTTTTGTTTTGTTTCAAAGATGACATCATTGCCTTTATTAAAGTAACACAGAGCTGCTGTCTTGTGACACTCAGACTTCCATCACGTCAGCAAAATGCCAAAAACCAACTTGAAGGAAACATGCAATGCAGGTGTGACAGCCTGAGTGCTCAGAGAGGGAACAAAACCAACCCACTCCACTTCAGAAAAATCAGATCAAGGACTTGTCAACATTTACTTTAGCTAGAAAAAACCCATAACCATCTAAAGGGCATGACTGTGATCCCAGAATAAGGTCTTTGAAACACCACGTCTGAGCTGCATCCAGCTGTGGCAGCAGGAATCTCCAGGCAGCTTCCATGCTTCCGACACAAGAGCACAGGGTTGCACATCCAGCAGAAGGACACATCCTAACTTTATTATTTTTAAAGCACTTTTTTTATGCCTCTCAGGGTCTTTGCACTTAATGCTGCATGGTTGCTCCAATGCACAGACCTTCCTGCCTGCATTTGCACTGCTGCAAGGCTGCAGGGTGTTAGGCTGAATGGGACTGAAACGAAAGCCACTCGCCAGGGTCACCAGACTGCTCCTTCCCTGCCTGGGGCCAAGCACTGCTTCTCCATTTGCTGAGCGGGGGGACGACCTTTTCCAGTCCCCACGCACAAGGCACATTTGTGCCAAAGAGTCATCAGCCATTTACCGGCTGCTGTAAATAACATCATTTATTCCATTGCAAGAGCTCTGTGATTTTCTGATCCAAAGATCCTCAAAACCTGCTTGCCGGTCTAGCCCCTTGCCATCCAGCAGACCCGAGCAATGTCAGTTGCAGCATGCTTAACACACCCACTAGTTACCAGGGTAAATCCAAGAGAGAGACAGCAATCACTACCACTCCACACCTCCCTCATCCTGGATCCTGTCTGTCCCCACCAGCTAACCCAGGGAAGCCAAGGTGTGCTAAAAACACTCATCGTTACCCATCCCAGATGTCCTACAGGACCTGAAGGAATTCCCTGCACTCTGCTGGAATTTGCTCTTTTACCCACAAGGCCACTAACCAATTAGTGCTAAATTCTAATTAGAAAAACCAAAGCCACGGGAGATCCTCCCTTTTTGCCCATGGAGCAGCACCAATGAACAAAGGAGAATCACTCTGAAGAAAACAGAAGGATTACAAAACCCAAGCCCATCTCTACCCCATCCTTGATATAAGGAAGATTTGTTTGTTTCTTTGTTTTAATAAAGGACAAGACTACATCTGGTCTTTGGCTAGGTGAACCTGATATCACTCTGGATGGCTGGGCGAGAGGAATGCTCTGCTCCATGTCCCCCCTGTGGCTATGCAGTTATCCTCTGCACAACCTTTTAACCAAGCTCAACTTTCTCCCAAGGACTCTCAGCAGGAGCTAGAAGAAATACAGCCGAACACCCCACCCCTCCTGTCAAACAACAAGGCTGAAGAGGCCAAGGCGACAAGCAGAGCAAATCAGGTATGATGCTCCTCTCCTTACCCAGCAAGGGTCCTGTCATTAGGCTCAAGGGTTTTTTGTTTCAAGAGATTTATAATAGGAACATACTACAAATAGCATTTATTAAAAACAACTCAGTTTTACAGTGGCATTTGGTACAGAGCTTATTTTGAATACCAAAGTCCAGACACACGGTTGGCGTCCTCACCTAAGGGGCTTCTCACAGGCACAGCTATGAGCAAAATACAAAATCTAGGTGATGTCCTAGACAAATAATTGTCCCTTCAGGAAGAATTAAGAGGAACATCAGCTGGATTGCACCAGTTGTATCTTCCATGGCATTCCCAGGTGGTGGAGAGACAGAAGTGACCTGTGGCACTCCCTGTTCTCACAGCACAGACCCAGCTGGCCACACAAACATCTCTGCTGTGCTCCTGCTTACACAAGGAAGCAGAAATGCAAATGCACCAGCAGCATTTAGGAAACCATTTTAAAATTATGCTAGTCAGAATAGGACTTTTCTCTCAACTGGTAACCCAGCAACTTCAAGGAGAGATTTAAAATATTAAAGGCTAACAAGTAGAACTAGGCGATATTTTCCAGTGATATCTGGTTTGTCTATCAACTTTTCAAAAAAGCCTGACTCACTGGAAGGATGCACCATTCCCATCCTTCTGGACACATGCTGTTTCTCTTCCTCCTTACCTTGTCACTGTTTCTGTATTTGCCCCATTTCTTCAGCATCTTTAGCCACTTATCCACACGTTCGATTTCCTGCTGTTTTTGCTGGTGCAAGTGGGAAGAAGACAAGATGAATTTAAGAAAAAAAGCCCCAGAAGATACCTCCTGAAAACACAAAATTTCATTCTCCTTAGGTTTAAACTATGCAAAGACCTTGCATCGACGATGGGAATAGTTCACAGATGCTTGCAGGAACTGCTAACTTCAACTCATGGCAATTAGAGCAGCATTAGTAAAAATGATGATGCACACAGGCTTATCATAGTGACAGCATTTCCGAGAGGAGTATTCCTTGACAACAAAAATCTTTGCAGGTTCAGCTAGCCTCAAATCATATCATTGTATCAGATCAGCAGAAACAAGATGATATTTAGTCCCACGTGTATCAGGATCTTAACAGAGGACATGCTCCCAGCTCAGGGGAGATGAGGATGGACATGACAGTTACCTATAACCTCCACCACTTTCCCCACATGTGCAATCTCCTTTTCAAGCCATAGATACTGAGCACTGTGCCAAAGCAGAGGGAAAAGCCCAAAATTGCTTTAAAAGATGCAATTTCAGTGCAGCAGAGGACATGCCTGACCCAGCAAAATAAAAGCTCCAACAGCCAGGCATTGTGCAGAGTTCCCACCTCTGCATGAGCAGCAGTGACCAGTCGGCACTGGCTGCCTGCTTTGTTCTCGCTTGCACATTCTTTTACTTAAAAAACGTCCCCTCCCCAGCCAGTGTGATGATGACAAAGCTAGCAACTCTCACCTTCTCTTCCAAGGCTGTCCGGGTCGGCAGCTCCTGCTCGCTGGAAAAGCAAGGGGTCACCAGTTACTCTACGGGCAAGAAAGGGTGCAGAGGACTGCAGGGTGCTGAAGCTTGGGGAACACCTCAAGCACCTGAGGAGATAAGGCTTGTGCACTTTGTGGCTTTCCTACAGCTGTCCTCGACGAGGTTGACACAGAAGAAACGGCAGCCAAATCTCCACCACGCTACAGGAGCTGCTGAGGGGTAAGCAAGTACTGGACATTGCTGAAAATCTTGGGCATAAAGCTCCTCTTCAATACACACATGATCAGCAATTAAAAGAGGGGGTGGGGGAGACTTCTGGACAGCAATTGCTTCGAACTCCTCTCCTGCACACAAAATACCTAATATTATAACCTTTTGTTTGGATAAGGAATAAAACCAGTTCTTTTAAGCATTCTACCCAGGCATAGGGTGTGCACCTAATTCATCTGCATGTCACTTAGGATGGGCATTTCCTAAGGGAATAGAGAACGATCACATATCTTGTCTCATTTCTTCCTACACCTCCCTGAATCATCAGCTGCAAATGCAAGAGCCTCTCCCTCTGTGACACACCATGGGCCTCCACAACAGCACAGAAGCACCAGAATGCACCTTCTGACAACAGGTTTGTGATGAGAAACTATTTCTGAGCCTTGCCTTGCAGCAAATTCAAAGCATCAGTGTTCAAACATGTGTGGTTGAGGAAGGAGGCATATCTAGTCTTTCATCCTGCATTTGAGATTGATCAAGTCAAGCCAAGCCATAGAACGGCTTATAGGAAAGATGCTCGATCTGCCATGCTCGGTGCTGATGGATGGCCTGCATAGACACATGGCTCAGAGAGGACAGGAGAGGGCAAGAGAACTTACTGCAGGAATCCAAACCGGTCTGTAACTTTATACAGCGTGAAATCGGCATCTTCCCACGGGTCAATCTGAGCTCCTTCCTGCCTGCCCTGAAAGCAGAAAGGACACCTGTGAGCTCGCCTCAGCAACAGGAATGCCTCAATGCCCACATCCCACCCCCAGTGCCCACATCCATCCGTCCCCGCATGCTAGAAGGTAAAGAGCCAGGAGACTAAAACTTGCTCTAAAAAGACAAATATAATGCATGCAAGAAAAAAATGCACAAGTTCAGCCTATCCAGTGTCCCTGATGTGCCTCTGCTACAGACTGGGAAGGGCTGTACATCAGAGAAACAAGTGTTGTCGGGCATAAGCCATCCTGGTATTAAGGGAGCACTTTACCCCACAACCTTTTGGTATCTTGTGCTGAGCATACACAGGATCTGCAAGTAAAACTCTGGGGATGTGGCAAGAGAGGATGTGCAGGCAGAAGCAGGTAGGAAGAGCTGACACAAAGCCTGATAGCATGAGGGTTACTGGGGCAATGCCTGCAGGGGGTCAAAAGTTCTTATTCGAAGCATTCCTAATCAATTAAATAGCTTCAGCCTTAGCCAGCATGTCAGGGAGAAACACAAGGTTGGTACCTTCTCATACTTGGCAACAATCTCTGCTTTTTCCTGGGCTATTAAAGACTCTATATCTTTCTTCATGTCAGAAGCTGTAAGGAAAAAAAAATGAAGGAAGGAAAAGGACATAAGTAAATGTGTACTCAGCATAGGAAATACTTTAGAAAAGTGCTAATAGAAAAAACCTTTGCTGACAATTTTAGCTTCCAGTTGTATCCCATAGCTAAAATTAGGCTGAGGTTTAAAAGCCCCTGTACAAATAGTGCACAGAGCTTGCCTACACACAGCAAGACTGCCAGCTCCCCGCTCTCTGCACAGGGACACAACTGAATTTGAGCAAGAGGGAGTCTTGTCTGTTGGAAGACAATGTGCCGTGTCTCTGTTCTTAAGCACACATGAGCCTATATGAAAGACATCATGCTTTTAAATCGAGATATGCAAACCAGCCACAGAGTCCTTGCATTGCACAGGTCGTGTGCCAGCTGAGTGCTGCACAGCATAGCCTTTGTGTGGATGACGGCAAACCACTGCACTCTTGCCCTCTGCAATGGGTGTGAAGCCATGAGCTGCTCCATAGGGGAGACATCTGAAGGCAGATTTACCATCAAAGGAGAAAGTAAAAGGAGTTTTTGCCTACTGAAGTGTGCACACAACAAGTAAACAAGTGGCCTCTAGATGATTACCTTCTGTACACACCCCCAAAAGAAAAATAACACAGCAGCAAGATGACGGCAGAGTCTGAGATGAACCAGTCTTGGTCCAAACAAGACGCAGTCTAGCTCCCCAAGGTCTGTGTCCCCTGCTCTGCTTCGTCCCATACATGTATGTAGGAGCAAAGTAACTACCCACATCAAATGGGACATCAGTGTTGTCTTGTATAAGCTCAAAGGAGCATCCTCCCTGCCAAGCCATTACTAGTTTCTCACTGTTCACCAAAGTAAAAGGTTGATATAACGCACAGGCAAAATCCCCAGGGAACCACAGTCCCCAGGGGTGGCTGCAAGGAAGAGGGCAGAGGGAAGGTCCACCGAGTCCTCCTTCTCTGAAACTCTATGGAGCCACGACCAGCCAAGCTCAGACCACACAATAGCAATGGCACCACCAAAAGCCAGGCTACTGCAAGCCACATTACCCAACCCTGCGGGCTGCGGGAGTGATGCTGCTGCAGCGCAGTCCCAGCCGCGGCAGCCCCCGGGCACAGAGGAAGGCAGTAGGCACAGGCAGCCCATGGGGAGGGCCTCATCTCCAGCCCACTGACCACATTCCCAAGTGCTCTGTAAATGGACAAACTCCAGCCAGCCCCAGAGCTATACATCTTCCTGGTATCTTTGCTTTGCTTGCCTTCCCCAGTGCTTGTTTGCCTTTTTTTCTTAAAGCTTTTTAAAATAATTTTAAGTTTTTCCCACACTTCTGCTATGAGCCCTACTCACTGCAGACAGGATAAGCACTGGGAAGTCACGTGTTATCACCTACATGGCTTCATCCTTCAGAGTCCTGCTAACCAACCACAGGTCCCCGATGGACACTACACATTTCAAGAACAGCAAGGTAAAATAATTTTATTCCACAGTTGCAAGTGGCTCCATGTTTGGAAAAGTTTTTGAACACTTAAGAGTATAAAACCTCTTAGAATAGCTTGTTATAGAGGCAGACTGCATTTTGCCTGCTCTAAGGAGGTTTTGTCTATTTTGCCTGCTATGAAAAGATTCAGCTGAGTTGGGGAAAAAACTCTTAAGAGCCACCACAGCCTTAAAATATTCTTCCCACTGTCACATTACAAATGATCCAGTGATTTGCCCAGAACACCTGAAAGCTAAACAACTTCAATAATACAGTCCAGAGGTTTCTTGTAGGGCTTGAAAGGAGCTTCCTGGAGCATCTGAGATCCCCCTGGCAGAACAGACTTGAAAGCCTCCCACAAGAAATTACAAAATTTTGAAAAGCCTTTTGAATATAAAAAAGAGCAGGTTGACTCCTGTATTGCATCTGAAGTTGGAAAGTAAATCCTGCATTGCTGTGTTCTGGTACTTTCCCAAAGCACTGGTGACCAACTCCTTGGAGAGGAGAGGAGTGTTGCTATCCACAGATAAAACACTCTGCAATAGCTGCTCAAGAACAAGTTTATCCCAAGCTGCCACTGCAGCTCTCTAATGGACACCAGGAGCCATCCTGACCCCTCCCTTCCAGAGAAACCTGAAGGGTTCTTGCTGTAGGATATGCTACTCCTGCTTCTGGCTGAAGCTGCATGAGCCACTATGCAGACAGCTGTGGCAGCGCTTGGCACTGGATGAGCCAGAGCAGCCAAAGGCACTGCACTTGGGATGAGGGGGGAAAAAAAGGAACAATAAAGAAAAAAAGAGGGGGGGGGGGGGGGGGAGGAAGGGGGCGGGGGAAGAACATAAAAGAAAACCATAAAATAACACACTGGGGGAGATATGGTGAGCAAAAGCATCAGCACTCTCCAAGGCTCAGCACACTTCTCTGCACCTTCAGATGTCCATGGATGATTGTTTGTCACATCTTACCAACTCCTTAATGCAACTTGCTCATTGCCACCATGTCTTTCAGGCAGAGATGGAGATGGTCAGGAGACCCATCTTTCCCTAACTCTCCATTTTGAAAGCAGCCACCGCTCCCAGTTGCCAGCAGTGTGACAGAAGTATTAAACCACATGCAATAATCAGGGCTACCAGGGCAGCTCTCCTGTGATACATTATCAGCCAACAGCACAGGCATTTCACTGCTTTACACTCTTCTATACAGACACTGGAAAAAGGCAAACTCTTCAAATTCACAGCAGGAATGGGTGTATCTTCCCCAGCTATGGACTCCACAATCAAAACAGAGCAAGTATAAAAATATTAAAGTGTATTTTGTTCTCTTATTTTTCCAAGCTGCAGCTCTCGCTTAAAATGCCCCCATGAATTTTGCTCAACGCATGTCAATTGCTGATTCATTTTTCAAAGTAGCAATGTCTGAGTAACTGTCTCATGGTGTCATCTAATATATCTGCATCTTCTCCTTCTCACATCTTTCTTCTGCAAAGTTTAACTCAAAGGCAGATCCACTCCCCCACTTATGACATTGATTTTTGCTTGTTATGGGGCCAAAGAATTCAAATGAGATCCTTTACGTGCTGCTAAAAATAAAAATATTTTGCAGACTGGAGGGAAAAAAATAAGCTATATGTCAAATTAAACGGGCAGTTTTTCAAGATATTTATGAAGTGGAAGTTATTCTGACCATCTCAGACCACACTCTGTAAAAGAATAACCAGAGGAAGAGTGACTTGCTAACAAGGGAGGGTTTATACAGCAGAAGACAGCAGCAAGACCACATATATTTTGGCATCCTCCTCTGCAAAAGCCTCTCTGCAGCCAGAAACATCAGAATGGTGCAAAGGAGCGTTTTGCATCTCACGCCTGGAATATGCACATTTGTTTTCTCTTTCTACTATAACAGCAAAGAAGTCCAAATTTAGGAGAAAATTTGAAAGCAGAGAAAATGGTTGATGGCAGTGGGAAGGATAGAGATGGCAAGCAGCTGCACTGGCCTCGGTGTCTGACCACAATACTGCTGCTTTTAGGAGTACAAAACGCAATGCTGAGCTCAACTAGGTGGTTTTTGAAGTACTCTGAAGAGGTAACAGAATATAGCTTAGGTCTGTAACAGTCTATGTTGAATGTAGATATTCAATATGGATATTTTTATTATTTAATTCTGCACATACTTGAACTCAAGAGTATGTTTGACACCATGAAGTTAGAGCATTTGCTTGAGGGAAATGACACCTTGCGTATACGAAAACTACTGAGACAGTTATTTTCTGAAGAGTTTGATGAAACACATCATTCTGCCTACCTGTAAATAGGCACAGCCTGTACCTGCTATGCTTCTCCATATACCTGTACAAGACTGAAGACTTTTTTTATTAATATACCACTCAAGCGACTTTCTCTAGCCTGCCACCCAATTTTCTCCTGCGAGTTCTGTCTTCTCCCAGCAAACAGGGGTTTTTTTCCATGACAAACATACAAGGTGAAGGGGCTATGAACAGGAATGGTAAGAAAATGTGAACAACGTGAGAATGGTATTAGACAAATTTACTAGGATGTAAGCAACAGAAAGCCCCAAGCCATTCACACTTAGATGCAACTGGGAAACAAAGTTACCAATTGGTTCCTTTTAAAAATAATGAGTTGAAAACCCCCACAATCTGTCATTTCACACTAAAACTTGCAGCTTCCAGTTTACAATTTAAGGAAGTAAAAACTAATCCCAGCAACAGTAAGCCTAAAGCTGCTTAATGAAAACGCACGTTACTGCCTACCCGCTTTGAACACTATGACTTGGTGCAAAACTTGTTATCCATAAATCTGATTTATTGTTATAGCCCTCCCCCAAAAGCCCCATATTTTTCCAGTAAGATCTGCCAAGCTCCCACAGCTCTGTGTGGGGTGGTACCTGCCAGGACCAGCCTGGCTGGGAGCATGGGGGCCTCCGGTCACCAGTCACCCAATCTGCATGTTTCAACCCTGCATGCTGCCCAGAAGAGGAACTGAGACAATGCCTCCTGCTTATAGATGCATTAGCAATCACATTGCCTGGTTTGCTCCCTCTGTGGCAGGACCTGCAGAAGACATAGATGCTGCCATCTCTTTCCAAAGAGGTCACTTGCCAAGGCTGATCTGCAGCCCTCTTACCACCAGGTCCTCCTCTCCCCACTGCTCAATTTACAGGAAACAACGTCAAACATCATTTAAACTCCACTAGGACACAAGACCTGTACAAAGAATTTAATCTACCAAAAACGCAAATGGATGTGGTCTAAGGACTGGAGCAGAGACAAAGGCTCAGCTGAGAGACCCTACAGGGGGTTGCAGGTGGTTGCACATCAGCACGTTTTGAGATGTCCTCCTAGAAATTCACTGCAACCATGATTCCAGATCTGAGTCCTCTGAGCCATCCTTGCAAAGCAATTTTACTGTTGGGACCTTGTCTAGAAACCAGTTTCCCAGCTGTGGTGATGCTATCAAGCAATCGATCTGAGCCAAATTTGCTGGATTTTTGGTCTCTTCAAGCCCTTTCTGCCTCCTTACAAGGAAAGTACAAAAGTTTTATATGCTTTTATACTGGTTTTAACAGATTTTATACTGTCAGGCTGCACCAGCATCAGGCTGTATTGCTCAGCTTCACCATTTTGCTGCAACGTGAACTGTAGATCCAGTGTCACTAGGCAGAAGAGCTTTAAAAATGAAAATAGCAGTAAACTCTCCTCTTTTTAGGAAGTACAGCATAGCATCATGTTCTCAAACCTGGGCTGGATTTGGGGATATTCTGGAACCCAACTTTTAAATATTTTATACTGTAGAAAAGTATCTACTCAAGCCACTTGAGATTACAGACCGTATGTTTTAGTTTTTTATCTGTTCCTGTTGCATCCACTTGTTACAGCAAATTAAAGGCAAACATGATTACACAGAATCACACAGAATAGTTGGTGTTGGAAGGGACCTCCAAAGATCATCTAGTCCAATCCACCTGCCAAAGCAGGTTCATCTAGAGTAGACTGCACAGGAGTGTGTCCGGCAGGTTTTGAATGTCTCCAGGGAAGGAGACTCCACAACCTCTCAGAGCCTGTTCCAGTGCTGTTACTAAACTCTTTTCAGTGGTGCCCAATGACAAGATGATGCAGGCATACAGCCAAATACAGTTAAGTTACAAAATCTTAACAGTTACCTGCCCCAAGCACAGTCATCTCGATTGCCTGCATCCCTCCTCAGCATGCTCCATCTCAAGGGCAAAACTTGTAAAATTTGCATTTTTGTTTCAGTAACCTCTCTCAGCACTGTATGCTTCTCCTGTCTAGCTGCACCCAGGCCAATGGAAACATATATGATTTTTTTTCCTGCATGCTATTGCAAGCAGAAGACCATTGAAAAAGGAGAAATTAATTTAGGTGAAGGTGTGTTGGAGTCCTGAATGTGCCCAATTAACTACTAACAGAGACTGCTGTTACAAGAAATGATTAAAAAAGAAGGCAAATTTTGACGCACCATACTTAAACGCCACACTGGCCTGTGTTAGACTGAAACTACTGCTGTGGAATAAAGTCAAAAAGGTACATACATACTACAACCACATCCACCACTGCTGAAACTCAACAAGTTGCTGTTCCTGTTTCAAGTTCTATTTTAAAAGTAGATTTTAATGCAGCATTTTATATCTTTAGCCGTCTACGGTATAAGTCTGCAATTTTTCCTTTAGGGGAACAGGCTTAAAGGAAATGCTTATCTATACAACTGGAAATGTTTATACATCATCTGCTAAGAGGTGAGACCCTTGCACAAGGCACACCTGCAGTCTGCACCACTTTCCAGCAAAGTACTGCTCTCTTTTGTAAAGCTACTACTAGTTGTAACAGTGACTCATGCGCTTGCATACTCTGGAATAAACCTGGCCACGTGAAGTGGTGCAACAGTTTGCTTACAAAGCGGCTAAATGAAACAGGGATCTCGACATGCTGTGAACCATGCAGGCTACCGGCTTGCAGCAAACTCCCCATCCTGGTTGCCTGGTATAATTTGGGGGACACGGTCAGCCGTTGGGAGTGAAGGGAGCTGTCCAGAGAGGCTCTTCTCCCGTGCACTTAAGCCTTTCAAAAGTAAAGCTGCGGGGTTACACCACTGCACATACCTACCAGGCACAGCTTTGGGTCTGCATCGCCATGGCCCAAGGAAACCTCAAAGCCTCCCAAGACATCCAGGAGGAGCTGTGGGCTTGTTGCAGGCGGGTGCTAGTTCACAGGGCTGCGTGCTCGGGAGGTGACGAGCCACAGGAGGAAGTGAAGGCCACCAGCTGCTGGCTGTAGGCAGACCTTCTGCTTCACGAGACCTGGCTTCCCACACGAAAGTCAAGCCACTCCTGAGGTCCTGCTACAAGACCAGCCACCATCCCCGCCTCCGGCATCACAGCTGCCACGGTATTTTTTACCAGAAATGCAAATTTCAATCCCAAAATGGACAACACACTCCATGTGCTTGCATCAAGGCCTCATCTGCAGCTCCTCTCCCATTAACAAACACAGACTGTAAATGCCCTGGCCAGGCACCAGGTTCTAAATAAAATGTCACCAGACCACACATCACCAAGCTTAGCCTAAATCCGGTACTCACTTACAACCCTGCTACCAAAAAGGAAATCAGACTTGCACTCACAAAGTGAGTTATGACTTCAGGAATGAAATTACTATCAAGCAGGATGAACCAAGATACAGGAGAAGCTGTTTGTGTGTTTTTTTATTTTGACTACAACAAAAACTCAAGAGCACACAAGCAAGCTTTTTTTTTTAAAGCATAAGTAGCACTAAACCAGCTTAACTGCAAGAAGGTTCATGTTTTAACTGTCTCAGGGTCTTTGAAAATGAGTGCCCTCACATCACTTTATGTGAGTCGCAGATGTGTTACATAAAATTCAAACAAACTCCTGTCCCAGTAAACTTGCACTGTATCCAAAACTGTGCTGGATGCTGCACTGGATAAAAACATGCTCACCTCCCTTAGCAGAGGCACTAGGAACATCCAAGTGAGAACCTCCACTGCAACTTGCTTTGAAGCCACAGGCAATATCCCAGCAAGCCAGAGCACTCAGCACCATCGCAGATGAGATCCTACTGATTTATTAGCACAGGTACCCACAGCACATAACAGCTCTTGGGGTGACGCTCACCTGCTCTGAAGCCAGTCTGTGAGTTCGGAGAAGGGAGTGTGGAAATGCAACCTGGCTTCAAGGAACATGCCCTTACCTGAGCCTGCTATCAGGTGCCGAGATGCATCCGTTCAGCTGGAGTTGTCCTCTCCCCTCCGGGCATCTATCTGGCAGGAGCTGGTTGTCTCTGCCACAGGGTGGTGAGGACACCCAGTGGCTGCAGCCCACCGGTCAGACGTCCTTTGTCCTCACTTGCGCTGCCCCAGCTCAGTGTGGCAGCCCTCCCCTCCACTCCTCTGACACCTGAGAGCTCACCACGAGTGGCTGGGAGAAAAAGCAAGGCAGGAGGCAATCTGCATGCGGGCTCACTCTTCCCCAGCGCTTACTGCAAAGGAAATAAGAAGGTGGTAAGTTTTCCAGTCCTGGCATGGCAGAGGCACTGTCCTTTACCAGTGCAGTGGGTCTTTGCACACAGAGGAAAGGCAGGTGCCATTGGAAGAGGCAGCAAGGCAGCCTCTCAGCCTGGTGGGGAAGGAACAGGCTGTAACGGGAGAGTACCCAAAGGCATACAGTAAACTATGCCCATCTGCACTGCAAGAAGACCCTTGGTGTGGGTCATGCTTGGATTTTGTTGATTCGTGGGTTTTTCAGAAAGAGTTTCCTCCCCACCCAGCTCGCAGCATCAGGCCAGCCCAGCATGGACTTGCACTAACACAGAGGACTCGTTATAGGGATTTTCTTTGGGGCTGGGTAGGAATTTTACAACTGTCTGACCAGACATGTCAGGTACTGGAAAAACAGCCTGCATGCCTCCAGCTGTACGACATCATCCTTACGGGGTGTTTTTCCAAGGATGCTCAGCTCAGACACAACTCAGCAACTGGTTTGCAGCAGGGGGCCGTGTTTTAGCCCATTTTCTGGCCTGGTTGAGTGCTGGGGGATGGAGTGGCTTCTAATGCAGATCTCAGAGCCCATCATACCTCTGTACCAGTAGACAGATGCTACCAGCAACTCAGCAGGCAGAATATGCCCCCTGCCAAAGCCAAAGGCATAGCATTACACCCCACTTCAGCCAAGCTAAGAGCATGTTGCTGCCAAGAAGGAATACAATGAGCGATCCAGGCCATTCATTCCTCCAAGAACAAGCTGGGGGGAAAGGCAGAAGGAGCATATGGGACTTCGGTCAGGTTAAGACCAGTAACACAACATCACCAACTCACACAGTGGGAGAGCTGGCATCAGCAGCGCCACCTTCCAGCACTTGCAGTTCCTACCAGATACATCCAAACAGCATCAGAGCCCAACATATAGCTATCATTTTTTTAAAACAAGTTCTTAATTCTCACCTTAAGCAACCCAGAGAAGCAATGCACTGGTTTCACAAGAAGCCAGCAACTGCCAGGAAGGGTAAGAGCGCGCCAGTGCCTGGGAGAGCAAGCACAGCTCACTTTTGTCATGAGCAGCCACTTTAGTAACACCACCCCTCCTCCAATTCCCTTCACGATCACCTGTCAATTGACTTTTCCCCACATTTCCTGGGCTGTCTTGTGCTGAACTTCCCTCCTGTCACCCCTCCAACACCTGGACACAATGACTTGGAGACCCCAAAGTGCAGAAAACTTCACACTCTTTCAGAAGTGGCCCCCTTTATCATCAAGTAACCTACACCACAGATTACATTACATATACATTATCACTGACTAATTTATAATGTGGCTTACACACATTACAATGCAGATTACACACATTTCCCTCTGTTCTCCCAGTTTGCACCAAGCTTTTAAAGTACAATGGCAAGCTGTGGTCACAACAATAGTAATACTTCGCCACTAGACTACGGCAATACCGTGAAACCCAAATACATTGGCCAAGTCTTTTAGTTATAGAAATAACTAAAAAACTACGTAAGGCTGCTATTTACATGCTATCCAACCCCCTTAACACTACCAGCACGCACAGCAGTGCTGCCAGTGAATAAAACCTCAATCCTCTCCTCACCATCCTTCCTGTGCTCACAGCACTTAAGTATTGCTCCCATTTTCACATATGTTTTTTTTTGCACTGTGCTTTGGCGCTCAGGTTAAGGTCATCTGCCCACAGATGGAGACAGGAGGAGAGAAGCAAGATGGCTGATATTGGCTCTACTCCCTGCTTATGCTCGGTAAGCCCAGCCTTGGTGCTTCTGCAAAGCTCAGCTGTTGCAATATTAGAAGATGTGGCTTTAGATATAAGCTAAACCCTTCTGAGAAGAACAGCAAGCCTGCAAGCAATTCTTCAACAGCTTCTATTTATAGACCTCATGGGGAATAAAAGAGCATCCAAATATTTTTTTAAAGCTCTTTTTGACAGTAACTCATCTTCTCCAAACATCAATAGAAAAAAACAAACAAACTAAAACCAGCACAAAAATCCCAAGATGCCTGATTTTTTTTGGAGCATCATTATTTAAATGATTTCTCTTTTTTTTTTTTTTTAAAAAAAAAGGGAGAAAAAACTGAAGAATGCAAAAGTTCACGTGCTGCTTTGGGAATTGAAGACTAATTTTCTCTGTGCTTCCCCTCTTCCTCCATTCCAGTGCTTATAAAAAGGCCAAAAAAGCCGTGAGGAGGAAGGGAAATCTCCTTTTTTCAGGTGATACACTGACCTTGAAAGGAACTAAATAAACACGGAGCTTAGGAACAGGCTTCTTCCATTTGTTTAAGACTAGAAGAGCAGTGTATATTTCTTTAGTCATAAACTAAAGGAAGCTACAATGATGGTCATTCTCCACGTGGACATTAATTCCTCTCAAAATATTTTATTTTATTCTTTTCAGTCCATGTAGCAACACCACAGGATGTGCTACTCTTCCCTTTTACCATCCCCATGGTCATTCTTGCCTCCAGCTGTACATGGCATTTTTGGGTAAGCTTTAGCTTTTATTGCATCCTCTTCTGTTATTTAAAACTTTTCCTGCTTTTTGGCTTGGTGGCCACTGCCAGCTAGAGACAACCCACACCTAATGTGCCTGAAGCAGCAGGGTGAGGACACGTGTCGTGGCTGATACCTAAGATGTCACCCTGTGCACTGTGGAGCTAGTCATGGTCACTAGACAAAACCAAAGGAACAAGGATGCAAAAATAAGCTATTGTGCTGTTAGCAGCCTGTGCTCTCCTTGGCACAGAGAGGCAGCATCGTTTTAAAAACACAAACCAGGAAATAACAAATGTACCATTATATATAAAGTCACTGCGACAGACAATGAAATAAATGGGTAGGAAGTTAAAAATCCACTAACAACAAAACGCAGCTTGTTCATGAAAAACTTGCCCAAAATAATCATTGAAGTGAATGAGTTACAAGTTATAAATACAGAAGTTGAGTTAAAGTGAAACCTACACTGACTGTGTGGGTCTTGTACCGCTTGCAGCCCATGGTTGCACGCCGTTTTTAGGAGGGAAGGCAGTTTGAGCCGTTAGCCTGACCCTGACTAATTCCCTAGGAAAATATATTTTTTTTAAATGAGGTTCTCTGGGTACCACCCTCATTTCTTCAACCACTTTAATGAGTTTAATCAGCTCACACTGCCTCCAAACATAGAAGCCCATGCAGCAAATCATTAGGTTGGAGCAAAAGGAATTGCAGTTTTTGCATTGTTGGAATTTGTCAGTTTTAATTTTTTTAAAATAAATGTGGTTAGGTTATACATCAGTTTAATGCACTTTTCAAGCTTTATGTTTTTTTGCTACTGACTTATTACTTGCTGTTTATTTTATATTTATTTTAGACTATGGAAATGATGTTAGACAAAAAGCAAATTCGAGCATTTTTCTTATTCGAGTTCAAAATGAGTTGTTAAGCACCAGAGACAACTCGCGACATCAGCAACACATTTGGCCCAGGAACTGCTGGTGAACGTACAGTCAGTGGTGGTTCAAGAAATTTCACAAAGGAGACGAGAGCCTTGAAGATGAGGAGTGTAGTGGTGGCCATTTGAAGTTCACAATGACCAATTGAGAGCAATCATCAAAGCTGATCCTCTTACAACTACATGAGAAGTTGCCGAAGAACTCAACATCGACCATTCTATGGTTGTTCAGCAATTGAAGCAACTTAGAAAGGTGAAAAAGCTCGATAAGTGGGTGCCTCACAAGCTGACCAAAAATTTTTTAAAAAATTGTCCTTTTGAAGTGTTGTCTTCTTCTATAGAACAACAATGAACTATTTCTCAATTGGATTGTGACATGCGACGAAAAGTGGATTGCATATGACAACTGGCAATGACCAGCTCAGTGGTCGGACCGAGAAGAATCTCCAAAGCACTTCCCGAAGCCAAACTTGCACCAAAAAAAGGTTGTGGTCACTGTTTTGGTGGTCTGCTGCTGGTCTGATCCACTCCGGCTTTCTGGATCCCGGTGAAACCATTACATCTGAGAAGTCTGCCCAGCAAATTGATGAGATGCACCAAAAACCGCAACGCCTGCAGCCGGCATTGGTCAACAGAAAGGGCCCAACTCTTCTCCACAACAACACCCGACTGCATGTTGCACAACCAACACTGCCAAAGTTGAATTAATTGTGCTACGAAGTTTTGCCTCATCTGCCATATTCACCTGGCCTCTCGCCAACCGACTACCACTTCTTCAAGCATTTCAACAACTTTTTGTAAGGAAAACACTTCCACGACCAGAAGGATGCAGAAAATGCTTTCCAAGACTTCATCGAATCCCAAAGCACAGATTTTTACACTACAGGAATAAACAAACATTTATTGTTGGTAAAAATCCGTTGATTGTAATGGTTCCTATTTTGACTAACAAAGATGTGTTCGAGCCTAGTTATAATGATTTAAAATTCACAGTGCAAAACTGCAATTACTTTTGCACTAACTTAATATTTGTATTGGGCAGCCTCTGCAGAGGATACTCCCAGACCATTTTGCTGGCAGAACCTTAGATTTGCATTACCTTCAAACAGCATCTCCGGGCACTAACGAGTGAGCTGTTGTTAGCTTATTTTCTTCTACCAAAACCCCATGCAAGCATGTCCACTAAGAGAAAACTTCAGGGAAACAAGTATTTGATCTGGCACTGGGAAGTACTGAGAAAATGTCTCCCAAAGCTCTTTTACAACCTTGAACCACATGCAGGACAGCATTAGGACACATAAACTTTCAAGGAGTATGAAAACAATATTTTTTTAATTACAACATAGCCTTTTGCTTCCTTTTTGCTTGTTGATAACTCCTAATTCTCCAACTGAACAGCTGCAGGAATCTTTGCTATTTTTTTTTTGTGCAAAAGCAACATTTTATATCAACAAGAAAATTTAATGGTTGTGTTCCCTTTAAGGAAATCGTTCACACAAGAAGTCCACTCCTCTTCCCTTTGTGGAAGACATGTTTATAAAATCAACCAGAGGTGAAGACTTAAGGCAGAGGTAATGCTTCAGCTTACGAAACAACAGTGGTCATGTAGGACACCCTGTTAAAAGCAGCTCACCAGCTTAGGAGTCAATATAAAAATAACTCAAGGGTTCCTGGTTTTTTCTTTTTTTTCTGTTTTGTTGTTGTTGTTGTTTTTAAATAGTGTTGAAACATCTGTATCATACAGTCAGGGCTCCAAAATACATCTTACAATTCACAAATGTATCTGGCTGTTACCACTTTACTGTGGTCAACGTAAAACTAAACCTGGCACTAAAAATGGATCCATGGAAGTTGCTGGGGTTGAAAGCGAGACACATGACTTTCCAGCTAGAGAAAACGAAGTGGTACTGATATTTTGGAGTACACCATATTACTGCAATAACAAATTCTGTACTTCAAATATAAGTGCAACTAAATGATGCTCAGGGTGTGGTGGAAATGCAGCCAGGTGTGTTGGTGCTGAACGCTGGTAAGTGAGGAAAAGGACGTGAATCTCCCAGTCGCTGGCAAAGCCCTAGTGCTGATAGTGGGCAGCTGGTGAGGTGCCACGCCAGGCAGTGACCAGCAGCAAGCAGCACCAGCTCCAGCCACCGACAGCGGCTGAACCAGTGCTCCTGGAACTACACTCTGAGCCCACACCACCAACCACAACCCTGTGCGAGCGTGGACCCCATCTCTCCCCATCTCCCCCAGTCCCCAAGTAAAGCCATGCTGGTCCCCAGTGCAGTGGCTACAGCCAGTGCCTTTGCACATGTGCTTAGGGGATAAAATCAGTCTCCGCCCCTCCTCCATCAGACCCATGTTCACCCCAAGGC
The DNA here is from genome assembly GCF_036013445.1 of Caloenas nicobarica. Classification (NCBI taxonomy): domain Eukaryota; kingdom Metazoa; phylum Chordata; class Aves; order Columbiformes; family Columbidae; genus Caloenas; species Caloenas nicobarica. The sequence continues at coordinate 49,107,248 of NC_088249.1, read as the reverse complement.
TGCCAATGACATGTTTTTCCTTGTAAGCGCACCCCCAGCACTTACGGTATTTCCGAATCAGCTAAACACTGTCCTCCAAAGGGCTAGGCAAGGATGCTCGCATCACTGTGCTGCTGTCTCAAAGGCTTTACCACAACGGCAGTGCTTTCCCGCAACCTGCGCCAACAAGGCCGAGGCCCCGGCACACACCGTTCAGCCAGGGAGATGGCAGAGCACTGCCACACTTTGTGGCATGTACCACCACGTAATGACACACACCCCCAGCATCCCTAGCCTACCTCAAACCAGTGTGAACTAGAAATTCGGATTTGACGACTCAGCATCTTCCTCATCCCTGCTTTGGAAACCTCCTGTGATGATCACAACATCAGGAGAAGGCGCAAATTCTGCTTGGTTTCTGGGAATAGAGTGTTATGCCTGAGCACATCATCTGGCTCATCCCTAATTTTACCCCACTAAGGACTCAAAGGTGGAAGGGTGGCACAACAAGCAGCCTGAGTCAGCCCCACGTTTGGAGTCCAGCTCCACATGGTGCATGGAGAGCCCTGACCAGGTCTGGTGTGGACCCAAACCCACAGGTGCCACCATGGAGCCCAATATCCATGGGGATGTACAACTGAGTGAGCCAGGTGACGTGGCTCAAGTATCACCTCTGTCTCAAGATGCAGTCTTACTTAGCTGAAGACATGTTCAGCTAAAGAAAATAAGATAAATGGAACCTGAAAGATGCATTTATCTTAAAAATGCTTTAACATTCACCCAATAAAGCAACAATCGGACAGTTCACTTATATACACGAAATTTGAGTTAAGATATTTGCAAGCAGGATGACAATTTCCTTGGCATCTTGAGAAATGGGAATCTTCCTGTTCCGAGATCAAAACCTGGGAGAGCTGAATGCATCCTACTTAAAGTGCAGCTGGCAGGTGGACTCAGCACTGTGCAAGACAGCTTGGAAAAGGGCAGTGGAGGGTGCTTTGATAGGAAAGGCACAAATAAATAACTTTTTTTTTCCTAAAGTAAAGAGTGAGGATAACACAAAGAATAAGATCCATACTTGAGAAAGAACATGCCTGCAAGCCTTCAGATAAGACTTCAAAATAGAACAGCAGTTGCACTGGAGAGTTTTGAATTTCGTTGTTTACAAAGCATCAAGTCTTTCAGCAGGAAGGATTTCTCCAGAGAGCAGAGATCAGAACTCCTTTGCAGAGATCATTTGCTCATTTGCTCTTTATCATCACCCTTAGTTGAGAGTAGCCTCTGTGAGCCCACCCTGTAATTTAAAGCACAGTTGCTTCAATCTTGTCCTGGCTGAGTACAAACCAAGGAGTTCATCTTCCCGGTTCCCACTTCCCACCTAAGTCTGGACCTGGATTCCCATCTTGGGTCACTGATTGCAGACCTTCCTTTAACGCCTGCTTCAGATAGATGCATGGCTGCAACGAAACAAAAGCAGCACCTTTCCCACCTGCTCCGAGCAGTCTATCCTCTCCTTATGGCTATCTCCCCACCAGATCCTCTCCTAGGACCCACTAAATCTCTTTTGCAGCAGTAAAGTCTGTGCTGTGCTAAAGCTATTACGTGTTTCTCCAACTTCCTTCCATTGACAGAAAACAAAAGCTTGTACTGTTGCTCACCATTATCAGAAAATATTCGCTTTCCCAGATTGTTTCTCCCCTCCTTGTTTTGGAAGGGTTTTCAGTAGAATAACAGGGTCACTCCCAACGAAGAGCAGCAGGGGGTGATTTGGGACAGAGGCCCTTCAGAGCCCACCCAGCCAATCCAGCCCCGGCCCAGGTGCAGACTGGCCCTGCCCTTCTCATCCCTGCTGGGGACTGCATGCTCCACCAACTCTTCCATCACCTTACAGGTCCTGCAGAGGAGACAATGCTCCAGCTCTACGGCCTGAAGAAATGAGGCTAACTCCACACCACCGACCTGTCTTTGAGTGGCTGCCCCCATTTTCTAGCTGCAGACCATCTGCAGAAGATATTCTGCTCACTCTTGAGTATCTACTGTATCGTACTCTGAATATCTGCTCTTTCTCTCTTCTCACCATGCTTCCTTCTTGTCAGATGCCTTATCACAACATTTCACTCCAAAGCCACCCATATGAAACTTCCACTCTTGCTGGTGCTGCTCTTTTATTCAGCAACCAAAGGAAACACTCTCGCACCAGGCGCTAAGCCCACAGCGCTCCAGCCAATGAGCAATGCAGAATTAAACACAGGTGTCACATGAAAACACAGTGCCAAGCTTATAGTTCCCAAAAAAGCACTGAATACATGTACACACTTGGTCATTTTTTATTTTTGATTTTTTTTTTTAAGCAACCAGACTATCAAGTGTCAGGTCTTAAAACCCAGAAGGGCACCAGAAATCCAAGTATTATTCAAGATATGCAATACTCAACTACTGCAAGCCAAGCTGACACCTTGCAAACACCTAACTGAAAACTGCCCACGATGGCTATTGGCAAGCCCAAACAGCTTTAATACACACAGGGCAGTTCCCTGCAACAAAAGAATTACCTGGACAGCCACTCTGTAACCCAAAACCGATGCAAGAGAAAATGTGGAGTTGCAGACAACATGTTCCTGCAGGAGCTTAGCACCAGCCCTGAGATATCTGCTGGTGAAAGCTCCCAGGAGGTCATATTCAGAAGAGGAGAGGTCAGGTCTTAACTCTGACAATCGCTTTGGCATGAGGCTCTACTGAAGACTGAATAGATTTTGAAAGTATGAGCTTCAAAATAAATAAATAAGTAAATTCTTGGTCCAAGAACACAGGAAAAAATAATAATTAAAAAAAAAGACCACTTTGGCAAGTTTCTGGTCTTAAATGATCCATAACCTCTTCCAAGCAAGATCCTTTTTACCATGGCAAGTCCTACCCAGTCCTGGAGCAGCACGGGGATTGCAAACATCCCTCTACCCTCTACTCTCCCCTGCCAGCAGCTGCAGGATGTGGGGCTCAGTGTTTCAGGGAGCAGCAACCCTCTTTTTTAATGACTCAAGGCTGGACCAGTGACCGCATGTGGTGTTGACACCTTCAGCAGGCTGTGCTGTTGTTTCTGATGGTGCCTGTGGTTGTTAAAAACGCACCATGGCATGAAAGGACTTGTTGGCAAGCAACACAGCCTCAGCTCAGGGAATGTTTTCTTCATTTCATTTACTGCCAATTAGCGGAAACTCCTCATCATTGATTTGGGTATTGAGGGGGGAAAAAGTAAATAAACAAGTAAACAACCACTTAAACACCTTCCTTGTCCCTTCCCCAGGCCCAGCCTAAGCCACACACCTCTACAGCCCCACCACCACGTTCAACTTCCCTAATGCCCACCCCAATGCAGTGGCACATCACAGATGCAGCACGGACACCTCTTGCCTGTCCTTCCTCCTGCCTGCATTCATGTGATGTGTGCTTATTATTTACACCCAGTTTAATTGCTCTTCTCACCCACTGTCATGCGAGGAGAAACACCAATTGTGCAGTTCACTTTGGAAAGCCCAGCCATCTCCACTGGTAACTACCAAGAGACAGATAGCATCATTGACTCAACCGGAAAATGCTTCTCCTCTCTCCTACCTCTTTGAGAAACTTTTTCATGGCTGCTCTGATGTTTGCAAAAGCCCAGGACCAGCCCATCTGACGCCCAGGATCTGTGCTGGCTTTTCAGTCTGTAGACATCAGGCAAGAAGAAGCCCAGCAGCCTGTGGACTGATGAAGATGACCTTCAGATTTTACATGGGAATTTGTTGGCTCTCTTATCATCTCAGAGACAACAACAATTGCAGGCAAGTCCTAAGTGTCTCCAATCAGTCACAGCCCAAATCACTACACAAAGACCTGAAATTTAAGCTGCCATTCCTTATGCCTGCCCTCCCACGGGATTCCTGTACTACAGCATCTCCATCAGCACATAACTCCCCTGTCCAAGATTCCCTCTTCCAACCCTTTAAATTTGTTGTCCAAATTCAGTTTTTTTATTCTATTCTCAACCACTTTTAAGAAGTAGGTGGTGGAAATCTTACAGCTGCTGCAGCTGGGGGAAAAGCTGAAGCACAAGCCACGCCTCTGACCTGGGAAAGGTCCCTCATGAGATGCACGCAACTCTTAACATCACACCCTCTTAGGCACCAAAATTCACAAGAAAACTGATTTTAATACTTCGCATGCCTGTGGGTTGCTCCTCCCTCTTCTTCTCCCCCCAGCAACACGCCTTTGCCTGAAAAAGGTTCTAGAACTACAAAAGCTTTAAAGAAAGTGTTGGAAGGTCATAAAAGAACAACAACTTGAGAATAGCTGCAGCTAAAAATACCAATCCCCACACCCCTTCTTTAGAGAAAACATTATCAGATGTCACTTCCCAATGGCGAAAATATGTTTGCTTTTAATTAAGATTGTATTTTGAACACTGGATTTTCTTGCCAGGGAACACAACAAGAGACCTTGGGAAAAGACCTTGTTTGCTGCCTCAAAGATCCCACTTTTCTGTGCCATCTGATGAAAAGATACTGTCTGAAACTAGCACCTGAAAATTTGTATTTTCTTCTAGCACAACTTAACTTCGCAAAATAACTTTCTAAAGAGAACAAAGTATTCTGGCCACCCATACTGAGCTGAAGTGCAATATGGATTTATTTTTATTTTTTAATACTTCAGAGTATTGAGGTAGAGAAGGTGGGAAGGAGATAACATCAACAAGCAGAGCAGCAGTGCAGAACAACCATCAGCACAGGGCTAGAAACTGCATCTTATCTGACCCAAATACTAGGTAGGACTTGAAAAATCTGCATTATGGACAGACTGAATTAGTTCCTCAGTGTGCTGCCCAAAGTCCTCACAGATCTAAAGGCTGCAATCAACATTTAGTGGACAGTAAAATAGCCATGAGGTACGGCAACCTGATGGCTTCCTTCAACAGTAGGATGAGCAGAATAAAGCAAGTCAATTAAACACCCCCCAGCAGAGAGTTTTGTACCAGTTAATTGCTTAAATAAGCTCTAGTTTACTGATCACATAGAAAAATATCCAAGAATTGCTGCAGGCATGTAAGGGAACGCCTGTGCTAACATTTTATCAAACTGAGCATGTACAAGGGGAAGGTTAGCACACCACAGCATGCTTTTTCCTGCAAAGATGTAAATGAAATCCAGGAATAACTTCTCCAGAAGGCCCAGAGACCTTGTCCAGGTCACACTCTTTACTTTCTAACCCTTAACAAATATATACCTTTCCCCCATGTAGAAACTCTCAAAACAATACTTTTTAAGAAACCACACACACAAAATAATTTTGCCAGTCCCTTACTTAAATGGCCAACTCTTGTCCTGCTGTCCTCCCCAGCTGCCCCCTTCCCTTCACCATAAAACAAAAAGCACATCTCATATGTGCCCATTCCCCCTGCACTCTGTCTGTGCATGGAGGCATTTGTACCTTTAGACCACATGCTCCCCTGTCAAAGTTATTTGAAACTGACCCAGTGCAAAATTTAGTAGCATCAAAGATATTGGGTGTGCAAGCCTCCTGCTTCCCTGAGAAGTCAAGGTGAATACCTACCAAAAAGCACTTCAAAGGACTAACCTGAAAGCGATGAGCAGGAAAACAACCACAGCTATATTATACTGTTAAAAAGTTTGCTAAAGCAGATGTACCAGTCTGCTGGAGGACCTCCCTGTGTTCTCCCCAGAGGAGGAGGAAGATGTGGGTTATTTCGAAGGACAACCACCAAGCAAGACCACAGAGATGCACTGGGAAGGAGGCAGGGCTCAGCTTCACAGCCACCACCTCCCACCATCCGCTCAGCCTGGAGGAACTTGGAAGACATGCCCGCATGATGTCATCACTGGGTTGGTGTCTAAATAAAGGAAGCTTTTTATAGATTTTCCAACTGACAAACTTAATCTGGCAAACCTCGATTAGCCAAGACTCTGTCAAGCAGAAGGGAAGGAAAAGGGAAAATAATAACCATACCATTGCAGGGGCCAGGGCAGGTGGACAATGTGTCAGGAAAGAAAGCAAAACAACCCCAAATTTACTCCCTAATACCTGCAAGTTGGATAAAAAGCACAGGTAAGAGCAGCACATAACATAATGGAGATGTGTTTTTACACCATTTGCCACAAGGAAACGCAGCCTATTTCTGCACCAGGGTAGGGGAGAGAAGGATGAAGACAAGGAGGGAGAATAGGGAGAAAAACTGTGCTTAGAGAGTAAATAAAACGTACTTCCAAGACAGAGGGGGTTTCCAGCTTCATATTATTCATATGGCAATTACTGTGCTTCCTAAAAGCAAACTAGGGGTTTCTGCATGTTCAAAAGGCTGCAAACATCTTAAATTCAAGTCATCACCAAGCAGCATTTGCTGGAAGTTCTTGGAGGAGAAAAAAAAAAAAAGCTCATGAAAGCAAAACCATCTGGCAGTTCGGTTGAGTTCATGTGTGCCTGCGTGTCATTCTCCTCTTCGTAGCTCTTCAACACTTCCACAGTGCTATGGAGTGGTTCCCCTTCCTCCCTCTGCTCCTCACTGCATCTTCAGCCAGGCATCTACTTGGAGAGCAGTTGCAATAGTCCAGTGACTAATGCTGCAGTAATGTGGGTGGGAACTGCTTCCATGCCCAGCTTCTAAGGACACAGCCTTTTATGGTATTTTTATAGTGGAAGCTGTAGTGGTCTGCATTTTGCCTTTTGTCTTCCAGGAGCCTCAGAGAAAAGAGCTCATGCTCCTCCCTGGGCTCCAGGATGCAACAGAGAGGAGCCCATGTGTGCGATAAGCAAGCCAATGCCAGGCTCCATGCACTTCCTGGCCTGGCCATGCCAGGGATGCTCAAGCATGTCACCTGCTCTGCATGGCAACCCCACAGCTCATCTCCAAGCTCTGCCATCAGCGCTGTGGGTCCCTGGGCAGCTCTGCTGCCCTATAACCTCCGAAACAGACATGAGTGGGGCATGGATGTGAGTCGTGGACACCTTACACTAACAACCTCTTCATCATTGCCACTGATGAGCCACCAGACATACTATTTCTACATTTCACGGGATGCCGGGATATGAGATACCGGCAGGGCTGCCAGAGTTTCATCTGTCTTCCCACAGGATGAGCCGTTAACTTGACTGCATCTCTCCAGGAAGTAGAAAATGAACTCTGTAGTGTTTCTACGCCATAAAAATTTAGCTGAAACAGGCCAAGAGGTTACTAGGGAAAAGCAGGCAGAGATGTTGCACTGAAACCAGGTTAAAAGCACCAGAGAGAAGCACGGTGGCAGAAAAACCACTCTCCAGGCTCATGGGCCACAGCACATGCTATTCAGACTCGGCAAGGTAATGAAGCAGACTCAGCTGTGCTCTTTAAAAGCTGAGGGCCACATGTGAGATTAAGAGAGTATCTGAAAACATTACACCATAGGGCTTGAAACAGGAGTCTGGTGGCAGATGTGCAGTGGACTGCTTTACAGGACAGCTCTCTGCTCTCCTTTGCACTTGAAGCATCATCTATTCTAGAAGAGAAGGGTATGAAAGTTTCTGCATCCCCAGTCTCAACTCCAACCAGCTGCTTATTTTAGTACTTTTAAAACTGTTAAATTCAAGAGGAAATTAAATTATAATCCACACACACCTAAAAAGTCAAAGAGAAAAGCTATCAGGATGCAGGAAAAAGTAGTAATCAATCTGCCTGATGCAAAGCCACTGATATTAAAGATCTTTTATTCCTTCTGAAATTCCAGTGAGCTCTGGATGGAGTCAGCCTACCAGTCAGGACAGATGAATGACAGACCGCCCCACAGATTTCACCAAGTAGGAAGATGCAGTGGAAAGCTGCTCTGGAGTGATTTCTCAGATACAAGAGGCACAGTGGAGGGGAAGTTTGGGAGAGGTCCATGTCAGCAAGCACTACACAGCCCACAATACACCTTGGAGGCGAGCCAGAAAGACTACTGCTGCAAGAAAAAACCCCTTCAGCCCTAATGCAAGTCAAAAGGTGGTTCAATGCATTGCCCTCAGCGCAGCAACCCCCAGCATCTGCTCAACAAGATGCCTCACACCAGGGGAACAGCCAGAGCTTCCCAGACAGACCAAGATGGAGTCTTTTGCTCCCTGAGCAGATGAAATACATTTCCAAGTTTAGAGTCTTCCTGCTATTAGATAACAGATTGAGATTACCGAATTAAAATTTAAAAAAAAAAAAAAAAATCATGTGAAAGACTCTGTCCTGTTCAAAGGAATACAATTAATTTCCTGTAGTCTTGCCCTAAAGACCACAACATCACACACAGCTCTGCCTCACCTTGTTTCTCATTAAACTACTAAATACACACAGCAGTGGCTGTGTAAGAGGTAGGGCAGGTTACTTGATTTTCATTATCCTTTACTTGGACCAGTATTATCAAATTTTATTAAAACAATAATTAAAAAAAAAAAAAAACCAAACAGGAAGAAGAATGAATGGAACACAGTAACCAGCCTAAAGCTCCTATGGACAGAAAAGGGACACATCCAAGCCTGAACTTGGGTTCATACCTCCCATGCCAGAGAGACCTCTTTTTACGTAGCCTTTAGTTTTCAACACCTGCCATTCGTACCCCTGGGAAAGCTAAGGAATGGCTGAAATGCCAGTTTGCCCTGACAAGCTCAATTCTGCAGTTGCTGCAGGCGACTTGGTGCCACTCTGACCTCATTGCGCTGGGAGACCCCAGGAACCCTGCCCCTCAAGACCATCCACCCACCCTCACCTCCAGCTGTGCAGTGCACCTGCATTTAGCATCATTTTGACATTTTCATCCAGAAACAACCCACAAACAACCCAGCCAGCAGGTTCTCTGCAAATCTAAAAGCATAAGATGCCAATTCCTACAGAGCAACAACCTCCTCTGATGTAGGAGTCAGCTGGTGCCAGCACAGCCTGAGCTTGGACGTATACATGCCTGGCTTCATCCAGGCTTTGCAGCTGATGGTGTTTCCAAAGAAGCAAATCCAGACAGTCCCTCCAAGCACTTGCAGCCCTATTCTCCTCCAGCTAGTGCTCTAGTGATCACCCTGCTGAAGCCCACTGGGCCTGGGGTGCAGGTCCCCTGGAGCAGATCAGCCTGTAGCTTGCTGATATGGCTGTGGTAAGGGATGGATGCTTTTCTCCCTCTCTTTGTGGGGAAAGGGCTTGCTTTAAAACAGCCTGCAGAGGATGTGAGGAAAACGTGCCCCTCCAGGGAAAGAGGCCTGTGCTTACAGCATTAGTTAGCTGAAGGACACAAGCCTGATTCCACTGAAATGAATGGGAATGTTGCTAATGAATTTAGAATAAAATTCAGATTTCCAATAGCCTTCACACAAGGCCCACCTGAACTAGAAAAGAACGTTTGATGGAAAGGCTGAGCTTCTCCAAGATCTGGTTCCTCATGAGATTTCCCTGCTTATCTTCTTTCTTCCCCCTCCCAAATTTGCAGATGGATTTAAGCCCACAGTAGCTTCTGCTCTGGACATTTCTCAAAGCAGTTTACATCATCAGGGTTGAGCTCAATGTAATGACTACAGGAACACTTGTATGAAAAAAAGAAAAATAATCCGAGAAATTACGCCCTTCACATGACCTGCAGATGGTGCATTCCTCCCAGCAGGACCAAAATTGTTTAAAAGACAGGTAAGAGCCTTCTAGGAGATGCAGACAGTGGCAGCAGACCCTACAGCCCAACTTCCAAAGCCCTTTAAGATGAAAAGGAAGTTCTTCACTGCCATCCCAGCCAGGAGTAAAGAAGGAGACAGTGGATCGTGACACAGGTGGTGCTTAAAACAGGCTGCCCGTCATTTTACAGAAAGGGGAAAAAAAAGTAAAAGCAGCATCCCACTGTGTACAGACTTAATGACCTATTACCTTCAGCAGTCCTTTGCACGGCCACAGCTTTCAGCTAAGGATCTGCTTTGCTGAAACCAGTAGGCAAATTGTGTAGTAACTGGAGGTCTTAAAAGCCTTGCAAGAAAATGCAATAAAATAAATAAAAGTCAGCAGGGCAGGTTGTGTCTGACAACTCATTTTTTCCCTATGCAATGCAATGCTGTGCAAAGAGACATGGCATGAATCAACCTATTTTGGCAGTGCACATCTAGCCAGGAAGGGCAGGATGCGTCTCAGCACCGGTGCGTGGGGGACACTCTCCAAAGGGCTCTGTTTACCAAGTGGGATCTAGTGCAATCTTTACACAAAACCTGTAAAGCTCCAAAGTAATCTAAAACAGATCCATTCTCCCTTCCCACTCCACAAATACAATCCAAATTGGGTCATCTCCTAACAATAAATGAATGACACCCATTTAAGCCTCCGCTTCGGTGCTGACATAAGCTAGGTCCTTTCATTCTTGCACTGCATGTGCTAAAGATGCTTTTGTACATCCTCTGAAGTACTCAATTTGAAAAAACATGGTAACTAGGCAATTGCATTCAGCTGCTCTTGAAAAAAAGCCATTTCCCTTCCCTCTCAATAGGCTCTTAGGAAGCCTGGACCGAAAAACATTGCCTAATTCAAACTCAGCTCCACCAGGATGGCTGGAGTTGGGAACTAGGGATAGGGACGAGAACAACTACTAGGTACTACTTGGGTCTGCAGCGTGAAAAACACCAGCAATATGATGGTCTATGGAGAAAGAGAGCCCTTACCTGTGTCCAGCAGCTAAGCAGCAGCCAGAAGTCCTGTTTTAAGGCACTGAGCATGACGGCACAACTAGAACATTCAACAGGTAAAACATCATATTTTCTTTAAAAACTACTGAGTACACCTAAGTCTCTCCATTACTTTTTAGGGGATGAAAGGATTATTCAGTTCCAGTATTTTAGTGTGACAAGGACTGGAGGAACCAAGAAGAAAGTTTTTCTGTTATCTTTGCCTGGCAGTAAAAGTTTAAGGTGTTTTGGTGGTGTTTTTATTTATTTTTTTTTCTTGTTCATCTGTAATGCCTCAGAACTATGACACTACTGCACGGCAGCTTTTGAAGTTCCTCTGCTGGCACCAGCATCCTCCTCCTTTCTGAAATGGAAACATTCAGACATTTGGGCACAGAGATCAGCTGGAAAGAACAGTGCAGCTCCCACTAAAAAAGCCATTAACTAGGAAAAAAAAAACACTGTCGTAAAAAAGAGACATTTGTCTAAGATGGAAGGCCCATTATTTGTTTTTTATAAAATAGAAAAACATTCATAGCTCTGTGTTCATTAAAAAAACAAAAACACAAGCACCAGGGGCAGAAAGTCTGACAACTTTAACATGACCTAACTGTTGCACTATCCCTTACATATAATTTTAGCAGACTTTTTCCAAATCCCACTACATGCTGTTATGAAGCCATGTTCCAAGATTTAAAGTTTTAATAATAGAAGCCTTTAACCACAACATCTGCAAAAATATGCCACATAAAATAAATAAATTAAAAAAAAAAAAAAAGGAAAACTTCAAGTCCTATCCTGTTACAGAGGCTATTCTCCAAACGATGCACAGAAAAACCATTTGTGCCTGTTTGTAGGAAGCAGCATTGGATTGACACACTGCTGCAGAGGACTTTGTTACAAAATTCATGCTTATTTGTCAGAGATGCAACCTTGCGAGAAGACAGGCGGTTTTAAAGATTTAAAGAACATATGCTTAAATAGGGAAACCGAGGCATGTAATAATTAGCTGATTCCTCATGCAGCAGAAAATTTATTTATTCCAGCTAACACAACACCATCTTTGCTAACACGGGCTGCTGTGGCAGGACATGAGAGCGGTGAACTAAGGACAAGCTCAGCAGTTAACTTTGAATTCCCTGACTCTACTCCTGCCACCATCCACTCTGTTACTTTTCAGAAGGAAAACAGGAGAAAGCTTATAAAGGAAAACAAGACAACAACAATTTGGGGAAATGCTCAGAACCAGATGGGTTGGCCTAGCTCGTGCTGGACATGGGGCCATAAAACCAGGGACCAGCCACCTTCTAGCCATCTTGTGAGACACCCAAAGACTTAAGGTGTTCAAAAGCTGAAATATTGCACCCTTATTTCTAAATATAGGGGAATAATATTTTTAAAAGCTAAAATAACAAGGGACTTGCATGAGATGCCCCCATTGCCACTGCAACATGCACGCAGCAAATAAGTAAGTTTTTTTATAGCCAGTACTTAGCATTGTTTTGTTGCTATTTTTCTTGAGACTATAAGAGCACTCTCCTTCATATGAACCTTATAGGAGGTGAAAAAAAAATAGAAAAAACTTCCATTCCTGGCATTGCTCTGGCAGAGCTCTGCTCATTTAGGCTTTTGAAGGCAAAAATTTATTATGTGAATTAATGAAGATAATTAAGGCAGAGGAGTGTGTCAGGGAGCAGCAGTCTCCCAAGGCTGCTCCCTGCCACCTGCCCTGGGATGAGTACGGCAGCTCTTGGCTGCGCTCCTCCATCTCTGCCGCGGAGGAGGCAACTGGGAAGAGTCTGCTCACAATCAAGTTTATGAATGTTTCAGCAATTACCTCCTCCTTCAAGCAGCTGCCCAAAAGCTTACCCAAACCTGGGCCTCCTGCCACATCATCTGTCTGCCCTACCTAATGAGCTCCTCTGTTTGCAAACCCAAGCCTTGACAGACACTCTGGCACGTGGGTACATACCATGCTCAGCCTAACTGCTCACTGCTCCCAACCTGTCGGAAGGCTTTTCCATCCCCTGCGCCAGGCACCTGCAGGGATACCAGCCCCTTGACTTCAGATCGGCACAGGCTGGCACTTCACAGGCTCTGCTCCAGCAGGAAAGCAGAAGGCCAGGAGAAAGCTCTCCAACAGCATTTGACTCTGCTTTGCAAAGGCAGACTGTGCCGAGTCCCATCTCATGGTGGAAAGGACATATGGGCACACCAAGCCTCATGGAAATTTAGCTCCCACGACTAAGGCCAGCTACACTGTGGCAAGTCACCTGGTTTAATGCATAGTATCTGTCATCTTTGGTCCATGCTCTCTTCCTCCCTTCGGGGGAAGGACATGTCCATGGCAGACCTCAACCTGAACAGCAGAATTTTGGTGCTGTGTTGCCACAAAGTTCTTCAGGAACATGAAAGACCAAAGAAAGCTGCTCGCATGTGGAGCACAAGATGGAGAAAGCTGTAGTACTCTGCTGTGGCATACAAACAGCAACCTAATGCTTTTTGGAGAGCAGATGAGAGCAGCCTGGTTTTGCTGCTGCTATTGCTAAAGTAACAGTTACGTTCTGGTCCCAAGTGAAGAACGAATACTGCACACACAGCAAACACAAGCCTCATGTGAAACCATAACAAGTACTGTGGGATGATGCAAAAAGGAGAGGCAAGGAGGAGTCCCAACAATCCATCAGCACTCAGACAGGCAGGCAGCTATTTCCTCTGCTCAGACTCATCAGCAATTAAATTATTCATCTTAGCATTTGGGAGCCCTTGCCATGGACAAAGGCCCTTCTCTGATCTAACAACAGCCACCAGAAGATGGTGAAGGGGGAGAGTTTTAGGGAAATCCCATTGGAAAGAGAAACCAAGACACACAGGAAAAGTTTCACCAAAACCAATCACCACCCTATTTCTACTCTATTGCTGTTGGTGGATCTCCAACCCTCTCAGCATGGACCAGCACAGAGAAAACACAAGGCTTGGCACAGAAGTAGAGATTTGTAGGCTTAACTACTAGCTTGCTCCATTCCTCAGTTACCTCAAGCAAGAGCCCTCACCATACACGGTAACTGGCCCAGCTTCTTCTTTGCCTCCAAAGTCATACTAAGTAATATCTCTATATGCACAAAGCAGAAATCCATAGACATGCAAAAAAAAAAAAATTCTTTGCCGAGGGAAGACCAGAAAAACCCACAGTCAATACAGGCCTGTCCTCCCCACAAAATTAAGCTGCTGGAAAGAGTCCTATTGTGGAGCATGACAATCAATTCACTGGATGCATTATTTCGATCAAACCACCTCAAGCAGCAGAGCTCTTGCACAGGAACCTGTGAGTTGGGCTTTGGATATGTTGGATTTTTATGTGTATGGACATCAACTTGGGCAATTTTTAGGAAGCAAGGCTGGATTTTTCTTATCATAGCATTTGGAAAACTGAAACAAGTTTGTTTGCAGCTTTCAGTACTTTCAACTGAGTGATTAAATGGAGAGAGCAGCCAGCTTCCATCTTCTTCTACACGAACCCCAGAGATCATGCTGTTAGCAAGCATCGCTCTCACTTCATTTTTAGCTGGGAAAACAGACAGCACAAAGGAGTGTCCAGCTACAGAATGAAAAGACTGATAAATTGCCTAATGTTTCAGCAAGAGAATAAATGCCAGATGTGCAACAAAAATGCCTGCTGAGTCATAGATGTTGGGTCATGCTGGCACATTTCCAAATTCCTTCTCTTCAGTATGTTCAACAGCTCCTCCAGCAAGAAAGTCAGTGCAATGAAGCACAAAACACGTTTTCAACTAATTCTGCAATTATTCTATTTTCTCTCAAATTAGAAGGTCAGTTCTAATCCTCTTTGGAGCATCAACAAAGCATTTGCCTAAACAAAGACTCCAGAGCAGCGCAGCCGAGGCAGACAGTATGTAGATATGAAACACTAAGCCGTGGGCATCACAAAAAAGGCCTCTATGTACTCAGGCAAGAAATAAAACAACCTGCAGTAGCCACTGGTGTTATGCAAACCATGTGAGGAACAAACAACAACTCTTCACAGTGAAAGACCATTAGATCTCAGATTTAAAGTCAAACAGAAGGAGGAAATACTTCTTCCAAGTGACCCACAATTGGGCTGTGGCATGTTCCGCTACTCAGAGCAAGTTATAGAAAGTGTCTGCAAAGTAATATGCAAACTTCAGGAAAATAAGACCATCTACAGCGGTTAAACCAAGCGACCCATTCTCCTTCCCTGAGGATCCACTCTGGTTGTCACTATGCAGGAGATAGCAGCCAAGTTGGACCCTGGCTGGAGCCAGCATGGCAGGTCTTCCATTCTTGAGCTACCGTACACTGGTATTACAGCAAAGCTGGGGGAGATTTGGGCTCCAGCATTTAAGCCCTCTGTCCTGGCATCTTAAGACACTATCTCTGCCAGGGCTCTGCAATATGAGCACACCAAAGAGGGATCACAGATACTTCTAACTGCCCTTGCAGAGAACAACCAGCACCTGCTCTTTCTTGGGCAAAGGATTCAGAGGGGAAATGCCATTTCCTCTGGTGCAGAGCCCCAAGCAGTGAGGCACAGCATGCCCTGTCTTCTCCAATGCAACACTCTGAAACAGAACCTGCAAGTGTTCAAATGGACAAGTGCAGCAACCCTTCATCAACCCAAATGGAGCTCAGATGCCAGGACTAAGATCCCCAGCGAGCTGTACACAAAATTGAACCAGCATTCACAACCATCAGCCCATTACAAAAGGCATCCACACTCACAATTAATGGGCTACAAGCTCTACAGAGGAAATGTGAGGGCAAGAAGCATCTCCATCTGCCTGGACACCCCTGCCACATTGACCACTGCAATCTCAGAGGCTGCAACAAGCAGATAGTGCTTACAAAATTATTGCACCAGGATCACCTCTCTACACCACAGCTTTTCCACAGCAAACACTTACCAAAACCATTAACTGGCAGATGACACTGGAAGGCTGTAAAAACCAGAACACACAAAAGGAATAGGAAGACTGTGCTGTGTCATACTGCTGAACAGACGGGGTTTTAAGCCACTTTATTCCTGCACTTGTCCTCTGGCAGCTGAAGGACCACGGCACTATTTCCAAGCTGTTGCTCTGTTTGACCAAGTGAACAAGTCAAACTTTGGCAAAAGCAAACCTGTCAGGGCAGCTTCGGGTGTGTTTTTCCTCCAAAACAAAAACAACTCTCATTAACAGCGGAAACATTCGTGGTAGGAAGGAAGCTGATCAGCTCACTTCAGGGTTGCTCTGTCAGAAGATGCATAAATGCATCAAGGTTTAAGAAGCAGTTAATAGCTCATACAGAGGACATCTCCATCTCTGTTGAACCAGCAGCAGATGCAACACCAGTAATACAGAGCAAAGAGATCAATGATCCTTCTTCCTGTGGCAAGGAACCATCCAGAACAAATTAGCAGCAACAAAACTCACGCAGAATTATCTTCTTCTGAAAGTTTTTAGCCACTTCTGCCTTGATAGGGGAAATCATAAGGACTTTATGCAGGTCATTCAACTTGTCCTCCAAGACGAGGCACCTAGTCAGCCTTCTGCCTCCATGTCAGAAATAGCTTGTGTGTGTAAGAGGAAGTGTTTGCTCACTGCTGTAGCTACTTTCCAACCAGGCAAACCAAATCTTCCTGTTTCTCTGCACTCCTGCTGTATGTTGGCCACTGCTTCAAGCGTTCGTGCACACTATGAGCAACCAGGCACTCTCACACCAGGTTACTCAGTTTTGAGTACAAGGAGCCAAGACTTTTAAGGTATTGAAATGATAGGTTACTAAAATTTTATGAGGATACTCTCACCAGTTAAATAAAAGATTCTGAGTGCTATGGATGTTACAGACAGTAATAATGAGAGTGATGATCGCTATTAAAATCTCTGGGCCAGGCACCTCTTGCTCTACAGTGAGGTGAAGATAAGCGACAGGGCACTAGCTGCCTCAGGGGCTGGCAGGGACAGTTCAGCAAAGGGGTGTGAAACTCTTTGCTATTGGAAAGACACATGCAGAAATGTTTTACGCTTCAGGGCAGACAAATCCCCTCACTGAGAAGGTTAAAACCAGGACATCCCATCAATGAGGTATGTGCATTCATGGTCCCCCAGCTGTGAGAAAATGAGAGCTGACAGCAGTGCCAATACAAGCAGTCTGTCCTCTCTCCTGTTTGCTAGGTTTACATGCCGATAATGCAGCCTACAGGCATATCACACCTGCTGTTTACATTTGGCATCCAGCTAAAACAAACCTTCCTCTCATTTCTTCTCCCACTTCATACCAGCCGGGCTTCTTGCAACTAGGAGAGTACCCAGAACAAATAGGCCCCCTGCTCCTGTGTTTACAGGGATACATCCTTAACCCAGCATTACAAATCCTATAGCAATAAAAACACTAACCTAAGCATTTCTGCCTTGTGTCAGACTTTCAAATAAACCCCCACCTCAGCATGAAGCTCTGGTTCCTGCAGAGGGGGGCTCCTACTTTACTGCCATGGGGAGGGAGATGCTTGTGCAAAAAAGCCAAGCAAGTCCCTCGGTGCTGCCACACACTGCCGCTGCTCTCTGCTTTACCACGCAAGCCAAAAATGGAGGCGAATGCTGGGACCAGGTTCCCTTCTTATCCACTGTACTTCTCATGACATCAAAACCACAGTGGAGAAGAGGACCGGAGCTGTCCTGGAGGGGTGCATCTCAACTCTTCTAAACAGAGCAAGACCTGAGACATGACTTCCCTGCATCCTAGCTCAGCATCTTCTACCACTCGTCATCACCCAGCCTGCCTTTGCCTAGGATTGCACCATAGGAACATCTGCATCACCATCATCAGACTATGAAATACCTGCCATCTCCAAATCGCAGGTTTCTGGCCGAAGTTGAAAGCCCTAGGAGGTCTTAGATGACTTGTTTTTTCCTCCCTCACCTATATCAGTTCATCTGAATAGCAGACACTTCCTTTGTTAGTTTTGGTTTCTGTTTTGTTTGGAGTTTTGTTTGCTTTTCTGATCTGAGCTGCTCTTAACAAAAAGCCAAGCTCTGGGCTGTGGCATAACCTGTGCATTAAGCAGGGTGGCAGATTGCTCTTTTTGATCCGTAAATAATGGCTGTTTTTTCTCTTCGATTCCAGAGTAAGCGAATAGTTCAGCCTCCAGCAAAAAGATACAGCAATTTGAAATATCTCAAACCAAGCAGAGTACTTCAGTGCAGAGCTTGCAAAACACACACCGAGTTGGTGCCCTCCAGCTCTGTAGACAGAGCACACCTGGGGACAAGCTTACCGAACTGAGAAGCCTGACACCTCCTTGCCTCTTTGCTGCAGAGGGTGTCCCAAAAATCCACTCAAGAAGTCAAGAGCATCCAATAAGCATCTGTCTCCATACTACTTTCTTAAATTGTAATTCCAGATTTGGAAGGAAAATAATGTGCAAGTGAAATTAAACCAAAGACTTGTCTTCGGTAGGGTCACACTTCCCACTAAAAAGGGGATGACTGCCCAATTTGCAGATGAAGATGGTTTATGAAGTACTCAGTAAGCACAACTACTGTGACTTTTCAAGTTCAGTCCAATATCCAGGGAAATCCTTCATTAGATATATCAATAGTTAAGCATAATATGAATAGTTATGTCTACAAAGAGGGTTTTACTCAGATAAAAAAACCCTCAAACTGTATGAATTTTTCAGGGTGTTCATATCATATCAATACATAAATAACATTTTCATGTGTGCAACTGCAACTATTAAGAAAGCACTAGGCATCTAGCTTCTAAATTATTAACACGAAGTCTGTTTTCTCATGCCTCATCCTTGCAGCTTTTGCAATCTTATTAGGGATAGCAGGACATCATTTTGTCATGGATACCAACACAAACATGATGAGGGAGCAAGTACAGCAGAACAGAACTACCTTGTACCTCTGCAGTGTGCCAACTTGAAAGAACAGAACCAAAGAGATGCTTGGTAGTATACCTATAGGAGCCATTCTAGCTATATTAGTATACCACTATCATTACCTCAAGAGCATAATCAATGCATTATGGCAAGGTTATAATAACAGGCTCTTTAAAAAGTGTGCCAGCTGCAAACCCTATCCATATTATTTTGCGTGACAAAGTGCGCCAAGCCTGATACTGTGCTCAAGTAATGGCAAAACAAGATTTCCAGGCAGATGCCCAGGACAACCACTCACAAGCAGACACAGCAGCTGTTTTTTTCCACAGATGCTGTGAGCTGGGTATGCCTGCAGGCATTTCCATACCAGACGTACAAAGTACTCGACTCAAATAAAGCTTAACCCAAAGGGTTTCCATCAGGGAAGCAGGAGTCTCTTTCACAACACGCCTGCCAAACCTCTAAGGCTAGAAAGCTCAAGCAAGCTGTATAGTCCATGGATATTATTTTTGTTTTTCTCTTTTTTTTTCCCAACTAACCTACCAATAGCTTTGGCATCAGGCTCCTTACAGAAATGTTCTCTCTCAATGCTAACACATTAATCCGAGAGAGCTTCTTAATTGAGGTAAAGGACCAGCCAATTTAAACACAACCCATCCTACCTGGAGAGTTCTTAATATACCAGGCAAAAAAGAGTCAAAGAGAAACTGCGGCAGCACAGAGATGACTAGTACCTGTTTCATCCTGGAGGCCTGAAGGGCATCTCCAACTGTAGTGGCAGAAAGAGAAGGAAATGGCATTTCCAATGAAAAATAATACTCGGACAATTGTCTGAATTCAGGATTCAGGCAACTGTCAATCATAAGCCCTTCTGATTTTTTTTTTTAATTCACCTCTAATTCTAACCAGGTTTTTCAAGGAGGAGCATAAAAAACTTCTTACCTTTTACCTTTGGCATTTTTAGGTAATCATGACTACACCTACCTAAGGGATTCTTCAGTGAGATGGTTAGATCCTTCATTAAATTATTCCTTCATTTAACCTACACATAAAGCCTACAGAAGGCTGAACATCAGTATATATATCTGAAAACAGACAAAGAAAGGGCTGCTTGGAGGAACCTTAAGTGAAATGAGCTTAAAGACTGAAAGAAAGCACACCCTTTCCTATGGAAAGAAAAGTCGTTACCATGCTTGGAGTATTAACTCCAGGTCAATATGCGTAAGCACTGCATAATTTTGAAGAAAAATAACTAATATTCCTCCACACTTACCACCAAACTTCTCGGAGGGGCTGACAGAGCGAGGCATGACTTGAAAAGAGGTCGTGGGCTCAAATAGCAGGACGCAACCTCCTCTGCTTTGAGACCAACCCATCGCCAGCAGAAAGCACACATATTACAGCTGCCCTGCCACAAAACCTAAGCAAGGAAAAGCATCTGCCCAGAAAAATCAAGACAGGTTTTAACTGTGATTAAAAGTACTAGAGTTTGCAGTTTTAAACACATGAACCCAGAAGAGATGCTCTGAGAAATGTTCCTCTGGTGTGGTTTCTCTAGTCGCATTTTCATTGCAGTATAAAGGGGAGAAACTAATTAATTCAACATGCATTCGGCCTCTAGTTGCTTAATCCAAACATTTCTCTATGATCATTTAAGTAGCCAGATGACATGGATGCTGTTTTGACTAGAAGACACACCACTGGTTTCTCACATGTGGATTGTATTGCAAAATTCTGGTGTTACACTGGAAAAAAAAAATGCTAATTCAAAGGATAAATGCGAACAGCGACTTGAGAAAAGGTTATTAATCTCTATATATGTCCCATTTTCCCCCTCCATGTTTTTTTGTTTGTTTGGTTGGTTTGTTTTGTATTTTCTATCTTAAGTGGCACGATAGCTGAGGAGCTAGAGTACATCCAACTCAGTAGGTCGGCTGCAACAAATACTGGGACTGTGCTGTTCAAACAGTTAACACTCAGGAAACGTATCTCCCCAGCATCAGATCAAAAGCTGCAAACACTGCAAGGTCATGCTAATTAGCTGGCAGTTGAGAAGACCTCAGTAACTTGCTGTGGGTGGCTCGCATCCCATCCCCAAGCAGTTTGCTCATCACAGTCCTCCCACTGCCGGATCAGCAAGCTCCTGGTACTCAATGGGTGAGGAGATCTTGTCCACCTCAGCAAGATCAATGTTCTTTAGCAGAGAGGGGAAGAAGTCAGACAGATCCTTGGAGACATCACTGCTATGCCACAAATAACATCTACTTGGGCTGATATAACCCAAAACTTTTCAGAGATATCCATTACTCAAAGGGGAGGGGGGAAATCCAAAAATGCAAATTAAGTGCACTTCTCACTTTAAAGATACTTCGTTCAAAAACAAAATCTGAGTGGAGAAATTCATTACTGAAGCTAATTTTAAATTGTGGAAGCAAATCTAAGTCTTTGCACGGCCACAAGATCACACTTTGAACAAACCAAGAGAGGTTTGCAGCTGTACACCATAGGGTCCAGCTTTTGAGTTTGACATAGGTAAAGAGATAAGTGTCTTCAGTGCAAAGCTATGTCAAGCCTGGTAAACACATATGCATACAGATCCTAATAGTAACCTGTTATTTCTGAAGGGAATTGAGGGCCAGGAAATACCCATTGGGCTGGAAGAGTTAAACAGATTTAACATGTGGGATGCTATGTAGAAATCGAAGTAGCAGGACTTGATATGTCATTAGAAACAGTTCAACAAAATTCAGCTCCATCAAGCTTATGAAGTCCTGCTTGAAGCTGAACTTAGCGCGATCTCAACTGAAACCTGGCCAAAAACCAAGCAAAAAGCCCGCAAGAATCACACTTTCAGAAACTCAAAGGTGAGTGCTTACAAAAGCAGTTTTTCTGTCTGGAGCTTTGAATACAAGACCTTCTGTAACACAAAAAAATATTTTCTGCAAAGTGGCCTGAAGGACTCCAGAAGCATTTAGGAGACTGCTTTAGTCAAGTCAAAAGGGAAAAAAAAGGCCCATAAAATTGGAAGACAATGTGAACAATGCTGAGCTATTCATTCAAAAATGAAAGCTGCTGCTGGGAGGGAAGGGGAAATGCCCTCCACAATAGCTCTGGAAAACACTGCCCAAAAACCTCAGTTTCCTGAAAACTTCCTTTGAGAAACTGAGGATGATAAAAGTAATACAGAGGATTTACAGCAGTTGCACACTAGGAAATAAAGACCAAATAGAAAATCGCTGTGGTCAAGCTGTTTATCCCAGCTCCCACAAGCCTGGTTTTTACGTGGTTTAATCCAGGAGTGCATTTAGCAGAAACACGGCACAGCCGTTTTGGCAGCTCACAGCACTCGCATCATGCAGGGATGCAGCCCCAGTGCTGCCCACCCTGCTCCTCCCACAGCACCCACCCGGGCACGGGACCAGCCCAGCCACGCTGCTGGCACTGTGCCTCGAGGTTGCCTCTGCTTAGCGCTGCTCTGCTCTGGGGCAGGTATAGGTATTTCAGGAAATAGGTATTTCAGGAGTGAGTTAATACACCTGGAAGTACAAGCCACCTCCTTGCACTGGCATCTTTCCAGCCTAACACAGGCCCTGCCACAGTAATTTTGCAGGGTTAGAGAACATAAAGAAGTGGACAGCAAGCTACAATTCTAGAAACCCACCAGAAACCTTTGTCTGCAGGTTCCCATTTCCACCTTCTTCCTCAGCCTTGTCTTCTTGCACCCTGGCAGCCCAGTGTGGGACCCTCCAGCATCCTCTCAAGAGCACTTAGAGAGTAAAGTCCATCCACAGCTCCACGCTAGCCAGTCATGACTTAATTCTTCTTCTTCTCTACTGGCTCAAAAGCCAGGAGCAATGCAGCGCTAGGGGGCAGGAAAAAAGGAATGAAGGATTGATTGTGGAGGGAAGGAGGCACCTTGTCAGCCGTTTGAGCCCTTTTTCATCCTTCCATGTCTCAGAAACAAGCTACACCTCCTAACATAAAGGGTGAGGGCCCTCCCAAGATGGGACAACATGCACGTAGAATATATATGAGGCTGCAGACAGGAACAGCAGAAAACATCTCACTTGCCCTCCCACTACTTAAAGAAAACTTGTGTCTGCTGCTTCATCTCCTTCTTTCACAGACCGCTCCTTTTAAAAATCCTTGCTGCAGGAGACACAGCAGGGGCATCTTTCAAGCCATCACTGCTCTTGCAGAGATAAATCACAACATATTTAAATGCAACCTGCTAAATCACTGGGAGACTGTGCTTCTCCTTGGTGTGGTACTCACAGTGCAACATGGAGGTATGGAAACACGGGGGCTAACAGCAGCAATATCAGCATCATTGCACACCATGCATATACCAGTTCCTGTCCTCCTAAAGCAGCCTTCAGGGAGTCCTATTTCCACTCAAAGCATGGCCAGCGAGGCCTCAAAAACAACTACACTAGAAAAAACTTTTTTTAAAAAATAGGTATTTCAGGAGTGAGTTAATACACCTGGAAGTACAAGCCACCTCCTTGCACTGGCATCTTTCCAGCCTAACACAGGCCCTGCCACAGTAATTTTGCAGGGTTAGAGAACATAAAGAAGTGGACAGCAAGCTACAATTCTAGAAACCCACCAGAAACCTTTGTCTGCAGGTTCCCATTTCCACCTTCTTCCTCAGCCTTGTCTTCTTGCACCCTGGCAGCCCAGTGTGGGACCCTCCAGCATCCTCTCAAGGGCACTTAGAGAGTAAAGTCCATCCACAGCTCCACGCTAGCCAGTCATGACTTAATTCTTCTTCTTCTCTACTGGCTCAAAAGCCAGGAGCAATGCAAGACCAAAGATCCTATATAGCCAGAAAACTGGAGTTCACGTGCACTGCACCACCCATAGCATCCTGGATCCCAACAAGGGATTCAAGCAAAAGGCCACAACTTCAGTTTCATAAATCACCAGCACAACGAACGCAAGTCTTCCAGCATTGCTATTGCTCTCCTTCCCTTGCCTTCAGTTACAATATCCCAAAGACCTAAAAATACTTTTTATTATTTAACAATCCAGCAACTCTTCTGAGAGCTACTTGGGGTGAAAAAAAACAAACAAATAAACCAAACCTTATCAGATGAGACCAGCAGGACTCCAAAGCAGAGCACTGCATTTGTCTAGAAAAAGTGGCACCATTCAGAAAGTCTCAAGTAAAGAGCAAAACAAGTCTTAATGAATGCTGTATCTTTTATCTGAGGAAAACAAACAAATGAGCTACATGGAAACTCGGAAAAAAAACCCAAACAACACACGCACCATAATCCCTTGTGAACTGATAAAATATTAGATAGCCCCTTGCATTTCTAGCTTAGAGGAAAACAAAAAACAAAACTAAGACAAAACAAACAAAAACAAAACAAACAAACAAACCCAAACCAAAACAAAACAGAATATCCTTACTGTTCATTTTCTTTCTAAGTCTGGGATATCTTTTTTGGCAACAAATCTGGGTTTCACCTGAGGGTAATGCAAAAAGGAGTATAAAAAACCTCAGCACAAATGACAACTGAAGAGCAGCCATCTGTGAAGAGGTTTCTCTTTCCAAACCAAACTCAGAATGAAAAGGGTTTTCCAATGAGTCCACCAAGGAAAGGGAAACTACACCACGAGTCGCCGTGGGACCTGCCTGCATAGTCTGCTCCATGCAAGTATAAGGGCTAAAACCATTCCCTCTGCCCACTACCAGCAGCCCTCCCAGATGTCCCTCTGTCTGCTGGTTCTGATCTTCTCTTTCAAAAACTACAGCCAAGGCTGCTGGGAAGCATGCAATATGTAGCAAGTAATTACAGAGCAAAGCAGAACAGAAAAGCCTCAAGGCATAAGTAGCAATTTAGACAAGCACCAAATGCTGACCCCTTCATTAGGATTATACAAGATTTCTGCATGTGAAAACAAATTGAAAGACACTTAAATTGGCACTGTCGATGCTTAGCGTTAAGCATGAACTGTGAAATGCCCAAGGAACAGATGTGCATGCTACAACTGCTCATCTGCAATAAACAAGATTTTGAAAACAGTGATCTGAACCTTGCAACAGTCAGCGCCGCCATTCACTGCAGGTAATCCAGGGACAGCATTCCCACTGCTGCAGCCACACATGCAGACCTCGGTTTCAGCATTCAGCCACAGATGTGGCTGCTCCTTGCCTGCCAGACTACTCGGGGCTGGAGGCTGCCAGCCAAGTGAAGCTCTCAGCCTGCTCAAAACCCAGCACATTTGCAAGCCACAAAGTCAGGCTAAGAGGAGATGGAGTCTTGAATGAGGTTGCTCAGCCTCCATCCAGCTCTTTCCAGAGCGGCTCCCCTACCATTGCTAGAGAGAGGGTATTGCTTTGGATATAAAGACTTTAGATGCACCTTTCATCCAACCCAGGATGACTATTCATATGGCATCTTCACCAGCAGATTACAATATATGCCCAGAAACTTTAAGCATACTTCAACAATATCAGCAAAAATTCACTGATAGGAGAAATATTTTCCTACCAGAGTACTCAAAGCTCAAGGCAGACACCTCATCCTCCAAGCACTCACTGGAGCAAAATTATCTTTCACAGAAGGGTCAGAAGAAAAGCTGAGCCAGGGATGCCCCAAGATTCCTGCACATTTCGTAACAAGCTGCTGTAAAAGGAAATTGAGCTGAATATTCACATGCTTAAGGCCATTTAAAGTATAGACTGGCTTTCCTAACATAACAGGGCTCTTCCAGCCTCTGAGGGCAAGAGACAGAGAGGAAGAGAAATACCTTTTGGGGAAAAAGCACTAAGGTAGGAGTTCCCCTGTAATAATTAGCAATATAAGGGAAAAAAACCAAACAAACCAACCCCCAAAACAAAACAGCAACCACCCACAAACTTTCCCTAAAGAAAAGCTTCAAACTTACGAAACCTCTATATCCACAGGTCATTGAGGGTATAGCAAGCACAGGGCTGACCACTGCGATAACCCTGGAGCACACACAAGATACACGGCATCCCACATGGACAGTGGATTTGCAAATAGGTTTGCAACAAGCAAGTCCCCAGGGAACCAGGAAAAACTGAGTAGCTAAAACAATCCTAATTTGCCAGCTGATACAGGTGGTTTTTCAACAGGAAGATAATAACATAAAACCCTGGAGAGAAAAGGCCATTTCAGCACTTAATTTTTCCCAGTCTTCTTGGGAAGCTCAGCAGGAAATGGCAGAGACTTCCCTCACTGCATAAATTCTTCCATTCTTTAAATTAGATTAATTCCCCCTGGGAATATTACTGGTCTAGACAGTTCATAGGTGCTCTTACCTTGATTCTCACAGTGCCTCTAACTCCAGTGAATGAAAGAGCACTTAAAAGTTTCATCCCCAATTCTTTCACAAAGGTACAGCCCTGCTGCCTGCAGGCAACGTATGCCCACTCTCACTGAATGCATCTAAAATCCTACTGCTACTTGGCCTCTTTCTTTTGGTTTCCAAACTTTCAGAAGAAAATTGAAACTCAACATTTTCTCCTTGTTTTCTTAACGGAACCGTGACAAAGCTGCTGCGCAGTTGACTGCTGGGTGTGGGGCTGGGGGGAAAGAAGGATAAAACAAACTGCAGGAGTTAACCTGCAGCAACAAACAAATCATTTATGTGCCCACACGTGGAGCCAAGCCTCATTTGTCAGACAAGTAAGTATCAAATGCTTTGATACACTCTCATCCACTCCCTGGTGTCATCCTCACATATCTGGTGTTCGCAGTGTTACCAGCTAATGGTAACAAAGACGCCTCTGTAAGAGGAGTGTGGAAGTATCAGCGGAGATGCAAGAACAAGAAGATAAGATCCCTGCGTCTCTGAGGGGTAGCTGTTCATGTGAGAAGCCAGTCCAAGACCCAGAATGGTTAGGAGCAGTTGGTGAAAGCAATGAGGTATATATATATATACAGTTTGTCCCTGGAGCAGCAGCTGGGGAGGAGAGGAGGAGACAGCTGCAGCACTGCCTCAGGACATCTCACATGCCACCATATTTGTTTCAGGGTATCTGACAACAGTACTCAAACATGGGGATAATGGTGCCTGTATCATCACAAAGCTTGACCCTTGGTGAGCCTCCAGTAGCCCCAAGTGCAGGTATAACAGGACAATGCATTGCACTGTGTGGATGTACTCTTCCCATGGATGCTGTAGTTAAGGTGAGTTTGCCAACTCACTGATCAGGGTCGGGCCAAAAGGTTGGCGACATCGACCACCAGACCCTGAACAGCACCTCTGATCTGTTGGTCAACCTCTGTGGCAGCCATCACGAGGAAAAACAAGCAACCCAGATTGAATTATCTACGGCAGCAAATGCAACACTTGCATTACTCATCCTTATGCTCTCACAACAGTGCCTCAAGCTATTTTTTCAAGTCAGCATTTAGCTTTTTTGATAGCTAATATAGGACATTTCCTCTCTCCCCAGCCCGAGTATTTGGTGAAATTGCTTCTTCCGCAAATTGCGCTGCAAATGCTGAATTTTTGCCAGTTAGACAGGGAAAGCCTTAACAAAAAATAAACCGTGTCTCAGAAAATAGATCCCTTCCCAGTACGATAAAGTAGTGGATAATGCATGCAAGCAGACCTGCCAGGAGAACAACCTCCAGATTTGCATGAGAATCTCATCAAGCTGAATAAGCAGAAAGCTGCAACTACTCAAACTCATCCCATCTTAAAAAAAACAGGGGGGGAAAGGAGAGAGATAGGGTTGAGGTGCTGGGGTAAATCAATTTTCCACCTGTTTTGGCAGGAAGAGAAATGCCTCCACCGTCTATGAGCCGAGTTGCTCGAGGAAGAGGATGACATACTACTCCCTACACAGCCATGAAAGGAGGCAAAACCATATTACGGGAAATTGAGTGCAACTCAGGCATGTATGAGAATGACTTGGACTTTTGCCACCTGAGTCATCAGGAGTCTGGGGCGCTGACTCAGTGCTGTCTCCCTCCGACTCAGACATACTTGCTACAGCTTGCTAGCAAACGGAGATATTCCTGCCTTTGCTGTTCCCCTTCTCATTACAGTTTCCCCTTTAAGAAGAGGCCTTTTACGCTAGAAAATTAATTTAAGAAAATGAAAGTACAATGAGAAGGCTAGCACAGGAAGCACAGGCAGTGCTCTACTAACCAGCTCTGCTTTAAGCTCTGAAGTGGAGAGCACATCTTCTTGCATGGTGCGATAAATCCCTGAAAATACAGGGGAATTAGGTGGAAACAGCTCTGCCCTGACTCCTACTCCACCAGTGCAGCGCGTTTGCCTCACCACTCAAACAGTCCCGGATGAACCAGTTTTTCAAGACAGACTGCTTTCCATAATGAATCAATTTCACTTTTTTAGGGATCAAGAAAGCTTCATGCAGTGAGTTACGGTTTGTCCTTCTACAATCAATTGGGCCCTTCAGGCAGGCCAAATACAAGGCCATTTTGAGATGAGATCCATCAGGGATGGACATTTGCAGAAGGAGCTTCTTTTGCCCTGTAAGCTCTTACAACAAGCTAGAGGCTTGAGCTGGGCATGCCAGGCCTTGTCCGTTGATGCTCCCATGGTAGTATCCACCTGCCCACTTCTCAGACCCCTCCTGAGTGACGACAAATGGCAAAATATACCACTCCAATTCCAGTGGCTGCACACACCTCTGGTCAGCTAGGAACACAATACCAGCTAATAAAAAAGTAGCCTGCAACTATTTTTTCTCCTCCTCAAATTAATGCAGGAATTGAAATTGAGGTCCAAGCAGACCTGCTGGTAGCACAGTGAGGGGCATCACTGAAAGTATGCTTCACATCTTGGTGACAATTGGCTCAAGTAATCCATTTGCAGTGCCAAACAATTGCAGACATCACAGATAAGATTTTTTTTAGCAATAAATACATCAAATAACTTGGGCAAAAGGATGCACCAGGAAGCACAGCAGAGGCACTATACCACTGCTTCTGATAGCAATCAGTGGCAGAGCAGAGCAGTAATTATTCAGGGAGGAATAAGCTGTTCTTGCCATACATTAAGAAAACAACAGCAGATTTGTTCATGGTTGGATACCAACATGAAAACAGCTTCCTCCCACCCCCACTGGGGACAGTGTGCAGATGCACGCTACGGGGGAGCTACCGAAGGCCAGCAAAGCAGGACGACGTAGCAGCAGCGTGCGCAGCCGCAGCCACGAGCTTGTCCGGGATTCCCCAGCTGGTGCTACAGGAATGAAAAGGCTGTGCCTACATTAGCAAGGAGTGTGGCCTCCCAGGAGCTGCTCTGCAGTGACACTGTGTTTTCCAATGCCTTTCTCAGATGGTTGTCAGCAAGGTTAAACTCAAACCTTACTTTTTGCCTGTGTGTTTTCACTTCACATCTGGATGGAAAAAACTATTCACTGCAGAGCAGTCTCTCCCACAATATCTGCTAATCCACACCCATAAGGCAAACCTTGCACATGTTTAACTCTCGGACACATACAGACCCTCTCGCCCTCGCCGGGAGTATGGCAAACATATGAATTCAGAGCATTGGCTTCTCTTAAGGCACTGACAAGGAGCCAGAACACGATGCCCATTGGCGTACAGGAATTGGCAAATTCTGTAACTGTTAGAATAGTAATTAGTGACATTAATAAGAACTGTCTGGTGAAAGGGCAGGATGCAGAGACAACATTGCAAGAGATGGGAAGGTGTTAGATCCCTGCCCTGAACACACTCCTGCCTAGCCCTGGCACCACAGCGGAGGTACCTGGCACAAGGCTGTCAGGGGACTTCTACAAAAATCACAGAAGGAAGCCAAGGTAAAAGGCAGGACACTGAGTCTCAAACCATGGCTGTTCATCATGGTTGGACTTGATGATCCCAAGGGTCTCTTCCAACCAAAATGATTCTTTGATTCTATCCAGCAAAGTCTTCTCAACAGTCAATGCACTGAAGTTAACGCCTACATAGGAGGGCAGAAGAGAGGCTGACAAAGGGGACAGAAGTGGTCACTTGCACAACTCCCCTACTCCTCTCCCTGAGATGCTGCTGAAGATCTCCTGCTCCACAGAACTTGTGCAATTTCTTCTAGTTTGCAGATCAGATGAATCCCATCTGATGGGCTGCTTCAATTTTTTTCATTATTGTTATTATCTACCATCATTATGGTTTCATAATATAAACGGTTTTATATTTCTCACTGACTGCTTTATAAAGCTTTTGTACATTAGTCACAGAAAAGACATCTACCAGCCCTGAGTAAAAGCTGTGACAGAAGTCACCCTCACAGGCTGCAGAAACACCTCGCTGCAGGCATGCAAAGTGTTCACTGCATGCCGAAGAGGAAGTATCAGAAAAAAAGTTATTTTACTGGAAACAGTTCTAACCAGCTGTAAGGAGACATTTTCCTAATGATATTACACAACTGAAGCAAAGCGCAGAGTATCTAATATGGTTTTACTTTTCCCATTCTGTTCATGCAGCAGTTCAGGGACAATAACAAACATGAACAACATCCTCAAGCACATTGTAACAGAGAGAGAATTTGGAAGTGGGAGAAAGTACGGAAACCGAGTGGGACAACTTCTCCAGTCAAAGCACCGAACCAGCAAGGGGAAGGCACAGGATCAGCCCGACAACATCTCACGTATTTCCTGTCAACTGGACCTCACTAAGAACTGCGAGAAAACTTACTCATGCAGCGCATTGGTTTACCTTGGACTGAGAAAAAGAGACTTGCTTGTTTTCCCTAGTCTCTGCGATGACTCACAGACATCAGCCATTGCCAGTCGGTATTTAAAGAACTGAGAAAAACTAACCCATTCGGCACTCAACTTTCCCCTTTCTCATTATGGAAGGGCTGAAGATGATTCTAAGGATGAAACAATGCTCAAGACCACAAGACCACAGTACAGGCCTTGGACTCCAGCCTCATGCACAAATTTTCTATCACCACTTATAATTGATCTCCCTCTTGCTTTATATTACCACTCTGGCCAAAACACAAGAGTTATTTACTCCTGCTATGTACTGCCAGGAGGGTCTTGTGTTTTTCTTTTAAAGTCAGTAACTGAACACCATTCTGCAGTGGAACATCAAGGCTCTACAAAGACAGAAATAACACAACAAATCCAACCTCACCAATAATCTTCAGCGGCAGCTTATTTATAAAAGTACAGAAAGACAACTTTCCTCCCCCAGCAAGGAAGTTCATACATCTAAAGGGGATGCACTAGCTTTGTAGGACTGCATTGGCATCGACCCACTCCTGCACCAGGGCTCAGCATGTGGGGGACAGCAGCATGGTTGCTGTGCAGACAACCTTTCCTCCTTTCCTCCTCCAGTTCCTTTTTCCTCTAACAATTTACTCAATGTGATTGCTACTATTAGACAACACTGCAGAAACATCACTGGCAAAGTTCAAACTCCTTGACCACTGGTACTGCTGAGCAAGGCAAACAGAGATGCTCATAGCCTCTTTAAGTGCTGCTAGATTTAATAAATTCCATATGAAGGTAGCCTGGCCTGCCTTCCCAAAGCAACCACAGCTCTCAGACAAAGCATTTTGTCCCACAGCCCCCAGATACACTGGAAGCACAGCTGAGTGCCAGGGAACCAGCACCGCCACCTCCTCTCTCCCCTGCTCCCCTTGCCCCATTCCCAAATTCCCTTCTCACATTGCCCAACAGCATCACTTGCCCCAGGCTGCTCCTCCCCAGAGACACACCATGCTTTGGGCAATGCAGAGCATGGATAACGCACTCATGTCAGCAAAGCTCCTCAGCTGCCTTCCTGCAACTCCAACTTGTCCAAGAAAATATGCACTTCTCAATGGCACCACCTCGGCAAGCTCTTTCTATCCTTGACGTTGCAAGGTGTTGTTCACTGGCGGACTGAACTAGGGCTGCACAGACATAATAATGTTTTATTTCATCTAATGCAGCAAACAGAGATCTACCTCATCTAATGCAGCAAATAGAGATCCACCTCACCTCCAAAACCAGAAAGAGCACGATCCCCACCTAAAAAAGTACATGCCACAAAGCTGTGCTGAGTGGAGGGAGCTGATGTACTGGCACCCCAGAGGTACCATCCAAACATCCTGGCAGCAGTCTGACCGAGCTCCTTACAAAGGTGATGGAGGCAGAGCTAATCCTCTCTTGTTTTTCTAAGTTTACACAGCATTAGTCACACAGGATCTTGATGAAGCTGCCCCAGGGCCCCCACGCAAGCTTTGCCTGTGATTGCTGCTGTGTTCACACCGAAACCAGAAACCACCAACTCGGCCAACTCTTGACATGAACAGGCAAGTACAGTTAAAACCCTCACATTCAAGCCTCCTTCAAACACCCTTCACAGAAATACCCAGAGCTGCGTCTCCACTTACTGCAGCGTTTTTTTCCCCACCAGAAAAAGCACAAAGCTATTCGAATTGAGTTTCCATGGCATTAAAATCAATTAACCAGCTATGCATATCCAACTGCCCCATTTTCAGTTTTCCTGATAACGGTTACCGTGCAGAGCACATGTACACCCCAGAAATATCCCAAAGCATCCTTAAGAAAATCATGGACTTTATTACAAGACTAAAGCTTCCACCTCTGCAGAAATTCATTTCACCTTAATTTTAAAGGAAGACAAACAAAGAAATCACAACAGATTAATTCAGGCCAATTTTTACAGAACAGAGTTTTTGAAGTCAGCTGCAACTAGCTGAAACCACAGAGGTGGTGCTAGGCAGGGTACAAGAGCCATCACGTGTGACATTTATGCTAGGGTCCTTTCAGTTACCTGCATGCCACCTCCTGGCAGTGTGGACTTGGGGCAGAGCTCGGCTCCTCAGTTTGCAGGAAAAAACAGCTCGTTGCACTCACCAAGATGCGAGCAACACTGATAACAGATGGAAATAATGCCCATGCCTGGCTCAAAAGACAGCTGCCAAAGCAATCAAGCCAGCCCTTCAGCTGTACCTCCACAGCGGTCTCATGGCCTGTGCTACAGCTCTTCTTTTTCCACCAGTTTTGCAGCACCAGGAGTCACTCTGCAACACAGCTTTGCAAGCAGTCGTTTGCAGCATGAGCAGCCCCTGGTGCACAGCCTCTTTTTCTCATCTTAACATCTTTTCTCATCTTTCTCATCTTAACATAATTTCTTGAAATAAAAGAGCTAAATTCATGCTCTATCAGCTCAAGCAGGATGCCAGCTCAGTCTTTTCATTTCAAAGCCTGCCACTTGCAGCAGTTGGAGAACACGGGCTATCAGCGCTGTTTGAGCCACAAACTGAAGACCGGGGATGTGTTTCCCAGCCATGGGCTGCAGGGACAATCACCCCTCCTGCCCAGTCTCTCTGGGGATGGACTTCTCTGTCCATCCAGCTGTCCCCATGGTACATCCAGCACCCTGCAGGAGGTAACTGCTTAATTCCCCAAGGGCTGAACTGCCTACATGTGCCACAGGAAGAGGTCAGTGGAGATCCAGGCAGCATCCATGCCCAAGAAAGGCAGGAAAGTGGTAAGGGAAGAGAGCCCTGTAAAATCCCAACAGGCGACTTGGAAAACTGTTTCCTTAGACACACATGGGGCTGACAACAGCCCACCACTGCCATAGAGGGGCAGAGCCCCCCTGTCTCCTTTCTGTTCCCTCCAGTCTGCACTGGAGGGAAAAGCTCTGGCTGCCATCAAGCCTCTGCCCACCACTGGACCAAGTGCTGGCACCTAAGAGAGCACAACAACGATCATTTCCATCCAGACCCTCAGACATTAAAAGCACCGTGAGAGCAACGCTGCAAGAAAGCAAGCTCCCTGCGCTCTCACTAGTCTGCAAAAGGCCAGAATAAACCAGGGCATTTACAGACTGGACATAAAAGCAACACACACATTTGCCAACCGAAGTCTGCCCTCTGTCTCAATGAATGCACTGTGCATTTTTTTTCCACAGGAATCAGATTACAGCATCCCAATTTAAGAGGCAGCCAATTACATTTTTAAATCTGTCAGCTGGAAACAAGTTCAACTCCTTCAATCAACTCCTTCAATCGTTAAGGTCTTCTGAAGCTTATTGGTCTTCTCAACTGCATGTTATATATTTCCCCTTCTCATTCCCAATTCAACTTCAAATTCCACCTGCTGTATCTCATGGCATCTTTCCCTCAAAGTATGGGAGATCCTGAGCAGACTCCAGCCACATCTCTTCATCACACAGAGGTACCAAAGCACAGCCATCAGGTTACCCCTCAAACACCCAGCCTTGAGCAGACAGAGCCTCAGAAGGTCTCCAGCCTCGAAAGCTCAGAGAGGACCAAGTCCAGTTGCTTGTGGCTTTTCAACAGGTGTCTTGTTAGAGCCCAGCACTGAGGCAACATCGCTCACCAAATGTCATGCTGTTCAGGTATCTCTAGCACAGCTCAGCATCCTCAGTTCACAACCTGCAGAGTTTGCTGTGGGGTTTACACCATAAGCTCAAGACAGTCAGAAGGACAATGTTATCAGGCTCTATTTGCTCAGCCTCTAGACATCTAGAGCAAACAGCCTTGGAGCCTCCAGGAGGCCAAGCGATGGTCCTACCAATCCTTTCTTCTAGGGAGCAGTGTGATGGGTGTCAGTCCACAGCAGCTCAGGCTGATCCTCCATAGCTGTGCTGGTACAGCTGCCTGGTCAGTTATGCATCAAGTCAGATGAGGATGCAGATGTGGCTTGAAAATACTTTGGTAAAGAACAAATTCCATGCCAGGCCAACAAACTGTTGTATCAAGGCAGCAAGAAGACTGTGCACCTTGGCCAGAAGAGCCATCAAGCAAGTCAATGCTTTGCAGATGAGATACAGGTTTCTCTGTGAAACTCATGCAGCAATTCAGGGAGCAAAGAAAATAGTGATGCTTTGAAACAATTTCAGTAACTTTATCTGGTTAGCATTGTAATAAGCAGCAATAGCACACACAACACTTCTGACCCACTTTATTACCACACAAAGGAAACGAACATATTACATCCTCCCTGATAAGTCCCGCCCGCCTGCCCCCCACCCCACCCCCCGTTCAGACAACGATGCTCTCATGACCAGTTTTGACTCACTGACCTCACGGGGATGGAAAAAGAGAAACAGTAGGCTCCCATCCTGCCAGACGCAACTGCTTGGCAGCCACCTGCAGCACAGAAAGCTCCTCTGCATGAAGCTGAATGGAGCTGGCTCCCGTATTTGATTTCCAGGATCCAAACCACAAGGAGAGCTAAAAATACCCCAATTAACCATTCAATTTCAAGGCAAGACTCGCTGATGGTACCATGAGGGTATCATACAACTACGAACAGGAAGATGTGGTCTGCAAAAAAGAGAAATCAAACTAGGAAAACAGCTGGCCAGGACAGTAATCTCTGAATTCAAGCGTGGACCACAATGCTCAAAAATGTGGAGGAGCTTGTGCTAGTTGCAACTGTGGTGGCTAGCTCTGATGTGCTTGCAAGCGTTCTGGTGTGATATACAGAGGGTAGCATTTTTGCTCTGCATTCATTACACACAGAGAGCTCATTCTGGCTATAACCCATGCAAGCTGTCTCCTGAATCAGCTGGCTGCTCAGTTCTGTGTCATCCTACATGCCAGGAATTAAGCAGGAAACATTTATTCCTGGTAAAACCCATTGCAAAGAGACAGCTAGGCTCTGGAGCTAAGGATTTCTTCACATGCCAATTTAGCAGCAGTTTTTTTTACTGCTGCCCAGTCTTTACGCTGACATCTAGACTTTAAACATCCTCTGTGGGTAATACAGGGGTACATCACTCACAGCAGCGCACCTGGGAGAACCAGCAAATCCTCTCCATTTGAGCATAAGTATCAGCTTTACCCTGGAATTACATTTATCTCCAGTACTAGGCTCCCATTAATGGAATTACCAGGCAGGCTGCTTCAGACTTAACACTTGAGAGAGGCAGGCTGGGATGGCACTGCTCCAGCCTCAACCTGCAAAGCCCACACTTTCTCCATTCTCCCAACAAGCTGCTGACCTAATGAGCCTGACCCTGTGATGAGAGCAGAGAAACAAAAGAAACAAACCTGAAGGGTGCAGGGCAAATCAATATCTTTCCAGGAACACCCAGGCCTCTTGCCAGCTCTCTTCCAATCCCAATTTAGCTTTCCTGCAGCACAGAGAGGGACGGCACGCGCAGGAGCGACCCAGAGGGATGCCGAGCCAGGAAGCATGGCTGGTGCTCAAGCAGAAGCTTAGGGAGGCTAATTTGCACTGGTTTCTCTGCAAGTACCTGATGCTGAGGATGTCAAAGCAAACCCATAGCTACAGAAAGCACCTAGCCACCTCAAAAATCATGGAGCAAACACTCAGGTCTGAACAGTTGCTTCAGAAATACCCACTGCTACATAAAATGGACATGCTATGATATCATAGCAAACCAGCCAAGATCGCTAAACTCAGCACAGGAGATTATCTTGCACATGTTAGAAAACTATCTTCCATCACACAGCAGCTATTGCACTGCCATGCTGAGTGATTTGCAGTATGGCATGAACCGGTCCCTTAAACTACCTCTGCACTACCCTATTAAATGGACAACTGGGAATGCCACTGGCTGACAAAAGCTAAAGGGGATGCAGCAAGCAACTCTACCACAAAGCTCCACCGATAGCACTACAACTTCAGCATCTGTAGAGGCTGTTCTTTGCACAGAGCAGCCGTAGGCTTGTTTGTGCGGGATTGTTTCCGTTTCCTGCAAAGGGACTTCTCTGTTCTTGGCAGGGAGGGAGTGCAAGGAGAAAACTGAGGTTCACCAGCACTTGCATGATGTTTGCCCCATGTATGGAGACCCAGGCACACAGCACTGCCAAAGCAAGTAAAAGATAGCTAGGAGAAAGCTTCTTTGCAGGGTATAGATGTGCCCTTACAACAGCGTGAGCTGTGGGAGCTGAACTGCTCTCTCCTGTAATTAAAATGCAGGAGACGAAAGCACAGGAATTACACCAGCATAACTGTGAAGGACTAATAAGCTTTGTGTTTCAAAGTGGATCTTAACACACACCCTTCAGTGTGATTTTAATTCTTAAAAAAACCCCAAAATAAATAAATAAATAAATAAAAAGTAAAATTAGAGTTTTTGCTGGGAGAAAAGCTCTTGCACAACCCTGTTATTAAACCACACAAGGAGCAAATGAGGGAGATCATGGCTGGAGCTGACAAAGCAAGGCTGAAGGCAGTCCCTTCCCCCTGCCCCTGCGTTTGCTCTGTCAGTTGCTCTCAGCAGCATAACGATTCAGAGTGGCAGACAGCCCCATGACAGGAAAAACACATGTAACACCCAGATGATGAAACCTCACATCTGAGAGCATCTATGCAAAATGCAACCTGAAACGTTTCTTCCAGCTCCACAGAGTCAACTTTTGCAAAACCGAGCTGGTAAAACACTATCACTTGCATCGAAGGTGAGATTCACCAGCAGGAGATACTCTTAAGCACCTCCCTACTTTCTGTATATCAGGGGAAAAAAAAAAAAAGAACCCTGTGAGTAAGACAGACTACAGGGTCCTACGGCACAGGGTAATGCAAAAGAGACAGGAGGACATCAGAAAAATAAATTACATACGTGCAACACTCTTCAGCCTGGCACCCAGGGGAATAGCTTTGCTGAGAAAACTACTTTCTTCTAAAAATAATTATCAACGTAAGGAGCCGTCAGGATTATGAGTCAAGCTCTGAGATAAGAAATCATACAGCTGGATAGGTGTGGCTGCCTGCTTGTTTGACTGTTGTTGCGTTTTTTTTAAAGATAAACCTGTCTTTCAGAACATGTTTGTTGGTCAATCTTCCCTCTGCTGAAAAACAAACAAACAAAAACCCTAAACAAGCAAACGAAGGAAGCTCACAACCCTGAAAACAATAAATAACAGGCAGGACAGTTTCTGAAGAGCTGAGATCATGCTTAACAGGCCCTTTAAAGTAAGATGAAACATACTAGTATGTTAAAATGGACAGAAGAGGAGTAAATTTAGAATTCCAAGTAGTTTCAGAGAAGCTATTAAGCAAACTCTGCAAGAGGTAGATCCCATTCACAGACTGAAACCTGCCAAGAAAATAAATACATATTTTTATAAATCTATTTTTCAATTATAAAGCTATTGATATATAGGAGTATTTCATCAGAAATTCACAGTCTGGAGGAGGCTAGCTCAGCAAATGCATCCAGGAAAAAAGGTAACTTGTACATCAGAGGAAGAACTAAGGTAAATCCATTAAGAAGGGTGTAAAACTGCACACAGAGTGATTTTGAATCCAACAGAACAATGGCTTGAACATAGCCAAGGTAGAAGTACAAAAGTACTGCAGGAAAGCAAACAGTGTAAAGCACCCAAGAACTCGATGGAACAGAAGCCTCAGCAGGTCCTGTCACTCTCTCCGATTTCCCCACTGCTCAGTGAATTGCAATAACTTAGGGACAGGCATTACTGCCTGCAGCCCTGCCAGCTCAGCCCAGGACTCTGCTGCTCTCCAAACAGCAAGGTGTTAAGCAGCCACCACCAAGGTTATACAACAGAAGCAATTTTGTAATCCTCTTGCTTTAGAAAGCATTTTGCCTTGGCCTTCACCACTGTTCAGTGCACAAGGCATGAATGACAGGTTTTTAACTAAACCCTGGATATCGCCACTGCTGACCACAGCTTTAAATTGAAGCATGAAGCCCATGAATAGCCGCCTCTTCCTCAGCATGGCACTGGTAGAGAAAGATCCTGACGCTCTCACCCACTTTGCTACATGCACCCCAATTAAGCACACCCCCTTTTCCTGCCAAAAACAGGCAAACAGAACCATTTCTTGAGGGAAAAGACTTTGTGATTCACCATGGTGCTAGATTTAACTTTTTTCAGTGTTGTTTTTAAAGGAGGTATTTGCAAGGCAAGGGAGAGGGAACCAGCTGCAAGCAGCAGGTTTGCTAATTCCAGCACTTGAGCTGCCGCATCACCAACTGACCTTGCCACCCGCAGGGACCAAACCCGACTGTCCCACCAGCATTGCCAGCTGTGTCCCAGGCAGTGGGTATTCTAGGGGATCCTCTGGCTGCCCACTGGGCACCCAGACCATACCTGTGCCACTCCATGCATCCCCACAGAGCAGCAGGGCTGGGGAGGGCAGGGTGAAGGATCACCACCCCATGGTGCTTCCGGGAAGGCAAAGCCTCCCCTAACAGCAACCAAGGTGATCTCGGGCAGCTCCTGTAGTACTTCATCCAGTGTGTGCGTGGGGGAAGCAGTATTTTAGTTGGGTTTGGTTTTCCTCAATGCAGCCCCACCACGACTCAAAGGACCACCCCAGCCTCCTGGCAGAGTCTCTGCTGGGTGCACAGCCCCATGCTCTGACCCTCCACGCAGCCCCCACCTTGGCAGACAACCCTTTGCAGTGCCCCCCCAGCAAGCACACACGCAGTCCTTCACCCCGCAAAATGCAAATGCTTTCCCGTGCACACCAAGCCCTTTGCTGTCTTCCCAAGCCCCTCATTCCTGCAGCCTTCTGGACACCCCCCTCATCTCATGCTTTCCTATTCGGGGGCGCCCCAGACACACAGCTCTGTGCAAATTCCTAGATGCTCCTGGCCAGACAGACCTTTGCAAACCCCCCCCATACCCCTAGGCACACAGCCTTCTGCAACCCGCCCTGGTGCCCCGGGCATACAGCTGTCTGCACAGTACACCCCCTGATGTCCCCACGCCTAGAGCCCTCTACAACCCACTCGCGATGCCCCCAGACACATGCCCTTTGCAAACGCCCTCCTCCGTCCGGTGCTTCCCCACGCACGCTTCCCTCGGGCTCCGCACCTCGCCGTGTCCCCGGGAAGACCCCGACGCGTACGCCCGTACACCTAAAACCTGCTCGTTTCCCGTCCCGCCCCGTCCTCCAGCCCCGATGCACCGCCCGCTCCGTGTCCCCGCCAGTCCTTACCGCGGAGCGCCGCCAGCCCCCCGCCCCGCCGCGCATCCTTCGGTGCGCGCCCAGCGCCCAGCCCGGCCCGCCGCGCGCCGCCGCCAAGCCCAGGCCGGCGCGCTCCCACGCAGGCGCACTGGGAGTCCCGAGCAGGACGTAACTGCCGACACTGCACGGCGTCTCGTGAGAAGAGAATATAACCGTGCCGGCAGGGCGCTTCTGACGGGAGGGGAATTAGCTCAAATGGTAGAGCGCTCGCTTAGCATGCGAGAGGTAGCGGGATCGATGCCCGCATTCTCCATGTTTTTTACTCCTTTCCTTTACTGCCAGGCCGCAGTGCTCGGCTTTACACCAGAGCGTTGTTGTTTGTTTGTTTGTGTTTTCTTAAAAATTCCAGAAATTCGTATTTGCTTGTTTAAAATTCCTGAACATACATTCGCTTAACGTGTGGTTCACGCAAGCACAGCACTGTCTGCTGTACGCGTGGCACTGCGATAGGGCCTTTTGCTTTCTTGCTTTATAACGGTGAAGGCCAGCAACAGGGAGCAGCACACATCCCTTCGGCGCTTCCCATAGGAACGGCGGCTCCAGCCTTCACCTACTCATCCCATCAGGAGCCACACAGCCCCAGAGATCCCCTCTCCTGGGAGCCTCCAATAAAGCCAAAATTTGCCTTTAGTAAATTTGATAAAGGAATCAGAATACCTCAAGAAAGCACTGATGGACATACCATTTACTAAAAAAACCTGGCAAGATTTTTTCCCAG
The DNA here is from genome assembly GCF_036013445.1 of Caloenas nicobarica. Classification (NCBI taxonomy): domain Eukaryota; kingdom Metazoa; phylum Chordata; class Aves; order Columbiformes; family Columbidae; genus Caloenas; species Caloenas nicobarica. The sequence goes on along the minus strand of NC_088249.1, from coordinate 49,067,051 downwards.
TTAAATTATCCAGGTGCAAACTTCAGGCAAATATTCGAATTCTTCACATTCTGCTATTATTCTACTTCAGCAAGCCACAAAGAATAATCAAATCCTTTAAAGAAGAAGCAGCTGGATTTTAAAAACGGAAGGTATATAATGAAAAAAACCCAAGCCCATAAAAATATGTTCAGTTGGCATTTTCATCCCAGTCATAAGCTGAACTGGAAGCCAAAGGTGGAAAACAATTATGCACATTTTCTCCAGTTACATGCACAAAGAAATTACCTTTCTGACAAATTTCAATGGCAAAGAGTGGAATTCAGTTTTCAAGCTGCTCACAGCCTCCGCTGTAAAAAACTGCAAAACATCTCATCCCCAGACCTTTGCACTGGGCCCGGGGTAGGCTCACCCTTCTGCATAGCATACGTGTGAACCCCGGAATGATTGCTGAGGAAAGAGGGCTGGGAGCCCACACCCTTGAATCCCAGAGAATTTCCCAGCACGCCCATCAGATCCCCAAACAAGACCTGGCGCACAGTGGAAAACATTGGTGGTTGCCTTCCAGGCTGACAAAATTCTGCAACATCCTTCCATTAAACCATATCTTCAGAAAGAAGCCTTAATATTACTGTGTCTCCTTTTAAAAAGAATAAACTTGGGGAAACTCATTTTGTCTTGATAAATGTCATGTGCAGAGATTTTTGCAGAGCAGCACTACTTAGCTGTTGCCTTTCTGCACATCTATAACCATGCTGTACTCTGGGTTGAGGTCCTGACTATTTTACTATTTAACTCCTGCAGGTCTTTAAAAGCCTTTCTAACCCCACTGCCCTTCTTTATAGGCAGCACAAATGTTTAAATACGACAATTCCCAATTAATTCCCCATAGGCAAAAGAAGAACTGGATTGAAGAGAGCATGCACTGGCTTTTCAGAGTGATTATTTGGCACAAATACCTGTGAATTCTCATGGATAGTCTCACAGAGACTAGAGAGAGATGTCTCCACCACTGGTGGACACCTACCAGTCCTTTCCAGAAAACGGCAATGGTATGTTGGGGTGGGGGTGCTGGGTAGCTTGAAAGATTTCATTCTTGCCTTTTAAAGCCGTTTTACACTCAGGCTTCTGAGGCCCAGACAAACTTATGAAATAACCAGCTGTTGCTACAATGGTCTTCAAAGCTTCAACAAACAATTATATAGTCTTCCTATGCAGCAGGATTTAACAGGAAAGTGAAATCCATCGCAGTCTCCTATTTAATCAGCTGCTACACAACTGACATGAAGACACTTTATTGTGAAATACATTGGTGTCTGTGGTTCTGTCCTCGCATTTTCCCCTCTAGCTTTGGTCTCATCTCAGCCCTCACCCCTGCAATATCTTGGTGACCACGGGCAGCCTCAGGATGGTGGAAAACTAAAGGCCACAAGTCTGGTCAAACTGATGCTGCATCGCCCTCTGCAGACTGGCAGGCAACCAGCTTTTCTTTTAGAAGAATAAGATGACCACATCAGAACAGCTAAAAATTCCTCCCTAATGGCTTTCTTGTGGGAATCTACAATAAGCTCCTACAGTATGGAACATTCATATGTGTGCATGCACACATACAAGTTGGGTGAGCATTTGCCTGTATTTGCTGAGGACCCCAGCACTCCAGCTGTGTGCTACCAGCATCTATTGACCTCCCCTTTTTTGTGCTCCCAAGGTATCAGCTAAACCACAGTGTTGGGTTCCCCACTCTGTCTCCCCAAGATGCTTTTGCTCCCCAGTGCTTTATCAGCCCACCAGCTCTTCAGGAATAACCCAAGTTTTGCATTTTCTCCCCTACAAAGCCTTACTTCAAGTTGCACACAAGCTCAAGGAACAAATGGCTTCCAGCAACAGATCAAGTAGGACTTAGAACAAGGCTTCCAGTGCAACAAATGAACGTGAGCACATGCTTATGACTCACCGTTTTGATTGCCACGGCTGAATTTATCCAATGATTTTGCTGGTAGGCATGGCATGGTCAAGTTAGCAAAAGATCTATCACTACCCTGAAAATTTTATTGTCTTTAATTGCGCAGAGGCAACACGAGAGCAGAGAGGACAGAACGGGAAACTGCTAGAGGGGGAAAAGGCAAAGCTTTCAGCTTGCATTAATGAGCTTAATTTAAGTACCCTTTTGTAGGTTTGCTATAGAGTTATGTCCGTAAATTTATTTTTAAAATGAAGACGCCTTAAATGAAGAGACATACCTGAACTTCCCCAGATCCTGGGACACAAGACAACCCCTTGCTGGGTCCATGCCAGCCATGCCCACAAGCGGCAGGGGCAAGGCAGGCAGCACCATGCTTTCCCTCTCTGGTACAAAGGCCAAAGGAGAGGGAGGGCCTCAAAAAGGACATGGGGGAATGGTGACAAAGAAGAAGGGAACAAAGGGCAGATGTCACCATCAAATTCCTTAGGGGGTCAAACCTGAGTCTGTGCAAATGCCCAAATGGATGTACCTTCCCTGCCAGGAGTCTTCCTCTGTTTCCATGGAAAGATATACACATGCATTTCTCACTGGTGTTTGCTGTTGGCTTTCTCAGCCTCATTTTGCATAGTTTCCTCTGGACTTGTGTGTATCTCAGTGAGCAGGACAGCCTGGTCTTGTTTGTTGGGGAAAGGGCAATAGATTTTTTCTGAGATGCCTTTTATTGTCCCCACAGTGAGGACAGCCAAAGGGACAACAGGGAGATAGAAGCTGATAACATCTTGGCATGGCTACCTGGCTTGTAAATCTATTTTTTCACCAGCACAGACCAGTGTGTAGTGGATGCTTTGTCCAGGGCAGGAGGTCTACAGAAGGTCCTCGTGACATAAACCACTCTGAAACCTCTAACAAACACTAGACTTTGTCCTTTAGAGACTCCTGAATTTGGTGGCAGAGCCGGAACTGAAAGCAGTAAGGTGCCAGCACTGCCTGGATAGGAAATGACACCTTTGCTGTCACGCTGGATGACAGGCATATGATTTCAAATTACCTGGTGGACCAGGCAATGATGCAACCTCTTGCCAGCATTCACCTACCTCCTAACATTAGTGGTCTTCCTGAGAGCATCATGCTAAGCAAGAAGGGCAAAGACATCCTTCACCAGCTGCAGCATCCCATCCATCCGCCTGCCAGGGAGTGTCCTGGCAAGCACCAAAACCAGAAGCTTGTACCATCTCCAAGCTCATGGCTGGGCAGTTCTCAAGTCAGACCCAGGGGCATGAAGACCGCTCTAATAACCCCTTCATGTGGACAACCCTGTCTTTCCTGGGAGGGGATAAAGAAGAGGTGCACCCGCTTCTGGGCACTAACGAAGGTGGGGTTTAGCTCTTTGAGCTCTTTCGGTGGTCTGTTCCCATCTCCTCCAGAAGAAGGATAATACAGACAACTGGGGAGAAAACATTAGTGCTGCCCCTGGGCTGCAACAAAGGCTGTGTTTCCAAGCCTGTGCTGCCATCTCCTCTGCTGGCATCAGCAGCTGCGGGAGGGAAAAACAGAGCTGTCTTTCTGCCTCTGGTTCGTTTGCAGCCTATTGAAACATTAATTAGTCTTCATGCCATTGAGGATAAGCAGAGAAAGCAGGTTACTTCAGCCTGCAATTGTTATGTGATGCAGCTTGAGTGATAGCAGGGTAATCTTTGGTGAGGGGAAGAGCCAGCAGGAGTTTGGGAAAAGGATGTGTAGGACCAGGGGCTCTGCTTGCTTCTGAGAGGCAGTTTTAGGAAGGCAAGAACAGGGCTGATCCCGGGGAACCCTTCCAGGCTGTATGAGCATCCAGCTTGCGCAGGACCAGGCCATGCCCTAGCCCCTGCCAAGGGGGTTAACCCCCAGGTGAGGTGGCAGGGAGGCTGTAACGTGCTCAGCATCACTCCCCATCCAGGAGTAAACCAGCTTGCCTGAGGAATGAGGAAACTATTTGCAAACTCCAGCATCTCTGTTCGCACTTTAACACAGTTTGTGGCCTCATTTTTGGATGTGTCCTTCAATGGCAACTGCTTCCTTGCTCTGGGCTAAACCCTGGCAGGTGGCTCCATGATCAGAGGTAAGGTTAAAGCCACCTCTATCATCATCAGGCTTTGTGAGATGTTTGCATCAGGACTAAGCCAGGTACGATCCTGTACAGAGTGTGGCTCCGTGGGCTGCTGAAGAGCTGCCCTGGGAGGAAAAAAGCCATAACAACCCCAAATTGCTTTTCTCCCTCTAGCAGGCACCGTGTGTACAACAGCAGAGGTTGCGTAGTAACAGCAGCAGGAAGGCGTCAGCTCTGCCCTCCTTGCTCTCCGCAGATCGCCGAGAAGAGTGAGGTATGTATCAGCAGCAAAACTGGGCTCTTAAACTCCCTAAAAACGCCCTTCTGCTTACCAGGGAAGAGCATGTAGCAATTTTAAAGCAGTGAGTTGCAGAGGCTGCTTTATAGGGAATGGCTGTTGAACTGTTGTGTGAGCCAGGGGGATGGGGTGTTTGCAGGAAGAAGAAACTGGGGGAAGCGCTAAGATTTTGGGAGGGAGGAAGGGAGGCAACTCAGTATGTTGCCTAGAAAGCTCTCAGCATTTCAAAACCTTTCTTTGCTCTGTCTCGTGAAAATCTGAACTTTTACTGGAGCTAAAAGTACTGGGAAACAATACGGAGACAGGGAGTAGCTGGCATCCAGAGGAGGAAGCAAGCTGAGCGATGACGAATGGCTTCCAGCCCCAGCCAGGCGCTGGCACCCTCGCTCTCACCACGGGATGGGTGTGTGGCCAAGCTGCTGGTCACTGGGGTCTGGTGGGTGCAGCGGCATGGGGAAAGCCCAGGGAGGGCAATGGTCATCAGAGAAGCAAACTCTGACATGCCCATCCTCCATTGCTCTCACGGCTTCGTTTCAAACTGCTTAGAGGAGAGGCTTTTGTGCCAGCGAGGTGCAGCTTATCTGTTGGTCAATGTGTTGTGCTAATGAGGGAGGCAGAGTATAAGAAATGTGTCACAGAGAGGACTGGTGAAAGGGATGAAGAGGGGGACATTCCAGGATCTCCAAGCTGGCCTCTGTATGCAGTCGTCTGAAAGGATCCACTGAGGAATGGATATTCTCATTGTCATTCCCAGTTCTTGACCTCCTCAGGGAAGTATAAGGGGGGTCCTGTCTCCCCTGGCCAAGATACCCCCACGTTGCCTCTTCCTCTGGGTGACCTGCATGCATCCCCATTGCGCTCTGTCCCAGCATGGGGCAGAGGCTGCCTTTCCAGCCCGGGTGGGACACCTTCCCATTTAATGTTTGATCCTCCCATCCCTTTCGCATCCCCATACTACAGGGATTTCCCCCTCTCCTATCTCATTTCCCGTATATCCCAGTGCTTCTGCTCTGGGAGGAGATGGGGGAGATGGAAAAAAGGAGCAACAGGAGAGGGAGAAAAAGGGAAAGGGAGGAAAAAGAGGAGGAAAAGGTGGGGTAGAAGATGAGAAAGCAACAGGGAAAGAGGAGGGAAAGGGAAAAAACAGGAAGGGTAGAAGGTTGTAAAAGGAACAAAAAGAGGGAAGGGGGAAAGAAGAGAGAAGGAAGAATGGGAGAGAAAACAGGTAAGTGGGAAGAGCACAGGAAAAAAAAGGGAAAAGAGAAGGAAGGGAGGAGAGGGGAAGGGGAGGGAGGAAAGGAGGGAGGGAGGGAGGGAGGGAGGGAGGGAGGGAGGGAGGGAGGGAGGGAGGGAGGAAGGAAGGAAGGAAGGAAGGAAGGAAGGAAGGAAGGAAGGAAGGAAGGAAGGAAGGAAGGAAGGAAGGAAGGAAGGAAGGAAGGAAGGAAGGAAGGAAGGAAGGAAGGAAAAAGTTGAGGAAGGGAAGCACGGAGAAGTCAAGAAAAAAGTTGAAAGGGAAAGGTAATAAGGGGGAAAGAGAGTGGAAAGAGGGAGAAGTGGCAGAGGGGGGAGGAAGAAAAGAGACAGAGGGGGGGAAAGGGAGAGAAAATAGGGAAAAAAAGGGGAGAGAAGGAGGAAAAGTGGAATGAAAGGGAAAAAAGCGTGATGAAGAGAGGAGACTGACCCCGCCCCGCTGCGCTCCGCCCCGCTCGGCTCCGTGCCCGCCCCGCTGGGACGAGCCAGGAAGGAGCCGGGCGGGCAGGCGCGGCGGCGCGGGCGGAGCGGCGGAAGGGGCGGGGCTGGGCAAAGGGGAAGCTGGGGGAGTTCCGGTGTGAAGCGTTAACCGCGGTGCGGGGAAGTGTGTGGGGAAGCCTTGTGAGTAAAGAGCGCGGCCGCCTGCAGCGGTGACCAGGCAAGGAGAGCGGCAGTGGCGGGTGTGCGCGCGGGGGTGGCACCGCGCCGTGCGCGGAGGTGCGCTACCCCCAGATACGGTTCTCCCTCAGCTTGCAGGAAGGTGCAGAGCTTGGTGGAGGGGGAACTCTGTTTTCGATCTGAGGGAGGCAAAATAAGCAATATAGTAAGCAAACTCGGGAGGTGTTTCCTAAATTATGTAATTAATTTCCATTGAGCTGTTCTCTCAGTTTTTTCCCCTGGTTTGTAACACCACGGGATTCAAGCCCCTTTACACGTGGGGCTGTGATGCGAACCCACTGAGGCCGCGGTCGTGACTTCCAGCAGCGCTTTGCTTTGCGGTTGAAAGGAGACAGGCCGAGTATGTACCTGAGGTCTGCTAACACCAGTCCCGTGTCCTGCTTTCCCTCGTGTGCTTTAATAGAATGTACTCGTTGCCTCCCTCCTCCTGTGTCGGGTCCTCTTCCCACGTGGATGAGGGATTTGTTGAGGGTGAAACCCGATTTATGCTCTGATACCGAGATCACCTCTCTGAAAGGCCTGTTGTGGGGTACGCCTGACTTTATGGTAGCAGGGGAAGACAGTGATGAACTGCAGTCAGTAATGCCTGGTGTTTTTTCTTTACTGTTCTCATTCCAATGTGATAGCTCAGGATTTTTTTTTTTTTTTAAATATCCTGTAGTCTGAGTCATGTTAGCAAAGCCAAGAAACCAAGGCTGCATATTGTCATCTACTGGAGCGCTGCCTTTAATACTATCCCTCGTAAACTCTGACTAGAGCTTAGCTATTGGCCTTGTCGTATTTTTGTGCATGTTTATCTGGAGCTGTTCTGAAAGGTGCTGTGTTTACATCAGTTCAGACATGCAGTTTGACTGCAGAGCAAAAAAAAAAAAATCGTGCTTACCGGCTTCTCTGTACTTGCACTTGCCCAACCAGAGTGATCTTTCAAAGCTTGGATATCAAATTATGGAGGAATGCTTCTCCCATCTGCCTAGGTTCCACCTCTCACACACAAATGTGTGGCCAGCAGGGGTTTTAATCTGAGCCCAAGCAGTTCTCATGCTCATCTTCCTCATTCTGTCAAAAATACCCCGATTTTAAATATAGCTCAAGGTCTCACAATCAATCAGGTGTGCCACACTGGTAACACTCGGCAACTGTGTGGCTCAGTAGTTTGATACTGAGACAGCAGAACTAGTGCCTCTAAAAAGCTCACTCTGGTTAAGCTCCTTTGGAGAGGGAACGTGAGCATCTTATTCTCGTGCAAGAAGCCTTCAGATAACAAGCTATTGCCGTATCTTTCCAGGATCCATGTGCATTTTGCCTCTCGGAGGAGGGCCTTGCCGAGTCCCAGAAAAAACTGCTGTAATGCTGCTGGCTTGTACTGGTGCTTGCAGCAGGCTAGTGTTGGAAAAACATGATCTGTTCTCTGCACAGCATAACTCGCTGCTGAGAGCCGGGGGAGTTGAAGAGGATTGTTGCTTCTCAATCAATGAAAAAAAAAAAAAAGGTGTTTTGTTTGTTTTTAGTTTGTTTTGTTTTGTTTTTTTTTAATTTCAGATCTTATCTCAACTCTCAAAATGGAGCTAGACATCCAGTGTGAGGAGATGAACCCATCTAGATGGGCTGAACTTCTGTCCACAATGAAATCCTGCAAAACCATCAGGTAGTAACTGTGTATCATCTTTTCTAAGTAAGAACTATTGCATTTATCTCCTGTGTTTTTTAGTGGCAGAACTGTTGACCTGTGACTTAGAAATTACACAGTAACAGGAATGATTCTACCTATTTTTATCCAGAAAGTTAATTTAAAGGGGAGGTGGAAAAAAAATTCTCTTGCAAAGTTTTTTTCAACTGTAGATAAACATCCTTTGGTATGAAGTAATGCTGCGTCCTTCGGCATGAAGTAATACTGCCCTTGTTCTATAGCATGCAATAGAACTCAGCTAGGTAATGTGGTTATCTAAACATTTGAACACTGTTTTGGTAATACTGTCTTTTTCTTTCTCCCTCAAGAGAGGGAAGATCTCTTTGTGCTCATTAAGTTGCATGCTTTCTGGGCTGGGAGAAGCCACTGCCACACTGCAAACTCACAGTTTGTGTGCTGAGAGTCACCCTGGAGAGAGATGGTACAGACTGGCATGACTTACCTATGTGAGACCAAACTGCTGATAGGTGTTTGTGGGGCCAGCTGAAGACCCAGCTTAGTGGGTCTCAGTGCAGAACCAGTCTGACAGCCTGTAAGCTGGCCTCTGGTTAGATGTGGCTTCAGACACCAGGTAGTTTGTTGCTACCAGTGTTTAAATGAAGGTGCATCCTCCAGCTGAAGCCCTGCCAAGGGGGGATGACTTGAGTCATGTGCCCTCTTCTGTGCAGCACAGAGGAGGTCTGTGGCCTGGGGAACTGCGGTCCAGCCCTTCCTGTACTGCAGCCCTGCAGAGAGAGCATGTCCTGGTTTTGGCCATGCATCACCCAGCAGGCCATGCACATACTTATGGAGGCATCCCAGGGACTACAGAGGAGTAAATTGCCCACTTTGCTTTCATGGGGAGTGTTCCAGCCAGGGAGAACAGAGTAACCCTGAGGATTAAAGTGCTGCTTCGCTCCTTCTGTTTCAGGCTGGATGACTGCAATCTCTCCAGCAGTAACTGTGAGGATCTCTCCTCCATCATCAGTATGAATCCATCCCTCACAGAGCTGAAGCTGAACAACAATGAACTGGGAGATGCAGGCATGGAATACCTGTGTAAAGGGTTGCTGATGCCAAGCTGTAGACTACAGAAGTTATGGTAAAGCCCCATTGGTTGTCTTGCTCTAACACGCTTGCAGACTGCTGCAGGTTAAGTCATGAGGCAAACTAGTATGTAATGGTAGTAAGAGCCATGCTGGTGCATGTCAGCAATTATCTGGGTCAGGTGTGGTTGGAAAAACCTGGAAGTTTTAACCTAAGTGGTATATTTATTGGAAGACTCCATATCATCACTCTGTTTTCCTTTTTCTTCTAGCACTGAGGGAAGGACAGGTAGGGTTTTCCCAGCCAAATAAAGGCTTTCTGGAGACTTCCTTTAGAAGAGGTAGCAAATCTTCCTGTGGCCTAGGCAGCTGGTTTAAACAAAAGGATGATCACAGAGGGCCCCACTCTGCCATTAACACATACCTGACATTTTCACAAATGCATTTTTCAGGCGGTTCTTCTGCCGCTTGTAGGCACAGCATTTAGTGTCTGGACCAGTTTGCTTGCTCCTTTCTCTAGGAGCCAAGCAAAAGGGTGTTCTCATGAGCCTTGGCATTTTGAGAGCTGTCAGTCTTTCTGCACTCAACCAGACTGGCTCAAGCCTTGTCTTCTCAGTTGGGCAGGACCAGCTTGGTTGAAGACAGTATGTTTTGCAGAGGCATCAGCACCACGTTATAGCAATAGTGGGTTTCCCTCAGCAACCATGGTGCAGGAGTTTTAGTCAAAGCCAGTGGCTGCTCCCCCTGCTCCTCAGTGACCTTCAGAGAACTGCTACCTTCTCTGTCTAGCATCTCTTCTGCAGGATACTGGAGTCCTTTAGCTCATGAGATGGGTCTAGGATCTTCATGACACTACATTGTAAAAGTCATTTGTCTTTTAGATTGGGTATACTTCGAAGTCTCCCTGCACTCTGCAATGAGGATTCACTGACAAATAGAGGGAAAGTTGACTGTGAAGCTAATCACACTGTGATATTCTGTTATAGAAGGCTAAGAAAAAAGTAATTTTTCAGGGAGTTTGTTGTAAGCTTCAAACTTCTCCAGAAATAACAGCCTGCATTAGGCTGTTTCAGTTCTGTAGAAACATAATTGTCCATTTTTGAGGTTCTAGTAAGATGCCTTAAGGAATAAAAGAGCAACCAAACCCAAGTCAAACTTAGTACCACCATGCATACCACCTCTCCATTGCCAGAAAGTCTTGTCCAATAACTCTCAACACCCCATAGCAATACTAGCATGATTCCTACACTACTTCTCCCAGCCTGAGTGCTGAAGGATCAGCTGTGTAGATCCTTCTTGTAGTATACCATTAAACTTCTAAATCCAGGGATTTAAGCCAAGTGGGACAAGATTTTTACTTTTAGCCACTCTGGATCACATTTCCAGAAGGGGCAAGAAATCATAAGATGCCCTTGCTTTATCTCTGGGAAGAGCCTCATGAGGATTGAAACACTTCTATAAAGCAGTTGCAGTGTTGCTTAGTGTAGGGTGGATCATTCTTCTGCTAGAGGTACTATATGAGCATTTACACTGAAGGAAGCATGGGAGCTATTGTTCATGCTGCAGATATAATTCTAGCTGATAAAATATTTTGGCACACCTGTAAAATAGCAGTACTAACCTGGACATATGGCTTTCTAGAGGGTTACGCACTTGTCAGTGCCATGGTGTCCTTTCCAAGCTCAAACCTCAGCAGGTACAACTCTCTAAGAAGAACATCTGTAATTCTGGTGTTTGCATTTCCCTCACCCTGGTTGCCTCTCTCTCTGTCAGGCTGCAAAACTGCAATCTGACGAGTGCCAGCTGTGAGACTCTCCGCTCCGTCCTCAGTGCACAGCCATCTCTGACAGAGCTGCATGTAGGTGATAACAAACTGGGAACCAGTGGAGTGAAGGTGCTGTGTCAAGGGATGATGAACCCCAACTGTAAGCTGCAGAAGCTGCAGTAAGTAGTCACTGGGCTTATTTGATTATCAGACAGGTCATGCTTGTCTTTTCCTGAGACAAGCAGGAGTTTTGTTGCCAGATGTGGATTTCTTCCTGTTTTATCTGAAATTGTGTCGTGCCTGTTCGTGCTGGTAGGTCTTGTGTGTTTGTAAGATCTGGGCATCTGTTCCTATAGGTTTTGTTTAGCCCTCCTGGCAGTGATGGCTGTTAATGCAGGACCGCTCAGATGCCCAGGACAAGTCTGATTCTATTGCACTTGGTCCTTGTTTTATGGCTGAGTGTGACCCAGTCGATTCACAGCCCCCAGCTCCTCCCAGGAAGGCTCAGTGGTGAGGCTGCATGATGTGCCACAATGCAAAACTCGGTCTTGTGTTCCAAGGCATTGGTTTAATGGAGGTCTAGTGTAAAAATGGGGAGGGTAATTAGTCTTGCTAGAATCCCCTGAGGTCTAGTTTAAGAATTAACACTTCCTGAAATGAGCAGGGAGATGCAATTAAAAACTCTTGAGGTTGTCTCTATTTTAATGCTTTGTGTGGTCTGAACTCTTGTTGGGATGTTTTCTGCCCTGGCTTACACGCACTTTGCCCAGATTATATCTTTTGGGTGGCAGGACATGGTAAAGATAGTTGTTTTTCCCCTGGACTTCTTTTCTTCTTGCAGGCTGGAGTATTGCGAACTCACAGGTGATATTGTGGAAGCTCTCAATGCTGCTCTGCAAAGCAAGCCCACCCTGAAGGAGCTCAGCCTGAGTAACAACACACTAGGAGATACGGCTGTAAAGCAGCTGTGCCGGGGACTGGTGGAGGCAAGCTGCAACCTAGAGTTACTACAGTAAGGAAGAGCTGGTTATCTCTAACTGCAACTAGTCCTGCTGCTAGTCATACCATCCATGAGACAGAAAAATTTTTGTCAGGAATGCTTGAAATTTAGGCCAGATTTTTTGCTGGCTCAGATTTCTGTAACTGGAAACTGCAAGCAAATGTCTGGGGCTTTCAGTTTGGGTTTTTTTTGACTTTTTTTTTAATTGTGCAATTCTGAGCTCACTCTTATGCCGGTTGGTACAGTGTGACCATGTACCCCAGGTTAAGCCTGCAATTACAAGGGGTGACTGCTCGCCAGTATCTCAGAGCAGAGGAGCATTTGCCCCATAGCAGCTATTCGAGTGTATTTATTCAGATTCCTTTTTTGCTTCAGAACAGAGATGCTGGATTTGGCCCCCGAAAGGGTTTAAGGGAGAATCATGATTAATTTTTTCTTGTCCCTGTGCTTCAGGAGGGCTTGGCTGCCAAGGACTCACTGTGTGATACAGCCAGAAGTTCTTAAAAAGGACAGTCAATATAAATGGGGAGTTTGGCAAAAATGATCCTTGCATTAATGAATGTGAATGGCTGGGTCAGAGTAAAAGTGCCCAACAGCCTTGTGGAGTGCAGGAATGGTGTGTTGCCTCAGCCTGAGCCCATCTAGGATACCTGTATCATCTCTGAGCCTTGCAGAGTCTTGCAATGCCCAGCTGAGCTGTGCTGGTTTGCAGCAAGGAACCAGCCCATAGCCACTTCTCAGACTCAGCTGTTGGGGTGTATCTAATGTAGCAGGTCTGGAGTAGCAACTCCAGCTGTGTTTTTTTTCTGCAGCCTGGAGAACTGTGGCATAACCAGTGATACCTGTTGGGAGATTAGTGCTGTTCTCAGTAACAAGTCATCACTGATAGATCTCTCCGTGGGAGATAACAAGATTGGGGACTCTGGTCTAGCTCTGCTGTGCCAAGGACTGATGCATCCTAACTGCAAAATCCAGAAGCTATGGTAAGGGTAGGCAGAGGTTAAATCGCTCTTGCAACCTCCAAGCTATCTACATTGTGCTGCTGGTTTGCTCCTAAGTGGAAAGTTTCTCAGTTACACACCCTAGTGAAACAAAAATGTCTCTACTGCAAATTAGTTACTTCTCAAAACAAGCAGGACTGCACTGAAATCACTTGGATCAGATTCTGGGGAGAGGGTGAATGGAAATTTGTGGTGGTGTTGTCTTGGCTTCCTGTTGAGTTATCAGTCTACAGTTGCATGTCTGTATATATTTTTTGTGTTACAAACAGAGCTTTTGGTGCATCAGATGGAAAGTAAGGAGAAAGCTGTGTGGTATGATGCATGAATGGGTTTTGTGAAGGATAGAAGAAAATTACATGATGTAACCAGAAATCCAGAATACTAGAATAGGACTCTGTTTTCTAATCTAAGTAGTTCTTGGGGGAAAATAATATTTTGTTCTTCCCTGCAGGTTATGGGACTGTGATCTCACAAGTGCTAGCTGTAAAGATCTCTCCAGACTCATCAGTACAAAAGAGACCCTCACAGAGATCAGTCTGATAGACAATAACCTGAGAGATTCGGGGATGGAAATGCTGTGTCAGGCACTCAAGGATCCCAAATCTAAACTCCAGGAGCTATGGTGAGCTGCTGTCAAGTTTCACATACCCACTGCCTTCTTTGGAGACCTTACTGAAAAAAGATATAGGTGAAGAAATGCCTACCAGATAGAAGCTCAGTTGTTATGGTTCCAGGAACAACTTGTGCTAGTTGTTACCTAAAGGATTTAGACTTACAGAGCTAAAGGGATTTGTATTTCTAAACTTGCAGACACTTTGAAGATTTGCCCCATAGTCATCCTGTTAAAAGCAATAGGAGACCGAGCATCACTTGCAGAGCTACTATCTAACATATTTCATCATGCAACAAATGGCAGCTAAGAGACTTTTGAAGTTGAAATGCCTCATGTAGTAGCAAAATGAGTGCTGTGCTCAGATCTCAGGTTCTCCACTGGATCCAAGCTCTTTCATTGATGAGCCATAAGAAGGCTCTAATGACATAAAAAGTTCTCAGCATCCTCTCTGCTGACAGAGTTACCTTTTAGGTTGGGATGGTCTGTTATCACATGACTGGGAGAGGAAAATTGTTCTTTTACGTAGAAATTGAAGGAGCAGCACTTGAACTTTCCTACATTGCAAGTTCAGCTCCTGCCCCGAGCTGAAGGGGGAGTTCATGAGGTGCCTCAGGAGTGTACCGTGGAGCCAAGAGTGACTGTGACAGCAGCACGCTTTGTCTCTGTGTGCCTTATGGGCAGGTGCCTTTCCTAGGTGCACACTGCAAGATGCACATCCCACATATTAAGAGTGGAAGAGATGCTGCTTAGAAAGGGTCAAGCAGATAAGAGGTTGAGAGGAGTACAGTGATTGTGGAAAGGCTTTGGTTCCTCTGTTCCCACTATCCAGGCTTATGTGAAGAAGTGAACGGTGCCTCTATATTCCCCATCCAGATCTCATGTCACTTTTTGCCTTGCAGGATTAGGGAGTGTGGGCTCACGACTGCTTGCTGCAAGGCCGTCAGCTCTGCTCTCAGTGTGAACAAACACTTGAAAGTACTGCACATGGGTGAGAACAAGTTGGGAGATGCAGGTGTTGAACTCATGTGTGAAGGGCTGCTGCACCCCAACTGCAACATCCAGTCCCTATGGTAAGGTGCACCCTTAGAAGTTGTCTTCTCTCTTGCTGTGGTTACCCTTCTAAGAATAGTGTGCGAAGAGAGGATGATAGCAATAGTTGGTAGCATGGTATTTTTTTGCTCACATGAAACAATTCACATTGCAAAGTAGTGTTTAACTAGTCCAATAGCAAGTAAATGGAAGCCACAAGTTTTTCCATGTATCCTGTCACTCATGGTGTCTTGCAAGTATAGGCTGTTACCCATGTGATCATGCATAGCCATCCAGAGGTGCTCTCCCAGGTGCAGAACTGAAAGTTCACAGTGCAGTGTATGTTCAGGATCTAAAGCAGAGTGTAGGGTGGCTGGAGGGATCTTGCTTTTTTTTCTGTGAGCTGTTCACTGTAGAGTGTCATGTGTCCTCTTCTGAATTCACCTGTGGGGCATCTCTCAGGTGGGATGCTGAGGTGGAGGAACTGCTGGTTGAGGTCTGGCACGTTAATTCCCATGCCTACCAGTCACAGTGCAAGTCTGCCTTGGATTCACCAGCTGCCTCTTGCTTTCCATAGTCTCTATGGGTGCCAGTGCAGGTGCTGGTCCAAACTCACCAGCAGGAGCAGGAGACCAACTGGAGCATCACTCCAGCCCTGTGGTGTGACTCGCCTTCCCCATCTGCCTGTTTACTTCCCAGGCGGGCACTGAGCTCTGGACTGGTGTGGCTGTGGCCTGCATGATGCTTGGGGCACCGTGCTTGTCTGCTTGTTTCCACACCATTTGACAGAAGCCTGAGCTGTGCTCCAATGCCCAAGACTCACAGTGAGTTATGCAGATGAGTTGTGTGAGACATCAGTAAGACTTTGTCCAGAAATATGTTTGCTGACCAGTTAAAGCTGCTTGGTTCTCAGCTGAGAAGCCTCAGTTGCAAGTTGGTTGCAAGTCTCAAGTAATAAACTTTAGAGATTATTTATGATGAGTTTAAACCAAGGACAAGATTATACATGGTGTCGAAGTTGTGAGTATCCTTTTAGGGTTCCTTCTCCCCCTGTAGCCACACACAATTAAGCTTTAGGGAGGACTTTTGGGTGTTTCAGCAGTCACCATGAGGACGGCTGTCTCTGTGGGAAGATCATGGACCAGCTCCTGCCGATGTCTCAGAGATGCCAGCCTAATGGGGATCTCTGGTCTGTGCTACAGATGCCTGCTGCTCAAGTGTGGCCTGGTGGGCTGGCCTCTGGAGCCATCACTCACTGAACAGGCCTCTCCATCCTCTCTCTGCAGGCTGGGTAACTGCGATCTCACGGCAACCTGCTGTGCAACCCTTGCCACTGTCATAGCTACCAAGCAGTGCCTTACTGAGCTGGACCTGAGCTACAACTCTCTGGAAGATGAAGGTGTCAGGAAGATTTGTGAAGCCTTGAGGAATCCCAGCTGCAACGTGCAGCAGTTAATGTGAGATGTTTGTGGTCCTGGTTGCATTCCCCCTGGCAGGTGGTGAGCTCCAGCATGCTGGGGCACTGCAGGGAGGGGGGCGTGAGCACCAGCTCTCTGGGAATTGCACCTGAGGGCAACTGGTGACCCAGGGGTTGTCAAATGCTATCTGCATGTTGCAAAAGGCTCCTTGTCCTTTCCAAGTGATGTGAACACAGTGCCTTGATCTCTTTGGTCCATGGGTGCTGAGAACCAAGGGAAGGTGGTTCTGGGGAGAAAGTAATAGGGTCCTATGTTGTCAGGCATGTTTCTGGCTGTTGGGCCAGACTCTGGAACCTAGATGGGGCCCTTCCTGTTATACAATCTTCCCATACTGGCCATTTGTACATCTTTCCCCTTAATGGGAGGATGCTCACTGAACCTGCTTGCCTTTTTGTCTGGGTATAGTTTGTACGACATTTTCTGGAGTTCTGAAGTGGATGATGAGCTGAGGGCCCTAGAAGAGTCCAAGCCTGAAGTGAAGATCATTTCATGAGTGGTGACTGCCTGCAGAGCAACGTCAAAGCAACGTCCTATTCTTAATCTGAACTTTTTCATACATAAAGCTAATTAACTTAATAGAGAATTTGTTTGTACCAAAAATCTTTGTGGATTCCCTGAGTGGATGTCTGGGGAGTTGATCAACCTGTGCATCTCTGGATGTATGAACTTGAGGCTCATGAAAGCGTACATTTTCACTGCATCATTACTAGCCTTGAAATAAATAATTACTGGGCATCTTCTAGAAGTGGGTCTCTACCCTTCAGGAGCTCTTTAATCCTATAATCCCGTCTAATGCATTAGTCAAGCTTTAAAGAGAACTCCTTTTCAAAGGCAGGAGGAGAACTATCTACTATATTAATTCTGAGTGATGCTTTTGCCAGATATCTGGGGAAGGCTCTCTAAAAAACGAGTTGTTTTTTAATCTGAAATGGAGCTCTCCCCGCCTTTCTCTAGAAGAGTTTGTGACAAAGGAGTGGTGGCCAAGGTACTAGAGAAGAAAAAAATGAGCAGCTGTTCAGCTGCATAACTTCAAAATTGGCATCCCTTGAAAAGTGATTTTCATATGAACAAAAGATACTGTGTGCATTTCTGCTAGTATGGGAAATTATTAAATGGTTTGATACATTTGCTGTAGCTAGAATGGTTCTACAGGAACTTTATTGAAGTCTATATGCAAATAAATGCCTCATTTTTCTACTTACAAAAATAAGATCTGTATATTTCTCCTTTAAGATCAAACCATTACTTCTGAACTACAATAATACTGATGCCCTGTTTTACATGTTTGCTTTTGGTAAGTTCCTAGCCTGAAGCATGTCAGGAGAAGATCTTAGTCAAGGCATTAGGTGGACAGCCAGCCTAGAAGACATTGCCATGATTTCAGGAGAAACTGACAGGCTTTTCTTGCCCAGTCAGAGTTTTAATAAACTGCTCCAAGGGAAAATGCAGCTGTTGCACACCTAAACTAAAAAAAGAACAAACAGAGCTTTAAAAATGTAGGAGATAAACCTGGTATTGCCCTGGGGTTGCCTTGCCGGAGGAATGCTAAAAAAAATCCCATTCCCCAATATTTCTGTTCCTGGAGAAGACACTTGGTATTTTGTTCACTTGTAAATCCCACCTGGACACCCAAGTTAAAAGTGTCAGCCAGGCTTTGGCTTGTGATGCTCACACCTTCATTCTATAGAAGCTATAACTGGCTTTTCTTTGACTTAAGGAAAGCTTCGACCTAAGCATAGTTTCTACAGTAGCCTTCTCAAATGATGCCTGAGAAGTAGCTTACTTTTGTCTTCAGGCAAGTGTGAAGGATGGAATTTGTTTTTTTCCTCAACACACATCTCTCAAGACTGCGCAAAATGCTAAAAAACCACTCTTTTTTTGCTTCAAGAGCTATTTGGTCTTCTCTGTTGAGGGCAGAAGCAGTTCTTGTGTTTAGAAACCTAGTTATCTTGTGAGGCTCTTAAACAGGCTTTTCACATCCGTGGTTTCTCCTGGACTTGACATACAAAGGCTCATTTCAAGCTGAGGGAGAAAATAGGGCTGAAGAGGGGCAAGAGCACACATGAAGGAGCCACAGAAATCAGGCATCCGGCTTGGTGTAAAGACAGCAGTCTAAAATAATTAAGCAAATATTAGAAGTGGATTTCTGAGAGTACCTGTTGGGCTGGATATAAGAGGATGTCTGAGAGGGAAGCGGAGGTGCTCCTGGGCTGCTCCTAAAAGGTTGTGGTCAGGCAGGTTGAAGGTGAGATATAGTTTGCAGGCAAATCCTCCCTCAGCCCCATCTAGCCAGCAGGATGGGCTGACTGCGTCAACCATTGTCAAACCTGGGCCAAACTAGCTTGCAGCCAGCACCTGCACATCAACAGGATGTGTTCCCTGCACCATCTCCCATGCTGGCTACCCAGCGGGTGGCACTCTCCCCTTGCACTGCAGTGCAGGACACAACTGCTGCTGGTCTCCAGTGCTGCAATGCCTAGAAAAAATGCCTCTTCCTCCTCTGTTGTAGGCAGAGGAGCAGTGAGATGGGTTTGCCACAATGGTGCCACTGCAGGCATTCAGCCTCTGACAGCACACTCCTACCTGGGGATAACCCACGTGCTTGCCTTAGTTCCCAGGGTGGTTTTACATTCCCTGCAAAAATACAAACAGGGTTTGGAAAGGTCTCTGGAGCACTTGCCACTTGTCAGCTTCAGCAAGAAAAAACACAGAAGCCATATTTTGCCATCTTAATGAGCTGAGAGCACCTCAGGACAGGACAACCCAGCAGAGCTCTGCAGGTCCACCCAGGATGGGGAGAAACCTGTGCACTCAGACCACATGCTGTGCTTTAGAACAATGTGAAGTCTTGTACTTGGCTGTAAAATCCAGATATCATTCCTGGGATCTAGGAGCAAGCCACTGTAGCAAGAGACACTTGTGCTCATAACCAAGGCTCAAGCAAGGATTCATATTCCTATAAGCTCATCTGTTTTTATTCATCTATTAGTTGGTCCACCTTGCTTCCCTGACAAGCTTTGTCACAACCATGAACTTGGGAGAGTTGAAAGACAGAGAAATTTGCTCCTCTGTTTTAGATGTGTGTCTTGACCCTCTTAAGGTAAAAGGAGTAGGCAGCAATTGAGTCACAAACCTTTCATGTGTGGCTGGCAGTCAAAGCCTTGCTCATACCAAGTTCATAGCTGGAGCACTCAGCTCCTGGGATGTCATAGTCACATTCTGGTCCTCAGTCAGGGCAAATAGTTGGACCCACTGTACCCAGTGGTTTGCAAATACTAACTTTCTACTAGCAAGTACTAAGTTTCACCTAGAATAATGAAGCTTAAAGATAAAATTATGCAGCCAAAACAGAAGGCTAAGAAATCCAGTTATTACTTTCAGTTTTAACCAAATACTAGAAGCCTGAAAAACATACTCCTTGAGATCAAATAGAAGACAACTTTAATCCAGAGAGAACAGGTTTCTATTTTAGATCTCACTAACAGCAGCAGTGGTTTGGAGTCTGTTAAGACTTCAAGTTTCTGCTAGTAGCTTAGGATTCTGCAATAAACTTAATTTTTCACTCAAACATTACTGGCCTCACAAACAGGTTAGACCCCAACTAAACCTGCTACTTGCTTTGGGAGAGCATCATGTCATGGCTGCCCTTGCATGCCTGACTACTCTCTTGCTGCCTGGGCTTTTCAGGAAGGGGTAAGGGGCAAGGCCCCAGGCCCCAGCTCCAAATAATACAGATGCTAACAGCAATTCCAGTGCTGCAGTTGAATCTGAAGGGGAAATCAAGCCAACTGTGTTTGAACAGTTAACCACAACTCCACTCTTTCTTTGAAAACTGTGCTAGCCATCTGGGTCGCTCACAATTGTCTACTAAAATAGTCTAAAAGGGAGTTACTTCTTGCCTGAATTCTCCTTTTGTACAGAAAATTATGATTTTTCATTATTATTTCCAACATGTCTTTTCCTTTCTGTGTACTTAGTTTCTCAGTTACCCCTTTCTCCCCAGCACCTCCTTTTCATTTCGTCTCTTTTACCAATGGGGAAAACACACACTGACAAGACAAAAAAAAGCAAAACCAAACAAACACAAACCAAGGGGGAAAGTCCCTCTCCCCATAAGGCAAGAAGAGTTTTGACCTACTTTACCCATTCCCATGCTCACAGCTGTAAACAAAACACAGACATATTGCATTTTTCGTCCCGGAGCACAAGCATCACACTCCTCTTGTTCCTCATTTCTCCACTCACTCATTTGGCACCAACACAGAATCACAGAATGTTAGGGATTGGAAGGGACCTCGAAGGGTCATCTAGTCCAATCCCCCCGCCAGAGCAGGAACACCCAGATGAGGTTACACAGGGATGTGTCCAGGCAGGTTTTGAATGTCTCCAGAGAAGGAGACTCCACAACCTCCCTGGGCAGCCTGTTCCAGTGTCTGTCACCCTCACTGTGAAGAAGCTTCTTCTCGTATTTAAGTGAAGCCTCCTATGTTCCAGTTTGCACCCATTGCCCCTTGTCTTATCATTGGTTGTCACTGAGAAGAGCCTGGCTTCATCCTCATGACAATCACCCTTTACATATTTATAAACTTTATTTGAGGTCACCCCTCAGTCTCCTCTTCTCCAAGCTAAAGAGACCCAGCTCCCTCAGCCTTTCCTCATAAGGGAGATGCTCCACTCCCTTCATCATCTTTGTGGCTCTGCACTGGACTCTCTCAAACAGTTCTCAGTCCTTCTTGAACTGAGGGGCCCAGAACTAGACACAATATTCCAGATGAGGTCTCATCAGGGCAGAGTAGAGGGGAAGGAGAACCTCTCTCAACCTACTAACCACCCCCCTTCTAATACACCCCAGGATGCCATTGGCCTTCTTGGCCGCAAGGGCACAGTGCTGGCTCACGGTCATCCTGCTGTCCACCAGGACCCCCAGGTCCCTTTCCCCTACACTGCTCTCTAATAGGTCATTCCCCAACTTATACTGGAACCTGGGGTTCTTCCTGCCCAGATGGAAGACTCTACACTTGCCCTTGTTATATTTCATTAAATTTCTCCCCGCCCAACTCTCCAGCCTGTCCAGGTCTTGCTGGATGGCAGCACAGCCTTCTGGCATGTCAGCCACTCCTCCCAGTTTGGTGTCATCAGCAAACTTACTGACAGTGCACTCTATTCCCTCATCCAAGTCATTGATGAATATATTGAATAATACTAGTCCCAGTACTGACCCTTGAGGCATTCTACTAGATACAGGCCTCCAACCAGACTCTGTCCCATTGAACACAACTGTCTGGCTTCTTCCCTTCAGCCAGTTCACAGTCCACCTCACTACCCGATTGTCCAGACTACACTTCCTCAGTTTAGCAGCAAGGTTGCTGTGGGAGACTGTGTCAAATGCTTTACTGAAGTCAAGGTAGACCATATCCACTGCTCTGCCATCATCTAGCCACCTGTTTTTGTCCTCATAAAAGGCTATGAGGTTGGTTAAGCACGACTTCCCCTTGGTGAAGCCATGTTGACTGCCCCTAATGACCCTCTTATCCTTGATATGCCTTGAGATGGCACCAAGGATAAGTTGTTCCCTCACCTTCCCAGGGATGGAGGTGAGGCTGACCGGTCTATAGTTACCCGGGGCCTCCTTCTTGCCCTTTTTGAAGACCGGAGTGACATTTGCTTTCCTCCAGTCCTCAGGCACCTCTCTCGTTTCCCATGACTTAGCAAAGATGATGGAGAGTGGTCCAGCAATGACTTCAGCCAGCTCCCTCAGCACCCGTGGGTGCATCCCATCTGGACCCATGGATTTATGGATGTCCAGATTGCTTAATTGCTCCCTAACCAAGTCCTCATCAACCAAGGCAAACTCCTCCATTGTCCTGCCCTCCTCTGGGGCCTCAGGGGTACGGGGCTCCTCAGGACAGCCTCCGGCAGACTAGACAAAGACAAAGGTGGCATTCAATAACTCTGCTTCTCTGTATCTTCTGTCACCAGAGCACCCACCCCATTCATCAGTGGGCCCACATTGCCTCTGGTGTTAGTTTTATCTGCCATGGATTTGAAGAAGCTCTTCCTGTTGTCCTTGGCCCCTCTCGCCAGGTTTAACTCTAAGGAGGCCTTAGCTTTCCTAGTTGCCTCCCTACATCCTCTGACAGCAGCCTTATATTCTTCCCAAGTGGCCAGCCCCTCCTTCCATGATCTGTAAACTCTCCTCTTCCACTTGAGTTTGCCCAGCAGTTCCTTGTATAACCACGCAGGTCTCCTGGCTCCCTTCCTTGACTTCCTGCATGTCGGGATGCTCTGATCTTGAGCTTGGTAGAAGCAGTCCCTGAATGCTAACCAACTATCTTGGGCCCCTTTACCTTCAAGCAGCCTTGCCCATGGGATTTCCCCTAGCAATTGTTTGAAAAGGCCAAAGTTTGCCCTGCTGAAGTCCAGGGTTGCAATTCTGCTTGGTTCCTGCCACATGTGGTTCCTGCCACATGAGATTCTGAACTCCATCATATCTTGGTTGCTGCAGCCAAGGCAGCCTTCAACCTTTACTGCTTCAACCAGACCCTCCCTGTTAGTGAGAATGAGATCCAGCAGCGCACCTCTCCTAGTCGGCTCATCCACCATTTGCATCAGAAAGTTGTCATCAATGCACTGGAAGAATCTCCTGGACTGTGGCTGGCTGGCTGAGCAGTCCTTCTAGCAAACATCAGGGTAGTTAAAATCCCCCACGACAACCAGGGCCTGTAATTGCGAGGCTGCTCTCAGCTACCTGTAGAAGGCCTCATCAACATCCTCACTCTGATCTGGTGGCCTGTAATAGACTCCCACGACAGTATCATCTCTGCCAGCCGGACCCTTAATTCTCACCCATAGACTCTCAACTCGCTCCTGATTCGTCCCTGGACTGTACTCAATACATGGTAGTTGCTCTCTCACATAAGGAGCAACTCCACCACCACGCCTGGCTGGCCTGTCTTTTCTGAGAAGGACATAGCCATCCATGACCACATTCCAGTCGTGTGAGCTGTCCCACCATGTCTCTGTAATTGCCACCAGATCATAATCTCCTGACAGAACACAGGTTTCTAACTCCTCCCGCTTGCTCCCCATGCTGCGCGCATTGGTGTACAGGCATTTCAGGGAGTGAGCTGAGCACACCGATTTCACCCTAGGGGTATGGGGGGCCTCCCGGTCTTCATCAGTTCTAGAGTGCTGCCCCACTGGTGCAAGCCCAGCTACAATGCCACCTCCCTTCAAATCTAGTTTGAAGCTCTCCAAATGAGCCCTACTAATTCCGTTCCTGGCGTCCTTTTGCCCCTGTGAGATAAACCTTTCCCACGTATTACTGTCTGGACTGGTGTCTTATAAAACCAGCCATTATCAAAGAACCCAAAGCCCTGCCTGTAGCGCCAGTCTCATAGCCAAGCATTAATGGACTGGATTCTTCTATTTCATCCCACATCGTCACCCGAAAATGGAAGGAGGGAAGAGAAAATAACTTGCACCCCATACTTTTTCACCAACCATCCCAAGGCCTTGAAATCTTTCTTCATTCCCCTCAGACTACGGGATGCAGCTTCCTCCCCACCTGTCTGGAAGATCAGCAGTGGGTAGCAGTCTGTTGGGTGCACCAGGTTGGGGAGTGCCCTGGTGGTATCCATGATCTGGGCTCCAGGTAGACTGCACACTTCCCTATGATGAGGGTTAACTCTGCATATTGGGCCCTCTGTTCCTCTCAGAAGGGAATTGCCTACTACAATTACCCTTCTTTCTTTCTTATCGGAGGCAGTCTTGAGCTGTGGAGTCAACCGCCTCTTCCTATGTGACCTCACAGGCGGGCCTTGCACCACATCCTCACCTATCTCTTCTTCAATATTCAGGGCCTCAAACCTATTACGGAGGGGCACCTGGGGAAGCAAGGCAGGTAGGGAGGGGGGTTGCCCGTGACGCCAAACTGGAACTTGCTTCCAACCCTCCTTATCTTTTTGGTCCCCCACCTCTGCCCAATAGCGACAGGGCAGGGGCTGTCCCAGGTCTTCCCCCTCTGCCCAACAAGGTGGGAGGTCCATCACCTTTTGCGGGGTATCTCCCTGGGGCCTTCTGGCTGGCACGCCAGGGAGTTATTCCACCAGTCAATCGCCTTCTCACACACCCTGATGGTCCTCAGTCTCTTGACCTCCTCCTTAAGTTTCACCACCATGACAAGCAGATCTCGCACCTGCTCACACCTCACGCAGGTGGAATGCTGCCTCCCTCCCCCGGCAGCAGCAGGCTCTGGCACTCCCTGCAGCCAGAGACCTGAACAGCCACGGTTCGGGGCAGGCCCTCTGTCTGGGTCACCATGTCTTTTTGGGACAAGGTCTCTATCTGGAGGAGACCATGGTAAGCTGCAGTCCAGGAGACTGCCAATATGTGAGATGGTCTACCAAGCGAGGAGGGACAGAATCTCTGCACCCTCCTGCACAAGCTACCACACCCACTGCTGCAGCACAGTGTGGGTAGTACTCACACCATAAATGCTGGTACTCACACCATAAATGCACACACCATAAATGCTGGCCAGTCAAATGCATTCCCAGGTTGGCAAGGACTTACAAATTGACAGCTTTATGAATATGTTAGGTTAACCTTGCCTCTCATCTAAAGCCCACTGCATCCATCAAGGGAAGAAATGCAGCCTCCAGCAGGAGGAAGACACATGCTGTGTCAGATGCCTGCATGGATGATATGCCTTTCCAAGCTAGAGGGCAAATTGGTGGCACATGGGATGCAGGACCATGTAGCTGGGGGATGGAAACTTTAGCTGGTGAATATTAGGTCATGGCCTATCTAATTTGCAATTAAAGTCAGGTATGCTGTAGGAGAGGTGAATTGTTGGCAATTCCTCAAGCCCTTGAAGATGTTCCAGAGTAAACACTCAAAAAAGTCCTATGTCAGGCTGCCTTGCAGTCAGGCTGGCACACAGCAGTCCATAATATCCGCAGAGGGAAATAAACCACCAGAACAGCCATTGTTTGCACATGCATCCTACAAGCAACTCATGCAAATCCTCCAGTGCTGCTCCCTGTTTCCTACCTCACCGGTAATTATCACATCCCAAGAACCATAACATGTCATCAGGACAGTGCGCAGACCCAAAGTATCCTGGAGAGCCAGTACTTCCCACTCTAACTTACTCCTTTACATTGTAGATGTTGGGGGTTTTTTCTGCCTTGTTTCACACTTCACTTAGATGCTTAGTTCAGATTATTAATTTCATAATCAATGTTTTGCAGATGATTAAAGCACCTCTGCTTCTGAGTACAGAAATACTCTCCAGCCCATATTGTAATTGTCTAGAAAAACTGCCAGCCTGCCATGACTTCTAGGTGTAGCTTAGCTAATTGAGCTCCTGGTAGCTAGGTTAGATGCATTGGATCATCTCTAATGTGCAGTAACCAGAAATCAAATAGTTAGGCTGCACTTGGAGATAATTAGAATATAAAGCACTAAAGAGTTTTCTCTGTGGCACTTCCCACAAAGAGGGAAGAAAAGATTGTTTTGTTCATCCCCGATTGCAGTAGGGAGCTGCTGCTTTCTTCACAGCAGGCTTCCAGGGGATCCGTTCCTTCTTCCGTTCCAAAGCATGCAAAGCAAATCTAAATTAGACATGCTACAGCCATGTCTCCCAACTACAGCAGGCTCAAAGATAGCTATAATCCCAACAAGGTGGATTAGGGTCAGCTAATGAATGCTCTGGGAAAGAAATCTGTCTAGATTTGAATGGCTTGCTAGAGAGCAAGTAGAGGTCCCAAGGCTGGAGAGACAGAATAGGACTAATCTAAGGGAAAATCATCAAAGGAGGAAGGAAAGCACTGGAGGATGGTGTTCCACCTCCTTTCTCACCTCTCTCCATGGCTCTTGGCCCTGTAGTCTCTATGTAACTTAGCACCATATTCTGAAAGAGAGAGCCACTCCTGCTTTTCAATTGGTTCATTGCATCTAAGTGTTTAAAGCATCTTTAGACTCCTGGATTTTATGCCTGGCAGCCATGGAAGGGTATGGGATGGCATTGGCACAGCTGAGACTACTCCAGTAGTGTGTGCAAAGACTTCCCATTCACTGCTGGCATCCAGCTGCAACAGCCCCAGCTCCAACATCCAGGGGACACGCTTGTCAAAAAAAGGAGATCCTATTGCTTTGAATAGAGAAAGAAGGGTTAAAACAACTGCATAGCAAAAGCAGGTGAAAAGCCCACTCATCCTGTGCTTTTAATGGGCTTTCAGAGCTGGGAGGACTTGACATACCGATATCGATTGGTTTCACCAAGAGCAGTGAGGGGTCATAAATGCTCTCCTACAAGCATCTAGAAGCTCAGCCTTTCTCTTTCATGTCCTGCCCAGTGCCTGCCAGGCCTCTCTTGGGAGCTGCAAGGGAGCTCAGTGTGGCACAGGTCTCACTGTGACCCTGATGGCTGGATTTTCCAAGTGGGCACCCAAAACACCAGCCCTCCGCAGTTTTGCTGGAGTTAATTAAGCAGCAGCCTCTCTACCACATTGTTCCCCACATATGCTCTGTTCCGAGCTGGCTTTGTCAATATTGGCTCCTGTCTTGCTGAGCAGGGAGGTAACTTGTTTCTCTAGTACAGTAAACCAATCCCTTACCACAGTGTTGGCAGTGTGGCATGTGTATATGGCATATGCTCTCAGAGAGCTCTGAAGGATCTGCTTTTACACTGTTTCTGAACATATGATTTTTGTTTAACTTGCACAGTGTTGAATCAGGCATCTGAGGGGAACTGGGAAAGGGATCCTCTTGGTTTTGCAGGGAAATACAATGATGTCTCCAGCCTGTGGGACCCTGGCAGGGCTGTTGGTGTTCTAGTAGGGCAGCTGAGCTCCTTCTGGGGTTTCCTCTCATGGGATGCAGAGCTTTTGGAGGGGGTTTGGGAAAAGAGGAGAAGGGTGAGATTTTTTCTGTTATTGGCAGAGTCGCAAATGTACACATGCAAAAGCACCTGTTCTGCTGCAGGCTGTCATTTATAGGATGGGGAATGAGTGACAGCCCAGTTTACATGATGGGGCCATGCGGAGGACAGGTAGATGCCTGTGTAGTGTCAAGCCTGTCCTGCCCCTGTTGTTTCACAATAGAGAAGTTGCTCATATTAGTGTGGCCCATCTTGCTTAGCAAGGCTAGGGCAGTGCTTGTTTCTATACCAAACCTATTGCAAAGGACAATGACTTTAACAAAGGTCCATGAGTGCTAGACTAGGCATGATGGTTACAGAGGCATTCAACTGCACTGTGTGCTCTTATTTAAATATCTGCTATGTAATTCAGATGCAGGTTCTTAACAATAACTTTTCTCAGGTTCATGACAGCCAGTTAATGAGTTTGTTTGAAAATGCGAGTGTCTATTGCCTGCTCAGAGAATGCAGTGATGGTTAGGAGGCTTTTCTAGGACAAGCCAGTCAGTGCATGGGTCTGCTGTTCGTCCATTGCTCACTCATGCCCTTACAAGGGAGCAGGCAGGACTCCTCTGCCTTCAGGACATTATCACAGAAGGATGTCAGGGTCTAGTTGGTAATGCCAAGTTGCTCTTGGCTCACAGATGCTTCAAAGTCTCCCTATCCTGATGAGAGCCCACTCCACACCAGCAGAAATGTGCTGTTCCCCTCACTGATGCAATGGTACCCTGGGCTCAATTAGTATTTCCCATCCCCAAGACAGACATCCAGTACTTCAACCTCCCTGATGTTGTGTGAGCTGAGAACGCACCCAAGGATCACAGATGTCTGAGGCTTTTGGCAGCCACCTGTACCAGTGGCTTTGTACCTGCTGGGTATGCACAGAGTCATGATGGACACTTGTATCCTCTGCCTGGAGGTTTTGGGGGTCTGCTAAGTGTGCTAGTGGAAAGAGGGTCAGATTCATAAGCACAGGTGTAAGGACTGGTCAACACAATAGCAGGTGGTGTTATAAGGTCTGGTCCTAGGGAGAAGCTTTGCTAGTCTAAAGACAGTATCTTGTTGCAGGTTAGTAGTGAGTTAATTTTCTTGGGCAGTTTTAAAGGCTTCTCTTAGTCTCATTTTTTTCAGGAAGCAAATTGTTGGGAAGTGTTTACTTAGACTGAGAATTATGTCTCACCCACAGAAGGCTATTTCTGCCAGTCACCTCCTGTTATTTGCTATTGCTTCGTCTCCAGCAATGACTGCTGGTGGTATATTTTGCAGTGCCCTAGCACTTGCATGGACTTCTGCACCAAAGGTACAGATGATGGGAAATCATAGAAGGAAATACCTTGTATGAACATCAGTTTGTTCTGAGGTGAAGAAAACATGAATATTCAGGACTTCTGTACAGAAAGCCTGACTAAACTGCTCTCTCCTTTAAACCTTGTTTTGGGATGCATAAACCAGCAGCAACTTCTTGGAACAGCTCTTCTCTGAAGCAGGGCACTGTTTCTTGGCTGTTCTTGCTTGCTAGAGGTGGGTAAAATATTTGCCCCCCTGGCAAGATTAGCATTTTAATCTCACCTTAAACAATCAAAAAGGAAAGACAGCAAGCATTATTCCCTACCAGAGCTTAATTGAGAACATGTGTAAATCTGTGAATGGGGAGGTCTGCTCATATCTGAGCTCCCCATCTTTTCTCCTTTCCAGTCGGATTTGGTCCTCTCCTGATACAGGTGATAGAGCTCTTAAGGAATTCTTATCCTGAGGACACTAGGTGAATCCCTTCCTCCAGTCCTTATTTTGATTACTCAGGCTAAGCGAGGATGAAAGGCTATGCTGAGCTATAGTCCAACAAACCACCATCTTGGGAAAATGCAACACAGACAGAAACCTAAACTAAGCTCTTGCTTCTTCCTAGGACTGTCAGGTTCTTTCCAGGGGCAAATTACAAACTCTTCAGATCCCTTTCTCCAAATTTCCAGAGACCATCTCTAGTCTCCCATTACAGAGACCCATAAGGCTCTCACACTTGCCCAACAGATCAATAAGTGGTCACTCCAGTCCTGCTTCTCCCCGTCTCTCCTTTTCCCAGTGTCTCATTTGCCTGCCTTAGACCTCTCAGAGTTGCTCTACAAGCTACAGGTCCCCAAATTTCTTGCTGCCTGAACAGGTCTGCAAATGAGTGGCTATTTACTGCAGCCACAGCTGAAAGGAAGACACCAAAATCTCCTTATCTGATGAAGCTGCCTGCTAAGCCAATCCTTTCATGGCTACTGGCCAGCACGTATCTCATCAGCACAGTAAGCAAGGCAAGCTAGTGACCTCTCAGATGCCACTGTCATCACAGCAACCCAGCCAGTCAGGTGCTGATCCCATAAGCCCACAAAGAGTTTCCTTTGGATCAAACCCAACAAACCAGATCCAGTGAGCCAGGCAGACTTGGCCCTTGGTAGTAAAATGTCATGGTTGCAGGGAAGAGCAGAATAAGGCTCAGGGAAAAGGAACAAAGTTGGGAACAGATCTGGAGCAACTTCTGTAGGAGGAATGACTGGATGAGCTAGGACTACCCAGCCTGGGAAAGGGTAGCTGAGGAGCAGAAGAGAGGTCTGACATCAGGATTGGCTGAAGAGGGTGAACAGAGAATGACTCTCTGCTATTCTCTTTCAAGTTCAGGATCTAGGCAACGACAAACCATCATGCTAGAAGTCAGATAACTAAAGGGGATAGTTCTTGTGTTGAGTGGGAGAACTTCTTGGTAGAAGATACTGTGTAAGCTAGCATCTGACACAGCTTAAAAAAATCAATTGGATTAACAAAAGGAAATTAAAAAATCCCCTGAGGCTTATCAGAAGTAAGTAAGGCCCTTAGCTTCATACTGCAGGAGGCTGAAGGAACATTATGGGGGAAACTATCATTGAGTGCTTACCCCAGTCTTATACTGTCCCCAAGCATCTGCTGTCAGATGGCAATAAGCAGAAGGGCAAGGAGGCAGCCAGCAATTGTGAAGCAGTGATATATGGAGGGCAACGAAGCAGGCTGAAAAAAATATTTGTGGGAAAATCACTGATACATCAAATTTCTAGTGGCCTTTCATCTGGGAAGACCATAAGCTGCTTTGTGAATTGCTCTGGACAAAAGCAAGGCAATCCAGCAGACGTGTGTCTGTGTGGCAATGAACAGATTTGTGACAATGTGGTACTGATCCTGTGAGCACAGGCAAATAACATTACTGACAAATCCCTATAAGAGCAACAAGAATGGCTGTAAGCTGCAGTTTGTGTATGTATACAGACCTTTTCCTTCTTGTCTTGTGCATCATGGAGAGGCAATACGAGCAATGCTGAGCCCTTCTCTCTCTCTCAGATGAAAAAAACATGATGCAGAAGAACTCTTTCGTACTCAACTTGCACAGCTTACAGATGCCCTTTTCCAGTACCCAGAAGTAAGGAATCTTGGCATTAGCGATCTTCTTACTCCTGGTGGCCCTGACCATATTAACTTTCCAAATGCGTCAGCAACAAAAATACAACAGGACTGGAAAAAGTAGGTATTAGGCAACAATGCTCAGCAGCCACTGGCAGCCTCTGTTTCTCCTGTCCTTTCATCTCAACAAGCATCTTCCACCCTGGACCAAAAACAGACGAGCAATGTCCTCAGCTTTTATAATTCCAGCTGCCACCATTTCTGTTACAGCCATTCTGTGGCAAGCTGCATGTCCAAATCCCCATTACTTGATTCAAGACAGTTAAGGGAGCAGGCTCCTTTTGTTAAAATGAAGTTGTCTCTGTGTGCAAGTAGACAAGAGGTGGGAAACTGGGGCAGGTCACCTCTCCTCGTTGTTACCTCCAAGGGGAAGAAACAATGCACACATTACAGGATCCCACAAGCACATACTGCCCATATAGTCATTGCAGCCTCGCTACAAGCCAGTTGCTTCTTCACTAGGCCAGACACATAAGCATGGCTGCTTCTGTCCTCTCCAGCCCAGCTGTTATCTCATGTCCCAGGTCATGCCTCGTGTGGCAGGAACAGAATACCAAGCAGAATTGCAACCCTGGACTTCAGCAGGGCAAACTTTGGCCTTTTCAAACAATTGCTAGGGGAAATCCCACGGGCAAGGCTGCTTGAAGGTAAAAGGGCCCAAGATAGTTGGTTAGCATTCAGGGACTGCTTCTTCCAAGCTCAAGATCAGAGCATCCCGACACGTAGTAAGTCAAGGAAGTGAGCCAGGAGACCTGCGTGGTTATACAAGGAACTGCTGGACAAACTCAAGTGGAAGAGGAGAGTTTACAGATCATGGAAGGAGAAGCTGTCCACTTGGGAAGAATATAAGGCTGCTGTCAGAGGATGTAGGGAGGCAACTAGGAAAGCTAAGGCCTCCTTAGAGTTAAACCTGGCAAGAGGGGTCAAGGACAACAGAAAGAGCTTCTTCAAATCCATGGCAGATAAAACTAACACCAGAGGCAACGTAGGCCCACTGATGAATGAGGTGGGTGCTCTGGTGACAGAAGATACAGAGAAGCAGAGTTATTGAATGCCACCTTTGTCTCTGTCTAGTCTGCCGGAGGCTGTCCTGAGGAGCCCTGTACCCCTGAGGCCCCAGAGGAAGGCAGGGCAATGGAGGAGTTTGCCTTGGTTGATAAGGACTTGGTTAGGGAGCAATTAAGCAATCTGGACATCCATAAATCCCTGGGTCCAGACGGGATGCACCCACGGGTGCTGAGGGAGCTGGCTGAAGTCATTGCTGGACCACTCTCCATCATCTTTGCTAAGTCATGGGAAACGAGAGAAGTGCCTGAGGACTGGAGGAAAGCAAATGTCACTCCGGTCTTCAAAAAGGGCAAGAAGGAGGCCCTGGGTAACTATAGACCGGTCAGCCTCACCTCCATCCCTGGGAAAGTGATGGAACACTTTATCCTTGGTGCCATCTCAAGGCATATCAAGGATAAGAGGGTCATTAGGGGCAGTCAACATGGCTTCACCAAGGGGAAGTCATACTTAACCAACCTCATAGCCTTTTATGAGGACAAAAACAGGTGGCTAGATGATGGCAGAGCAGTGGATATGGTCTACCTTGACTTCAGTAAAGCATTTGACACAGTCTCCCACAGCAACCTTGCTGCTAAACTGAGGAAGTGTGGTCTGGACAATCGGGTAGTGAGGTGGACTGTGAACTGGCTGAAGGAAAGAAGCCAGACAGTTGTGTTCAATGGGACAGAGTCTAGTTGGAGGCCTGTATCTAGTAGAATGCCTCAAGGGTCAGTCCTGGGACCAGTATTATTCAATATATTCATCAATGACTTGGATGAGGGAATAGAGTGCACTGTCAGTAAGTTTGCTGATGACACCAAACTGGGAGGAGTGGCTGACGTGCCAGAAGGCTGTGCTGCCATCCAGCGAGACCTGGACTGGCTGGAGAGTTGGCGGGGAAAAATTTAATGAAATATAACAAGGGCAAGTGTAGAGTCTTGCATCTGGGCAGGAACAACCCCGGGTTCCAGTATAAGTTGGGGAATGACCTATTAGAGAGCAGTGTAGGGGAAAGGGACCTGGGGGTCCTGGTGGACAGCAGGATGACCGTGAGCCAGCACTGTGCCCTTGTGGCCAGGAAGGCCAATGGCATCCTGGGGTGTATTAGAAGGGGGGTGGTTAGTAGGTCGAGAGAGGTTCTCCTCCCCCTCTACTCTGCCCTGGTGAGACCACATCTGGAATATTGTGTCTAGTTCTGGGCCCCTCAGTTCAGGAAGGAAAGGGTACTGCTTGAGAGAGTCCAGCACAGGTCAACAAAGATGATTAAGGGAGTGGAGCATCTCCCTTACGAGAAAAGGTTGAGGGAGCTGGGTCTCTTTAGCTTGGAGAAGAGGAGACTGAGGGGTGACCTCATTAATGTTTATAAATATGTAAAGGGTGAGTGTCATGAGGATGGAGCCAGGCTCTTCTCTGTGACAGACAATGGTAAGACAAGGGGCAATGGGTATAAACTGGAACACAGGAGGTTCCATTTAAATTTGAGAAGAAGCTTCTTCACAGTGAGGGTGACAGAGCACTGGAACAGGCTGCCAGGGAGGTTATAGATGGTCAGCAATTGCATTGGGCATCACTTGTTTTGTATATTCTATAATTATATTCTTTTTCTTTGCTGTCCACAAGTCTTTTTTCTCTTTCTGACTCTCTCCCCCATCCCACTTAGGGGTGCGGGGAGGAGATGTGAGCAAGCAGCTGTGTAGTCCTAGCTACCAGTGGGGTTAGACCATGACAAAGTGAGATCTCCATGGAAGGATGGAGGCATATTTATGACAAAGCTTATGTTGCAGCACTTTCTCCCTTCTCACCCACAGAGACAAGAGTTCACTGTTGTCATAGTTTAGCCCCAGACCCCCAAGCTGGTAGATAAAACTACATGCCACCAGTTGGATGGGGAGGAGGATCAGGAAACAAAAGGCAAAATTTGTGGGCTGGGATAAGAAAAGTTTAATGGAAAAGTGAAAAAAAAGGCAAACAAAACAAACAAATAAACAATAACAACAACAATGAAAGAATATACAAAGCGATAGATACACCGCGCAATCTCTCACCACGTGTCAATCCTGACACTGTAGCTCACCTCCTCTGAAGTAGCAATTGTGGATTCCCAATCACAGCCTGCATCAACTCCCCCCCGCAACCTGGACAGCAGCTCGTGCTTGAAACACAACAGCAGCAAACTGCGTGGTCCAGAGAGAACTGAGAGCATTCTAGACCGCTCCACTCTGAGCAGTGAGAAAGAGAGAGGCCTCTCCCCAAGACAGCCCCTCTTTTATAACTGAGCATGACCTTCTGTGGTATGGAATACCCCTTTTGATAGTTTTGGGTCAGCTGTCCTGGCTGTGTCATCCCCCCAGCTACCTGTGGACATTAACCCTATCTCAGCTGACCCAGCACAACTGTGCGTTACACAGGTGGCTATTTGGTTTGTTTAAAGAGACTGATGGCCCAAAATGAAGATGCGATGTGTTCCAATAAGGAATTAATAGCAATTTTAAAATGTTGGAGGTTTATTTTAAGTGGTTGCTAGTAACAGTAGTGTATTTTATAACAGAGAACAAGTGGCATCTCAAGTCCAGCATTCTGAACAATTAACCGTTTGTAAGAAACAAATATTCGTTCCTTTTACATGTGAAGTTGATGTAAAATGTGAGCAACATGAATTCAATTCCAGACCTAGTGGTCATAGCACCCTAACATGGCAAAGTCTACAGGGCTTCCTGTGGCCCTCCAGAAAAAAATACCGTGGTGCGATAAGAATTAGTACTTTAATGACAGAAAATCAGCACAGATGCACATGAATGTAGTCTGTACCATACTATGTCATGCGGTCATGTTTGATTGGACACTTTTACATCCAGATTATCCAGACACAGGAGAATGGGGGCTCTTCTATTCCGCCCTAGGAGAAAGAGAAATTGCCACATTGAACGAATAAAGAGTGGATGCTGGCAATTGTTAAACACTGAAAAGCAGGCTATGACCAGCATGCTGTGGTGGCACTGCAGTCTCTGTTGCTGAAGCACCAAGTGCACACTTATGAGCTGCAGGAAGGTTGACATGTGGCCTTGGTGGCTACAGAGGTTGTTGCACTTGCTCACCACATGCCCATATGCCTTTCATAGGACATTGTGGGAGATGTGCTTGTGTTGCTAAAGTGCCATCTAGTCTCTCAGAGTATAGAGGCCAGGCTGCTCTAGGTAAAAACTACAGCCCCTCGAAGCACAGTGGATAAGAGCATGGGTTTTATATTTGCTGTTGTTGCTGCTCCAGAAGGATGGCGAGGTGTTGGAGAGCAAGGTCCCTTGCATGCCCATCACACCCAGAAAGCGCTGCCGAATCAGACCACAGGTCTGTCTAGCATAGTGACTGTCTCTGATAGAGGACAAAGTAGTATGGAAGGAAGACAGGCGTGATACTCCCCCTCTGTTCTCAACCTGCCTCTTCCAATTAGTGGCTTAGAGTTTTATTGAGCTGGGATTGGCTTCTGTGCATTTAGAAATCCTCAATGGATTTCTCCTCTCTCCACTCCTTCTGTCTCCCCTTGAGCCCATGCTAACAGGATGAACAGCTACATGCTATTCAGAAGGGATAGGCAGGGTAGGAGGCACTGTATGTAGCAGAGGGGCTGGATTGCATGGAGCTGGCAGCTGGCAATGGCAAAGTTGAGAGCCTCTGGGTAAGGATTAAGGGTCAGACAAATAAAACTGATATCTACTGTGTCTACTGTAAGCCACCCAGCCAGGATGAGGACACTGATGAGTTATTCTTTAAGGAACTAAGCAAATCCTCCAAGTCATCTGCCCCTGTCCTTATGGCGGACTTCAACTTGCCAGATGTCAACTGGGAATATCACACGGCTGGCACCAACAGGTCCAGAAGATTCCTAAAACATCTGGATGATATCTTCTTGGTGCAGGTACTAAGGGAAGGTGCCCACTCAGATTTGATTCTCACTGAGAGGGTCTTGTGGGAGAAGTAGTGACTGGTAGCTCCCTTGGCCACAGCGACCACAAAGCAAGAATCACAGAATCACAGAATCACAGAATGTTAGGGATTGGAAGGGACCTCAAAAGATCATCTAGTCCAATCCCCCTGCAGGAGCAGTGAGGTTCAAATTTTTTGCTAATGGGAGGAAAACTGCCAGCAAGACCTTAGCACTAGATATGAGGAGAGCAGACTTCAGTCTGCTCAGAGAACTAGTTAGTAAGTTTCCCTGGGAAGAAGCTTTTGAAGGTCTTGGAGTCCATCAGTGTTGGTCATTTTTCAAGTACCACCTACTAAAAGCACAGGAACAGGCAATTCCAAAATGCAAAACATGTAGCAAGTGAGGCAAAAGGCCAGCTTGGCTGAGCAGGGATCTTCTTCTTGAAATACAGCAAAAAAAAGAAATTACATGGTCAGTGGAAGAAAGGTCAGGCAACATGGGAGGACTACTGAGATGCCGCTCGTCACTGTAGGGAAGAAATTTGTGTTGCCAAAGCTCAATTAGAATTGAAGCTGGCCAGTACTGTGAAGGACAATAAAAAAGACTTTTTAAAATGTATGAATGGCAAAAGGCAAACTAGAAATAACATTGGCCCATTACTTGATTAGCATGGTCACTTTATTAACAGGGACATAGACAAAGCTGAGACGTTTAATGCTTTCTTTGCCTTGGTCTTCAACACCGATGATGGACTTGGCAGCCCCCATAACCCTGACTTAGAAAACCATGGCTGTGAGAACGATATACTCCAAATCAATCCAGAACTTGTATGGTAATTACTACTCCAGCTAGATCCCTACAAGCTGATAGGACCTGATTAGATTCATCCAAGCGTGCTTAAAGAGCTGGCTGATGTCATAGCGAGACCACTCTCCATGATGTTTCAACGCTCCTGGGAATCTTGGAGAGGTCCCAGATGACTGGAAGCTGGTAAACGTCCCAATCTGCAAGAAGGGCAATGGGGATGACCCTGGCAACTACAGGCCTGTCACCTTCACTTCTGTTCCTGGCAAAATCACGGAGAAGATCGTTCTGGGAGTTATGGAAAAACATCCGAACAACAATGCAGTCATTGGTCCCAGCCAGCACAGGTTCATGAGGTGAAAGTGCTGCTTAACAAAATTAATTCTGTTCTACGACACGGTTACCCACCTAGTTGACCAAGGGAAGCCTGTCAATTTTATCTTTTCAGATTTCAGTAAAGCCTTTGATACTGTCTCTCACAGTATCCTCCTGGACAAGATGTCCAGCACACAGATGGATAAACACACAATGCAGCGGATGAGCAATTGGCTGACAGGCCGGGCTCAAAGGGTTCTAGTAAATGGGGTTATGTTGGGCTGGCGACCAGTCACTAGTGGGGTTTCATTGGGATCCATCTTAGGGCAAGCACTCTTCAATGTCTGCATAAATGACTTAGACTCAGGACCTGAGGGAATACTTAGTAAGTTCACTGATGACACAAAATTGGGAGGAGCTGTTGACACTCTCGAGGGCAGAGAGGCCCTGCAGAGGGATCTGGACAAATTGGAGAACTGGGCAATCACCAATCGCATGAAGTTCAACAAGAGCAAGTGCTGGATTTTGCACCTGGGACAAGGCAATCCTGGCTGTACATACAGACTGGGGGACAAGATGCTGGAAAGCAGCTCTGCAGAGAGGGATCTGGGGGTTCTAGTCAACAGCAAGTTGAACATGAGCCAACAGTGTGCCCTGGCAGCCAAGAGGGCAACCGTGTCCTGGGAGCATCCAGCACAGCATTGCCAGCCGGGTGACGGAGGTGATTGTCCCGCTCTGGTCCGCACTGGTGCAGCCTCACCTGGAGCACTCTGTGCAGTTCTGGGCACCACAATATAAAAAATATATTAAGGTACTGGTGAGTGTCCAGAAGTGGGCCAGGAAGTTGGTGAAGAGTTTGGAGAGGAAGCCATATGAGGAGCAGCTAAAATCACTTGGTTTGTTCAGCCTGGAGAAGAGGAGACCTCAGCATGGTCTACAGCTTCCTCACAAGGGGAGGAGGAAGGGTAGGTGCTGAACTCTTCTCTCTGGCGACCAATGACAGAACCCAAGGGAATGGCAGGAAGATGTGCCAGGGGAGGTTTAGGTTGGACATTAGGAAAAGGTTCTTCACCCAGAGGGTGGTGGAGCACTGGAACAGGCTCCCCAGGGAGGTATCACAGCCCCAAGCCTGTCAGTATTCAAGAAGAGACTGGACAACGTCCTCAGACCCATGGTATGAACTGTGGAGTTGTCATATGCAGGGACAGGAGTTGGACTTGATCCTTGTGGGTCCCTTCCAACTCACGACGTTCTATGATTCTATGATTTAGTATCCACAGTGCCCTGTGACAGGGATTTCCACACCAAACTACACATCAGTGAAGAACCACCTTCCCTAGGTAGTGTTGACCTTTCTACCTCCATCTGCTGCTCACAAGAAGGCTGCTGTACTGCCATGAGCTGGTGCACAGCCTCCATCTCATTTCTACAAGGTGGTCACCTGATGTTAGGCTTTTTACATGGGAGCTGCTTCTGTTGGCTCATCACACTAATGAAACACCCAGCTACTTCTCCCAGTCAGTGCCTTCCACTCATCTTCCCTCTGTCACAGGACTTGGAATCCCATTTCTCTGCTCTGCAGAGACCTGAAGACCAAACTTCATCACAGTCCTGTTGCACTCAGTATAGAGTAAATTTGGTTTTTCTCTTGAGGATGCCCGAGGGTGAGGGCAGTGCAGAGACGCTACAGTGTTCCCTGGGGATGTAACCACAGCATAACTATCATGCTTCAGGTCTCCATTGATGAGATGGCCGTCTGAGGCCATGGACACTCAAGAGCAGCTTAAGCTCTCATTGCAGATAAGCTGTAGACAGGTGCCTACCCCAAGAAGGCTGAGGTAGAGCCACCTTTATCTACTGTAACACATTTGATGAACAACACAACAACACTTTAAATTTCAGGTTCTTGTCTTATGTAGGTTTCTCCCCTGCACCACCCAGCTAGCTGGAGGAATGGAAGGAGAGGAAGATCCAGTCATTTTCCTTCTGTAGTGCTCAGAACATAAACAGTGAGAAGGTAAGCAGCCCTTTTACTTGTTTCACTTTATGTCCTGCTCTCCCTCTTAATTGTATGTCGAAGCTTTACTCTTGGGACTGAGAGAAGCACAGCAGACTTTAAGTGCTTGAACTGGTCTTTCCTTGGCTCTCCTTAAGGCTTCCCAGAGCCTTAAATACTCAAAAGATCTTCTTGTCTGTACCTCTAAAGCCATGGTTTTCCATTTTCATAATTAAGTACATGCAAAGCAATTGCAAAGACTTCTCTCTGTTGTTTCTTTTTTTTGAGCTTTGCTGCAGGTATTGGATGTAGCATAAGCACTCACAAGGCAAATAGGATTAAATTCTTTCCTCCATCACCCTGTTTCTACTAACTTGAGAGCTTGTTCTGCAACTGTGGAGACTACTCTGAGGTAATCTTTGCTAAATCATGGTCACCTGTTATGGGATGGTGAGGTCCTACTAGTTCCTACTAGCTATGTACCTATCAAGGTACGATTGCCTTGGCCAAGTGGTCTGATTTCCAGCAGTACTGAAGCCAGCACAAGCTTTGTTACTAGCTCTGAGAAATGTGGGATCAAGCCTGAACAGTTGCAACATTCAGATCTAAACAACACACAGCCCTTTTCTAGCATGACTACCTTATGCAATACTGTGTCTATATTTGAAATGCCCAGCCCTGGGACAGAGATGGATGCCCCGATGTTTCATTTCTCCTTCCTCTTCCTCATCCCAGATGTATACGTGAGGATAGATGCTTCCTGTAGATGCCACAGAAAAACACACCAGAAGTCGAGGCCATGGGCCCACACATCACTCACCATCTTCAGCAAGACTTTCTTTCTGCACATAACTGAGCCTCCAGCTTGGGACTGCACGGTTCTGGTTTCCATTTATGAGTGGACTCAGACCCCAGGTATCTTACTTGCTCCCTAAGACATGAACAGAGGTAACAGTCTTTTGGCTTTCTCCCACTCCTCGCTGCTGCTCCTGGTAGGGAAAGAGTCTTCACCTTTGCTGATTCCATGTCATCTATATGCAGTAGGGTTTCAGAAGCACCTTGAGCCGGAGAAGGTTTGTACCTATGGAAGGAAATAGAGCCTGCCCTGAAGTGCTCACTACAAATAGAGAAGAGGAAAAAGGAATGGGAAGGAGGAGTTAATGATCCTATTTATAAGATAGAAAAGCACTAGAAGGCTAGTTGATTTGTCTAAGCTCAAATTAGAAATGTAGCTGGGAGCTTTAATTTGTATTCAGGTCCTCTCCAGCACCTCAAAAACCTGTCACCATTTTTTTCCTAGTAGCTTCCCAGGCTTACTAGGACTTCCAGGTCTGTTACAGAAAGAGTGAAAACAGAGGCCCTGGGACTATTGGAGTGAAACTGTCTTGGTGTGAGCACCATTCTGCTTGCACAGGACAGGTTGCTAATGGGAAAGTACCACCCATCTCTACTTTGAGACACCAACCAGAGGCTTCATTAGCAGTACAGCCATCCCAAAACTGAACACAGACATCTCTCACCACACTGTGGGCACGAGGGTGATGTCTCATCTTTGACCTCCATGCAGAGGCAAGTTCTCATGCAGCTTGGGAAGAGACATCTCCTTCCAGCAAAGGCTGCTGCTCCCTGCACATGGGAGGATGGCTCCTGCACTGGAAGGGCAAGCACCCAGCAGCACCGACAAGGTGAGCACAGCTGCAGGGCTCTGCCCTGGCTCTATGTCCAAACATAGGGAACACCAAAGTGAGACACATCAGCCATCTGCCCACCTTGTGTCATCCTTCTGCTGCAAGAACGTCTGATGGAGGCTGGAGAAAGGTCAGAGGTGGAGATGGCTCTCCACCCTCCTTCTCCCCACTCCAGCTGTGTCTAACAACTGAAGTGTTTCCTGCACCCTGAAGCAGGGAGTTTAATATACTCGCTGACATTTTAACTTCCATTAATTCTAATGAATCTGGATATTCTTGCTGTCTGTATCCATTTAGTCTTTTTCTGAATCTTGATGTATTTTGGCCTTTGGGAATTCGTGGGGTGTGTTCATTGCACGTTGTAGGGGAAAAAAATTGAAGACAAAAAGGTTTTTCACAGCTTAAAATTATGTTTCACCTGTCTCTCTGTCCTGGTCTGATAAAACAGACCCATTTATCATGTCCTATACTCCTAGCATGTCTTCTGACTGATTTCCCAGGCTTTCAAAGTGGCAAATTCCCTCATATAAGAGCTATTCTCTGCCTTGCCTTCAGGCATGCATGGGTTGGAACTCCAGTTTTCCTTCGTTTTACATTTTTTCTTGGTGACACTGCTTTAAAATTCTGCCACAGTAACATGACATATAAGGTCCCACCTTCTGAGAAATCTGTTAAATGCGTGGATGGGTTTTGTGTAGGGTATGATTAAAAAAGTTATTTAGGTTGCAAAGGCTTATGTTGGTGTAGGAAGCAACTGAAAGGCCAGTAGAAAAGGGGAGGGAGGAGGAAGTGCTGTTTTTGAAATGGGTGTTCATGCTGCCATCCCTACCTCTGCACAGCTCCTCTAGCATTTGCTTGCCCTACAAAATATCTTGGGTTGCAACACAGATCTGACTCCCTGGTCCTGTGAAGACAGGAAGGATGAAGCTTCGAGGAGGGAGGTTGGAGGCAGGCTGTGATGCACTGCAGGGTGGTGGCAATGTTGGAGTTGGAATGAGGTGTCCCAGAGAGGCCAGTATTCAACTATCCAAGGTGCAAAGCCCAAGCAGGGCAGTGGGAGTGGATGACGACTCAGTTGTGCTTGAAGGAGGTAGACAGGATGGTGGAAGGTGGTGGAAGATCTCCAGGTAAAAAGCACTGCAGAACAGACAGAATGGAGTCACTGTTTTTGTTATCTTCTGTCCTCCTTTCCCTGCAGAGGCCAAGCACATTTTGGGTTGCTTTGGGCGTCTCTTTCTTTTCATCCATGATCACCTGCAGCCCTTCCAGGCTTTGGTCTCTGACCTTGTTCAGATACAGCAGCAGTAGCATCCCTTTCCTGACATAGGATGCCTGTCACCCTGCCTGCTACTGCACCTGGGGAAAGTGGTGGCCTTGTTGGGGACATGCCACTCACTCATGCCTTATATCATGGATAATTTTCATCTCCCAAACACCATATATTGAATTTCACTTGAAGTCATTCAAGCCCTTCACTGTGCTGCCTTCGCATGAAAGCCCACAGGCAACTGGTCTGACTCCAGACAAAGACAAGTAATGCTGAGTTGAGGAAGAAAAAGGTGGCTTATAAATAAAAAAATAGATAATAATTTTATATAAATATGTATTATAATATCTATTAAGAAAAAAAAAAGCACAAATATTTAGGTACATAAACATGTACAAGAGCACAGACAGATGGGCAAATAGCTCTGCAAATCCTACCAGAAGAACATCACTGGAGAAAAGTGCTACCAAACTACAGAGCCATAACCTTCATTTTTTCTCATGCAGATTTCCCCATCTCAAGGCAAACATGGGGAGAAAAAGCCAGCCTCTGGGTTACAGGTGAATACACTGCTCAGGGGATAGTGATTACACCCTCAGTATAATGAGTCGATGTACTAATACAGTTAAACTATTAAGATCATTGTACTCCTCAAACTCTCAAAACTTCTCTAATTAGCCTCTAGTAACTTTAGGTTTGGAGCTATGAACATTAGTTGGAGATTCATTTCCATGCAATTGCTTTTTCTGGTTGTTGGCCATGTTGAACTGGTTTGAGTGTGCCTGGGATAGCTCTGAAAGTTAACTGTAGGCTTAAGTCCCTACACAACTTCTCCTGCCTACCTGTAGTAACTATAGGTGATGGTGTTCTTGGGATTGTAAAGAAGAATGCCCTACTGAAGTAGCAGAAAAAGTTTTGGTGACCCACTGGAGAGTCCCAGGAAACACATAGAGGCTGGGAACAACCTGGAGGCGGCACCAATACGGAACAGAAACATGAAGGCTCTTGCATTTGATCTGTGTGGCTTCAGCAAGAGGTCTTAAATACCTGGGATTCCTCCTTGTTTTTTCCAGGGTTTGTGCTTCCTCTTCCAAGCTCCTCTCCCATCTTTGTAGGGCCAGGCTCTCATGCAGATACCAGCAGATTTGCATTGAATCAATGCGCAGCTGCTTTGCAGGAGCCAGGCAGGTTTAGTCAAGCACAGAATCCAGCCCAGAGGTTTGTTCACCCCAGAGAGGTGTGCCAAGTTCAGTCAGGGACCAGCAACAGCCCCCATCATCACTGGCGTTTCTCCCCATGAGCCTCATGCATTGCAACAAAGACAAGCTTCTCCCCTACACAAGGCTGGGATAGAAAGACTGAAGAAGGGGAATTTCTCACCTTGAGCCCAGAGGAGTTTGCACTTGAGGACAGCCAGGTCAGGCACATGGTTGCAGGCACAGAGCTGCAGCTTGCTCACATTGCACAGTGGAGTGAGAGGCGGCAGATGAGGAATCAGGATGTAGTCCTTCCCACCATGCATAGCTCCGGTAGTGCCTGAGGGACAACAGTGTAAAGTGCTTGCTTTTGAGTTATAAAAAGGCCTGGAGGCACCTTCTTTAATTAAAGTTTGGTTGCACTAGCAAAACACCGTGTAAATGTACTTGAAGCAATACATTCCGTTCAAACACACGCAGACACCAGAGTACTTGGGTCCCATTTGGTCTACACTCAGAGCCAGACATGTTAGACCTCTCCAGACTAGGGCAGATCTCAGATTCAGCTCTGGAGACAAATTTTGGGGCCCAACCAATTCAGCATTTAGTTTAAGGTTCCCTAATCCACAGTTTCCAGTGTTATGCTGCCATTCAGCTGGTGGGAATGACTCTAAAGGCAGTCAGGCTGTGCCACTGAACACTTCTGAGAGCTCTGGCATTCAAGTCTTGGTCCCAGCCAGGAGAGTCTGCAACCAAGGCTTGGCTGGTGGGAGCAAAAATTCAGATGATCATGAGTTTGCCCCCATTGAAAAGCACCTTTCTTCAGCTGCTAGCCAGGCAAAAATAATTTCAGAGCTGCTGGCAGCCAGCCTCAGGCACATGTGTGCAGGGCCGACTGGTCTATGGCCAGCTCAGCTTGTTAATCTGCTGTCATGGTTTGATCGCAAGGAGACAATCAAGAACCACAGCAGATGTATTTTTCTTAACCCTCTTCCCCCTTCCCCCATCCCCCCTCCCCCTTTTCACTGAGGACAGGCGATTTTGAGAGGAAAGGAAAAGAAGGACAGAGAGAAGAGAGTTGGAAAATTTGAAAATGTTTTACTAATGCTACTAAATAACCATAGAGAAAAATAACACAGAACAAATATTATAGAACCAGTCTTGCAATTCCCAGCAGCTACTCCGGCAGGACCCTGCAGCCAACCAGAACTAGATTCAGTCTGTCACGAGGCCTCAGCTTGCAGGGACGGCAGAAAAGAAGCAGAGACAAAGAAGAAGTGAAGCAAACCAGCAGAAGGCCCAGCAGAAGAGAGCGAGTCCTTTTTGTCTTCACCTTTTATAGCCACGAACTCATGAATGGGATGGAATACTCCCATTGGTCAATTCGTAGTCACCTGACTCAGACCACTTCCTCTGGTTGTTTCCCTCAATGACCCAGGACCTCTGCCCACACGTGCCATGAGTCTTCTCTCCAAGAGCTCCCAGCTGCTTTGGTGCCTGGCAAACCTCCCATGTCCACTCTTCTCTCCCTCCTCCTCTCTAAGCACCTGCATTCTGCAGCAAGGAAGGGAGTGGACACCTGCCTCTCCCCTTCCTTGTTGGCCAAATCTTCACGCAGGGCAAGACTCGCTCCCCAGATGTGTCTCCCTAGTTGAAAGCAAGAGACTATACCATGTGCCATTCGTCAAGCCCGGGCATCTCCCCTGCCATTCCCACACTCCCCGCACTGCTGGACCTTTGCCAGTCCTCTCATACTGTCCCGCCAAGACCCAAAAGTCATTCCTGACTGTGCTCCTCACACCCCACATGGGCCCTTTGGGTGAGCAAAAGCCACCAAAAATCTCACACAAATGTGAGTCTTTCCTCCCCTGACTGCAAGCAGCCAGCCTGG
Source organism: Caloenas nicobarica (assembly GCF_036013445.1). Lineage (NCBI taxonomy): Eukaryota > Metazoa > Chordata > Aves > Columbiformes > Columbidae > Caloenas > Caloenas nicobarica. Next base: position 49,022,677 of record NC_088249.1, on the reverse strand, counting down.
CAGCAGCGTTCCCTGCTTGTGCTCCCCAAACAGGCCCTGGGGACAGTGGCAGCTGCTGGTGGGGGCAGCTGGGATCTTGCAAAGTGCCGATTTGTGATGCACTGCCACAGGAAGGAGCTAAGAATGCTGAGATTCACCTTGCTCACCTGCCTCCAGACCCCCAGCTATGCCCCTGGCAGTGGTGGACATCTTCAGAAGCAGTTCAAACCTCCTGAGGGCTGAACCAGATCTGGATGGTGCCTCTCCCTCACTGCTGATTGGAAAAATCAAATCTAGGATGATGCTAATCCTAGTGACTGAGCATCACTGTGATGATGCTCTGGTGCAGCCGTGTTTGCTGGTGAGGCAAAACAGCCCACCCGCCTGTCCCCCTCTTTCCTCGCCTTCCCTGCATGCTAGTAGCTGCTACTAGTAAAACCAGTCACCATGGCTTCTCTGGAAAAAACAAGCATGTGATTGTTCCTAATCTGGCACAGCCAAAGCAGTCCTGATAAGAACAATCCCCTGTCAGGAATGTTCGTGAAGACCTGGGACAGAAGCTGCTGTCCCTGCCAACCCACCCCAGCAGTGCCAATGGAGCCCCACTCCTTCAGAAATCCCAAGGATCTTGCCCAATCTTGCCTTCAGCATGTAGGACCTGATGCTGGGCATCACCTCTCACCCAAACTGGAGTCCCAGAGCAAGATTAAATCATCACATCCATTAGGAGGTCAAAAGCAGGGAGTCAGAAAATGCCCCTGGTTATGCCTGCCCACACCCAGCCACATTCCCCCATACATCACTCACATGCTGCACGTTGGGATATGATCCCTCTGGGAGACCCTCCATGTACTTTAGGATTTTTCTGTGCTTGCAAGGACATGCATGTGCTCAGGCCAGCTCCATGACTGCTTCCTCATCCGATATCACCCCACTGCCATATGGTCCTTGCCAAGCTCCATTGGGCAGTGGCAGTCCATGGCCCCTGTCCAGGCAAGAAAAGCAGGGGGTGGTACCAACAGCCAGCAGTGCAAAACTGTGCTTCCTTCCCCCTGTATTTACTCTACATAAACAAAATTCAAATATCTGTTTAAAAAAATAAACTGCAGGGACCTGGCAGGTGACCAGGTGGCATCTCTGTGTCAATGTGTCAGCTCTCACGATGCCCTCAGCTGCATCACCAAGATGACAGCCATCTAAAGGAGGAGCAGTTGGTCCCCTGAGAGAGCAGAACAGCAGCATCAGCCCAGCCTGCTTAGCTCTAGATAAGCATCTGCTTCCCACACACCACTCATCTCCTTTTCCAAGGCTCTTGTAACCAAATCTAAGTGGCTTCATGAGTGATTAAACTTTTCCAACAAACTAGCTAGGAGGCAAGCGTTATCTCACACAAGAGATAAGGGCACTTTGACCAAAAAAAAAAAAAAATCCTGTTATAAAAGAAGAGAATTTAAACCTGTGGACATTATTCCACAGAGGCTTTACTCCACATGGGAGTACAGCTGAACCCCATACAAACCATTTCTCATCTAGGAGCCTGTTTGGAGACGGTCTTGTCTAACCACCCTTTGGCTGTGGCATAAATGAGGAGATCAAAGTTGCTAGCTGGTAGTAGCCTAATTTTTGCAATCCTGGGTTAAAATTAGATTTTTTAAAAGAAAAACAGGAGATCGGGAGAGAGGAGGGGGGATAAAAGGCAATTGCATCCTTTGGAGAAACAGAACTCTGAGTTTCTATAAGTATATTAACAATATATTATATATATTATATATATTTTTATAAATATATTAGCAATATAGTTTCTATAAATATATTAGCAACAAGAGGAAGGCTAAGGAGAATCTCATCCCCTGATGGATGTGGGGGGAAACATAGTGACAGAAGATGAGGGAAAGGCTGAGGTACTAAATGCCTTCTTCGCTCCAGTCTTTAATAGTCAGACCAGTTGTGCTCCAGGTACCCAGCCCCCTGAGCCAGAAGACAGGGATGGAGAGCAGAATGAAGTCCCAATAATCCAAGGAGAAATGGTTAGTGACCTGCTACACCACTTGGACACCCACAAGTCTGTGGGGCCAGATGGGACACACCCAGGGGTGCTGAGGGAGCTGGTGGAGGTGATCACTAAGCCACTTCCCATTATCCGTCAGCAATCCTGGCTAACTGGGGAGGTCCCAGTTGACTGGAAGTTGGCAAATGTGACACCCATCTACAAGAAGGACTGCAAGGAGGATTCAGGGAACAACAGACCTGTCAGTCTGACCTCAGTGCTGGGGAAGGTCATGGAGCAGATGATCTTGAGTAACATCACACAGCACATACAAGAGAACCATATGATCAGGCCCGTTCAACATGGGTTTATGAGAGGCAGGTCCTGTTTGACCAGCCTGATCTCCTTCTATGATGAGGTGACCCAACTAGTAGATGAGGGAAAGGCTGTTGAGTGTTGTGTACTTAGACTTCAGTAAGGCCTTTGACACCATTTCCCACAGCATTCTCCTGGAGAAGCTGGCAGATCATGGCCTGGATGGGTGTACTCTACGATGGATAGAGAACTGGCTGGATGGCCAGGCCCAAAGAGTTGTGGTGAACCGAGTCAAATCCAGCTGGCAGCCAGTCATCAGTGGTGTTCCCCAGGGCTCAGTATTGGGGCCAGTTCTGTTTAGTCTCTTTATCAATGATCTGGATGAAGGGATTGAGTGCACCCTCAGTAAGTCTGCAGACGACACCAGATTGAGTGGGAGTGTTGATCTGTTGGAAGGTAGGAAGGCTCAGGATCCCAGAGGGATCTGGACCGCCTGGATTGCTGGGCCGAGACCAATTGTATGAGATTTAACAAGGCCAAGTGCTGGGTCCTGCACTTGGGTCACAACAACCCCAGGCAGGGCTACAGGCTCAGGGAAGAGTGGCTGGAAAGCTGCCCGGTAGAAAGGGATCTGGGGATGTTGGTCAACAGCCGACTGAACATAAGCCAGCAGTGTGCCCAGGTGGCCAAAAAGGCCAACAGCATCCTGGCTTGTATCAGGAATAATGTGGCCAGCAGGACTAGAGAAGTGATTGTGCCACTGTACTCGGTGCTGATGAGGCCTCATCTTGAATACTGTGTTCAGTTTTTGGCCTCTCATCATAAGAAGGACATTGAGGTACTGGAGAGGGTGCAGAGGAGGGCGACGAAGCTGTTGAATGGTCTGGAGCACAAGTCTGATGAGGAGCGGCTGAGGGACCTGGGACTGTTTAGCCTTGAGAGAAGGAGACTGAGAGGAGACCTTATCGCTGTCTACAACTACCTGAAAGGAGCTTGTAGCATGGAGGGTGTTGGTCTCTTCTCCCAAGTAGCAAGTGATAGGACAAGAGGAAATGGCCTCAAGTTGAGCCAGGGGAGGTTTAGATTGGATATTAGGAAAAAATTCTTCACAGAAAGAGTTGTCAGGCATTGGAACAGGCTGCCCAGGCATGTGGTGGAGTCACCATCCCTGGAGGTGTTTAAAAGGTGTTTAGATGGCTTTCCTAGTGACATGGTTTAGTGCTAGACTTAGGTTAGGTTATGGTTGGACTCAATGAGGGTTTCTTCCAACCGAAATGTTTCTATGATTCTATGCCTCTCAGATTTTGCACAGGGGCCAAAGGCAATGTATTTGATCCACCTTGCTTTGTCTGTAGCCCTATCTCCGTGCATACACACCAGTGTGAAAGCTGATGAGAGCTGAGGCTCAGCTTTTCCCTGCTGAGAATCTGCTGGTTCTTCACAAGCATCCCTCTGTAAGCTGAGCCTGGCTTTTGGTTCCAGCAGGTGTAAGGATCTCACACTCACTTCCAGCAGCTTCCTTGTCCTGCTGATGCAGGGGAAGCCCAGTGCCCTGTGATGCTGGCACCCCTCCAGCTGCCTCTGCTTGGTGCTTTCTGGCTTCAGGAAGCACAAATACAACATATTATCTGGACAGAGGGCAGAAATTCCTCATCTAAATGTATGCACCATCCAGTCTCTTGCTCAAGCAATATCTCACTGCGGTCGCAATAGGGATAACAACATGTCAGGAAAAACTACATTGGAAACAGAGTGTGTGTGGAGGAGATGAGGCAGGGAGAGAAAGAGACAATGTAAAGCAAAAGGAGAAAATGTTATGGTGAGCTAAATGAAACTCCAGGGAGAGCTCTCCTTCAGGTACTAGTGATTTGGTCAAGCAGAGAATTCAGTTCATTCTTTGAAGAGAAATAAAGACACTGGTTCGCTCAGCTCATGGTCCAAAGAGCCTTGGGAAGGAACCCTTCTGTTGCCCTCTCCTGGAGCCAGCCCTGGTCCTTCAGGAATGGTTTTGCCATCCAAACAGAGCTGGGCAAGAATAAGGGAAAAAAATAAACTCACTGGGTGCTTTTTGGTGCCCTGGCAGTTGAAGACCCAATCTGACATCTTTCCCCCAAAGCCTGACTGCACCCTGGAAAACTCAAGCCTCACTGGAATAGCAAGTTTGGACATCCAGACCCCACAACTCATTTTTGAGCACCCAGCGCAGACACAAAAGGTATCTGTTGTCCAGGCAGCCTATTTTTGTAATGTCTTTTTAGTGGCATAGAGACTTCCTAGTCCATACAGTGAGGTTTAGAGAGACATCATGGAGCTATCTGGGGCTCCAGCCCCAAAACACTGGGAAAATAACCCAGAGTCTAGCTTTGAAGCAAAGTGTTGGCTTGAGGACCGCCCCTTGTGGTCTCCGGAAAATTACAGCACTACTAGCCAAAAATAACAGCTCTGCCCTCACCATAGCAACTCCATAGACAGAGAGAAGGGGTGTGGAAAAGCACCCAATTTAGCCCATTTTGTGAACTGAATGACAACTAAGTTTCTCGCTCATGGGACAGATTTGAGCATGGGCAGAGCTCCATGGGGTAGCTTGCACCTTTTCTGCACACAGTGTACACTGCTGGGCATGGGGCTCCCACTGGATTCACTCTCCCCTACTGCTGCTCCAGCAGCTCAGCAATCCTAATGCATGTTGACTTTCTCTTATTCCCACTCAAAAGAAGCCTGCAAATCTTTCTCAGAGTCTTTTCTTGAAAGGCAGCACTATAACATTGTTGTTTGTTTGTTTGTTTTTAGTTAAGCAAGACTGAGAGCTGGAAAAATATGTTTAAGTGAGCATTAAAAGGTATTGTCAAGAAGAGTCCTGGAATGAATTCAGCTGGTGCAGACTGCAGCTTGCCCTGCATATTACCAGGATTCATGCTATATGAAGTGCTGTGGATGGGAAGCAAACTCTTCCAGCCCCAGAGTGTGAAATACTTTGAGACATAGCTAGTGTGCCCTGTGGCTCAAAGACCAACTAGCTAATGGGACAAATTCCAGAGCATTCGTTTAATAGTACCATGAGATTTTAACTAGAATAAATATTTGCTTGTAAATTTAACAAAACACACAATGGTTATGTGTTTATACTGCTGTTTAGCGGTGTGGCACCTGTGAAGACCCTGGGCAGTAGAATGCCTTCAAGGAGACAGAGCGATGTAATTTCTTCTGAGTTTCCCTTTCCAACAAATCCTCTCTAAGAAACACCCCCTGAGAAAGGGAGATCTTGGTCTCTAAGTCCATTCTGACCTTCCCAGCACCCATTTTGACAATGTTGCTCCAAGATAAGTGCTAAATTCACCCTCTAATTTCACATGGGATGCCAAGGAAACCCATTAGGTGATGGCTTTGGCTCTCTTCTGGTCAGGGTCAGACTTCTTTTCAGAAGGGCTAAGTCTCAGATTTAGCTTTCTTTACAATATTTATAAAATCAGGTCATCTTTCCTATCACCACAGCTCCCAGTTTTTAAAAACTAGGAGAAAGGCTTCACCTGTTCCCCTAGCCAGGAATGAAATGGGAAAACATGGTCCCCAAAAGACATCATCAAAACAAAGAAAAGTTGTTTTCCTGAAACATTTGGATAATGGATAAATGTTTCAAAAGCCCTTCCAATGCCTAAGGAGTTTCTAAAACACAAAACAAAATAAAATCCAGCTGACCAGATGCCAAATTCAGACTATCTAGTAGCTTGTCCAAATCACCACTGATTGTAAAATATCCTTTTGAAAAACACCCTTTTGTAAAATACATTCTACTCTGTAGAAACACTTGATGCTCACCAGCACATAGCTGAAAGTCTCTGCACAAGAACTGAGTGTTTTAGACCTGCTCTGAGATTCAGAACATCCTAGAGCTGATCTGCTACATGCTTCACACTCCCCTGTTGCTCAAGACGGGCATAGGTTAAACTAGTTTACAGTGGAAATGCAAGGCACAGAGGCAACTGAGTCAGCATCATGCTTCCAGCTGTATAAACACCTTTACTTGTGTTTTTAGAAATAACTGCGCTGCTGGTGCCCCAGATTGCTTTTGCCCAATTCAGGTAACAGCTTCACTTTGTTTATTTAAGATTAGGCTCTTTCATCCCAGTCTCCACATCGTTTAAAGGGGAAGTGGTACCTTTTTGTGCCTTTTTTTTTTTTTTTTAAGATTTCTGCGTGGGGACTCAGGGGTGCTCAAGGCTGATGTTTTGGAGATGGTCCCTCTCACCATCCCAGTGGCTTCCAGAGCCCTGTGTTGTACCGACCTGCCACTGGATGCTCTTGCGTTGCTTATATTCACATAATTATTATATATGCATTACAATTTTTGAAAATTTTGACATACATCTATACTAAGAAATAATCGATTATGTTAGTTATAATTGTTTAGTTTCTTACTTACAGTACACCTATTAATTATTAGTTAAATATAAACTAAACACTCTGCTTCTAAACAATGTATCACTTAATCTTCTGTCTCCCTCTTGTCATGCAGAAGGATCTAAAACTTGAAAAATATCCCCTTGTTTTGCAGGTGGTCAGAAAGCATCCATCTCATGTCAGTTGGTTAATGATGGGTACATCTTTTATAACTTAATCACAGTATACATTAATTTGGCAGCTTCTCTTCAATTTCATTTTAAATAAACAAGCCAATGGCTCCAAGGAAAGTCCCAGAGGAACATTTTTATCATTAACCATTAAATATGTGCTTTTCCTGTGGTTTAGAAAGCAGAGGTTTAGAAGGAGATAACATTAAAGGCCATCAGGATATGAGCACAGTCCCAGAGTGCCTGGGAAAGCGGTGAGCAGGGACCAGTCACAGCCCATCAGTGTACTGCTTTCATTGCCTGAAGATGTTTTTCTCTCCACTACTGGTCTGCAGGACAGGACTGGATCCATCCCATGAGGATGGGTTTGGTTTGGCCTCCTTACTACCCAAAAAAAGGTTTCTCACATGGATTCCTCTTTCCATCCCATTTTAACTGAAAGCATCCAGAGACTGCTGAGCAGGTGGTTTTCAGATCTGCCCTCACCACAATTTTACACACAAGAAGGAGGGTTTGGATCATTCCCAAAATAAGCAAGTTTACTTATGAAAACTCATTAAGTTTTTAATGAAGGCAACCGCAAGTTAATTTGTTTCTAATTTTTATGTATTCAGACTTTCAGATGGCCTTGTGCAAGTGCCACGTAGCTACATTTTATTAGATGAAACCAAGATGTGACCCTGGAAGGCAGAGCTTGCTTTGATTTTCTTAAGGCTGAGAAGGGAGCCAGTGAGGGCTGGAAACACAGAAGTCATGATGCTTTGCAAGGACACGCCCCAGGGGCTAATTGTTTCCTATTGTCAGTCCAGCAACTTTATCAGCTGCCCCACAAACAGCCTGCTCTCCTGTTGGTTGCTCTGGCTGCACACACCCAATATTTGCTTTCAAATACTGAAGCCAAAATCAGTTGCTGAAAAGGCCATCCAGGACCCAAGCGTCCTGCAAAGAGAGGAGTTTTTTAATGTGTATGTATGTTTGTACACAGAACACATCGAGCCAGTTCTGCAAACAAACTGGTGCCATCAACTGAAAGTTCCCAGGGTTTCCAGAAGCAGGAGAGGAAAATTGGCACTGAACAAAAGCAAAGTCTACAGCCATCACCAGGCACACAGGAGCTGAATGAAGACTAGATTCAGGTTACTGGACCAAAAAATGTTCTTTGTCTTTTCTCATCTGTTTGCAGAGCTTTTGCAATCCTTTCCTACACGTTAATGCAGAATCCAAATAACTTTCTCCTAGAAACAGAAGGCAGGGCTGAACAGCATCTCAGTAACTAGTCAGTGCCTGCAGTGTTCATAGATTTAATGAAATGTAATAAAAACACATATGCATTAATCAAAAGGGCAGTGATCAGCATATAGTCTTCTGGCTTGTATTGGTGGGAGGTAAAGGTTAACCCAAGAAATCTGTAACTTTGCTAAGGTTTGAGGAAAGGGCACTATAAAAATAACCTTTCCCCTTCTAAGTGACATCCTCATCTTCTGTGGTGGCGTTCATGTGAACTACTTGCTCCTATGGCTTGGCCCTTCATTCTTCAGGAAGGATGCATTGAAAACCACTGAATTCATTCCCAGTGACCCAAAAGCAGCTGGGGACTTGACAAAGTGTAAATGACCCAATGAACTCCTGCTACAACAACAGGATAAACCAAGTAGGATCACTGAGCTCCACTAGATCCTGAGTCCTGCTCCCTCAGGTCGGGTTCTGGTGAGCACCAGTTATAGCTATTGAAATAGCTTGTTTAAGCATCATCATCCACTGCTGCTTCAGCTGGAAGCATACTAAGCTCCATAGGATCATCTCTAGGCTCTGCTGATTCACTGGAGATAGGCTTTTAAAGCTCATGCTTCCTACATCTCCTGCCCAGTGCCTTCGCAACTTTACACATTTATCTTGAGCCCAACACATGAACACATTATACTTCTCAGAGGTCAGCAAGCTTGTACTCGCAGAGCATTCAGTTTTCTCAGAGACTAAAATGGTGATGCAATACTAGCAGCTTTCCAAAATAAAGCTAGTTCGATGTGTGCGTGTTGCCAAGTTCATGCTGTTCTACCACTGAAGCAATCTGTGACACACAAGTACACTGGACCTAAGGTTACCCCTGGAGCAAAATATTAAATGAAAACAGAAATTAATTATCTTACAGATTAGGTCAAATCCATGCCAAGATTTCTGGCACATTGCACAGTTCAAAGCTGACATAGACTTGACATGAGAAGAGCATAAGGTCCTCAAGGCAGGGTGAACATGCTGGTTGTGCTGAAGGCAGGGGTGCTAAAATGTGTGTGCTGTCAAACCTGTACTGGAAGTGGAGACAAGTCCAACTGAAAAAGCTGTATCCAGGGACTTCAACTAACATTTGAACTCTGAAAGCCCAAACCTCTCCCACAAGCGAACATAAAAAGGAAACATTACCAGGAAGGCTGAGATCTGAGATATAGACCCTTTGCAACTGTTAAAAATTTCAGTGGGAGAGTATTTTTTTGGTAGTTCCTCTGTATTACCACATCTAGCAGCAAGTGGAACCAAGAAGCCTAGTTTGGGTGTCTGAAGACAGTGAGGATGTTAGCGTCTCCTTACTGCCGAGAAGATCTTTGCTCAAGATTCCCACTCCAGCATCGCAGGCTCATGTGAAACCACTCCTTTGTTGCCAGCTCTTGCACAGTGAAAGCTCAAAGGCTGAGAGGCTGCAAGCCATGAAGCAGCCAGGCAAAGGCAGAAGCAGCGTGAGCTGAAGATGGGGGAGCCCCTTCCCTGGAAGGTCCACACTGCTGTGTTGTCATCTTGCTCCAGCACTGAGCATCAATCTATGGTGGCCTGAAGGCCTGAAGGGGATGTGGCGGAGCAAGGCCCTAAGGATGCCCAGTAAGAATCAGTGACTTGTGCAACAGGGGCATTTGTACAACTGCTACTTACAGTGTCTCCAGTTTTGTCTTCCATCCCTTCCTCTTTTTGGGTCTTCTTTACTTGATTGGGAAACGAGAACACAAGTTGTGACACAAATGCATTTGGAGCATGCAGCCATGGAAACTGCTGCTTAGGTATGACTTAATATTTCTTATTTTGTCTTCTTTTGATTAAATTGAATGGCAGAAGGGACCATAACCGTGAGATCCACCTGCTCCTTAGGATACATAACTGCCTGTCAGTTGCTCAGTACTTTTATAGGTGTACAAATATCTATTTATATGAGTATTTTATAAAAGCTTGCATATTTATAAATAAACCTAGCAAAAATGTGTAAAAGTCAATACTATTTGGGAGAGGTCAGTAAGAAAAACAAATGAAGATGTATGGAAAACTTTCATTTCACTTTAGGTTGTTCACACTTTCAAACTGGAATGAAGAGACCTCAAAGTGAATTTAAAAAACCTGAAGTTTGAGTCTGAGTCTTCATCCAAAACATAATTCAATGTAAATGGATGGTTTGATTAATTTTATTCCTAAAGAGAAACCAGTATTTTTCCAAACAACTCTGCTGAGGGATTTATGAAATAACCACTTTTCTTTACAGCTGTAGCCTTCTAATTAGACTTCCATTCTAAGATGAATTTTTAAGCCCTTCAGACCTGAGACATTACACACAGTCCTCTATAATCTCTTTCTGAGGAAATTATTGTATTATATAATAGTCTTTGTGTTGAGTAATTACAGCAGGCTTCCTCCTTTCCATTCCTTGTTCTTTTGATTTACTTCTGCAATAAGCTCACAGAGCCACAGCCTCTGCTGACTTCCAATGTATCATTATTCAGTGACATGCAGCAAGGAGAAGAACATGGGCTCAGTTGAATTATTCAGCATGGAAGATGTGGGTTTTTAACACAGTATACAAAGTCAAGACAAACACAGCATGGTAGTTTCCTCACAGGCTGCAGGAGGAAGTGCAATGGCAGGGAGAAAAATCCACATGTAGAGGAAACTCTTGAGAGTTTCCAGATGGCAAACACCAAAGTAGAGGTCAGCAAAAGTTTGAGAGGATTGCAGGCAGGGCTTTTGCTCTACCCAGTGAGAGGTTGTGTCCTGCTAGGTGGCAATATCTCTGTCTCCAAGGCAGAACACAGACAACTGGTAATATTTTTACTCTCAAGGCTGTACCTTGTGGGTCTTCTGTTTTCCCAGCTTGGTGGGAAATGGGAGCTTCTAATGGATGCCCTCACGGGATGTCAGAGCTCCAGAGTTCCGCTGTGTGTCGCTTGAACTCTGCGACTGGGCCACTGTAGACAGCAGTTGCCAGCCCTGGCTTTAGAGCACCTCGAAAGTTGCGGGCTTTGAAAATTAGGAAGGATGGCTGATTCCTGGACCATAGTTAATTTCCATAAGAGGGAACAACTAATAAAAGTTACATTCCCTAGGACTGGCAGCAGAGGCAGCATTCGCAAGGCTTTCTGAGAAGGTATTTAGTCCGGCACACAGCACACTGGGCTGGAACCCAACTGCTGTGTGCTGTTCCTGGCTCTGCCAAAGCTCCCCTGTGACCTGTAACAAATCCCCTCACCTCCACTTATCCTCCTGCCTTTTCTAGCACCATTCCTCAGACAAGCACTTCAGTGCTACACTACTTCAAGACTCAAACTAACTCCTGGTCAGGATGCTTTCTCTTAAGGCAGGGTTCAATGTATTCATGAAAGACAGATTGGACTGCATTCAGACTTTACTGAAGGATCCCTGTTTAATGAGATTGGTAAGTACAAACCATATATATACACACACAAAGCTTTTTTTGCACATTATAATACAATTTCACTTAAAGATGAGTCAGTAGGAGGTCTGCATACTTCAAAAATGAAAGCCATATAAAATGAATTTCACATTAGGAAAAAACAAGTAGCCTGTTGACTGGTGATCAGCTTTGTTGCCTGGGTACTAAGTACAGTAGCTCCTTTTTGCTCCCTGCCAGGGCCCTGTAAGTGCATGCTGTATTTTATTTCAGTCTCGAACCATAATGGCTTTTCTTATTCATCTCCAGTGAAATGCTCCATTTTCTGCTTTGCAGGAACCAAGACCAGCATCAGAAACAATCCTGCCTGCATGGTGAGGGAGCTTGCCCAAGGCTGCCTCAAGGATCTTTCAGGATGAGATCTGAATTCTTAGAAGCCTTTTTGTCTTTGTAAGGCACAGCAAACAGTGCTTCTTCCACCTACTTGCTTTTCTGTAAGCCACTAAAACAAAGCAAGGCGGGGGTGTGCTGCCTGGCAGCTGCTGGCAGCTCCCTGCACTGGCTGTATCTCACTGGATAGCTGAAGTGTGGTGGAGAAACAGCAGCAGATCTGTTGAATTCTGGCTGCTGGACTTGTGATTTTACTAACCTTGAAAAGTTGCCATGACTTGCTGAAGACGTGATCTGCAGAGAAGACAAATTGGTATTTTGAGGCATCAGCAGATTTAGTCACTGTGAGTTAAAAGAGCATCAGTTATCAGCTGAACCTCAAGAACTCACAGCATTGGAGTTGTAAAGCAGAATACATAAGGTCAAAGGTGCTGACACTTGGGCTAAGGACAGTCAATTTTCTTCATTCTGGGAATTATTGTTTTCTCCTTCTCTATTTGCAAGTCAGAGGATGCATTCTTTAGCTCCCAGTTCTACAGACTCTTGCAGAATTAAGCTCAGTTCTTTCCTTACCATCATCATGTCTAATAAATGAACTGCAGGACTTATTATGTCCCTGGGCAACATGGCTGCAAGCCTCCATGACCTTGAGGGGTTTCCACAGCCATAACCAGCTAGGATCATAGAATCATATAATCATTTTGGTTGGAAAAGGCCCTCAAGATCATAGAGTCCAACTGTTAGCCTAACACTGGCACTAAACCATGCCCCTAAGAAACTCATCTATACGTCTTTTAAACACCTCCAGGGATGGTGACTCCACCACTTCCCTGGGCAGCCTGTTCCAGTGCTTGACAACCCTTTCCATGAAGAAATTTTTCCTAAAATCCAGTCTAAACCTCCCTCTCATCCTATCACTTGCTACTTCGGAGAAGAGACCAACACCCTCCATGCTAGAGCCTCCTTTCAGATAGTTGTAGAGAGCACTAAGGTCTCCCCTCAGCCTCCTTTTCTCAAGGCTAAACAGCCCCAGTTCCCTCAGCCGCTCTTCATAAGACTTGTGCTCCAGACCATTCACCACCTTTGTTGCCCTTCTCTGAACTCATTCCAGCACCTCAATGTCTTTCTTGCAGTAAGGGGCTCAAAAATGAATACAGTATTCAAGGTGAGGCCTCACCAGCACCGAGTACAGTGGCACAATCACTTCTCTAGTCCTGCTGGCCACACTATTCCTGATACAAGCCAGGAAGCTGTTGGCCTTTTTGGCCACCTGGGCACACTACTGGCCCATACTCAGCTGGCTGTCAATCAACACCCCCAGATCCTTTTCCACCGGGCAGCTTTCCAGCCACTCTTCCCTGAGCCTGTAGTGTTGCCTGGGGTTGTTGTGACCCAAGTGCAGGACCCAGGACTTGGCCTTGTTAAACCTCATACAATTGGCCATGGCCCATTGATTCAGCCAGTCCAGATCCCTAGATAAATAATTATATCCATCTGAAGGAGTGAAACCCAGCTCATTCCATTTAAGCTGTAGTACAACCTTAACCAATTTAATAAGGAGGAAAACGCAGAAATTCTTATTGATATTAGCAGATTTTGAGACACACAGACAAAGGGAGAGACTTGATAAGCAAATTAACATTTTCAGGTAATTGCTCTTCAGAACATTCTCTCACTTCAAAGCTGTTTCAAAGAGGAATACAAAACAGCCATGATTAATTTTTTGTTAGCATCTTCAGTGCTGGGGAACAGAGATTTTCCAAGGTAGCTTCTGACCCTTAAGTGAAGAAGCTCAGCAGCAGGAAACCAACACAGTTCTCAAAAAGTAACTGGTCAAAATATTGGTAATCTCAGCTTCTTCCCACTATGGCAAATAACTCTGTACATGGAAAGACCAAGAGTCACATTACACTGAGAGTAAAGGCTGCTCTTGCTTTTCACCATTGTTGCTCCCTGTGTAAGAAATTATTGTCTTGCCAATCTAATAGGCTCAGGCAGTATCTCTCAGCAAAGCATATTTTATTAACGATTTTGCAAAACTGTGTGCCTTACCTAGTGGTAAGCACACAGAACAGGGCAAAAAGCCACTGCTTATATCCCCTGAATCCCAGCTGCAAATTTCCTCCCATTCCTCATCAGCTGGATATTGCAGGGTTCACAGACAACCCGATGCTACCTAGATGTCCTGCTTCAGTTTACTTCTCTCCCTACTCCAATTCTAACAACCGCCTCCCCTCATTTATTTTCATTTTAGGTATGGCTTCTTGGCTCTCTGGCTAACCTTTGCCCCCAGCTTAACTTTTAACCATAGGAATCAGTTTGCATTCCACAATTAGTGCAAAGAGACTTAGTTTTACATTCAAGTTCTGATAGTTGGATGTCCCTCAGTCCCCACCCGCTAGGGTCTGGCCTCAGATCCCCAGTTGGGAAAATAACATTCCTCCCTCAATTGCTCCTTACACCTGCAGAGTGTGTTGCTTGAGGATAGGGCTGGAAATAAACTTATCTCCCTGATCAATTATCAAGAGAACAGCAACTCCAAAAATGTAATACTGTCATTCTAGTTAGTGGCATCACCACTATGAATGATACTTACGAAGAGATTGCATGCAGCTGAGATCAGAAATATCTTTTCTTCAGTTAAAAAGAGGAGGCAGTACCTCTGATATGGGTCTAAGACTGCACAGGCTGAATTTTGCAGGGTTTTTGTCTTACATAAATAGCTGTAGGAGTGACAGGGAAACACCCTAGACTATGCCAATTACCCACTGAATCACCCCAAAGTGGCTGCTGAGACTAGCTGTCTGGCTAGATAGTGATGTTTCCTTTAAAAGCGAAAGCCTGTTTGGTTTTGGGTTGGTTTTTTTTTGGGGTGGGGGGAGCGGATTTACACTCGCACCAGAAGTCACATTTTCACCACTTAACTTTCAGCAGTGAATTGTAAGGCAAAGTGGACACCAAGACAAGAATTCACAAAGTGGAAATAAAACCCAGCAGTTTCAAGAGCTCAAGCACAACTTGTATTTACAAACTAACTGAAAGAATATTAATCAGTAGCTTTAAACTGCCTTTATGAAAAACAAATCAGACTGCCCATAACTATTTTGAAGTTAATCAACTATGTTTAACTATGTTTATACTAAGTCATATGAATACGGCTTCACAAGACAACATCCCATTACAAAAGTGCCAATACATTTAAATAGCTGCTTGGTCAGCTTCTAAGTCAGCTTTAACATTCAGTGACTGCAAGTAAAAGAAGACAGTGCTCCAATTTCTGTTTGTCTACCGCAAGTTCTCAAAGCAAAATTAAAGAACTTCCGCTTTATAGGCAAATCTACAAAACCAAACAAAAAACCCCAAACAAACAAAGGACCACACACAAAAAACCAAAATAACAAAAAAAACACCAAACCAACCAAACACAAAAAAACCCCCAAACATACCATGAAGAGACTAAGTGTTGCTCTCTGCTCACTAGTTTCGACTTACCTGTGTCCCCAACTAAGCCTATGACATACCACCTGTGGGAATCCCACCCTCTTTAAAACGAATTTACATCAAAAAAGGCACAACATGGAGCATGCTTTGCTTTCCCTCAGGGCCTTTCCTTTTCTTGCCCTCACCTCAGAAATGGATGGAGTGCAACTGCGGTTCTGTGACTTACCTAAAGCAGTCTTGCCAGAGAACTTCATAGCTCGGTTTCCTCTGAGAATTTTTTTAATAAGAGCCACCTCAACTCTTAAGGAAGAGCTTCACCTCTGATGCAACCTTTTATTACACTTAGCACTACTGTGACCAAGTCCCCTTCCCTTTTTGTTTCCGAGAAGCATGAAGTTCAATGAATGAATCAGAGGACAGTCTCCATAGGCTTCTTGAGAACTTGAACTTAACCTTGTAATACAAAACAAGGCTTCCTACAAGATCAAAACACCTAATGCATATCAGTCCTTTTCAGCTAGCTGCTAAGCATCATTCTGAACCCTTTGTTTCCACCCCTTATTACCACTGTCGTTCCCCCTGCGTTTACTGTGTGCAATAGTGCCTGTTAAACGAAGCCTTCAGTAGCCTAGAGAGATTACCTGGCTATTCATTCTACAAATTCTTTCTGGTGTGCCAGTAAAACTCAACATATGGTGGTAACTTTTATCTTTGTTTTTAGGTTAGTTAACAGGAAAGATACAGTAAAGTGCTTAAACTAAAACCTTTTCCCAACTCTAAAACTATAGACTATATCAATGATCTTCAGCCTACTTTTTATCACTTGCTTGTGTAAGGAACCATTGAAGGAGGAATGTTGTTTTTACAACTGATCTGGCACCTGACCCCGGGCAGGGGTGGGGAAGGACTGAGAGACATCAGGCTATGAATCCTTAATGTAAAACAGTCTCTTTGAACTAATCTTGGAATGCAAACTGATTCCTGTATTTTAAAAAGTTAATCTAGGGGGAAGAGTGGCCAAAGAGCCAGGAATCCTTATTTTAAATAAATTGATAAGGGGAAGGGGGTTGTTAGAATTAAATGAATGAAATATGTAAACTGAGGCAGAGATGGGATAGCCTGCAAACCCTGCAGTACCCAACCAATGGGGAAGAGAGGAGGGAATTTGCAGCCGGGATTTGGGGGGGATATAAGCAGGGGCTTTTTGCACTATTCTGTGTGTATACCTTTAGGTACTACACCTGTTCTTGCAAAACCGTTATTAAAAAATGCTTTGCTGAGAAATCCTGCCTGAGCTTATTATATTTGCAAGGCAATGGTTTCCTACAAATTTCGGGGCTCACCTGGGAGTCGACGTTGTCATCTTGGGGGTCCCTATTGCCAAAGGATGGGAACGCGCGCCCCATTGATTTCAACGGTTCCGTTGGTGGGGACTGCAGGAGGGACCAACAGAAACTCTGAGGCTGTATTGAAGAAGGCGGATCCCTGCAAACCACAGGGGATAAGGGAAAAAGTGGTAGGCACAATACAAGCGACCAGGCAACTCTGTGCATGGACCAAGGTAAGAAAACAGACTGTTAAGTACCTTTGTGGTCAGGGGCATTCTGAGAGGAGGGACAAGGGGGAAGGAGAAGCCTCGGGACTCAGAATGGGAAATATAAAGGAAAAATGCTAGGCCTAGGGAGGATAAAGGAAAAACCACTGATAACATTCCTCCATACAGTCCATTAGGGAGGATGTTAAGGTACTGGAGATGAAAAGGAAGGATAAAAAGTATTGTGTTTTTGTCTGGACAAAAGAGCCCATAATATGGGCTCAAATATGAGCCCAAAATATGGATCTGATGATGATTGGCTATGCCAAGATCTAAACTGGTACATAAAAAAACTGTAGGGGGTTCAAATCCTCCTCGATACCAGGGTGGGTTCGAGTCCCTTGCTTGCTGCAGCGTTTTTATGAGTGCAAAGTGTGCGGCCTGATCAGCATAAAGCGCACATAAAAGGGGGTTTTGAGTCCCTCTTGGGAATGGGAAAATATCCTTTAGACATAAATAAACTATTGACCAAGTCTAAGACTAAGACTGGATCCAGCCACACCTAGACTCCTCTCTAAGAAGGAATTTAGAAAGCAAGGGGGTCCTTTCTGAACCTTGTGACTCAATGGGAGGGTCTCCCTGATTTTTTTAGTGATGGGAAATAAACTCAGCATAGAGAAGGGGACACCCTTGGCCAAGGTATTGCAAAATTGGGAAAAGATTTATGGTACAGCAAGTTTGTCAAGAAAAGCATGCAATGACTTTATGTTGAGAAGATTGGCAATTTGTAATTAAAAATCACCAAGAAAACAGATGTCCTGAACAAATGAATTACTGATATGTATAGGATGATTGGGCATATGACCACCATAAAGAGGATGGGCAAAAACGAGTACAAAAACCTTGAGAAATAATTTTAGCTGCAGTTGTGAGTAACTTAACTAAGGCACCTGCAGAGCCGGTCTCTGCAATACCCTACGCTCCACTCCCTGTATTGCCTCTTGATTCTCTCCTCAACTGTCTTTTGTTGTCCTTACTACTTTTGCTGGGCTTTACCCTGGGATTGCTAGTTATTTTGCAATACAGCCAGCAACAGATGTGTGTGTCTATGTGTGTGTAGGGGAAGAAGTGTGAGGGGGGGGTGTGTGTGGGAAATGCTCTTCTCCTCTCCAGTGTTACATGTATGTACCCATCACCCCAGGACCTTCAGGATTTGATTATGTGGGGAAATCAAACCCTTAAGTTAAGGGAAGATGAGGATTGATGTGCATCAATGTTTCTTTCGGGATACAATCCATCCTGAGCTGATGTTAACCTGTTATTGAGAGAGCTGGTCTGTCCAGAAAGATAACTGAAAAGAACGTGGAGTCAACCCTACAGACAGAGGGAAACTGGACTGCCTGGCCCCAAGGTGGTTCTAATTGAGATTATAATAATCAAACAAATGGAGATAATTGGCAAACAGTGGTTTAAAAAATTTGATAAAGGTGATTTGAGCTTTCGAGGAGATGAAACTAAATTGAACTGAAGTGCAGGAATGTAGACAGAAGCCAGAGGAGCATCCTAGTGCTGACTGGGGAAGATTTTGGAAGGGTTTGTAATGAACTGGTAGCAAGTGCATTTGTTGATCTAAGGAAGTATTTCAAAGAGCATATGCCAGGCTGGCAAGAGGAATTGTAATAATTCTGAGTATGGCTGTGTTTGTGTATGATGGCAGGGAAGAGAATGAAAAAGTTGAACTAATGAAAGACAGACAGACACTTTAGCTAGGAATTTGCAAGTGAGAGATAAAGATTGGAGAAAATAAACAAACAACAAAAACCAAACAAAAGCAACAAAAATCCCACAGAGGATTTAGACCACATTGATAAAAGGGAAAGAATGAGAGAAAAGGGAATGCTATTATTGTGGAAACCTGGGATATTTACCCCTAAGGTGGCAACCATTCACAATGACTAAAGAAGGAAAACTCAATAGACTTTGGAAAATCAGAGGGGCTGAAAATGTGTGCTGTGGTGGGTTTGGGGTTTTTTTGGTTGGTTGGTTGGTTGGTTATTTGTTTTGGTTTTCTTTTTTTCTTTTCTTTCTTTTTATTTTTTTTTTAATGAGGGGAAACTTGTTTAAATCCCAAAAGGGCATATAATTGGTAAAATAGGAGGTCGTGACATTGAGTTTTTAGTAGAAATGGAAGCCACCCTATCCCTTTTAAATTTAACCCTAAAAAGATCAAATATAGAGTTGTAATAAATGGGGTAGCATGGGGAAGGAAAGAGAATTCTGAATAAACTCCTATTTGTGACAAGAGTATTAAAAGTGTATGGGGAAGGTTTGTATTAGCAGAAGATTCCTCAGTTTATTTATTAGAGAGAGATCTTTTACAGGCTCTGGGTGTGGAAACAGAGTTATTGCCTGGGGGAAGGGGGTCAACAAGGAGAAAATATGAAAGATACTATCTTACCTGGAAGTTTGTGTTGGTTTTAGCAGGGGTGGAGTTAATTTTCTTTATGGTAGCTAGCATGAGACTATGTTTTAGATTTATGTTAAAAACAGTGTTGGTAGCACAGATGGTTTTGTTATTGTTGAGCAATGCTTGCACAGAGTGGAGGCCTGTTCTGCCTCTCACACTGCCCCACCAGCAAGTGGGCTGGTGGAGGGGCGGAGGCCGGCAGAGGCGACACAGCTGGGACAGTTGACCCCAATGAAGATTGCTTGAAGGATACTATTTGTCTATGTATTGCTTTAGCAGAAAAAAGTCACCATGAAGCTTTTTCTAAGCTTCAGCAGTATCAGAAGTAAATAAAATATTCAGGATTCATATTAAAAGGAAAAATTAGTAGACCGACAACAGGTCCAAGCTACTGTAGAAATATCTCGACCGGACCTTAAAGAAGCAATTGTCAAACTTAGCATTAGGAACTAGATTACCCTGGACTAGATGTCTGGCTATAGCCTTGTTGAGAATCAGAACTGCTTCTCACAAGGATATAGGAGTTTTGCCTTATGAAATGCTCTTTGGGCTACCATACCTGGGCAGAAATAATGGATCCCCACAGTCTGAAACTAAGGATATATTTCTCTGAAACTATATACTCAGGTTGTCATCTTTTCTATCTTCTCTCAGGCATGAAGGGCTTCTAGCAGAAACTCAGCCATTAGAGTTTGCAGCTCACAAGTTTCAGCCTAGAAACTGGGTCCTGGCCAAATCCTAGAAGGAAACTAAGATTCAGCCAGACTGGGAAGGACCATTTCAAGTTATGCTGACTACTGAGACAGTGGTACGAGCAGCTGAGAAAAGGTGGACTCATTACACATGGATCAAAGGGCCAATCAGACCTTCAAAGGACAACGATGAGTGGCAAGTACAGACAACTGATGACCCCCTTCAACTAAAGAGATGAAAATGAAATGGAACACTTGGGGATTATTAATCCTGTATTATGTCAAATTTACAAATGGGTTACTCATCATTAACCTCACTGAAACTGAAGGTTCCCTAACAGTTTGAGTAGACGCTTGCCAGATCCTTAATCGTGGGGATGTACAGAGCCAAAGAGAATTGAGTTATGAAAACAAATACATGTGTCCAGGGGAACCAAACTGTTCTAGGGATGATTTAAATAAGTGCATAGTTTCTGTTGCTGTCTCTCCTTGCCCCTCCTGGTACAGTGTTTTCTGGACCACAGAGTTCAGGGGATAGACAGTAAGCAATGAACAGTTATCTCCTCAAAGTATAGACTTGAAAAGAAGAAATACCCTATCCAAAGGACAGCCTCTCCCAGGATGTGAGTCCCTGCAATGCAACCCTTTACTAATTACCATACAAGGAGTAGATGACTGTAAGTGGAGTTCATGGATTAGGAGCAGACATTGGTGGAAAAGATCCCCTAGGAAGGTTCAAAATACAAGCATTAAAGAACAATAGCAATGAAGAATTAACTAAATCACCTGCCCCAAAAAAACTCTAATAGAGCATTGGGTCCTACCAAATGATGCTAAAGTGGTCACTGTCATAGAAAGATCAGATTTAAGAGAAATCTTTGAAATAGAAACAGGATATAGAGATACAAATGCCTGGGTAGAATGGATCCAAATATATGGTGCAAAGCCTAAACAAGAGCAATTCCTATGCGTGCACATCAGGAAGGCCTGGGGCCTAGGTGGTATCCTTCCCTCTGGGATGGAGTGCATCTTAGCCTTATACCAAGATTCTGCGGCATGAGGAAAATAAATCGTTTCATACTCTCTCCCTACTCTTTCCAGCCTTACAGGTGAAAAATATCAGAATTCCCCTGGCATTTTCAGGAATAATCAGAAATCGTACTGCTCTTCTCTCAAAATGAAGCAGGAATGACACCAGGTTCCTAAGAAACATGAGTAGGTGTGTAGACACAGGAAGCTGGTCCTCATGAAAGTAATTACACTCCTTAAAAGTTCCCTGAGCAGATCTTTAGTGGTCCTGTGGGAAGATGACACTTCATTCCATTTTACCCCCCCACACTGGGAAGGTACCTCTGACATTGTTCAGTTAGCAATTCCTTTTACCCTGGCATTTGAACATGGTAATTCATCAGGGTAACAGAAAAGGAGTTTAGGGTTTTTCCTGTGATGACAGAGTTTATCATCTCGATCCAACTGGTGTCCCCAGAGGGGTTCCCAATGAACACAAAGCAGGAAATCAAGTAATGGCAGGTTTTGAATCCTTTTTATTCTGGTGGGTAACTATAAACAAAAATTTAGATTAGATAAATTACATCTATTACAGCCAACAATTTATAAATTATACTAGAGAAGCAGTTAAGGGAATCACTGAACAATTAGATGCTACTGGTAGAATGGCATGGGAAAATACAATGGTCCTAGATATGATGTTAGCAGAGAAAGGTGGTGTACGTGTAATGTTAGGAGATAGGTATTGTACCTTTATCCCAAACAATACTGCCCCCAATGGCACTATAACCAGAGCTTTGCAAGGACTCATGAGTTCAGCAGAATTGGCTGAGAATTCAAAGACAGATAGTTCACTCACAGGATGGTTAGAATCTTGGTTTGGAAAACGGAAATGAATGATAGTATCTATTTTTTTAATAGTAGTAGCAGGAGTGCTAACTGCAATAGGATGCTGCATCAT
Source organism: Caloenas nicobarica (assembly GCF_036013445.1). Taxonomy (NCBI): domain Eukaryota; kingdom Metazoa; phylum Chordata; class Aves; order Columbiformes; family Columbidae; genus Caloenas; species Caloenas nicobarica. The sequence goes on along the minus strand of NC_088249.1, from coordinate 49,000,675 downwards.
CCCATGTGTCCGAGGACTTGTTCAATGCCTTATCAAGACAGCTCTATCAAAGCAAATGCCTTTAGGGCCACCACTGTACTCTGATAAAATGATGCTGCTAGAAGACCAAGAAGAATGGAGCAGTACCAAATACTTAACTGCAGGAAAAAAAAAGTGAAATCATGTTATCTAGGCTTTAAGCCAGCTACAGAACTGTATAAGAAAATGCAAAACCAATAAAAGTAAAAAATAAGAAGAAGAAATTGAAGGAGGAATGTTTTTACAACTGATCCTTAATGTAAAACAAAGTCTCTTCAAACTAATCCCAGAATGCAAACCGATTCCTGTATTTTAAAAAGTTAATCTAGGGGGAAGGGTGGCCAAAGAGCCAGGAATCCTTATTTTAAATAAATTGATAAGGGGAAGTGGGTTGTTAGAATTAAATGAATGAAATACGTAAACTGAGACAGGCATGGGATAGTCTGTAAACCCTGCAGTACCCAACCAATGGGGAAGAGAGGAGGGAATTTGCAGCTGGGATTTGGGGGGTATATAAGCAGGGGCTTTTTGCCCTATTCTGTGTGTCTACCTTTAGGTACTATACTGTTCTTGCAAAACTTAATAAAGTATGCTTTCCTGAGAGATCCTGCCCAGGCCTATTATATTGGCAAGGTAATAGTTTACTTTAACTACCTTTCTTCTCCACATTTGCTGTTAGCATTCACTTATACAATAAATGCTAAAGACACATTTAAGTAGAAGGTACATCCCACAGCATTGAGCCAAAAGCTTAGTCTGCCTTTGAAGGTCAACAAGAAAGTACTTCCACAACAGAATAAGGCCAGAAACAGCACCTAATTTATCCTGCAGATATAACAGACTTAAAAACATCATAGTAGATATTCTTAAGTGCTTTATATTTATTTTAAAGTATTAATAATTGATGATATGGAAAATTATTCTCTAGAGAATAAAATGACAGCTTTTACAATTTATACTATGCAGTACATGAAATGCACATTATTTCAGCTGCTTGAAACAGTATTTGCTGTACAAGTGAAAAAGGGTAGACTTAGATGTTTATTTGTAACAGTGTGATAGAAAGCACAAACAAATAACATTCAAAATAAACAAGCTCCCAAAAATCTGAAGAAATCTTTAGATAACATGTTCATAGTTTATACTAAAGTTTCGATATACACATTATTGTTCCCCACAAGATGCTCCACTTTACTGGATTGCTGGAACATGATGAAAATTGAAGGTGCAAGAAAAGCACCTCTCAAGCCATGTAGGGATTGGACGGGCATAACAGCAGTTTCCTGAAGTGTTTTCTGCAGTCGTTGACTCTACTATTTCTTACAGCCACATACTGTGGCAACGCAAGAAGAGAGGTGGGCTCCAACTACAAGTACTGTCAAGGCCAATCCAGTTATCTGGAGAGTTACTGGAGCAACCCAAGGCGTTCTTCCCAGTACTACCAGCCCACAGAACCCCCTGTGCAGGACATAGCATTTTAGGAGACAACCACACTGGGGCTAAAGTGTGATCTTGAAGTACATGGAATAAACAGTTCAAGACAAACTCCTTCAGAATGTCCAGTTTGAAGTTCATTCACACTTCACAGGCACACCAGCTTAAGAGAAACATTCATGTATATGTAGATAACACTTCAAAGCATACTGCTTTAATGTGTTCATTTGCTTTACAGTTTAAGTGGTGTAATATATCAGCAGCTTTGAAGATAGTGTTCATGGGGCATGTTGAAGCTAATCTCGCAGTAAGATTTTAAGCCTACTTCACAGTTTAACAGTTGTCTCCTTCAGTTTTCCTTCTCATTAAGAGGCATCTACAGTGGATCATCTTTTACAACTCTTCTGCTTACAATCATAATGCCAACACTCCCCTAGAAAATGTACCCACAGTAACACTGTTTGCTCTGATGCATATGGTATTGACACTTGATTGTAAGCTTCTCCCATAATATAAGATACCTTCTAGATCAAAAAGATTTAAAAGATATTGCACTGTTGTATTTTACTTTTGCCTTCCAACTTTGCCTCCAAGTATTTACGAAACTGTAAACAAGTTATTTTTAGACAGTTTTCAGTACTGTACACCTGTGTTCCAAGGAACTGGAATTCAGTGACACCTTCGTTAGAAATACAGTAGCCTAAGCACAGTGTAAATTCTGTCCAGCTGCCCTCTTCGTACAGTAACCAACAGGCCACTCCTCCCACATTCACACCTTCAGCTTCCTCTTCTGATCGAAGTATGCATCGAATCTGGATAATGCATATTCCTGGAGAAATAAGGGATGTTCAGTACTCAATACAGTAAACACAGTTGAGTTTTCTTATTTGGGATGGGGAAGCCTAATGAAGGTATTAATTTTGTTACTTTCCTAATTCATCATCTCAATGCATTAATTAGCTCTATTTGGGAAGGATAATCTTTCCAGAGGTGTTCTGAACTCTTCAAGTTTCCTCCAGCTCAAACACTATTAGCTTTTGCCAGCATGCCAGGAAAAAACCAGGAACTAAAGTCATCAGGATTTCACCAAAAAGGATGGCTTCTGCAGCACTTCCTGCAGGATATTCAGTGTACCTGAAAGTTCTCACTTTACAGTGCACTAAACATGTATCAAGAGATAGACTGATCCATTTCTCCAGTACATACAACAAGCTACCTGGCATTGATATTGTTGTACACTGAATATCAACATGTCGTTACATATGCACTTTGACTACTCGATTTCCAAATTCACTTACTGCATGCCAGTTTCCCTCTTGCACGGGATCTCTTATTGCAGAGCAATACTTCACTGCAAGGCTTGATACATAAGGCTATAGTCTATGTAACAATGGGAAGAATTTCTGAAGTTTATGATCTTAAATGTTCTTTACATTCTTAAGGAAAAAGCACAAACTAGTAACAAACTGATTTTAAAAATTTTTACTCCACTTAGGAGATAATAGTTGATGGGAGATGCCATTTCATGTACTTTCTGATAATGTACCACAGGTTACTTAGATTATACATTCTTAGTAACATGAAGCTACAATTCAACAACTTACCAGGTAACCAAACTCAATGGATGAGATCTTTGCTTGGATAATAGACCACAGACCCCAAAAGAAGTGTGATGCAAGGGCAAACCTGAAATTACAAGGCTATGTTTATTGAAATACCCAGGTAAGTCACAACATCTTATTTCAATATCTTGTTAGATTAGTATTCCCCAGTTTGGGGATGTCCACCTTTTCTTCAAGGATGACAATATAAAACTAATTCCATTTGCTTCCCCACAGAGTAGTATTTTGTTTACTCCACTAATAACATAGACCATGTATCTATAAGGTTAGAATGGACAGATTTTTCTTTACCACATGCAAATAGCTTAGAATCTCCCTTGGTTTAAGTTTCTCCACCCAGTGATGTATACAAGCATCGGCATCACAGTGGAAGTTTCAAGATACAGTTGTGAAAGACAAGGTACCTGTTAACTTCTATGAACACATCTTCTTCTAGTTTGGACTTCTCTTCATTGCTTAGATTTTCGAAGCCATCATGGAATGCAGACAGGTAACTGGAGATAAAATGGAGCTGGAAGGCAAATAAACAGAGTTACAACTCTTCATTTCAAGACATATTTGCTTCTTTGAGATCTACACAGGCCTTCTAATAAGTTAGTTATTTTTTCCAAACATTAACAGTGCTGACACTACCTTTAAGATTAATGGTGGTTCCACTAACTGCTTGGAAGTCTAGTTTAAGAAAACCACAATATTAGGACAACAGATGACATTTTGCTACTGCCAACTAATTTCACAGCTGCAGTCCACAACTACTGGATGTTTTGTGGCAGATAGCTACATGGCACATAGTAAATATCCTATCCTGCATAGATATTATGAAGTTTCTATGATTTTTAAAGCAAAGGTAGTCAGGATTACAGAAAATGTTATATCTAAGGAAGTCATGGAGGAAAGGTCTTGGGACAGAATAAGTCCAAACAGAAGTGGAAAAGAGTTAAGATTTGAAGACTGTCAACTCTGGCAATTCATTAGTTATGTCTTACATGCCCACCTGTTGCTTCTTTGAAGGATATTTAAGAATGCTAGCTTTGAAGAATGGATACTTTTCATACGTGTAATCATACATCCATTCGCAGAAGTGATTCCCAATGTCAAATCCTCTGAAAGAGAAATAAAGACTGAGTACCTCAACATTTGCATACCAGCAATCTGGTTTTGCTTAAGCAAGCCTAAAATCAGATTTTGAAGCACAAAGTTACTGCAGTTTTGCTAAATGAGGTAGAGAATTGACAACCAGAAAACAACTTGTTTGCAAGTTACTAAAAATCAATTAGTAAAGATGGGCGGTTAAGAATGAAAGCTACCAGCTCCATGAAAATACTAGACTTTGCTACCAAGTTTTATACCAATGGAGACAATTAGAAATACTTGAGTATGCATTACATCTCAGCATGAAGTGAAACATCTCTAATGTTAGCATTATTGCAGGCAAAGCAGTCATACTCAAAGTATTTAACATATCCCACTTTTACATTATTGGAATTCAAGGTTCCATTATGTTCCAGCTATGCTGATGTTTAATGGTCCCAATGACTCCACACACTTAGATTCTCCTTAATAATAGGTATTAGATGACTGAGGTAAGAAAAGCATTTTATGTACCCATGTAGTGAAAAACCTAGGAGTACTTATTTGCACAGATGAGAACACCATTTGAAAAGACTGAAGAAAAAATTGCAAAAGCAAACCTGCCCTACATACATATGTACACATGCAATCTACCATTCTCCCCATCTCCCCACTAGAAAGCAATTTTTGACATGCAAGCAAGAAGCCATTTGTGCACAAACAAGCCTTCTAATCTGGACAACCAAGGAGTTCCAACAACTTTGACTTTGCTGTATGACTATACTCAACACTACTGGGACCAGAACTGTTTTGACTAGTTACATTTGCTGTCCACTACTAATAGAGCAGAACACAATTCAGTAGAATAGACAGATAACCAGCAGTGCAGCACTTGCTCTCGCTGTAGCATGTAGAAAGTAATATACCTTCCTGCTGAACAGAAAATAAAAGTGATTTACCGGTAATTATAGCTGCTGTATTCAAAGTCAATGAGCATCAGCTTTTGGTTTTCTAAGTTCTCTCTGCCTTCCAGAAGCAAAACATTACCTGAAAATTTTAAGATAATACAGAATATTCAATAGAGACACAGGAAAAATCACAGAAAATAGTACTTCATCTTAAACATTTTTTTTTTCAGATAATACCAGTTATCCCTCACATCTAAACAGAAGAACAACCAGAAAAGCCAAGTTGGACTGGCTGTACAGCAGCTTACTGGAAGTTGAGATATATACTATAAACCTTGTAAAGCTGAAAGCAAGAAATTTTTCTTCTGTCCAAGCACAAGTAGATTTGTTTTCCCAAGACTCCTGCTTCTCTGTTGTTTAGTTTGCAGCTAAATCAGGTGACACTGTCAGCCTTATCAGCCCTGAATTGTTTCTTTCCACAGCTTGAGATCTAAATTATGCAGCATCTCTCATACCTGTATAGCACTATCATTGATGACAACACATGGGACAGGAATTGCTTTTCAGCAGCCTGAAAGCCACAGACTGATCACTTTGCTATTCTTATGTAGCACAATCAGTACCTATAGAAAAGCTCAGCCTTTTCTTTTGTAACAGGGAGATTTCTTTATCTGTCTTTCAATCCACTTTGTCACTACAATTCATCTGAAAGACATCAAGTCTGCCTCTGTCAAGTGCCAACTAGCAAATAAATGTAGAGAAATTTCAATTTTTCCAAGTTTGTCCTCTTTCCACAGGTACATCTGTTCTCCATGTCACACTCTTGCACCAACAGAACAAGCACACTACTTTGCCCTCCTTGGACCTGCCTTGGAAATTTAAATTCCAAAGCTTGCCCCAGTCCTATCATGATCTAACTCCTCCAGTATTGCACCTTGCCACACCAGCAATGAGACCTCAGACTCCACCACTATTGAGCTACCTCTTCAGACCCGAGATCAGTGGCTTTTTCCCCTTATGCTGCCTATCCTTATGTGCTTGTCCTCTAGGTCAATCCCCCTCCAGGCCAATTCCTCAGCCTTAGCTAACAAAGCCAGGACTCCTGAGAACAAAACAGCCCTGCATATGGCCCTAGTGTAGCATCCTTCCAGCTCAGCCCAGCTTACCCACTGTAAAGGTGACAGGGAGCACAAACACAGCATACCCAACACCTTCTGCCTTGCCTCCTTTTCATCTCTTCAGAGGACTAGCTCAGAAAAATTGTAATTCCCTCCACGACTCCCAGAGAGAACACAATAAAAAAAGGTGGATAAGGTTCTCCCAGTGTTTCTTACCAGTACAAGCTGAGAACTGCTGAGTCAAACTACTCCATTTTCACCAATTACTGTACTTTTCAAGTATCTTTTAACAGGACTAAAGTATATCTGACTCTGACCACATATACTGCAGGTAGCTAAGAAAGGTACAGTCTTAAAAGAAAACACCCAAGGCTCCCATCATCAACCAAACTGTACTAACAGAGTGTGTGTACATACCTGGCTTAATCCAGTTATGATATTAGATGTTCCCCTAATCAGCCTGAAGGGTTGCTGAAGCCAATGCACTTTGCTTTGCAACTGCTGCACACTTGGGAATACACAAGCTACTGTTACAGGTCAGCTGTCAGGGCAGTACCTCAATAACATGAGCTACCTCTCAGAAAGCAAACAAGTGACCAGAAAATGCTTAATACTGCATTGTTCAGTAAGGCCAAAAATGTTAGCAGCTTACCTTCTTGACAGTCATTGTGGCAAAATACGACTGGTGATGAAGTAGCTTCGAGCATAGCTCTAGAAAACAGCAATACAGTATTTTTTAAGTAACAGATCACTAAGTTCAGTTTCACTTAAAAGAATGGATTTTGCTGTAAGAATTTGAAGTGCTATTCATGTCTATCGACTATTTTCTCATTTAGAAGCCCAAGACCAGGACAATGAAGTTGGACTTCACTGATCAGCAAGTCAGATTAACAATTGATCATTATCAATTTGTAGTCATATGAGACTCAGGTCGGTTACAGAATCAAAAACAACCCCCAACTTATAAAGTAAAATGAATATAAGGTATTATACTGTATAATGTGTTTGAACAAGTATAGAAATTCATACTGAAGCTGTGCAAATTTGAAGACAGTGGTAGACAAAATAAGCCTACCTTAGATTTTTCATTTCCTGGGGCAGATTGTAACTGAGGAGTTTGTTCAGTTTACTAGTTCTGGATTCTCTGGTAAATCTAATCCTCAGCACTTGATTTAGATACCTGTTAAAAATAGACACAATAGTACAGCATTTGTGACAGTAAGTATATTAGTCTTCTCATACTAAGATAACATTTAAATTAAAATCAAATTTTTTTTAAAAGAGTTATTGAAGAAAAAAGCTACTACTCTTCAAGGTAATTGAAGTTCCTCAAGTAACTATGAAACTGTTTCTAGGTACAGTGAGAGCTTGTGCTCTCAGGCATTCATGAAGAACGATCTACTTATCAAAATTACCACAGGTCACCTCTTTTGCATACTTTAAAGCATTGTGTAACTTACTTTTCCATTGTTCCAAAAAGCCACTTAGGTTCTTTATTAAATGGCATTTTCATGCCATGAAATCTAGCCATCTTCTCAGCTATTTCAGCAGATATGTCAGGTAAGCTTAGTTCTTCAGTACTTAGTTTCCTGCTCTGTAATAAAAGATAGTATTCTTAAAATACAGTTAATTGATTAATTACAAACACTAGCATTAGTCTCTATACAGTATAGTATAAAATACTAGCACAGTACTCAAGGAATACACTTTTTTCATCCCAAACAAAATTGCTGTCTTTGGAAAAGCCAAGTTAGCTTGCCTAGCTTACATATGATTTAGTCAAGTCTCTTCTAGGTCAAGACCTGGGGAATACCACATCTCACAGTAAGAACATCTTCAAAGCAGACTGAGTATAAATATTCAAGGACATCAAAAGCATCTGCTCTTGTTGCTGTTAAAGTGTTAGTCTATAGCTTCCAATGCTATGTTTGGTATCTAACAGGCCTTTTATCTTCATTTATTAGTCTCTGCTACAGCTGAAGAACTTTTAGGTATCCTGGCAAGATCTATAATTGGGCTCTCCAACACCCCCTAGAACTGTATCAAATTGCAGCTAGCAATTACTGCTGGCTGCCAAGTATTCCATTCCCACATCCCTGCTTTTCTGGGCAGTCCAGAGACCTCTTTGTCATGATCAATTAAAACAGCTACCAGCAGCCCACTAAGTAATCATGACCAGGACTTACAGGAATGAATTCTTCCAGTCGCCCTTGTGGAAAGATTCCATATAGCTTTGGGCCAAGAGCTCTCTCTGCAAGAATGGCAAACATAACACTTTCCAGAACCATGGCTTCTGCTCCCTGCAAAGAAAAAAAAATTACAGCATTAGTTAGTGCTTGCACAGAAACGAACTCAGGTGTGCTGCAAAGTTAGAAATTTTAGGGTTAGCTTTAAAAAGTTGACTCAACATTTTACTAACAAAAGTTTCTTGACTAATAACTTGTAGTTAGCATGGGAGCAATACAAATATTTTGCTTTCAAGTTTAAAGCGGGGGAGTAAAATCTGTATTACTCAACAGGTACTATCGGTGGGCCGGGTCAAAGACAAACTATGCAAAAACCAAACCAGACTCTCCTCCCTAACCTGTGTGAACTCTGCAAATTCATTTCCTGAAGGAGTTTATCCTACTGAAGCACAGCACAGGAACTATAAATACTATCAATATTAGCCTTGGCTACTTTAACACAAAAGGACATTTTAACTATTTAAATGAATGACTGAACTAACCAGCTTTTTATTTAGAATAATGACTTAGGATTTGTTTCTGTCAAGCACATTTTAAGCCTTGCCTCTCTTTTTATTATTTTTTTCTTTTTAAGAGAGAGTAATTTAAACTCCTGCTAATGAGCATGTGTGAATAAACATTCTTCCTTTTCTACCTCCAAACATGCCTCCAGTTTCAATAGCTTTTCTTCAAGGTTTTCTTTACATCAATAAACTCAGTCCATAACAATCACAAGCAGACAGCTTCTTAATATGAATGTTTAAAAATTAATAGAAATATGAAATATGTCTCAAAAATAGCGAAAAATCACTGAAGTATAGTTTTTTTTATGGGTAAGATGAGCTGTAAGTAAACACAGAAGCCACAGTATAAATCACTACTTCTAGCAATTGTGTAAAGAATCCAGCTGTACTCAGATCCTAGAGGTCCACTAAGACTCTGCCTACTTTTTAGCAACTCATCTCAAAGTCTGACCTATGAGACTTAATTTTGTGCTTTTAGTTCTTACACTTTTAAGACAGCTCTCATATATTTCAAACTACAGAGCCATTTGTGTTATTGAAGTCACTGCAGTCTCAGACAGTAAATAACTCTTTGTTACACAAGTTCCACTCTTGACTACACTCCAGGCAGTTCCATTCATAAATTATTTTTATTACTGGCCCACACATTATTCCGGAAATTCTAGCATTTCATACTGAAGTGTAAGAAAGGCTCACGTAACTATGTTCAGAGGCATTAGCTTCAATAAAAAGTAAAAGACTGATCAAGAATATTGACAGTTTAAGACAAATGGCATATTAAGGTATTGTATTTATGTCCTCCACTGTTTTGCTATCTCAACTCCTTGAAGCAGAGCTAATGCACCAAAAATACATACTTTTAATCATTTCACATTCCCTCATCACCATAGGTCTGAACTTTTCAGTTCAGTTCTGAAGCCTAATGCCAAGCATCAAAAAGCACACCAGATACAAAATAATGAATGTCTGCTCCTTTATTAGCTTATATTGATAATTTGTCTGTGCCTTGTACAACACCAGGGTGTTTTAAAAGTCTGATTACAGCAATCCTGTTGGCTGTTCCCATTAGGATGTCAGTTCCTTGTTTTCACATCTTACTGAAAAACCAACTCACAATACTTGGATAACAGCAAGTGCCAAAGAAATGCTCTTCATTAAGGTGCCTCTTCATGCATCAGAAGTAACAACCAGAAATAATGATATTGCCAATTACTCAACAGTGCCCTTCTGGGTTACTTCTACCACATATCTGTCTAGCCCTAGTCCTTTAAAACATGCTTAAAAGTTTAGGACTTTCACATAATCCACAGCTACACAACTGCAAGTTTGTAAACTTCTGTGTCAGCAGTGTTAACAAGGATGGCTGCATCTCTCCATGAAAGATCTGCTCCAATTTTAAAAAGTACAGGCAAATGTTACCTAAAAACAGCAGTATAAGAATGTTCAAGTTTCAATGCTCTGCTGCTTGACCCTCAAAAGACAAAAGTTTAGAGCACCAAAATAACTTCCTCTGCTGTAACAGAATGGTCACTTGAGAATAAGTCCTATAAGAGACAAATAATATCACCTACGCACATCAGTCACAAAGGCTTCCTCATAATACCTGATGGACCTTTTACCAAGTTGCCACTCCATACACCACTGTCAAATATAGGTGTGGAAATAAACTACTAAAGGACACTAGAAAATTCTGTGGCATACTTCATATGGACACTGAACAAATCTAGGTATCTAACTCTTCAGTTAAATGTTCACCTGACTGCTCTTTTAAAGGATCAAGCATTGTAACTGAGTTATGTATCTCAACACCTTCAAATACTTCACAATACAATTATACTGCCACGACAACCACCTGTTCTTTTAAGCTCTGAAGCTCTCAATTTTAATCAGTTTCCAACAGATGAATGGTGAGCACTTGTGTTTAAAACAAGCTTCTGGAGAAGATTTGAACACTCACACTTTTAAATGAATACTTAGAGCTGAATGTTGCATTTTAAAATCTAAGAATTATTATAAACACTCTTCAAGACTTTTCCAGTACATAACTCCCATTCAGGCAAGGAAAGATCAAAAGCCTTTCTATACTTCAGTTGGAACTGAAGCTTCTGCTTTATTTTTGCTTCAACAAAAAAGCTCACTATAAAATACACAAACTATTACTATTTTGAGGAAAGTTACCCCTAACTATAGTAAAACCAAGATAAAACAATCCCCATCTCATGTCTCATCACAGTTGTCAAACATCAGGCAGCTCAGAACAGCTACGATGCTTTTGCTAGTGATCCAGAACATTTTAGGATTACTCAGAGGTATTTTTACTCTCTCCAAAGGATGACATTAACTTCTCTGATCAAACCTATTTACTCAAGAAAATTAACAAATCTAACCTGGCAGGAATTATTGAGTAAAATGATCCAACAGTGAAGTTCCAGCACCGTGAGATCAACAGCAGAAAAAACAACCTACCAGCATAGAATTACTATTTTCAGGCAACAAATGAAGACAATTCTGAAGTTCAAAGTTTTGCTTCCTGTACTGCACAACTCCTCTGAGCTGCTGGCACCAGGACAGTGGGCTTGTTTGGATTTTTGTTTTCTTTTAACACTTTAGGAACTGTTTTCAACTAGATTGAGGTGGGGGGGGAAAAAAACCAAAATAAAAATCAAGCCACCTCCATTTTCCACCTCTGAAGAGAACTGAGGAATCAAACCAGTACATTTCAGTTCAGTCTTGGTTCAACTGATTGAAGCTGCTCCAGCAAACTTAACTGAAAGTTCAACAAAACTTCAAAAGCAGTTATTCGACGAAAATTTTAAAACCAGTTTCGAGACTCTAGAAAAAAAAACACACACAAAAAAAAACCCCAACAAATGCTTCAACTGTTTCAGGGGGCATTCCCAGATGGCAGAACACACAAGGAGAGAAAAGCTGCACTTATCAAACAAGTAAAATGTACTTCTCCCTAATCACTGCCAAAATCATCACAGAGCTGAAAAATGATAGTACATAATGACCAAGCAGCTGGCTAACACGTTGCAATGTTATCCCTTACTGAAAAAACACACTGCCACGGTAGAAATCTGAATTACCAAATTGTGTTCAGATGACTTTATGAAAAATTACACTCAGCAAAACATTATGCTGCATAAGCAGAAATTGTTTCAAATGCAAGAACTTTGATTTTTGCAGAACACAGATGATACAAGCACAACACTAATCAGAAGGACTTGATGTTCAAGAGGAAGTTCTCTCCAGCTCCATATACTTTCTTCAAAAGAGTTCATCAAGGTATTATAAAATAGGGATCGGGTAAAGCAGAATACTGATCTTTCCCTACTAAAGAAAGATGAGCCTAGTATTAGAAATAGCAGTACTCATATCAATGTTAGAAATGGTAAAAAACCACTTAGGGCACAGTTTGGGGGGGTATTTTTTGTTAATGTGGAACGCTTAAATCTTTACAAGCTACGTACAGACACATAATAATGTTACTTCTATGAGCAAACAGATATATTTTCTTCATTACTGTTTACAGTTTCTAAAAACACAGCCCAGACACCAGGTGGAGTAACTCCTGGTTTAGAACAAGCAGGATCACTACATGTTTCTATCATCTAAAAAATTCTGTGAAATAAGCAAATTTAGTTACTCACCTGCCAGTCATTTTCCTTCTGAGACTGTACAGACTCTTCTTTATTACAGGACCTCTATAAATGAGAAAAAGCAAACACAATAAGAAGATGAAATTTAACATGATTAACCTGCAACCACCAGAACAAAAGGAGTAGAAGTGCCAGCTACAATTAACTAGATGTTTCAACACTGTCTTGGTATGTGACAGCTACAGCACTAGTATCCATCTGACCTCTGACCACCACACTACTTCAACAATTCCAAATCTTTCAAAAGGATGTGCCACTGAGACCAGACCAATCCTGTAAATAGCCTGAGAGCCAATTTTCAGGTATGTTTTATTGTTTCTCAGTATTTCAATGTATCACAAGCTTATAAGAACATTTTTAATAAACAGAAAATTAAGTCCCTCTGCATGACATCTGGGACGATATTCTTCTTGCAAATAAAGCATTTAAGAGATGCATTACAGACACTACATAAAAGCCTGAGAAGGACTATTAGAAGAGTTATGTTATGAAGCTTGCAAAGCACTTGCTTTTTTTCCTATTGTTTTCCAAATTTCTTGTCACTAGAATTTCGTTACTCACAGTATGCTGTCTAGAATATATGTACAGTGTACCACTTGGCTGTGCAAATCCAAGACTTTTTTTTCAAATGAACTGCCCACATACACTAAAGATGTCTCAGTAAGAACTGCAGTATACTAGCAAAACTTCAATGAATTTCATTAATAATGTATTCTGTTAGGATTACTAAGTCATTACAGAGCAGTTTCAGAGTATCAAACTATACCCTCAGCAACTAAACCCTCAATGGCACATGCTTTTAATAGAGCTACACATTTAAAATTCAAGATGTAATAGAAACCTTGTTCTTTAAAGGGCTTGAAGGTAAGGAGAAGAGAAAGCAAATATTTGCTTAGAACTAGTGACAGTTTGTGGCTGCTATTTATGTTGCAATTCCACCGTTGACTGTTTAAACCAGACTAGCTTTAGAGGCCCATTAAGGTAGCCTGCATCTCCACCTTCTGAACAAAAACATTTGATTCATAGAACTGTGTGCATACCTTTCTATTCCAAAGCTCTAACATGTCCAAAACAAAGGTGGAAATATGAACTTAATGGAACACAGTTAAGCAACACCAGCTGCTTTAAGTACAATACAACAAGCTAACAATTACACAAGCTATGCAGTTACAGTATTTCAGAAGCTATAGAAGAAATACAGTTAACATGAATCAATGGTCTTTCAGCAAGTACTTTCCATTGCACTAGGATAATAAGTTTAAAACAAGACAATATAAAAACTACTATTAGTTTATATTCCTTTCAAGGAAATTAATAAAGTCAAAACATATTCACTAAAGCTAAATGCATTAACTACTCAATAGTATTAAAGTCATTTACAGAGGGCTTCTTTGAACAAGCATGTCCTACATTGATACCACCCTTGCATCTTACAGTTTTTTCTTGAACAGTCAGAAAGTTACTCACCATCCAGGAGTCTTTCCTGATTAATGGTGCTCTCAGAATGGTTCAGTTCATCAGAAGGTAAGCAGATAAGGCTTTTCCCTAGAACCTGAACTGGCATCCACCTTCCAGAAGTCATACTGTATAAAGGGCTATCCAGTTCTAAGAGTCCACCTCAAATTAGTGTTGGAGATAGCCTAATGGCATCTACTGTGCCATTAGAAAGAGACAGTTAGTGATGTGTACTGCAGAGTCATCAGAAAAGGAGACTTCTGTGGCATCCCTTCCTCTTTTCTGTTCCCTCAGCATGGAGCATTAGTGTCCAGAGGAGAATGAATACAAAGTAATTTGTGAATAACTGGCAAATATGAATGGAAGCTTGAAGAGGATCAGTCTTCACAAATGGCCATGTACTCAGCCTAGAATTAGGAAAGTCTCCAGTACATGTGGTCAAGGAGAATGAAGTAAGCAGGATACAATTTCATGTAGAAGTAGTTTGGGAGTTTAACAGATGTTAAAGTGGTAGGATTTGATTGTTTTCTGACTGCACAATCACCTATGAGAACAGTGGTTCAAAGTCAAACATCTCATACCACAAGGTGTTTGATCTACATATTTAGCTCATATGTTCTTGGCTAAACCAATCAAAACTTCAGTATTTCCAAAAGCTCTAATAGCTCACTCCAGCTTACATCCAGTTCTGGGACCTATTTACTTCAACAGCAATGAGTAGATTTTAATTACACAAATAACAATGACTGAATAACTGCTGGAGGTTTTTATTCTCTCTATATGGAAATATTAACTAGAAATGGACATGTGTTCTACATCTTTACAACTTTAAATATTTGTTCAGTGCTTCTTTTATTGTGGGAAGGTTTATTCTCAAAGATTAAGAAAGCTCTCTACAATTTTAGTAAGGGAGTACAGCTATATGCAGAGAGACAACAGAAGTTACAGAGTCTACTTTGTGATCACATAAATTGATTTTAAGGCAGGAATCTTCAGGTACAAGATGAAAGTCCTAGAATGGGAGACATTGCACATTATCTGATCTGTGATCAGAAGATGACCAGGCAGTATTTACACATCTGGCAGTTTAACACAGAAAATTAAGTTAATAATTTTCTCCCTAATGCCCCAAATTTATCTATCTTGTAGCTGGATGATGAGCTTTGACTCAGAAATCCCAGGTCATGCTTAGCAGGAAAATTCTGTATAGAGGAGGAACTTGCAACTTTTTTTTTTCCCAAATAACCCTCTGCCCACAAATTTACATCTTACATTATAACCTCATTTTCTGAGTTTACTCAGCTTTAGTAGTTTTCAAGACTTCAAAATGCTGCAGTACTTTGATTTAGACAAAACCCTAGGAATTCAAATACCAAGGAACAGCCTGAGAGGTTAGAGGCAACCTATGAAGGGAAAGCTTTTCTATGTTCTAGAAGCTGTTGAAAGACATCAGTTTGAACTTCAGGATATGGGAACACAGTTTTAGATTCAGCAATAGCTATTTCTGTTTCTAAGAATCTGCCATTGACTGCTGATCCCTGCCAGACCTGAAGGAACTCATACTGATTCACTGAAGTCCTAGAATCCACCACATGAAGAACAATACCCAGTTCAAGCCCTGAAAAAGCCACAAAAACATCTCTAATCCTCTTCATTTCAAGTTACCATTCTCTTATGAGGGAGCAGAGGAAAGGAAGGGGCAGTACTTTGATATTTTGTTATTGCTGTAAACATTCAGATGCACAGACAGTAGCTGTTGCTACTTAAGTCTTATTTTTAAACAATGAAATCTAGTACTAAAGAAAATGAAAGCTGTAGAGAGTGCTCCAACTTCAGAGATCTCATACTATACCGTGAATCGTGTCTGTCACCTGGAAACCAGAGTGCTCTAGGCACGATCGCATGGACAAGCCTGCAGCAGAGAACACATGCATATACAACTAAAGTGGTACATTACCCCCAGAATACCCTTAACTCCACCCAACACAAATATATCCCCGTAAGAGGTGCTTGGTTTCTTTCAAGCTGTCTGCCAGTGCCAGGGATTTGTAGTAACTCCATGCTACAAACAGACATGGACACCAACAACCACAGAAGACGTTGATAATTACAGTTACACAGCAGTCTGCATTTTATTTAGTTACAAAAACCAAAAGGCAGCAAGGCAGGTATGGAAAAAGATTTACCACAGAACTGTGGCAACCATTTATACTTATTTTGCGTCTGCTCTCATAGAAATTGAGACTAGAGAAGAACATCAGATATATCAGTTTGGTTTTCCTCATTCAAATATAAGCTTTTTTGGCTGTTGCGAAGTGCCCCAGTAAATCAGAATTCAAGGTTCTTTTGACATGTGTAAAGGAATGGGAATCAACTCCCAAGTTAGCTTTTGACAGGTGAACTTCAGAGAAATTCACCTTAATTTAAGCTTCTTCTTGTTGTTGTTGATGCTATCTCATAGTGAAATCCTATCAGCTTCTGTAAGATGTGGGAAGTTTTTGTTGTTCTGAATTTAAGTAGAAACACTACAGTGATCTGCATATGAAATCCAGTCTTAAAGTCTGGACATTAAATGGCATATTGTTGAAGAAACTTTTGTTTCGGTTGTTTTAACACTGATATAGCCAAACAGTTGAAGACATTTTGTCATGAGCAAATTTTACTTTCAATGCTCTCCTTTAAATTTAGGAACTAAGCTGGAGCAAGAATAAGGGAAGCAAAGAAAGACATTTCCCTTTTTTCAATGTGGAACATATCTGCATTGTGCCTCAAACATTTGAGTTTTAATGTGGTTAGTACTTTACCCTGTCACAAGCACAAATACTTGTCTTAAAAAAATTTCTGCTCAAGGATATACTCAAGAGAAGTCCTTGATTTTTAAACATCCATGCCAGTGTAACTATTCATAACGATGGCCGAGCCAGCTCAGTTCAACTCCCCCCAACTCCCCCCAAAACAGTCATGCACACAAAAATTGGCTTAAACATATCAGCTATGACAGAGGAAGGCACAAAACCTTCCCTGTGTGGCAGCTTTAGCCAATTGGCATGGTTTATATTGGATGAGTTTCATGTACTGACATTTGTGTCTTCCAAGATTCATAATAAGCAAACTGGGGCTATTTTCAAACTGCAAAAAAGGTGGCTCAAAGAATTATGGTGTCATTATAATTCATTCTTAAGTTAGTATCAGGTACCTATTTTTCACTGCTATTCAAAATTTTAACATAAACTTATCTTCTGTACATAGAACAATTTGGTGCATATTGCTACAGATCTATAGCATTAACAGTAGAGAAATAAGAATAGCTGATATAATTACTGTTTTGTTCTCCAATTTCAACAGAAAATAAAATGGACAAGAATTAAAACATGCTAAAAAGGCTCAAACAAACAAGTAGTAACTACTAATACCCAGTGGCAATTACAATTAAGTTATTGAGAATTAAGTTGTAATTTTAGCATAAGGTCTCAAAAGTCAACTTATACAGTATCCTTTAATTTCTATAGGGCAACATTACTAAAAAATATCAAATTACTCCCTCTTTAACAGGCTTGTCATAAGATTCTGCTTATGCCACCCAGAAATTTATAACAATCCTAAGTGAGGTTTTCAAAATACCCCAATAAAACAGTTTGCTTATATTTTAACTTACATTTAATGTACAGGGGCTGGAAGAGACAAATGTTTGTTGACAAAAATTGTGAACCTCAATGCAATCTGAAAGTTTTACCTTGGGACTTTCTCTGCTTACTTAACCTTTAGTGAACTGCACCAACAAGAGCAGTCTTTTCACTGCCACTATGGAAATAAAGGAAGTTAGACATCTCAAAAGATCCTTCAACACTAAGAGTAGAAAGGTTAGAAAGTTATGACCACACTTTCAATTTTCAAACCAAATTAGTTCTGATTTTAGAACCCAAAGTCTTATTTTGATTTTGTCAGTGGATAGAGGCACAGAAAAGGCAAGTTAAAAAAAAACCCCGAGCGAAAACAAGGATGACCAAATGCTAGAGTCGTCTTTACTTTTCCTTTGAAATATAAAGGAAAAGGCCACATTTCTTCAGAGCTCTTAGGCAACAGAAGTTCTACCACTACAGCAGTTTTATAGCCCATGTTCCTAATCAAGCCTTCTACATATTAAGTCAGCATTACATTAAAGCCATTAATAATTCTGAAAAAAAAAAATCTTAGCATCAACCATAGGAGTAATTTCGAAAACAAAGTTTCTCACCACCATTTTATTCACTTTGCTTTTAGTTTCTCTAAGAGACTATTTAAGCTTCAATTAATGAACTTCTACACATTTGTTGTTTAACAGTTTAACTTTCCCAACACACATACAGTGGTGTAGCCAAGTATTTCATGCTATTTCAAACCACTGGAATATTTTACATATTTCTGGTGAAGTTTGCTACCACAGGAAAGTTAATACCTCGCATAATATAACAAAAGAACACTTTGAAGCCAGTTAAGTGACAGTATCCAATGAGATTTTTAACAGTAAGTTTGGTCAAGGCAGTAGAAGAAGTATGGGCTGAAATTTCAGGAACAGTCATCTCCTGCAGATATTGCATCAGTTAGTCAAAGTAAGTGACTGAGTACTGGAAAATATCAAATTAATGGATAATAAAACCAGGCCCTCTAAGTCAAACAGAAACAATTGCCAACATCCAAATATAATTTTATGAAGCTGGATTTTTTATAAGGTTAAACATTTGTTATGATTATTTATTTACAATATCAAGTGTCTAGCAGAGATGGGTAAGAGAAGATCTGCTCTGCAGTCCTACAGTAACAGCCTGTAAGCTTTACAAGAGATCACCTTTACAAAATACTCTTGATGTCAAACCTTACAATTTGAAACAAATTTGCCAACCGCTTCTCTTAAGGTTTGACAAATTTCAATGCTATTTACATTTTACTAACCAAAGAAAAGTAACATTTGAAGAGTTTAACAAACATTTGATTAAGTTTCTATGCCAGCTAGGGGGCATATCACACATCTAGGAAAGCATGTTTTTGAATGAGATGGCTGTACAGTATTGATGCTTGTGCCTTATTTTTATTCTAACACTACAGATCAAATTTTCCAGCAACACAATTACCCATGAGATCTAATTAAATGCTTGAGCATTGTACAAGTTTGACAAAACCTTCAACTTTAATCTCTGAGATTCTTGAGTGTTTCCAAGATTAAAATTAAGCAGTTTAGTCTCTTGCAATCTTGCTAGTTACGCCCAAATCCTACATATTGTACAGAAGCAAACTTAAACTCTTCTGAAACACCACAGCCCAAACTTAACACCATAAACAAAACATTACTGATCAAACAGATAGCAAATGCGCATTCAGCTGATACATGCCAGTCAGGATCTCTATAGAAAGGAGTGTAAGTTCTAGATAGTAACAAATTATAAAGAAAACTGCTTTAAGCTAGCAATCTACCCTACTACCACTAAAACACATTCTCAAAATGATAAAGCAGCAAACACTTGCAACATATCACAAATGAAAATCTCAAAATATATTACAATTAAGCTACAGAAACCCTCCCACTCCCAAAGCACTCTACATACTCACCATCTGCAGGATTGCACCATATAAGCGCAGGAGAACTTTCCGTGGTTCATCTGCAACTGTCTCAATGGTATCAGGTAGTGAGCACTGAAACAGCATGTTGCTGAGGCCACCTCTATTAAGACAAAGGTACGTTTATCAGCTAAGCTGGATGAGCATACACATTCCATTTTCTACAAATTAGAGGCACACTAATCATCGTTTTAGTATAATTAACTGATCTATTCTAACATGAGAAACAATCTTCCAACAGTACCAACAACTCACAGCATATAAGGCTTCAATTAAAAAAATTGGTAGCTTCATGCTTAATGTATCGTCACCATCGAGATATATTGAACCTAATTACAGGTCAAGCTATGAACAAAACGCAACAGGCAACTAAAATAAAATGTAGACTTCTGTTAATTATTTTCAGGACTTCTAGAAAGTGATGCTGAACTCTTGTCATATGTACTTGGTTGCACAAATAAGCAAGACGACAGTAGAATAAGCTTAAAACCATGCAGTGAGTATAAAACCCTAAGTCTGAATTAAGAGCTAGTATAACTGGGTTGGCAGCTACAAAGACTTAACTTGAATACCTGTGCTACAGCGTTGCAGGTGAAAATCTTACTTATGCTGTCATTCTTAGGTAGTAATTTTCAATTTTGAAATTTACAATTAAAGCAGTCCTTCAAAGAAATTGTTCATGTATTTGTCAAAACTAAAGTCACACTCAAAATCTTACCAGGTAAGACAAACTAGGGAGTCCTGTGCTTCAGTCATTCAGAGGTTATACAAGCATGCTGTTTTTTCATATAATTACTGTTTTACACTAGTGTTCTTACAGGGAAAAGTGACAGCATTTGTTTTCCACAGGTTTATTGAGTTAGATACTACTAGAGGAGCTAAGTTTCTCAATTTCTAGTAGCCCACCAAGAACACTGGTCTACTCAACCCATATGCCCTTTACTACATTGTCTTTCCGCATCCTCTTCATTATCAATATGTTCATTAGTAAGTTTTTAAATTTCTCTTCCACAATAGATTTTCCCTATTACTTCTTCCTCTACTACAAGATAAAAAAAAGTACTGAAACTGTTGGTTTGCTTGCAAAACAGAAATGCAAATCAGCTCTACTGAAAAAACTTGTCTCATCATTGAAGAAATCTCTTTCAAAACCAGACAATCCAAATATAATAGCTAGCAGTAAAGGGATGAGGTAGCACAGGGTTAAAAAGTAAGCAATTTTACTTATAGCATGCTACATAACATACTGCAGTAACTCTAGAATTCAAATAGTAGAAACTTTGTCACGTTGTGATTTCCTTCCCAAAGCAATGCAGTTTTCCATAACACCCAAAACATGAGTATTTCATATTACCTTGCAGTGAGCTTTGATTCTAGGAGTCTATGGCAAAACCAAATTTCAGTGGCTAAAATGCAGTTCTTAGTCCTAACCTGACACTCCTCTCAATGTTTTTTCAAATATTTTTCTGGGTTCTCTTACAATGCAGTGCGGGAGTAGTAGAGACTTTCTGGAGAAAAAGGCTGCCAAGAAGCAGAGTACCTGTATACAGAGAAGGGCTGGCCTACATATCCAAAGCCAACAACAGAGAAGGAAAACAAATCTCAAGAAAATAGGATAAAGAAGGCAGAAAAGAACCAGGTAGCTTGGCAGGCATCCAAAAAAAGGATGCTTAGAGACAAGAGAGATGAAGTAACTTTGAATCATGAAGGTGAACAGGTAGAAATAGGCAGATGGAAAGAGTATCAAACAAAGAGCAAACCCAGACTACTCAGATGCAATACATTTCTGGCTTCACTTAAACTATGCCAGACTTTTTTTTTAAAAAACATTTTTCACCTTTTCTAAGCCTCTGACTTTGGTGAAAATGTCAACTCTTAAATAGAAGAACCAAACATATTGAAACTCACTTTACAAAAGATACCATACTAGAGCTCAAAATCCTGTACTAACAGTTATGTTACTTGAACACATGCTCAGTCTGCATACAGTGCATGGAGCCTAGAAACTCTTTTTAATACCTCTCCAGTCAAATAGGAGTGTCTTACTGAGGCTGAAGTGCATTAAACGTAAGTTTCATTATAGTCTTATGCACTTAAAGACTTCATAAGTTACCGTTAATCAAGTAAATCCATACAGGAGTCTAATAAAAGGTATTGTTCTCCTGAAAGGTCAGTAGACTCAGCAGCTTGTTTAAGGGTCAAAAGGGCATATGTCACCCTAATATAGACAAAGCTACCATTTAGTCTACTGCTGCAAATTACTTAAAAGGTAAACCCTTCCAAAATGGTCACCTATTTTCCAAGCTTCCCATTGCTTTCTCCAAATCACAGCCAGAGCAGTTAGATGTGCCTATATACTTGCATTTTGATTAGATGCAAATCTATTTCTTTGCTCTTAAACAATAAGGGCTGCACCCCTTCATGCTATAACATCAAGTACCTAACAGCTGTTCACAAACACAATGTGCACTAAAGCCATCAAAATGGCAATACTGGCAGAAACACTGGCAGAACATACACAGAGGACTTGACTTTTGTGAAACTTGAACCAGCAACCAATATGATGCTGCTTTCTCCATAGACAGGAATGGTGAAAAGACTTTTGCCAAAATAAATGCAACTGCCAATTAGCATGGTTTTACACATTCTTAAGTTTCAGTCCACTCTCTCTTCCTCCCAATCCAGATATCATTATGCCATTTTGAAGTGGTGTCTCAGACACAAAGTTTTCGAAAAATGCAAGAATAACTGTGCTAAAACCTAAGGCTTTAGAAAGTAAGTACCAAATTCAGCAGTGCACTTTAATAAGGATGAAAACAGAATTAAGGGAGTGAGATTACAGACATATTATCAGACAAGTCTACTGTCTAGGAACAGTATCAGTCTTCTAAACATTCTCCCCCTTCATAAACTTACTCTGATCATGTCAAGTGAGCAGAAATTATCTAAAACCACAAATACTATCTTTCAATTAGTTGCTCATTTTAAATAAGGTTTTTAAAATACATTTAGAAATTAGCACGATGGATTTTGGTTATACTTTTATATGCCAGAGCTTTGTCAACTGTTTATGTTTTGTATATCAGCAAAAGTAGAAACACCAGGAAAGCAAACTCAGGACTCCAGGGGAAAAGCTAACAAGCATAACCTTTAAAACTGTATGTGATTCTACATTTTATCAGAGAGAATAATCAAGCACTGAGACACTGGACAAGCAGTCTGTAAAAATGAAACTCTGAACTGACACCAGTTTAACTAGCATATGGGACTGATACAAAAAAAGAGGCTAATTCCACAAAGAAGGCAAAGATTTTAAACGCGTTATACATGGCTACTAGAATATCTAACTTACTTATTTCTGCTGCCAACATGCTGAGTCACGAGTACATGCTACTATATATGCTAAAAGATTATTCACACCAATACATCGCATTTATCTGCTAACTTCTGAATTTCAGAACGGTCAGGGCCATTCCAAAAAAGGCACGTTTTTTTTTTTCTCAGGAGGGAGCTCCGTACCCGGTACAGCCGTTTCTACCAGAGCTGTGACTTTTACCGTCAAGGTCGGGGGCCCCTCCCCTGTCTCAGGGCCGAGGCTCTGCCGTCGCTTTGCAGCACCAGCCACCTCGCGCCACCACCCTCTCCTAGGCCGGGGGGGGGGGGAGGGGGGCGTGGTTGACGCAACGAACCCAGGGCCCTCCATCTCTCTCCGGGTGAGACTCTCCGCGCCGAGGCGGTGGTTGCAGCAGCACATCTCCCACACTGGTGCGCGGAGCAGGGGATGCCCGCGTCGCCCCAGAGCGAATGCGGGAGGCGGATGCGCAGTCGCTCCCCACGCAGCAGCGAGCCTGTTACCCTCCGACCAAAAAAAACCCCAAGTTCAAGAAGCTTTTTTTTAATTAAAAAAAAAAAAAGAGAGAAAAAGAAAGGGAAACCCCGACCTCCCGCTCCTAAGGAAGCGGCTCGGACTCCCGGCGACCAACGGGCCCCGCCCCCCTCTCCGCAGGGACCAACCACCACGCCCCCCCCTTAGCACGGACCTGATGGGGTTGATGCGCAGCTGCTCCTCCCGCAGCTCCCGCCAGGCCCCAGGCAGGAACTCCTTACACCACAGATACGCCTTGTGCCGCGTTCGGGGGTCGAGCGTCGGCTCCTCCTCAGGCGGTGGCGGCGGCAGCAGCAGCGCGGAAGGCAGGGTCATGGCGCCCCCACCTACGCCCGCCACGACGGGGTCTTTCCCCTCGGGATCAGCGTGAGCCAGCGGCGAGGGTGGCTGCCCGGCGGCGGGGAGGACGACACCGCCCCCGCCGGAGGTGCAGCCGAGGAGCAGCCCAAGCGGGGAAGGGTCGGTCTCGCCGTTACAGAACTTGGTCTTCATAGTGTGAGGTGGGCGAGCAAGGGGGCGACGGCCGTTAGGGCAAAGAGCAGGTGGGCGCGAGAGCTCGCTCACTCACCTCGCGTGCTCCCTTCCGTCTCGAGCGCCCGCGACGAGTAAGGCGCGCGTGCCCTCCCGGCCCCCTTTTTATAGGCAGCTCGGCACGCGGGCCCGCTTGCCTCACGCTTTTTCCCTCTGTCCTGATTGGCTCCCGGCTTTCGGCTCCAGCCTGCAGCGGGGGTGGGGAGGGGGTGAAGTTCCGAGCGAGCGGGAGGAGCGCGCGCGCTCCTTTCCCCCAAGCTGCTGGAGCGCCTGGTGATTGGTGCGCGAGGGAGCACGAGGCGCTAGCTCTCGCCGTCGCGACCACCCCTGTGCACGAGGGGCGGGAGCACGCCGATTGGCCGTTCCCCGGTTGTCCCGGTGACCGCCGCGCGCAGCTCAGGGTGGGGGGCGCAGCGCAAGGTGACCCCTCCCCCTGGTTCCACAGCGGTGGCGCCGCTGCCGCCGGACCCGGGGTTTCGTTCCCGGCCCGGCCCGTTAGATACCTTTGGGCCCCGCTTCCCCTTCCTGCTGTGCTCAGCCCTGTCCCCGCCGCCTCCGGGCGCCCCTCTGTGCCTGGCGCTCCTCTTCGGCCCGGCGGCCGCCGCTCAGGTCTGAGGAGGATTTAACGGGCGAGGTTCGGGCCACAGTGGGGGCTCGATCGGGGTGGGGGATTGGGTCAAAGGTGAGCACTGGAGACAGCGGGAGGGACCAGGCCGGGGCAGAGAACCTGTCACCACACGGCGCTGTGTGGTGGAGCTGCCTTTGTCCCTTCGTTGGTTGGACGGTGTTAGTTGAGGTGGTGCTCCCTCAGGCCTGGCTATGCCGGTGTCAGTCACTCCTGTGACTTGCCTCAAAAACGTGTGTGAAATCTCTGTGCAGTACAAAGTGGATTATAGCAATCAACAATACGCCTATTTATACTCTGCTCCTTAGGGAAAGTTACTGAGTTAGTCGTGTGAAGGCTGATTCATGCCTATATGGTAAACTGCAGTCTCTTGGCTCAGGAGAAAATCGTACCTGAACAGAAAGGTAAACTACAAGAAAAAAAAAATCTACATGCAGTGCTTCACAGTTGAGTTTCTTTGTTAGTCTTGATGGTGCAAAGATGTTCTGTTACAAGAAATATCAGCACCTGCCTTCCAGTCCTTCACAGCACACAAGGAGTGTCAGAGTGGTGATGTTACAGCCAGCTGGAAGGTGCTGCAGCTTTCTTGGCCCCCCTGCAGCCTAATATGTTGTATCACCTTGCCATAAATGAGCAGTAAAGGAAAAAATCACCTTTAAGCTTTGGACTAGCTTCGCACTTCCCTGATTTTTTTTCTTCCTTTGTCTGTTCTCCCTTCATGGTCTTTTACTGTATATAAGAAAAGCTTGTGGGCTGTTTTAATAATAGTTGCCATAGTGGCATTGTTAAAGCTGGGTATTGCTGGGTTGCAAGGGACTTCCTGATATGCTTCTTCCCTCATCCCTCCCCACACTATTTCACTACATGGGCTGCTCTCTCATTTTGTCTGCACACTTCACTTTGGCACTCCAGAGCTGGAAAGCTCCCAAATAGCCCAGGGATTTTCTGCAAAATGGCAGAAAAGCTTCAGAACTGGCTTCAGAACTTCTTTGTGCTGGCAAAACAGCTTCAGCAAAATGGAAACTATCACTGCTGAGGCATACCAGACCCTAGTTTAGAGGGAGAGTGATGTATGGGTTAGGGATGCCAAACTGGAATAGAACACAGATTCTCTTTTCTCTCCTATGTGCCTCAGTTCTTCATGTACAAAATCCCATAATCTGAGCACAGATGAGTGTGCTGGAGATGGGACATGAAGTGGCTGCTGGAGATGGCAATGCAGGTCTGTGGATACACCCCTTCTTTTGCAGGTCTCTGCAGAAGTACCTAGCAACATCACTGATGTTGAATATCTGAATGCCAAAAAAACAGTTCTACAGATTGGAAGTGCATTCTGCAACAAATACTGATGATGTCTCTACATGTGGGAAGAAGTGGTGAAAATACTAGAAAAAATGCCCTTGAAACTGGCCCTTCTGTTTCCAAGTGCCTGAGCTTCACGCTACTTTGTCATAGCATGAGTAACAGGACATTTTTTTTTCCTAATTGGAGTTGACTTTTTTCCTAGACTGCTATTAGTGTGAAAAGAGAAAGCAGAAAAGTTAGAGAAATAAAAGATTTGTTTTTCCTGGGTAGAGAGAATTCTATCCACTTTTACTAGACAAGAAAACTCTAGCTTGTTGATACTGGCCATTTCACTGACATTTGTTCATCCTAAGTCATAAGCTTTGCTTCAAAAGCTCAAATAGTCTTTTTCAAAGCCTCAGAGAATTTAGAAGGAGATAAGAAAATTATGGCTCTGGTTTATATCCTTTTGATTACAACACGCCCTTTTGTGGTGTCAGTCTAGTTTGGGTTTCAGTCCTGTAATGACTTTCATTTTTGTAAGTATCCTGGATCCATATGAAGCCCATACACATTTCCTTTAGACATTTGTTCTGCTTATTACACCATTTGTTGTTTTAACACCTTATTAGTAGTTAGTAACTTGTAATTTATTGTTGAGTTTAGAAAAATGGTGTAACTCATTTGAAAACTGTTTGGAGTGTTTTACAACAAACATGGTTTCTTCTGTGGAGCCATAAGCCTGTACAGTACAATAAAGGTGAGAACAAAGCAGTAAATGAACACATAAAGAAATAAAGGTGAGTAATCATAAGGGCTTGCAGGTTTAGTTGATATGAAGGCATATTGATATGTTACTTGCCAAAATTATTTTTCTTCCATTATTCCCAGAAAGTAAATGTTAGTTAGGAAATTCATTATTGGTTAGGATGACTTTCACCTTTAAATTGTGGGTTACAGTTCTTTCAGCCATATTATCCATTGTGAATTTCAAATGTGGTTGATTTGAATGGGCAGGAAGCCATGTGGGAACAGTGGCATGGACTTGGTCTTATTGAAAGCCTAGGCAGTAATGCCAAAGGTGAATGATGCAAACCCCAGTAGACTATGTGGAAAGACAGGTACTGGTTTCACTAAACATGAAAACAGATAATTTTCTTACCCAATAACTTCCTTGGTTTAGCTCAAAGCATGCAGGAAGAGCAATGCATGAGAAATTTATACTGCTCTTCTTTGTGCAGTATATTTTAAATGCATAAACGGAGAGGTTCTCATTCTAGAGCTACTAAGATGATACTTTTCATAAGTTTTAAGTCCACATTCAAATAAAACAATCAGAAAAAATAAAATAAAACTATTTTTTCTACTTGTAGATGTGATTTTTTTTTTCTGCTCTGAAGGAGAAATCTATTACACTTATGTAAATGCATGTAGTCCAATTCAACAAACCTAAGGCTTCTGCTAACATCAGAATATATTGAAACCTAAAAGGCACCAGAAAAAAACCTCAAAGAGTGGAATTAAGTACTGAATTATTGGCTGAAATGCTCCAAGACTGAATGGTTAAAATACTGGACTCAGACTTGAGGAACCTGATTATGTTCTCATCAGCAACTGACCCCTGTTTCCATTTCTTGTGCACTAGAAGCACCTTGTTAGGTAACAATGCAGTATCCTACCCAATGGGTTAGTCAATCAAACAGCTGTCATCTTAAGTAACGGAAAAAGGCAAATGTGTCTTCATGTTCCTGATGTCAGATTTTACACCATAGCAACCAAGCCGCATTAGCACAGGTTTGTTTTTTTTTTATAGATAGCAGTCATGGGTTCAGTATCTATGTTCAATTTCCGATTCTATCGAATAGGTTAATACTATATAATGATACTGTAGCATCAAATAAATGAAACCCATTAAGAGAATAATTCTTCAGCTGCCTGTATCCCCTGGATACAATATAGCATGAACCATTTGTTAATTTATTAATTTGTGTGATTTACTAAAGCTTATTAGAATATTTTTCCCCGATTTTCTGCAGTACTTGTATATTTGCAGCAAAAGGAGTTGCAGTTGAATTGATGCATGATTTTATTCACCCCAGATGCATTGGTGCAGTAGAAATTGCTTGTTGCTCACAAAAGAGCTAGCTCTAGAATTCTGACTCATAAAGCACTTAATTTTCTTCCACAAGTCTTTCTCACTATTATACCAAGGAGCAGCAGATTTTACTGGCAAGAGCAAATGCCAGCTAAGGCCGCATCTGCTGCAGGCACAAAGAGAATGACACTTTCGTAGAAGGATGCAGATACGTCTTTCATCTGAAAAGCTTGCAGGCTTCTTAATAGCGGTTGTCAATAAACATTCTTTATGGACAAGTGGCAGGTTGCTGTTGAGCTTGTGAATCTCATTTCTGAAACTAGGCTGAGGCTAGAGTCTTTGACACAGGAACTATGCAGTCATTGCAAGTGTGGGTGAGAGTTCAGGGCTGTCCTTGAGTCCCTCAGCCTCTTGGCTCACCTGCTCACGGGGAAGCACTTTGCCATAGCAAAATACTCAGCCTAGTTCTGCGTTCAAGTTGCACTTGGAGCAGGGAGCTTGCTTTCATTTTTTTGGCTCCTCAGTTCTACAAATGATAAGACTCTTGATTAATTTTAAACAAATATAATATTAAGGTTGCTGCTTATTTGCTGCAGCAGCAGCCAAAAAAATGCTGTTCTGAAAGCCAGGGATTATGAAGGTTTGAAGTTGTGTTAGCCACCTAGGCAAGATAGAGCTGCAAGAGAGAGGCTCCACAGCTGTCACTTCTTCAGTGATAGGAAGGATAGTGGGATTGTGGCAGACAACATTCTGCTAGATCCATATCTCCAGCAACAATACTGGCCCTGGAAGTATACCAGACAGACCACACAGGGTTAACAACGGCTAAAGATGAGGGGTTTACCCTAGGCACTGACTTAGTATTGACTGAATGCAAGGGAAGTGTTGCACCAGAAAGCAGTCCTACTGAAAGGATAATATGCTCATTCATTTTCAGCGTTGGTCTAAGATAACCACAAAGACCTAGAGTTTCTACGGTGCCAGGTACTCCAAGCAGTATGCTGAGATAACATCACCTGGCTCAAGTCCCAGAGAAAGACTTTTCTTGGAGTCAGACTGGCCAAGCCTTTATTATATTACAAGTTACTTAATTTCTTACTCTGTACCAATTTCATCTCATTGAAGAAACCCAGCTAGGGAGCTTTCTCAGAACCTCAGAGAGATTTTAAAATCCAGTAGGAATTAGCTAAATATCATCTTATTTCTTTAAAAAACTCCAGCTTTCAAACTCCTGGCTGTGTGGGGTACTGTGGTACAGTAACACCTTCAGACACCGTTGCAACCCATAGAAAAATACACCATGAGGTATCACTTTTAATATAGTCCTAATTTAGTAATTTCTCCCATGAGTTCATTTGGATGAGCATCAAACTCTTCTACAAACCTATCCCAGCTCTCCCTGATCGCCAGCAGAGTTCAAGAGTGCAGCCACGCAGCCTTTGTCAACCAAGATCCTTGAAGCAACCTCCCCTCCCAACCTGGGGACTATGTGGAAATCCCCTCACAAGGGAGTCCTCACAAGCTATGCTCAAAGAAGAAAACAGTTGCTATAGTAACCAGTTCTGTACCTGGACTGACTCGGCTCTCTCTTCCTTCTTAATCTTTTCTGGTTTTACTAGTTCTGGATGAGAAGCAGCTCGTCAGGTCCAGGCTGTGCTCGGTTCTGGAGGAGTGTATGGGGAGGCACTGGGGAGTCCTCACCCATCAGCTGGTCCTTGCTTGCTCACTTCACCTGCTGGAGGATGTCCTGCATGAGGTTTGGCACTGCTGTCTTTTTGTGACAGAGCTACCCAAGCCACAGAGGAACAGGCTGTTTGCTTCCCATTCTTGCCCCCAGCTTGTGGCAGAGCCCTGCTGCTATCTTATCCGAGAGTAGACATGCCACTGGTCTGTAGGTTCACTTGCACATCCTTTGCAGTCTCACTGGGATAGATTTCAGCCTGATAGTGGAAAAAGAAACTGGATCCAGTCTCTTTTTTTTTGTGATAGCATGTTTTTGCAACCCTTCCGAGGGTTAAAAGCAACCACAATAAGCACTGGAAACACTCAAAAAGTTCTAAACCTGCTAAATGCATCTTTTCCAATATGTCTGTGGTGGCCAGGCCTTGGACTAATAGTTTTCTGTGTTATGAATTCCACTGTGGAAGTACATAGCTGGGAGCCAAGAAAACTTACTCCAAGAAAGAATATGACAGAGCCACCTCTGGCTATTTCAAGTGTGCAACACAGGCAAATTGCCTTCACAAGCTGGGTCATGTTCTCCTAACAGCAAGTGGACTAGCATGAGGTGGGTATGACATGGTGATTAGGGAGGGGGAAAAAAAGCCACAGGATTAATTACCATGGATGTAATAATGGTCACTAATAACAGGCTGCAGAGAGTCATGTAGGACAAAAGCTGGTAATGCACTATAACAAGGCATCAGGCACTGTCACTGCTTGTGTTAAATACTCAGAGCCTGTATGCTGTGAAGAACACAAGAGCATTCACTGGACGCTTGCAAGGAGCAGGAGCAAAGCCAATTAGAATAATTCCTTCTTATGTTCCTGTAGCTGCCACTAACATTATAGTAAATAATATAACACAATAAAAATATCCAAGACCACACCCACGTCAATATGTTGTTTGAACAACAACCAGTAGTAAAATAAAAACATGCATACATTTCTAAAACATTTCAAAATTTATTATTGACCCGAATAATGATCACAGACTAGTCTTTAAATGACTTCTAAAATATCTTTTTATTCCCCCCACTTTTGCTCATTATGCAACAATTTGCTATGCTAAGTATGCATAGCAATGGACTAATACCAAGCTGAAACAATTGATTTGTGATGGAACTTGCAACTCCAGTACTGCTGGTTATCCAAGCATGCTGCAGTTCTTCCTATGTTAGGATGAAAAAGGGTGGATTCCAGATATGGATTGGACACCGTAGTTTTGACTTGGGCACTGATTGTACTTAAGTAATTGGCATGGTTTTTATGGCACCCTGGCAGAGTTTATTGTTTAAGCCAAAGAATGGTTTATAGCTGGTTATTTCCTCATGGGCTGTTAAACCTCTATCGTGGGTACAATCAGAGTAAGGAGGTGGCAGAGAGAGGCTTTGAATCTCTGGGGAGCCAAGCCTGCAGCAAATGCCAGTGATGGGACTCTGCTGCCAGAGCCTAAGGCAAGACACACTTCTAGGCAATAGCTTCAGCTATCCACCTCATTCAGACACACTTGTTCCTTCCCAGTGATAACAACTAGCAGCCTGAGGTTAAAGAAAGGTCATTAAATTAGAAAATGTTTCCAAACATGCAGCAATATCATTATTCATGGGAAACTGCCTGCCAAAGAAGTGGTCACTGGACTTGAAGTACACACATACTGAAGAGCAGACAGGGTTAATACAGGAGGATCATCAGAGCAAAGAAGTTAAAGCATTTCAGGGAGCTGGCTGTGTTCTTTTTCCTGACAATACACATACACACACACACAATGATTTTCAAGTGTTCTAGCCTGAAGCCTAGCCTGTTTTACACAGATACTCTGTTTTACACAGCCTGTCTGAAGAGTTTTAACTCAGCATTTCCATTTCTAGGAAGAAACACATCACTCTGAATTTCCTGTACCAACTTATTAAAAAAAAAAAAAATCTCTTCCAAAAGATCAAATAGCATTTGCAAAGTCAGTCATTTGCCCTAGTATCTTCGCTAACAATATCTGGTTATTGTACATGTCTTTAGACTTTAAATAATCTTTTTATTGCCATATTGGCATAAAATTACACTAAGTGATTTTGTGATATTCCTAAACTTCAAAGCTGCAGACTGGTTTTTGACCCCGGAATTAAGCTCACTGTTAATTGCTACTGGAACAGTGTTGCAGACTATAGAGTTTTTTACTTTGGCATTTTGTAATTAACTAATTTAATCCTTCTTTGTTTCCACTTTGACACAGAGAAATAACAATTGTTCATGACAACTAGAAAATGGTCACCAAGCAGTTAATCCAAACTAGAAATTCTCTGAAAACAGAATGAAACCCATTGCTTCTTTAACCAGAACATCATACTCAATTACAGGTATTTAACAGATTTATTAATTAAATATAATATGATATAAGCAATTTCTTCTTTTCATTCTGATAACTTTTGCCAACTGAATTTATTAATACAAATCTGGCTTGTTACATATTAACCAGTCATCTAGGAACCTGATTGAGTAACACAGCAGTTGTTGCAATACCAAGACTCCCATGTAAGTCATGCCTGAGTCCTAAGTAAATATTGCTTCAAATATTGATTCACATGAGAGATATAACTGCAGTTTAGGAGGTTATGGGTGCCAACTGAACTACTTTAGAGGGGACCACTCCCTCTGTGTTCTCTTGAGATTCACATCAAAGTGTTCACTTCACTTTGAATTCATGGAAGCAGAGCATTTCCCTTCAGTTTTGATATTGACACTCTCTATATCAGAACCTAATTTTGATGCTCCAAAATCAAAGTTATCACATTGTGTATAAGTACTAAGTTACTCAGTTATTTACGCTCCAGATAGATGTAACATCTGGGAAGAGGGGAGTGAGACACAAGAAGTTATTTTTTATGGGGCACGGAAAGCAGGAGGAGAGGGGGACACGCAGGTTTTTTGCTGACATATAGATTGTATAACTACTGCTACCCAAAAAATCCAGAAGAAATTTGAGGTGAAGGAAACATCCAACAACAAAATGAAAAGCTACCTTCTACACTTTGGAAAATAGAATGAGTCTCTCATCGGCTGGAGGAAGCTCAAAGGAAAAGGAGTGTCCTGTCCCATTTGTTTCTACACTAACAAAAGGTATTATTATGAGCCACATCTACACTAGCAATCTGCTCTTCTATTGCAATATAGATATTTCCTTCACATAGCTTTGAATCCCGGTTGTTCTCCTGCAGAGGACAAACATAGCTCTTTCTGGATACATTTCACAGTTACAGATCTAAACAAGCATGAGTTTCCCCAAAGTCCCTGAGCACTTCTGTCTTAGAAAATCCTAAGCCAGCAACTGGACAGAAGAACGCATATGCTCCATTCCAACCAGTCTGAATAAGTGGACTGTGAATAACACAACCCAGCTGCTCTAAATCTCCAGGTCTTGTGGATATTCACTTTTAAGAGTAGCTCTGTAATTGCTATATTCACTAAGCAAATTGTTAAGAAAAAAGTTTACATCACAGAAATGAAGTTCCTGTTTTGAGCAATTTAAGATAAGTACATTTATATCAAAAGAGCTCAACCTTTTAAATATAGGAAGCCTGGCATACATTTATCTCTTAGATTAGCTCATTGCTTTTCTTTATTAAAGGCATAGAAAATATATCTATGTGTTATTTTAGTTTTCAGAGTAACGCTGTTTTCTTAGTATTTGTAAGAGGAGTGGTTGGAATCAAAGCTTAGAGCATCACCTATGTGAGACATGACATAAATTATAAAAGTTTGGAAGTAAATTACCAATACCTAACTTCTGACTGCACACATGGCAACCTAAAAGTTAAACCATATGTCTAAGAGCATTGTCCAAATGCTTCTTTATTACCAAGACATTTGGTACTGTGACCACTTCTCCAGGAAGCTTGTTCCAGTGCTTGACCACCAGTGAAGAATTTTTCCTAATATCCAATTAACCCAACAAAATATTCTCCAAGTGAAATCTTTACTACCATATGCTTTCCACAATGCCATAGCACACACAGAAAATCACTGTTATTTGAACTGCTCTATGCACAGACTCTCCTTGCTGTGGACACATGCCACGCAACTGAATACTTTTGGCCTGCAGTATCTGCTGTGGTTGGGCCTCCCTATGCTCCATGGAATAAAGGACAGAGTAAATTCAGTTATCTACCTGTTTCTTCTAATTGCCAATAGCTGTGAGACAAAAAGTATCATTCCTCAGCACATTGTGCAATTTTAAACCCTTTCCTTACATATGTAGTTAGCTAGCATATTGCTCTGAATTGTGCAAGAAATTTTGTCCACTGGTTGACAAACTAGTTAGTGTTAAGGACCCTTTTGTTATTGCAATCTAGCTGCTGTGGCTGAAACAAACTTCTGTTCATTCACAAGTGGTCTCTAGCCATATTTTTTTGCTCTACAGAAGCCACTTTTATCTGCTCAAAATGACCCTCCTTTTTGGGACAGGATTTGGCCAGAGTTCTACCTCAGCTTCTCTGCAAGCTCTGACATGGGCCTGGCAAATCTACCCACCCTGAAAGAGCATAGAACCTCCAGCAGCATATGGCACCTCTCTGATGTGACTTCCAGTGTGAAGTCAGGGATCTCAGCTATGCACCATACCAAAGCACAACATACCTCACAGCCAGGCGTCACATAATACACACCATGATTCATTGCTGCATCTGAGCAGAAGGATGATAGTGGCCACAGTACTCATTCCTCTGCATATTACTGTGGGATCTGCACCCCAGCTTCCTGGGAAAGCTTGTGCTGCCATTTGGATAAATGCCAGCAGCAAATTGAGCAGCAGTGAACATCACCTTGGAGAATGAGAGCTGTGTGGTACCCAGCAGAATGACAACTACATCAGGCATACACTGAACAGACTAAGTTAGGAACTAACTTCAAAAGGTGCTGCTCTGGACCTGATGTGCACCTTTGATCCTCAGAAAAAAAAAAATCTCAGCCACTTTGCCGTTTTCAGTGCAACACTGGAGCAGAGAAAGTATTGTAAGCAAGATGTAGTCAGTAATAGTGTAATTCCCTTTCAGCCCTTCACTAGTGCTGCCTTCAGGGAATGGAGGCAATTTTGTACCAGCATTGCAGCCATTACTATATTTAGAGGATTTTCTCTCAGTTTCTAACCAATAACATTTAAGAGTTAAGATGTGATTTCTGGGCATGCTTGGGACGGAAAAGTATCAAAATATATCTCTCAGCAAATGGGTCTGCTATGAGAAATAATTCTAGCTCATCGACTATGTAAACCAAAAGTTATTGTGATTACAGGCCTCCACATTCACAGAAAAAAATCCAAATTAATTCTGATTCCAAGCACATTATCTTTAAGATTACTGTCACTCTCTGGTCTTCAGGAGACTTCCTTAAAGAGCATTTAAACATGAATAAGCTCTTTCAGGCACAAGTAGTTAATTTATTTTCTTACTCCTGTATTGTAGATTTTGCCAAAAATTGTTTTCCAAGGCTCTTTGAAACCAGCATTTCTGCCAAACAAGGACAAGAAATCTCTTCCTTTGGGAATGGATGAGAAGGCCTACTTAAGACTTTGTAAGAGGTTTCCTTCTTTCACTTGTGCCTGCCAAGGGTATTGCTAAAAAGGTTTTGATTCAAGAATGGATAACTTGCTTAGCACACTGACAGACAGAATATGCAGGACCTTGGTCAGATGCTCCCCATACAGATGTTTTGAAGTATGTAGCTATCTTCTTGTCTTGTGCCTTACAATTCTATTCTTCCTGAAGGTCCAATGTTAAGGACCCAACAGACAAAAACACAGCCATATAGCATGTCAATGGAAGAGCAGAGTCAGGCCATCTCTTCCCTGTGATTAGTCTGTTTGGCTTGGGGCTGTATGTATTTGTCCTTAGAGGACATCAGTGTCCCTGTACCTATCTGGCAGTTGGTGTTCCTGGCACAGCCAGAATCATTTTGGTTGGAAAAGACCTTTAAGATCATCAAGTCCAACCATAAACCTAACACTACCAAGTCAACCTCTAAACCATGTCCCTAAGAACCTTAGGGGCATCTTTTAAACACCTCCAGTCGTGGTGACTCAACGACTTCCCTGGGCAGCCTGTTCTAATGCCTGACAACCCTTTCCATGAAGGCGTTTTTCTTAATATCCAATCTAAACCTCCCCTGGTGCAACTTGAGGCCATTTCCTCTCATCCCATCACTTGTTACCTGGGAGAAGAGACCAACACCCTCCATGCTACAACCTCCTTTCAGGTAGTTGTAGAGAGCAATAAGGTCTCCCCTCAGCCTCCTTTTCTCCAGGTTAAACAATTCCAATTCCCTCAGCTGCTCTTCATAAGACTTGTTCTCCAGACCTTTCACCAGCTTCGTTGCCCTTCTCTGAACTCTCTCCAGCACTTCAATGGCTTTCTTGTAATGAGGAGCCCAAAACAAATCACAGTATTCGAGGTGCAGACTCACTAGGAAGAGGTGGGAGGCAGAGGCTCAGCAGTGATGGCCCTGGCCTGGGTCAGACCATTCTGGCACTTGTGCATGATTCATCTGTCAGTGCAGACTGAGGGACACTGCCAACACTGCCTCTTACTGCCCTTCAAAATCCTTCCTCACGGCTGCATGGCTAACTGCCACAGAAAGACGCCACTCAAGGTTTCAAACCAAGTTTGTAGCCAAAAAAACCAGCTCCTGCTCCCTTCCAGCACTAAGTTAGAATTACTTCAAAACAAATAGAGTGAACTCAAAAAAACAAAAATAGAAGTGCTATTCAATCACCACCTGCCTTCCAAGAAAATCCTATTCCCGTCATTTGCACCTACTGGCAAGCACTATGTGGGCTTTATATCAGTGTCCTAAGGCTACACGGTCCAGCAAGCTAGCTCTGAAATTGATGACTTGCTGTCTGCAGTGTTTTGGTCCCCATATTGAAGTCTACAGAGGTCCCTATTCAAAAATCATCCATCTCCATGTAAACTTGGTAGAGTTGCAACCTTAACAAGACTTTCTTGTTCTTGATAGATTGTTCATTTACAGTCTTCCTGTGCTCCACATCTTCCTTTCATAGTGCAGAACAACTCAGATCCCAGGATCTCCTCCAAGATTTTATTACATTTATTACACATTTTACCACAGACCTCTGCATCTCATCTCAGCCCAATCTCTTGTGTATAGTGAACAGCACCAAGGGCAAGGTTCACTTACCCCTAAAAATTTTTCAAACAAGTGCCAATTTCTTTCCTTTGGCTATTAAAGGAACCCAGAACAAGCAGCTCAGGTGTACACATCTACTTTGCAGATGTCTAGAATGAAGATGAACATAATCCAAAGTGACTCTGACTTCTGCCTGAACAGGATTTACCTCCTGATTATTTTCCCACTGTTCACACAAATGAAGGCAAAGTTAAGCCATGCCCCATCAGCATGCCAGGATCATGACAGGAGGACCAGACTTCCTTCTGCTTTGCAACCTTTGCAGCAGGGTCTATTTCCTTAAAATGATGCCATAAACAAATAAGATTAGATCCACCTAAATTCAGTATAGTCCTCAACACCTTGGGTGAGATAGTCTGTATTATTTCTGTAAAGAGCATCTGCACTCCAGAAAGATGTAAAATGCCCACACAAAAATCAGTCCATGCTTTTTCCCAGTTCTGGCCCTTACATGGGCTCAAGGGCTTTTTAGTCAGACACACATCCTTTCTCTTCCTTGATTTCAAACTTGGCTACTTGTTTGTAATAGGACTCCCTTGAAAAGACAGAAGGCTGTCATGCACACACAGAGGGAGAAGAGGTAGCAACTGCTAAAGGCATATACAGGCAGTTGTAAAACAAAACAAAACAAAAACAAAAAAAACCCCAAACAAACAACCCCAAAAAACTATAATGTCTTAATAGCAAAAGCAAGATAGGAGAGGAAGGAAGTCTTGGCAGTGGGAGGGTAGGAGAGCGTCAGCCTGCTGGCAAGAGGGCAGGAGGCCTGTTCTTAGACAGTGGCCAAGATTAGGTAAACCAGGTTGTTTGGGGTGGGATGAAGGTCTCTGTGTATCCTTGTCTCCTCAGGAAATATCTAGAGAAGTATCAGAGCATCAGCACAAAGATTCAGCACATGTGCTGCAAAGGCAAAAGGGATGATATTTTCTGGTTTAACTTAGCTGTTGCTTTTGGCTGATAATCAGTAAAAATAAAGCTTTACTGTTATTATTACCACATTTGAGAGATCTATGAAGGACAACCCTGCCACCACAGTGGAGAATCTAGTAGCTTCCTCCTAACCTTTTCTTTTAGACTGTGCTAAAATGATAACACTTGCCTTATCTGCAAACTAACAATAGCTCTGCAGCAACATAGGGAAGTTAAACAAGCCTTAAGTCAATGGGATGTAGATGTTACCCCTATGCACTGACTAAAAGCTATAGACCATATACTCTTCTAGGGAAAAAGCTGCAAAAGGAACAGCTTTTAAGGCATTCATGACCTAAAACTACAGTCCTGTGATCCATCATGTTCCACCTACAAACATCTCCCCCAGGCCCTGATCACAGGCTAGCAAAATCACAGATTTTGAGGGTTTTTGCCCTTAAAACAGAAGGCAGCCCACATCAATAGTAGAGAATGCTCTAACGGTAGATTTCATCCATGAGACAACTAAAATAGATAAGAAAACCCTGACAGCAAGCCAGTCATCAATAGACAGGCACCACACAGTGACTGAACATGCCCCCAGGAACTATACTGCCACAGAAGAGTTTGTTGCATACAGCAGAGAAGGGAAGAAGTAAACTGGGAAATTTCTACTCTTTTCTCTACGTCCACAGTTGGACAGTTTGCAGATGACTGGTAAGTTCTCTTAAAGCACTCTTAGAGAAAAAAAAAAAAAAAAAGAAATGTAGTTTGGAGCATGTTATTTCTTGCTAGAGCTGCCTTAACTGGGAGTAACTCTGCTATACTGCATCATGCTAGCCAGAATAGGATTCCTCTGCTTTGAGAAAGTTTTTGTGCTACTAGTTACTGAAATCCCAGACAGTATACTTTATATAGAGTGCACGGTACTTGTATGATTCTCCTCCCACGCTACATCAACTTAATTAAAATATCACAGACTTCTGGGAAGGGCTTTGTTTGTTCCAAGATGTATTTTTTAAAATGTTCTTAATTTTCCTTTCAGTAAGGTGTGTTCTTTCACACCCACCCTTTGGCCTTGAGAAGGCTGGTACCTTAACACACCAGTCTGTTTGCTTTAGTAATTCTTACCCAAGGTCTTTATCTTAGAATCCTGTTTGTGCAGCTTTGGACAAGATTCAGTACTTGGTGGGGAGGGTGAGTGAGGTGGTAAGGATTTCTTAGTGCCTTTAGTATTTAATGTTATCTGACCTGTGACTATTAAGATGATTTACAAGCTTGTTGACTCTGAGATGGTGTGAATCTCTACCACTTACACTACGTGTAAACACAACTTGACACAGTAGGTATGGGAGGGGTAAGGGCTGTGGAGAACCACAGTTTGTGGACCATGCACAAAACACCCAGGAAACCTTAGGAGAAAAAACTGTGTCTGTCAGGTCTGTTCACAACAGCAACACAATAAAATCACATCCATCTTCTCTTGCAGTTGCAGCTGCAAACTCATAGCTTGCAGTGCTACTCCACATGGCAAATTTGCTAATTCCAGCAGTGGATCTGAGAGTTCGTGACTGAATAAAAGCTACTCGCCAAGGCCAGGCTGCTGCAGCCTGCATAGTATTAGCTGCTACTGCATGAGTTTAGCATCACAGCACAGGAATGCGTGGAATGTTTCAGCCAGCAGGTACTTCAGAGATCCAGCTCTAATGAAACAGAGAAATAAACTTAACAGCAGAGTCAATTACACTGTTAAGCAGCATTCTTTATTTTATCAGCGCTGGGGAACACTGGGAATCATCCTCCATAAGTGCTCCAATGGCTGGATGCTCTTGCATTGCTTATATTCATATAATTATTACATATGCACTACAATTTTTGAAAATTTTGACATACAATACATCTATACTAAGAAATAATTGATTATGTTAGTTATAATTGTTTAGTTTCTTACTTAAAAAACATCTATTAAATATTAGTTAAATATAAACTAAGCACTCTGCTTCTAAACAATGTATCACTTAATCTTCTGTCTCCCTCTTGTCATGCAGAAGGATCTAAAACTTGAAAAATATCCCCTCATTTTGCAGGTGGTCGGAAAGCATCCATCTCATGTCAATTGGTTAATGATGGGTACATCTTTTATAACTTAATCACAGCATACATTAATTTAGCAGCTTCTCTTCACTAGGAAATGTCTGCATGTCTCATAGAAATAGTCCCCCTGCCCATTGTCTCTCTGAAGCAATAACAGTGGCCTCCCTCTTCTCCCCTCCAAGCCCCATGTGAATCAAAACCTCTTCAGCTCCAGTCTTAACTGCAGCTCCTTTTTCTGAGGCAAAATCATCACAGGAAATGGAAATTCCACAAATCAACAACATACCAATGCCTTTTCAAACATGACGTGTGTCTGGATATGGCCTTGGAAGGCAGGCTGCTTTTAGAAGATGGTCTCCTCCACAGCAGTGAGGCCAGATGTCTGCACACCATCAATTCAACAGCTTCCAAGAACCAGAAAAATAGGTTGCTGATCTGTCTGTTTGAGACACGCGGAGCTACCATAGTTTTAAAGATCAGCTCTGCTTTTGTAAAAATCTTGGTGAAAGAAGGTTGTCTCTACCACACTAGCCACCAGCTCTACACTCACCACCAGTACCACCAATAGCAAGATCTTGGATTCCTGTGTCTAGGCCTACTCTGGGAGAGAGATACAGTATGGAGCCCTTTTAAATATCATATCCTTAAGACATGTATTTTCCTCAGAAAACACTTCCTTGCAAGATTCCCGAACTGTTCTAAGTGTGAAATACCTCTGTCCATTGGAATAATTCCTACCACTTCTGGACAGATAAAATGACTGGCAAGAAACATGTTTTACTAATTTATAATTGGTTAAGAAACTTCACCTCTGGAAGGGAAGATTGAAAATGACTGTAGCTGGCACTAAAATTGACATTAAGTATAGATGCATGAATTTTGGGGGAAATAAAAGCAGGGCTAGTTGCCGCCTCAGCAGTGTAAACCTCTGGAAACACACCAGTCAATAACATCTCCTTCCTTGTCTCCCAGTTCACTTGTTACGCTTAAGACAAGATGCCATCAACCAAACCAAACCATTGCAAGTTTGGAAAGAGTTTTTATATCCACCATCCACTCCCTTCATAAGGTTTGTGTTAGGAACACTCTAGAAGGGACAAATGAACCCGCTATTCCAAAATAATTTATATTCACCGCAAATAGAGGTCTCCTAAGTAAGGTGTAGGTAGATCTCATGTATACAGGCAGGATAAGCGGAACTCTCTGAAAGAAGAATTAAAGCAAACCTGGATGTTTCTTGCACAGTGGCAGGCACAGCTAATTGACTTGATGAACAGAAAATATTAGTTCAATGCATAAATATGAGAGGAAGGAAGAAATAAATTCATTTAAAGCAAGTCTTCTCTATGTTGGGAATCTACTAAAAGCTAGTCATCACAGTGTTCAAAGGAGAGATTCAATCCATTCATTTTCACCACCAGTGTATGGCACTGGCAGAGGGTAGCTCAATCCATCCCAGGTGTGTAGAGCACAGAAAGGCTATCTGGATAGAATGCTTCCATTTCAGTATATGAAACCCATCCTAAGACAAGCTGCTACAGCTTAAGGTTCAGAAGGAAATGGACTCTGACAAAGTAATTGGATCAAGGACCTCCAAGATTGGCATTGTTAGTCACACAAAGCTCCAGTCCTCAGCCTAGGAGCCTGTGTACCAGAGCTGCAACCCAGCAACAGTGAGAGGTGGTGTGCTACTTCACCTGGAACAATCTAGGACTGTAGCTTGCTGCCTTGGCTGGGTTTCTCAACTGCTGTGCACCCAGACACAGACTATAGAGAGCATGCCCTGCACAGAGAAGGCTACAGTTGTGCTGTAGCTGTTCCTCTGGGACCCAATGTTACACACAAATCCTGAGCAAATGGGGAAATCCATCTGCCAAGGACACAGCCAGAAAAACTCCGAACTACAGCAGCATCTTTAGATGAAAAGTATTTGCTGCTGTTAAACAAATGCACAAGCAGAGGGGAGCAGCCAGGAGAAGTGATGTGCAGCTTTAGCACTTTGAGGAAAGCATCCATTTCATGACTCGAGGAGAAGAACTAGAGGAGGAGGAAATAAGTGAGGCGAAAAACAAAAGCAGGCTAAAAGGCAGATGATCTGCCTGATGAGAGCTGTCTATCTGTGATTACAAACTGCTATTCTATGCCCTTTGCCTCTTCTGTACTGCCCTATAGTAAGTCAATTGCTTCCTTATTTTCTTCTCTCCCAGTGTCCCATTCTTTACTCAACTCTGTTGCTGTTTTTCTTCGATGGTGTCAGCTGAGATTAGCGAGGCAACTCCCTTCACCCAAAACACACAGCTAGTTTGTTGCTATCAGCACACACCTTAGTGTTTACCAGTCTCACTGTGCCTTAGAGCTGGTCTTTCACTTCCATATTTTGTATCCTCTTTGGAGATCATGTAATTCCAGCCTTTCCTTCTCTAGCCCTCTTTCCTGTGCTATTTCCCTAAGTATCCCAGAACTCTTAACCCTGTACTAGAGAGTCAAGTAACTCTTCTGGTGCAATTCAGCATAAGAAAGGAAGAATCCCAAGCATCCCTTCCTGACTTTTATCTACACCTCAGTCATGCATTTACTACTTTACCTGCAGCTAATGCTATGGAGTATTAAGGGTCCTCTCAGGTCCTGGGTGTCTCTATAATAGTTGAGTGCGTTTATTATTTAGCAGATAAGGCAATGTTATTCTTTCATGCTCACAACTTGTGCAAAACCCTTGACAATTCAGAGCCAAGTTCTCTTGGAGCTTGTTGTGATCAGTAACGCCTGGGTTCCAGCTCTTCAGCCCTCTTGGACTAAGTGCTCCATCCATCAGTAGTTCTTATTTGATAGTCTAGTGTGTAATGGGCATTGAACAGCAAAAGACTTGAGCTAGCAATCATTCAAATTAACAGGAACCTTCCTATTGACTTCCAAGTTCTGAAGTAGCCCCATAAAGCTCAGCAAAAAGGATATAATGAGGTGTAATCCTCCACGCTTTGTGGGAAAGGGGCTTTCTAATAAGGTAAAAGCAATATGCATCAAAAGCACCTTGTCTAGAGTGCCAGCTTTTTAAGTCTTCTTTTAAGCAGCACCTTTTATGCAAAGTAAGTGAATATGAAAGCAGGAGCATCTGCCAGAGCTCTTAAGCCAGAGGGACATTCTGTACTAAATGCCAAGAGGCCTTTACTGATATCACTCTGGTCCAACCAAGCCTCAGGATCTTGCTTTTGAGAAGTATCTGGCCAAAGGCAGCCCCAAAGTTGCAGATCTTGGATTGAGCTTGTGTCAGCTGTCGTACAGACCAGAGCAAGCTGAGAGCTGCTGCCATTACCCATGTGGGACACATCCTGCAGGAAATCACTGCCTGTTAGTAGTGGCTAGAAGGAACTCCAGCTTTCTTCTGGCTGTATCAACCTTCATCCAAACAAAGGCATTCTACTGACATATGTGTTTAAAATCCACACTCTGGGGAGCTGCAAAATTGACCATGCCTTCTGAAGGAGTAGCTTCTAGAAGATAAGTCAGCATCTCTAGAGAAGGGGCAAACTTTTTCACAAAATTGAGACAGAAAACAGAAAAATCCATCACTCTTGGATTTCTGCTTTCTACCACATGGTGCATTCACTGCAGGTTGCACAGCTGCCTGGAAATCTCAGTACTCCTCAGTACAGTTTAGTCTTGTTAATCTTCCCAATGTCTCTCTTTTCCACTGCCTATTGCACTTGCAGCTCCTGGGCCATCACTGCCTGTTATTCTCTCCTTTCAAGGTCACTCTTACCTCTGTTCTTGTCCCATACTTTCTACCTCCCCAATTCTCCTGTAGCCATCTTTCATGCAAGTGCAACTCAGTCTCTCTGTTGTCTCACTTGCTAACTCATTGAGTCT
This sequence comes from Caloenas nicobarica, assembly GCF_036013445.1. NCBI lineage: Eukaryota > Metazoa > Chordata > Aves > Columbiformes > Columbidae > Caloenas > Caloenas nicobarica. The sequence goes on along the minus strand of NC_088249.1, from coordinate 48,956,845 downwards.
TGATCCATTTCCAGAGCATCTGAAAGAGAGAAAATTGGTAGAAGTTGGAGAAATCAAAGCCTTCAAACCTGGCTACAGGACAAATGTATTTGCTGTCCCTGGAAGTGGAAGTCATTAGAAAGAGACTTGTTGCCCTTCTGTTCTGGGTGAAGACATGTTTTCATATTGCATCTCAGTTCATACTAAAATGGCACGCGCATGCTGGATATGAGAACAGATGAGAAACAGCAGAAAGGGATGGAAGGCTGTGTTCGGCTTGAACCACAGCAAACAGTATTTCCAACCAAGAATAAGGGTAGCCCAGAGAGTCAGCTGCTGTGTTTCTCTCTCTGATTAACAGGTCAAGTAATCTCCATTTTCCACAGTTCTGCAGCTAGAGTGGCAGCATGCAGTTCTGCAACTACCAAAATGAACAAGTGACACTCACTCGTTGGCAGTGGTCTGGCCATTTATATTACTCAGTTCAGCTCCATCCCTGCACACTAAGTTTAGCAGGTTGAAGCACTATCACCACCCTGGCTGCATAGTTTGCTCTCAGGGCATGAGTGACACAGGGTATCCTCTTACTGCCCCAGAAGCAGGACAACAGCACAGGATTTACAGAGCCTAGAGCATACAATGTTGGCCTAGTGCAACTACAGTGGCACTCAGGGATGAATCTGCCATTGGCTTATGTGGCAGCTGATACTATAAAAAAATGCCACCCTTGGGTTCTGTGAACTTGTACTGCTTTCTCTATCCCGCAGTAGAATTGTAAACTTCTTTCATTCACAGCCCTGTGGGAGAGGACAGGCAGTAGAGACGAGCTACCCAGACAAATATCCTTCTCTTCCTAACAGCGCTTTGAGATCCGCCCTTTAACCAGACTGCTCCACAAAGATACAAAATCACAAGCTTTTAAATATAAACTTTTTCTCTACATAGATTTACATCCAAGTAGAAGTCACAGACCCCACTAGTTGTCAGAACCCCTCTAAGGTCTCATTCAAAACTCCAGTTGAACTCAGCTTCCTGCAACATCCTATACTGTTTAGTAGTTTTTCTCCTTGTTGAAATAGGTGCCCTGAGTCAAGCAAAAAGTGATGAAATCAAAATTTTGGGAGACCTACTATGCATGACTATCACAGTTTAAGCATCACTGTTGTGCTTTCAGATGCAGTCATATCCAGGTAGTGCAGTGCCAGCAGGTAGAAAGAGCATCTGAAAATAATTTTAAAACTTACGACACACGATTGAAATAATGAAACATCCAAACAAAGAGCTAGAAGAGACACTAAAATGAAGCCTGAAGAGCCTTGCCAAAGTCAGCAGACAAAATCTGCTGCACACCCATCCTTAACAAGAAGCAGGAATTCTTTGCCTAGAGGTGTCTTCTGAACAGAAAATCCTGGAGATTATAAGCCCCGTAAGAGCACTGGCCCTTGGATGGTACCAGCCAACAGGTCTGTGGTGAGATGGCAAAATGGATTCCTCTGAAGTCACACATACTGTTATCTCAGAGCACATTACAAAGCTGAGGTGGACATGGCATTTATATCGAAGTTCAAGTCATCCTTGTTTCAGTGGACATGTAATTCTGTTGCCTTTTAGTGATTCTTGAACAGTGGAGGTCCAGAGTCTAAGGTCAGGCCCTCATAAATGGGAATTTACTCATGCTCAGCTGACTCCGATGTCGCTCTTTGAATGGACACTTCAGAAATATGAGTTAAACTGCTTCACCCATTTCCACTAACCCCCGCCCTTTTTGATACCGTTTTGTCAATACAAACTGGGAAGAGAGATGACAACTCAGACCTGCTAGAGTGAACTTTGGCTGCAGTGTGAACTGTTTGCCCTCATCACTGGGTAGTATCACTCACCAGGCTCCAAAATCAACATGAACTACATGAGCTGATGGGCTTAGATAACATTCATTAACAGCAGACAGAGCAACACTAGAGAAGCAAACAGTCAAACTACTGCCTTGTGAATTGCAGCATTGTTCAGGTGTAATATACTCCTTTACCCAAAGAAAGGACACACACAGCTTTCTAACTGAAATCACACTTCACAGAAAAGGGGACTTAAGCGTGGGCCTAGATACTGTTAAATTGGAGAGTTAGGGGGTGCTTGTAGCACAAGTAGTTTAAAAGCAGTCGATCATGCCCGCTTGTACTAACTTAGAAGAAGCTACACACTTGAAAGATTACCCCTTTTCAGCCTATGTCTCTAGCACAGTAGTCTCCTAGGACGGCTGTTAGCACCGATACTTTGTGTTTTTCTCAATCTGTCCTTCACAACTCTGCCCAGTTCTCCCTGGAAAATTTCCCAGAATGGTTCATCTGACAGTAGCATTAAAAAATCACAGCATGTGTCTGTAGAGTTCTTGGTATCAAAAATTCAGAGACAGCGCACAGCAGAGATGTACTTGTTGCAGCTATGCTCTTAAAAGACTGCTTCTGTTTCGGGGTATGTCTTAATCAGGGATGACCATCTCCAAGCAGACAGCTGCAGATCTCAACCCAGTGAAAAGAGTTTATTCCCTTAACAGCTGTATAACTTCAAGTTGTTGTTGCAAAATCCACTACATAAGTTTTGCCCTTAATTTGAGGGACATCCACTCAGCAATACTCTTAAATCTTTAGGCTGGCACACCAGGATAAAGAGTAACACTGTTATTAATGCCAGTCACTGCTACAACAGCCTCCTGGCCACACTAGTTTCTCAGGACTGCTGTTGAACCAATTGCTTGCGCTGTCCTCCTCATCTTGACCTTGAGAATTCTGCCCATTATTCCTTGGAAAATTTCCCAGAGAGGGTCATTTCACAGCAGCACTAAGAATCACAGCACATGTCAGTAGTTGTTTTTGTATCAAATGTACTGAGATACAATGCAGGAGAGGCTTAATTATGGTAAGGTTAGCTCTGTTATATCCCCTCTTGGTTATTAAAAAAAAAAAAAAAAGAAAAAAAGAAAAAAAAAAAAGGAATGGATAAAGAAAGAAGTGATCAGCAAGAAACAGCAAACCCTTCCTCGAGTGGTTACTAGGCTACCATTTTTTGGAACTTTTCCTGATATAACAAAAGACACAATGAAGACAGGAACTTTGGCAGCAGAGGTTTTGAATGCCACAACTGCTAATTTTCCTCTGGTTTTCTATGCATGTGTCACTGGAAATATAATTGACTGCTAGGGAAACAGTCAACCTCCAAATAAATATCTAACCAGCAGCAAGCCTCTGGAAGTTACTTTTGCCAAAATCGAAAGGAGATTTTCACCAACACAGCCCCAAACCCCCGAGTTAACTGATGTCCTGTTTTGCCTGGTCACTACCACTATAGTGACTGCAGGAGATGCCGCTGACCCATCGCTCTGCAGCTCAGGTCAAAGATGAACAGGACGTAGCCCTGGGAAGGAAGTGACTTGAACTCAGGGATCAGTGATAGCGATGTGGGCTGTGGGCTGTGGGCTGTTGGAAGTAGCCTTGGGGTGCACTGTCATGGGAAAGACATTTTAAAAAGGGAAAGAAGTGCAAGCATCTTCACCGAATACCAGCCTTAAAGGGTGAGCACAGGCAAAGGTAATGCAATATTATGAGAGGAGCTAGAAAGTGTGGGAAGGAGTTGAAGATAAGGAGCATGAAGAAGGTGTTCACAGCAACACAGCAAATGCAGTTTAGCCAGAGCTGGAATAAGCTGATTCATTGCCCTCGACATCATTTTTGTGGACTGGTCGCTTTCCTGGGGAAAACTTGCCAAAAAAAAAACAAACAACCATCACCACCCAAACCATTTCTTCAAGTAAATAACGCACCCACAGGGCTCACAGGCAGACAGTCCCCGTGCTTGCAGGTTCACATTGGAGAGGGCAGGGTGCAAGACCTCCATACTGCCCTTCCCAGTGTGGAGGTCTGTTCCTGGTTAGAGGAACCCAGGGTGGTCAAGTAAGCTGTAACCTCCAGACTCTGATTCAGAGCTAAGCACTGATCCAGCCTGCACAGACAACAGCAACACTGTCTTCTCCCTGCTGTGGTACTGCTGCCAAGTACCACTCTCCACTCGCAAACCAGTGGAGTGACTCAGTGGTGCAACAGGCCAGGATCCAGGAAACAGTGCTTGCAAGCACTTTTCAGAGTAAATGCTGGAGCAGAAATGCCTCTTCTCTGGGAACTGGTCAGTTCCCATCATGAGTGCTGGTAAGGACTGACATTTTTAGCCATAGAAATAAATGTCAGAGCCTGTGAGCAAAAAGAAGGAAGGATAATCTTGAAACATAGTCTCATGGTGAGAACTATTCACCACCTACCTACCTTTTACTCCTTTAGGATTCTAAAGTCTAGTCAAAATCTTTGCAATGAAGCTAGCTCAGAAAGTCCTGCAATAAGATTAGAGCCAGCTGGTGAAAAACGGCATGTTACAGCACCTAGTAAATATCCACATGAAGCAACACTGGAGAGGTGAAAGCCTCTGTTGAACTTAACAGTTCATGAGCGTGTACTATACTGGCTGATACTGGTATATGACTAATGCCCCTTTAGCCTCTTCCTTCTAAATCCTTGCCCAGTTGATGATCTCTGCTATAGAAAAGTTATTATTTAAATACACACAACTGAAAATGAGAGAGCAATTATTTCCATTTTTGCCTGTAAGCAGGAAGCAGTGGCAGGGCTGTGAAAAAACCTAAGACTTTCCGAATCCCTGGAATCTGACTGGTGTCATCCACCATGTCTAGGTGCATGTGCTATGCCAGCTTTTGTGGCAGCTTCCATCCTGGTGATGCAAGGATGAAAAAAAGCTTTGTCTATGAGAGTCATCATATGACACCACATTGGGTAATCAGTCAGCAAAGGTCACAAGACATACAGCCATTCCTCTTGGCTTTACAGCTGCTTTCCAGAGCCAAGACTCCTCCTTCTTACTCCACTTTGCAGTCAAGTGCAGCAGCACTCCTGCCTGCCAAGCACTGGGAAGCCCTACCATAACAGTCAGGCTCTGTAAGAGGCACACCGTTCTTTTGTCTACAGGCGCCAACAAGAGAACCATAATGGATTTGCAAAATCTAATTAGCCTAAATAGATTGTTTCTGACTGCATCTGCAGCTGCTTGGCAACATAAAAGGAGTGCAAGTCTCACTTTTACAGATGTTCTAGGTTTGCATGGAGCAGGGGAGAAGAGCTTTTCTAAAATACAAAAAGCAATGGAGGAAAGTTACTGTTGCCCTACATCTTCTATAAGCTAAAAGAGGAAAGAGATATTCTAATTATTTTACTGTTCTAGCTATGGGAATTATGGCTACCTAATTTAAGACTCATAATACATACATAAAAATTTGCATAAGTAGGAAAAGTCCTTGTCCTGAGGAGTTTATGCCTTTATTAGACTTACAGGCTTTATTAGGCTTGTAGCTTTGTTAGGTGACAGGTAGTATCATCCCTGTTTTCCAGAAAGAACACAGACTGAGAGCCAGACTTGAAATGCTTCAGTGATGTGTAAGGCAAGTCTAATAAGGCAAGTGTGAAGGACACGCAGGAACAGGAGAAGTAAAAGTTCAAGACTATAGAAAATAATATCCATTGTATCCTTCTCTGACCAAAGCAACCAAGCAGTCTGATTCCCAGGCACTCAAACAAACTGATCCTTTTCCCCAGGGACTGCAATCTCTGCTGCTGGGGCTGCGGCACGGGATGGCAGCCAGTGCCTGGACTCCACAGTGCACAGCCCTGTGCTTTGTTACCAACCCATCTCTACCAGCAATCATGTATGCATACGCAAGCTGGGTGGCTGGGGTGAGTTGCAGGTTCCCTTCTGCCTCTCTCGGCCTGCTCATTCTGGCAGAGGCATTTCTCTCAGTAAGCTCTGGAAAAGCTCAGCTCACAGGGTCCTTACCCACTGATAACTATGACTATTTCTTCACTGCTTAAAATCATCTACATATGCCTTAGATTGGGCAGAGCCTCCTATCTGCTCACCTTCCTTTCTGTGAACCAATTTGATTTTCTGGGGCACCTAGCCTAATCCAGACTTGCAGAGCAGATCAGCATTTTGGTATTGTTCTGCTCTCTTCTTCTATAGAGTAAAACTTGTATTCTGGGGCCCAGTTCAAGTGCACACAAATAGCATTTAATCACCAACCGGGATTTTCTGCATCTCTGACCACTGTCATCCCACTGGACTAGCCAGTCAGTGTCGGGGAATGCTTAAACCTTCACAGAAAGTGATGCATCAAGTCTTTTCTCTGCACTTTAAGCAGTGTTTAGGTGATCAATGCTATTTCAGAGTTTATCACTTATCTGCTATGTTCCCTTAAGGAAGTCAGTTCATGTTTCTGTGCCCAGGTGCCTCCACCTCTCTACCACTGTTACTCTGACCTCCTTCACAGATCATTGTGATACATGGTATATTATTGCTGCATTATTCTCAGTAATTCTTTATCCAAAAAAGGCATGGGAAAAAGTAAGAGTCCTGAGAGTTAACCTCATGGTTTCTGTGAGAGCAGTAAGCTAGGGCTGCAGAACAAAGAAGGGTGACATAACCTGGACTGAAGGAAGACCAGTCTTCAGCTGCCTCTTTCACTATTCTTATTCTTCCATAGTTTTCATTAAGACTTTATAGAAATAAATCTGCTAGGTCAGTTTAGAAAATAAATGCCTTGCAGTGTGGGGGAGAATATCACATAAACCAAACATAAGAGTTCAGTATTCCAGAAAGAGATGTTGACTAGATGGCCAGGATCTTCCTACTGCTGATAGCACATATCATGGAGGTGAAACCCCTGAGCATATATTGATTTAAAAGTACTGCATAGCAATGGAACAGACAGCAGCCAACTTGTTCTTGATTTTGGGAGCTGTAAGACCAGCCAACAACCCTTCCCCCCCAAGAACGTATTCAGCATTCCTGAGGCAAGTGTAATCCTGGATCTTGACCAAGAAAGGATGGCTATAGACTCAGCGGACCAGAGGAGGATGTTACACTAATTGCCCCTTTCCACTTTTTCTCCACTAGCCCCCTTCCTCCTGTACTTGTACCTCCTCTTGTCTGAGGACCTTAGACACAGCAGCAAGTGGCTGCCAGCAGGATGCAAGGCGTAGCAGCTCATAGAGCCTGCCTGCCCTTGGCAGGAGTTATTCTGACTACAGGAAAAAGCAGAAACTCAAGAGACAGGCATGGAAAGTGCTGAGGAGGGAAGCTGCTCCTGATGGAATGCAAAAGGACTAAAACTAGCAAGAGCACAGCTGCATTCAGCGTCAAGTTATTCCCTGATTCCCCTTGCCCAACATTGCTCTGTAACTTGGATCGTTCCCTCCCTCCAGATCATTGCTGGATGGTTGTTTTCTTCCCCCAGGTATCATTCAGATGCACTGCTGGGATATCACACATTAAAATACAATAAATGGCCAAACAGCTTGTAACTAATAGTACTGGTTTCTAAAACGGAGTGGGGCAGGAGGGCTGAGAAATCCCTCTCTTGGAATGCGAGGGCCACCTTGTGCTGGGAACAGCAACCGTCAATGGATAGAAAACCAACTTGTCCAGAAAAGCAAATGAGAGAAGGGGGACAAGAAGCCATCTGGAGCAAAGTTGCAATAGGTGTTTTGGCGTTTGGAGATCTTTCCTCCTGGTACCAACGAGCATTACTCTTAATATCCTGCTGTAGGGGTAGATTCTGCTTTTGGAAGGGACAGGTAGCTACAGTGAGCAGCTCTTTGCAGATATACTCTGGCCCCAAACAGCAGCACAAAATCTTACCCAAACAAGTCAGACCTCAGATGTAACTATGCACAAACAGCTACATCTGGCAGGTATCAGCTCTGTCCTCAGCATGGACAAGTCCAGGGAGAAATAAGGTGTGACCTCATACAGTAAAATTTTGCTGAGTCTTACTGACATCTACACTACAGCCTGGTTTGCAATGGATAAAGATAAGCCTATAAGTAATACAGGTATGAAAATGAACTGTTAAAATGCAACAAACGTTTTACAGAGCAATTTCCAAATGCAAAATACTGCTATCCTAAACTGATGTGCAGGTGAGACAAGCCAGCTGGTTTGTCAGGGGAAAAGAAAAGCAGGCTTTGAATTTCTTATTTGTTTTTTTAAAATTCACTTTGAGGCTTTTATAATACTCTAAAGATGGATTAAGTTTCATCAGGTCAAATTATGAGAGGTGCCTCAAATGAACTGAAAACGCCTGTTTCTCTACACTGATTTTTAGAGGAGATTTAGCCTCATGGAAATTTATTTGTTCAAAAATGGGAGGTTGTTACTGTGTGAAAATACATTTCAAAGTCAGCCTAAAAGATTTTGCACTGCTGTTGATCAGTTTAGGTTTAATCTTTTTAAAACTTGGAATATTTTTGCAAGCTGGCTATGGACTTGGAGACAGTATTGTGCTGAGTTTTATTTACTTCAGGGTTTCTTCACAAACTTAAGAGGGGAAAAAAACAAACCAGCTTTTGGAAAATATTTCTCTAGCAAGGTAGGAATTCCTTTGCAAACCACCTTGGAAAGGAAGAGGGCGTGAGTATCCTGTTCATGAAAACTACTCAGAATCAGAATCCAGTAATCTGAATTTAAGTTAAGACTAGAGCTAGGTACTCTAAAGATTAAAACTCCACAAGGACAATACTGTTTTCTCTTACAGCAAAAGTGATAAACCCAGGAAATTCAGAATTCAAGTTACATTCAAAAGAAATCAGACTGTGTCACAGAAATGCAATTAGAGCACATACCTCTTATCCCGAAGGGTCTTAGACAAAGTGTGATTCCAAACTACACATCTAAGCAGTCCCTCTGTCTCCAGCAAGACCAGAGATGCAAATAAAGGTTACCCTCTATATACATACTCAGAAGGCTGAGTCAAACTAAGAGAGCTAGATGGCTCATTTTTCCCATTAGTGATTAACCACCAAAACTGCATGTGGGCAGGAAGAGTACATCTCAGCTTTTTGACAGAACATTAACACCACATCCTGAAGGGGAAGGAAGATCATCAACTGAAGCTTTAGATTGCTGAAGGCAGGGAGAACAACACCAGAGTTGAATTTTCTCCTGCACTTCCCTGTCCCAGACTCCAGCCTCTTTTGGCATTTGCAGCACGTGAGCTCTGATGTAACAGGACAGATGAACGTCATGAGTGACGTCACCCAGTTCAGCAACTAAGATGGCAATGTGGTGCCAGTGTTGGTTCCCAGCAGCAGGGCCACTCTTGACTGCTTTGGTGCTGCCAGTATAGCCTCACCAGAGATCAGACTGCACTGCAACTGCACAGGGGTAAAGGTCTCAATTTGACTGAGGCGGTGATCATTAAGGTAATGCGTAGCACCAAGGGTCCACATCGGCATGAGGGCAAACATTAGCACTTCCTGGAAACACCAGGGCTGTGGCTGACTCCTAGCTCTGCAGTCCTAGACACAAGGTGTTAGGTGCTTTTTTCCATCTCCAGACACCTCTCTTCTCTCTCCATAGATGCACCACTTCTAGGGCAGCAGCTGCATCTTTCATGCAGATGTGCTGGCTTGGTCAAGATGGGGTTAATTTCTACACTGCCAGGACACCTGGGTGTTCTATACCATGTAAGGTCAAGCTCAGGTGTAAAGGCGAGAGAAACCTGGGGCGTGCTCTCTCTCTCGCTGGCTGGGTCTGGATCGGCTCCTTCTTGACCACACGATCTGGTGCTTCTGTATTTCCGGCACGAGCGGTTTCAGCGCGAGCTGCGGGCGGAGCAACGGCAGAGTTTCAGCGCGAGCTGCAGCAGCAGCCCGCTCACCGCGCCGTGTGCCTATGGCGTGCGCAGGTTCTTTCGTTATCGTTGTTACTGCTTGTTCGTTCCTTGTCTTTTTGTTTGTTTGTTTTCCTTCGCTGTTTCGTTAAACTGTTCTTATCCCAACCCACCAGTTTTGCCTTTTGTTTCCTGATTCTTCTCCATCCCACTGGGGGCGGGGGAGCAAGCAGCACGTGGTTTTAGCTGCCAGTTGGGGGGCGGGGGCTAAAATACGACAGCTGCATAGGATGGAAGTGGGATATTGGAAAAGCCCTTAAAGAAAAGAGCCGATGATAGAATAAAATATTAAACTCCCAGAAAGAAGCAGTAAGCAGAACTGTGTGACCCAAATATTTCCCAGCAGGTAAGTATACCCTTTAATTGGATGCTTGTTGGCTTTGACATGGTATCCATGTGCTCTGCCTGACAGCTGCAAGAAGGGGTATGTACATATGAACTAATTACTAATTAGCCTAATACCACTATCCATATTTGATTACAACACTCTACTGCCCAACCTAACAGAGAAGTGTTACACAGAAGCAGGAATGAGACAGCTATCCCTTATCTAACCTGTGTGTTCTTGCTAGCGAACAGGAATCACTTTCTCTTCCTTCCTACCAAACACTCCTCATAGTTCTTCCCTCTTGGGGTTTCCCCCCTCTTCAAGCCTCTGAAAGTCCTGTATATTCTGTCCATCCTGATACACCTTATATGAGTAAAGCCGTTACAGCTCAGACCATAAAAGGTCCATCTATCCCAGCATGCAATCTCTGACAGTGAATAACACAAGATTGGCATATAGGTAACAGGTTCACATACTGCTTTTAAGAGTAATACTGCCACTGTTTCCCCACAACCAGCTGAAGCTCAATGGTACAGACGCCCTCCTTAAGTGACTACACTTACAAATAATACCATCAGTGTTTCATAGGTATAATTACAGCTTTAGAATTTGCATATTACAAACTTAGGAAATATTAATGTTTTGTGTATTTTTTCTACAAATAATAAGTTGTTGGTGGTGGTGGTTTTGTTTGTTTAATAAAAAGATGAGATGCTACATTTCAGTCTTTCTTGAAACTTTTAAAAATGTTCAGAACACTTTTAGTATCTCAATTTCTTAATCTTTCCTTAACCCTTCTGCCATTTATTACCTGCTATTTTTTTTCTATCTTGAGTTCACACTTGATTCTATTTGTATCTACCATAACTGAAACATACCCAGGGTTAGTTTCACCAGAAATTACATTTGCCATCCTGTGCTATAAACTATAAGTAGATCTACCAACAGCTTTGGGCTTTTTGCTAGAAGCCTAATAAACCTGAAAAAATTTTCGGTTTATTACACAACATATTCTCCAAGCTAGAATCCTTCATCATTAGTCACTCAAGGCAGCTGAATCATCTCTGCTACTCATCACTGGCCCAGAATTGCCATCTACAGAAGAGGACGTACTCTAGGCTTAAACCTTATGCAATGCAGCATGGAACAGCATGGATTTTTTTGGGGGGGGTGAAACTATTTTTCCACTTGATTTTACACTCGATTTCAATACAAAAATTAATAAAGCAGCTGAGAGAGGACAGGAAAAGATTAATAACTACTCTGTCTCAAAACATAACCCTTCTCCTCCTCCTCCTCCTTGCCCCCCAGGAATGCAAAAATATTTTTTTCATTTCAAAATGGTTTTAAATGAAAGCCAGCATGCAGAAAATGCATGGGACATCTACAGATTTTTAAAAATTTGGTATTTTTTTTAATGTGTGCTATGCAGCTATCAACAGATAAACAACTCTGAAAAATAAGAAAAATACATTTAATTTTAAGGAGTGATTAACATGACCTCAGAACCTATGTTTGGTCCTGTATTTAAATGGGATTTAAGTAGTCTGGCTTCTAGATTTCACTGTAGATCTAAAATAGCTGGACTCTTCATGGTTCTTCCGTAGCATGTCAAGAAGAAAACTTTCAGAAGCATTGAAGTCACTTAAAAGCCTAAATCTGGTTCTTAAAAGTAACTGTAAATCCTATTTCACTGTTAATACTGACAACATTGGCACAGTGTTTTCCTTTCTAAGAAGGTATACGTTGAGGTCACACCCAAGGTTGCATCTCAAAGCTTGCTGTTACTTCTGAAGTTGTAAAGGGTTGTCTGCTGAAGCATTAGCTGTTTGGCATTATGGGGAGGGACTCCTGGGCTGTGGTCTACTGTCACTGGATGGGCTATAGCTAATCTTTGGCTCTCAAACATTTTGGGTGGGCCTTGCATGTGAGCTACAGGAGGGGACTTAATCTCTGGATCTGGAAAGACTATCCTTCTGTCTCGGCATCCAATATTATTCAAGAGATTTTGGTAACCCTGACCATGAATTACCCATCAGTCCTAATGCTGCATATACAGGGGTTATGCCAATATAAGTAAAATTGTGTTCTATCTAACACATTTCTATGATTGTTATTCTCTACCTTAAATCTACCAGTTTACAACCAATTCTGTTGTAAAGTTTTGCAGCCAAACATATTAATTGGAGCAGAAGAGACTATAAATCTAATTACTGAATAGAACTGACTTCTGATGCACATCATAAAGCACCAGTGGAAAAATCTACGGTTTGTTGGACCCATAGATAGCTGTACACTTGACTGAAACTACCAAAACCATGAATCTTTTGCTTGTTAAGTTAAAACAATTTCTGAAGAACATCGTTTAACTGTCCCCATATCTGTTTCAGTGCTGACATACCTATACCTACAACAAGGAGTCATCCAACATCACCACCTAAGCTACTGTTTCTGTGGCAGGAACTGTTCTGATCAAATTTCACGCAAAGATGAATCTGAGTAAATTTAAAGTTAAATCAAATGTAGCTGCCTAGGAAGAAGTCACGGTGCTTGTCGGAAGGAGCAGTAACACTGAAAAAACTATGTATACCTTGCAATAATAAAAATATTTCATGGCATTAGTGTAAATAAGGTAGTAAGTCAGGCATCACTACCATAGAAGTTCCCTTGGTGGGCAAAAACCAGCAGCTACAATAGGCAAAAAAAGAACAAATACATAGCTAGTGTTTCTGCCATGAAATTATGCTGAAGACACACAAACTACCATGATCTTGTTAATTTGTGAAATCAAGGGGCAACAGAGATTATGTAAGGCCATAGGATTACTTATGATCCAGTCCAAAGAGAATACTCACTAGAGAAGGAGATTTAGGAAAACACGATACTAGCAGATATAATGCAAACTTAAGCTATTTTGCTTTTAATTTCCAGTTAGTCTTATTCTGCACAGCTCTCAAACCCTTGCCCTTTCATTCTAAAAAGAGCAACCAACCATACAAACATGGGGAGCAAAATGATTCTGTTTCTGAGCTTATTTTAAAAAGCATGCACTGGTAGCGCTAGGCTAAATGGACAAAGAAACCAGAAAACAAAACCCAAAACAGCGAAAAGCAGACTTGAATACATACTTTAAGGAGTACCTTTGGTGTGTTTAGCACATAGTGGCTGGCAGTGTAACTGAATAAAGCCAATGCATTGTGAACAACAGAGTAACGCTCTGAATGACTGTAAGCTTCACACAGGCTAATATCCAAGCATTCAAACAAATAGAAAAACAACCAAAACCCAAACAAACAAAAAAAACCCAAACAAACAAACCACATTGGAAAAACAAAAGAAAAAAAGACAGTAACAGGACATTCATATCTTGCAGAGAATCTGCAGCAATTTTATCAAACACAATATTATTCAAGTCCAAACCCCCCTGGCTTGCACGCTATATCTGGAGTTACAGATGAGGTAGAAAAGAGCATGCTAGATCAGCTCATAGGCGGACTCATATCAGACAATATTACAATAACATCCAACAATTGCGAGCTCCTGCTGTTTGCAGAAACATTGCTTCTTCTCAGCATAAGCAATTTTCCAGAAATTCCCTGGTGTCCAGGGGAATGTCCCTGTACATGTGATGCAGGAAAGGCTTGATTCTTATTTGGCTATTTCCAATTAAATCATTCCTCCTCAAATAAATTTAAAATACCTTCCTATATCACTCCAAAGAGACACGGGAAAGGTTAAACTGCCCTGTGCAAGGCAGCCAGACACATACTAATTTTCTTCTCTGTATCACTAGGATTGACATGAATAGTACCTAATAGGATCAAACTGCCTGTAATGTATTTTGCAGTGATTTTACTGTACAGTAAGTCTATGCAAGCCTCTAATTGAGCAGGGTACTTAGAAGTGCTCCCTCTCCCATATGCTCACTGTATTTTTTAAGAACACTCACAATTCTGTAACACTGTTTTGTGACGAAACAGTATTTTTGCCTTACGAAGAGCCAACACCTTTGCCCCATCCCTATTAACTCACCACATCAAAGGTGCAAGTCAGCTACATCTGCTACCCAAATGTCCAAAGGCTCATGCTGAACTATATGGCACCCCAGTATGCACTGCCTGTGCCAGGATACTTACAAATCCACAGCCAAGCTGCTATTTTCATGGTGATTGTAAAGTTTCCTTTTTAGCCTCCCAACCTGTTACATGTAACACAAAGCTAACTGACAAAGCCCATCTGTAATATGCTTCCTCCAACTCTTCAACCTGCTAAAAGATGTGCTGGGGTCATCCTCAACCTACGCAGCTGTTGCATCTTTTCTTACCAGTATGCTGGGAAATTAAGAGACATAAAGGCTACAGAGGGTCCCTGACAGTCAAATCACTATTAACTCTACAGTGTTTTGTGACCCAGACAGAAAGAAACACCCCCAGTTTGTCAAGTTCTCACATGTGACACACACATTCATATTCCCCTACTACTAAGGATCCTACTAAGGATATGGAAACATCATGATCTGCCAATTCACATAGAAATTATGGAAAGATATTATTTTATGCAGCAGAGGAAGGACACAAGAGACTGGGGTTGTACAGCCCCTGCCTACCTGAACAACTTTGGGGAACACGTTTACTTATTTTCAAGGTGTTTGTAACACCAAAAATCTGTGGACCTGCCTACCCTGGAAATAACTAAAAGCTTTTGTTCCAAACTCTCCAAGATGATTGTTCCATGAACTGGAGCAACCCAGAGCTCCTGATGCCCAAAGAGCTATTTATACACATTTCTGTATCAAAGAAATGCAGCTCCCATTAAGGGGCTGGCTGAACTATGAGTTAGTAAGAACATCTACTCCAGGAAAACAGCTTCTAAGGGCAGGATTCTCCTGTCATTTCTTCACCACCTGTTTCATGATCTACTCTCATTGCCTGATGCTGGTTTAGCAAGCCCTAAACTCACTCTTGAGCATAGTGGTCAGCAAATACCAACAACAGCTGGCAATGTTTGCTTGCTGCATCAAGCCCCTTTTCCTCAAATACCCAGGTGAACTATGTTTCTATAAACCAAACACCATCCGCTAGACCCACCAAGGCTGCTAGGGGGCCATTCAGCATGAGTCTGCAAGCAGGAGGAGCAGGGAGACAGAAGAGGTACAAGAAAAACGGTGTATGGAGCAAACTAGGGGAAACGGTATCCCAGAGCACACGACAGTAATAATCTGCAAGGCAGTGAACAGAAAGCACACAACTGTGTTCAACTCCTCACATCTTTCGCTGATACAGCCACATACTTGCAGGGCACATCACCCAGTAAAAATGCGGGTGAATTCTTGAGGAAAGAGCTGTGTTACTGTTATTTGTCATCAACTGTAACTAAACTCAGTACCCAAAAATGTCAGCACATTCATCAAAGCTTTCATGTTCAGTCTTCCATGTACTAAAGCCCCACGACTGACAGGAGAGGCTCTGCATTACATACAGGCCTACCCATTTAAAAAGAATATATATATACAGAGACACAGCTGGCCTTTAATAAAGACTGGACACGGTAAAAACAAAGTTACAAGTATTGTGTCTAATTCCGTATTTAATTCTCTGCTATGAATACAGAAGGGCAGATGAAGGCAGGTTCTACCATCTGATTTGCAGTCTAAAAAATGCTGAAATGCTTTTACAGATTTTTTTAAAAAATTATTCATTTCTGTGAGGGTCAGAGAGGTGGGCCAAACCATTGTGATGAGCTCACACACAGATTCACCCACCCATTTCCATTAATGCTTTCAAAATGGGGTAAATACAGTGGTCATGTAACTCAAGCTCTTGCTCTTCTGGGCAGAAAGGGCTGGACCTGACATCAAAATACTATGGAGCTAAGAATGGATTCAACTAATCCAAGAGCACATTTCAGTCATGATGCTACTTCTGTTTCTATACCCTTAGATTAAAAAAAAAAAATCTCTAAACCTTAATCCATGGTTCCATAAAAACACAAATAGCATAGACCAAAGTGCCATACAGTTATATCAACTATGACATTTTAGACCTGTTTCAAAGAAATGGCTTAAAAAGGAGATTTATGCATACAAACAAGTCCATTGTGCCCAAAAGTTTCCTAACATTCTTTTATTAAAAACAAAAGAGCCAAAGATTGCCCTGATACTCTTCATTGTTATAAAGCAGACTCCAAAGTATAACGTGAACTACATACGAGCAAAGAACTCCAGCTGATGCAGAGTTTAAAACTAGGTTTACAATTTCCTACTTTATTTGCATGGATGTATTTCTAAACTTAAAAACCCTTCTGGCAAGTAATCTCAATTTCTTATGACAAAATTTCTCACAACACACAAATATTTACAACATATACATATTTTTTCAGTCTTTTACAACTGGTTCTTAAAAGACAAACAATTTATAGGTTACCACAGAACAAAAGCTGTGACTTAGTTGTTTTTAATTTCATAAAACTATCATAAGTTAAAGTGAATAGATTTCCTTTAAATTCCTTGTAGCATTTTACAAGTGCAACAAAAAATATGAATAACCAATTTAGGACACTGCAGTTCATTGGATAAATGTTGCCCATTGTAATCACATTATTTCACAGCAAATTCTTGAAAAAATAAGCACCAATCATTCTTGCAAAGAACAATTTTATCTAAAAGTATTGAAAAGTGTTAAATACAAGGTGTTTAATTTACATAACAAGCAATAAATACACCATTATCCAAACTTTTATTCTGCATACTGCTACCCTTGTACATATAATGTACTAAAAAGTCAGCAAACTGTCAACAACTTCTCATTTTTTTAAAAATCTTTTTTTAAAGAAATCAATTTGACTTCCAACTGTTTGCTACTATAACAAAGGCCACAAACAGTATGTCTGGGACAGCGTACAGTGTTAAAATTGACAAACTCCAAGGGGGAAAAAACATCTAGCAAATAAACTGAAAAGCTGTAGATCATTGCTGGTGATATTAACATATACTAGAAAACCTTAATATGCTGCTACTATGATTTTTTAAATTATTTAGTCAAATATTGTAAGAGCAAATTAATGCTCTTACCAATAAAAAATAATTATGTAGCCACGCTGTATTCTCATTGTCCTGCATGGAAAGATTTGATGCAATTTCATAACTTTGCTTGAGCCTTTATTTTACAACAGAGCATTACCTCTACCCCAGAATTGCACATAAGGCTATTAAAAAGTACAATAAAAATCTGCACAAATCAGACTTAAGAAGAGTCAGTATGCTGTACACTTTCTACATTATGTTGATAGGTGAATAAACAATAAAGAAGTGCTGCCACTAAATTTTCCAGAAAGTTCTTCAGTTAAAGAATAAACAAATGGATTTTTTTTTAAATGACATCCAGGTCAATTTAAGACCTACAAGCTTATGCATTGAGTCTTAAAGACTGATCTTCTCTCCTCCTGGAAGAAATATCAATATCTATTGAATCCTTGCCAACAATAAGCCTTAATCTCTTTGCTGGAGGAAGAGGAATAAAGTCATCAAATTCATCATCATAGTCATCTTCCTCTTCATCCTCCTCTTCTGATGAAGATTCATCTGCCGTTTCCTCTTCATAGTGACCATAATCATCTACTTCCATTCTTGACTCCAAAAGGGAAAGAGTTTCACTACAACACATACCATTTTCATGAAGGTCCTCAGGGTATGTCCCTCTGTTTTCTTCCTCTCGTTTTAGCTGTATTTTTAATTTTGTTGAACTATTGCCTGATCCTGAGTTAAACCCATTATTTAGCTTTGCTACATATAAATTATTATCCTTCTCATGGTCTTTGCTTAATTTGATGCTTATTTTTGAAGAACTCATTCCATCACTTTCTTGGTCATTTGCCTTGCTACTGCTATCATGGCGCCTACGAAGAGTCAGTTTAGGTATCCCAGAGCTATTTTCAAGGATAAGTTGTGCATCATATCTCGTGATTCGTCTCTTCTTCTTGCTTTTTGCAGTTCTAAAGCTGTCTTTTGCTGTAAAATTGTCAGATGTTAAAACAGAGCAGCCACCAGATCCAGGGATACAGTCCTTATAGCCAACAGGTGTGTCTACCACATTATTCCTCTCTTTGACTTCTGAATGAGAACTAACCAAATCTGGCACTGCACCTTTCACAGGTGTACTGTGTGTAGTATCAATTTCTTCTATTTTTGCAGATGGTTTCACAAGTTTTCCTTGTCGAGATTTCTTTTTTGACATGCCTGCATCATTTTTCTGGCATCTAATTTGCCCTTTATGTGATGGTCCATGAGTCACGTCATTTTCATTTTTCATATGACACTGCTGCTCTAAAATATCCGATTGTGTTTCAGTCAAATTATTTTTATAGCTATCCAAAATATTTGGTTCAAGCTTTATGTCAGAGGTCTCCTTCAAACTCATTCTTGTTCTCATTGACCTCCTTGTTACATATGTGCAGGGTGGTATATCACCATGCTCGTGAGCACCTTTCACAGAATTCAGTTTATGTTCTCTTGCTGCGTGCCTTGTTAAGCATCCACTAGAGACTGCAACTTTGACTGGTCCCTCCAATTCTTTATCCTTTTTAATGGGCAAGTTTTTATACAAAACTACTTTGGGCTCTTTGAGAACTAAATTTCCCATTTCGAGCTTTCTGGAAGCATTCTTTTGCTCTGGCCTTTTGCACTGATTTCTCAACTTTATCTTTGAAAGTAAAGGCTTTGCAGGCTTTTTCAGTCTCTTTGGTACCCTGGAATTATTTATATGAGTTAGTTTAGATGAGGTAGAATTTGATGATGCTGGAATTCTTGATATAGACTGTCTTGTTAATGCTCTGGTTTTGCTGTTCTTTTTTACGCCAATTGAAGATTTTCTGTTATCTGCAAAAGAAAAAGGTGGTTTTGTTATGACACTGCTTTATCCTAAGATTCCTACTCCCAAATACTGCAGTTATTTTAAACACTTCATCAAAATCTGTGAAACAGGCTAGAGAGTACGCAGTAAGGAGGCAAGACTGCTTAACTTGCAAATCAGACATGAAAGAAATTGTCAAACAAGTCACAAGTACACCTAAATTCCAGGTACACTTCCCTTACTGCCCCAAATATATCAAATTTGTTTTTTACTGAAATTCTTCTTCTCCCATTTTTTTTCAAAAATCTGTTCCACATTATCCACAGATTTTACTGAGTATTATTCCAGCAAAATCTGATGATCAGCATGCTGTAGTATTAACCCCAGAATTTTCTCCTACAGGGAAAGGGAAAAAAAACCTTAACTACTGTAATGATTTCCATTTCAGGTATCCGGTTTCCTGTCACCTACTGTGGTAAGCAAGTAAGTTTTGTCTACGCAAGCAAAGCTGCAATTCTAAAGCTTTTTTAATTAGAGATCATAAGAGAGTTTTGGGAAGTTGTGTGCCTTTTTTTTTTAAAATCACAGGAGCAAAGAGGAACCAGATGGAACCATATTTTATGTGGCTCCAAACCTGTTTGCTATTAGGTTGGTGCAGAAGTAATTGCGGTTTTGGACTGTGAATTTTAAGTCATTATAACCAGGCTCAAACACATCTTTATTAATAAAAATAGGAACCATTACAATCAACATATTTTTGCCAATGGGAAATAAGTTTTATTCCTGTAGCATAAAAATTTGTGCTTCGGATTTCGATGAAGTCTTGGAAAGCATTTTCTGCATCCTGCTTGTCATGCAAGTGTTTTTCCTACAAAAAGTTGTCAGGATGCTTGAAAAAGTGGTAATAGGTTGGCGAGAGGTCAGGTGAATATGGCAGATGAGGCAAAACTTTGTAGCCTAATTCATTCAACTTTGGAAATGTTGGTTGTGAGACATGCTGTCTGGCATTGTTGTGGAGAAGAATTGGGCCCTTTCTATCAACCAATGCTGGCTGCAGGCGTTGCAGTTTTTGCTACATCTCATCACTTTGCTGAACAGACTTCTCAGATGTAATGGTTTCACCAGGATTCAAAAAGCTGTAGTGGTCTGCTGCCAGTCTGATCCAAAGAGTGACCATGACCTTTTTTTGGTAGAAGTTTGGCTTTGGGAAGTGCTTTGGAGGTTCTTCTTGGTCACTGGCCATTGCCGGTTGTCGTATAAAATCCACTTTTCATCGCATGTCACAATCGGATTGAGAAATGGTTTATTGTTGTTATGTAGAAGAATAGAAGACGTGACACTTCAAAATGACAATTTTTTTTAATTTTCAGCCAGCTCGTGAGGCACCCACTTCTTTTTTCCCCCCAATTTGCTTCAAATGCCAAACGACCGTAGAATGGTCGACATTGAGTTCTTCAGCAACTTCTCATGTAGTTGTAAGAGATCAGCTTTGATGATTGCTCTCAACTGGTCGCTGTGAACTTCAAATGGCTGCCACTACGCTCCTCATCTTCAAGGCTCTCGTCTCCTTTGCAAAACTTCTTGAACCACCACTGCACTGTACATTCATCAGCAGTTCTTGGGCCAAATGCATTGTTGTTGTTGATGTGAGTTGTCTCTGCTGCTTTACGACCCATTTTGAACTCGAATAAGAAAAATGCTCGAATTTGCTTTTTGTCTAACATCATTTCCATAGTCTAAAATAAATATAAAATAAACAGCAAGTAACAAGTCAGTAGCAAAAAAAGAAAGCAAGAAAAGCGCATTAAAATGATGTATAAAAACCAATACATTTAAGAATGTATCCCAATATCAAACAGCAAATTTAAACAATGCAAAATCTGCAATTCCTTCTGCACCAACCTAATAGTTAAGTCAAAGTTGAAGTTATTTATATTTAGCCTATACTGAAGGTGGCAGGGGTGGGGAAGGGGGTAAAGTAAATAAATGATACTCACTACTCCATGAAGTAGTCTCTCAGGAGCATAACAAACAAAAATCCTTTCCAATTTCTTCTGAGATTACTAACTGTGTACTTTCACTTCAGAATAGGTACCTGAACTATCAGTCATAGAATCATTTCAGTTGGAAGAGACACTCAGGATCATCAAGTCAAACCATAACCTAACTCTAGCACTAAACCATGTCACTAAGAACCTCATCTAAACACCTTTTAAACACCTCCAGGGATGGTGACTCAACCATTTCCCTGCACGGCCTGTTCCAATGCCTGACAACTCTTTCTGTGAAGAATTTTTTCCTAATATCCAATCTAAACCTCCCCTGGTACACCTTGAGGCCATTTCCTCTTGTCTTAACACTTGCTACTTGGGAGAAGAGACCAACACCCTCCATGCTACAACATTCTTTCAGGTAGTTGTAGACAGCAATAAGGTCTCCCCTGAGCCTCCTTTTCTCCAGGCTAAACAGCCCCAGGTCCCTCAACTGCTCCCTATAAGACTTGTACTCCAGGCCTCTGAGCGGCTTCGTTGCCCTACTCTGCACTCTCTCCAGTACCTCAATGTCCTTCTTATGATGAGGGGCTCAAAACTGAACACAGGCCTCCCACAGGTGGAGCCTCACCAGTACTGAGTACAGTGGCACAATCACTTCTCTAGTCCTACTGGCCACACTATTCCTGATACAAGCCAGGATGCTGTTGGCCTTTTTGGCCACCTGGGCACACTGCTGGCTCATGTTCAGTCGGCTGTTGACCAACATCCCCAGATCTCTTTCTACCAGGCAGCTTTTCAGGCACTCTTCCCTGAGCCTGTAGCCCTGCCTGGGGTTGTTGTGACCCAAGTGCAGGACCCAGCACTTGGCCTTGTTAAATCTCATACAATTGGTCTCGGCCCAGCAATCCAGGCGGTCCAGATCCCTCTGGGATCCTGAGCCTTCCTACCCTCCAACAGATCAACACTCCCACTCAATCTGGTGTCGTCTGCAGACTTACTGAGGGTGCACTCAATCCCT
Organism: Caloenas nicobarica; assembly: GCF_036013445.1. Taxonomy (NCBI): domain Eukaryota; kingdom Metazoa; phylum Chordata; class Aves; order Columbiformes; family Columbidae; genus Caloenas; species Caloenas nicobarica. The sequence goes on along the minus strand of NC_088249.1, from coordinate 48,934,899 downwards.
TCATCCAGATCATTGATAAAGAGACTAAACAGAACTGGCCCCAATACTGAGCCCTGGGGAACACCACTGATGACTGGCTGCCAGCTGGATTTGACTCGGTTCACCACAACTCTTTGGGCCCGGCCATCCAGCCAGTTCTCTATCCATCGTAGAGTACACCCATCCAGGCCATGATCTGCCAGCTTCTCCAGGAGAATGCTGTGAGATATGGTGTCAAAGGCTTTACTGAAGTCTAAGTACACAACATCCATAGCTTTTCCCTCATCTACTAGTTGGGTCACCTCATCATAGAAGGAGATCAGGCTGGTCAAACAGGACCTGCCTCTCATAAACCCATGTTGAACGGGCCTGATCATATGGTTCTCTTGTATGTGCTGTGTGATGTTACTCAAGATCATCTGCTCCATGACCTTCCCCAGCACTGAGGTCAGACTGACAGGTCTGTTGTTCCCTGAATCCTCCTTGCAGTCCTTCTTGTAGATGGGTGTCACATTTGCCAACTTCCAGTCAACTGGGACCTCCCCAGTTAGCCAGGATTGCTGACGGATAATGGGAAGTGGCTTAGTGATCACCTCCACCAGCTCCCTCAGCACCCCTGGGTGTGTCCCATCTGGCACCATCGACTTGCTGGTGTCCAAGTGGTGCAGCAGGTTGCTAACCATTTCCCCCTTGGATTATTGGGACTTCATTCTGCTCCCCATCCCTGTCTTCTGGCTTAGGGGGCTGGGTACCTGGAGCACAACTGGTCTATTAAAGACTGAGGCAAAGGCATTTAGTACCTCAGCCTTTCCCTCATCCTCTGTCACCATGTTTCCCCCGGCATCCACCAGGGGATGGACATTCTCCTTAGCCCTCCTTTTGTTGCTGATATATTTACAGAAGCATTTCTTGGTGCCTTTTACAGTGGTAGCCAGGCCTAGCTAAAGTTGGGCTTTGGCCCTTCTAATTTCCTCCCTGCAAAACCTCACAGCATTCTTGTATTCCTCTTGAGTAGCCTGCCCCTTCTTCCAAAGGCTATAAATTCTCTTTTTATTCCTAAGTTCCAGCCACAGCTCTCTATTCAGCCAGGGCAGCCGTCTCCCCACTGGCTTGCCTTTCGGCACACGGAGACAGCCTGCTCCTGTGCCTCTAACATTACCTTCTTGAAGAGAGACCAGCCTTCCTGGACAACTTTGTACTTCAGGTCTGCCTCAACAGCCAACCAGCCTCCTAAACAGGTCAAAGTCTGCCCTTTGGAAGTCTGAAGTAGCAGTTCTGCTGACAGCCCTTCTAACTTCTCCAAGAATAGAAAACTCAATCACAGAATCATGGAATGGTTAGGGTTGGAAGGGACCTCTAGAGATCATCTAGTCCAACCCACCTGTCAAAGCAGGTTCACCTAGAACAGATTGCAAAGGAATGTGTCCAGGTGGGTCTTGAATGTCTCCAGAGAAGATGACTCCACAACCTCTCTGGGCAGCCTGTTCCAGTGCTCTGTCACCCTCAAAGTAAAGAAGTTTCTCCTTATATTCAGATGGAACCTCTTATGCTTCAGTCTGTGCCTTCTGCCCCTTATCCTATCGTTGGGCACCCTGAAAGGAGTCTGTTCCCATCTTCTTGACATCCACCCTTGAGGTATTTATTAACATTGATGAGATCTCCCTCAGCCTTTTCTTCTCCAGGCTAAACAGACCCAACCCTCTCAGTCTCTCTTCTTAAAAAAGGTGCTCTAGGCCCCTAATCATCCTCATAGCCCGCCACTAGACTCTCTCCAGTAATTCCTTATCCTTCCTAAACTGGGAAGCCCAGAACTGGACACAGTACTCCAGATGCAGTCTCACCAGGGCAGAGTAGAGAGGGAGGATAACCTCCCTCAACGTGCTGGTCACACTCTTCTTAATGCACCCCAAGATACTGTTGGCTTTCTTAGCCACAAGGGCACATTGTTGCCTCATGGTCAACCTGTTATCAACCAGAACTCCCAGGTCCTTTTCTGCAATGCTGCTCTCCAGCAGGTCCACCCCTAACCTGTACTGGTGCCTGGGGTTATTCCTCCCCAGGTGCAGGACCCTACACTTGCCCTTGTTGAATTTCATCAGGTTCTTCTCTGCCCAGTCCTCCAGCCTGTCCAGGTCTTGCTGAATGGCAGCACAGCCTTCTGGTGTATCAATCCTTCCTCCCACTTTGGTATCATCAGCAACCTTGCTAACGGTGCACTCAGTCTCTTCATGCAGGTCATTGATGAACAGGTTCAACAGGACTGGACCTAACACTGACCCCTAGTGAACCCCACTAACTACAGGCCTCCAACTTTACACTGTTGATCACAACCCTCTGAGCTCTGCCATCCAACCAATTCATACCATCATAGAAGGCTATCAGGTTGGTCAAACATGATTTCCCTTTGGTGAACCCCTGCTGACTATTCCTGATAACCTTCTTTTCTTCCACATGCTTGAAGATGATGTCCAGAATGAGCTGTTCCATCACCTTTCCAGGGATGGAGGTGAGGCTGACTGGCCTGTAGTTTCCTGGGTCGTCCTTCTTGCCCTTTTTGAAGACTGGAGTGACGTTGGCTTTCCTCCAGTCCTCAGGCACCTCTCCTGTTCTCCAAGACCTTTCGAAGATGATGGAGAGTGACTTTGCAATAACATCTGCCAACTCTCTCAGCACTTGTGGGCGCATCCCATTGGGGCCCATGGATTTGTGGATGTCCAGTTTGTATAAACAATCTCTAACCTGATCCTCCTCAACCAAGGGGAAGTCTTCCTTTCTCTGGACTTTCTTTCCTACCTCCAGGGTCTGGGATTCCTGAGGGCCAGTTTTAGCAGTAAAGACAGACATGAAGAAGGCATTCAGTAACTCTGTCTTCCCTGTATCACCAGAACACCCTCCTCATTCAGCAGCAGACCTGCATTTTCCCTAAACTTCCTTTTGCTGCCGATATACTTGAAGAAGCCCTTCTTGTTGTATTTTCATGGTCACTATGCCCAAGACAACAGCCAACCAACATGCTGCCTACAAGTCCTTCTCTATTTACAAACAATAGAACCAGTGGGACGCCCTCCCTAGTAGGCTCACTCATCAGCTATGTCAGGACCTTGTCTTCCATGCACTCCAGGAGCCTCCTAGACAGCTTCCTCTCTGCTGTATTTCCAGAAGACATCTGGTAGGTTGAAGTCCCCCATACGAACTAGGGGTAGTGATCAGCAGACTTCTCGCGGCTGCCTGCAAAATATTTCATCTGCCTCTTCATCCTGATTGGGTGGTCTGTAACAGACCCCCACCAGGATGTCCACCTTGTTGCCCTTCCCCTTGATTCTCACCCACAGACACTCAACCTTATCACCACTCTTATCAAGCTCCAGACAATCAAAACACTCCCTAACACACATGGCTACCCCACCTCCTCTCCCTCCTCACCTATCCCTTCTGAATATGGATGTCCTAGATGTCGAGAGGGAATAGCTGCCTAATTTAAAGGGTCTCTAAAAGAAACAACTATTTGTTTCATAATCTCTACTAACGATGTTTATTTTAAAACTCTTTTCCTACAAAATGTAGATAACTATATAAGTTTTCTTCCCTAAACCATACTACTGCATGTGTTAGTTCACCATACTTTGAAATACATACATTAATGACGGAACTTTAACTGACATGCTTAGAAATATGACACAAACTATTTGCTTTTAATAGAAATAAAAGAAAACAGAAGAGGAACATACCATGTATTGTTCTTGAAACACTTCAGGAAAACCATGAATTTGCTATTTAAATTGCCTTTAGATTCCTGAATAAATTACAGTTCTAAAGACCAGTATCTGAGATGCATCTCAACACTAAGAGAGGAATTCCATCACCGCGAAAGTTTTTCATGCTTTTATGAAACCTTTAATCCGGCATTCAAAGCTTTCCCCCTTACTTACTTGCATTAGCTTTTTCCTGAGTGGTATCTGCATCAGTGTTAGAGCTGACGGACTGGCTGTCTGAATTTTTGCTGCTGTCACCCAACTTTTTAAGTCTATTCAATCGTTTATCTGTTTCTCTCAGTCCATATTTACTATTAATCACAGGAGTAGGTGCTGGCAATCCCACTCTCGATTTAAAAGCACCAGTTCCACGTCTACAAAGAAAAACAGGACATAATATAAACTTTGAACTTTGTTTAATACACAATAATTTGAATCCCAGGTATATATGGATAAAAAATACCAATAACCACTTAATTTATTAGCATTTCGTGGGCTGTTTTAATAAGGTATCTATATACTTATTTTAGTAAGATGTGCAGAAAAACCTATTTACTTCTTGCAAGAAGAAAAACTGCAAAAGTAGGTTTTCCCTTGCTTTATGCCTATTTTAGTATTGTTTCACTGTCAAATTATACAGGTGAAAATGAATTACAGTAGTTCAGAATACTACTTATATTAGCTTAGAAAACAATGTAAATGTTTCCTAATCACTTTGGGCTAGTAAAAAAATGCCGGCTTCAGTTACAATGCTTCTTACTGCATCAGCAAGGGTTGGAAAGTACAGAAAATGGAATAAAATTATCACATAGTTCTGTGTTCTTTCATAACTGAAAGAATCCAGTATGTATTTACAAGGATCATGAAATCACTTCGCAAACATATTACTTTAAAAGAAAAAGAGAAAAGTTATCACAGAAAAGGATGAAGACTAAGAATTCCTGTTCTTGCATTTCAACCAGTACTGCTAGGTTTCCTTTGATACTCTGCAGTAATCCAGTATGCTTGCACTTCACAGAATTACTGAAGACAACTTCGGTTTGGGTTCCAGTGTGTTGTAATGGAAGGAAATCTACAGAACTTAACCAAAATTGCACCAAAAAGATGATTATTATGCAGCCACAATACTTGTTCTGAAGTTAACTGGTATTTGTTTGATATAGAACATTCTTTCTATATTAATTTGAATTCAGCAAATTATGGGCAGCTTAAGATACTAGACTGAACATGGCACAAGAAACAGCCACTTCAGATCAAAAAGTAATGGTACTATGAACAACCACAACTGTCTTCTGTCACGTCTTTGGTGCCCAGTTGTCTCAGCCAGCATGAACGGCAGGCTCACCTAAAAAGACTACAGGTACATATGTAAAGATATGCATCTTTTCTTGGTGATGATTTTTGGAGGCTTGAGAAAAAAAAAACATCTGTAAAGTGCCCACCTTCCCACAGCTCCCAAACATACCCCACAGATTCTTTAAAGTCTAGCATTTTAACATTAAAAATGAACACCCTTTACAGCATAGTCAGAATTGGGTCACTTCAAGGTGAATTTTTCGTGGCGTACAAAGCAACAGTTGCCTTGTCAGTGTTGGTTAAGACTCATTTTTTCTTGCTCAACTCCCCTAAATCCAAATCTCTCATATTTGATTGCTGTACCATGGATTGTGACTGAAAAGTAGATTCCTAAAGTTAAAATTACTGAAACGTTAGCTTTAAAATATAACATTTTCATGTACTTAAAATACAAAGATGACAAGTTAATGAAAATGTTTGGACACACAAAATTCAATTGTCCTGAAAGAGAAAGTATGTTGGAATTACATTAAAATCAACAATCAAAGTAACTTGAGCAAAAAGAAACAAGATGAAGTAACCAGGAAACCTACTAACAAGGAAAGAACAATCAGGGTTCACAGCTATTCAGTACTAAACAGCTCCCAGGACCGATGTATGTTTTTACCAACAGCTCTCTAGATAAAGCCTGAGACTATACCCTTCACTTAGAATGATCTACTGACATTGTATAAGTTTGGAGGTCCACACCAGAGGGTTTTCCCTTGAGTTGCAAGAATTGGTAGTGACCTAATTGGCTAGCAAAAATGAAGGTAGGCTTATTAAACTATTCATATGTAGGTGTACTAAGCTATTTCTCAATATGGTATTTTGTCCTTTATAGGTTTTTTTTTTTAATTCTCTCTACAGTTAGGTCAAATGGTAACAAAACTGTTACAGGTTCTACATAGTTCCTCTTGGAATCAGGTGAGGCTCTCACAAATGATGTTGAGCCTCCATGCTCACAGTAAGCAGAAGTTTCAACATGACAAAAACAAACTATGAACTCCTTTGAACTGATTTTGTGAAGGAAATAGGTTGGGACAGCACAGGTGAAAAACAAATTAACAACTTTGCTGCTATTGTATGATGGACAGATACAGGCAAGCACTGTACAAACCTGTAGATCTTTATGAACACACAAACCCCCAGGTTCTAACAACACAGGGTGAAAAGTACTTTGCCCATTCCCAGCAGAAGAGAACTTCAGGTCAATGTAAAGAACGTTAATGAAATTTGCTTTTTCTAGTGCAAAAAGAGAGCAGAAATTGGGGGTCAGTTGCTAATGGTCTCATAGAAGCTACAACTGCTTTTCCTTCCAATTCTAGTTTATTTGGTATAAATATTCTTAAGAATCTACACTTGTTTTGTTATTCTCATTTTGGGCTATTTCCAGAACAGAGAATCAAAAGAAAAACAGAATGCAGGAGTTCTCAGAAAACATGGCCATTCAGTAATAACATTAAAAAAAAGGAAAATCACTACAACAAATACCTAGGAAGCAATTATGTGTCCAAAAATCTTAGTATTCATAATTAAGGACTTTCAGTTCCACAAAATATATCATGAATACGACCGATTTGAAACTTATTTCCATTAATGCATACCTTTCACAGGTGTAACATTCGCAGTATTCGTTATTTTCTCCAAAAAACCCATCTCCATAGTAACAAGAGATTTCTTCTCCAGGTTCAATATCTCTTAGAGCTTTCACGCATGCTGTATCCCTGCCCGTTGATACAAACTGGGAAAGGAGGGAAAAAAAAAAATCATTAAGGTTGAACAGTATTTGAATAAGAAAAAAAAAGTAAAACAGTTGGGGAGGAAAAGATGCAGGGACAAAAAGGGAAATAAATGTGGGGTGCTTTATCTACTTTTAATTTCTTGCTTACCTTACAGTTAGGTCTGCAATCTGAAAAAGGTCCAAAAGATAAAGTCAATTAACTGTTGATAAGACCTGAAACATGAATAATTGTAGATATCTAAAGTAAGGATTCACTCTGACTTCAATAATTGTAGAATCTCAACTAAATACTGGGACTTATGTTAGTACTGCACAAAACTATACATCAAAAGATACCTATTTTGATATAGTTTGGTTTCTGAACTCTTCCCTAAGCTATCACAAATGTCCAGTTTCCCTCCTCTTTAAAGTAATAGGATTTATCTTAAATCCTGCATGTTCTTTCTTCAGCATACAAATGCAATAGAATCACTTAAGCTTCTGTGCAAAAGGTTAAAGGCGGCAGAAGAAGCTCACCTAAGAAATACATTAGTGTTGACTAAGTTCACAAAGAATTCAAGGTAACTTAAACTATGCTTCACTAATTTACCCTCTGTGAAGGAAGGAGACATCACTTCCTAGAGCCCTCTGTGAGCTTCCCAGTTCACAGCCATTCAGGTCTGGTCTGGGAAAATCCCAACAGGATTTTGTCCTACAGTGATCCAGTATGCCAGATTCAGAGATGCTTCTCTAAGGTCCTGTATTGTTCAGCTCACATACAACAACACTTCTGAGTAGAATTGCTTATGTCCTTTAACATGCTTCCTATACTTACTACTCACCGTGATTGATAAATGCAGCAGGACCAAGCCACAATTGTGCACAGTTTTTCCGCGTGGAATACATGACACTGAAGTCATTTTCCCCATGTCTCAGCAGCATGTTTTCTTCCATTTCTGATAGTTCAGCAATACAGCCCACAAGTAATTCTATTTTATCATTCCGTTTCCTTTAGTGTAAAAAAAGTAGGAGAAATAAGAATACATATGCCAAAATTACAAAGTAATTTCACAAAAAGAAATGCTGTCAATAACAGGAAGTGTTTTGTATACCATTTCTCACTCAACCCCTATAAACCTCATGTTTTACTTCGGTTAGAGACAGGATATTAGGCTAAACAGACTTTTTATCAGACATGAAATAAATGTTTTTGTTACTATATAGAATAAATTACATCAATTTTGACAGACATTACCATCATTGTTTCTACAATTTCCTGAGACTGCAAGCCAGAAATTGCAAGAGTTGATTATTTCAGCTCCTATAGTTGTTAAAACCAAAAGCAAGACTTTTTTTCATCCCTATCCTCCATCCCTATCAGCACTTCAGATATTTTGACTTCCTCGAGCTGCTCTTGTTTACATTTCCTATACTTCTTCCTTTGGCCAAGAAAACACAACATAGTGAAGATGCTTGAGAACTCCATGCCTTCTTAACAAATGCCCAGCGTTGACTGAAAAAAAGGCCAGAATTCATGCAAGACATCATCCTCTTTCACGAGTAGTTCTTCAGCATTGAGCCGGTCCTTGAAAGAGACCTTTGGAGAAGCAGGGAGGAACCAACAAAAACCAACAAAACCACAACGCCTTCATGTGTGGACAGCCAATCTGCCATCATAAATATAGCAGATCAGAGGCACTGAATATTCAGCCTAGGAAGAAGCACACAATTACCAGTATCTTGCAAGTGCATTGTTTTCACTGCTCTTCAGCCAGATTACTCAGATGCAGATGAATACGGAGATACTAAATATACATGAAGGACACAAACTAGAAGCCAAGCCTTATAAGTGCAAAATTCTCCTCTCAGACTGCTGAGAACTCTATTAGTTTTGAGTCTCAACAGTCTTCCAGATACTGGCAGTGTCAAGAAGCAACTCTCTTGTTTTGGTCTCTCTCAGGTCACTCAAGATTTTGAGCACAAAAAGCTAACTCATTTTCAATAAACCTAGGTACAAAGCTTCTACCTCAAAGAATCAGCCAAGGGGAGAATTCAAACAGGAAAAAACAAACACACATACATGACCACAATCCAAAAAATACTGATCATACCATGACTGTGGAACTTCCAGCTACAGTCATGAAGAGATAGAAACTGACCTCAACATTGTTAAAGCTTACTCTCCCACAAAATGAGGCCATAGCCCCACAGTAGCAGCATGCTTACTTGGTATGCTGCAAGCATAATGTCTAGCCACCCAATCCTAGCCCACACATAATTGCATATCAACATCTCAGATGTGCTGTTATGAGTATACACTGCCATAAAGCAAAACAAGTATAAATTAGGGTGGGGGAAGGAAGGGGAGTATTTATTTTAAAATCTGAATTAACCCATGGATCTGCCACAGACATGCTTATAATGAAACTCCTATATGCCAAAATGAGGTGTGGAAAATACACTGGGGTTCCAACTTTCTGTTTCCCAGAAAGATTTATTTTGCGCATCAAAATATGCAAGTAACACCCCTCAGTTTCAAAAAGGTGAAAAACGAATTTGCCCCACAATTATTTGCTGTACTCACATTATACTGAATTTGTTATATTGACATGGTCATGTTTCTCACAGGAGGCAAAAACCTCATCATTAGAGGAAAATAATTATCTGACTGAAAAGAAGATTAAAAAACCATTTTATACTGGCAACTTTGTGGCTACATCCAATATCCTACAGATGCATGTATTGTGTGTTAAGTACTTAGCACAAACAGATACCAAAAGTAATTTGTAAGTAAAAATACGAAACTTTGTATTGCACTGGCTGCAGTTTTAATTCTTCATACTTTTTAAAATATATTTTTTAGAATATTTCAAAATAATTGACAGAAACAGAATGCAAGAGTAAACTGTATCTTTTACCATTCTTTCGTTGCAACAATTTTGGCTCCATTTTGCTCAGAAGAATATCGATTACAAGGCAGTATCTCAAACCCACTGTCAGTTGCAAACATTCGTAAATAAATAAATACCTGCAATGAAAGGGAACAGGACTTTTCTGTTACAAGCAAAACAAAAGCAGTGAGGAACTTCATATAAAAATAATGAAAATCAGTAAACTGCACAAGAAACACAAAAAATGGATACTCCAATGGGATGTTGTTTACTGAAATGTGTTTCTGATTATAAATTTTAGCTATGTGCATGATGTTAATCTTTTTTACTCAGAGTGACTTGCAGGAATCCTCATATGGATAACATGACTATCCAAAGAGTTTAAAAAAATTAAAGATGCCTCAAATGGTACAAAATTGGCCCAACCAATGAAAATGGATAATTTCTTCTTAAAGTCACTGAGTAGCTGCATTCGAAACTACTTCTTAGCTCTTTAAGAATCACTGAGACCTAACAGTCTACAGGATCAAATTTCATTCTTTCCAGTTCTGAAAATGATATTACTTCCATGACAAATCTAGAGATTGCTAGATGAATTCTTTAAAGTGCAGTTATATTACTCAAAAAACACTTCGGGAAACCAGAATTTTCTGACTGCTTAACAACTGATGTATTTTGAGGTAGCAACACTTCTCTCTTTTCCTTTACCTTTCTTTGTCACACGATTTGATTTACAATAGCTCTAAGTAAAACACAAACAAAAACAACAACAAAAAATTGGGAGGAAAAAACAAACAAACAAAACCCCCAAACAAACAAAACACCACACAACTCACAAAATAAACAAACAAAAAAGGGGGAAAAGAAACAACCCTTCCGAACTACGAAAGAAGCCCTTGAAACTCCTGTCTCCCAGAAGTAGGGCTTCTCTCTTCTGCTTATGACCTAAGCCAACAGCAAAAGAGGCAAATGCATTTTATTTTCTACATGTCTATTACATAAAAGGCAATGGTAAGTTAACTCAAAAAAAGAGAGGGGTGGGGAGCTGGCTGGGTTTTAAAAAACAACGGAAGTTTCAGTTAAAAAGAAATCAAACAAATAACAGAGCGGTGGATTACTCTCCTTTACTACTGCTACATTCTTAAGAATTTTTTACATTTTCTTAGCCTTTCAACCATCTGAAAAAGCACATTAATTACAAATACACCTACATGTTCCTTGAACAACCTTTCCTGCATTTTGTTCTTGTTAAGAAAATAGTGCCGGGCCCAGTCACCTGACGTCAAGGACTTGAAGGCTTTTTCTAAGTGCTCATCTTTCTTAAAACGTTCAATCACCTCTTTTAGTTCTTCTTGCCTTCCTTTAATAGGTCGAAATCTGAAATAAAGAATAAAGCTATTCCAGTCCACTGTTATTCATTCTCGATTCTCCCTCACAGTTATAGCAGAGGTTGTTTTGCTAGCCATATAAATATTTAACTCCTAGTATAAAGAAACTGTCATGCACTCAAATCACAGGCCCTCATTTCCTGAGGTAATGAGAGAGGTAGGTAAAGCTAAGCATACTACTTGGAATGTTAAAGCCCTCCATTCTGCTGAGAAGCATAATTTATTCATAGAACAAATCTGATAAGATTAACCAACACAGAATAATATTTCACTGTTTTCAATGCCTATCATTTGGAATAAAGCAGCTAAAGAACTAGTATAATAAATGTGTCCTTACTTTCCTAACAAATTTAGTATCATTAAAAGTACATGTGCAAAAAAAAAAAATAAAAATCCAGCTAATAAACTGGATGCTATAAGTTTCCTAGCCAACATTGGTATCAAGGGATCTAATGCACAATTCTGGCTTTTATAGCTGAATTGGGATGTGTGTGTGTGTGTGATTTCAAATTTAAGCCCTCTACAAACTCACACACTACACTAAATTTGTCAAATAGGGAGCAAACAATTAAGATGGGGCAACTGAAAAGAGTAAGAAATATCAGAACAGAAAAAACGCACAACTATCTTGCAGAGTGATTTCACATCAACTTTTGCCCAATCCAAAGCCTCATTATATTGACAAATCCACTGTATGGGTTTATGTAGATTGCAAACTTAACATTTGTATTCATATAAAATGCATCTCTTAATGACTACACAACAAGTATCTAAAAATACCAACACACAGCATAGATCCTACATCTGTGGAAGACTGAAGTTCCACAAGTTAGTACAATCATAAGAATTTTTACCCAAGATGTTGGCTACAGGAAACAGGCAGCTGATAATCATGCATAGATAAAATATGAAAATAAACTCCTGTACACTAGCAGAGAATTCTGCCTTCTTCACAAAGCTTAAGATTTAAGAAAAACTATCCTTCATATTATCAACAGGAAAAAAATTGTTACAGAAAACACCTATATGACTGCAAGAAGCAGGAGCTCCATTTCTGAGCCCCAAACCATCAAGAGAAAGCAGATCTTAGAGATTATGTTGAATGTCTATAAACTGCCTTTGAGTACATACCTATGTATGCTCCGCTTTGGGTTGGAGGTGGGGTGTGCGTACTTTTAGGTGTATGACATGTCCCACGGGACTCTTCAAAGATAAAAAATTTCTAGGGTCGTGTGAAACAGTTGTTTGCAGCTTCTTTTGCTTACACAGCATATGACAGAGGTGTTAAACAACTTAATAGCTTTTGGTTAAATCCATAAGACTAAGTCTCATTACTTGTTGCTTGAAGTATGTTACCATGCTAATTTTATTTCATCTTACTTACCAAATGAAGTCTCTATTTGATGACAAAAGTAAACAAAGGGAAATAAATTCCTGAAGTTGGTGGAAGGAACACTCATCAACTCAACTCACTGATATCCTGTTTTCTAAATTATCATATCACTTGGCTTATCCCCATCTTAGAACGTTGAATGCTGCAAGTTACTTTTCAGATGCCCAAATAAGATCTGCTTCTTCTCTGCAACTTGTATGAAGGAAACAAAATGCCCTGAGTGTTGCACTGCCAATTTTATTTTACCTTATAAAATAGTAAGAGTCTAATTAGAAATAACTAATAATGATGAGGATTCAATTTCCTTCATTAGAAGTAAAATGCTGTATTTTTGCTCCTGATACAATAAAGACAGACCTCCTAACACCACTATCACTTCCAGCACCAATGCAGGTTACCAGCATCACATGCTAATGCCTTTACACATCTTCTCTGCATTCTCCATCTGAAAAATGTCCTTGTAATATAATAACTAAGCAATCTTTCAGATCTTTTGGAATATGGCAAAAATTATCATCATAAACCTGTGAGCTTTCAGAAAAGAAGATATAGCAAGTAGTTCTGAGAAGACATTAGATAAGTTCTCTTCTGGCTGGGATAACATCTAACATTTAGCAAGAGTCTGTAAAGACATAGATGTCCACTTAGAACAGTAGTATGTACCGTGCCAAGAAGTTTCAAATCAAATTCTTTATTAAAGAACATACTTATCCCATCTCCCTAAGAAACTAACTGCCTAACAAGCTGCTGGGACCTCATCTTGGAAGAAAACTCCCTTCAGACTACAGATGACATGATTATTGCTATTTTTGTTCTAGAGCACATCAAAGTCTCCCTCGACTTGCCAGTTACATACAAGAAGACTATATCCCAGTTCTCCCCAAATCAGAAAGACTTCTCCCAAATTTGATAGCCGTAATGTCTGGCGAAGCTCTGTGAGTTAAGAGAATCTAAAATTATATAGCCTGGACAGAACCTGACTAGTTTCAGAATAGGACTTGGCCTCATTTTCAGTTTCAACCAGGAACAGTTTTCCCAACAAGGCCCCAACTGTACTTACGTAATGAGGAGTACAAAGCACAACAATATGCACAGACATAACAGGTCAACATTTTGTTTACGTCTTTATCCGCTAACATTATAGGAGGAAAAGCCACGTGATTATGGTCTTCAGCTATGTCTATTCTTGCTGAGCTAAATTAATGATTGCCCTCTCCTTTACATTTTATGTTATATGCTGAAAGGCACGATTTTTTTTTAGCCAAGTGACCTGCAGGAGCAAAGGTAGGTGGAAAAACCATCACATTCAAAAGTAAATTAGCACCTAAGACAGACAATGTATGTGCAGGTAGACACAATCATACTTGTTTATCATCAAGAATAATCTTGGTCTAGGCTAAAGGAAGCAGTATCCCAGCTCAACTACCAGTGGAGAAAACAACAAAAACAATCCTCCCCCCAACAAAACACAAAAACTCCACAAACAACACAACACCAAAAAACCACCAAACAGGGCAGATGCTAAGCTTAAACAGTGCCTATCAAGATGTAAGGAAAAAGAATCAATACCCTATATTTTCTAGCAATTAGAAGCACATCTTATTGCCCCAAAGTGATGCTCATATTTCAGGTCTTTCACAACATACCAGTCTCAGAGGTTGACCAGATGTCTGCTTGACTACCTACCTTAGGTAGCTCAGAACCTGGCCTCAAGCCTTTAAAAGTAACCTGCATACCTCCATGGATCACATTCAGCAGGTTCTTGCCGCAGGCATTCCACACTGCTGGTGGAATTCCTTTAAATGTCTAGCAGAAACTTAAGTAACATCATTCCTGATAAGCGGATTAGTGTATACCCAAGTCGAAAAGGCCAAAAAGAAGGCTGGAAACAGGGTGCAAAGATATTGTAAAAACCCCAAAACATTAGAAGGTCAGATGAGTGTTACGCTGTACACCATGCATTTGAAACCTGAAACAGGAATTGAGTTTTTCAAAGAAACACAACTCTCGGCACACAACGGTTCAAAAATCGTTACCAGAGACCTCCTCTATCGAAATATTGAACTGATATTTTTTTACATGGTGACAAGACAGAGATAATGAGAAAAGATAAACAGGAATCCAAAAAAGCAAGAAGCGTCCACAAGTGCATAGAAAATGCTGGAAACCAACATCATGCTGTATAGCATTTCACTTAAGCCAACCATGGCACTAGATACAAAGGACCCCCTACCCCCTCGCCACCAGGCTGAAAGGGGAGACCCAGCAGATGGGCGAGGATGGAAACGGGTTACTGCTCGGGGCTGCAGACAAACCACCCTCAGCCTGCCCCACCTTTGCAGGTGCCTGTATACAACAGGTATGAGGCCCTGGAATTGGATGGGCAAGCAGCTGATGCCGCTGATGAAGACCCTTCTAAAAAGGAGGGGTTGTCTAGGCAAGCGACGCTCCACATAAAATTCAGCAAACCCATTAAAACCTCACATGTAAAGAGGAAAAAAAAAAAAAGGTAATTATCATAGGTGACTCCCTTCTAAAGGGAACAGAGGGCCCAATATCCTGACCTGACCCAACCCACATGGAAGTCTGCTGCCTCTCTGGGGCCAGAGTAGGAGATGTGGCTCAACAACTCGCCAGGCTGGTAAGGTCCTCTGACTATTACCTGCTATGGGTTTATAATGTTGGCAGGGAACAGGAAAAAGAAGTATTAAGCAAAATGAAAGGGATTTTAGAGATTTGGGGCAGTTGATCAATGGCTTGGGTGGTTTTCTCCTCCATCCTTTCAGTAGCAGGCAGGAATACAGAACAGAATAGGCAGGCCCAACTAATCAACACAGGGCCACGTGGCTGGTGTCATCAATGGAACTTCGGGTTTTTCAACCACGGGATGGTCAGTCCTTTGCCAGGTCTTCTGACACCTGTGGAATGCATCTCTCACAGAAGGGGAAAAGGGTGTTGCTCAGGGGTTTGTAAGGCTTATTGACAGGGCTTTAAACTCAACTGGAAGGGGGAAGGGGGCAGTACCAGGCCAGTCAGTGCTGAGCAGCGGGAAGGCACACCAAAACATGAGGAGATGCTTGGCAGTGAGATTCCTCAGACTGTGCCACAAGGTGAAGGGCACAATCAACCACACTTGAAGTGCTTCTAACATCAATGTGTGCAGCATAAGGAAAAAGCAAGATGAACTAGAAACCTTGGCCCGGTCCCAGAGATCTGATATAACTGGCATTAGTAAAACCTGGTGAGATGAATCCTGGGACTGGTGTGCCATGATGAATGGCTACAGGCTATTCAGAAGGGGTAGGCAGGGTAGGAGGCACTGTATATAGTGGAGGGGCTGGATTGCATGGAGCTGGCAGCTGGCAATGGCAAAGTTGAGAGCCTCTGGGTAAGGATTAAGGATCAGACAAATAAAGCTGATGTTGTTGTGAGTATCTACTGTAAGCTACCCAGCCAGGATGAGGACACTGATGAGTTATTCTTTAAGGAACTAAGCAAAGCCTCCAAGTCATCTGCCCTTGTCCTTATGGCGGACTTCAACCTGCCAGATGTCAACTGGGAATATCACACAACTGGTACCAACAGGTCCAGAAGATTCCTAAAGCATCTGGATGATATCTTCTTGGTGCAGGTACTAAGGGAACCAACCAGGAAAGGTGCCTGCCCAGATTTTATTCTCACTAACAGAGAGGGTCTTGTGGGAGAACTTGTATGGGATTTGCTACTCCAGCTAGATCCCTTCAAGTCAATGCGGCCTGATGGGATTCATCCAAGGGTGCTTAAAGAGCTGGCTGATGTCATAGTGAAACCTCTCTCCATGATTTTTCAACACTCCTAGGAATCTGGATATGTCCCAGATGACTGGAAGCTGGCAAACATTGTCTCTATCTACATGAAGGGCAATGGGAATGACCCTGGCAACTACAGGCCTGTCAGCCTCACTTCCTGGCAAAATCATGGAGAAGATTGTTCTGGGCATTATGGAAAGACGTCTGAATGACAATGTAGTCATTGGTCCCAGCCAGCACAGGTTCATGAGGCAAAAGCGCTGCTTAACAAAATTAATTTTGTTCTGTGACAAGGTTACCGACCTGGTTGACCAAGGGAGGCCTGTCAATTTTATCTTTTCAGATTTCAGTAAAGCCTTTGATACTGTCTCTCACAGTATTCTCCTGGACAAGATGTCCAGCACATAAACACACAATGCAGTGGGTGAGCAACTGGCTGATGGGCTGGGCTCAAAGGGTTCTAATAATTGTAATAAATAGGGTTATGTCGGGCTGGCGACCAGTCACTAGTGGGGTTTTGCAGGGATACATCTTAAGGCCAGCACTCTTCACTGCGTCAAATGCTTTACTGAAATCAAGACAGAATACTCCGTAACTTTGCCAATGACACAAAATTGGCAGGAGCTGTCGACACTCTCGAGGGCAGAGAGGCCCTGCAGAGGGATCTGGACAAATTGGAGAACTGGGCAATCACCAACCGCATGAAGTTCAACAAGAGCAAGTGCTGGATTTTGCACCTGGGACAAGGCAATCCTGGCTGTACCTACAGACTGGGGGACAAGATGCTGGAAAGCAGCTCTGCAGAGAGGGATCTGGGGGTTCTGGTCAACGGCAAGTTGAACCTGAGCCAACACTGTGTCCTGGCAGCCAAGAGGGCCAACCGTGTCCTGGGGTGCATCAAACACAGCGTTGCCAGCTGGGTGAGGGAGGCGACTGTCCTGCTCTGCTCTGCACTGGTGCGGCCTCACCTGGAGCACTCTGTGCAGTTCTGAGCGCCACAGGATAAAAAAATATATTAAGGTATCGGATAGTGTCCAGAAGAGGGCTAAGAAGTTGGTGAAGGGTTTAGAGGGGAAGCCATATGAGGAGCAGCTAAAGTGGCTTGGTTTGCTCAGCCTGGAGGATACTGCAACCCAGATCCCTCATGAAAGCTTCAGTACTGTTACAGGTGTATCTCCATATATTCTCAAAAGATACTTTCTGATGTGAGACACTGAAGAAGCCAATATGCCAAGAAAGCCTAGAGTCAAGTATTCCTGAGAATCTGAGGGTCTGCTGATCCATAGCTAAATGTATATATATATAAAATGAGCCAAAGAAACAGGTTTCTAAGTGACAGTAAATCAGGAGACTAGTTCAAATAAGATAGACAGAGCACAAGAAAACCAAGAAAACAAACCAGCCAACCCAACCTCTAAACACAAAGTCAATTAAAATCAGAATGGTTTATCCAGACTTCTGTTTTGGTCCTGTGAACGGTACCTTTATTAGATTCCATCATGGAAACCGGACAAGACACTTGGGTGTTTGGATCTGCTCACAGGGACAGACTCCTTGAGCTACCCTACAAACAGCTTCAGGGGTCAGGTCTCACAGAACATGGAATTTGCCACAAACCAGTCCATTGTTAAAAGTAATCTAGGAATGAAAAACTCTTACCACAGTATCTTTAAAGAAATAGTAGCACACCTTCTTCCTGACAAGCTACAGAATAGAAAGTTCTCACACTTCCCTATGAAATATTTATTCTTCCCTACTCAACAAGATCCAGAAAAGCTGTGGCTATTGAAATTTCAAAATCAGCTGGAAGATGATCTCATCCCAGTTAAGGGCAAACTGAGGTGGTCTCAACAAAGATGTAGGAGAATGGCTTGGAGAAGCAAAGCTCTTTCTCTCTCAGGTTTCGCTTACTTTGGGAATACTTAAAGAACCTTGAAATTCCAAGGTATAAAGCCAAAGGTCAGTGAGATGCTTGCCTATAAAGGAAGTTAAAGGAGAGTTTCTGGTAAGTTCAGAAACATAGTACCTTTCTTGGTCCCAGTCACTGAGAGAGTGAGTTTGAACAACAAGGATAAATTGATCCTGCCAGAGATCCAGTATGGAATTCCGCATTGTGTACCAGAGCATGATAAAGAGTTCTTCTAAACCTATTTCTTAACTTCTGACCAGAAAACATCAAGAAAAGTGAATTTATCAAAACATGGCATCCCATTAGCCTCTTAACAACAGGCACTTTGTCTGGATGATATTTTTACTCGAGTGGCTATGAAAAGATAGCAAGTTACTGTTCATCTAATATGAGAGATTCAGCACAACAGTTAAAACTGCAAGGCTGTTACACATTCAAGACAGCACAACGAGAGTGGAAAATAATCTACTTATTACAGGTGGAAACTATTTATTTAGTTAACACACATTTTGGCTTCGGCCCTGCCTAACCCTGTAGTACAAGTATCTTAATTAAAAGCTAGTTATAGGAAAATCAACTCATCCTATGTTTAATCTCCAGTGTTATTACCTGGGGAGATTTTTAAAAAAAAAAAAAAAAAAAAAAAAAAGGAACACAAACCAACAATATTCTTCAAAGGCCAAAAATTCAAAAAGGCATTTTTAATGAAGAATGTAATCCACATTACTTAGATTTCTTGAACTGAAACTATACATGCACCAGTGTGGTCAAAATTCCAATACAGCCTAGAATAGAAGTAAAGAAAATTGAAATAGCCACATAATTTCATTCTCCTTAATATCACTAGCAAATAAATGCTTTTTAAAAATAAATATGTGCAACACAAAAAAACCCCAACACTTTCCTTCATTCTTATTATGACACTCTACATGGTAAATTCTATTTAGCAGTTACCATGACTACTTGATGCAAGCCACTCCATCTTTTGGAGATATAACACTCTTTATTGAAGTTAAGGGTGTAACTAGGAAATCTCTGTAAGAGTAAGGTGGTGGGTGTTGGTTTGGAGGAGGGGTGGTTTGGTTGTTTGGTGGGGTTTTTTGGTTGTGATTTTTTTTTTAAATCAAAAACATTCATCATCAGCAAAAGACTTAGTTAACTAATGTAATTACTGTGTGTGATTACACACAGTGAAGGAAGACAATTAGAAGCAAGCTAAAGGACTTTACGGCATTAAGTTATTGGAAAAAACCAACCAAAGAAACAAACCAACCCCCAAAAAACCCAAAACAACAAAACACACACCACACCACACAGAGAAAGCAGATTTTACACAGAAGTCAAACAAAATAGTTTTGGTAAATATGAAGACACTGAGGACTGAAGAATGTAAAAGCTTCATTTTGAAATGGTGTCACTACATAAGAGCTGTGTACTTCTGATCCAGCGTCTCCATAGTGCCAAAACACTGAAGCTGAACTATATGGCCACGTAACCTTATTTAGCTACATGACTTGTTCTACCTCCAAACCCTGTTCAAGAGGTAACCCTTCAATACTGAGCCTTTTAATTATTATTATATTGAAATAATCTAAGGAGTGCAGAAGAGATTCAGCACAGACCCATGAATGCAAGTGATATGAAACTGCTTTGCCTTTTTTATCTTTACTGCTCAACAGTGAGGGACAAAGAGTGACCTACTCTGTCAAGTTCACAAATGACTGTTTACACCAAGGCCAGCAGCTGCTCTTGGTGTGCTGTTGAGAGAAAACAACTTTCCGTACATAACCCCCAAACACTTCTAGTTTGCTACCGAAAACATGGAAATTTAAGAAGCTTGGTCCTTTAGTCTCATGTTATCAGATAAAACCACCTGCACCACACACTAGTTTGTAATGTCACTGAAAGCAGCAATATGGAGTGATGAAATACCTCTAGATAATCTCTTAAAATAGACTACAATGCATTTGACTTCCTAAACCACTTGCAAACTTAAAAAGACATTGAAACTCCTCTCAGTATTCCCTAGCACAATGCTGGTGCTTTAGGGAACCACGAAACAACAGTGCCTGGTAACAGCAGCAGTATGATCGGAAGTCTGGCTTAAGACTTAAATACTAACACATTTGTATGCAAGATAGTAGAGTGGATTAAACATTAAGGCATGCAACTTCAAGATTTAACACTCAACCTAGGAAAAAGCATCTAAGAGATGGTAAGACAAGCAAGAATTCACTTGTTTATTTACAAGTATCAGTTTTAATCTCTAGTGTTAGACAACCTTCAACTCAGGAAGTAACAGCTTGCAAAATCAGTTTTTACAAAAAGGACAGGCATGCAAGACTAAGTAAACCTAACAGCCAGGACAGCCTTTGTCACAAAAAGTTCTGTCACAACAGGATTTGTACAAGAAGCAACAAAACCTCTTAGAACAGCTATACATGGCAAGATTATACTTCCTAACACATGGTGGGGTTTTTTTATTAACTGCTAATCTGCCATTTTTTTGAGATAAGAGCTACCAATTTGATGAAAAAAAAACCGACCAGAGGGCCCATAAAGATGGCCAGAAGCTCTGAAAACAACCTGCTTTCTCTTGGAAATCAAAGAGAATGAAAAAAGTTACTTTTGGTTAAAGCAACTAAAGACATTTCCAGAGCTACACTTTATGCTGTCCATCAAATCCCTGATGACAAGAAGATATTTCAAAGGAACATTAGACAAACTGACTGGGGGGGGGGGAAATCCAACTGTAATCTTTCAAGGACTAATCTTCAGCTCTTTCAGACACTACAGACTTGACAGTTTACAGAGCTAATAGCCCAATTCCCAAGATGGAGGACATTCAGGAATTACAGGACTTTTAAAATGGATTAATTACAGGATTTTTATGGCCCCCAGAACACACACACAAATAATCAATCATGTTTTTGTCACTACTCCACCGTAAGATCACTAATTCAGTATAAAGAAGATAGAAAACAAACACATCCCAACAATAATTACGTATTTTACTAGAATGTTATGAGGTTTTTTTTCCCTCTAATCAATATACTCTGGGCAAAACAAGAGGTCTTTACAAACTCGTCAACTATGGGAATGAATGAAGTACAGCAAGTGCTTGTATAGAAAACATTTATATACGCAAAAAATACAGACTTCGCTTCCAGAGGTAAGGTAAAGTACAACTTCAGTAAGTGGTCATCAACTTACACTGGGCTGCTAGTTGCAAAAAATGCAAAACTCTTATGTGTTTCTAACAGCAAAGCAGAATGCTGGCACAGTCACTTCCACAGTACATCTTCAAACAGAAGAAGTGAGTAGGAAATATTTTCCTGCCATCATAAACAGCTGTTTCAAGTGCATCTCAATCCACAAACTATGTAACTAATATGACTTCATCACACTGAAGCAAAAGATGCCCAAACATAAGCTGTAAATCTTAACTTCTACTACAACCATGCATTTGGATACTGGCATCTGCTATTTTGAAAACAGTCTGGTCTTCTGACATTTGCTTTCCCACCCCCTTCCCTCAAAGCCATTCAATAACAGTAAGACTCAGGAGCTCTAGAAAGACTACAGTTTACTAGATGGAAGGAAGATTATCTAAGTGTCACAGCTACAATAACAAGCAGATATCACAGTACCACAAAGATAAACAAGAACTATGCTGATGTCTTTATTAAAAATCATTGCAACAACAGAAACTCTCAACAGGACATTATGAAAGAGTCAAGACGATGCGTTTCTGGTAGAAATTGTAAGCCTCACCTAAGTCTTTCCCTCAGTGCTCCAAGATTATTAACTATTGTCCTTGAAGACTGCCTGTAACTGTTATCCAAGTCTGAGAGAGGAAGAAATATATGACGATAGCTTTTGTGTAGTCTTTTGATGCAAATTAGTAATTAAAAAAGTATTTTAGGTGTTGAAAACATACCAGCAGAAACCAACACTTATGAAAGTAGCTGCTCCAACTATTAAACAATGAACATAATTTCCTTAGCAAAAAGCGTAAGAACTACCTATTCATGACCTGTAGAATACCGTTCATGCAACAAAACAAAACAGTCATTTAAGCATATATATTTAGCTCAACTGACTGCTGGCAATACAAAGACACTGTGAACTGAACTGTATGAGTATCTACCTATACACTGTTCTGGGCACATGTGCTATTGTAACAAATAGTATGGAGGAACTGGAAGAACTCAAGCATTCCTCTTAAAGATGGATGTTGCATTCTCCAGTAAAAAAGAAAAATCTCTTTAGAGTAAGTCTTTACAGTTATTGGGACCACATTGCAGCAATTTCATGTGCAACTCAGGCTGTCAGGTTATACCAGCAACCATTTATGTTATATGACACCACCAGTCATTTTTGAAGCAGTCTATTTAACTGATATTCTCTTTATTTGACTATGCTGCATAGGTAAACTGTTCTTTAAAAACAGCCACAGCAACAGTTTGAAGTGTTAAGCAGCCTGTTTCCCATGATGTGCTGCCTGGAAACCCCAACTCTTACTGTTGCACAATAAGCACACTATTACTATTCCTGTTGTTGGAAACTTATCATTTATATATAGCTTCTCCATTAAGGTAGCAATGCAGATTTTGTATGCAAATGAAAGCTTAAGAGAGATCTATAGAATATACTTATTATCAGTGGTATCTCTGTAAAACAGGAAGAAGCATGCAACAACTAAACCCTAAGACCACACTGAATTTAGAATAGAAGTATTCAGACAAGTGTATAACAGTGCAAAAGTATGTGCACTTCTCGTAAGCAAGTTCCCAGTGTGCACATAAATTTATCTTATACACACACACACGTCTGAGTAGTAGCATTCCTTCGGCATGGGTCTGCAAGAACTTTAAATCAAGTGGCACCAACACTCAAGTACTGAGGAACTATAGCTTTCTTGTAACGTTGTAAGAGTAAGGGTGGGGGGTTGGAGGGAAGCAGCAGCAGCACCCAGGCACACAAAATAAAGACGAAAGTCCCCAAACACTAACGTCTGTCTTTGAAGTATTTTAAAAGACGAACGGTTTAAAACTTATGATTAGTTACCTGTTTAAGGCAGGAAACAGTGTTTATTAACAACATGTTCTACAGCATAAGCACACGAGGGCTAACAGAAAGACCTACAATAGCACAGGCTGCTACAGAGGTCCAAGTTCCAGTCTCACATGCAACACCATTTTAAAGGCAGAAGCTACTCACAAATTTCCATTTTTGAGACTTTCATAAACATGCAAGAAATTCCACAGTTTTATCCTGATTATATCAACTAAGAAGATAAATTCTTTCGTAGAAAAATGAAGACAAGTTACCTAGTATTCATTTTGTGTGTCTGAAAACCTAAATAAGGATCAAGAACCAAACTAGTTGCTAGGTCATCGTTTTCACACAGTTCCTTGGCAGACATTCCAGAGGAAGGCACGTAACGACTTTGACCCTCAAATCCTGAAGCACCACTACCTGCAAATAAGAGAGTAAAAATTAGATATTATTTAAGGAATGTTATAAAGACCAGCTATTCTTGGGGACAAACAGCTACAGGTCAGAGACAAAAAATATATGACAATTAAGGAAAATGATAAAATATCTGAAGAAGCAAGAGCACAGTTAATATTTCACTCTTGATTTTGTTCATTTACAGAGCATCCAATGGAGAAAGTATTTTAGAATATATATTTATGGGTGTCTTTGATTAATTTCCATTTTTCTGTCTCTTCCCCTCCCCAACTACAAGCATCTTTCACACTACTCAGTTCAGTCATGCCTGCCTCTAAAATTTCTGATGTATAAATGTGACGAAGCTATGAAAATTTCAAACCTGATTTTCCCAAAATCTGAATAAAGGACTTATTCTGAATTTGTATTTAGTCCTTCATCTCAGACCAATAACTACAATATAAATCCATGCTCCTTAAAACAGTTTCATAAATACTACTGACACATGTGGCTTCATTCAAAACGGGGCTTACTTCTACATGTGCATTCACTAAAAGCTGGGCCAGTAATCCAAATTATATTGCGCATTTCCAAACACATTAGTTCTCACTTAATGCCAATCACGTATTTTAAACTTACAGCAGTTCAAAATTTATTTACATCCAGTTATTCTCACTTAATTTTTAAACTGATCTGAAAAGATCTATATTCCTGAACTTAACACATTGAACAAATACAAACATCATTAATACTTCTGATACTTCATAATTAATGCTGCTTCATGCCGAATGCAGACCTCCTTCATGAATTAAGACAAGACAGAAGCCGATAGATGAATCACATACAGCACTAAGCTGCATAAACATAAACATACATCTGCTTGATCTTCTCTCAGCTCCATTTTTGCCTGTCTTCGGATTCTCCTTTCCTGCATGCTGCAATTTGGTCTGATTCTGCACATGGTCATTAGATGACTTGCTTCCACTTCTCCTGCCATTCACCACCATGTTCTTGGATTCTCCCAGCCACTTCATTCCCACAGACAATCTGACTCAGTTGCATTTAGCCACTTTTCAAAAGGCTTGGAGAAGTGGATGAGTGACTTCAGTTCCAAGTCCTACTGGAAGCAAAACACAAACATGATTAGAACTTACTTTAAAACTGTTTCCAAGGCACAGATTTTAACAAAAAGAAGGGGGCGGGGGGGAAGGAGGGGATGGTGGAATGGAGGAAAGATGGTGGTCTGCATTTGCATTAGGAAGAAAAGTAGTTTGTCAGCACTAGTACAGGGAACTGTTGCAAATAGATATCCACATCTACAACTTACAACCACATCTGCAAGCAAAGATGAAATTCAAAAGCTGATAAATTGGGAAGAACAAATCACTTTTAAGAGATGGACTATACATATACATACCTATGTATTTATATAATTATATATGCATGTGGATAAATACACAGCTATGTGACTCCAAAAATGGAGTATTTTCAAATGCACACCCTGCTTTAGCAGATGGGTTGGACTATATGACCTCCAGAGGTCCCTTCCAAACCCAACCATTCTATGATTCTGTGAAAAAGTGTCTTTTTTGGCAGAAATTCTGTTTTTCATCAGTTAAGAGTAGCAAAATACTGGTTTTCTGTTAGACAACTATGTGAACCAGCTACTTAAAGCTACAGAAACATTTACAGCCAGATGATTAGTAATTAAGTTACTTACAAAGATTCAGAAGATTGAGATAGTACAGAAAAACAGTAGAGACAACTCACTTAACAGATGTATTGGCTCAACCACCTTACTAGAATTATCATTGTGAAAACTACAGATTTTGAAACCTTTTACAAATTGTCATAGAAGGATAGTACAATTACTGACAAAGTGTAACAATCTTACTGAGAAAAAGCTGGCTGAACTACTGCCTCAATACAAATAAAAAGAATTGAGATAGTTTCAGTGGACAAGGAATTTTCTTGCTGCCAATGATAGAAGTGATTGCCTTTCACCTCAAAAAAAAAAAAAAAAGTTTAAATGCCTATTTTACCGGACCAGCAAGCCTTAACATAGCTCTCTAACAGAGCTAGAACCGAATGGTTTGACTACCACAATGCAAAAGTCACTCTGCATACTGACAAAATTCTTCAGGAAGCTGCCTTCAAAGAACAAACCAGAGACTTAAAATTTGCTAGGGAAAAACCCTATTCATTGCACTTAGCCATACATGGAACCAGATATTTTTACACAGTACCTCCAAAAAAAGCCTTGGAAATCTTGCAGCTAAACCTGTATTAGACAACACTAAGCTTTTTTTTTTCTTCACAGAGCTTGCATGATAACATACATTAAAAAACAAACAAACTCCACAACCAACACCAAAAAACTTACTTGTTAAGCATCCCACCTGAACTTCTTTCAGAAGACAGCTAGCCCCTGAAGATCTGCACTGACTATCACATAAACACTTAATGACAGACTCACTCTTACAACTTTCCTCTTTCTGCTCTACATACTCTCATTAAACACAGTTCCCTATTTTTGTAGCAGTGGTAATAAAGAGCATTAAAACAGAAACCACACCAAAGACTTCCACTAAATTCAGTCTTGATCTTTTTGTAAACCAGGACAGAATTACACTCTGGTGTGCTGCAGTTCAGGACCAGTACAGGTAAACGAAGTCCAGTTGTAGATTAATACTAGTATGCAGCAATCTGGAGGAAAAATATTCCATACGGTAGTGTTTCTGACAACTAACAGGTACAGTAGCTACACTTTCAGCTGGAAAAAGGCATACTCTGCACAAAGAAAGGAAACTGATCTTTCATATGTCCAGTTTGGAGAAGTGAGTACTATCTGTGCTGCGACACTACTACCTGTCACGGATGCACTTGACACACCCCCCAAACCAACGGCAGTTTGGTTCAGGCTCCAGAGGATGTAAAGGCCTGAGCCATAGCCA
Source organism: Caloenas nicobarica (assembly GCF_036013445.1). Lineage (NCBI taxonomy): Eukaryota > Metazoa > Chordata > Aves > Columbiformes > Columbidae > Caloenas > Caloenas nicobarica. Next base: position 48,908,330 of record NC_088249.1, on the reverse strand, counting down.
GGCTGAGAACTCCTTTTAGGAAACCCACAAGGAAGCAGAACAGCACACTGAACACTGATATGTTGTGGGCGCAGGGAGTCTCGTGCATACTTCTTATACTGTATGCAATTTGACTACAAGTTAACCACTTCATTCTACAAATATGACAGTCTAGGTCAGCCTACTTTGAGCCCTCTCTGCCAAACAAGCTGGCTGTATGGAAATGGTTTTACTACTCACAGGTCAGTGGATGAGCCCAATTTGAGTTTCACATCCATCATATGGCTTAAGTAAATGCATAATAAATATAATGAATTATTTAGAGATATAGGGTTGTATGATTTTTAATATACTCTTTGCTTCATGTTACTTTGTAAGCTGGATTTGCTAAAATTTTAAGCTGTAAAGTTCTGCTCATGTTTACCAAAAGCAACTACAAACTACACTGAACACTTGCAAAATAAGGCCTGGTTTGCACTTCGCTGGGAAAAATGGAACTGACTGGGAAATATACCGATCCAAGGCTAACGCAGAGACATTACAGACATCTGCAAAACAAGGCCTATTTTGCACTTCACTGAGAAGAAAGGATTTATTTAGACAAAACAGTACCTGCACAGCTATGGACGATAAACAATGTCTACAGCTGAACAAAACCAAGGCCCACATGGAATCAGAGAAAAAGATCCAATGAGAAGCAAGAAGACCCCAAAGTGAAATATTGCTATTGGAGTGAATCATGGTATAAATGGTTTGTAAAGATATAAAAGTCTATGGTTTCCTATGCTTGGGCAGACCTTTGCGTAGGTACCCAGCTTGAGCCAGCCCTCCTGCTATTCTACTCCATTAATTTTTTTTTTTCTTGAGAATTGTGTCTCCTGAAAGTCTGCTCTGCATATGGTTATCAGGCCTCACCTGAAAGTTTGCCTCTAGAGTTCTAAAATATAGACTCCAGAGCAAACAGTTGCAAGGGAGGGAATGCCTGAAAGTTTGCTTTTGCGAACAGGTACAGGCCTCCCCTGAAAGTTTGCCTTCAGAGCTCTAAACACAGAATCCGGAGTGAATAGTTATCAGGGAGAGAAGAATCCCGACAGTTTGCACTGCGACAGATACAGGCCTCGCCTGAAAGTTTGCCTCTGGAGCTCCAGGACACAGACTCCGGAGTGAATGGCTATCAGGGAGGGAAGACGCCTGCAAGTTTGCTTCGTGAACAGGTACAGGCATCTGGAGAGAAGGCAAGCTGCATTTGGCTTGGCATGTTTCTCCCATGCAGTAAATAATAGAGTGAACCTGCCACCAAACTCTTTTAAGTCACACTTCTCTTTAAGAAAGCTAAACGTTGTTCTGCAGTAAGCAGAACCCTAAATTACTCCCCTACAACACTAACAAATATAGTAATGACAAGTGAAGTACAATGGCAAAAAGTAAGAAGGAATGTGGTCACAGAAGAATACTCAAACCATACTAAGCTTCTAGCATCAGGCAAACTGCAAGTGTGCTGCTTCAGCCTCTATTCCTTCTCCCAATACACAAACACTGCTTTTAAGAGATGGTATCAAAAGCCAGAACCAACACACAGCATTCCTTTCCCAGTGAATATCAAGGCTCCTAATGCCAACAAATAACCTAAAAGAGAGCAACAGATGCCCCACTTAGCACCACCACATGATCTTTAATACACCTTCAGATGTGATTTGCTCTCAGTACTTTCTACATCAAACTCATTCTGACAAGTCCTTCAGGAAGAGAGGCAGAAGAGACGAACACCACCTTCAAAGAAAGAACTGGAATATACTTACACCTCCACATATTTCAAAATTCCTGCTAAAGGGCTCTGCCACCAAATAATATAACACCATGCATGGATCACTTATGACTTTGGGTTTATCTATACTGTTAAGTTTATCAACACAATTACAGCTTCCAAGGGACTTTTTTATTTCAATGTGAATATCCACGTTGCTGTTTTAACCATTTATTAATTATACCACTCTTTATAATTATACTACCTTTTATAATTCTATTACGGTACTTTACAGGCACATTTCCTCAAATGTCAAAATATGGCTCAATCGCATTCAGCATGTCTCATCAGGGAATTTAGCATTTCATTGCAACAGTACTTTCAAAAAGTTTCATTTACCTGGTTCTAAATTTATTAAGCCTATTAACATACTTTGTGAGCATTATTCGCATTTCAGTAACATTCAGAAGCACCAATCAACAACTGAAGCACAAACACAATTAATGCTTACAAAGCCAGATTTATCTATAAGTGTTAACCAGACTGATTAAACAGTACCATTCAGATTTATATCACATATGAAAAGCATCAGTCCTTTTATACTAGAAAATGTAGTAAATCCCTGTGAATTTCAGTAAAGAAATTCTACGGCTGATAAAATGGATCTCAGAAACTGTCTGAGCCTCCTAAGTTTTGGGCCTTCATCTGTGAAATCTATCAATTCAGAAAAGTGTTGTGCTGGGGTGGGGGGGAAAGCTGCACAAAACCAAACCAATAAAACCCTAAACCATCCAAATACATACATCAGTAACCGTAAGAAATTCAAGTATAATTTATTTTACTCTTCCATAAGACAGTTTTTGCATATAAATATTTATTACTTAAAGGACAGGGACAGTTTCTAAACAGAGGCGGTGCATTTTGCACTCCCTTCCAGGGCACAGGCAAAGACACTAGGAACAGGAGGTTTCCTAGCAGGCAGGGTCATCCTCCCCTTTCCCATGGTCTACTGGTACACAGGTCAAAGGACCTCCTTCTAAAATACTGTTTCTTGATTACTTATTTTTACTAAGAACTCAAACAACATCTAAACCAACTTTGGTGTGTGTGGTTTGTTGTTGTTGTTTTGGTGGGTTTTTGTTGGTTTCTTTTGTTCTTTTTTTTTTTTTTTTTTTTTTTAATTATCTGTAACTGTAAAAAGTCATCCTCAACAAGACAGTGGCCTAAAACAAATACAGGACACAAAAACAAAACAAAAGACCCAATGACCGCAGTTTCAGCTTTTCTGGACAAATCAATGGTATCAAGAGAAAAGTTATGTGTTTCATTACTGATAGTTCAAAAAAAAAAAAAAGGCAACAGACCACAGACCTTTGAATCTGGGATGCAGAGCAAAACTACGCAACCAGTTTTTCTATAGGATCACCAGGCTGTAGACGATTTCACTACAGCCACTCTCCATCCCGGTAACAAAAACCCCTACCCACTCCTAAAGTGTTCAAGTTTCTAAGAATACAAAAGACAAAACTGAATAAAAACTTGCACAGTTTAAGGAGTTATTCAAAACAGCCTCAAATCTAATTTTGGTTACTATTTTGACAGCTCAGACAAGCACCATTAAGCCAGAGAGGAAAGGGAGGCACTGAATGCTTCTGGCTCACAAAGACTGTGCAACCAGTGCAGTGCCACTTTACATAGGAACCAAATGTTATAAGTTACACTACAAATCATTACTGATGATAGTAAAACATAGCAAAACCAGGCATGGAAGAGAGGTCTTTGCAACCACAGAAGGTGACAAAAAACAAAAAAAAAGGAAATTGGAGAGTTTATTTTCCCGTAATCTCTGTAGTCAATGTTGTATCTTAAAGAAAGGTCAGGTGGTCCCACCGCACTTCAAAGATTATGGAGTCGAGGCTGCAATTCCTCAACAGGATAAAAGCTACCTAGGAAGGGCTACTTCAGTCCCCCCTGTAGAAGCTAATTTTAGCCACCTAATTTCACATCCACTTTGGACTCTCTTTGCCCCTGGGATGAACTGGTTCAGTAAATTAAACCACCAGGAAAAAAAAAAAGAAAAAAAAATGTTTGTTGAGCGTTTCTTCTCAGCTAGTTAGTTCTCAGAATAAGGTCAGTGCAGAATAGGACATGGATTAAGAGTGGCACATGAGAGGCTGTAAGACTGTCAGAACTGACTCAGGTCAGTTGAAACTGTTGCAGAACTGTAGCCCCAGGATGCAGGTTTGTGAGAGCACAAATGGATCCAAAACTTATCCAAACCCAGGCTTCAATCCTCCACCAATAGCTCAGTCTGTACATTCCCAGTTTCTCTTCTGCCAGTTCTTTCACAGCCACATGTCTTTTTGTGCCTCAATTTGGATACTAATGCAGGCACAGAAGCAATAGTGTACCAGTACAAATGAGTAGCAGAGAGGGAATGTGCAGATGAAAGTGCAGCAGCTCCTTCTCCCTCTCCCCTCCAGTTCCTCCACCAAGTGCCTTCTCAGGATGAAACCAAGTAACTGGCTGAGCAAACCACCCTAAAGGCGACATGATCCCCTCAATTCACTGCAGCAACTCCAATGTTCAGCAAATTTTGACGGGGCAATCCAAAAGCTCACTGCTTCTGGAGAGGGAGAACCTCCTTCCATCCTCCCTGCCAATTCACAGAAACATTTCCCCAATTCTGGAGGCGCAGTGGACCTCTCCATAACTCAATTTGACCTCATTAACCCAATCGGGAAGAGCAGGTAATTTTCTGTTGATTTAATGTGCTGAGCAGGTTTAGCAAAAGATCCAGTGGGCACTAGAGCAAGAGAGGATGCAGTACTGGAGTCGCAGAAGCAGGACCACTGAAAGGGGAAGGAAAAGTATCACCTGTTGTAACAGTTTAGCTATGTGAGTTACACAGGTTTGCTGGACCTAGCAGTTCAGAGCAGTTCAAGATCCCTGTTCAATCCTCTGAGTGTACAGGGTTACATCATTCCACTTATTCATTTAATATGCACTAAGTAATTACTTCAAATAAGTCTTATTTTCCAGTTTACAAATTCAAATGCGTATAAAGCAGATATGTGTTCATCTGGCTCAAATAACAAAACGGCATGATAAACAAACCAACAAAAAACTTCTCCCACTTTCCAGTCAAGTAAGTCTTAATTTCCTCACACAGTATTACTTGCAAGGAGGAAGGCTTAAAGAATTCAAGACAAAAGTTCATTTGTAAAGAAAACAGAACAGGAGGCATCCATAGCTATAGTGCCCAGATGATGGAAACAAGACATGACTCTGTGTGAACTTATTCTATAATACATTTTAATCTAACTGATTAAAAACTCCCACTATATATTTAATTACACTATTAAATATTAATTTAAAATTTAAATATTACACATTTATTTTTAAAATAATGTTGAATAGTTACACTATTAAACACTCTAATCAAACTGCCATCTCGTATGTGTCACCCTGCACTGAATTCAACCGACCAGAAAACTGCACAAAGTTACACACTTAAGATTCTCATACTACCTGTGACACAACTCATCAAAACACCACATACGCTCTCACCTCTCATCTTTACTTTTTTGGAGAATAATGTGTTAACGATAAATCAGCTTTGAAGTTTCAGATATAGATGCTGGACAAAAATGTACTTCACCCCTTCCTTAAAAACATTTATTCTCCAATGAAAAATCACCAAAAAATCCCAGGGTATCAGGCGCTCTGATCTAATTGCAGAAAGCTCTGTGTTGGGAATAGTCACTCAAAACAGACCTTAATAAATACCAAATAGCACGAACACGGTTAAAACTATCACGGCTCACACAGAGGAAAGCCATGCCGCCGGGACCACTAACTATTCCCCACCAGAAGTGCCACGAAGTGCCGAGTAACTAACAGCTTCGTCCCCAAGTTCCCTACACGCCTTCCCCGGGCTGAAAGCACTCGCACAAATCCCAGCGACGAGCGCAGCGTCAGCGGAGGCAGAACGGGAGCGGGGCCGGCGGCGGCACCGCCCCCCGCCGCGTGCTGCCCCCTAGAGCTCGCCTCCCGCCGGCGCCGCCACCAAACCCCGGCCCCGCCACGGCACCCACCTGCCCGGGCCCCAGGTGCGGCGGGAGGCAGCGCTGCCTGCAGAGGACTCTCTCTCCGAGCGGCCGCGGGTCGCCCCTTCAGCGGCCGCGGAGCGCGGGGTCCGTCCATCAGCGCCACCGAAAACGGCCCTCGCCCTGCCCGAGGCGGCGGGGGACGCCGGCGGCCCCGCACGCTTCCTCCTCGGCCAGCCGGCTGCGAGGAACATCCGCCGGGCCGCGGAGCAAGACACCGGGCACGGTGCCTCACGCCCTCTCCCACCCCCCCCAGCTGAGGAGCACAGCCTCCTCACAGCCCCGGGCGCCCCAGCCGCACCACCCGCTGACAGGCTGTCCCTGGCGCCTCCCACGCGCGGGGGCAACGTGCTCACAAGGCCCACGAGAGTTGCGACCCCCTCACAAAGACACACGCACGCTCACCTCCCGGCTGCTCTCCGCGCTGGGTCCCCCGCCGGCACTGCCTCAGCCACTACTGGAGGAAAATGAATCATCAAAGGGAACAGAGCGAGGGGAAAAAAGAGGAGGAAGGGGCCGGGGGGAGGGGAGCGAAGACTGACCGAGGGAGGGGTGGAGGAACACTGGGGGGGGGGAGGGGGGGGAAGAAGGCAGCGGCAGTGACAAAAAATAATTCCCAGTGGGGGGAGGAAAAAAATGGCGGATTAAAATCCAAGATGGCGGCGCCAAGGGACGAACGGTGCAGTGCAGGAGCGGCGTAAAAAGCCTCCTAGAGATCCTTCCGCCGAGCCCCGCGAGAAAGAGTCCCGTGGGCTTCCTCGCAGAGACCCCGCGGGACGGCGGCGAGGACCGGCCACCGTCGCTGCTACTGCTGCCGGCTGCTCCTCCTTTTCTTTCTTTCCTGCTGGTAGTGCTCTTTTCGCCGACCTGCCGAGCAACGCGGGCCGCTGGGCCGGCCACCGCGCTCCGAAGTTTCTTCTTTCTCCAGGCACTGCCCGCGACCTCCTACGCCCTGTCCGGGGAGACGCTGCCTGCCCCTGCGGCTCCCGGCGGCGGAGGGACACCGTGGTTGGAAGACGCTTTCTTACGCCCGCCGTCGCGGAAGGATACACCACTCGAAAGAAAGCACAGTTTAGCCACCCGCCAACCTGCGCCGCTCCCTGCCTCCTCCCCTCACTGCCCGTTCACACGCGCGGCACAGAGGCAGGCCGCGAGCCACAGTGCCTCACCCGCGGAGGAGGGGCAGCGCTCTCCGCGGCTGCCATATCCACTCAGCTCGGCGCTGTGCCGCCGCGGAAGGATTTCACTGAAAGATAACAAGGTCCGGGCCACCCCGCGGCTCAGGACGCCCGGCCGTGTGTACCTGGAATAAGTTCCGACCAACTCACGCGGTGGAGGGATCCCTCCGCTCGGAGCTGCCCTTTAAATACGAGGGACTCCTCACCCTCGGGTTGTGAAGCATTAGGGTGGGTTTTGTTGTTGGGTTTTTTGGTGCAGGTTGCCTTTCTACTCTGGTCCCGGGGTCTGTGGACAGTTTGCCCTACTCTGTCTGAGGGCTCCGGTATTTCCCCATCGCTGTCTGACAGAGTCATTTAAAAATGGCCCCTGCGGCCTGGAGGGGCTGGGACGGCACCTACTGTCCCGGGCAGCCCCCGAAGAGGTAGCGGGGCTGAGCCGCTCGCCCGGCTATTCTCCGCCGCCCCTCCTCCCCTCCCCGCCATGCGACGCCACGTTCACCCCACGCCTGTTGGTGACCGGGCGTGGGTGCGAGCGCTCCCCTAGAGGAGGGTGCTGTTCGGGCAGCAGCTCCGTGGGCCGCCCGCTTCAATAGAGCCCCCTTGAAACAAAAGGTGGCTTCGCTGCTGTCAGAACTGGTACGGACTGCGAGGTGGAAAGTGGTGGTCCTCATAACCGCCCATAGACAGAAACAGGCTGAATTAAATGCATTTGTGGGGAAAAAAATGCTAATATAATAACTGCTGAACATCTGAAGTATTAGAGAGAGTGCAGAGGAGGGCGACAAAGCTGGTGAGGGGCCTGAAGCACAAGTCTGATGAGGAGTGATAGAGGGAACTGGGTCTGTTTATTCTAGAGAAAAGGAGGCTGAGGGGAGACCTGATCGCTGTCTACAGCTACCTGAAAGGAGGTTGTAGCATGGCAGGTGTTGGTCTCTTCTCCCAAGTAGCAAGTGATAGGATGAGATGAAATGGCCTCAAGTTGTACCAGGGGATGTTTAGATTGGATATTAGGAAACAGTTCTTCATGGGAAGGTTTGTCAGGCATTGGAACTGCTGCCCAGGAAGTGATGGAGTCACCATCCCTGGACGCGTTTAAAAGGCGTTTAGACGAGGTTCTTAGGGACATGGTTTAGTGCCAGAGTTAGGTTATGGTTTGACTCGATGATCCTGATGGTCTCTTCCAACTGGAATGATTCTATGATTTCTACATTTGCAGGAGCTGGAAAACTCGAAGGCAAACATTTTTCTGCTCAAAGTTCAGAAGTTTTATTATGTACTTAATATTTAATGTTCCTTGTCGTATGCTGATTGTGGACTGTTCTCAAGTACAAGTTTTATTTTCATAAGTTTACTAGAAACCTTTAGGTTATTTGCATTCATTTTAAGGTGACAATAAATGTTTGTGGAAAAGATTTGTTGTGATTTGCCACATCTTTCCTTTCAACAACTACTCACCAGGAATACCAAATCCTCAGCTTTATTTATAGTAGTGTGCTGAAGTTTTTAATAAAATATAGTTTCACATGAAACTGCGTTTAATTTTGCCTTGATTATACAAGTGAACAATATCTGGAAGTGGCATATGTCCCAACAAACCAAATTGCCAACTAAATTGATTTTACTATAATTCTATAACAAGAAATTGCCTCTGAAGCTGAGATTTTGCATGCCACATTGCTAGTTAAATTATAAACCTCTGAAAGATTTACTTCAAACCAGAATAGACTATTAATAGCACCGCAAGCAGCAACACTGTGATAATGTTAGTAACAACATTTGTATATTGTTTTATAGATGCACCAGTTTGCTCTGTATATTTATGGGAATGGCTACAGTAATCTCAGAAGTTTAGATATTGCTAGGCTGGAAGATGCTGGCTTTGGCCCTAATGGCAACAAGAGTTTTTCTTTCCGTAGCTCCAACAACAGATGGCGAGTCTGTATTGTGGTTGAAGCAGTGCACACAAAAAAACTTATTTACATCCTCACCATGGGCTCCAGCAGGTGGTCTGATGACAAAGCCCTGGCTGCATCTGAAAGGATATTATTTTTTTTCAGAATACATTAATCTAAAACTTATTTCCTCATCTATTCTGGTAATGATTATAAAAGTTAAAGAAAAAATAAGCACTGTTTCCAGTTTTATTACAGTTGGGTTTGTTATTTCTTCTACATTATAGCAGTTTCCCATTGTAGATCTTTCATTTAATAAAACAAAATACTGTCTTTGAAAATAAGAAAGTGGGGTGGTCAAACCGTGGTCAAATCATGATGGGATGATTCAGGAATAAATTTACTACACTAAACAATTTTGAGTGCCCATGTTTTTTCTGGAAACCAGCATGATGACTAGCTCCAACTAGATGTAATTTCAGAAATTACACGCATGTATTATGAAAGACCATTTCACTTCCTGAATTAATACTACCATATCAGGCTTAACCCTCACAAGAACATGGAAGATCTTATAATGAAGTTTTATTGTTTTGTAATTAGTTACCAAAGGATGATGATGGTGCCATTTTATATTAAAGGTGTAAAAATTTCATTCAGTCATGTTACTCAATATATCTATTGTGATTTTGTGACTTCTGCTGGAGATTTTTTTTCTGATACTGTAAGACCGAAAGATTTCAAGCATATGCCAGGCAATGGATGAGTTTATTTCAGTGTACAATGGCAAGAATCAGTACTCTTTAGTTCCCAAAGTAGTATTCCTAAAATGGTTACAGTTATAAAAATTTGCTTTTTGCTGATTTTGTAGGCATTCCCACTTCGGAAATAGTAGCTTTTACATTTTCAACATCCCATACATGCTATGATAGCACAGTCCTAATATCGCAAACATTTTTGGTTATCCAGTTTTCACTGAAAAACTGTAGTTACTAAAATATTTATGTGATTAGTGGTTTTGTAAAAAACATCTTTTAAGAAGCAAAACTTGAACTTTAGACTTGAGTTAGGTGTAGAAGCTGCTGTTGCATTGCAATCTCTGGGGCTTTGTATTGGTCCAGACTTCTGCCCACAGCTGCAGGGTTGGAATCCAGCCCTAAAACTCCGTATTCAAAACCACCCCTGCAGCAAAACCTTTCTAGTGATATGCAGCCAAATCCATCTTCAGCTGAAAAAGATACAGCTCAAGCTGAGCAAATGGTGTTGTGTCCATGTATGCTTGTATGTCCATTCTTAATTTATTTCCAAATCTGACTTAAATATTGTGGTAATGGGTAATTTGGAGGACTACAAACATATAACCACAATTAAAAAGTCCATCACCTGACAGTTTTACTCAACCGCACAGGCATTTAGGGCTTTTCTGCTTACTTTTATTCTGCAGTACTTTTACATAGACCCAACGTAAGCATTTCTGAAATGGACATCTGGGAGTGTTTATGTGCCAACAGCAAACCTGAGTGGTCATATATGTTCTGGCTCTTTAGCAGGGTCTGACAGGCCATGGAAGTTTTAAAGCATACCATGTCTTGTGCTATAACTTATATATAACATGTTGGAATTTTAAACTGGAAATCCTATGCCCAAATCCCTACTGTCAGTTCTGCCAATTTTAAGAGCACAGCAATACAGTGAAGTAGAAGCATGAGGAAACAGAAAGAAATACAAGGAAGGAGCCGAAGTAAATCTTCAGGTGTAATGAGCTTAATCTTTCCTTTATGGTAATGTTTTATCTTCTGTTTACAGCAAGCAGATGCTCTATGGCCATCATTTTTACTATTGGGAAGAAACGATGATGTGAAAAGGGGTGACAGGTTTCACACTGCAAACTACGCTTTAATATTGGCATGGGCACACAGAGAATATGTTTCCTTTGTATGCTGAGGGAATAAATATCTTCCTGTGATATCTTTGAGAAGATCAATCCCTTCCGTCTGTGCAGGAGCATGGCCTTAAGCACTAGCCATGGTGCCTTGCTGAACTTGCTGTGAGGCATACCGTTGCAGTCAACATGTAATCACCTCTGGCTGATGCTACAGGTCAATTTTTATTGACAATTGCAAACCCAAAGTTAAACATTGCAAATGAAGGTACATAGGAATAAAATTAGACATTTTCTATCAAAATTCTTATTAATTTATCAAAAATGTACATATACTTAGCAAGAGATGGTCAATAATAGATGATAGATGGCCTCCTCTCTGTAAATTAACGGGTGTAACTCACTTGGAGGGACCTGCTGATGTCATAAGCTGCCAGAGTGCAGCTTGAGTGATTTATTAACAGTTGCAGACATCCTAGAGTGAATTATGTCCTTATATTCACTCAGGGTCTGCAGACCATTATTTATAAAATACAGAGGTTTGTATTTCTTCATTAATATAGGGACCATTTCTGTGACTCTAATACAGGGGCATGGTGCAGAAATGAGTATAAAAGTTCAGCTCCCTGTCTGCAGTAAAGGCAGATTTTCTCCACTAATGCATATCAACAGCAACCCTTTATTTTAAAAATAAGCTAATCAAAATCTGCAGAGGTTTATATAAGTCCATGTTTGTTTATTTATTTGTTTTCCCCACCATCAAATACAAATAATGTCAGCATCTTCTAATCCAGGAACCTCTGTCACTCAGTGTTGCAGTCACTGCCTCTGTGCACATTAGGCTATATTCAAAACAAAAAGATAGAAGAGGGCTGGGTGCTAAACAGGAGTAAGTACTATCTCTAGTAATAACTGGATTCTTCTGTTCAGGAAGAACGCAACAGATCCAGAAGGCTAGAAAAGGCACCTGGAAACAAAAACTACTGGTGTATGTCGCGGTTGAGACAGACAAACGACATAGACCAAGTTCTTAAGTACAAACAGCAGTCTTCATTTACTGCCACAAACGCTTTTTTATGTAGTCTTTACCAGCTCAAGTGTCTTTTTGCTATTGGTTACAAGCTGCAATAATAACATATTTTAGCTAACATATTTAGCATAGCTAATTTTGCTATCGTCATTGTTACCCTTTTACTCTCTTCTTACTCATGGGTACACCTTAATATCTCCAGATACTCCTTTACTCCCTTCTTTCTCACGGGTACAAGTTAATATCATCAAGACCAATCTCTGTTCCCATACCCTCTGCCAGGGAATCCACGGACCGACCGTAGTCCCCCACAATTCCCCCTTGGTTTTTTTTGTGCTAAAAAAATTGCCATCATTGTCTGCTGCAGGGCCCTTTGCAGCAGAGAAATCATGCATGGCAACATTAGTAACACAACCACAGCAATCATCAAAACAATCGGTCCTGTTTTCACTGCTGATAACAACCACCTTGAAAGCCCCCAACCACTAAACAATTTATTTAACCAATCCCACCCATCATCAACTTGCAACTTTTGTACTCCCTCTTTCAGTAATTTTATACTTTTATGAATTGATTCAGAATGATCTGACAGGTTCATACAGCACATACCATCAAAATCTTCACACCCATATCCTTGAGCTAATAACAAAAAGTCTATTGTGGCTCTATTCTGCAGTGTAGCATGTCTTACAGAATCTACATCTAACAAAAGCCCACTTAAAGCCTTAGAAATTCTGTTAGTTTGCTTAGCTAGCCAGCATCCTAATTTTTCTAAAGTATTTAAAGCTTTAGCTGTGCCAACCCCAGGTACAAGAGATGCTAAAACTCTTAACCCTAATCCCTAAAAATCTACATTATCATCACATTTTGACTCATATACATGCAAAAAGTGTTTTTCCTGTCTTGCTCTTCTGTGATCTGTTATCATAGATACATTGGGCATTAAGAGAGCTAATCGTCCCAAACTACACAGTCCTCCAACAGCATTAGAAGGAATTCCCGGCCAGGCTCTATCTCCACAGATCAAGAATACACCATACGGGAGTTTTGGGGGTCGCTGTCCCACATTATCAATGGCACCCCTTGGATTCTTCCGCAAGGCATTACATCATTGAGTTTCATTTCTATAGTCACCAAGGGTAGCATTAACATTTTGCAGTTTTATCTATTCATGCTCTTGCATATTGTTGTGACACTTTTCACAAACCAGCTGGATATAAGCGTCGATGGGCACAGATCCCAGCAATTCCAGTTCCTGTGGTTCCATATCTACTTCCAGGAGGCAATTAATCCAAAGTGCCATGTTGGTATTATTACAGTTTGTTGCAATGCCTCTGCACCGACCACTATTTTGAAACAGTTGTGTGATGCTGCTGTAGTCGTCGAAGGGGGATGCCAAGCAAGCATGTGTGGAACGGGTTTTCCAGAGATGCTATAGCTAGGCATATAGAGTCCTGGCCAGTCATGTTGGCTAAAGTAACCCACATGTTAGTCTTTGTCTGTGCAGGCATCCAAAATGCAGCAGCTGCAGCAATCATCGTCAGGAAGATAACACAGGTTTCGCATTTTGCACCGGCAACCATCATGGCCCTTGATCTGTAAAGACACAAGCATAGCCTCTCCCCCAGGTTATCAATTGATGTGACCCTTCCCGCTGACCATTAACTAGTCATTTGACCATAGCTAATGTAGGTTCTTTCTGATTTAGCATGTTTTTGGGTCATACTTGTAAAATGTTTCATCTGCACCACTTAGATATAAGTGATTCATCACATACAATGCTTTTGACAATCAGTTTTCTGGTGTTTCCCCTATTTCTCCCTCTTTTTCTTTTTACAAAAAAACATTTCAGAATCAGATGCGTGTGTTGGACCTTGACTACATACTCAGAATCACAAATCAAATTTAGAGGTTCCTCCTTAAAAAGCTCTAAGAAATGTAAAGCTGCGCCAACTTCTATTAATTGGGTTGAACCTTCAATAATTTTTACAGAATGATGCCAATTGTTATCTTCACGCCAGACCACTACAGCTTTATGAGACTTCCCTGAACCATCAACAAAGACTGTCCAAGCATGTGGGATCAGACCAAATGGTCTGTGACCTGATGTCAAAGGCTTGCAGGTTCTGCAGCAATTTACATTTAGGCATGCCAAAATCTATACTGTTAATAAAATCAGCTAGTGCAATTTACGAGAACATAGATTGCAAATAAAAAAATCAAAATTAGATTTCACAAATGGTACATATATGACAGAAAGATCATGGCCTATTAAGACTTAAATTCATTCCCTGCATTTTTTGATCAGAGTAACAATCAGTATATCAGTCTGTTTGCATTCTCATCATACTGTCCCACAATAGCCACAGGTTGTTTCTATGTTGTATCTATAAATAGACAAATCTGCAAGTCCAATCGAATGCAGTCAGCTTGTAAGGTTGTCATAAATTTATTCATCAAAGTCTCTAACTCCATTTCGGCTGTCATGTTTATTGGATATTGTTTTCCCTTACTGGATCAAAGTCTTGTTTAAGTTCTATCAATGTAGTGTTGGCTTTACCGATATTTCGGTTGCCAATACTAGTGGAAATACAGCATTTGAAATTTTCTTGGAGATTTCTCGCTTGCAGCAAGCAGATCTGCGTCTTCCAAGCATCTTTTTATGGGACATGCAACTAAACACAATTCTCAGAAAATGTTATTTGAGCTTACAATTTACTTAACAAATCTTGACCTAAGAGAGGTATAGGGCTTTCTGGCAAATATGAGAATTCAGCTATTAAAACTTTGTTCCAAATTTGGCATTCCATTGGTTTCAAAAAACTTCCTTCCTTCCTTCCTTCCTTCCTTCCTTCCTTCCTTCCTTCCTTCCTTCCTTCCTTCCTTCCTTCCTTCCTTCCTTCCTTCCCTCCTTCCCTCCCTCCTTCCCTCCCTCCCTCCTTCCCTCCTTCCTTCCCTCCTTCCCTCCTTCCTTCCTTCCTTCCCTCCTTCCCTCCTTCCTTCCTTCCTTCCTTCCTTCCTTCCTTCCTTCCTTCCTTCCTTCCTTCCTTCCTTCCCATGACCTCAAAAACTAGCATGGTGAATTTACTAAGAAGTCTCTTACAACTAGTTACCACGGAATAAGTCTATTAAAAAAAATTTTGTTTAATTTCCCAGCTTCATTAGAACTATGGATCCACTGGCGATGCCTTTAAATTTCACAACAAGAGCAAATTAACTTACAGTACTGTACTTCATCCCATTTTTTTCCAAAGTTCTGCAGAACAACATTAATTGCAATACAGCACTAAAACCCAGAATTCCACTTTCAAGCCACGTTCGAGTACAATATCGTTTCAAGTTTTCTTGTATCAGAGTATTTCCCCAAAAGTTACTCTAATGTGTAAGGATGCATCCTAAGGGGGAGCAATATGATATTTTAGTAGCGGAACTGGTTCCCATTTTGTAATTATCTCCCCAAACAAAATTCTTTTGGTACCAAATATATATATATGCAAACTAAAATACTGAGCTCAGATATGAAAACCAAACACCAAGTTCAAATATGCAGATGGATCACAGTTACACTTACTCAAAACAATATTTTGATTTTTGCATTGCACCTTTGAACTGCTTACTGCTCAGCCAGGCAGAGATGCCACTGGGTCTCCCTGACAAAACAGGTCAGTGCGTGCTGGAGCCCAATTGGCACCTGCCCCCGCACTGCCCCAGCAAGCTGGACTGGGCAAGGCTTTTATTAGTGTCTCATCTGGCATGCTACAACTGTTATCCCAAAACCAGGATTCTTTACTTGGTGTGTGTACAAAAGAGCCAAATTTAGTACACCAAGATGAGACACAGCCTATCACAGAGTTGCGCAAGTCTGAATGCTGGAATAAAGCTAGCATGCTAGAAAGAAAAGTAGCAGCTATCACATACAAAATCTTATCACCACATTCACACAGTAAAGAACTAGATTACTCATGGTCTTCCGTATTATCACAAAATGCAAATTTTGAGTCCATGGATTCTCATGATTTAACAGTCTGTGAACTCACTGTACCATATAACAGACAAAGACTTACTAAAACTGTAATATGCTTAAACAGGTACCTACAAAGAGAACAGATTAATAAGGAAAACATCTATGACTGCTGTGTTATACTTAAAAGTACTTAAAGATTCTATTCTCTGGACAGTTTTCCCTATCATTTAACTTATACAGCAGCCACCACTGATTTCAGTATTTCATAAGACCCTCTTTCCTCATATTTCCAAGTGCTTTCCTAACATTCTAAAACACCTCCCGATACCGATTTCTTAGGAACATGACTGAAAACAGTAATTTCCAACCCCATCTCGTAAGTAAAAAACATGAGAAGAGAGAGGGACGAGGGGGAAGCACACAGCTGCTTGCAGTGCGAGTGGGAAAAGTGGGGAGATGGTTTACAGTGCACTTACACAATCAATACCACAAAGAAACAACCGTAACAATAACCAGTAAAATAATTAACTCACATTCCTGACAAGCTGCTTGATTTTCAGAGAGGCAATACACAGAAGCACATAATATGTACTGCAAAACTCACAGATAACACATTGACAGTAAACATTAGCATTCTCTACTGCTTATTTCAACATTAGTGCTTCCTTTGCTTCTAAGTTTTCAACCTGCTTATTGATGGCCTCTTGAAGATGGTCAATAAATTGCATGGAATTCTCATTGGGACCCTGATTAATAGTCGTAAATGATTTGGCTGCTTTGTCGGTTTCAGGTACCTTTGTCATAGCTCGATATGCACGGTCTGCTGCCTGCCTCAGGATTTCAGAAACTAATAGCGCCTATAGTTGTGGTGTGCCAATTAGTGTCTCTTCCAAGAGTTGGGGGATACCTGCTCCTTTCAATGCATCCCCATCGTTTCGTCCTAAATGATCTATAGCTGTTATATTGCATAGGTCTAATTTTGCTTGAGTCTTTCATAGTTTTTATCTGATCTCAGGGCAACACGTACACATATTCCTTTTCTTTTCCTTTTAACTTTTCAAGAAAATGCTGTGAACCCTCATCCTCACCCGAGTCATCAGATAACGCGGACTTGAACGGTGCTGGAGAATCGTTAGTAACAGGGGGGTTTGGAACAGTGCACATTTTTGTTTTTTCTTCCAAATCTAGCCCATGGAAGCCACCCCCCTCCCCACTGTCTCTGCCTGTTCCCGTTGCTCTTTTATTCCTCTCAAAGTCTCTAGCAACAAGTGCCATGTCGTTAACAGTTCAGTTGTTTCTTTGGATCTTTGGGTAGTGCTTTGCCCCATAGTAACATCTTTCGTAAAGTAAATTCCAGAAGGCTAATACCCCGCTTTTTCAGAAGCAACTTCCATGTAGATAATATAATACCCTCTTCTTTAGAGAGGCTCCCTCACAGGTTCCTGGTGGCTCACCTTCCACTCCTGGTGTCAGTGTCTTTTCAGGGATCCAGATCTTTGGCAGCTCTTCCCACTGCTCTATCAGCTACACCGAGCTCCGTCTCCCCAGCTCATCATAGGCTGTCACAGCTTTGCTGCTGTCTCTTCTTCATGCAGGATCCTTCTTCATGCAGGATCACGTCGGCGTGTTTGAATCATGTCGAGGTCACCATATGTCGTGGTTGAGACGGACAAACGACATAGACCAAGTTCTTAAGTACAAACAGCAGTCTTCATTTACTGCCACAAACGCTTTTTTATGTAGTCTTTGCCAGCTCAAGTGTCTTTCTGCTATTGGTTACAGGCTGCAATAACAACATATCATTGGCTAATTTTGCTATTGTCAATGTTACACTTTTACTCCCTTCTTTCTCACGGGTACAAGTTAATATCATCAAGGCCAATCTCTGTTCCCATACCCTCTGCCAGGGAATCCACGGACCGACCGTAGTCCCCCACATGTGTACAAGGAAGAGACTGTCCCATCTCCTACCACTATTCCTGTTCAGGGAGAAAACCCTTGATTTTCTCCATAAAATTCCTTCATGGTGAAAGGGAAAAAATTCTCAATATGGTTGCCAGGTTTATCACACTCTTCTAATGTGAGCATATGCAAGGAAATGAAATAATATTATTTTCCATTCCTTTTTCCCTCTTGCAAAAAAAATTAGGAGGAGATTAGGATGATGTTAAATCTTGTTTCTCAAACACGGGACACATTTCCAAAAAGTGATGCAAGATGTAGAGGGAGAGAAAAAGGGAGATAAAAAATGATGAAGAATTGCACGGCAAGAAGGAACAGTTAGAATTCATTTGCAAATAGCGCTGCCTATTTTTTTTGCTAAAGATGCAGCATTTCTCAACAGAACTCACAGCAAGTATTTGGACACCAGCTAGATTCCAGTGAAAACCCTTGCAGCCTTCTCTCTTCTCTGAGATTAGTTTTGTTTGTTGGTTGTTATATTTTACTGGTCCTTGGGAGAGTGCTGCAGTTATTGTCCTCAGCAAGGAATACTGCTTTGGTACCAAACAGATAACTGCCTTACTCCTGCTTTCCTTCACCAACGTCTGTCTGTCTGAGTGACCTGCCTCTACATAAAAGGTATGAATAGAAAGAACGCAATCTTTGTACAGAAAACAAAGGTTAAAATTTGAAGAAAAGCAGGCTTCAGAAATTGTTCACTGCCTTGAGAAAACTGCCTTTGAAATCATTATGAGTTTACTAATTTGAGTAAGCCTTTTATTGCTCTTACAGTGTCATGGACAAAGCCCAATCACATCCAGATCCCACTATGTTAGATATTATACAAGTGCACAGAAAGGTATCAAGAAACAGGAAAAAAAAGAGCCATTTTTTTCATCCTTTTTTTTCTGCTTTCTGGAATGAAATGCTGTCCTTTGGATGCTTTTAAAATTGCTTATGGATTTGTAGTAGCTTATATCTGAAAGCTTAGCTATCCTTGCTTACCTTTAACTACGTAGGAACCATACATAGAGCAGATGACCAGCTGGACCGCAGTCTGTCCATGATTTGCAACTTTCAGGTTCCGGGCTACTTCATTTCCTCTCAAATTGTATTGGAATCTGTCTCTTTCCTTTTCAAACTGAAGTTAGGGTTGGGGTTTTTTTGCTTGTTTTTACATGTCTGTGTCTATTTGCTTACTTTGGACCCAGTTTATGTGAAGGATGCTGCACAAAAAAGTCGAGAGCTTGGCAAGTATCACCCTGAAGTTGTATTGAACTTTGTAATTTTCATGCTTTGGAGGGAGGTGTTACTGTCTTCCCAAAGCTCTATGGTCATTCAGAGATACTGGCAGGGATTTTTCATTTTGCTTTGTCATACCAAAAAGGAAGGCTATTAGTTCTGTACAAGTGCTATGGTTTAACATCTCTCACTTGTATCCCTCTTACAGCCAGGCTTTTCACACATTTTCACCTTGCAAGCTTTGTTACTGTAAAAGTTTGTTTTGTCTTTTGGTTTGTTGGTTGGTTTGGGGTTTTTTCAAGTACAGGATCATGAAAAGTTTCTGATGGGTACTGACCTGATTCCAACAGAGCATGCTGATTGAGGTGTTATTTGCCCATATATATTACCTGTATTAGTTATCTCACACCTCGAAAAAATAGTATCTGTTTCAAAAATAATCCAAAAAGCAGAAAAAGGGCAACAAAGGACCCCAGCATACGCTTGTTTCTTATTTTTGCTTGCAGATTTTCACGCACTGACACAGTTCTGCGTATTACCTGTTTATAGAAACTAATAGTAATTTCTTCTCATCACTGCTTTTGGTTATATTGGAGACATAGGTGGATATTCATCTTTCTCCCTCTCCTACAAGAGTCTGACAGGCCTTTGGTTTTCTCCTGATGGAGCATAGTTCTCAGGTGCATTTTTTTTAATTAATGAGATGCTCACTCCTTCCATGTTCCATTGGTACTAAAGAGTTACCTCATAGTGAGCATTGGATCCACATGTGAATCATGTTTCCCTTCTGACCTGAACAAGGCTTTGCCTTGGCAGCAAGTTTTTTTTGGCTTGAAAGGTTTTTGGGTTTTCTTTCTCCTTTATGAACTCCATCTTGATGACTTTGGCCTGTGTGTGAAACTGCAAAATAGCAGATGTAAGAGGCGGAATTGCAAGCTCTGAACTTGATGAGCAGGGCTAATACTTTTAATGATAGAAGGATGGGATCAGACAAACTCAAAAAATTGGGATATAATGTGTTCTAGGTATGCCCCTGCCTGTTTTTCTGGGGGTTTTTTGTTTGTTTCTGTTTGGGTGGAATTCTTTTTGTTTTGGTTGGGTTTTTTTCTTTTTTCTAATTTAAAAAACCTCCCTCTTGGTCAATCTCAAAAGCTGTCTGCTTTTCCACTTAGATGTAACACTTTGCCAGCACTTTACAGAAGAAGCATTATGAAAACATGAAATCTTTCTGCTGAAAACAGTGCCATTAGAGGTTAGGGAAGGACGGGGTTGACAGATTCCTCAATGTGATTCTAGTTTTGCATGTGAAACATTTCACTAATCTCCTGTCTCCTTCTATTAGTTCTTTGTTTTTCTAATCCTCTTGTTTATACCTATCAGTGAGTTAATGAAATCTACCCCAAAGGTTTGCTATGTGACTTAAGAGTGTTTAAAAAGTGCATTGCAATGAAGTAAAACATCCTCTTGAAACTCAGCCATTCACATTCTGCTCCTCTCACTTTATTTTGAGCATAAATGAACCTGCATCCAGCTTTCCAGCTGAGCTGGGAAAAAAGTTCTTTAGTATTATTAGAAAACAAAAATTGTCGTTCTTGTTCAGGCCATCTAGAAGGAAAAGTATCAAAACTATAGTCTGGATACTATTATTGCTCCTCAACTGAAAATGCAGATCATACCCGCATATGTTATTTGGTCTGCTATGACTTTCTGACATTTCTTCTCAGTCTTCTGACAGAAGTAACCATGGTGGCAGCAGTGCAGATGATAGGTCTTGCAAGATGAAGGCTGATTTGTCAATTTCATCTTTCTTGCGATCTCTGCAGGTTTGGAAGACCTAGATCACATTTATAGGAGGGTATAGTTTTACTAGCAGGAGAAAGAAGGCCTCACTGTGCAGATACTGCATTAATGAAGTGTTGACAAAAAAGCAGCCTGTGGTCCAAGACTTAGGGTAGGTCTGGCTCACATGATTCAGGGCTATGAGTCTGTAGCTGAAGGCCAGCCACTTAAATGCCAAACCCATTTACTTCTTTGAAAAACTCCAAGATGCCATCTGAGGGGAGGAGGAGAGAAACAGAGAAAATACTTCAGTGATGTAACATGGTAAACAAGGAGTTTCCATGTTCAGGATTAGTGAGAACAGGGATGTAGTGACCAGAGTAGATGCTTGCACACATATCTACATACAGAAAGCAAATAAATCTTGCTTTTCCTTTCTACGCTTTGCTGTCCTTCCTCATTCCTATTACCTGAGTGCAAGAGAACATCTGATGATAAGGGAAACTTCGCTTGAAACTTCTGAATGTTGATGGGAAACGTCTTTTTGTTTTAAGAAGAATCTGGCTTTTCTAGTCAGTGGTTTTTCACATGAAGAGGAACATTATAGTTCTTCTGCTTTCAGAAGTGCATTGTACCATCCTGCCAGAAAGCTGCTTCTCCAACAGGTGTCTGCCAACATGAAAGGTCATATTGGCCTGACCTACCATGAGCAGAGGGTGACTGTTCTCTCTCGGGGAGTCAGATCACAGTTTAGCAATGCAGCCTTCTTCACATCCGAACTATCCTGGAAAAAATAACTACTTGCTGGCTGTCAGGCAGCTGATAAATGCTTAGTCCCAAGAAAAGGCTACTAGATTCAAATCTGTAGGTGACATGGCGTGGGAGTTGGCAAGGAAGAGCCATCTAGGTCACTGCAGGATGCACACAGCTTGTAATTTTTTAGGGAAAGTTGAAGGTAGTGGGAAGGCCCTGGTTTCATTGAGGGCCTCGAGGGTAAGAGCAATGCCTTATTAAACGACTTATTAGGCTGACAGATTCTGCCTTATATACCTACAACAGAATTTCAGGCTAGAGATCAGGCATTAAGGACTGGCTTGTGTTCCTGTGCATAAAGGGCACTGTGTATAAGCCGCAGCTGCCAAAGATGTTGCTGCATGTACAGCATTGTGCTGAATGCAGAGAGATTAGTGTACCTTGACAGCAAACCATGAAGGTTTTCCTCAGCTGCATCAAGAAATACAATGAGTTTATTCTTCGCTTTGAAACAGCTTCTGTGCTGAAATAGGAAGCACAGAAATAATCGATTTTCCAGTCCAGCTTTGCTTTTGGTAGTGTGTTTGTCTCCATAAGAAAGCAGAAGAGCTGATATGTAAGGGCAACTCCTTTAAAGAACTGCACAATTGAAACCAGAACTTCTTCTTTATTATAGCTCCCTGATAGGGCTGAACCTTCTTTCCATTATGGCCAAATAATATAAATTTGCTTTAAGTTTTTCATAGTAACATCTAATATCTGATATAGGTATGCTCTTGGCTTCTGCCATCCTTTTTTTGTCCAGAAAGTATAGATACACAGAACAGATCAATGATTTCAGTTAAAATATAGATGCTTTAAAACAAACAAACAAAAACAGAAAAAAACCCCACCAAACCAATACTAAAGCAAGGTTAAAACTTGCTTAAAGTGATATTTGGGTTGCAAATGAAGGGCAATGCTAAACTCCAAAATTCTAGCTCACAAGATCCTATCCTGCATCAGCTCCTTTGTGAGCCTGCAGTCTTTATATGGTCCCCAGTCTGCCAGGCCTATTGCACCCAATAGTAACCGCTAACCTGTTCTCTAGGCTTTTTTTGTTTTCATCCAGCATCCATTGGTTGTAGCAGGCAGGCCTTGTAGGACACAGTTCGGCCAGTCTCATGCATCCTCACCCCAAAGAGGCCACTTCACACTGGTGCCCTCTTCATCCAGTGACTGTCTTGCTGCTTGGACCATCTAGTGCTCCTCAGCTTGGGCGATACTCATACGGCTGTTGTATCTTTGAACCTAAGCTCTGTGTGTGGATTTCAGGTGATACCTTCTGCAATCCCATACAAATACAGATACTTTTTTTGCATTCTTCTTCCAGTTGCTTCGTGTTGGAGATGAAATTTTAAGTGACAAGCATATATGACAAGCAAGCAGCAGCGGTCTAGTTTCAGTCCCTGTAAGCTCTTAAAAGTCAAATGGCCTATACTGAGAAGTCATCAGTTGAGAAGCAGTCTATTTATTAATTAAACTAGACCAAAAAAGATAAAACCCCAAGCCTCCCTTAGCTGTTCATTTTTACCTCATATGTTTGTTTACTCAAGGCAGAAAAATATGTTTGCTTAAAGTAAGTGGTATTTGTAGGACAATCAGGGGTGGTTCTACTTTTGGTGTATTTTTCAGCATAATTTTTTAGCTACTAAGTGCCATACTAATTAGTTGTTCTGCTAGGGCGTGTTCTACACCTTATTCCTCTCTGCTATGTCAGAGAATGGAAACTCCACAGGTCATAACAGAAGGGGGAAGTGAGCAGTACCAGTCCAGTCAGTGCTGAGCAGCGGGAAGGCAAACCAAAACATGAGGAGATGCTTGGCAGCAAGATTCCTCAGACTGTGCCACGAGGTGAAGGGCACAATCAACCACACTTGAAGTGCTTCTAATATTAATGTGTGCAGCATAAGGAAAAAGCAAGACAAACTAGAAACCTTGGCCTGGTCCCAGGGATCTGATATAATTAGCATTAGTGAAACCTGGTGTGATGAATCCTGTGACTGGTGTGCCATGATGAATGGCTACAGGCTATTCAGAAGGGGTAGGCAGGGTAGGAGGCACTGTATATAGTGGAGGGGCTGGATTGCGTGAAGCTGGCAGTTGGCAATGGCAAAGCTGGGAGCCTCTGGGTCAGACAAATAAAGCAGATGTTGTCGTGGGTGTCTGCTGTAAACCACCCAGCCAGGATAAAGACACTGATGAGTTATTCTTTAAGGAACTAAGCAAATCCTCCAAGTCACCTACCCTTGTCCTTATGGCAGACTTCAACTTGCCAGATGTCAACTGGGAATATCACATGGCTGGCACCAACAGGTCCAGAAGATTCCTAAAACCTCTGGATGATATCTTCTTGGTGCAGGTACTAAGGGAACCAACCAGGAAAGGTGCCCTCTCGGATTTGATTCTCACTAACAGAGAGGGTCTCATGGGAGAGGTGGTGACTTGTGGCTCTCTTGGCCACAGTGATCACAAAGCAGTGAGGTTCAAAATCTTTGCTAATGGAAGGAAAACTGCCAGCAAGACCTTAGCACTAGGTATGAGGAGAGCAAACTGAAGAGAGAACTATTTAGTAAGTTTCCCTGGGAAGAATCTTCTGAAGGTGTTGGAGTCCATCAGTGTTGGTCATTTTTCAAGTACCACCTACTAAAAGCACAGGAACAGGCAATTCCAAAATGCAAAACATGTAGCAAGTGAGGCAAAAGGCCAGCTTGGTTGACCAGGGATCTTCTTCTTGAAATATAGCAAAAAAAAGAAATTACATGGTCAGTGGAAGAAAGGTCAGGCAACATGGGAGGACTACTGAGATGCTGCTCGCCACTGTAGGGAGGAAATTTGCGCTGCCAAAGCTCAATTAGAATTGAAGCTGGCCAGTACTGTGAAGGACAATAAAAAAGACTTTTTAAAATATATGAATGGCAAAAGGCAAACTAGAAATAACATTGGCCCATTACTTGATTAGCATGGTCACTTTATTAACAGGGACATAGACAAAGCTGAGATGTTTAATGCTTTCTTCACCTCGGTCTTCAACACTGATGATCGACTTGGCAGCCCCCATAGCCTCGGGTTAGAAAACCATGGCTGTGAGAATGATGAACTCCCAATCAATCTGGAACTTGTATGGGATTTGCTACTCCAGCTAAATCCCTTCAAGTCAATGCGGCCTGATGGGATTCATCCAAGGGTGCTTAAAGAGCTGGCTGATGTCATAGTGAAACCTCCCTCCATGATTTTTCAACACTCCTAGGAATCTGGATATGTCCCAGATGACTGGAAGCTGGCAAACATTGTCTCTATCTACATGAAGGGCAATGGGAATGACCCTGGCAACTACAGGCCTGTCAGCCTCACTTCTGTTCCTGGCAAAATCATGAAAAAGATTGTTCTGGGCATTATGGAAAAACATCTGAATGACAGTGTAGTCATTGGTCCCAGCCAGCACAGGTTCATGAGGCAAAAGCGCTGCTTAACAAAATTAATTTCGTTCTGTGACAAGGTTACCGACCAAGTTGACCAAGGGAAGCCTGTCAATTTTATCTTTTCAGATTTCAGTAAAGCCTTTGATACTGTCTCTCACAGTATTCTCCTGGACAAGATGTCCAGCACATAAACACACAATGCAGTGGGTGAGCAATTGGCTGATGGGCTGGGCTCAAAGGGTTCTAAGAATTGTAATAAATAGGGTTATGTCGGGCTGGCGACCAGTCACTAGTGGGGTTTTGCAGGGATACATCTTAAGGCCAGCACTCTTCATTGTGTCAAATGCTTTACTGAAATCAAGACAGAATACTCCGTAACTTTGCCAATGACACAAAATTGGCAGGAGCTGTCGACACTCTCGAGGGCAGAGAGGCCCTGCAGAGGGATCTGGACAAATTGGAGAACTGGGCAATCACCAACCGCATGAAGTTCAACAAGAGCAAGTGCTGGATTTTGCACCTGGGACAAGGCAATCCTGGCTGTACCTACAGACTGGGGGACAAGATGCTGGAAAGCAGCTCTGCAGAGAGGGATCTGGGGGTTCTGGTCAACAGCAAGTTGAACCTGAGCCAACACTGTGTCCTGGCAGCCAAGAGGGCCAACCGTGTCCTGGGGTGCATCAAACACAGCGTTGCCAGCTGGGTGAGGGAGGCGACTGTCCCGCTCTGCTCTGCACTGGTGCGGCCTCACCTGGAGCACTGTGTGCAGTTCTGGGCGCCACAGGATAAAAAAATATATTAAGGTATCGGATAGTGTCCAGAAGAGGGCTAAGAAGTTGGTGAAGGGTTTAGAGGGGAAGCCATATGAGGAGCAGCTAAAGTGACTTGGTTTGCTCAGCCTGGAGGATACTGCAACCCAGATCCCTCATGAAAGCTTCAGTACTGTTACAGGTGTATCTCCATATATACTCAAAAGATACTTTCTGATGTGAGACACTGAAGAAGCCAATATGCCAAGAAAGCCTAGAGTCAAGTATTCCTGAGAATCTGAGGGTCTGCTGATCCATAGCTAAATGTATATATATATAAAATGAGCCAAAGAAACAGGCTTCTAAGTGACAGTAAATCAGGAGACTAGTTCAAATAAGATAGACAGAGCACAAGAAAACCAAGAAAACAAACCAGCCAACCCAAAGTCAATTAAAATCAGAATGGTTTATCCAGACTTCTGTTTTGGTCCTGTGAACGGTACCTTTATTAGATTCCATCATGGAAACCGGACAAGACACTTGGGTGTTTGGATCTGCTCACAGGGACAGACTCCTTGAGCTACCCTACAAACAGCTTCAGGGGTCAGGTCTCACAGAACATGGAATTTGCCACAAACCAGTCCATTGTTAAAAGTAATCTAGGAATGAAAAACTCTTACCACAGTATCTTTAAAGAAATAGTAGCACACCTTCTTCCTGACAAGCTACAGAATAGAAAGTTCTCACACTTCCCTATGAAATATTTATTCTTCCCTACTCAACAAGATCCAGAAAAGCTGTGGCTATTGAAATTTCAAAATCAGCTGGAAGATGATCTCATCCCAGTTAAGGGCAAACTGAGGTGGTCTCAACAAAGATGTAGGAGAATGGCTTGGAGAAGCAAAGCTCTTTCTCTCTCAGGTTTCGCTTACTTTGGGAATACTTAAAGAACCTTGAAATTCCAAGGTATAAAGCCAAAGGTCAGTGAGATGCTTGCCTATAAAGGAAGTTAAAGGAGAGTTTCTGGTAAGTTCAGAAACATAGTACCTTTCTTGGTCCCAGTCACTGAGAGAGTGAGTTTGAACAACAAGGATAAATTGATCCTGCCAGAGATCCAGTATGGAATTCCGCATTGTGTACCAGAGTGTGATAAAGAGTTATACTTCTAAACCTATTTCTTAACTTCTGACCAGAAAACATCAAGAAAAGTGAATTTATCAAAACATGGCATCCCATTAGCCTCTTAACAACAGGCACTTTGTCTGGATGATATTTTTACTCGAGTGGCTATGAAAAGATAGCAAGTTACTGTTCATCTAATATGAGAGATTCAGCACAACAGTTAAAACTGCAAGGCTGTTACACATTCAAGACAGCACAACGAGAGTGGAAAATAATCTACTTATTACAGGTGGAAACTATTTATTTAGTTAACACACATTTTGGCTTCGGCCCTGCCTAACCCTGTAGTACAAGTATCTTAATTAAAAGCTAGTTATATGAAAATCAACTCATCCTATGTTCCAGTTGTTGACAACAGGAAGCCACAAAACTAATGCAGTCACCCAAATTTGCACAAGGTACACAGACTATCCAGAGAGTCAGATGGTGTCAGGCAGCCTGTTCCAGTGCTCTGTCACCCTCATAGTGAAGAAGTTTCTTCTCAAATTTAAATGGAACCTCCTGCGTTTCAGTTTGTACCCATTACCCCTTGTCTTATCACTGGTTGTCACTGAGAAGAGCCTGGCTCCATCCTTGTGACAATCACCCTTTATATATTTATAAACATTAATAAGGTTGCCCCTTAGTCTCCTCTTCTCCAGCCTAAAGAGACCCAGCTCCTTCAGCCTTTCCTTATAAGGGAGATGCTCCGCTCCCTTAATCATCTTTGTGGCTCTGCACCGGACTCTCTCAAACAGTCCTCAGTCCTTCCTGAACTGAGGGGCCCAGAACTGGACACAATTTTCCAGATGTGGTCTCATCAGGGCAGAGTAGAGGGGAAGGAGAACCTCTCTCAACCTACTAACCACCCCCCTTCTAATACACCCCAGGATGCCATTGGCCTTCTTGGCCACAAGGGCACAGTGCTGGCTCATGGTCATCCTGCTGTCCACCAGGACCCCCAGGTCCCTTTCCCCTACACTGCTCTCTAATAGGTCATTCCCCAACCTATGCTGGAACCTGGGGTTCTTCCTGCCCAGATGCAAGACTCTACACTTGCCCTTGTTATATTTCGTTACATTTTTCCCGGCCCAACTCTCCAGCCTGTCTAGGTCTTACTGGATGGCAGCACAGCCTTCTGGCATGGCAGCCACTTCTCCCAGTTTGGTGTCACCAGCAAACTTGCTGACAGTGCACTCTATTCCCTCATCCAAGTCATTGATGAATATATGAAATAGTACTGGTCCCAGTACCGACTCTTGAGGGACTCCACTAGATACAGGCCTCCAACTAGACTCTGTCCCATTGACCACAACTGTCTGGCTTCTTTCCTTCAGCCAGTTCCCAGTCCACCTCGCTACCCAATCATCCAGTCCACACTTCCTCAATTTATCAGTGAGGATGCTGTGGGAGACTGTGTCAAATGCTTTACTGAAATCAAGACAGAATACTCCGTAACTTTGCCAATGACACAAAATTGACAGGAGCTGTCGACACTCTCGAGGGCAGAGAGGCCCTGCAGAGGGATCTGGACAAATTGGAGAACTGGGCAATCACCAACCGCATGAAGTTCAACTAGAGCAAGTGCTGGATTTTGCACCTGGGACAAGGCAATCCTGGCTGTACCTACAGACTGGGGGACAAGATGCTGGAAAGCAGCTCTGCAGAGAGGGATCTGGGGGTTCTGGTCAATGGCAAGTTGAACCTGAGCCAACAGTGTGCCCTGGCAGCCAAGAGGGCAACCGTGTCCTGGGGTGCATCAAGCACAGCATTGCCAGCCGGGTGAGAGAGGTGATTGCCCCACTCTATTCTGCACTGGTACAGCCTCACCTGGAGCACTGTGTGCAGTTCTGGGCACCACAATATAAAAAATATATTAAGGTACTGGTGAGTGTCCAGAAGTGGGCCACGAAATTGGTGAAGAGTTTGGAGAGGAAGCCATATGAGGAGCAGCTAAAGTGACTTGGTTTGTTCAGCCTGGAGAAGAGAAGACTCAGAGGAGACCTGATCATGGTCTACAGCTTCCTCACAAGAGGAGGAGGAAGGGTAGGTGCTGAACTCTTCTCTCTGGCAACCAATGACAGAACCCAAGGGAATGGCAGGAAGATGTGCCAGGGCAGGATTAAGTTGGACATTAGGAAAAGGTTCTTCACCCAGAGGGTGGTGGAGCACTGGAACAGGCTCCCTAGTGAGGTAGTCACGGCCCCAAGCCTGTCAGTATTCAAGAAGACACCGGACAATGCCCTCAGACACATGGTGTGAACTCTGGAGTTGTCATATGCAGAGACGGAAGGTGGACTTGATGATCCTTGTGAGTCCCTTCCAACTCAGGACATTCTATGATTTTATGCTTCTATAAGCCAGTAATTCAGTGATTCATGATATCAGGCAGATACTCTATAGCAGACATTTTGCAAATTCCTGCTGCCTTTGTCTAGCTGTTCATCTGTCTGTTTCTTGACATGGAAAGTTTTGTCATATCTTGTGGGTAAGATGATCTGATTTTTATTTCAGTTTCTTGGGAAGCAAAAGGTTTTCTGAAGTTTTTCAGAGGGAATCTATTAACGGACTCTGTGTGTCTCTCTAACATCTTGTGGTAAGACAGTAGGTACACAGGACAGAATGACAGTGCCCTTTGGGGAGGGCAGCACAGAATCAAGCTTGTTTTCAGACAACTGATTACTAGATACTTGTTTGCTCTCCTGCTGTTGGCAATCTAATTTATGATTCTACTCTTAATCCTCCCATTTTAGGACAGAATTGTGAAGAAAGGTGGTTCATCCGTCACAATGCCTGACACCATCTGACTCTCTGGATAGTCTGTGTACCTTGTGCAAATTTCACAGAATCACAGAATCACAGTATGTTAGGGATTGGAAGGGACCTCGAAAGATCATCTAGTCCAATCCCACTGTCAGGGCAGGAACACCTAGGTGAGGTTACACAGGAAGGCGTCCAGGCGGGTTTTGAATGTCTCCAGAGAAGGAGAATCCACAACCTCCCTGGGCAGCCTGTTCCAGTGTTCCGTCACCCTCACTGAGAAGAAGTTTCTTCTCAAATTTAAGTGGAACCTTTTGTGTTCCAGCTTGAACCCATTACCCCTTGTCTTACTGTTGGTTGTCACCGAGAAGAGCCTGGCTCCATCCTCGTGACACCCACCCTTTATATATTTATAAACATTGATAAGGTCACCCCTCAGTCTCCTCTTCTCCAAGCTAAAGAGACCCAGCTCCCTCAGCCTTTCCTCATAAGGGAGATGCTCCACTCCCTTAATCATCTTTGTGGCCCTGCACTGGACTCTCTCAAACAGTTCTCAGTCCTTCTTGAACTGAGGGGCCCAGAACTGGACACAATATTCCAGATGAGGTCTCACCAAGGCAGAGTAGAGGGGAAGGAGAACCTCTCTTGATCTACTAACCACCCCCCTTCTAATACACCCCAGGATGCCATCGGCCTTCTTGGCTACAAGGCCACAGTGCTGGCTCATGGTCATCCTGCTGTCCACCAGGACCCCCAGGTCCCTTTCCCCTACACTGCTCTCTAATAGGTCATTCCCCAACCTATACTGGAACCTGGGGTTCTTCCTGCCCAGATGCAAGACTCTACATTTTCCCTTGTTATATTTCATTAAATTTTTCCCCGCCCAACTCTCCAGCCTGTCTAGGTCTTACTGGATGGCAGCACAGCCCTCTGGCATGTCAGCCACTCCTCCCAGTTTGGTGTCATCAGCAAACTTGCTGATAGTACACTCAATTCCCTCATCCAAGTCATTGATGAATATATTGAATAGTACTGGTCCCAGAACTGACCCTTGAGGCACTCCACTAGATACAGGCCTCCAACCAGACTCTGCCCCATTGATCACAACTCTCTGGCTTCTTTCCTTCAGCCAGTTCCCAGTCCACCTCACTACCTGATCATCCAGTCCACACTTCCTCAGTTTTGCCGTGAGGATGCTGTGGGAGACGGTGTCAAATGCTTTACTGAAGTCAAGGTAGACCACATCCACTGCTCTGCCATCGTCAATCCACCTTGTTACGTCTTCATAAAAGGCTATGAGGTTGGTCAAACACGACTTCCCCTTGGTGAAGCCATGTTGACTGTCCCTGATGACCGTCTTATCCTTGATATGTCTTAAGATGGCACCAAGGATAAGGTGTTCCATCACTTTCCCAGGGATGGAGGTGAGGCCGACTGGTCTATAGTTACCCGGGGCCTCCTTCTTGCCCTTTTTGAAGACCGGAGTGACATTTGCTTTCCTCCAGTCCTCAGGCACCTCTCCCGTTTCCCAAGACTTGGCAAAGATGATGGAGAGTGGTCCAGCAATGACTTCAGCCAGCTCCCTCAGCACCCACGGGTGCATCCCATCTGGACCCAGGGATTTATGGATGTCCAGATTGCTTAACTGGTCCCTAACCCAGTCCTCATCAACTGAGGCAAACTCCTCCATTGCCCTGCCTTCCTCTGGGGCCTCAGGGGTACGGGGCTCCTCAGGACAGCCTCCGGCAGAGTAGACAGAGACAAAGAAGGCATTCAGTAATTCTGCCTTCTCTGTATCTTCTGTCACCAGGGCACCCACCCCATTCATCAGTGGGCCTACATTGCCTCTGGTGTTAGTTTTATCTGCCATGTATTTGAAGAAGCTCTTCCTGTTGTCCTTGGCCCCTCTCGCCAGGTTTAACTCTAAGGAGGCCTTAGCTTTCCTAGTTGCCTCCCTACATCCTCTGACAGCAGCCTTATATTCTTCCCAAGTGGCCAGCCCCTCCTTCCATGATTTGTAAACCCTCCTCTTCCACTTGAGTTTGCCCAGCAGTTCCCTGTTTAACCACGCAGGTCTCCTGGCTCCCTTCCTTGACTTCCTGCGCGTTGGGATGCACTGATCTTGAGCTTGGTAGAAGCAGTCCCTGAATGTTAACCAACTATCTTGGGCCCCTTTACCTTCTAGCAGCCTTGCCCACGGGATTTCCTCCAGCAATTGTTTGAAAAGGCCAAAGTCGGCCCTGCTGAAGTCCAGGGTTGCAATTCTGCTCGGTATTCTGCTCCCGCCACAGGAGATTCTGAACTCCACCATTTCATGGTCACTGCAACCAAGGCAGCCCCCCACCTTTACTGCTTCAACCAGACCCTCCTTGTTAGCGAGGACAAGATCCAGCAGCACACCTCTCCTAGTTGGCTTCTCCACCATTTGTATCAGAAAGTTATCATCAATGCACTGGAGGAACCTCCTAGACTGAGGCTGGCTGGCTGAGTAGTCCTTCCAGCAAACATCAGGGTAGTTAAAATCCCCCATAACAACCAGAGCCTGTGACTGTGAGGCCACGCTCAGCTGCCCGTAGAAGGCCTCATCAACATCCTCACTCTGATCTGGTGGCCTGTAATAGACTCCCACAACAGTGTCACCCCTGCCAGCCTGCCCCTTAATTCTCACCCACAGACTCTCAACTTGCTCCTCAACCGCACCTGGACAGTACTCTATACATTGTAATTTCTCTGTCACGTAAAGACCAACTCCACCACCACGCTTGGCTGGCCTGTCTTTCCTGAAAAGGACACAGCCATCCATGACCACATTCCAGTCATGTGAGCTGTCCCACCATGTCTCTGTTAATGCCACCAGATCATAATCTCCTGACCGAACGCAGGTTTCTAACTCCTCCTGCTTGTTCCCCATGCTGCGTGCATTGGTGTACAGGCATTTCAGGGAGCGGGCCGAGTACACCGATTTCACCCTAGGGGCCTGAGGGGCCTCCCGGTCTTTGTGGATTCCAGCATGCTGCCCCACTGATGCAAGCCCAGCTACAACCCCATCCTCCTTCAAATCTAGTTTAAAGCCCTCCAAATGAGCCCTGCTAATTCCTGTCCCAGCATCCTTTTGCCCCTGTGGGATAAACCTTTCCCACATATCACTGACCGGACTGGTGTCTTATAAAACCAGCCATTATCAAAGAACCCAAAGCCCTGCCTGTAGCACCAGTCCCGAAGCCAATCATTTACGGGCTTAATTTTTCTATTCCATCCCACATCATCACCCAAAAATGGAAAGAGGGAAGAGAAGATAACTTGAGCCCCAGACTCTTTCACCATTCGTCCCAAGGCCTTGAAGTCTTTCTTCATTTCCCTCAGACTACGGGATGCAGCTTCCTCCCCATCTGTCTGGAAGATCAGTAAGGGGTAGTAGTCTGTTGGGCGCACCAGGTTGGGGAGCGCCCTGGCGATGTCCCTGATCCGAGCTCCAGGTAGGCTACAAACTTCCCGATGATGAGGGTCAGCTCTGCATATCGGGCCCTCTGTTCCTCTCAGAAGGGAATTGCCTACCACATTTGGGTGACTGCATTAGTTTTGTGGCTTCTTGTTGTCAACATTGATCCTTTTGGGTCATCTCTCTCTGATTCTCTTGACCATGGAAGTATTGACATGCTTAGACTTCATGGCAGAGACATACAGGTTCCTTAATGACTTATTCTTTACTTTTTGGCAAAAGACACTAGTAAGCTTTGCTGACCTCTTTTGACGCTATAATTTTCCTCTACTATCTCAAAGTGAATTGAGAATTTTAAGCTCTGTCAGCCCCTCCTCAGTGCTGGAGCCATTTCAAGGTAACAATGAGGCCATGCAGGTCATGCTGTCTCCAACACATTGACATTCACATTTTAGTGAATTTCCTCTCAGCTAAGTTCTTCTAAGTGCCTTCTAAGTAACTGTATATTTTTCTCAGACACTGTGCTTGGTGCCAATGGAATGCTGAAGAAGCTCATGTTTAGATTTATTGCTATAACAACTAAGAATTGCTAAAATTCCACCATGAGAGGGGCGTGTTTGAGGAGGGGCGGACAGAACAGGTGACTAAAACTGACTAACTGAATATTCCACCCATAATCGTCATACACGCTATATAAGATGGAGATCACGGGGGTCTTCTCTCTCTTCAATCATGGCTGGCATTTAGAGAGGACCCTGTCTGTCTGCCTGCGGTCTATAGGCCTCAGGACCTGCATCCCTGAAATCCAGTTTCCGGTTTGCTGTGAAGTCCTCCTCATGACTTCCGGGTGCCTGCCCTGTAGCTGCTGGAGCCACACCAGCTCCTAGCTCCACCACTGGAATGACACCAACTCCATATCAGGCATTCAAGATCGATTTTGTATATTTTGTATATTTTCTCTATTTATTAGTAGCACTATTAAAGCCTTTTGAAACTTTTCCAACTTTCAAGGCTCTTTCTAACTTAAAGTCTCTCTTCCTTATCTTTCTGTCACCTTTTATGGTAGGAGGGATTAACAGAGAGCATCTGCCATGGTTTATTGTCACCTTGCTTTAAATCTTGACACACATGAACTGTGTGTTCTTTATATGGTTGTGTCTTCTGACTAGCCATGAACTTGCTGTGCAATCTCTGATGTCTTCTGGATTGTCAGATGGAATGTGATGCATGGTGTCCTAAATATCTTGATCCCTGGTTAGCTGAAGGAGAGAGACTGATCCTGCTGCTTACAAGACTGTCTGAGGTATCTGGGCTAATAGTCTCTTCAGTCACAAGATGGTTGCCAGAGAAGGATTTACAACTTTTCTTGAAAACAAATTTCTGATGAAATGTGTTTCACTCATCAGGTTGGTACAACCCTAAGTTACTGAGTATATACTTGTTTTTCTGAACCCTTAAAATGAGGATGCCCATGTGTATGCATTTGCCCAAAGTTTCCTAATGCTCTGAACAGCAGGGACTTGGACATGCTACCTTCTACAGAAAGCTGGTCTTTGTAGTATGTTCAAACATGTATTCTGTAACTGCTTAATATTCACCAATATTTAATAGGAACATCCTGTTATCCACCACAAGCTATGAACTTAGAAAACTGAGAACTAAATACAAACCAAGGACTGTCCCAATATTGACTTTCTGAATACCCATTTCTTCTTGCTCACTGCCCCAAATTCTTTCTTTTCTATAGCAGAACAACATGACCGTCTTACTTAGCCCCTGCATTTTTATAAATAAATTTTTTAAAATCAGTATATTTTTAATTAACTGTTAATAAAACCCTCATTCTGATTTCTTGTAGGCTCCTTTGGAAAGTTATGCCTCCCATAAAAACTTCAAGCAGTGATTTTGAAATTTAACGATGTTTTTGCTTCAGAGGTTGTGAAAAAATATCTTTGTGAGGGAGGGAGAAGGAGAACAGAAGCTGAACTTTTGAATTCAAATCAGTGTCCGGTGCTGAGAAAGGCCAGCTAGAGCTAGGTTCATGAATAAAACTTGTTTTTAAGGAGCAAAGTAAAGGAAAAGACAAACTGTAATTGAGAGCTATTATTCAAGGAAGCTCTTGAGGCCAACATCAGCAAAACATTTGGTTCACTACCACAGCCCGGGCACAGTTGCACTGTTGTAAGATAACCGAAGCTGAACAACGTTACCATTTACCTCCTTTATGAATGCTAGGTATGAACATACACAATTGCCCATTCTGGGTGACTGTGACAGTTTTTTGGGGATGACAATGCACAGGCAGGACATTACCCTCATCTTTATTCAAACCCATGAAAATCACCACAGAGTATTCACACAGAGGAGTTGCTGATATTGCATTCCAATGGAAGAATAAGTGTTAGGGCTTTGATCTGACAGCTTCAAGACCAGATCTTTTCAGCCCTTCTATGCCATTCAGGTGGTGTCTTTTAAAACCTTTAGCTAGCCTTGCATATTAACCTACAGCCATGCATCAAAATCAACACCTTATCTTTAAAATTAATTTGTTGTGTTAGAGTATTGGAGAGAATTTCCAGTGGGAACACTGGGAAATTGGAGATTAGTTCACAAGTAAGTATCTGAGGTTTGGTGCCAGAAGGCTATTCTAGTTTCATAAGGACAACTTCATCATTTTTGTTTTTATGTATGTCAAAATCATAATGGAATAATTCTTCCCTGTGGTTATTAAGAAATCTGTCTGGGATCCTTTCCACTTCTTTCTTTCAGTGGCAGCTTCTGGACTGTTAACACAGTTGGGGAAAAACCTGGTCTAATCAGGCTACACAAGACTAAATGTATCCTCCATCTTGGTCCCCTGGGTCATACAGAGCTCTTCTCTGCATTGCTCCTCCTGATGCTTAATCTAACCTGCTGCACAAAAGAGGCTGCTCTGATTGTGTTTACTCACTACACAAATTTGGGTGGCAAACAAAAATTTTGTCATACTTTAAGCTAGAAATCTTAACAAAACACTTTCTCAACTAAAGGCTTTTTCTCCCCCAACAATTTGGGTCCAGGTTTCATTTAACAAATAATGGTGTTGCTCTTTTCTTTTAGCACCCTCTAATAAACCAAGAGTAAATTACTGGCTGACCTACTTACTGGGATTGCTTAAATAATCCTCAATATGGCAGTACAATTTGATGCTTTAAAATACAGGGCATACAAGTTGCAAGTTAAAAGAATAAACATTGACTGTTAATGAAAACACAATTGGGTAACATAACAGCCTGAGGGATATTGTTTCATATCTAATGTTCCTCTCCTTATTTTTTTCCCCTTCTTCTGCAGCATTTTCTTCTCCCTTTCTGTAGATGAACCCATTCCTGAATCTCTGAATAAACTGGGCAAAATACTAATGATCTGGAGCTAAAATAAGAAGTTAAAAACAGAAAACATATCTAATTTTTTAATAGGTAGCATGTTTTAAAGGGAGGGCAAAATGCATGCTCGCATTACACCATTTCTTGCTTTCTGAATTCCTTGTGCATCTCTGTGCAATTCTGAGTGATGGCCCCATTTAAAGAAGCAGCACAGTATTTCAGGAGTAGGGAGAAAAATAAAATACTAAGTTTTCTTTTTTTAAAAAGGCAATGGAAATGTTTCAAAGGCAACAGTCTGGGCAACTGTCTTCCAGATTTATCAAAGCAGTTTACTAAATTCTATGTAATAACCATTTTGCGTTACAGATTCGTGTTAGAGCACTGAATTCAAATTTCTCTAGATGAGGAGTGCCACGAGTCTATATTCATATTTCTTTGGGACAATTTATTTCAGTAATAAGTAAGGTATGAGAGAGAGAGATATGCTATCCTGTCAAAATTATCTGGTGATTTTTCTCTCTAGTTGCTACCTTGTTGATTTGAGTCTCCATATTACAAAACATTAACATGTGGTACACACTACTGCTTACTTACATAAATAATTATCAAATAACTCTAAGCTTCATATATGACAAAGTTGCAGTTCAAATCTTGGCAAGGATTAATCTGCTTTTCATTACTCCTGTGTAGGCATGCCAAGCTCCCAATAGTCTCTAACTGAGAGACTTTCAAGGCCATTGTATTCTTCATGACTCACCCTGTTTTATAATAGAGTTTGACCTGAAGTTCCTGAGCACAGCTGAATTTCAGAGATGCTAAATGCACACCCTGGTCATCACTTTGGATATGTCACTTCATCACAAATGGGTGAGTAATGAGATTTCTAATTTCCATTTAGTTGCTTAAGTAACTTCTTAGGATTTGGACCTCGGTGTATATGCTACTGAAGACTTCCAGAGAATGTGTGGTTACTGGTAAATGAAACAATGTTGCAATTTCAGCTCTGTAGAAGCATTTGCTCCTATCTACAATCTTGTCTTAAACAAGGGCCATTTATTACACACCTAGGAATTCTCTCTACCTGGGTTTGTTAGATTTCTGATCTAACAAGAACAGGTGCCAGTCATCTTAAAAAAAATTAACGTCTGATCCAACATGCTTTACTTTGCCAGAGGAAGGACTCTATTGAATGAGAAAGACCTAGACAGAAAACTGAGAGAAAACATGAGAGCCACTTGGAGTGGTTAGAAAGATATCTCAAATCTGCCTTAGCAATTTTCAACAAAGAACTGGGAGCAACTGGATTGAATTGAAATGCTTGGTTACTTCAGTGGCTGTGGAACAAGACTAAAAACCACCTAGTGTCAGCACTATGAATTCTCAGCTTTTGATTCTAACCAGGTGTGCTGGGTCAGCTGGAGTAGGTTTAATTCTCATAGGAAGCTGATAATGTCCTGAGTTCAGCTGGGGTACTGTTAATTTTCACAGGAAGCCGGGAGGGGACACAGCTAGAATTGCTGACCCCAAACTAGCCAAAGGGATATTCGATACCATAGAAAGTCATGCTGAGTGTAAAACTGAGGGGCTGGCTGGAGGATGGAACACTCAGTCCTTGGGGATCATGTGGTCCAGGGCAGTCTTTGTTCTCTGGGACCTATGGGGTGGCGTGGTTGTGTTTGAGTGTAAGGTGGAGTCCAAGTCTCCATTGCTCCAGGATGGGGGGTTCAGCACAAGTGTATTTGCACATGAGCTGTGGTCCAGCATTCACGATCACTGCTCAAAGGATTGCTGATGGGAATGGTCTGGACCCTGCTTTTCCAGATTAGTGAATGATTGCTACGTATCCTTCACTTTGTATATTCTTTCATTGTTATTATTGTTATTGTTTATCTTTTTTTCCCCTTTGCTGTTTTGTTAAACTGTTTTTATGCCAAACCATGAGTTTTGCCTTTTGTTTCCTGATTCTCCTTCCCATCATACTGGGATGGGAGAGGGGCGAGCAAGTGACATGGGGTTCTAGTTGCCAGCAGGGCTAAACCACAACAGTCCTTTTTGGGACCCAGCATGGGGAAAGAAGGCATTGTGCAAACATGGCCAAATGCAAGGTCTAACAAGGCCCAGTACAAAGTGTAACAAGACCAAGTGCAAGGTCCTGTACCTCGGTTGGGACAATCCCCAGTATCAATACGGGCTGGGGGATGAAGGGATTAAGAGCAGCCTTGCGGAGAAGGACTAGGGGTACTGGTGGATGAAAGATTGGACATGAGCTGACAATGTGCACTTGCAGCCCAGCACATCGAGAGAGGTGATTCAGCCCCTCTACTCTGCTCTGGTCAGACCACACCTGGGGTACTGCATCCAGCTCTGGAGTCCTCAGTACAGGAAAGAGGTGGACTTGTTGGAGAGGGACCAGAGGAGGCCACCAAGAGGATCAGAGGGCTGGAACACCTCTGCTGTCAGGGCAGGCTGAGAGAGTTGGGGTTGTTCAGCCTGCAGAATAGGAGGCTCCAGGGAGACCTTATTGCAGGCTTTCAGTACTTAAAAGGGGCTTATAAGAAAGATGGGGACAGACTTTTTAGCAGGGCCTATTGTGACAGGACAAGGGGTAATGGTTTTAAACTAAAAGAGGTGAAATTCAGGCTACATAAGAGGAAGAAATTTTACACAATGTGGGTGGTGAAACACTGGAACAGGTTGCCCAGAGAGGTCATAGATCACTGGAGACATTCCAGGCCAGGCTGGACGGGGCTCTGAGCAACCTGATCTAGTTGAAGATGTCCCTGTTCATTGCAGGGAGGTTGGACCACATGACCTTTGAAGGTCCCTTCCAAGCCAAACTATTCTATGAGGCTATGCTTTTTGTCATTCCCGTACATCGGGCGCCACCTTTCGGGTTTGATTAGTAATCGCACCCAATTGAAGGGGAATACAAAGGCGGAGGGGATATTAGCCCCCCACTCTTTCACTCTCTCTTTCTCCTCCAGCCTAGGAAAAACAGGTTTTGAGAATTTTGAGCACCCTGGGGGTATTCAAGCTAGCGTGCTTTTATTGCTATGTCTCCTGAATGTGTCTCAGCTCTTGTTTAGAGTTACAAAAGGGTTTGTTAAGAATATTACCCAGCTACCTCCCCTGAGGCTGAATGCCCGTGGGTGGTCTCACCTCCAATGGTTTGGAGCTTCAGTCCTGAACAACTATAGGACCTTGATGAAGTGAGAGAATATTTTAAAGGAAAATACCGTGGCTCTTCAAAAGAGGCATAACTTACCGCATTGTGCTGGGCCCTGGCCAGTATCCACCGAATGCTGCTCAATACCATGCAACACCCACGTGGGGAAGAGTGGGATAACAGATGGACAGGCACTGTGGCTACTCCCACCCCCATGCCAAGCACTGCAGTTACTCAACCTCCCGTGGCAGGCACTGTGGCTACTCAAACCCAGGCAACAGGTGCTGCAGCTGAACCAGAGAACCAACCTGTGTCTGGATCAGTTGCCCTTACACAGAAAAAGAAATACACAAAAAGTCAGTTTGCTTAGCGAAGGATGATGATGACCCAGCATCATCACAAGAACAGGAGGAAGAGGCAGAACCAGAGATAATCATGGATCTCTATCTGCAAGTGAGCTGCAAGATATGCAAAAATATTTCAGCCACCATCTTGGTGAGCACATTGTTGCCTGGTTGCTCTGATGCTGGGATAACAGGGCCAGTAGCTTGGAATTAGAGAGGAGGGAAACCAAGCAGCTGGGATGCCTGTCTAGGGAAGGCAGCATTGACAAGGCAATTAGGAAGAAAACACAAGCCCTCAGCCTCTGAAGGTGACTCCTGTCAGGTGTGAAGGAAAGGTATCCTTTCAAGGAAGAAGTCATCTGTCACCCAGGCAAGTGGACCACCATGGAGAAAGGTATCCAGTACTTGAGGGAATTAGCCATGCTGGATGTTATTTATAATGATCCCAATAGCAAAGATTTACCCACAGATCCAGATGAAGTCCAATGCATACAACGCATGTGGCAGAAGTTTCTATGGGGTGCACTATCGTCCTATGCCAGCTCATTGGTAGCAATGTCCTGGAAAGGAGGTGAGGAACAAAAGGTGCATGAATTGGCTGGCCACCTCTGGCAATAGGAAGGAAGTTCCTCTTCCTTCCTATAGGCCTGTGTCTTGAATGTGGAGAAACTGCCAGACATGTTAGCTGAGAAACTGTCCCAAGAGTTCCAGCATTTTGAAGACAAGTCACACTCCTCATCTGTATGGACTAGGATCTCTGCTATTCAAAACAAGCATTTCTCAGCTTAAGAGGGAGAATATAAAGCGTATACAAAATGGGACACCGTGTGGTTTTTCCTGTGTGACCATGGAAAGGACATGAGAAAGTGGCATGCAAAAACATCTGCAGTCCTAGAGGCACAGGTACATGAGCATGAATTGCAAGGAAAAACAACCACAAGAAGGGATTCTGCCAGGAAAAGTGCTGCTCCAGTTTCCAGTGGGCAGTTCCTCAGACAGAGTAGAAGGGCTGATCTTACTTCTGATTCTCTTGAAGGGGCTTCTTATTCATTTTTGCAAAAAGCAAGTAATGAATAGTATGACCAGACAGGCAAAGGAGAGGGACAACAGGTTTTATTGAACTGTGTGGATTTGATCACCTGGCATGCCAGACTCTCAAGAGTATAAGATTATAGTGGACACTGGTGCACAATGTACCCTAATCCCATCAAACTATGAAGAGGCAGAACCCATCAGTATTTCTGGAGTCACTGGGAGATGCCAACAGCTGAATGTATTAGAAGCTGAAGTGAGTCTAACTGGAAAAAACTGGCAAAAGTACCCCATTGTGACTGGCCCAGGCACTCTCTGCATCTTTGATATAGACTACCTCAGGAGAGGATATTTTAAGGACCAAAAAGTGTACCAGTGGGCTTTTGGCATAGCAGCCATGGAGACAGAGGATATTAAACAGCTATCTACCTTGCCCAATCTCTCAGAGGACCTTTCTGTTGTAGGACTGCTGAGGGTCAAAGAACAGCAGGTGCTGATTGCTCCTGCGATGGTGCACCAGCGGTAATTTCACACCAACCAAGACTTTTATTGCCATCCATAAGTTGCTTTGTCGACTGGAGAGCTGAGGAGTGAGCAGTAAGACTCACTCACCCTTTAACAGTTCCATATGGCCAGTGTAGAAGTCCAATGGAGAGTGGAGCCTAACAGTAGACTACTGTGGCCTGAATGAAGTGATGCCGCTGTTAAGTGTTGCTGTGCTGGACATGCTAAAGAGGCAATATGAACTGGCGTCAAAGGCAGCCAAGTGATATGACTCAACTGACACCACTAATGGATTTTTCTCAATTCCTTTGGCAGCAGAGTGCTGGCCACACTTTGCTTTTATCTGGTGGGGTGTCCAGTACACCTGGAGTCCACTGCTCCAGGGGTGGAAACACAGCTCTACCACTTGCCATGGACTGATCCAGACTGCACTGAAACAGGGCAAAGCTCCAGAACACCTGCAATACATTGACAACATATTTGTGTTGGGCAACACAGCAGAAGAAGTTCTTGAGAAAGGGGAGAGAATAATGCAAATTCTTCTGAAAGCTGGTTTTGCTATAAAACAAAGTCAAGGGACCTGCACAGGAGATCTAGTTTCTAGGAGTAAGGTGGCAAGACAGATGTCATCAGATCCCAATGGATATGATCGACAAAGTAGCAGCTATGCCTCCACCAAATAATAAAAAGGAAACACAAGGTTTTTTAGGTGTTGTGGGTTTTTGGAGAATGCACATTCCAAGCTACAGTCAGATTATGAGCCCTCTCTATCAAGTGGCTTGGAAGAAGAACACTGTCAAGTGGGACTCTGTGCAATGACAAGCCTTTGAACAAATTAAATGGGAGACAGTCCTTGGGCCAGTCCAGGCAGGAAAGGTGTTAAAAATGTGCTCTGCACAGCAGCGAAGGAGGATGTCCCTACCTGGAGCCTCTGTCAGAAAGCATCAGGGGAGACTTGAGGTCAGCCCCTGGTGTGTTGGAGTCAGGGACACAAAGAACCTGAGGCCTGCTATATTCCAACTGAAAAAAAAGATATTAGCAGCATATGAAGGGGTTAGAGCTGCTTCAGAAGTGGTTGGTACTGAAGCACAGCTTCTCACAGGGACTTAATCCCCTTCTACAATATGTGGAAGCTTTGATTAGGTAAGGCCAGTTCGATTAGTAGATCCCCTAGCGTTAACTAACCAGGTGACGTTTGCTAAATTTGAACCCCAATTTCTGAAGGTTCCACCACTCATTGCTCTCAGAGTAGTCTTTAACAGTCCATTGTACTGTTTGATTTTCCCAGAGGCTAGTGCATGATAGGGCATGTGATATACCCACTCAATGCCATGCCTTTTAGCCCAAGTGTCTCCGAGGTTGTTTCAGAAATGAGTCCTGACTTGATTCTTTCTAGGGTGCTGTCTCACTGTAGGATGTGCTTTTCAAGGCCCAGGATAGTGTTCTGGGCAGTGGCATGGGGCACAGCATATGTTTCCAGGCATCTGGTGGTTGTTTCCATCACTGTAAGCATATAGTTCTTGCTGTGGTGGGTTTATGGGAGTGTAATATAGTCAATCTGTGAGGCCTCCTCATATTTATACTTTAGCCATCGCTGTCCAATACCACATAGGCTTTAACCACTTGGC
Organism: Caloenas nicobarica; assembly: GCF_036013445.1. Lineage (NCBI taxonomy): Eukaryota > Metazoa > Chordata > Aves > Columbiformes > Columbidae > Caloenas > Caloenas nicobarica. The sequence continues at coordinate 48,865,228 of NC_088249.1, read as the reverse complement.
TTGCTTGATCGTATCAGCTTCCTATGAGAATTAAACCTATTCCAGCTGATCCAGCACATTTCACCCCTTATTCGCTATCGTTTTTGTCATGCTTGGGTCTTACACTTACCAATACATTCCAATTCATTACTACCGCTTTTCCTATTTATATACATACACACGTATACACACAAATCTTATTCCCTTAGTCCATGGCATTACCTCATCCATCTCAAATGTTCATTGAGTTAATTTAGTCCATGACTTTGGGTTCCATGTATCATAACATTCATCCAGGTGGTATGTGATGTTGGAGTGTTGCATTGTTGTATGCTGCATCTGGAAATCTTAGCTACTGTATCTGACATGTTTCATGCCCACGGTTAGCAGGTTAAACATGTCAGCCTCAAGACTGTTGTCTCTTCCTTGGTGCCCTGAGGTATCATGGGCCCATTGAGCTATAAATAATTCCCCCTTATGTAGCCAGTCCAAATATACGTGAGCCACTTCAATATTAGCAATCCGATCCACCTGCTGGTGGTTTTGATGTTCTTCAGTGGAATGACTTTTAGGTACATGAAAATCTATGTGGTGCACTTTTACAGGCAGGTTCTATAGCCCCGCAGCAATATCTTGCCATAATTCAGCAGCCCAGATGGGTTTGCCTCTGCACTGCCAGTTGCTTCTCTTCCATCGCTGTAACCACCCCCACAGGGCATTTGCCACCATCCGTGAGTCAGTGTAGAGATAAAGCACCAGCCATTTTTCTCGTTCAGCAATGCCTACAACCAGCTGGCTTTCACCTCTGCAAACTGACTCAATTCACCTTGTCCGTCAGTGGCTTCTGCGACTCGTCATGTGGGACTCCACACAGCAGGTTTCCACCCCCGCTGTTTTCCAACAATACAACTGGACCCATCAGTGAACAAAGCATATAATTTCTTGTTCTCTGGTAGTTTATTATATGGTGTGTCCCATCCCAACAGACGGGATAAGGGATGAGTTAACTCTGAACGTGACACATGCCCTGGCCCAACAGATGAGATCAGGTGTGAGTTAACTCTGCGTATTTCTGCATGGTAATGCAAAGTGAATGACAGACAATCACTCCAGGGGTCCAATTCAATTATGAATTTACTAAAAGCACCTGGTGGAATACAAATTACAGCGATTAGTCACTTGGCAAAAGTATGTTATAATATCACAAAACGTATCAATACATTGACAGCAAAGGTCCTTCTAAAAACGGTGGATTGGCAACAATTAGTAACTATAATGCAAAATTTAACAAGATTTGAACAGCAGAACTTACAATAATATTACTTTATATGTCCAAGAAAAAGGAAAAGAGAGAGAGAAGAAAAACTAAGATGTGAGAGAGAGAGAGAAAGATATCACCACTCCACAGGTTATCGGTCCAGCGATGTTGTCCTGTGGAGGGAGGGTGGTCATGTTGAAGACTTCGGTCACGCTGTGCAACATATACACACCACACCTGATGCCACACAAGGGGTCATTTTATAACCCAGTTCATTTACATGTGGGCAGTTCATCTCCTCCCTCTGTTTGCTCTTCATGCTAATTAGGAAGACTCTTTTGGAAATAGGTCTGGGGTCTTCAAACTAGGGGAAAGTTCACGGTACTGAGCAGAAGTGAGTTGTTTTGCCCATCAGGGGTAGCTGTTGGTTTGTGGTTTCTTCTGATAATTGGTTGTCTGACAGGTGGTTCACCCCTGTCATTCCAATTATCATCCCAGTTAGGCCATCGGGCTTTCACTGATTAAGGTGTCTGACACCACAGCCAAACACAAAACCTTAGGAAAGATAAGATGAGATGTCTGCCTCCACAGCCATCTATCTTATCCTCCCAAAGTAACAACACCTAGATGTTTAAGGCATAACATGGTCCTTTGTTCTGCTAAGGACTGGGGGGGAGCACTTCAAGTTTGTCACATGATGATAGGGCCTCTTCAGCATGTGTCACCTCCTCTTCTGGCAATATTCTGAAATCCTTACCCTCTGGCCAATCTGTGACCACTTCTAAGATTCCTGGGTGATCGGTGTTTCCCATGTGAGCCTGTTGTGTGATCACAGAGTGACAGAATGTTAGGGATTGGAAGGGACCTTGAAAGATCATTTAGTCCCAATCCCCCTGCTGGAGCAGGAGCACCTAGATTAGGTCACACAGGACTGAGTCCAGGAGGGTTTTGAATGTCTCCAGAGAATGAGACTCCACAACCTCCCTGAGCAGCCTGTTCCAGTGTTCTATCACCCTCACCATGAAGAAGTTTCTTCTCATATTTAAGTGGAACCTCCTATGTTCCAGTTTGCACCTATTGGCCCTTGTTTTATCATTGGTTGTCACTGAGAAGAGCCTAGCTGCATTCTCATGACACTCACCCTTTACATATTTATAAACATTAATGAGGTCACCCCTCAGTCTCCTCTTCTCCAAGCTAAAGTGAAATGGAGAAATAACAGCAGAGTCAGTTATACTGTTAAGCACCATTCTTTATTTTCTCAGCGCTGGGGAACACTGGGGATCATCCTCCATAAATGCTCCAGCAACTGGATGCTCTTGCGTTGCTTATATTCACATAATTATTACAAATGCATTACAATTTTTGAAAATTTTGACATACAATACATCTATACTAAGAAATAATTGATGTTAGTTATAATTGTTCAGTTTCTTACCTACAATACACCTATTAATTATTAGTTAAATATAAACTAAGCACTCTGCTTCTAAACAATGTATCACTTAATCTTCTGTCTCCCTCTTGTCATGCAGAAGGATCTAAAACTTGAAAAAATATCCCTTTGTTTTGGGGGTGGTCAGAAAGCCTTTATCTCATGTCAATTGGTTAATGATGGCTACGTCTTTTGTAACTTGATCACAGTATACATTAATTTGGCAGCTTCTCTTCAACTGTTTTCAGTCACGTTCTCATGTGTATCTTGTGGGTGGTCTTCTGGCTTAACATTCACACGCCCAGGCCCAACATTCACATGCCCATATGTCGTTGGGGCGGTCTTCCAGCCTGACATCCATATGCCTGTAGATTCTTGGGGCAGTCTTCCAGCCCAAGGTATCATTCTCACTAAGCCTGGGCTATCACTCCTCAAAAACATACAAACTTCTGTATAACCTGTCCAAGGCCACATGTGTTTTGACTAATTGCTGTGATTTAATCATATTAGTATTAGCCTCTTTGACCATTCAGATGGTCATGTTAGTGTTGATCTTCTTTTATCATCCAGGTGGCTGGAGCCATACGTCCTGCTGTTCCCACACTTAGCATCCGGACTATACAAAAACCTTTAGAGGAAAGTGCTTAGAAAAAGCAAACAATAAGTACAGACTTGGGGTTGAGGGAGGTGAGGTAAGGGGGAGTAGAGGGAGTCATGTGAGTGAATACTGTTTTTTATTTTACAGTGATATTTCCTTGAAATAGAAAAGAGGAAAGAGTTAAACACCATAATCTCCTGATCCTCTTTTCACCTCCCAAGATTATGCCTTACAATAAGAAGGGCTTTCCTGTCCCCTTTTGAAGGAATCAAGTTCAAAACCATGATGGCTGGGGATGGCACCAGGCTCAGCACTACCTGGATTCAGCAGGACTGAGATGCAGCCAATATCAGCAAGACAAAGGCAGAGATAATGAAAACTAACTCAAAGAATTCAGGGAACCGAGCAGCATCTGATGAGAGCTGGAAGGAAAGCACAGCTGATGTTTCTGAGCACTGTGTGGTTGCCTCCACTGCAAGTGATGTGGTTGACTCGATGATCCTGAGGGTGTCTTCCAACTGAAATGATTCTATGATTCTGTGATTCTATTCTATGGTCTGCTCCATCGCAGGATGCCAGGAGGTGAGGCTGGGACAAGCAGGTCAACCGCAGCAAGTCCCATCTTCGTCACAGTATAATGTACTTCTGGCCAGCTACAGGAGGGGAGCGATATTAATGGAGTTTTCTGCCTCTGGCAAAGTTTTGCAGGGAGATGGGAAATGGAGGGAAGTAGTTAATCTTTGTGCAGTCAGACTGTGCTTCCTCTCTACTATTTTCTCTCCGTTCCTATTTCATTGCTCTACTGTAGTGCTCAGTCTGAGCTGCCAATAGAGCAACTCCCTCATTGCACACTGCCCAGGCTCAGATGCCAACTTCTCCAAAACTCAGATGAGTCACCTTTTTAAAAAAACAAAACAAAACACCAAAGGGCTTATTTAATGTATGCTCAGGACTCTATGATAGTGCCTCTGCTTATGATCACAGTGCTTTTTGTTTAACTTTATGGAAAAGAGGGAACTCCAAAGCCAGGTCTTTCTGGAAACTTAATGGTCAGATCCCTCTTCCTTCTAACTTTCAGCCCTTTTCTCACTGTCTCTGCCCTCAAGAGTGAGAAAAGTTTTAACAGTGCTAGTTGAGGAGGTACCATGCAGGGAAGCCCAGCTAATGCTGTCTTGGCCAAGGAGGAACAAGTGAATCAGGGGACATCCCTGTCCAGTTTTCCACAGAAATGAGGTCAAATAGATGCAGCTTCAGAGTTCCAGTGAGCCCTCTCCTTCATTAATATTTCAGTACAAATGATTTTGAAAATTAGACCCTTTCATATACCTGCCTCAGCATCTTTTGAGATTTCGTTTTGGGCAAGTGTGGGGACATTAAAAAGTTTACTGAACAGATGGTCATAAAGCACAGCAATAAAGAAGTTCAGAAACAGCTACTTTGGTGAGTCTGACACTGGGAAAAGCCACTACGAATATAGTAAGTCAAAAGATCATATGCAAATATAAATTCAAGACAAGGTGCTGAAAAGATCACCCCGTTCACATAGCTGTATTGGTTAGGAAAAAGTTAACAGCATGAGATTTGGTTGAGGGCAGAAAAACAGAAAGCAGAATACAGTACCAATGGTGTGGCAATCAGCAGAAATGATGCAAGAAATATGTAGAACTTATAACAGATCTAGGCCACCATTAAAACATTTACAAAATGCAGAAAAATGTGCATAGTGAGTGAGGAAAGAGATTCCACATGTGATTAGGAGATGTTTTTAGGATTGTAGCACAATGTGTCAAACTGAAAAAGAATTTTCCAATTACGAGTTGCAAACCGCCCATTGCTAGCAATAGCACAGTCAGAGTAAAGTGAAATAGTTAAAAACATGTCTTCAAAGAACTGCTATTTGGAAGAACAGTGCCTGAGCTGAGATATCACACTCTGACATTCAAATAGAAAGGGAAAATGTTAGAAGGCTAAGATGTAAGTCATTTAGCACAGAGTTAAATGTGACTAAGCAGCTACATGCCATTGTGTTTCAGAAGGACAATCTGGAGCCACATTTGTGGGTGTTAAACAGACTCACGGGCTACATGGGAAGTTCTCCACAGCATTCAACAGCAGATCCAGTGCTTGCAGGGCATGCTGCATGATATTAGCTGGCTGATGTGGCTGCTTGCATCTTGCCCATGGTCGTAGGAAAAGATGAAAAAATGAACTCTACACATCTGAGTGCATGCCCAGGAAAGGAAAATAAGAACAGATTCAGAAGCTGAAAATAATTCACAGAATTATTTTCTTATCGATTCTGAAGCTGAACAATTTTTTTGCTGGTATGGACTTACCTAAAAAAGTTGCATAACACAGATTAGTAAAATTGGCTGAAAATCCCTAGGAGATTGACTGTGCCAAACTTACTATTATTTTCAATCAACCTGAAGGCTTATGGTATTTTATCTGTTATGGGTTGCTATCCTTACAGGTTTTTAAGTAAGAAAGGAAATTTGAAATGGGTTCTAAAAAGTGGTATGGTTTGATATAGAACAGCAGTTCATAATCTGTGATCTATGAGACATCAGGAGGTGGGCTGCAAAGCATTTTAAAATAATTTTTTTTTAAACCCACGCACACATATTCCCACACATTCAGACTGGGAAAATTGCCTAAAATTTAGTAGCATCCTACAATGTATCTCAAGAGCATGTTTATTTCAAGAGAAAGTACTGTGCCTATAATAGCCCATTCAACTATTTTTGTAACAATTACACCCACTGTACTTAAAATGACTTTGTTTTCATATGACCTGGCACAATGATGGATAAATGATGGCACATGAGCACAAAGGCAAGCACCTGTCCCAAGTACCTCAAGGTACACCTCTCCACTTATGAGTTGGGTAGGGAATCTGATTCAAGGGGGGAAATTTTGCATGCTGACAGGACAGTTTAGGATTTAAAATTTGGTAAGGCCTGGTTGCTGGCAAGGGAAGACTGGAAAGGTACAGAACATATTTCAGGTTTTAAGTACAAAATTGGTGGAAGTTTTTGTTACTTTACTTTTCACATAATTTCCATTTTTAGTTAAAGGTTCATCTGTAGATCAGTCTTACCTGTCAAGAAAATACCACTTGTCACATTTCAACATCGCAATGTTGGGGTCTGTGCACTATGAAATACAGGGCTAATCACTTTAAAAGAGCCTGGCAGGACACATTTGGCTCTCTGTAGTGAAACTGTTTGCATTGTTTTGTGCTCTGTCTGGCACGCTATCCCACTGAGCACCTGCATGATGTCAGATTTTCTGTCTATTTAGAGGTTCCTCCTTAAAAAGCTCTAAGTAATGTAAAGCTGCACCAAGTTCTACTAATTGGGTTGAGCCATCAATAATTTTAACAGAATGATGCCAATTGTTATTGTCACACCAGACCACTACAGCTTCATGAGATTTTCCTGAACCATCAACAAAAACAAAAACAAAAACACACAATCTCACATGTGTGAACATGTGAGATTGGACCAAATAAAAGTATGGTCTGTGGCCTAATGTCAAAGACATGCAGATTCTGAAGCAATTTACATTTAGGCATGCCAAAACCTATGCTGTTAAGAAAATTGGCTAGTGCAATTTGCAAGGACATAGATTGTGAATTAAAAAAATCAAAATCAGATTTCAGAAACATATGACAGAAGGATCATGGCCTATTAAGACTTAAATCCACTCTCTGTGTTTTTTGATCAGAGTAACAATCAATGCTAGAAGCCGACTAATAGTTTTATGGAAAGAATTGAGAAAAAAAAAAAAATCCGTTCCAAGTATATCAGTCTGTTTGCATTGTCATCATACTGTCCCACAATAGCCATAGGTTGGTTTTGTGTTGTAACTATAAATAGACAAATCAGCAAGTGTAATCAAATGCAGTCAGCCTGTAAGGTTGTCATAAACTTGCTCATCAAACTCTCTAACCCCACTTTGGCTTTCACATTTGTTGAATATTGTTTTTCCTTACTGGATTGAAGTCCTGTTTCAGTTCTATCAGTGTAGTGTTGGCTGTACCAGATACTTCAGCTGCCAATACTAGTGGAAATACAGCAACCAAAATTTTATTGGAGATTTCTTGCTTGCAGCAAGCAGATCTGCACCTTCCAAGCATCTTCTTATGGGACATGCAACTAAACAGAATTATCAGAAAAAGTTATTTGAGCTTACAGTTTACTTAACAAATCTTGACCTAAGAGAGGTATAGGGCTTTCTGGCACATACAAGAATTCATTTGTTAAAACTTTGTTCCAAATTTGACATTCTATTGGTTTCAAAAAACATCCTTTCTTTTTTCTTTCCCATGATCTCAAAAACTAGTGCAGTGAATTTACTAAGAAGTTTCTTACAATCAGTTACCACAGAATAAGTCTATTAAAAGATTTTTGGTTTAATTTCCCAGTGTCATTAGAACTACGGATCCGTTGGGGATGCCTTTAAATTTTCACCCTCAGACTCCTTCATTCAGTATTACAGTTCTCTAGCAGCAACATCACTGCTGTGGGGGGTGGAATAAAGCTCCCCTTTCACCGCTTTAGCAGCGGGCAGACAGGTTTTTCTATTTTTTTTTTCTTTCTTTTTCTTCTCGCTGCAGTTTAGATACAGCCAAGGCCACTCAGGTGGCATAATCGTTGGTACCAAGTGGGAGCTGCCAGGCCCTGGCAGACTCCTCAGTTACAATGAGCTGAGTTTATCTTGCAGCTTGACACAGGCCTGAAATTTATGTTCAAGCTGTACAACACATGCCTGGGATATCTTGCTTTTTTATTTTTCCATTTCATTCCAGCAATGATATACTCTATACGCAATTCCAATTAGCTGAGCAATAGTTACATTCCTCAGCCCAATTTAGCCGTTGCAATTTCTTACAGATGTCAATAAACAGCATATTAACCATCAATCCATTATTTTCATTTTCCTAGATCCAAATCAGTTCATATTCTAGCAACTTTTAAATACAACCTCTCCAAAGTTCACATCCATCATAGCATTTAGTTTTCTTTCCCATATTTCCAACTAGCACATAAATTCAGTGCAAATCAGAGTTTAACAACTTAAATTCTTTTCTGGTCTCGAAATTATTAGATAACAATAAGAGCAAATTAACTTACAGTACTGTACTTCATCCCATTTTTTCCGAAGTTCTGCAGAACAACATTAATTGCAATACAGCACTAAAACCCAGAATCACACACTCAAGCCACAATTGAATACAAAGTTGTGTAAGGATGCATCCTACAGGGGAGCAAGGTGGTACTTTAGTAGCAGAACTGGTTCCGATTTCGTAATTATGTCCCCAAACTAAATTATTTTGGTACCAGATATATATATGCAAATTAAAATACTGAGCTCAGAAATGCAAACCAAACACCAAGTTCAAATATGCAAATGGATCACAGTTACACTTACTCAAAACAATATCTTGATTTTAGCATTGCATCTTTGAGTCACTTACTGCCCAGCCAGGTAGAGGTATCACTGGGTCTCCCTGACTAAACAGGTCAGTGCGTGCTGGGGCCCAATCGGCACCTGCCCCCCGCCGTCCTAGCAAGCTGGACTGGGCAAGGCTTTTATTAGTGTCTCATCTGGGGTGCTACAGCTGTTATCCCAAAACCAGGATTCTTTATCCGGTGTGCATACAAAAGTGCCAAACTTAGTACACTGAGATGAGACACAGCCTATCACAGAGTTGCGCAAGTCTGAATGCTGGAATAAAGCTAGCATGCTAGAACGAAAAGTAGCAGCTATCACATACAAAATCTTATCACCACATTCATGCAGTAAAGAGCTAAATTACTCATGGTCTTCTCTATTATCACAAAATGTACATTTTGAGTCCATGGATTCGCATGATTTAACAGTCTGTGAAATTACTGTACCACGTAACAGGCAAAGACTTATGAAACTGTAATATGTTTAAACAGATACCTACAAAGAAAACAGGTTAATAATGAAAAGCATCTCGTAGGGTGTTCTGCAAGTTTTCTGTGGCTTGGGTGTTATCAGTTAATTCTCTCTCAGCTTGTTGAATTTCAAACCATTCCGCCTGTAAAACTGTCTGCAATGATTTAATGATCTCTTGCAGAGGTTTATTTTTTGTCCTGCTCTTCTCACTTTAAAAATAACATTAATTGCAACAAAGTATTATACTTCAAGGTTCTATTCTCTAGCCACTTTTCCCAACCATCTAACTTACACAGCAGCCACCATTGATTACAATATTTCACAAGATCCTCTTTCCTCATATTTCCAAGTGCTTTCCTATGTTTTAAAACACCTCCCAACACTGATTTCTTAGGAACATGACTGAAAACAGATGTTCCTGACCCCATCTCATAAGTAAAATCCATGAGAAGAGGGGGAAGCACGGAGCAGCTTGCAGCGCGAGTCGGAGAAGTGAGGAGAAGGCTTAGTGCGCTTACATGAACAATACCACAAAAAACCAACTGTAACAACAATCAGTAAAACAATTAACTCACATTCCTGACAAGCTGCTTGATTTTCAGAAAGGCAATACACAAAAGCAGGTAATATGTACTGTAAAACTCGCAGATATAGCTTATGTACAGAGGAAGCAGCTTGTCCCATTACTAACACAACCCCGCAGTTCACTTGTTCAATGAGGACTGCTTGTACCTGTTATACCCAGGGAATTGTGTGGCCACAAAAATTTACTCTCCCATTGGATTGCGTGGTCACTGCCACAGACACTGTTCAATGAAGAGCCTCACAGGGGTCACACGCTCACACAGGGCATCATTTGCAGCGATGAGGAATGACGCATACAGACACAGACAGAGATGCACAGACACAGAGTTCTTGTTAGCAGCGACAGCAGAGCTGAGCAGAGCTGAGACAGACTTTTATTAACAGTTCTCAATTTATAGGTTTACGGATATGGGCCTGGACCAAGAGGTTAGACAGGATGTGTTTTTCAAAAGATGTTATTCCAAACATACCACACTCATGACTGTTTTCAGTCATGTTCCCATGCATATCTTGTGGGTGGCGTTCTGACCCACTCATTCACACATCCAGACCCAACAGTCACATATCATACAGATGGGGGCAGTTTTCTGGCCCGAGATTTCATTCTCGCTGGCCTGGGCTATCACTCCTTACAGTCATAAAAAACATACTTCTGTGTAACCTGTCCCAATGCCCTTTAGCTGGAACCGCACATCCTGCCATTCCCACAAGCAATAGCAATGTGGCCATTATGTAAACAACAGTATGTATTTTGCATTGCTGAAGAGTTCAGAAAAAAACAGGGTCCTTCTGTAGTAAAAAAGATAATCTAACGTATCAGTCGCAAAGACTAAAAGATAATGACTTGGTGATGTAAATGCAGGGGTTTTGCATTGCTGTGAAGATGAGATTGCTGCAGAGAACTGGTTTTATTAATAGATTCCTAAATTGGGATCCTTCAGTCCTCTCTCAGCTTAGATCAGAGTGCTCAACTGTGTGTCTTCCTCCCTCTGCTCTGTATATTCCTGTGTGCTTCTAAGAGAAAAGGATCTGCCTCCTTTTTGGCCGAAGCTTGGAGGTCTGTTCAACTGGCAGCTCCAGAGGTGGCTCACTTATCTCTCTGAAGCTACAAAGAGAAGTTAAGGAAGATTTGGGAAACAGGAATCCACAATGGACACAAGAAGTATCTTGTTTAGTGATTTGTTACAGAGTAAAACTCTGGCCTGAGAGATGCATGGGTGGAGCTGCAAGCCCTTCCTCACCCAGAAACAGCATCCAGTTACATCTCCAACACACCTTCCTTCCCTTGGTGTCTTGTAGTGTGGGGACAAGAAGGGGCTGCCACTGGAGTAGAGAGCAGTCATTTGTAGGGTTCACCTGCAGGGACTTCCCCCCAAAAGGGGACCCTGTGCTTGGCTTTGGTGGGTGTTTAGGAACTTCTTTGTGTGGACTTAGCGAACTTGAGCATGCAGTTTGCTTCTGCCAGGACAAGCAGAGTTGCTCTGTACTGTGTCAGGAGGATGAATTGTCTGTTAACAGTGGTCAGGGTTTCCTGCACCTTTCCCTGGAGCAGCTGGGCCTGGCCTTGGTGGTGAGGAGACTGAGGCCAGCCAAATCAGGGGTAGGAGAGGTGCTACGCACTTATGCTCTTGAGTTGACAGTCCTATTTCTCCTGCTTAAACAAGCATGCTCTAGAAATTGCTGTGCCATTATGTATCTTGCGCATCACCTAAAAGACAAACAGACTCGACAGCAAATGGGACAAAGCAATAAGTGAACTGGCACTGTGACTTCACAGGTCAACAGGACAGGGTGGGGAGGAAAGGAAGAGGAGAAAGAAAACACAGGAACTTACAGCTTCATTTCAGACCCATTTCTCTCTCTGCTGCAGTCAGACAGGTTCCTACTTAAATCAGGCAACTCCGTTTTTCATTCTGGATGAATGACTGCAATTGTGAGACAGAAATAATAAAGGAACTGTATGCCTGTCTTTGCTACCCAGATCATTACGACAGTGCATCTGTGGCTAATGATTGCCAGTGGCATTTGCCTTTTGCAGCACTAGGGATAAAGAAATTGGTTCTGTAAGAAGCAGTGTTACTCATTTTCTTTTCAAACGGGAACATCCTAGTCCCTAGCAAAAGTGATGAGAAGGATTCATGAACCCTGGGCAGTTATTTCTAAGGATGTAGGAAGTAAAGCACTATACATAGCTCTGTGTTTGCCAAAACTATGGCAGATAGTCAGCCATCGTGCTGCTCTCACAAAGTGCTTGCTTCCAGGGAGAGAGAGGAATAAGATTCAAGCATTAAATTGTTGATAATCTTTCTAAACTTGTCTTGCAAGGCTGAAGGGACATCCATTTCTGTCTGCAAAGTGGGTGACCATGCTCAGAAGCCATGGGCACGATGAGTGTGTGTGATTGATTATGGGATGTGACTGCTCAAATACTGTGTTCAGTTTTGGGCCCCTTACTACAAGAAAGACATTGAGGTGCTGGAGTGAGTTCAAAGAAGGGCAATGAAGCTGATGAAAGCTCTAGAGAATAAGTCTTAAGAGGAACGGCAGAGGGAGCTGGGGCTGTCTAGCCTGGAGAAAAGGAGGCTGAGGGGAGACCTTCTCTCTCTCTAAAACTATCTGAAAGGAGATTGTCACTGTTCACTGAAAGGTTGTCAAGTATTGGAACAGGCTGCCCAGGGAAGTGGTTGAGTCACCATCCCTGGAGATGTTTAAAAGATATGTAGATGTGGAGCCTAGAGACATGGTTTAGTGGTGGACTTGGCAGTGTTAGGTTAGCGGTTGGACTCGATGATCTTAAAGGTTTTTTCCAACCTAAATGATTTTATAATTGTGAGATACCACGATGTTATGGTTTGGAGGGAATCCATTGTGGATAACAGGTGAAGGCAGAATTAATGGCACTATATAAACACTGCTGAAATTGCATCAGTAATACTGTGTACTGTTCGAGGTGCCCCACCCCTTCCAAGAAGGAGTAATTCAGGCTGGAATGAGTATGTACAGAAAGGATTACTACGAGGATCAAGGAATTAAGATCCTATCTTAAGTAAAGAAATCAGAAAGGCCGTGGCTGTTCAGCCAGGTAATCTGTAATATAGGAGACATGATTCCTGTCTGTAAATCCTGCCTCTGTGTAAACAGCAGCACAGCAGAGAGAAAGTTAAAGTAATGACTGACGTTGGCACAAAATCTAACAAATTTAATTTGGATATATAGGGGTATATGTAAACCTAAGAAACAAGTTAGAAGGCTTCTAGTTGTTCCAGGGACACCTCAGCTGCTGGGCAATGGCTTTTAGAACAAAAGCCATTGCTGTTTCTCTCCGAAGTCTACAGCAAAGGCATTATTTGTCCTTCCCTGAGGAGATAGACCGCATGTCCAGCAAACACATGCACAGGAACAGTTTGTGTTCACTTACTTGTATTTCTACAAGATTTCATCCTAGGCTGCCACTTACAATTTCTTAAATGGAGAAACTGTCTTTTAATCTAATTTATTTCCTTCTTCTTTTGTCCCAGACTGTCCATTTATACACAAGGGCTACAGGTCTCTCTTGAACTTGCAGGAGTGCAGAGCCATTTCTGCCCTTGCTAAATTGCTGTGGTATCAAAGGGGAGAGGAGGAGATAGGATGAGCTTTCATGCAGTATATCTATCATATCTGCTCAGTTACATCACAGATGATGTAGTTTTATGAACTCCAGAAACATCCTTACTTTTGCCTAGTCTAAATGAAGCCTAAGTAGTGTATGAATGTGTGTGATGGATTTGCCTGTGAACACTGAGGGCGGTACTCACAAGCCCAAGCAGTGTCTTCTGTTCTTATGTTCCTTTTCATCCAGTGCTGAACAAACTGATATCTGAAGAAAATGCTGTCCTGCTTTTTGGATGGGATGTAGAACATGAGTAGAGACTTTTTGTGGACACTGAAGTATTACAGCTATACTGAGAGGCAAAGTAAGACCCATTGCTACTGGCCGATATCAATAGTTTGGGGGTTATCTTAATGGAAGATGAAACTACGACTGGCAATGGGCTTTGTGGAGGCAAATCTTCCATTTGGTTTCTGGAACAGGGAAAAAGCTAGTGGCTGAAATGCAGCTGCACACAGGTAAAGGCATATTTGCCAAGGAGTAGAAGCTCCTCTGAAAACATTTTTAGTCTGAAAACCATGATTATGTAATAGATTTCAAAAGCATCATGAATCATTTTATCATTGGTGAAGCCCTGGCTGATCCACTGTGCAGCCCACCTGCCCTGCCAGAGCAGTTCCCCCCAGAGACCCCCTGCATGCTGCTGGTGCTGCTGTCCACAGGCAGATCTCAGCAGTGTGTCAGACTTCTGGGCACAGTTGTCTCTGGCAGACATATCCAATCTGCCTGTGTCCATGACTCAGCATCTGGAAATACCTGGTGAGTGGCTGGTTTGTGGCAAAGTCATCTCATAGGGGCAGCACTTTCGTACTGATCTCCTTCAGAGAGCTGACAATGTCTGATAAATTTTCCTCAGGGTAACACTCCTCACTTTTTAACAGCTAAGAGGCAGAAAAGTTCAGGTTGTTGTTTTTTAAAATACTTTGGTTAGAAAAAGGAAGGTTGAAAAGGGAACTTATTTTTTTTTTAACAAGGTCTAAAAGTATTTACAATGATGATGATCTGCTGAGAGCTCAGCTATAAATAACAGCTGTAGTATTTGTTAGCAAAGTCAAGTCTTATGAGGGGTGGCTGAGGAACTGGGGTTGTTTAGTCGAGAAAAGGAAGCCCAAGGGAGACTTTATTGCTTTCTACAGCTACCTGAAAAGAGGCTGTAGCAAGGTCAGTGTTGGTCTCTTTTCCCAAGTAACAAGTGATAAGACAAGAGGAAATGGCCTCAAGTTGCATCAGCGGAGGTTTAAATTGGATGTTAGGAAAAATTTCTTCACTGAAAGAGTTGTCAAGCATTGGAGCAGGCTGCAGAGAGAAGTTTTTGTGTCACCATCCCTGGAGGTGTTTAAAAGACAGTAACAGGAATAGGAGACATGTAGCAGGCTGGAAATCTGCCTGGTGGAAAAGAACCTGGGGATGTTGGTCAACAACCAGCTGAACATGAGCCAGCATTGTGCCCAGGTGGCCAAAAAGGCCAACAGCATCCTGGCGTGCATCAAGAATAGTGTGGCCAGCAGGACCAGGGAAGTGATCATCCCCCTGTACTCAGCGCTGGTGAGGCCGCACCTCTAATGCTGTGTTCCGTTTTGGGCCCATCACTACAAGAAAGACATTGAGTTGCTGGAGAGAGTTCAGAGAAGGGCAACAAAGCTGGTGAAGGGTCTAGAGAACAAGTATTATGAGGAGCAGCTGAGGGAACTGGGTCTGTTCATCCTGGAGAAAAGGAGGCTGAGGGAAGATCTTGTTGCTCTGAAACTGTCTGAAAGGAGGTTGTAGCATGGAGGGTGTTGGTCTCTTCTGCCTGGTAACAAGTGATAGGATGAGAGGAAATGGCTTCAAGTTGTGCTAAGGGAGGTTTAGATGAGATATTAGGGAAAATTTCTTCACGGAAAGGGTTGTCAGGCACTGAACAAGCTGCCAGGGAAGTGGTTGAGTCACTGTCCCTGGAGGTGTTTAAAAGATATATAGATGAGGTTCTTAAGGACATGGTTTAGTGCCAGATTTAGGTTATATTTGGACTTGATGATCTTGATGGTCTCTTTCAACCAAAATGATTCTATGAATTACAACCTTTTTTTTTTCTAAACCAGAACAAGTGTAATTAGTCAACATCAGCAATCTCCAACCTTTTCCAGTGATGGATATTTTTCCAGTGGATGGGTAGGTTTCAGTGATGTGAACTGAGCCTCCTGACAATACTTTCCAGGACCTCTTACAAGCAGGATCTCCATGGATCTGCAGCCCATATGGGAAGAATCATGGACTGCTCATGAGAGAATGAAGCTAACAAATCAGCTTTTAAGCCACAGAGGCTGTATGCTAACCATATCTCAAATAAACCCTCAAGACCACAGATTCTTCCTTAGCCTTGTCCACTTGCAGTGCTGGCACTATGCATGTCCTCTAACCCAGAAGATAGTGACGAGCAGTGGGGGATTTCACTTGTAATAGGATCTGTCCATCTTTATTTGCACTTCTGTATATTCCTCGGACCAAAACACTCACATGATGGAGACTGCCTTGGGGTATTAAGGATTAAGCCTGTAATTTGTAACAATTTTTTTATTTGTAGGACAGGCTTCTCCCACTACCAAGGGTGAGAGAAAAAGCATACTATAGCTTCATGCTGCAAAGAGTAGAATTTATCTACTCAGAGCTCTCCTACATGTAATCTGTTTTGTTAGACTGATTGTGTTTTTTCACCTTAAGTGAAGATATAAGGGTGACTTTTCTATCCATAACAGTGATTTGGGCAATAAAGAGTCAACGTACTCCTCCTTGCCCAACCTGAATCAACAAATAAATTAGTTTAAGTCCTCTTTAGTTACAGATAAGTCACTGGATCATTAGCAGCAGAAAATGCTCTGTGGTTTCTCCTGATTTTAATTCTCTTACACTATAAAATAAGTGCATGCATATAAAACAGAGCTGAGAGGGGAAAATGAACAAATTACTTCCTAGCCCTGCAGAAAAAACAAGTTGATAGAAAACCTCCATCTGCATTTACTACATGGGAAGACATAGGCAGGACTTTTACTCATCTATAAATTGGCTTGCAAACTTGCTTCTCCCCTCTCTCAAATGCACTGGCTGGTGCCCTGCATCCGCTGGTGTCATGTTGTGACCATGGGAGTGCTGGACATGGGGCTTCCCTGCCCAGATGCGGCACATTGCAGCCCTGCGCAGAATAGGAGACGTGTCAGGTGCTCAGCCTCCCAAGGACAGAAATGTCTCATACTCTCTGTACCAATCACAGGATGACAAGTATCTCTGCAGCTCCCATCTCATCACTGTCTGATGTGCAGTCAAGCTGTTTGCTGCGCTGAGCTGGCTGCCAGCTTGAGCAGCATGCAAGATGTCTTCTGTGCACAGCAAGGGATCCTACACAGTCTAACCTAACACTCTCAGCCTCGATTCACCTCAGTGCAGTCATTAACTCTGAAGCCTAATGATGACCACAAACCTGGCAATTATTCGATTAATCACGTGAAAACAAACAAATGCATTTAAACTCAGTATCACGATAGTTCCTCTTATAATCTAGCCATCATGGTGTTTATGATTTGCAAAATGCTAGTGTTACAGTTGCTTATTTCAGAAATACTTCAGTTTATTTCAATATTGCCACTATTTTGAAAAAAGACTATCTGTTGGAAAGTTTTTCAGCCAGTCTGATGACAATAATAGTTATTTTAGGACAAATCAAGCAGGTTAAAACGACAAATAAATACTGGTACATGTTTTATGACAAAAAATCGTAACAAAATATAGATAGAACATAACAGCATATCGTTAATATAGAACAATATTAATTTTAAAAGCTAGTTTTAAAATTACATAGCAAATTGATTGTTATCCCACGAAACTTTGTAAGGGTTCTACTTCCTAGCTATGACGTGCATGATATTTCATTTTTATGAACATAACTTGTTTAAATCTGTTGAGAAAATGGGACTTTCTGTGGTCTGAGCACTCACATATTCCTTCATACTTCTGATCAGTTCTAAACACCTATACCACAGACCCAGTCTAATGAATCAATGTCAAGCTGTGTACAGAAGTGAGGAACATCATAAACCAAGACATACCTCTTCATCATTGTAAGGGAGGCCAAGACAATGCTACATACTAATGAATTTGTGAGTGTTACCAAATTCCTTAATTACTTATCTGGGACTGTATACCCCAAACTGATTATTTATCCGCCCAGTCTAGAGCACATAAGTCCTTGCAGCAACAATAGACAACTATAAATAGGGGTCCAAAACATCAAAGGCTCAGATAACAGAGCTTAAAGGGAACAAATCCAGGGGTCAGTTGAATTCCCAGTTAAAATCTATGACAATTACTAGGCCCCAGATTGCAGGCCAGGAACATTATGGTCCTGAAAACATGATGTTTTCTCCAGCTGAGCCTGGGTCACTCCAGGCTGTTTCACAACCAACCTGGGATGTGACAGAAGGAACATGCATTCATCCTCTTCCTATTCATGGTAGGAGGACCACAGTCCTCTGGGACCACGGGCAGAATAAAACACATCCTCAAACTCCCGGCTTGTGCTTCTGGGGTACACTGGCAAGACACTGAAGTCACCTGCAATGGAGGTCTTCAGCCTGTTCCCAAAGATACCCAGCTGCAGAACTTTCCATTGGCAGCAACTCTTCATGGACTCCAAAAGGTGTTATTAGCCATTGACTGGCCAGAGACCTTTCAGAGGGACTTGTGTAAGCCCTTGAATCCAGTTCTATGTTCTGTTATCTAATCCTGAAATTTTTCTAAATTTTTAAAGCCAGTTTTCCATCGTCTTTAGCTCTTCTTAACAACAAACTTAAAATATCTCTGTTTTGCTTTTTATAAGTACTAGAGCTCTGCAGTACTGTTGACCTGTGAGACTCAGAAAAGCCTGCAGCTCTGAAAACTAGTCCAAAAGGTGGCCAAAAATCAGACACCCGAAAATGATGGGCCACTGTGGAAAGTTTGGCTTTTTTTTTTCTCTTTTTGGAGAAAGGAGATAATATCCATGGTATCAGGTAATACAATTGTCGTGGTTTGATTGCGGGGTGACAATAAAACCGTGGCAGATGTATTGTTAACCTCCTCTCCCCCCGCTTTCCCCTTCAGCCCCTCCCTCTCCCCTCTTCCCACTAAGGACAGGCGATTGGGAGGGAAAGAAGGACAGAGAGAAGAGAGTTGGAAAAAATTAAAAATGTTTTACTAATGCTACTAATAGAAATAGAGAAAATAATACAAAATATACAAAACCAATCTTGAAAGTCCCGGCAACTGCTCCGGCAGATATAGGGCCGCCACCTGAAGTCCTGGACTGGACTCTGCAGCCAACCGGAACTGGATTCAGTCTGTCACTAGGCCTCAGTTTGCAGGGACAACTCGCAAGGTCCTCTCCCGATGTCGGCCATAAGGAAAAAGGGACGAGATCCTCGTGATCCCCCACTTTTATATGAAGTATGACGTGAATGGGATGGAATACTTTAGTTGGTCAATTCACAGTTCACCTCCTGCCTGCACATCTCACGGGATGCATCATTATCAATGACCTTGCATTCCATTGCTATGTCTACCAAAACATGTACCTAACTCAGGAAAACTGCAGTTAGTAAGAAGACTTTAGCTGACGGGGAAAATTCACTAAAAGAGAAACTTGTTTTTAACAAAACCAGGACAACAATGAATTGTTTTGAGATCTTTGGGTAGAACATGCGAGAATCATGAAAGCTTTTTAACACCATTTTGGATAATGAAACCATTTATTAACTGGAACCCATCTAGGCTGAGAACAAAGTAGGTCCTGTTAAAGCTGTGGGATTGCTCTGCTGACAGGACTTACTGTACTGAGCATTTCTGTTTATAGCAGAAGAAATGGATTCAGAGCAGAGTTTTATCCCAAGTCTCTTAATAAAGTTAGTCAATACCACCCCAGAGACACCCTAGAAAAACTATGAGAGGAGTCAGCTCTTTGTTGTGTACACAAAATACAATATTGCCTGTAATGCTTCATAGAAGCTAAATCACAAATGAGATAAGTAGAGATAACCAGTCTCTCCTCAAGGAGGGCAGCCAGGTAGCCCCTCAAAAGATTTTGAAAAGGAAACAGCTGTCAACACTTGAGCAGCTGTCATCAAACCCCAACCACCTTGATCTCACCTGCTATGCAGGTCTTCTTCATGTGCAACACTATCAACAGGATAAGGCAAATCAGCGCCCAAGAAAGTCTGGCATTTCAGTGTTAGCAAAAATAGTAGAAAGCTTGCTTCCTTCCTTCCTTCCTTCCCTCCCTCCCTCGTTCCCTTATAAACCCATGTTGTAAATTTGTTAATCAAACCGGTACGTTATCTTGTGCAAACCTTTATGAAACAGTACAATTGGGGACATGTATTAGAGTTGTGTGGGTGAGGGGAGCTGCGCGTGTCCGGAGTGGGGGGTGGGGTTGCCGCCTGCGGTGTGGCGGGAAAATGTTGCCTCGGTCCGGCAACTGCCGGAGAGCCTGAGGAGACCCCCGCCTGGCAACCAGACGCGCAGCCGCAGAAGGTGACGGGCTAAATTGTATCCACTTGGAAATCTACCTAGAGACAAAAAAACTATAAAAGAGGGACTCTGGTGGGGGTGGGTTGCGTGCCGTTGGTGGAGCAGAGACTCCCCGGCCGCCCAGCGCTGGTTTTGCCTGTTTACTGCTTGCTTAATAAATTCTAATTGGGTAATTAAAATTGGCATATGATTTGCGATCCTCGTTTATAACAATTTTGGTGCCGTGACTCGGATAAAGGCTCCTTGGCTTGGATTCCGAGACCCTGGGTGGGGCACCCCGTCCTTGGATGGCCCCGGAGTCGAAGATATCCTTTCCGAGACCTTTACTTCCGAACCCTAAATTTGGTAAACAGGCAAAAGAATACTGCAGTACCCCGTAATTTTTGTGTACAAAGAGCCGAACGAAGACTCCAGGGCGGGGGAGTAAGTATTTAAAGCAGTTCCGTTCGGTCAGGGTGGGTTTCCCGAAGTGCGCATGAACGAGACGCTCCCAAGAGGGGCGAAGTGAGTGCGGACCCTCTTGTAGTGTGGTTCTCATTGCCCGCGAGGGCGTGAGCCACGAACGAGGGGCGCATGTGCGTGTGTGAGAAGGCACTTCAGAAGATGGGGCAGAAGAAAAGCAAGCCTTCTGACTCCATGGGAGGGGGCCCCAAGAGAGGGTTGCCCGATATCCCGCAGGATTCCCCCTTGGGATTAATGATTGCCCATTGGGATGAGTGGCCGCTTAGGCAAGGTAAAAGTAGGGAAAAGATGGTATACTATTGTATGCAGGTGTGGGGTGGTAAACAGATAAGAAAGGATCGCGTATTTTGACCTGGTTTTGGGTCGTTCGAGGATTGGATAGGTCAAGCTTTAAATATATATGTGAATTCTAAGGAACCCTTCCTTCAGTCTAGAAGAAAGCGAATTTGCCAGTTTATGGATAAGGGCAGACACCAAAATCCATGTGTTTGCTTTAAGTGAAAGAAAATTCAAGAAAAAGAATAAAACCCCTGAAGAACTTCCTGTTTCCCCCCCCCGTTATGTTCCTCCTGTACCTATGCCAGACCCGATCCCGTCCTCTTCCTCTTCCCCGACAGCACCGGACCCAGAATTAGACCCTCCTAGTTCCCCTGAGGAGACACAGAGAATCACAAGGAGTCAGGCTAGGAAAAAGGAACAGTCAGAAAGAGGGCTATATCCTTTAAGGGAAATAGCTATGGGAGGTCTACAGCCTGGCACGGGGTTTGTGTCAGTACCCCTGAACTCAGGGGATGTAAGAGAATTTGAGAAAGAGATGGGGAACCTGTTAGAGGATCCCGTAGGAGTATCTGAAAGTTTGGATCAATTTTTAGGTCCTAATGTATACACCTGGGAAGAATTGCAGGCAATTTTAAGCATACTCTTTACAGTGGAAGAAAGGGAGATGATTTGAAGAGCAGGGATGAGAGTTTGGGATCAGCAGCACCAGCACTGTCCAGGCGCAGACATTAAGTGGCCGCTATAGCGACCCAATTGGGATAACCAAAATGTCGAACACAGAGCCCATATGGCCGACTTGCGGACTATGATTGTCCAGGGTATCAAGGAATCTGTCCCCCGAGGACAGAATATTAATAAAGCATTTAGAGAACACCAAAAGAAAGATGAAACCTCTACTGAGTGGTTAGAAAGGTTACGAAAAAACCTGCAGCTTTACTCGGGGCTAGATCCTGCTTCTCAAGTAGGGCAAGCCTTGTTAAAAACGCAGTTTGTAGTAAAATCATGGATAGATATAAGAAAGAAATTGGAAAAGTTAGAAGACTGGCAAGAATGAGGGTTAGATGAATTGTTAAGGGAAGCTCAGAAGGTGTACGTGAGGAGGGAAGAAGAAACTCAGAAGAGACAAGCCAGGATTTTGGTGGCAGCTGTCTGGGAGGGGCAGGGGGGTGCACTGCCCCGCATGGGGGGATGTGGTGCCCGGGGCGAAGGGAAAGAACACAAGAAAGACCCCAGAGGGACCAGGATGGCAGAAGAGATTTAAGACAAGTCGAGTGCTTTTACTGTCAAAAGAAAGGGCACATGAGGAGAAATTGTAGAGAGCGTATGCGAGATGAGCAAATGTTTAAAGAAGATTAGAGGGGTCAGGGGCTCTACTTGCTGGGGACTACTAAAAAAAAAAGAGCCCTTGATAAAATTAAAACTAGGTCCCCAGCGTCAAGAGATAGAGTTCCTTGTGGACTCTAGGGCAGAAAGATCCACTGTCCAAAGGGTGCCCTGAGGATGTCAACCGTCCTCGGAGAAATTACAAGTAATAGGAGCAAAAGGAGAACCCTTCCAAGTTCCAATAATAAAGGGGGTAGAAATAGAAACTCCGTCTCGATTTGGAGTAGGATCCTTTTTATTAGTGCCTGAAGCAGAATACAATTTGCTTGGAAGAGATCTAATGATCGAATTAGGAATTAATTTAGAAATAAAGGAAAAAGAAATAGCAGTAAAATTGTGTGTTTTGACCACGGAAGATGAAACTAAAATTAATCCTGAGGTTTGGTATGTTCCGAAGTCAGTGGGATGATTAGACATTGCCCCTTTCGAGGTCACTATTAGAAATCCAGAAATTCCAATTAGACTTAAGCAATATCCTATGTCACAAGAAGGCAGAAACGGATTGCAATCGATAATTGAAAGGTTGTTGCGACAAGGGTTATTAGAACCTTGCATGTCACCCCATAACACCCCTATTCTGCCCGTTAAAAAGCCAGACGGATCATACCAATTGGTACAGGACCTAAGAGAAGTAAATAAAAGAACCCTTACCCGATTCCCTGTTGTAGCTAACCCCTATGTATTATTAAGTCAGCTATCTCCCAACTCAAAATGGTATAGCGTGATAGATTTAAAAGACGCATTTTGGGCTTGCTCTTTAAAGGAAGAATGTAGAGATTATTTTGCTTTTGAATAGGAGAATCCTGACACCCATCGTAAGCAGCAACTAAGGTGGATGGTACTCCCACAGGGATTCACAGAATCACCGAACTTGTTTGGGCAGGCTTTAGAGCAAGTGTTAGAGGCTTTTGAATCAGATCCGGAGGTAACCCTAGTACAGTATGCAGATGACTTGTTGTTAGCAGGGGAAAGTCAAGAAGCGGTCCGAAATGAGAGTATTAGGTTATTGAACTTTTTGAGTCTCAAGGGATTAAAGGTTTCAAAATCCAAGTTGCAATTTATGGAAGAAGTAAAATATCTAGGACATTGGTTGAGCAAAGGGACAAAAAAATTGGATCCTGAGCGAGTGAAGGGTATCCTCTTGCTCCAAACACCTAAAAATAAAAGACAAGTAAGACAGTTATTAGGACTCGTAGGTTATTGCAGACACTGGATCGAGGACTATAGCAATAAAGTGAAGTTTTTGTATCAAAAGTTAGTGGGAGAAGGGCTAATGAAATGGAGTCCAGACGATGAGCAAAACTTAGAAAACTTAAAAACTGATCTGGTGAATGCCCCAGTATTAAGTCTGCCTGATGTCAAAAGACCTTTCTATCTATTTGTAAATACTGAAGGGGGAACAGCATTCGGTATATTAACTCAGGATTGGGCAGGAAGGAAGAAACCTATAGGTTATCTGTCGAAACTACTAGACCCGGTTAGCAGGGGATGGCCCACTTGCTTACAAGCTATAGTAGCCATGGCTCTCTTAGTCGAAGAAGCTAGAAAAATAACTTTGGGAGGAGAATTGAAGGTATATACGCCCCATAATATACGGGGGGTCTTGCAACAAAAAGCAGACAAGTGGATTACGGATGCAAGACTACTGAAATATGAGGGCATCCTTATACATTCCCCCAAGTTAGAACTCAAGACTACAAGTTTGCAAAACCTGGCCCAATTCCTGTATGGGGAACCGAGTGAAAACCTAACCCATAATTGTGTACAATTAATAGAATATCAAACCAAA
This sequence comes from Caloenas nicobarica, assembly GCF_036013445.1. NCBI lineage: Eukaryota > Metazoa > Chordata > Aves > Columbiformes > Columbidae > Caloenas > Caloenas nicobarica. Next base: position 48,841,343 of record NC_088249.1, on the reverse strand, counting down.
ATTGAAGAATTTAGAGGAAGATTTGAAGATTTGAAGAATTGAAGATTTAGAGGAAGAAGAACTGCAGGATGGGGAAAAACTATTTGTAGATGGGTCATCCCGAGTAGTAGATGGGAAGCGAAAATCAGGATATGCTATAATAGATGGCAAGACCCTAAAAGTAAGGGAATCAGGTCCTCTTAATGTGACCTGGTCTGCTCAGGCTTGTGAACTATATACTGTATTGCAGGCTTTACAAATACTAAAAGATAAAATAGGAACTGTCTTTACCGATTCCAAATATGCCTATGGAGTTATTCATACGTTTGGAAAAATCTGGGAGGAACGAGGTTTAGTGAACTCCCAAGGGAAAGGACTTATACATGAAGCATTGATCAGGCAGACCTTAGAGGCTCTGAGAGGACCTAAACAAATTGCGGTAGTACACATAAGGGGTCACCAAAAGGGGGTGTCGCCTCGAATAAGGGGAAACAACATAGCAGATGAAGAGGCAAAGAAAGCTGCTTTACTAGTACTAAGAGGCAGAACAAACGCAAATTAAAGTGAATCATACCATGAGCTTTACCATCCAAAAAAAAGAAAAACTCAAGCAATTAGGGGTCACTGAAAAGGAAGGAAAATGGTTGTTATCAGATGGAAGGGAAGTTCTCCTGGAAGGGGCTGCATGGAGAATAATGAGAGAATTTCACAGGCAAACCCACTGTGGGGTACAGGCATTAGTGGACCGATTTGGGGCTAAATATATGTGTATAGGAATATATGACATAGCTAAGAAAATTGTTGGAGAGTGCCTCACATGCCAGAAAGTGAATAAGCAACAATTTAGAGAAAGAGTACATGGAGGGCGTGAGTTAGCAAAAAGACCCTTTGAGAAAATACAGATTGATTTTACTGAGCTTCCAAAAGCTGGGAGATATAAATACCTTCTAGTTCTGGTGGACCACTTGACTCATTTTGTAGAAGCCTTCCCAGTAGCTCGAGCCACAGCAAAAACTGTGGCCAAAACATTATTAGAAAATATTATACCACGGTACAGAAACATAGCAGTAATTGACTCTGACAGGGGGCCCCATTTCACTTTGAAAGTTATTAAGGAGATTCTAGGTCCTTTAGGAACTAAGTGGGAATACCATACACCATGGCATCCTCAAAGCTCAGGGAGGGTAGAAAGAATGAATGGCGAAATTAAGAGACAGTTAACCAAATTAATAATCAAAACAAAAATGAGTTGGGTAAAATGTCTACCTTTGGCCCTATTAAATGTGAGAACATAACCCAGAACAGACACTGGAATTTCCCCTTTTGAGATGTTATATGGAATGCCGTATGACCTAGAAACACCTATCGAACACCCAAAGGTAGAGGAAAAAGTATTGCAGGAATATATTGTGGAACTTATGAAGAGAAGGCGGGAATTAATACAAAAAGGACTGATAGTACAAAGACCGCCTCTAGACATTGCAACACATAAAATTAAACCGGGAGATAAAGTATTAATTAAAACTTGGAAAGAATCTTCTCTAACCCCCCGCTGGGAGGGGCCTTTTCTTGTCTTGCTTAGCACAGATACTGCAGTCCGGACTGCTGAAAGGGGGTGGACCCATGCTGATCGAATTAAAGGACCTGTTCGGACCTCCGAGTGGCAAGTGACCAACAGCACTGATAATCTGAAGTTAACCCTGAAGAGGAGAACTGAGTAGATAAGTAGTGATAGCAAAATTTATTGCGCTAACAGTGAAATGTGATTGTAACCCCTTTGTATATTATAAGTGTAAGGTCTGTGGGGAAAAGTGGTGGCAACACTGTCGGTACCAAAATACACCTAGTGGGGTGTGTGAAGGGTGTCATAGGAAAGAACGGAACGTAACCGAACAAGCCCTGGTCTTATTAGTAGAATTGAAAAAATTGAATATCAGTCCCTCGAGTAGTGGAAAATCTTCTCCCAAGGCCTACACCCAGAACTACAGTGTGTACATTTGAATGAACCTACCCAACCTGTTGCAGAAATTATCAAAATAGGGTGTAGGAAGAAGACTTTAGGAATAAACTGTAACGTGTGGTCTGTAAAGGATAAGAACTGGGAGCAATTCAAAAGGAGGCAGTTAAAATGCCTAAATTTAAGAACCCCTGAAGAACACCCCTGCTGTCGAGAAGATGGTACACCCTGTTGCTCGCCGTAACCGAGTAGACAGAGGAGACAGAGGAGTAAAATTGTGGGGAACGCTCATCTGGTGCCTCCTCGATTTGAGGTATGGGGTTGCAAATCCATGCTTGAGGTGTTACCAAAATGTTAGAATCGGCTCCCTCATAGAACAAACCTTTACAGTCCATACACATGTAAACTCTCCATGTTATGATCAAAGGATTTTGCAAATATGTAAATTCGGTGGCAAAGAATATTGGGTAGGGAACAACCTAGGAAAAGGAGGAATTAAAAATGGCCTCCTCTGCCCAAGGGGGGAAGACGTACTATGCTTTACTAAAACCGGCATGTGGGGATATTCTGACTTTGGAGGTATGCAGAGCAGAACCAGAGAAGAGTTAGTCAAGAATGTCACGAAGGGAATAATCCCACAGACCAAGGGACAAAAACTGGTAGGAAACTTGTACAAAGATATACAACAACTCTTACAAGACCACCCTATGCAGGAAATCAAGACTAATCTATTTTTAAATTTAATGGAAGAAATAGCTCGGGAATTAAATGTAACCTCCTGTTGGGTTTGCGGGGGAGTGCAGATGACGGAGCAATGGCCTTGGAGAGGTGAGTCACTGACTCCAGATCAACTACTCGAATGGAATAATACATATACTTCCAAAATAATGCGACCAGATGGTTGGGCATTAACTAATGAAGTTATAGGGCAGTATTGTATCTCTCGGAAAAGTGAAAAATTCCTGAAATGGGTGGGAGAAACAGTTTGTAAAAATATACTGTATTGGAATGGTACCTACAGTTGGTGGCCACACAAACCTCAAGGATATTTGAGCCAGCACTGTGCCCTTGTGGCCAAGAAGGCCAATGGCATCCTGGGGTGTATTAGAAGGGGGGTGGTTAGTAGGTCCAGAGAGGTTCTCCTTCCCCTCTACTCCGCCCTGGTGAGACCTCATCTGGAATATTGTGTCCAGTTCTGGGCCCCTCAGTTCAAGAAGGACAGGGAACTGCTGGAGAGAGTCCAGCGCAGGGCCACAAAGATGATGAAGGGAGTGGAGCATCTCCCTTATGAGGAAAGGCTGAGGGAGCTGGGTCTCTTTAGCTTGGAGAAGAGGAGACTGAGGGGTGACCTCATTAATGTTTATAAATATATAAAGGGTGGGTGTCACGAGGATGGAGCCAGGCTCTTCTCGGTGACAACCAACAGTAAGACAAGGGGTAATGGGTTCAAGCTGGAACACAAGAGGTTCCACTTAAATGTGAGAAGAAACTTCTTCTCAGTGAGGGTGACAGAACACTGGAACAGGCTGCCCAGGGGGGTTGTGGATTCTCCTTCTCTGGAGACATTCAAAACCCGCCTGGACGCCTTCCTGTGTAACCTCACCTAGGGGTTCCTGCTCTGGCAGGGGGATTGGACTAGATGATCTTTCGAGGTCCCTTCCAATCCCTAACATTCTGTGATTCTGTGATTCTGTGATTCTGTGATATTGGTCCAAAAATTGTACAGATAATCGTCGTGTATGTTTTGTAAACGAAACCGCGGACAACCCATATCGGGATGTAAATGACCTTAAAACGTTTTGGGAAGACCCAGGCCAAAATGACTCTGTTTGGAGTGCTCCTGACGGGTTATTTTGGATCTGTGGAAGGAGAGCCTATTCCAAGTTACCTAGAGATTGGAAGGGGACATGTTCTATTGGAATTATACAACCAGCCTTCTTCTTGCTCCCAAAAGAAAAAGGGAATAAAATATTGGGTAATCCTCTATATGAAACCTTGCAAAGAGCTAAGAGAGAATTCGCAATTGGAGGTCAGCAAAATTGGAAAGATGAAGAGTGGCCAGCAGAACGGATAATTAACTATTACGACCCTGCCACTTGGGCCCAAGATGGTAGCTGGGGATATAGAACCCCCGTATATATGCTGAATCAAATAATAAGGCTACAAGCTGTAGTAGAGGCTATCACTAATCGCACTTCAAATGCTTTAAAGTTAATAGCCAGGGAGTTATCTCAGACTCGAGCAGCAGTTTATCAAAACCGACTTGCTATTGATTACTTACTAGCAGAAGAAGGGGGGTTTTGTGGAAAATTTAATTCATCTGAATGCTGTCTGGAAATTGATGATAATGGGGCTGCGATAATGGAAATCGCAGAAGATATAAAAAGAATAGCACATGTCCCAGTCCAGAAATGGAATTCTATTCTGAAAGATGATTGGTGGAATATGATTTTTGGTGGAGCCTGGTGGAAACGGATAGGGTTTATGATCCTATGTGCAGCACTAGGGCTAATATTCTTATCCTGTATGATTCCATGTTTTATACGATTAATTCATTCAGTAGTCCAAGGCATGTACATTACTGCAATGCCTATAGATCCAGAGATGGCGAAAAACGGTAAAACCCATAAACTAATGGTAGTGACAGAAAACACACCAATAATCAATGGGGTTGCCGAAAAGGAAACCCCCATACTTTCTCTAGCCCGGGAGGCTATTGCACGGTTTGATCAACAAAATGATGAAAACAGAAAGGGGGGATTGTAATAAACCTATGTTGTAAATTTGTTAATCAAACCGGTACGTTATCTTGTGCAAACCTTTATGAAACAGTACAATTGGGGACATGTATTAGAGTTGTGTGGGTGAGGGGAGCTGCGCGTGTCCGGAGAGGGGGGTGGGGTTGCCGCCTGCGGTGTGGCGGGAAAATGTTGCCTCCGTTGGTCAACTGCCGGAGGGCCTGAGGTCAGCCGCAGAAGACGTCCGGCTAAATTGTATCCACTTGGAAATCTACCTGGAGACAAAAAAAACTATAAAAGAGGGACTCTGGTGGGGGTGGATTGCGCGCCGTTGGTGGAGCTGAGACTCCTTGGCTGCCCAGCGCTGGTTTTGCCTGTTTACTGCTTGCTTAATAAATTCTAATTGGATAATTAAAATTGGCATATGATTTGCGATCCTTGTTTATAACATTCTGCATCTGTGTTCAGCAAAGGGGAAAATTACATAGCTGTGGAAGTTACCCACACCTATGCAAAATCAGCTGCTCCTGCTTTTTGTTTTGCACTGTGATTTTTTGCAAGTGCTTTGCAGCGCCATTTTCTGCATGGAGTTTTCTTTGCAACAGTGGTAACAATTGGCCCTTATCTTCAGAGCACTAACTCATGTTTTGGTTCACATACAGTGCCAAAAAATGGGAAAAAATAATCTGTTTATTTGTAATCCTAGATAAAAAATGTTGAGATTCAAAATGGCTAAACTTCTAGCAGATCCTCTACAAGAACCAGCTGTGCTTTAGCAGTGCTACCCAGTGAACAACCTCCTGGTTGTATCATGCTATGAGGGATTGTAGCATGACCTCCATCTGGCTGATCACAAACTGCTGGTTCTGTGACAGGCCACAAATAATCCTGTCGCCATATATTTGTAGAGACACTGGAATTTAATTAACTTACTCAGCAAAATTTTATTCACTTATTGTGTTGGCAGTTGCACTTCACCCCCCCCCACATGCCCTGAGAACTGGTGCGGCAGTTGCACTGGTAGCTGCCCATCCCCCTCTCAGAACTGGGGCCTTCAATGGGGCAGTTAATGGCTCTTTGTGGGGACCCAGAGTCGGTGGGCAGGGTCGTCAGCAGAGGAGGGGCCAAGAGCGCCCACAGCCCGGAGAAGCGGAGAAGCTGAGAAGCTTCTCGAAGGCTCACACTAGAGGGGGCGGAGTGTAGAGAAGCTTCTGGAATGCCCACAGCCAGATCTGAGCAGACTATAAATGGAGTTCCATTCCGGGGATTCCTTATGTGGGGTCTCCTCGGAGTTGTGGGTCTGCTGTGCTGCTGGAGTCCCTTCCCTGAGATGGAGAAGCCGTCTAAGGTAACCTCCCGGGATTGGGAGTGCCTCACCTCTGCATGTGGGTGAGTGATAAATTACTGAATATATGCTTTAATAAGTCCTTGCCTGGTAGGCAAGTGTACCTTCCTCATCTGGGACAGACGAGTGTAAAGTCTGGGCTGCAGTAGGCTAGTGTTTATCTTTTATGGGCAAAACGGGGCAGAGAGGGCTCTGGTTTATTTTTCTTGTGAGTGCGTATATGTACGCTGTGGATCTTCATTCTTATTTCGCTGCACCCCAAATAATTTCCTAACCTAATATCTGAACCTTTATCTTATGTTATCGGAGTGCTAGTCCGCCTAAACTTATATCTGGGATGCCTCCATGACACTTATTCAGTTAGCAAAAACAATTATAGGTAAAGGCTCAAAGCAAAGTTTCAGTTCTGAATCTTTGGAAGTCTGGAAAGAAAAAGGGGGAAAAAACATAAATTTGGAAAATGATCCTACCTCTGAGACTGTCTCCAATCCTATGTAAGAAGAAAGGCTGCATTTATTCCCGCTGGCAGCATAAAGGCAAGCTGCAAAGATAATATAGGTAAAAGAACAAAGCTGGTATTGCCCTGGAGGCTACTAGCAAATGAGATATCTATAGCTGCTACACTTGTTATACAAAGTTTACTGAGAGAAGGAGGTAGGTAGAACAAACTTCTCCAACATCTTCAAGTATGTGCCATTTGGTGTTACTGGTATGTCCTCTTCTCAGCTTGTGCCTAAATGCCTGTAAAATGCAAGACTCAGGCACCATTTTTCTACCCTTTCCCCTAGAAATGCTCAGGACTTGCTTGAGAGTTGTTCCAGAGAAGCAGTGTAACAAGCATATCTCTCTCTGTCTGCCATGTGCATCAAGAAGGAAACCCAACCAGTCCATCTGCATGGGATACAACTGACACCTGATTCCTGTGCTGTATTGATCCTACATCCCAACTTTCTCTCTGTAAGCTCACAGTCACTAACACAAGCTATCTTAGTATGCAAGTGTAGTGGTGCTGCTTCTGTGCCTTGCTTGAGCTGTGGAAAACAGCAGCAACCTGGTAGTAGACTTGTTGAGTATTTGCCATCCAGCTCATTTTTCCTTAGGTGGCAGGGCCTCCTCAAGTGATGGGCAGGGAAGAAAGGGCAGCTGGAGGAGCTGAGCTCCCAAATGCAGGATTAAGGTGAAAGATGGTGTGCTTCTCCTCTTGTTTCTAGCCCATGAGAGTCCTGTCTTGATGGCATTCCTTTTTTAGGTATGTGAGTCCTTTTATGAAGTCTGTTCTGAGAAATTTCTCTGGGCTTGTGTGAGGGCACAGCTTCTGCTTTGCAGTTAGGAACTTTGCAGTTAGGTGCCTCAGTCATAGAGAGGCTGATGTGTGATGCCAGATGCTGCTCATGAAGCAAGGAAGGTTTAACTGCTTTTGGAGCTGCTTTGTTGTATTTAGTTTTTTAGTTATATATCCCTACAATGAGACACGAGGAGAGGACATACTGTCATTCCATTTCCAGATGCCAGGATGCCCCAAGAAGCTGAGACATCCAGGAGGACAGGCGCGTCCAGCGAGGTGGGAGAGAAGCATCTTCCCAGTGATCCAAACTGTTAGTGTTCAGAAACTGCTCCTAACCTCCCCGCAAGTTGCTTGTGTATGTGCTGTGGGGAAGACTTTCCCTGCTCCCTTCCAGCTCTATAATCCCATGGGCCTGTTAACAAAGAGAAACCACAGCACAGGACAGGAAGATGTGGTGAGACACTGCAAAAAACTTCCCCAAAAGACAATATTTATCCCAGGTAATAAAGTGGCAGTTGTAATTGTAAATGTTCTTCTTTTGCAGGGCCATCAGTTTTGCACCTCTCCATCTTTTATACTTATTTTCGGGCTGCACAAGCTAGTGTGACTTGTTTGCTTACAGGGATTGTGTTGCTTTCCACCACTAGTACCAGATGTTGCTAATTCTCTTTTACTGCTAAAGTGATGGCTCTCCTTGAGGGAAGCCTGATACTGAAGGGTGGCCCTCAGTCTCCCATCTCACTCAGGGGACCTCCTGCACACACCTTTACAGACACACCCTGCTAAGCTGACCATAGTCTTGCCCTGGCATCTCTGCATGAGTAGCACTGGGGTTCACAGATTTTGAGGTGGGTTTTTTCTGCCCTCCCTGAAATAATCCAGTGATTATGGAGAAGGGCAGCAGAATGGCGGCTATGGCGAGACTGATCACACTGGGCTGGATACAAATGTGAGGTGGCAGTCTAGCCACAAGATCAAGGCAGGAAGACATAATGGCTGTGGATTTGGGGCACCTTTGTGGCTTGTGTTTGTATGTGAAAGGCATGAAAGAAAATGGTGGTTGACGAAAAAGACCAGCTAGAAGCTCTAAGGCCTCCATTTTCATGTTATCCATCGTTATTATGGTAATGCGTGGAGGATTCAACCCTTCTGCTGGGAGTGGTGCCAAATAAGGAATCTTACCAGTCCCTTCTGGAACAGTTTAGAGAGGTCTCTCCTCAGCAATACATCCTTGGCCAATGGCTACACTATGAAAGCTGGGACAAGCCTAGCTTTCATCCCTTGCTTGTGCCAGGGCTCCCTTAACATAAAGACAGTTGCTACGTTTTGCCCAGCCCCTAAAGACATGTCTCTGTAGGGGGAACAGAGGAGGGATCTGCCAGTCCACATCCATGTGGCTGGGTAGAGGCACGAGACCTCTTTTTGTGGACCACTGAACAGGAAGGAAAAACTCTGGGAAAATCTCTTCTAGCTGCTTTTGCTCATTCACTGCTTCTGACCAAGACATTTTTTTCCTTAGGGCACAAAGGAGGTTGGGCATATTCTCCTCAGAGTCCAACCCCATGTCAAGTACAAGGAAGGCGGTTATTTCCCAACACTGTCTCCCTCTTCACGGCTGAATTCGAGGGCAGATCTGCAGATTTTCTTCAGCCACTAGAGACATGGCAGGCTGCCTTGGAAAGGTCAGAGTGCTCATCTTTGTCATATGTTCCATGCTGCAAACTGCTTGGGGAGATTTTTGTTTTGCTGAAGCAGTGACAGAACAGGAAAAGAGTGAGAAGTCCATTTTCTGAATGGAACATCAAGCAAATCCTCCCCACTGTGGTGCTGAAGTCCTGAGCAAGGGATTAGTTTTATTACTAATATTCTCTTTTGTTATGATGATGATTAGAACTATCAACACTTCTACCAGGCGTGGTGCAAACATAATAAATTGCCTCTCCTCACCCCTCAGATTACCAATAATCTAACAATGGTCTGATGTCAGCAAATCTGAAACCATCAAGTGGCTAGGAATTTGTCACACTAGACAGAAAGCCAGAGAACACTGATCACCTCCCCCTCACAGGCTCAAGCCTTTAGCTCAGTCCCCTATGCAGTGACTTCTTTTCCCTTTAAAAAACAGAGCAAATCAGAGGTCTATGCCATGACCCAGGATCCCATAGGATTTGGGACTCCTGGGACTCTTGGTAGGGAGCATAGCCTAATCTCTGGAAGACTTGGAGCAAGCAGCATCTTATAGCCAGGCAGCCTTCGTCCCTAGGTGGGTTCGTTTCTCTGTCCAGAGCTGTGTGTCCTGCCAGCCCAGCCTTTTAAAGCCTTTTACTAAACAAGTTCCAAAGGGCCAGGACACCACATTCACCACTGTTAAGATTTTTTTTAATTACTTCACTTCCATTATTTTCAGGGTATTTTCTATTCCTGTCATTATTTTTGCTGAGAAGTGATGACATCCATTCTCTCCCTGCCTTAGATAAGTGAAATTTTAGCCTCTGGGGAGCTGGTAGCCCCAAATTCTGGGGCAAATGCTAATTAAACAGCAATGAGCAAGGAGGGCCGAAGCTGCCTTTCTGACAAGCCAGAAAAGGTGCATCATCCTCCCGAGAGGTCAGCTCCTCAAAGAAAAAAAAAAAAAAGCCAAATCTGATGGTGCATTTCCAGAACCTTCTGGAGATCCTTTGCTCTCCTCTGTTAGCAAAGGGGATGTACTCCTTTGGTTGATGGAGAAGACTTTAATGGGCAGATAAAAGGAAGTCTTAAATCTCCTCTTTTTTATGAAGAGAAATTAAGTATTTTTTCCTCACCTTGTTTTTTTTTCATTATGGATAAAGCCAAGTACCACCTGGCTTTTCCTCTGAAGTGGTACAGAAATGGGTGAGCTAATACCATTCTAACATCCCAGATGCCAAGAAAATTTATTTGAAGGGTACTAATGAGGAAAAGGGACCCACTTAAAACCATATTTGCTTTTGTCAACACTTAATTCAGATTTTCAATAAAGAGTTGGGAGAAAGGATTCTGAAAAAAGTTCATAAGCCCTCTGGGACCACAGGGAATCTCCCACCACTCTTGCTGCACCTGCAGCTCTACATGCCTTGCTTACCTTGTCATTTGGTTTGGTGGTGTAAGTGGAGCTTTGCATGGATTGACACTGAAAAGCAGTGGTGGAGTCAGGACCAGAACCCAGCAGGCCTGGCAAGAAGAGGCAGGGAAAGGGGTTTCTCCTCTTGCTAAAGGAGTTTCCCTCACCCATCCAGTCCTCTGTAGTCTCTGATCAGGGAATAAAGTTCAAATCTCACAGAGGTTACAAAGGAGGAATCATTTTCAGTGAGAGCATGGGCAAATTCACCTCTGAAGAGCTGAGGTTTCCTGACCACGCACTGCTTTGCTGAGTGATTCCCTTCCCTCTCCTCTCATTGTGCTTCCATTTGTTGTGCCAGCTGCTAGAAAATATTGTGTAATGACACCTCTTTTTGCATATTATTATTCTTTTTTTAATTTAAAGCAACAGAAAATCTGAGTTGGATCTGAAGCCTGGAAGGGAACCTCAGGGAAAAGCATCTGTTTGCTGCAGCACAACTGGTACAGCATTGATGCTGACCTGCTATGGGGCTGACCCCAGGCTTGTGCAGAATGCACAATCATGTCTGCTGGTCTTATTCTGTCAATATAAAGAGCAGAAAGGAAATCTAAACAGAGAAGATCTCCAACTCCATTGGTGGCGCACCCTGGTGTGTGGAGTGTACCAGGGATGACAAGTGGGTGCAGAGTCTCCCTCTGTAGCATTCACTTCGTCATCAGTGCAGGTAATCAGGGCATAGAAGATGAGGAGGAACAAGGCTAGGAACTTTGTTCTCAGACCAGAATAAGAAGGGGTTTAAGCTTTTTATACTGGAAAGGTGACAGGAGAGGTTAGCAGAAATCTACCAAACTGGGACAGCCCAGTTCTACCAATTGAAAAAGAGGCAAACAAATATCTCCCCTATTTTCAGCATCCAGCACTGCCTCTAACTTGGTGGTTCCCACTCAGCCTGGCCTGTTTCACAGAGATTGCATGACCCAGTGAGCTAAAAGGATGCTTTACCCTTCTGGGGCAGCAGCAGCTCTGCTCTCAGTCAGGAAGAAAGCATGGCCAAGGAATGAGGAGATCTCCATGCTGCATGGAGGGCTGTACACCTGAGCATGAGTAGCTCTTCTTTGCTACCCAGCAAAATGGGATATGAGAAAGCAGAGTTCTTGCAGAGTCCTGAAATGCTGATATGTTTCTGCAGCCCACAGGGAGAATAAAAGGAAACTGAGTAGAAACCCTGGGAGACAAATGACAAAAAACTACAGCAAGTCTGAAACTCCCTAGAAGTAGAAGATGCCTGGAGGAAATTCCACCACTGGTTCCCTGGGTATCTGCAAGCAATGCGAGAGAGAAACAGCGGAGATGCTTCATTCCTAAGAAGACTTGAGCCACTCAGTGAACCTAGCGCTTTGTGTAGATCAGGCACAAAAGGCAAGCTCTAGGTCTGCACTACACAACACCAGTCAGTGCTGGTGCACAATAAAAACAAAGCAGAGTGTTTCACCTGAGGGTGAGGATGTCCATGCAGCTGATCACTAGCCCCCAGAAAAGCTCTAGGAGCGTATGAGCAGAGGCCTCAGGACAGTCACAGCAGTTCATCAATTGCTCATCAAAAACATAAATTACTTGTAACTGAAATTATGCAGTGAGAAGTGAATGCAGCAAAGTGGACTGGTAGGTAAGGAAGAGCCTCAGGACATCACCAGCTGGCCTCACTCATGGTCTGCCAAGTCTCCTTGGAGGGAAGGGTTAAACCACAGAGTTGTTGTGCAACTAGAGATTCCTCCCAGGCAGAGAGGTCTGAGGCTGCCAGTCTCAGGGAGGCCCTGATGAAGCTAAAGTAGTCAGTTGAACCCCCTTCCCAAGCTGGCTTGTTCCAGCAGCCCACTTGTATGTAGCAGATACCTCTAGCAAGATTAGAGGCTCTGAAGCCAGTCCGAAATATGCAAGGATCTTCTGATGATAAAACAGCATCTGTGGATGCAGCTGACACCTGAACTCAAAACAAAAAAGTCAAGTAGAAGAAAGGATACAAGTCAAGTTTGAGATCAAACCAGGAAATCCAAACATCCAAAGAAGAGGTTTGGGAGCAGGTATGCCTACAGCATATACAAGGCCAGGACTGAAGGGTCAGGGATGAATTTAAATGGGGCTACTGGGACCTTGGGTAGAGGTTGTGGGTAAGGGTCCCAGCTGAGGCTGGTTGGGTTAATTAAGGCTAATGAATGTCCTCAGGGCCCTGACACAGAGCTGCAAATGAGCAGCTGTAAAAATTGTGAATGACTCCTGGATACAGCAAGAACCTCCAAGTGACCTCACTTCCTCTCCTGTCTCTGGCAGTGGGCAATCGCAGACACCTGAAGAAGAACCTAAGAACAGAACAAGCCTAGATTCAAACTTCTGAGGGTTTTCACAGCCTCCACCGTTGTATGATTTAGGCACTACCTGAGCCAAGTATGGCTTCTGTGTTCTGGTGGATTTGTCTTTCCTGAACCTGTTTGGTCTTTCTTGTCCAGCATCCACCACATCCCACTGTGGGCAGTTCTGCAGCATCACTATACACCATGTGAAAGCTGCCTCCTCCTGAGCGTTTTGCATCTGCCACTCTTGTCTTCATTTGAACCCTTTGAGCTTTTGTATCAGAGGAGGTAGAGGTTAGTTATCTCTGCTAATTTCTTCCATGTCACCTGAACCACTGATTTCATGAAAATTGGCACAGAATGTCTGAAGGCTGCAAACTGTGTGCTGTAACATGTCAGTGAACACAGTGTATTGGTAGGAGACTATGTCCTCTCTCTTCCTTTGAACAAGCTGATTTTGGTAACTTGATGGCATAGAGGGAAAGAGATGGCGGTACCCAGGCAGATGCTTCTCTCTAGTCTCACAACTGCTAGACTCTTTCAGGCGAAAGCAAGTGACCAGCACTGTGAGACCATGGCCTCTCTTGCCTTATCCTGGGCTGGCTAGTTGCCAGGCCAGCCAGGCACATGAAATCCCATTACATCTCATTGCCTGCTGTGATGCTGAACAAGGCACTTTTCCTGTCCGTGTTCTTGCTTGCCATCCATCTCCTGGGCCAGCCTGTGGAAATTCAGTTTGAGACAGGCAGTGGTATTCAGCTGTGCTCTTCTCTCCTCCACAAAGATGAGTATTTATGTTTGCAGTTTGGTTTTGTTTGTTTTAACTCAGAACCTCTGCAAAACAATACCTCCTCTTCCTAAAACACTGCGAGAAACAAAAATTGAAACCTTGGCCTCTGTGTTAAATGTTTCTGGAATAAACTGCACCTCTCTGCCTTTTCTCTGCTTGCTTTTTTTCTTTCAATTCTATGCTTCAACTCTGAATGTGTCCCTGGAAATGATTCCTTCAGACTGCTAGTCCCCAGCAGCTTAGAGGATACTACTGCCTGCACAAGATCAGCTGGTCTCCCTCTGCATGCCCGCAAGGCTAAAACCTGCTGATTATGTCATGGGAGAATATGGGAGGGGAGAGAAACAGACAACCACAGCAGAATAGCTTAAACCCTGTGGCACTGGATCTTCCACTCCACTGTTCTGCTGGTGATCTGGCAGAGTAGGTATAGGCTGGGACACACCCAGGCAGGCTCTGAAAAACGGTCTATGATGCTTTGCAAGGAGACTCAGGGATCACTTGCAGTGCCCTCCTCCTCCAGATCACTCTAGTTCTTGATTCCAAATGTTCCCATTTGTTTCTGTACACCAACACGTGAGTGGAGCCAGTGTGTTCTGAGGCCATTGAGCTCTTCAGTGTAGCCCAACTAAGGAAATGCAGTTGTACATCACATTTGCAAGTGAGGAATTTCCACACCTCTGTGCTTCCCTCCCTCCCCAGTGGCAGCCTTCACTGCTCTGCTAGGACAGAGGACAGGAGAGGATGCACTGCAGATACCTCAGCAGTGTGCCCTCCTCTTCCCCTGCCTGTAACACTGTCGCCATTTACTGCAGGGTGACAATAAACCGTGGCAAATGCTCTCTGTTAACCCCCTGCCCTCCCCACTAAGGAAAGGTAATAAGAGGAAAAGGGAGAGAGACTCGCAAGTTGGAAAATTTTAAAATGCTTTGCTAATGCTACTAACAAATAGAGAAAATAATACAAAATATACAAAACCAATCTTGAATTTCCTGGGGTAGCGCAGGGTTTCCCTCCTCCCACAGTGGAGTTGGCGTCACTCCAGCGGCTGCAAGGCCGCACCCCATGGCTGGACTCTGCAGTAAACCGGAACTGGATTCAGGCATGCAGGGTCTGGAACCAGGCCGGGGATCACAGGCACAACAGGCAGGGTCCTCTTCAGATGCCGGCCATGGTCGAAGAGAGCGAGACCCTCGTGATCTCCCACTTTTATAGGGTGTATGACAGGTACGGGATGGAATACTCAGTTGGTCAATTTTAGTCACCTGTTCTGTCTGCCCCTCCTTGCAAATGCACCCCTCTCTCTTACGGGACGTGTGAAATCCTTGGCTACTATAGCAATAAATCTAAACCCGGGCCTCTTCTACATACCATTGGCCACCTTATCAGCTCTGGAGCAAACAGCATCTCAAAAAACATGCAGCTAAATTCAGAAAAGTGCCGTTACTTAGAAGAACTTAGCTGAAAGGAAAATTCACTAAAAGAGAACTGGTCTTGTTTTTAACAAAACCAGGACAAACACTGGGGAGCTTCATCAGCATGACGGAGCTTTGAACCGAGCTGGCACAGCGCGAGAAGAAAGTGGGAACACAAAGGGATTTAGAGCCCATTTGTGTCTGCCCACAATCCTGCCTCTTTGCTCTTTTCACACCCAGGCTATGGCTTGCTTACTGCAGTGATTCCTCTACTGTCAGTGGCAGGAGCAAGGCAGAGAGAGAGGGAAGCAGAGGCGACTTACTGCCCTGCAGCATGTGACTCAGCAGCGAGCAGGTAGTGACCCAACACACCAGGAGACTCACAGAGCCACACCTGCTCTTTGCTGCACAGGCCATGAGCATGTTTTACATCATAGCTCTGGGATGAAGCCAGTCTGGTATTGGGGTGTGCATCAGGAGAAATGCATCCTTGGGGTAACAACCCCACAAGGGATGTTACCACCCTGCCTGCCCCTCCTTGAAGGGAAGTTTGAGCATGTCTCGCTCAGATCTCTCTGCTGTCCGCTTTATCTGGAGTCCACTGCGCTTGATGGGAACAGCTGAATCAGCTTTGGCTTGGAC
Organism: Caloenas nicobarica; assembly: GCF_036013445.1. Taxonomy (NCBI): domain Eukaryota; kingdom Metazoa; phylum Chordata; class Aves; order Columbiformes; family Columbidae; genus Caloenas; species Caloenas nicobarica. Next base: position 48,825,762 of record NC_088249.1, on the reverse strand, counting down.
CTGCGTCAGCAGGCGTCAGCAAAGCCTGCCAGATGATGTAGGAGATGGCCAGCAAACCAGTGGCGCCCTCTCCTGCCTTATCCTTCCTTTTTGTTTTGCAGCCAAGTCATTGCTGCCTTTGCAGGGTTTTGTTGGGCAGAAATACCCTCTCTCTCTCTCCCCTACTCCAGGAAAGCAGAACTTAGTGGATCCTCCTGGACACCTCTTCTCCCACAACAGTTTGCAAGCCATCATTCTTACATAAGGCTTTCCATTCTCCCCCTTCTATCTAACAGTCTCTAAAATCTTGCAAGATTCATTTATTTCCTCTGTCATGCAGCCCTGGCAGAGATTTTCTTGCTTTAGTTTGGCTGAGGTCTGAGAGGACCCTGCACCCACCTATCCTGCCACAGCACTCCTGATGGTAGCAGCTGGACTCTTTCTATCTGCAGCACAGCCTAGGCTTTATTTGCAGCTGCATGGTACATTGAGCTGTACAAACCCACACTGGTATGCAGTGGAAGGGTAGAGGTTTGATTCATTCAGCTACAGGGTTTGTAATTCCACGAGTGGGGTCCTGCAGCAATGAATCAGTCTCAGACTGACACAGATGGACACGTAGTCTGCAAACTCGAGTGTACAAAGTGAATTTGCTAGGTAATTTTTTAATCTATATAAACACCAGCTAAGGTTTTATTTATTATTTTCCAGCAAGTGATTGCACATAAAGGGGAGAGAAGACATTTTGCTATTGCCTGTAGTAATTACAAAATGAGAGTATGATGCCGTTTTGGAGGTCCAGGTTTTTTTCTAGGGGGCATGGAACTAACTTTCCATCTAGATCTCATGTGTGAACATACAACAGTCTTCACTGAAAAACATCCTGCATGTTACTCTGCACGTGATTCCTCCATGAGGTACCTCTCTCTTTAGGTAGAGATTTTCAGCAGTCAGTTGTCCTTTGTAACCCTAGCAGTTAATGCTGCAACCCAAGCTGTCCAGAAAGTTGTCTATTATTGTGTCTATTGGCATTAATGAAAACATCCAGCTGAAGAGGGAGTGTCATTATCTGTAACATGACGCTAAGGGCAATGGTTCCAGTAGCAAATGATGAAGCCTGAGAAAACTCTGCAGGCTTGAGATCATGGGAAGTAAAGGAATCTCTGACTTTGTATAATTTGCACATTTTTTCTGCCAGTTGATGCTAAATCTGCTTTAGTGAACAGCAAAGGTTGAAGTCAGGACAACCACTGATCTGCCTGTGTCCTTGCTCTGAAGTTTGACAGCATTGTTGGAGCCCTTCAAGCCCTTCTATTTTCTTTAGGCAGCCACTGCAGTCCAGCCTTGAGGGAGGGACCTTGCTATCCGAGCCAGAATGTGGTTTTATTGTACTGATGCTGATTCAGCTGGTCTACAAGGGTGAATTCTGAACTTCATCTACCTGCTAATGTTTCCTTAGATGTCTGGGAAGTCAGAGCATGGGGCAGACCATCTGTCACTCCCAAATTAGAAGAAATACTTGAAAAGTTCACTTGGAAACAGAAATGTTGTAGGCTAGGGGTCAAATCTTAGACTGTCTTACACTTGAATAACCTCGTGTGGCTTGGCAGGAACCAGCAACCTCTAGGGCATACAGACATGCTGCATTACACATCTGAAATGCATGGCTGTGCATGAAGATTGCCAGTCAGGAAGAAACAGCTACTAAAAGAAGCACCAGGTTTTGATGAAATATGTACTGACTTCCATTGTATCACCAACAAAACCCATGGGGAGGAGGGAGGTCTGTCCTCTCAGGTAACCTAGCTTCCTATAGTTAAACAGTCACTTCTCCTGCCAGCTTTCAGCAAGGTTTTCGCTCCCCTCAGCAAAGGGAGACCACACAACCTAGACCCCAGGGGCATCCATGGGGTAAAGCAGTCCCAGGGACCATCAAAGGCATCAGGACACAAGCTCCAAGGACAGAGTAATTATTTCTGAGACAACAAAATTTGTACATCACTGTTGGATTTGGGGCTTTTAGCCCTGCTATGACACTGTGAGCCCAAGAACTGCCAAAGAGTGGGCTGGCTACCATTTTTTTTCTAATATAAGTCTTGGATGACCAAGAGGGGGCTAATTACAGACCAATTCACTCTTTTGTACTTGACCTATGAAAGCTATTGGATGCAGATGGAGCAATAAAAGGCTTAGCTCAGCTGTCACTCAAAGGTGAAGAATGACTGGTGCCCTTAGGCAGTGGGGCAACTAGGTTGGAAGGAGGTGTTCTACTAGCCTGGTGAGAATCTGGCTGGAGATTCAAGATGTGACTTTAAGCTTTGGATGCTTCAAGAGGGAGTGAAGCTGGAAGCTGGAGAGAGTGGTCATAAGCATCATATGTGCTAGTTCAATGTAAGGCTTTTTTTCCAGAAAAAAACATAGTTCTCTGCTGGTTACTGTAGACTACAGAGTGCATTTGTTCTTAAACTTTTTTCTCTAATCCTAGGGATTATAAACCTGTATTATTGCTAACGAGTGAAAGCTCAGGTAATGAAATGATTATTAAAAAGCTGGAAACCCACAGGCCCAAAGCCCTATTGCATGACTGCAAAATAGCAAGAGTTGACAATGCTGCAGATAAGTCAGGCCCAAAGCATCTGAGTTCATTTCCAAAGGTTCCTCTCCTGCAATTCCTCCTCCTAAAGGCTCCAAGCTGTTCTGATGAGGGTGATCTTGATTAATGACAGAGAGCTGTGTGAGAAGGCAAAATCACCAGCAATCCCTAGAGACAGTTCAATAAGGCAACAAATACTGTTTTCCCCTGAAATTTGTATTTATCCTGGCAGTGCTGTGATTAGGTGGAAGAAAAGCTAAGCTGGTTCTGGTGATGCCTGGAGCAACAAGCATCTTGTGTGACTTCCCTTCTGCCTCATAATGGATATAGGCTTTGTGGCTCCTCTTCGTCAGCGGGAGTTCTGCCAAGAACCTTCCTCATCTCAGCTGGTAGGAACTCAGCATCAGAGAATGCAACCTTTCTGTTTTGACAGGCCCCAGCTGTACTGGAGGGTAGGACTGTTTCTGGGGAAGCCAGAGCAACAAACATATCTTTGAGAATTAAAAAGAAGTGCTTGGAATGGGAATCTCTTCCTTGTCAGATCTGTGGCTGCTTTACCAGTGAGGCGTAAGATGCATGGCGAGGTTTGGGATTAGCAGACATGGTCTAAATCAGGGGTGTCAAACTCATTTTCACCGGGGGCCACATCAGCCTCGTGGTTGCCTTCAAAGGGTTGAATATAATTTTAGGACTGTAAAAATGTAGGAGTGGTCACACTTTTACAGGCCTAAAACTACATTCAGCCCTTTGAAGGCAACCATGAGGCTGATGTGGCCCCCGGTGAAAATGAGTTTGACACTCCTGGTCTAAATGTTCTTGCCATGGTAATTTATTTAAGATGTATGATATCTTGTGAGATTAAATGACGCCGTGATTAGCTCACTCTCTCATTCTTTGTTCACATTGTTCAGGTGTGTTTCAGTGCTGGTAGAGGCAGTAGTGCGGTAACACAGGTTCTCAGTGTGGATAAAATGACAGTGCTCCTTTCCCTTCAGAAGACCAGCCCATCTTCTCACCCACAGATCTGGCCTGTGAGCCTTCTCTTCCCCTGTGGCCTGAACAAACCCTTGGGCCACCACTAATAGAGTCGTGCTCTGCCTTCCTGCATCTTGCTGGCAGCAGCTGGTCCAACAAGCCACAGTTCCACTTAACGCCCTCCTGACATACTTGTACAGACAGTGCTGCTGCTCTCTCAGCTCCCCAAAACTGTGCTGGATCCCGTGCTCCCAAGGCATTCTTGCCTTTAGGCTGTACCACCAGCTTTAAGACTGCAGTCTACCTCCTGGGCTGGGAATAAATGGTATGTGTATGTGATCGTTTGCACTGGGTAGGTGACCCGCAGCAATGCATGCAGGCAAAATGGAGATATGTGAGAAGCAACATTACCGGTATGTCCAGAGGTAAAAGTTCCAATGGCATACATGCACCTCCATATTCAGACAAGTAGCCCTCAGTGCATGCAGTAGCAACCAGCTCAAATGAAACTTAACATGAACCAAAAAGAAAAAAGCAGCTCAACAATACAAGCCTTCAGGAAAATGAAACCAGTCTGAAAGTCTGGCTGTGAAAAATATGGCCAATAACAATTTTAATTCTCATTTGATGAGTAATGTCTCCTGGCAGCTAGTAAGCAGTTGACATAAAGCTAGCAGAAGTCAGGAAGGATAATCCTGTGTTTTGCAGCAACATTAGTATGTGATAATTTGGGACACTGAAAGCAGACAGCAGCTTCCTGAAATGCCTAACCATAGTAACTGACTGCACCTGGTACTCCGTGGGTGGGCAACTGAGGAGCTGGTCTTGGCAGCTCCTGAACCAGTGTAGTGGGTACAAACTATATGATTTCCCAGATCAGTTTTCAGCTGCTGGTTGAACTTCTGAACTGAGATAATCTCTGAAGCTCACCTGCTGCTCCTGCCAACACCAAAGAGGAGATACATCGCTGCAGTAAGCAAGAGAACTGAGCAACATCTTTCTTTGTGGAAGATACCCCGTGAGCAAGTGTCTTCCCTGGTTCTTTTAGAGGCTTTAGCCCTTTCAAAGGGAAGGCCGTGGTTGCAATCCATGAATATGACCTGTGGAATTTAGTTAGTTCTTTGAAGGGTGCCAGGCCTCTCTTGCAGGAACTCCAGCTTTCACTTCCCCTTCTGCTCTCTAGTCTATTAAACCAGAGATTACGTGTTACTGTAGGTAAGTTTATAACTACTAAAAATGGTTTGTGATCTGCTAAAAATCTAGGGAGTTTTATCTAGCATTTCGGGTAACTGTGTGAACTGTGTGAAGCATTGTCTAACTTGCTTGGTCTGCTGAAGGTTTGATGTGGCTTGGGTGATGCACTCAGTCATTAATGAATGGAGGGCCATGTATGTCACTCATTCTGATCATATGCCAGCAATGACAGACTTTTTCAGTGTGTTACGTTGTTGCTCAATGCATTGTGCAACCACTCAGGGTTTAGGAGGACTGCACCCAGCACCTTATTAATTCAAACAGCATGGTGCCAGCTTAACATCAAGAGGAACTAGGGACCACATGCTGTATCAGTGGTTTGTTTGCACTGTTTTCTATAACAGCTGTGAACATTTTCTCTGGACAGGAGTGATTAAGCTTGCTCTAGTTGGGTTCTTTCTGATGATCAAATGAGAAGGGGCATGTGGCCGTACTGCTTCATACTGATAAACAAATCTTGCAAGTATATTTGTTTGCTTAATGGTTTTTTTCTTTCCTGATGAGATTCTGATTTTTTCTATGCTTTTGCAATATCAGGGATGTTGAGTCCTCTATTATTTCTCACTGTTGATGGAATACTTGTAAAGTACCAAAGAGGTGCCTAACATACAGATGTGACTCATGACTCTCAATCTGATTGCCAGTTGCCAGCCCTGAATAATTCCCAGGTTCCTTTTCCTGTGATACCCCTATATACAGCTCTTTAGGATACACAGATCTTTGATATGAGCTCCCAAGTCACCTACTCCCTTCTCACCTGATGCTCTTTCTCTCTTGGCATGAAATGTCTGGCTAAAGTTACTGGCTGGAAGGACCTAACAGCTACTGAACTGGGTTATTACCCACAAAGAAAGGAGCTAGGGAAGTAGAGAGACCAGTCACTTAGTTGTATTTTTTCTCTTCCAAGTGAGGAACATTCATGAGAGTAAAAGGCAAGAAAATAAGTTTGTTTGAATTGTTGGCTTTGTGTCCTGTCTCCTCTTCCCTCAAGACTGATCAATCTACATGGCTTCTGCCAGTCCAGAGCTAATTCCTAGTATCCGAGCTATCCAAGGCGCAGCCCATTCCTTTCCTCCACACCACCTCTTGTTGGCTTGGAATGAAACTTTTATTTCTTGGTGTTTGTCCTTCCAAAAGGTTGCTCAAATTTGAGGAGTTTCAATCACTGAAATTGAGATACGCTTATCCACATTTCCACTTTGATAGGCACTTGTTTCACATTTCCAGACATTTCCTCACCAAAGTTGTTTTAAAATGATAGTCAAGATTCTCATGCAGTACCTTGATTGAGGAAGCTACAATGCTTGGAAAAGACTCAAAATTTCATGAGCTGCCTAGACTCATGATTTGCTGGAACTGAATTCAGGGCTGGGAAAGATGCAAGACCAGAAAGAAACTGTGGCCAAATCCCTTCAAGACTGTCATGCCAAAGTGAGCCATTGTATAGTTGGCTGCAGGTGCTAGTCCTGCTGGAGAAGAAGGACTCTCATTCCCCAACTAAAATGTCCCTTGTGTAAGCCTAGGGTTCCTTGCTAGGAAAAACCTGCACTCCTGCAGTGTTTGCTGCCTCAGTTCCACAGAGCAACAGTGCCTATTCCAGCACTGAAATTTTGGAGACAATATAATTCTCAAGAACGTATTTCCTTATCATACCATTTTCTTTAATAAAATAGCTGCAAAGAAGCAGCATGGACTATTTTTTTTCATGATGTGATTTTTATTAGTAATTTACTCAGCCTATGCCAGCATGCAAACTATGCAAAGAACAAATCTCTTCCTCCAAATGTAAATATTTAGAGATCATATTCAGTGGTATTTAGTACTCTGCAAACATGTTGTCAACAGTTCTTTCCAGACTCTTCCCTAATCGCAGCCTGAGAGTTGGCAGAGGCATGTCCTCTGTGAAAAGAAGGTTATGGAAAAAAATGATAGCAAGCTAAATAAGTTCTTGGCTTAATTATACTGGAGTTATACCAGTGGTGAATCTAGCCCACACCAAGCTAAAACTCTGTTATAGGGGCTTGTACCTACCACACACAGAGTTGCAGGGATGATGCTCCCAGGGGAACAGCTTTCCCAAGCAGGCTGAGAACCTCTGTTAACACTGGACAAAAAGGGCCATTACAACATAGGGCAGGGAAGTTGAACCTTCCACATGTTTTAAGGGATGTAGTTCCACCTTTTCTTAAACGTAATAGATGTGTGACTGTTTGTTGCATAGCATCAAATAAGTTTATTTTCATAGTCCAGAAGAGCAAATATTCCCTATCTAATCACCATCTGTTCTTAAAACAAAAAATGTGTTATTTCTTAAATGCAGACCTGCCTTTTGGTCTCTAGCTCAGCCAGTTCAAAATCCCTGAAGGGGTTATCTTTGGGACATAGCTTGACTATGTTGGAACCATTTGTTTAACCTGATACCCTAAAATATCCTTTCCTGTACCTCCAGCCCAACCCCCTTTGATAGCATTTCATTACATCCCATAATCTCTACTCTCCTGACAATTCGGAATAAATACAAACCAAGCAAATGCTCAATGGTGGCTTTACATTTACATTCTATGAAAACCTGGTATTGCAAGCACATCTTAGCACCCCAGCTTTTCACACGAGGCACGTAAAGTTGCAAAGATCACTAAACACTTCAAAAATATGTCTCAAAGGAAACAGCCTGACCAGCTGACATTCCCCATGCATCACAGGGAGAGAGGAGAGTAAGGTTATATTCATGACATTCCATTCTTTTTACTTGCATGTTCACAGCTTTTTTTCAGTGCCTGTATTTCCCATTCCACATCTTGGCTTCTCCACATGCACTTTTTTTTTCTCTTGAGACTACCAGAAATGTGCTTGTTCCCCACCACACTAACCCTAAGGGCCATGTGCCCTCCTGCTTTTCTCGACAGTTTCACATTATTTCCTTCATTGTTGTGCTTGGTCCTGCCAGATAATCTGTTCTAAAGCAGACAATCCTCTTCCGCCTTTCAACTGTATCTTCTAATTCTCCTACATTGCAGGGCATCCTTCTCCCTTCTTCCTTCTCTGGAAAGGAGGGAATATTTCAGTAGATGTCAGTATCCTACACGAATGATAGAATGATATATCTATATAATATATACACACAGATATGCTTTGAGTCCTTGATGTGGAGTGGTGGCCAGCTCTGCATTTTGGCTACTTTTAATAAACTGATGGACCAGGGTATCAACTCTTCCTCTTTATTGCTCATTTCAGAAAGAAAATTCATGTGTTCTAAAATTACATTGAGATGCGTGAATGATTTCATTATCACTTTCATACTCACATCTGTGCTTGGGAAGATCATGGAGCAAATCCTCCTAGAAGCTATGTTAAGGCACATGGAGGACAGGGAGGTGATTCAAGACAGCTAGCGGGGTTTCACCGAGGATAAGTCCTGCCTGACCAACCTAGTGGCCTTCTACAATGGAGTAACAACATCAGTGGACAAAGGAAGGGCTATAGATGTTGTCTATGCAGACTTCTTTTAGAGCCTTTGACATGGTCCCTCACAACATCCTTCTCTCTAAATTGGAAGGATATGGATTTGATGGGTGGACTGTTTGGTGGATGAGGATCTGGCTGGATGGTCACATCCAGAGGGTAGTGGTCAATGGCTCAATGTCTGGATGGACACCAGTGACAAGCAGTGTCCCTCAGGATTCTGTATTGGGACCAGTACTGTTTCATGTCTTCATCAACAACACAGACAGTGTCTGTGTCTCTCACAGACAGTGAGTGCACCCTCAACATGTTTGCAGATGACAGCAAGCTGAGTGGTGTGGTTAACAAGCCTGAGGGAGAGGATGCCATCCAGAGGGACCTGGACAAGCTGGAGAAGTGGGCTCATGTGAACCTCATGAGGTTCATATGATCAAGTGCAAGGTCCTGCACCTGGGTCACGACAAGCCCCAGTATCAATACAGGTTGGGGGATGAAGGGGCTGAGAGCAGCCCTGTGGAGAAGGACTTGGGGGTACTGGTGGATGAAAGATTGGACATGAGCCAGCAATGTGCACTTGCAGCCCAGAAGGCCAATTGCATCTTGGGCTGCATCAAAAGGAGCGTGGCCAGCAGGTCAAGGGAGGTGATTCTGCCCCTCTACTCTGCTCTGGTGAGATTGCACCTGTAGCACAGCATCCAGCTCTGGAGTCCTCAGTACAGGAAAGACATGGACCTGTTGGAGGGGGTCCAGAGGAGGGACATGAAAATGATCAGAGGGCTGGAACACCTCTGCTGTGAGGACAGGCTGAGAGAGTTGGGGTTGTTCAGCCTAGAGAAGAGAAGGCTTCTGAGGTCTTATGAGATCTTATTGCAGCCTTTCTGTACTTAAAAGGAGCGTATGAGAAAGATAGGGACAGACTTTTTAGCAGGGCCTATTGTGATAGGACAAGGGGTAATGGTTTTAAACTAAAGGAGGGGAGATTCAGGCTAAACATGAGGAAGAATTTTTTTACAATGAGGGTGGTAAAATACTGAACAGGTTGCCCAGAGAGGTGGTGGATGCCTCATCTCTGAAGACATTCAAGGCCGGGCTGGATGGGCTAGTTGAAGACGTCCTTGCTCATTGCAGTGGGGCTGGGCTAAATGACCTTTGAAGGTCCCTTCCAACCCAAACTATTCTATGATTGATCTATGGCCAGATTAGCAGTAGCAGTGGAAATCCTTACATGACTAGAGGTAGCAAGGGCTCCTTCTTCATCTGTTCAATGCCACAACCACTATGTAAAGAGTCTCACAATATGGACTGAACCTGTGTATGCACAATGCTGTTTTCTGCACTTTCAATGACTCTTCTTTAGGCCATCTGGAAATAACCCAAAGGAGCTGAATTCAGGAGAAGGTGTGTTTGCTCTAAAATGGGCATCCATGGTGTAAAGTCCTGCACCTTCTGCCCTTTCATGGCATGCTTCAGAATGTGGCTCAGACATGTATGTGTCTGTATATACATGTACATAACATGGTGTATAAAAACTTAAAAGCTTCACAGCTGCTAGGATTTGTCGCAAGCAGCTGTGGGCTGCTGATGTGTAAACTTTTGGCATAGGCAGCAGCATTAGGAATAGCAAAACAATATACGAGGAGCTGATTTCTGATATTTGATTCAATATTTAATTCAGGAGCATTCTCTACTTAAACAATGCTGTTCCCAGTAGACTATTATGTCTTGTAAATCAGAGACTTGCATAGTTTAGGGATTATATGAAGAAAGTTATGCCTAGATTAAGGAGTAACTGTGGTTTTTTATGGCCCAGGGTAGCAATAAGCTGTTAGCCTCTACATTTTTCTAATTTTTCCTCCTTGGTGGCAATTATAAAAGTTTGGACTCAGCTAATCCAGCCATTGTTCCTCTGGTCATCACAAAAAAACCTAAGACATTTGTTTGCAGAAAATATGGGCAAAATGTGTTGGTATTAAACTGAACTTTGCAAAAAAGGCACTCGTGCTGCTGTGCCACAACTTGCAGAATATGGTGGACGCTGAAATTTGTGTTGCGAAAATTCAGGAGAAAGAAAATACATAACCTGACTACAGCTTCTCACTGGCGTATCTCAGACCAAACTCTAAAAACCACGTATCTTACACTGTGGTGCACAACTAGGGTAACTTACACCTAACAGAAACCGGGGCCATTTCCAGCTTGGTGTAATGGTAGAGAAACGACAGTATCGCCAGGGCTGCCGCTCGGAGCCACGCGAGAGCTCGGCGGGTCCACAGCAAAGCTCTCCCTATGGACACGGGGCGGAACCGGCCGCCCACGCCGGAGCTGCAGTAGGCAGCAGCCGTCAGCGCGGAGACGGCTGGAGGTGAGTGGCGGCACCTGCTCCGGCCCTGCCGCCGCTTCTGCTGCTGCCGGTTGTGTCGATGCTGCCCCTGGGCCGCTTCCGATGGCGCTCCCAGGCCGCTTCCGTCCCCTGCGCCGCTGCCCCCACACTTCACGCCCCCAGCCGCACATCACTTCCGCGGGACAGATTCCCATTCCCCCACCCCCTCGAGTCTCGGTGTTTCCGGGGTGAAAAACGCTGCCTGCGGACGCTCCGCCCCCTACGTAGCGGAAGGGGCGGGGCGGGCGAGGTGTTCCTGCTCCGGCGGGAGTATTGGACTAGCTGATCTCTCGAGGTTCCTTCCAATCCCTAACGTTCTGTGATTCTGTGAAAGGCGATGCGGCCAGGGCAATAGGGGGCGGGATGGTAGGCGGGCGGGCTAATGAGAGGAAGAGGGAGTGTGTCCGGGGCGGGGCGATAGGCGGGCTGGCCAATGAGAGAACAAGGGGCGTGTCCGGAGCGAGGCCAGGCCGCGGCATGTGGTGGGGTTCTTCTCGTTCCGGTTGGGCGTGCAGTCGCCTCTGCTGGGCTGAACGCTTCTTCCCTCCCGCTCTCCTTGGGGCTGTACCCCCTGCCGGGTTCTGCCACGTCGTGAGTGAGTGAGTGAGTGAGGGCGGGCGGGCAAGCAAGCAAGCAAGCAAGCAAGCTCGCAAGCAAGCTCTTCCTGGGCTTATGGAAGCGGGGACGGGAGGACGCTGTGCCAGTGAGCGGCGATGCTGGAAGTCTCCGGGGCGGGAGGACCGCGGAGCGGGTGTCGGTTTGAACCGCTGCGGACCGCGAGCGGGACGGGGACGAATGGGCGCGGCCTGGGGAGGAGGAGGAGGTGCTCGCCCGCCGTTCACATAAACTGCGACAAAAGTTGCAAATAAACTTGCAAATAAGTTGCAACGTCTCTATTAGCAAGCGTGAAAGTGATGGCTTTGCACTCACCCGTCGCTCCCCTGCCAGCAATGTGTGTTTGCTCATAGGTGATTTTGTTCTTGGGGAGGTAGGGGTGGAGGAAACTCAGTTTTATTGTGGGGAAGAGTACTGATTGACTCAGCAACTAATTCACTGCCTGAAATGTAATATTTTTAGGCCCTATGGTATCTGTAGCAGACCACCCTTCTGCATGGTATCACAGATATGTAAAAATATCTTGTGTTTGAATAAATAATGTTAAGTGTGTGTGATTGGGAGTACCTTTGTAAATGGAATTCTGCTTTATGTGGTATCATACTGAAATATTTTTCATCTTATTGTACCTGAAGTAAAGTTTGTCAGTGGGTTTAACTCTATCCTGGCCAATGTTAGCAAGGTGTGAGCTGGAATCCAGTAAATGGTGGGAAGAATAAATACTGTTCTTTGACTGAACTGTCACATACAGCATTCTGTGGGGAAATCCTACCGCAGTGGATATTGCTCTGGTGGATTCAGTGAATCCCCTAACTTTTCTTTCTGTTGTGTCCCAAACTTTGTCTTCTAGGATTGGCAAAGAAAAATCCTGTCTCAGGATCTTGTCAAGGTGCCTTGATGTCCTACACGTTAGCTGGCTGAATCCCTGTTAGAATTGGTCATGCAACAGCACTCCTGTTTCCTGATAAAGTGAGTTAACTGACTGCTTACTGGAAGAACAAACCTGTAGAAATAACAATCCTCCCTACCTTGAGCTAAGTTGCAGCCTTGTTGAGTGAAGTAAACTCGCTGATAGTGAGCCTTTGGTGCCCTTTAGACCTCAGAGGGTTTGTGGCTGATCAGTAGCTTTGAAAAGTAGGCTATAAAATGCGTGTTGATGTGGTGTCTCTTCCTGAAAAGTGCATGTATTTCTGTATTAATTTTACTTATCTACCTTAATCATCCACTATTGTATATGTTACAGCAGTCCGCTACATGATGATGGATTGTTTAGAAGGAATCCATCCATTTTTATTAGCTTTCACATCTATAGTACCTTAGCATACTTGCTGTTTGCTGCTTGGTTCTAGTTTAGATAGATATATATATAGAGAGAGATATATCTATATATATAAAATTTATGTATACACGTGTGTTGTTTTAGTATTTATCTCGGGGGGAAATTCCAGATTACATGCCTCTTAACATGTTGGTTCAGACATGTGTATTTTTTGTTTTAATTGCAAATTATGTGCTGGATTTATAAAACCATCTGCCAGAAAACAAACTTCGTATCTGGCTATCTGCTCTTGAAATTCTACTTGGTACATCCATGCAACCTGCAGCCTCTGCCTTCCAAGTGATGTCTCCTGGCACAGACTTTTCAGAGGTGAAGGGAATAATTTGCAAGTGAAAGTTCAAGCTTCAGTGATGAAAAACATCCATGCTGAAGGCCTGATAATGTATTTAAAATGTCTGGCTGCATATGCTGGATTACAAGGTTAGGTGATGTAGCTGCTTTTAAATGCAGTAGTTGACTTTTTCAGTTGTATGAGTGACTAAGTTTTCAAGGGACAATGTCACAGAGACATTAAGAAATGGAAATGTTTGTTCAAAGCAGTGCATACTGGAACTGTCCAAAGCTTTGCTTGAAGAAAATTTGAAGAATTCATTTGTTTGAGTAGAGTTTCTTGCCTCTCTTTGTGTGTCTTTTTTTTTTTTTTAAGGCATGCATAAAACTTTTCTCCATGAAGCTTTTAGTGTACAGTTCTGCTGCTATGTCCCTATGCTTTGACACAGTGATAACCAAGCACATATTCTTTGTATCATCATCTATGCTTGAACACCATTTTATAAACTGAAATCAATGTAAAGCAGGTCAAGCAGGAGTTCATGCTAGCATGTTTGCAGTGAAAAATTGGGGGGACCTGGATATAGGAGGAATGAACTTGTTGCTCTGCTGCATACCCACAAACCAGGTGTATTGCAGCAGCTGCTTCATCCTACCTGACATGCTTGTTCTGAATGATGCTGAGCTTATGGCTCAGAGCAGTCACATGGATGGCTGGGTGTCATGCGCATGCATTTCCTTGCAGCCCTGTCTCCATATGGAGATTTCTACATTGCCTGTTCTGAACATGCATGTTCTTCTACATGTCTGTTCTGAACAGCCATGCTCAGATCCATCTGCTCTGACCTATTTCTGCTTGCATCACTGGACCCTGCATATAAGCATGTTCAGGCACTGCCAAGATCTGTTTTAGATTTATCCTTGCCCTCTAATTTTAGATTTGCATTTGATATAGACTTCTAATAGCGAGAGCAATTATGCCCTGGGAAAGCTGGAGGAAAATGCAGTCAATTGACTGGCACTTGGGTGTAGGTCCTCAGCTGCTGTGTATTGCTACAGCTCCCTTGCAGAGCAATGGCAGTCCACACCAGCTGACCGTTTGCCCTTTGAAGTGTTTAAATTGGGATCAGGTGCCTTTCTGAATGAGATGTTCATCCCTACAAACACAGAGCTGGTACAAAGTTCATTTGTCCCACCTCCCACCCCAGCACAGTAGGTGCTGGATGACGCTTCATGGCTTCTGCTGCACCAGGAGCCAAAACAGATGATCTTTGTGGCTTTTTTCCTCCTACCCTTTAAAGGACTGGGAGGGCAATATCCCTTACTGTGTGCACTGTTGCTGGATGCCATCTGACACTGTGCGCTCTGGCTCAGCAAGGTTGCTTCCCTTCATGGCTTCCAGCCTGTCCCACAGGTGTAACCCTTCACCATACCCCACCTGGGAATGATACCCAGGCCACCTGGGTCTGGGAAGGACTCACAAATGACTGTAGACTTTTTTGACTGGGAAGCCAAGAAGTCCTGTGAAGTAAACTGTGATTGAATCTTTTGTTTCTGGATTGTACCAAGCACTTAATGTGTTCATTCCTCCTGCCAATTCTGTTCCCGTGGACTGAAGTTGTGGTTCCCTTTCTACAACTTAGGCTTGGAGGAGTCAGTGGGGCTTGTGAGTTGACAGCTGGGGTGTAAAGATGCTGCTTGTGCTGCAGGAACAATAGCAATGCTGAAAATGAGTGCTAGCAAGAGCTGGTAGTGCACTTTGGAAATGTTGTTCACGGCTCCCCCAGCTTTTGACTGAGGGCAGTCCCACAGAGGTCACCATGCAGGTAAGGCACCCAGGATGCGTGTGGTACAGAAATTCATCCATGAAAGGACAGCACATCTGCAGCATGGTATGGGGACCTCCTTCTTGAAGGAGTGCCTACATGGACATGGACGCATGTTCCTGTGAACATCTTATCCAACAAAAGTAAGTGGCAAGAACTGCAGAAGTGGTGTTTAATGCTCAGTGGAACCACATGCTTGCCTCGCTGGTATGTAGAGCAGCACTTAGCTGCTTGCTATTGTGCTGTCTGGCTTCCTTGTTGCTTTGGTTCTTTAGATATATTTGTGGAAACTCTGCATTTAGCTCTGCTTATGGCTCTGCTGTGCTGTTATTGTGATTATCACTGAAATGAGGTTTCCTCTGGGCGATTTTGAATGTTGATCAGTGTAGGTGTCAAAAGTTCTGGCAGTCTTCAGTTGCCTTTGCTGGCTTTGTTTTTCTTTGCTGTTGTGGACTTGGCCTCGTGGATCAGATCTTGGGTTTCAGTGCCGAGAGGTGAGGATGTTACTGCGCTAACACTGAGTTGGTGCTTTGCAGTGTGGTCGGACAGGATGGGACTGAAATATAGTCCTTTGACTGCATCACCATGGTAGGAGAGCTAGTGTTCAAATACCCTTTGCACAATATGAGATCTCTGGAATGACAGTGTGTGAGCCTGGATTTTCCATCATGTCCTTTCTTCCCAGATCACATGATAACTTGTCAACCATTTGGAAAGTGCTTTGGGTGCTTGTTTTTTTTTTTTTTTTTTTCTTGTAGGACAGTGTGGTATGAAGAAAGGAACGAAGGGTAGAGAGCCAGGAATATGGGTACTTGTTTATTTGCAGTCAGCTGTACTGTCCCCCAATGCATGTGGCAGGGCCTACTCTCCATCTGTGCATCTTGCACCTGCTTGAGGAACCAGCTGGGTCCTCTGTTTGAGCAGGAAGTCAGGCCTGCGCAGTAGGTGCAAGTTGCAGTTGCATGCCCGGATTATCTCTGTACGTTGCGACAGCTCCTGTCACCTTTGCTTGGGGAGTCTCATTTGAGCTGTGCCCCTAAAGGACAACTAAATTGTGCTACGAAAATGTGGCTACAGAGTGTCCAAGCCCCCCAATAACCTCGGTTATTCCCTAAATATACAGAGAGGGAAGGGGAAGTTGGCTGTGTACAAGGGCCATTTTTTTTTTAATTGAGATATTCAACAAGTCCTCTTCACAACCATCACTGCTTCTGCTAATGATGACCCTTGTACCTCTGACTGTCCAGGAGGGCACTGGGATTACCTTCCCTGAGCTCCAGCTGACTTGTGCCAAGCATGGAGAACTACTTATGCAATAGTTTAGCAAAACATTTGAACACATAGAGAAAGTGCACTGGTTTTAGACTTATTTTATTTTTAAAAAGGGAGGGAAGAAAAAAGTGATTTTATGAAATTTACATGGAATTTTGCATGTATATTTGTGGTGGATCTATATTTGTTTGGCTTGAGGGGACTTTGCAGCACTTTAACTAAATCTGGGTTTAAATCCACTTAAGTTAAACTCCCAATACAACTTGTGTGTGGAGACCAGGATGAAATCTCACTAATTTTAATATCATTAAATATGTTCTTTTCCTGAGTCATCTTCTCTACCTTTCTTTGTTTGGCTTCTCTGTATTAAAAAGCAGGATATACCTTCTCACTCTTCCGTCTCTTTGTGAAAATGCTTTGACAGTCTCAGAGAAGTGTCTCTCTGGTTGCATACAATTATGTTTTACACTTTTTTTTTTTTTCCTTCTATGCTTTCAGCTGTGGTCCTGCTGTATCCAGGCTTTTATTGGCTTTTGCTTCCCCTAAAGGCACAATAATTCCGACAGGAAGAAAACAGTTACGAGTGTTTGCCTGGGAAGTTTCTGCAGTCAAAATTATTATTTTTTTCTTTTGATCTCTATGGATGCATTCGGAAACTGCTGTGAAACAAGTCCATTAGTAGAAGGAAATTGTGTAGAAGTCAGCAGGAATTGAGCACGTATGGATGGGTGAGGGCAAAATTCATCGCTATTCATAAACTGGGAATAAATTGAAGAACAGAGAATAAAGTGTTATGAATGCAAACTGGTTGAAGGGAAATATTTGGGATCCACTTAAGAGCAAGCAAGCCATTAACTGGAGAGGAGGCTACTTCATGTGTTTGTACTACCTATTTACTTCCTCACTTATCAATATATGTCATCCCCTGAATCTTACTATTGACTACTTTTGATTTGTATGTGGCTTATGTTAAAGGAAAACTCTTCTTCCCTATCTCCTTCAGAAAAGACAAACCTCAGAGCAGGTATTTATGGATGTTCCTGAGATGCTGTTGATGGCACTCTTAGTAAATATATGCTTTCATAGGAAAAGCAGACTGTCTTGTAGCTCATGCACTAAGCTGGATTTCAAGAGACTGTTTTCTTTTCCAGCTCTGATCAGTTCCTCCTGTAGCTATACACAAATGGTTTAGTCTTCTCACACCCGTTTTTCTACCCTATAAGGAAGGTTGTTCTATCTTACCTATGCTCTGCTCTTTCAAACTAATGCCCTGCCATGTTAGTATTATTTCTTCCTTGACTGTCCAGATGGCCATGTCAATATTGATCTTCCTTTATCATGTGCGTGGCTGGAGCCATATGTCCTGCCATTCCCACAGGTTGGCTTATTAAGGGAGTTAAGGATGGGAGTTTCTGACAGGTGAGAAATACCCACTGGCATGTTGAAATTCTCCATGTCCACACAAAGAGTATTTATTCCCCAGATCTTTACCTGCAGTAAATGGATGCTCGTCTTAATTGTTAAGTTAAACAGTAAGTATTGCTATAAATGCTTTTTTTTCTGTCTTTCTCAGCTGTGCCAATCAAGGGTTTTTTCCTGCTAAGACCAGTTTTCTTTTAAGTTATCATTTCTTCCCTTTTCTAAAGCTGTTCGTATCCTAACTGTCCTGAAAAGATGATGTTGTCACTAGGATTTCACAGCAGCTTCTGTGAATCTTCATGTGGATTTCTGCCACTTTTTGGCCTGATGAGACTTAGAAAAGGAGCAATCTGGTTTCTTCCTTTAAAATAAAACGTTCTGTACCTGGGTTTCATTTTTTTAAAAGATTTTGTTTGGAAAATATCTCATTCACTCATTTCTGAGTGTGAAAACTTGAGACCAGCTTTGAAAAGAGCAAACATACTCCCTCCTCAAATGTTCTTTGTCATTAGTCGTTTTTGTTAATGAATCCTAATTATCTAGAGCTTTACAAAATGTGTAAAACATACTTAATCTTTCCAGTTTCTTTTTATAGCAAGGTCTTTGGGATAGTCATGGTATCTTCCTTGGTTTGTGATACAGATGGTGTAGTGTCTTTAAAATATTTGCTTAGGCTGATGCAGAACTACTAAGCCTGATGCATCTCAGATGCTTTCTATGCTTGGAAATGGCCTAGTTCGCAAGAGCAGCGGCTCCTGTGTTGTCTTAACGTGGTACTGCTATGCAGAGCTCCTTTAGGAACAAGAAGTGTAAGTGCTATGGCTCAAGACCACCTCTCACCTGATAGTGAGGTGTAGCTTATGCCCTTGAAGGTGACAGTTCTTCCTGACAGCAACTTAAGCCATATCACGTGGCCATTACTGTAGTCCGTATGAACTGTCCTTCACATCTACATTTGTAGAGACTTCTGTTCTGAGAGAGTCTCCTGTGAGGGAAGGCTGAGAGACCTGGGACTGCTCAGCCTGGAAAACAGAAGGCTCAGGGAAATCTTATCAATGTATATACCTGAAGGGAGAATACTCTTCAGTGGTGCACAGTGACAGGGCCAGCAGCAATGGGCGCAAATGGAAATATTGGAGGTTCCCTCTGAGCATCAGGTAACACTTTCTCACTGTGAAGGTGACTGAGCCCTGGCACAGGTTACTGAGGAAGGTTGTGGAGTCTCCATGATACTCAAAAGGATATGGTCCTGGGCAACTGGCCATAAGTGGCCCTACTTGAGCAGGAGGTTTGAACCAGATGACCTCCAGAGGTCCCTTCCAACCTCAACCATTCTGTGATTCTGTAAAAATTGTGCAGAGAGCTTATTTAATGTCTATCTGGAATTCATAACTCTGGCCAAGGTACTTGGTACAAAATAAACTTAAGTTTGCATGGTGTGTAGGTTCCCATGTCTCTAGAGGAGCTTCTGGCCTTTGTTATCTGAACTAGATGTCCACACCACTGCTTCTGGGACTTTATTAAAAATCATGCAGTGGGCATTCAGTCAATAAGAGCTGTAGAACTTGTTCACTGGTCAGCTTATTGCACCATGTTAGCAGACCTTAACTGCCTGAGATTATCTGCATGAGGTAGAAGCAGAGTTCTGTCTAGGACAGTATTGTCTTCAGCAGCAATCAGTAGTGTTGGAGAGAGATATCATCTCCTGACACTTGGTATAATGAGATTGTCTGGTAGTTCAGTTGAAAGCCAGTATCATCCCACTATTCCCTTTCTCTTCAAATCTTGTGTGTTGAATAGCATAGCCCCAGCACAGATCTGTGGAACTTCACTAGTGGCCACTTGTCCTCATGAAAACCTGTGGCTTCCTTCTGCTCTTTGTTTCCTATTCTAATCAGTTACCAGACCATGCAAAAGCCTTTCTTTGTAGCCAACAGCATTTTAGTTTGCTTTAGAACTTTGAAGTGGTCTCTCACCAAAAGCCTTTATACAAATCCACATGTAACAAATAACTTAGCTTTCATATCTAAAATCTTTGAGGCTGAGTCTGAAGCCATGAAGCAAGATAATTGACACCAAGAACAATTATGTCTTCATCTATGATAGTGTTTTTTGAGGGACGGCCAACAGTTTGTTTGCCTTGTAGATATGGCAGGACCCATGTGGTCTGCCTGCAGTGACCATCTCTGAGATGGCTGGGGTAGGCATGTGCTGTGACTGAAATGCATCACTGATGGTATTTGGGCTGTATCTTACTCTAGTGGGCACATTTTTGGCAGCGAAGCCAGCAGTGGAATGCAATGTCATGAGCCTGTCAGTGGTTACATGAGTTAATTTTATGTAGGTTGCAGGTTCCACTGGTTCTCCTAGATTTACTTTCACATATAAAGTTGAACATGTGCTTTGCCAATTGGAAGAATTGCTGCCTAAGGCAGATAGGCTGACATGGAAACAGCTGGTAACGTTCTTCAAGGACACTTGCTGCTTGACTTTGAGAAGCACATGACCTGGATGGAGCTGTAATGCAGATGGCTTTTGTTACCAGCTGACTTGAAAAGCAAAACCATGAAAGTTGGGTTTGTTTTCTGTTTAGCTTTTGACTGGATCTAGTGTGTTCATAGATTCCCTTTTGTCGCTTTTCTGTCCCATTGCAAAGAGAGCAAGGATTTTGAGGCTTTGAAAAATTTGTAGTGCTGGATGTGTGTTGATGCGATGAAATTAATACAGTGAATAAACAGCTGTAACACAAGCGGATTTCTGGTGCTGATGACACATCCTTATAAGGAATATCTGAATGAAATAGAGTTTCTAGAATAAAATATAAACAGAAAACACTGGTGAAGTTTGGGGTTTTGTGGGTTTTGGCTGATTTTTTTTTTTTTTTTTTTTTCCCCTCTGCACATTTTGGCAATATTAGCAAGCAATTCTTTCTGGGTGGTATGTTCTTCATTTGGTATTTAATGTCTCTAACTGTGGTAACAGATGCAGTGTAAACCGTGGGGTGGCCAAGCTGTCCCCTGGGAGTTGACTGACAGCTCCAAACCCTTGTGCTAAATGAGCGCCTAGTTTATTGCATATCTTGGAACAAATTTGCTTGCAGAACCGTATTGAAATCGGTAAGATTACACCTGCAGAGGTTCCTTCTGGAGTTAATATGTTGTAGTTTGGTCCCAGCTAGCAAGTACAACCACGTGCTGCTCGTTCACCCCTCCCCCGCCCCTGGTGGGATGGGGAGGAGAATCAGGAAACAAAAGGCAAGGTCGGTTGGGATAAGAACAGTTTAACGGAACAGGAAAAAAAAAGGCAAAGCAAGGAATTCACAGCGCAATTTCTCACCAAGTGATAATCCTGGGTTTGCCGTTTGTGTGCACAAGCACAGGCACATTGCAAGAAGAGCCAGAGACCACGAATGCAATTGCAAAGAGCAAATTTTATTTTAGTTACCTCTCTCCTTGGGGGATCTCCGAAGTCACACTTAAGCTCCCAGGCAGAGCTAATGGTAGTGGGGACGCAGGTGCTGCTAAGTTCAGCCCTGCTGGAAGATCGCTAGGCCGGCTGCGTTCATCTATATTTCAAGGCTTAGAGAAGACACAGTCTTTTGCTGTGCTCCGCTCTTTCTCAAAACAAAGCAGGAATCTCAGACATAAGGTACCGTAGGGTTTCTCTCAGGCCTATGTTATCTAACACAGAGGTTCTACTTGTCAAGTACACAAGGTCAGTAAAACAATTAGTGTGATGTACGTGCTTTCTTTATACCCCAGCTGTGGGTCACTTGAGCGTGCTTACCTTTCTCCTCCTCGCCCAACCTTCCGCAATTCCCATACAGCGTTTGCCTTTCGTGGGCAAACAATTTCTCCAAAGCAGCAATGATGAACACTGACTGCAGCCTGCACTGAAACCTACCCTTTCCTGCCCTCCCCCTTGCTGTCCTGGACAGCAGCTTGTGCTCAAAACACAGTAGTACCCTACCATGTGGTCCTCTCATGTGGTCCAGAGAGAACCAAGAGTGTCCAGGACTGCCCCACACCCCAGCAGTAAGAAAGAGAGAGGCTCCCCAGAGCCAGTCCCCCTTTTATAACTGAGCATGACCTTCAATGGTATGGAATACCCTTTTGGGTAGTTTTGAGTCAGCTGTCCTGGGTGTGGCAGCCCCCAGCTTCCTGTGGACATTAACCCTATCTCGGCTGACGCAGCACAGAATACATGCTCCAAGTGAAAGTACCCTCATGTAATATGGCTAAGATGCCCCAGAAGCTGAATGTGAGACAGAAGCTGGATTTTATTGGGAAGCTGGTGGAAGCAGAAATGCTCTGCTTTCTAGGGCAGAGGAAACTTTTAATTTCTCCACACTTGTAAATTGAACTTTTGAAGATCCTTCCACTGAATGCTAAAAGTACTTGACTGTTCAGTTACAGCTAGGCTCTCAAAAAAATTTGTGAGTTTAAAGTGTGGGCTGTTATAATAGCCTTGTTAAACATTCCTGTGGGTGCTTGCATTGTTTGAGATACAGTTGGTAGGGGTGGTGGTGTCTCCTTGCTCTGCTGAAGCTCGTGTTCCCTGTGTGTCTTTAGCATCATTGCTCTGAACTGGGACCCTGGACCTGCAGCAGGGCCTCTTCTGTTGGAGAACCCTACTTCTCCATGGTGGTTCACCTGCATATTATCTCCACTCTGCCTTTTAAAGTCCTCATGGTCACTGGCATTATGATAATTTATGTACTTCCTGCTCATGAAAAGATGTCTGATACAATGTTGTCGGGCTTAGAGCTGTGTTTTCAGGTTATCTCAGGCCTTTGCTAGATACATAAATGTTCTGTTGCCAAGAACAGGTTGTGCAAATGTTCTGTTCATGATGACTAAAGCTTTAGGTGCAGGTTAACCATGCTAGATAATTAGACAATGCAGCTCAGTCACAGCTTCTGGTCTGAGAGAACTACTGTCACAGCATCCTGGTTGGAGCTAATTCTTCCATAAAGTGGAGTGTGCCAAGTCTTTTCTCCATTAAAAGCAAATGGACATTTTTTTAGTACTGTGACAGAATTTGTAAAACTTAATCTTTGCTAGATTGAGATTGGATTTTTGGCTTTTGCCTTATAAGCCTAAAGACATTTCTGTGTGAAAAGCCAAAGTACCTCTTTTAAAAAGGTGCTTCGGAGTTCGTAAAAACAAACAAACAAAAAACCTCCCAAAACAAACCACCCCCTCAAAAACCCAACCCAAACCCACCAAAAAAGTGCATGTGCACACACGCACATAAAAGAAAAAACAAAACAACCCCCAAACAACCAAAAAACCAACTTTGAAATTACAGAGGAGAGCCGAGAGTTGTTGCCCAACATCCAGTGGAAATATTCATTTTTTGTGTGTTTTTATGTTTGAAAGTTTGTGGCTTCATATTGCTGAAGCCTGATGCCCGCTGGTTGCTAACAAAGGTGAAAACCTGGCATTGATTTTCCTTCATATTGCCTTGCCAGGGCACTTTATGCCCAACCATGCTTTAAGGCTAGGGGAACTAACATTCTCTGCCTCCTAAATTGTTGGCTGTTTAGAAGTGAGCATTGCATTAGATGTACAAGAAACAACTTGGGAAGTTGCTCTTCCAGCTTCTTAATGTGACAGCCACATCCTTCTGCAAAGGACTCTTCTCTCTCAGGTCCTGAGAAGGTGCTTGTTCTCTTTTGTGCAGGGTTGGCTGAGAGAGGGTTAATGTCCAGAGGTACCTGGGGGGATTGACACAGCCAGGACAGCTGACACAGAACTAGCCAAAGGGGTATTCCCTACCACAGAAGGTCATACTCAGTTTTAAGGTGCTGGACCCAGAATAGAGAGGGGAACCTGAAGGGGAGACTGCTGGTCCTCTGACCCATGCAGTCACTTAAAAGATAGCTCTGGAGTTTTCTCTGATCTCCTTTGGAAACTTTCAGGTTTCTGGATGATTTTAAGAAGCAAATAAACTTGCTGGTAGTTGACAGTTATGCTAGAGCACGCATTATGTCACTCAGAGATTCCTGTCCTTCTGTGTGGATGACTCTGCTGCTTATGGGTCAGTTCTTGATTTACTACAAATTGCAGCTTTCTAGGAAAGCAGAATTGGTGCCAGTTCACCTTGTGTGCCTGGCTCTAAACTGATGCAGTTTACTGGTGTGATTTACTGCTGCTTTGTGAGTAATTGAACAGTCTCTAACAGGAGCAAGAGCAGCTGAGAGGGCAGGGGTGGGTTTGTGGGTGGGAAGCCCCTACAACCAGCCTCCAAGTTGAACTTGTTTGTCTGAGGTCTAGTTCTGAGGATCCTAATCTTGCTTTAAAGGATGAGGCTGAGGAAGTGCTGTACCTCAGTGCTGGCCACCTGCCTCCTCACTCTTCTGCATTTATAGCCTTTTCTCATTCCAGGCTTGCAGAGGCTTTAGCAGTAAACTGGATTTGGAGCAAAAGGTGGGGTTTGGTAGGCGGGACGTGCATGTTAATTCAGGTGTGAGTTATTTAATTCTTGGCATGTCTTTTGTTTTGTATCTGGTTTCATTCAGTCATAGCCTTTTCCAGCTATTGATTCCTGACCTGTAATGGTGTTCCACTGCAATCTGATGTTTTCAAACAGGTTTGTATTGGATTACGTTGGAGCAGAAGTCTTCAAAATACCATTCAGTGTATCAAAGCGAGCAGCAAGAGTTACTGCTTGAAGTGTGGCTTTCATATGTTTGTCCTTGTTTTTGTTGTCATTGCTTGGACAACTTCTCTGAGGCATTCTCTTGACCTAGACAATTAGTGTATGCTGACCTCATTTTCGGACCAGGGTGGACTGATCTTACTGGTATTTTGTCTTTTCTAGTTTACTGTTCCTCTTGTTACATGATCAGAGCATCTTTGGCATAAAATCAGTAGCCAGAAATTTCTAATGGATTCAGTCTGCTGCTGCTTTTAGGTCACGCTTCTGGAGGAGTAAGAATAACCTGCTTTTTTTCTAGTTCAGTGTTACAAGTTGAGAGAGAGATTTCAGCCTCTTTTTTTTTTTTTTTTTTTTTCCCCTCTCCTCATATTCTGTTGCTGTACTGCTGAGCAAAAATTGAAGACTAAGATAAGCATGGAGGCATTCAAGAGTGCTTCAGAAAACACCTGTACTCAGACCCCATCTTTCCGGTGAAATACAGAACATGAGAGAGCTTATGGGAAAACATGCAGATTTTCACTTCCATGTCTTTGTAATTTAAGGTGATATTTGTGGTAGTTGTAATCTCTCTCAGTGAACTTCTCTGCTGACTGTCTGATGCCCATGGTATTCAGGTAACCCTAGGGAATAGTTTTGGAGTCGTCATTAGCAGTGTCAGCAACAGGCAGATAGATAGAGAGACCTTCCATATTGAGCTCAGGGAGGTTCAGAAGAACCTGCTATTGCCTGTGCAGTCCCTCTTCCATGAATAAGGGGCTCTTTGTACAAAGATATTTGTACTGCAGAAGCTTTGAGTTCAAGCCAAGCTTATTTTACTTTGACCTATTAATCAGCATCAGGACTCAAAACTTAAATGAGTTCCTCTGAAACTGAAAAGAAGGGATCTAGAACAAGGTGGGGGAGCACAGCTGCTGCCCTGGTGCCACGGAGGACACAAGATCCAAGAGCTGGGCTGAAGCACTTCTACAGATGCTGCCTTGAACATCCATGACAGTAAGGAGAGGGAAGGATGTTTTTCCTCTAGGTTTTGATGACCCATAGGTTTAAATTCAGGTTGGTGCATGACTTGAACCTACCACAGGGAAGGCCACCAAGGATGAGGAGAGCTGCTACTGCATTTGATCCTCTCTTTGTTTGGAAAAAATAGACTTGGTTGAGCTTCCCCACACACCCTGCCCTGTGTTTTCCACATCTTTTAAGCTGTCAAAATCACAAAGCAGGGAGGCATGTGCCAGCAACCTTCATTTGCTGTTGCTATAAATGTCTTCCTGTTTGGAGAGTCTGGGAAGAGTCTTTTGATTTTTGCTAGCATACATATGGTGAAAAGCACTCCAGCATCATATTGTGTTGTGATAAGCTGCAATGTCTTTTTGCTGCATCTCACCTGGCAGACCTTCCATATAAAGCTACCTTGTTTTTTAACCAGAGTTGTTAGCTTAAAAAGAATAAACCTCTGATAATCTAGGAGTGTTGCTAGTTGTGTTGCTCATGAGGATGACTGGAGGTGAAGGTATGTATATTTTGATTTTTTAAAAAATTTTTTTAAATTCTCCATATTTCAGGATATACACAAAGATCCTGTTTCCTTGCAGGAAGGAGATACAGCCAAAAATGCTTTCCTTCTTTCCAGTTTTTTTAGCACTGAGCGGAAGTTCCCTTTCGGTTGTTGCACTGGTACCATGTTTTGGCTGTTTCCAGGCTGTCTAAACTTTCTTATCCGTTTCTGAGCTCTTCACATTATTGCCTGATGCTTTTGTAACATCAGGTGCCATCACTGCAACCTCCCTGAAAACCATGCACAGCCTTAAATTCTTGAGCAAAGTTGCAGAACCTTGTGTATTGGATGGAGATGTGTCTTCTGTTTTTACATGCCTAAAATTAGTATTACAGATGCATGAACCTGTAGAAAAGGATAATGATTTCTCAAAAATATCTGGAGTGAAAGATAGCATTGAAGCTATCAACTTCAGTGAAACTTAACTTGACCTATATTGCTGGGAAATTGCTGACTGAGGTAAAATTCTGCAGAGCAGGAGGTGGGTGGGTGACTAGACTTCAACACACTGGCAGTTTTATTTGCTCCAAAAGTAACACTTGCTTAATTGTACCTTCAGGCTGAAGCTGCTACTTGTTTAAGTCTCTCTTAGCTCCAGACTTGGCAGCTTTGAATTTAATAGCAACTCAGACACAACTTATTCCTGTGCATGTACACTGTGCAGGTTCTAGATTCTAATGCCATCTCTTGGCAAGCATGAAGCACCCATGCTGCAGAGTACCTGCTTCTGCAGGTACTTATAAAAGACAAAATCATGAGATTGCCTTCTTGATCTCTTTTGCTCTGTATTAGCTCGATGGCTGCAGAGTTCATGTGTGAACCCACTGGGATTATTACACTGAGGGTCTTGTTGAAAGCTGTTTAATTTGAAACATATGGTAGGAAATGCCCTGCATTTAATCTTCTGTTCCATGAGACAACAGCATGTCTGAAAATTTGCTAGCTACTTCAGGTGCAGATCAGACTAGGGAAGGTTGCACCTGGCCATGGAGCACATTTTTTTTGCTTGGAGGTATTTCTCTTGACAGATTTATTGTCCAGTCACAGCTTTATGCAGTTAGCCTTTGGCACTTCATTTTTCTTTCTATTAAAACTGAATTATTTCAGATATTCCAAAACAAGCCACACTTTCATAAATGAAATAACTGCCTGGTCATTTTTCACATGAAAAGTGTC
The DNA here is from genome assembly GCF_036013445.1 of Caloenas nicobarica. Classification (NCBI taxonomy): domain Eukaryota; kingdom Metazoa; phylum Chordata; class Aves; order Columbiformes; family Columbidae; genus Caloenas; species Caloenas nicobarica. The sequence goes on along the minus strand of NC_088249.1, from coordinate 48,798,984 downwards.
CCACTGAGTAGTACTTCTCACCATCTGAACTACAGAACATGCCACTGATATTGGTAAGAAAGGATGCTGGATGGATGATGGTGGTTTTGGGGTTTTAGATTTTAACTTTTTTTTTTTTTTTTTTTTCTCAGAAGCAAAGTGAGGTGGCCATGGAGCCTCAATGGTGCCAGCATGGGCTGTCCTCATTAGTGACATAACAAATGCATAAGCTGTCTGCCTTGTGGCCTGAGAAAGGAATACAGGTGGGAAACAGAGGCACAGAAAGTTGGACATGGGTAAAGCTGAATATTCAAAAGAAAACTAACCAAAAAAACCCACCCATATAAACCACTGTGGCTAAATGTGCCCAAGGTTGTGAATCTGTAGCACTCTATCGCTTCCACAGGAAGCTAGAAGCAGGGAAGGAGCCTGAGCTTGAGTTGCATCACTATCAGATGTGGCCTCTAACCACTAAAACCTCCTTCCTCTCTGGTTTCCTGGTAGGGAAAGGAAGATTGAGCAAGTTGCTGAAAATCTTGAAACTGAAGGATATAGCACTTTAATATCTGCGTGAATGAGGTCTGCTGTTCAAATACTGCAATAAATCCACCTCTTGCATGGAAATGGCTTTCCATTCCTTTTGTGGGAGTGTGGTGGTGTTGACCTTGCAGAGATGCTGTTCCTTGTGAGATTTGCACAACCTTGGCCGCATGTAGCACAACATGACTTTGTCAGCCTGGAGCCTGAAGTGCTTTATAGTTGTGAAAGTTTCATGTGTCAGCCAGGTCCAAGTGTGATCTCAGAGTTTCTTAGGAAAACTTGGCATTCCACCTCTTTGAAAGAGATGGTAAGGTGTTGGTTCTGTTCATGTAGAACATCTTGAAAGTCCCGATCCATTGTGTTTGGCCACTTACAAGAAGGAGGAAGGATTTTCTTGCAGAGAGTAATATGTGGCAGCTGGAGAAATACTTCAGCAGCTGCAAACTTCTTTTAAAAAGCACCCCTTCCATACGAGTCTTCCAGAGGATACAGCAGCTTATCTGCTCACTGAGCAGATGATGGGAGATTCAGGTATAGATGGAAACTACACTACAAGCTGAAGGAAGTGGTTCATGTTTAGGGGAGGAGATGACGTATAACTTAATGGCTGCCTAATGTTGTTTATCAGGCTGCTAACAGATGCCAGTGTCATGCAGTCTTTGTGGAATTTTTTGCTTTGTAGGATTCTTTAAAATCTTTTTTTGTGGACACACGTCAGGAGAAACATCAGAAAAGACAGCAGCAGACCAAACCAATGTCCATCCAATACCCTGTTCTGCCTGCTGTAGAGAGTAGTATGCCTGCAAACGCGGAGGGATGTGCCAGCTCTTGTGTAATACATGGCCAGCTGTGCCATGTTAAGCTTTGAAGAAACTATGTGGTAGGAGAAGGAATGTAAGTGATGTTCTTCCAGACCTGAGCTGGCAATGTTTCTTCTCCGAATCACATTTTGGAGCATGAGCAACTTGCATCCTACTGTTGCAGCAGATCAGCCTTGAATGCTGTGCTGGCTTCATGTCACCTTCAGATGTTTACCAGATCCATTTTGGTGGTCACAATCCTAGCCTGGTTGATGTATCCATGAGACAAGGCTCAGTGATTTCTAGGCATGTTTTCCTTCAAAACTCCCTCTGAAAGCAAGGAACTGTTCATGTCCCACCTCAGTCATCCTCCCAGAGGGGCATTTTATTATTACTAGAAATAGTGGGGGCATGGAGAGCCTGTATTGAGGCAATAAATGGACCTTTGACTATTGTATAGTTTTCTATGGAAGTGGGAGCGCTTCATGTTGTGCAGGCATCTTGGGAAGTCAAAGGAACTGTGTCCACATCAGGGATCTAGAAACGTATTTCCTTCCCTGTAATCTCTAATGCTTCTCTGCTTCACAACCGTTGTTCTGTTCATCCTTCATTGTTGATAGCACATGACATTTTGTAGAAACAGCTTTAACTTGTAACTAACTTTCTTCGGGAGCCAAAGGAACTTAATTACTCTAAAGCTGGTGTTCAGAGAATGATATAACTTCATCTGGTCATGCTTAGCTGACAGTGGGGCATCCTCATGTGCCTTGGCGCTGCCCTTTCTGTCTCTAGACCTATCCACTTGTGCAACTTCAGTCTTGGAGATAAGCTTGGGAAGCCAAATGGCTTTCAAGATTGCAGCACAAATTTCCTGCCTCCTGCATTATAGCTTCAATTCACAAAATGAGATGTGCTTGTCTTCCCTTAGCAAAATCTGGTTTAATTCTGTTTTTCTAGAGATTGAAATATAGCACTTGTTCTGAGAGCTCACAACATGAGAAATGTTTAGCAGCAATTGTAAGTCGAAACCAGGCCTTATGTCTTCTCAATTTGATGGGACAGTGGCTTCATTGTCTGCAAAAGATATTTCACCCTTATTTTCTGTGCTTTGCTGTTATACTGAGGATAGAAGATTTCTTTGCAGCTCTTGGACCTTATCTTATGCCTAGCCCATGCATGCTTCTAAGTATGAAGTTTGGGGCAGTGTCTGCTGGCTCTTCAATGACAGCTCAAAGGAGCATGTGTTGCCCTAAATGATTTACTGTGCTCACTTCGTACCTGTGATCTGTAACACACGCATTCCCTCTTTCCATGTTTTTTTTCTTCTCCTTAACTAGGAGCAACTGAGGCTGGCTGGGAGGGCATGGAGGCAAGGGGTTTATATTCCAAAGGCTTTACTGTGATCCTGCAACATCATCCCAATCAGTGGTGTTTGAAATAATACTTTGAATTTTTTTTTTTTCCCCACAAATTCCTTGGCTTGAGCACAGGGTGATCAGCAAGAAGGGAGAAATGTTTCTGAAACTCAGCTAGCAATGCACTCTGGATGTGTATGTACATAGCAAAGTTATCAGTCATTCACTTGTTGACTCAAAGCTATTCTGGTTTTCCAGCACGTTTGTCCCCTGCTGAGTTATAGCCACAGATGGTAAAGTAAATGTCGCACTTTTCAGAATGTAGGCCTTTCCCAGATTTTCTTTGTTTCTGTCTTTTGTGGTTTGGTTTGACTCTTAATTTCCTTGGGGATGCTCTACAGATGGAGAAGGTAGTGCTCAAAGAGTGAATTTTGCCCTGACTTCTCAAAATTACTTCTGATGGGAACAGTAGTGTTCATCTCTTCCTTCATGTTGTTTCTGACAGCCAGAGGATGGTTTCTTCTAAGGAGCAACACGATCTGGAGAAGAAGCTGTAGCTGGTGCTTTTCTGGGCCGTAGGTGCATGGAGTGGGTGCTCAGTGAGGTCTCTGAGTACAAATGGAGCTGTGTGGGACTGGCTAGAATTGTGATGGGAAGGCAGAAATAACGCTTATTGCTTTTAAATATAAAAGGCTGTTGTTGCATCAGGAACAGTGATCTGCAAGTAATTATAACTCCTGTTCTGGTTGTATGGGATTGTGCTAAGGTGGAAGAGGCCAAAAAAAAAAAGCTGGAGGTTCTGATATTTAACGCAGCATCCCTAGCATCATATGGACTGCATTAAGGTACAACTGCATCTTGTTATCTCCTTGCTGGGCTTAGGAATGAGCTGTTCGCTTGTCTGCTGTACTTACAACGTGTGTATTGTGTTTGTCTCCTTCACATGCTCGCTCTGCAATCTGTAAAGGGATTTTTATAATTGGCTAAATAACACTTAAAATTAGTTTAAAGGAAAGGGGGGACAAACCTCTCATGTCTGAACTCAGCATGTCCCCCCTAACCAGTGCCAGCCTAATCCAGAAAGGCTGCCAGGTGCTTTTGAAGAGGCCAGAGGCATTTACTGGGATTCTGCTTTTCTCTGGAGCTGTTGCAATCAGGTGGGACCAAAGTCGGCTGTGATGAGAAGGAATTCTGGTGGGTTAATGTGGTTGGGGATATAAAAGCTTCTCTGTACATACGGAACAGATACCTGTGTTAATGCAACAGCTTCTAGACACCGAGTGTGATCGACATTCCATCTTACAAATACATGTATTTCTAGGGTCAGCTGAGAGTAATTGTCATTTTATTTGTCCTGAAAGACTGAGATCTTAACTATAACAATAATAATAGTATTTATGCATAGATATAATGCTGCTATATCTGCATTTCCAAAATGCGGTGGAAGATGAGGGTTGGCTAGTATAACTACAAAGGTATTAGTAAAGATGGGGGAAAAAATATAATGAGAGTGCTCTGTGTTTGTATTCATTGTTGTTATTCTTTACTATTTTCTTTAAAACAACAAATGCATACATTATTGTACAGGCAATTCATTCTCAGAGTCACTTCTCAGGCTATAAAGTATTGCTTCTTGTAAACCTTCTACCTTGAAAAGGGACAACAAACACAAGATGGAATCTCATTAAATAGTAAAATTTAGTCAAAATGATGTGTGTGTGGTTTTTTTTTTCCATGAGTCAGATACTACTTGCTGAATCTCTGCCTGTGATCTGTGAACTCTACAAAAAGTGCACTTATTTCTGCATAATGTGGTGGAGTGCAGGTTGCCAAATGGTGCTTTGAGTGTCTTGGTGAAGTACCTATAGTGTCTGTGAGGGAACTCGAATTGGTTGCTTTGAGTTAAAGGATTCAGAGTTTAAAGCAAACTTTAACTGTTTATCAGCAATAAGGATCTGTCTGCTCTAGGAAAATGTCTTGTGGGCAATGTATTTCACATATTTCCTTGCTTTCCCCCTTGTTCCCAGTCTTGTCAACTGGACTTTTCAATGATTAAACTACAGCATATGCTAAGATTGACAGCAAGAGTGTGCTAAAGGTTAAGGTAAACTTGTGGAAGTGCCTTGTAATTCAAAACAGTTGGAAAAGTATTGAAATTATCTTGGCTGAATAACACAAATTCATATTACCAATTCCCTGCTGGAAACTTGGGGCTGCTTTCCTTTGCAGCCAATGCCTGTGTACCGTGTTGTGGGTGCTGCGGCTGTGTATTGCGTAGGTCGTTTTGTCTCCTGCGCTGATTCTTTCAATTCCTGCTAAGGTGCACTTGGAAGAGCAAGTGATGAGAAGGAACGAACAAAGTCAGTCTGTGCTTTGTATGTGCAAGGCAAAATGGGAATGAGACCTCGGCAAAGCTGGTGCTGGCTGGACACCAGGTGCAATCTCTGGTATGGAGAACTAGGTGAGTCTAGAGAGCTGCCCCTCCCTGTCAAGACTTCTATTGTCAGGTCAGATTTAGAAACATTTCCAGCTGCCAGGTGGAGGATGACCCAAGCATGAACTTGGGTTCTGCAGTGAGAAACCTACTCACAAAAAACGAGTGTGATGCTATGCACACTTATTCCAGGGAGAAAGCTGCAGAGGAGTGCATAAACTAAGGTCAGTAGTGTGAGTACCCTGCAGTCTGGTCCTTTCAGTCTCCACTGCTCTCTGGGAGAGTGGAAGATGTAGAAATGTTCTATCTATTTTCAACCGGCAAAATAACTCCTTTTACTAGAGTAAACAGGATGCTGACTTTGAGGCACTCTGTTTTATTGTCAAGTTTTGTCCCTGTCTTTGATAGTCCAATGTGGACCTGTAGGTTGTATGTCCTCCACAAAAATTTGCTTATATTTCACCCCTTTTAGGCAGGGTGATTTTGAGGCTACAAATTTTTTACTCTATTCGGGGCTTCAGGACTCAGAGTAAGGAGGAAAATTTGGAAACAAAAGTTTCATGGTACGAAGCATCAAAATGTTGCAATCAGAGAGTCAAAGCTAATATGTGTTGTCTTGGACTTTCTTGGAAGAAAAAAGGCTCTTACTCAGATTCTTAAATTCACAAGCATAGGTGGAACTGGAGTTAAGAGCTCAGGGCATGACTGTTGGATGTTTTTCGCTATGCTATTTATACCATTCACACATGCTGTTCTTTCTGTGTCATGAACTGCTTTTGCATCTTCAACTGCAGTTGTCACACACACCTCTGAGATGTCACATAAAGCTGAATCTCAACAGTTTTTGAAGGCCATGCCATTTCTCTTCATCTCTTCATCCCTGCAGAATGAGGACTAAAGTTTGCTTCAGTGATGAGAAAGATGGTTGCTCTCAAAAACTACTTAAGGAAGAGACTTAAAATTGGTCTGGTTCAGGCTAAACTTTTTGGAAGCTCACATAAAGCTTTAAAAAGTCTCGGAAACAAGAGGGAAAAATCCAGGTAGAAGCTGATGATCTGCTCAGAAGTCAACAGGACCTGCTCCAGTGACTTAAAGGATGAGAGCCCATCCATTGGGACAGTGTCATGTGTGCATTGCTAATGAAGAAAATACATAGGCTATTTATTGTCTCATGTGGGGAAATAGCTCACTGTAACTATGAATCTTCTTCACTAGCAACTGAGGTGTCTATATAATGTCTTGGAACACTTGAAATATTGGCTTTTGCAAATTTTTTCCAAGTTTCTTTTAGCTTTTTGCAATGAGCAGGAAAACCAAAGCAGGAAACAACTAAGGTTGATGCCTAGCTTTGAGCGACTTGGTGTAAAGGCAGGGCCAGGACTATAGTTCCCCATATTATCAGAGTGCTCAAACTGGTGCAAACCCTTCTGCTGCAGCTAGGAACAATGTTAAGGCTCCCAGAGGAAGCCAAAAGGCATCATGTCTATGCTGTCATACACCTGTGGGCTTTGAGTTTGGCTTTGTACGTGTGGCTTTTGACTTGAGCAGTTCTCCATTGGAGCTGGACAGAAGAGGAGCAAATCATCCTTTCCAAAGAAAGAGCCTCTCTGTGATTTTGGGAATGGTCTTTTCACTTCCTGCCTCTGTGTCATTGCCTGTATGTTTTCTGTGATGATACGTGCTTGCTATTTGTACTTTTTTTCTGTCCTCGCTGACAGGAGTGTGTTTACTAGAACACTCTCCTAATGTTCAGTTTTGGGCCCCTCACTACAAGAGAGACATTGAGGTACTGGAGGGAGTTCAGAGAAGGGCAACAAAGCTGGCGAGGGGCCTGGAGCACAAGTCTTACGAGGAGCAGCTGAAGGAACGGGGGCTGTTTAGCCTGGAGAAAAGGAGGCTGAAGGAAGACCTTATCGCTGTCTATACCTACCTGAAAGGAGGCTGTAGCATGAAGGGTGTTGGTCTCTTCTCCCAAGTAGCAAGTGATCACGTGAGAGGAAATGGCCTCAAGTTGAGCCAAGGGAGGTTTAGATTGGATATTAGGAAAAATTTCTTCACAGAAGGGGTTGTCAGGCGTTGGAACAGGCTGCCCGAGGAAGTGGCTAAGTCACCATCCCTGGAGGTGTTTAGAAGACACATAGATGAGGTTCTTAGGGACAGGGTTTAGTGAGAGTGTTAGGTTAATGGTTGGACTCAATGATCTTGAGAGTCTCTTCCAACCAAGATGATTCTGTGATTCTATGATGTAATTTTTTTTTTTTAATAGGTATATTACAGTGGATCTAAAAGTGATATAAGAAAGAATTGCTTCTGGGAGGAGAAGTCTCCCTGCAAGGCCAACCCTGAAGATGTGGACTGCCATTGTGTTCTTCCTGCTGATTTCCTTCTGTATATGTGAACACAGATTTTCTGTCCTGAAAGGAAGAGGAGTCCATGTAGTGCGAATAAACAGGCTGACAACTGAAAAGCAGTGCAGGCAGGCTTGTCAAAGCCCAGATGCTTCAGGTGAGGTCCTTGTCTCTTTGCTGGAATTTAAGTTAGTCTGTGGTCAGGGCTCAGAGATTATCTGAGTGCATGCTTTGCCCTGTTGCTGACTTGAACCACTTTTTTTATACCTTGCACCTTGCTGTCTTCAAACATGTTTTGTGCAGAGCGAGTCCAGTTGAGTGTTAGCTGCTTTGGGCAGAGGGATTTGAGACCCTAGAATTAGGTGACCCATTCCATCTTTAGGAAACCACACAAAACTAAACCCAAAAGCATCAATTTTTTCAGGTTTTATGTTCTGTATTAAACCCACTAAAGCAGTTTAATTCCTATTTGTTACTTGATGTTACTTGATGTATGTTGCACTACCTGGTGTCAAGGTAGATGGAAAAGATATGAAGTCTTGACATAAATGTATAGCCATGTGCAGAGAGATCATCTGGAGAGAAGGACCTGAAATGTCTTTTTTTCTATGATTAGCTTTAGGTTTTAAGATCAGCTTTACTGCTCTCGTTTTCCATTCCCACTTTCCCCAAGTATATTTATTTTTGTGCGTTCTTTCATTGTAGATGTGAGGCCTGAGGCTTAGATGTCAGAAAATTTACACCTCTGTAACTGTCAATAAAGGAACAGTGGTTATTTTTTAAGGTATTATAGTGTTAAGTTGCAGGCCAAGGGGGAGATGTCTTCATAGCTACATTGCTTGGAGAAGTGGAAAGATAACATTCTTAGGTGGTTAGGCTCTCTTCTGTAGATGTAATTTATAACCTGGCTGACATAACGTCACTAGCTTAGACAAGTAGTGCAACTATCACAAAAAGAACTGCTTTTGCCAGTACATTCACATCTCAGATGTGCCCCGCAGAAAGTGGAATGGTTGCTGGCCTAGCTATTCCAGCATCACCTTTGAATATCCCGCACCAGAGGCCAGGATATATGTAGTTAGCAAACTAACATATCACAAAACGACTGTACCAATATCGTGAGATGGTTTGACACTTTAATTACATGCTAATTAAAGAAGCAAAACTCTCTAGGACTGATAGTATGGGTCGTAACTCTAACCTCTGTATGTTGTCTAATGCAATGGGTTTAAGTCTCTAGATGCTGCTAGGTTAAGGAGATACGTGATGGAGAAAGTGCCCATGTTAGCAAAGATCTTGCAATCCAGGATTCCCAGATACCTGGTAAGCAGAGTGGACCTGTGTTGGGAGGTTAGATAAGCTTGTGCTCTTCCCTTTGCATCCCCAGCCATATTCAGAGCTCTCCCAAGCTGCTTCTGTGGTGGCCAGTCCAGGGCTGGAGGGGAACATCTTGGCCATCTGAGCTGTCTGGCTCTGAGAAACAGAACTACTTGGCCATACTTCTGGGCTATCTTGCACACTCTGGGGAAGATAAAGGGAAAACATGACATGGCTGCAAGAGCAAATATTCCTGCCTCCTGCTTCCACAATACATCTGCTTACCTGGCTTTGGCTTGCCTTTGGGCATTGGTGATTTTCTAGTAACAGCAGGCTTAAAAATGAAATAAACCAGTTTGGTAGGGCAAGACCTTGATGTCTGCCTACATGGTTTCATTTCAAACTAGATCTAAAGAGCTTTTGTTGTCCTTCCACTTTTTTTTTTTCTTTTTTTCTCTTCCCTCCTAATTGGAAGTGATCAAAAAGGAGCCACTGGGTAGCATGTATCTTGCAGTGGACACATCAGCTGGAGCCTCAGTCTGGAGTTGCATCAAAGGAACTACTAATCAGTCCAGCTCCCTAAGAGATATCTAGTTGTCCTGGGGAGCAATGGGGAAGTCATAGATACGATATCATCCTGGTGGCAGCAGAAACCAGGATTCTTTGACTGTGCTGACCCCATTAGTCTCTTGACCTTTCCGAACTGACAGACTTAGATATGTAACCAATGCAAGATATTCTACTGGCTTTTTGTTTTCCCCTTCCCAAGAAGTGAGAAATGGCATGATTTACAGTAGTAGATGGTCTGCATTTCTCCACTAGCATGGCTTATTGAGTAAGAGACAGGAGGTGGGATTGGGAATCAGGGCACATCCAAACACGGTTTCATTTCTGAAGAATGGATTTTAATGTCTTGAAGGCCTGCTGCTGTGTCTCTTGCTCAGTGTAACTGTTGAAGCTTTTAATTTTATCACTTTAAAAGGCCGTTTTTAAAGGCTTTGAATGGTTTCAGTCACTTTCTTAACATTTTATCAAAGTCATTAGAATTCCACCTTTCCTAGTTTCTTTAGAGCAGTCAAAACAGACTGCAGTTGTTGGTACAGGGATTTCTCCATGTTCATAAATTTTCTACAAGTCCTTTTAATAACTGTGGTAACACAAATGTGTTTTTATGAAAAGTTCAAGCTTCTCATAGCCTTTATCCTCAGTGAGGGTAACTCTTCTAGATAAGAGCTTTAAATGTAGACATATGTACCACATAGGCATGTTCTTTGCCCTTTCTTATGCTTCTAACAAAACGCAGAAATTGATTTATCCTACTGTACACTTAAGTTCCCTTTAATCCATGGATAGGTGGTCCGTTGGGCACATATCTGCTTCATCCCAGGCTGAGCACTGTTATCTTCTTTGGTGGTGGTGGGGTTTTTTTTGGGGGGGGTGGTGTGGTTGTTTTTTGGTTGGTTTTGGTGTGTTGTGGTCTTCGTGTGTGTTTTGTTTGGGTTGTTGTTGTTTGTTTGTTTGTTTGTTACAGCACATGTCCCAGAAATCAATTCTGTGCTACTGTGATATTACATAAAATCATAGTATAATTTAGGCAGGAAGGGACCTTTTTAAGGTCTCTGGTCCAAACCCAACTTAAATCTGGCTGTTCAAGATCTGATGGAGAGGGTACCACCTCTCTGGCTGCCAGCCAGTGTTTGAGTGCCCTTGCGGTGGAAACTAATTTTTGCTCTTGATGTTGAGTTGGAATTTCCTGTAAATGATCTGCTTCAGACCTTCACATACCTCGTCTTGCTCCAGTATGTCAATACTGCCCTCATATGCTGGGGAGCCCAAAACTGGACGCAGTGTTTGAGATGTCTCCTCACCGCTGGTTAGAGGAGGTTCCTTCCTTCCCCCAAAGTTTGTTTATGTGTATGTAGATGAGCCCAGAAATAAGTTAGTGAGATTGAGGAAATGCCAGGAGAGAGAGTTCTTCCTGTGATATGTTTATTTAGCTTGTGTTGGGATTTGACTTACTAAAAGACAATTTCTCTGACTCCCATGGCTAATGGTATAATTGTTCAGCAAATGAAGTGTAAATTTCTGGGTAACTCGAAACACTGAGATGAGAGTTGTCTCCCATGGGTGATGAGATGGGTGTCATCTCAGTTTCAGCTCACTTTTTTTTTTTTCCCCCCCCCCCTCTCATTAAGACCTCTGGATGAATGGTAGCATTTAGATGGGTCCAAACTGTAGTGCACTCTCTCCGTCCCTGTCTGGGTGAGTGAATTACTATTGTTAGGAGATGTTGGTACCAGAAGACAAGCAGGTAGGTAGGCAGGCTGGAGCTGCTATATTGATTTCATTGGCTTTCCAGTTATTTTCACTAAGGCTGAGTCAGGAACTCTTAAGACCAGACATTCCAGCTATCTTTTTTTTTTTTTTTTTTTTATTCTTTCATTACAGCCACAAAACAGTGTATTCAATATACCGTGTGTACCGACCCATTTTCTCTGCTGTTTTCAGGTAACCATCACTGTAATTGGTCTGTGCCCTACCAGAATTGCTGCATCCTCTTGCAGTGTCACCAGCTGAGCATGTGCCAGAATGCTGGAGAACAAAACATCAAAGATCTGCTTGGAGGTAATGCCATGCTTCAGGCTCTTGCTAAATCTAGGATCCTGGTCCTTTTTGCTTTAAATGTCTACATTTAAACCTTCACTGACTTTCAGTTGAGGGAGATGTGTTATGAAATGCCTGTAGGATGATTCTGTAGGTAAAGTCAGTTCACTGGAAAAACTGTTTCACTAGCCTAGTAAGGACTGGGGCACTTAATGTGCATGATATGTCTTCAAGTAACTTTTGTAACTGTTACTGAGTAACAGTTTGTCTCCATGTCGAAGACATCATTCATTCAAACTCTTTGCACTTCACAGTCTGTGCTTTGGAAAATAAAGTCATAACAGGTGTACTTATTTTTTAAGAGAAAGGAAAATGTCTTGGCGTTGTTTTTTCTGAGATTGCCAGGATTTTGTGCCAGAGGCATCAGGCTGCTTCTGTAATCAGAGCAGCCTTAGCAGCAATTGCTCATGGTGACTTTCCAGTCTTTAATTAAGTGACACAGTAAGAAAATGGAACTTGTTGGTAACTGAGGAATCAATCTTTTATAGTATGTTTCAAGAGTTTGCTGTACCCAAGTTCTAAAAAAGGAAAGTTTATTTTTGGTTCTTTTGGGTTGGCAAAGGTTTCTCTGCAATGTAGCAACCAGACCTTTGATAAGCAGATGGGATTTATGTCACTATAAATCTAGATTGCTAGTTGTGAAGGAAATTCTCCCAAAGTATGCAGGTGTAAGTGGAAATTTCCACTCAGTTTTGAGAGATGAAAATTATTAATCTAAGCATGAGGAATTTATTGATGCTGTGTAACTTTGAAAGTGTGAGTTGTCTTTTCAGTAGCTGGTATTCATAACTCTGCTCCTATTGATAATGTACTTCTGCATTGTATCTCTATACTTCAGTACCCCATTTTGTGGAATTAGTTCTCTGGTTGTGGCAAAAAACAAACCCTGCTCCCTTCCTGTCCCCCCCTCCCCTCACCAGCCAAAATGCCAAAGCGATTTTATGTGCAATAAAAACAGGGGTCTAAGTTTTCATGTTCTTGCTGACTTCAGGACTGATTTATTCCAGTTGTACTACAGGTACTGCAGAATACATGTTCTGGTTTGCATGTTGGGGGTATGAGGTCAGATTTGAGCTTGAGAATTTTATTCTTATGATACTCATTCTTGAGAATTTTATTCTTATGATACTCATTGATTTTGTCTTTTTGAAGAAATTGTCGGTGGGAAAGCGGAAACAGTTCTGTTTCACCACCAAAACTATCCACAGAAAAAGGAGAGGATGGTGAATGCATGGGTTGACCAACACAACATGGAAAACCTGTTTTCTTCAACTGCTTGGACTTGCAAGATTCACTTGAGGCATTTGCTTTGGGATAAGGCTGAAGATGGAACAACAAATGCAAGAAAAACAGTTGCAAGCAATTTTACCACCACCACTGCAGCCACCACTATCACAGCAACCACCACCACCACTGCCACAACTGTAACAACAAACGTTACAAATGCAACTGTCCTCACTACAGTTTATGAAACAACTGCCAAAGCCTCAGATGCCCCTGGAGGTTCTGATCTTCTTGCTGAAGCCATGTCATCCACTGCCCCTTCTCCCACTTCTGGTAACAGCCCTGCTTCCACTTCCAGCCATCTCACCAAGCTCGTGACCACCATTGAGAAATCAGGAAATAGTAGCTCTGTCTCAGCATTGTCCCCCACTTCTACTTTGGCTCCACTCACTGTAATTTCTGAAGCAGATACTCAAATGCCTCAAATAGAGCAGTTTAACTCAGCCACCACCAGTACTCCCTGCTGTAGTAGCTCTGCCACTGTTGGAGCTGGCCTGAAGACACTGAGCACAAGATTGACCACCCTTGTCCCGCAGAATACAGGAACATCTTCCACTGCTTCCACTCGTGCCACTGCACTCACCCCCTTGGAGAGTTCACACTCTGCATACCCACAGCCTGTTGTTACGCTGCCATATTTAGAGCCAGAAGCAAGTACAGCTGCAACAGACTTGAGTAAATCAACTTCTTTTCTGGGCTCTACAAGAGGTGTCATGGTTTTCACTACTGGCTCTACAGCAGAAACTACTACAGGGCATGGGAAAAAGTCAATATCTCACATTTTTTCAATAACCACGGTTCCAGCAGATGCACCCAAAACAACAGCTTCAGGTGCTGCAGAAACTCAGGACGTGGACAATGAGTATCTTCTCATTGCTGCTGAGCCCCTGACTCAGTACTTAGTGGATAAAAGTTTGCTTCTTGCAGTGCTTCTAGTCGGTACATTTTTTTTCATAAGTGTTATAATTCTTTTCTTTATGCAGGCCTATGAGAGCTACAAGAAGAAGGATTACACACAAGTGGATTACCTGATCAATGGAATGTATGTGGACTCGGAGATGTGAAAGGGTGGGGAAAAAACAGTGGGCAGAGATTTAGAAAGGAGATTGAAAGTCTGCCTGGCTTGTTTTTCTTTCCTGTTTGCCTATAAGGCAAACTGAAAGTGCTTCCAAATTTACTTCTGGTGCAATTGAGGAGAAATGCCATGTACTGTATTGAGGAAAAAAAAAAATTATCCAATCATGCAACAGGTTGCTGGGGGAAAAAAACAAACCAAAACAAAAAAACAACAACAAACACACAGCCTAGTCATTTTTAAAACTTCCATAATGCACAATAGCTTTGGCCATTATTTTTCATTGCAAAACACACCTAACAAGGTATAAGCCTTGGAAAATGCTGGGGCGCTTTTTCGATTGTTTACAGTGCAAGTTCCTTGTGTTTCATTTGTTTCATGTGTGCTCTTCTGAAAACAAAGCAAAGAGTGCTCTCACCTTTTGCAAAGTGCTCTGAAATGGCCAGATAAGTAGTGTCGAGTATTGCTGCAACAGGGAACTTTTAATCCAATGTGTGTTATGGTTTCAGTATGCTTCTTGCTTGTAAAGAGGTCTGTTTACAAGGCATTGTAAACTCTGTTTACTGCTAACCACAGATATCTCTTCACTATGGAGCGGATTACTGTGCCTCTGCACTTAAATGATCTTATTTTTATATTCAGTTAATAAATGGGGCCCTTGAAGGGCAGATCTTGTTGCATTTCAGTTTTCATTCCTGTCCCTGCCAGTTCAGAAGCAGGCAAGTAGGCTTTGGGGGTATAAGCAAACTAGCTCTGCTTCAATATTCCAAGTATGGGAGCTTTGAAGACCTCACTGGAAGTATGGGCATGTCACAGATGATGCTGATCATCTTCCAGGGTACTGCTTCTGTAATTTCAGAGCAGTATGCTGCCAGTCTCCCAGGTATGCAGACCCATTTACTGCTTATTATCTTTTCATGCATAGAGTATCGGCCTCTGTTTTGGTTTTTTATTTAGGACCAACTTAGAGTTGCTAGAAATTTGGAAACCTTATTGCGTGTGCAGTTGCAGCTTGTCTGCCAAGATCTGCAGCTCAGAGTGAGTAAAAAACACTTGATTTTTCTGGCAAGTATTCTTCACTGATTAATGCATCTTATTTGAATGACACATACATACCAGTAGCAAAATACTGGATCAAGTTGCATTGTATTTTTTTTAAACCTGATTGATAGTCTTGTTTCTTACTTTAAATCATTTGGCTCTTTAATCCTGTTTACATGTAATCTTGAGGCTGATAATAGGCAAACCTCAGAATTTGAGCTGTTGGCTTTTGGTTTGGTTATTTGTCCAAATTCTTTGGCTGCTCAGAATTTGGAGGGAGTCTTTATCCTGGAACAGGTTACTTTGTAGACTTATTGTTTATCATCAAGCTGAAAGTGCTGTGAAAACAGCTGCAAATAGCACAAGCAGCAGCAGAGGCAAGGGGTTGTCTGAAAGAAATGGGGGAGAGATGGTTTCCTGAATCTTACCCAATACAAATTTTGAGGACAAAAATCCAGCGAGTATGTTGAGGAAATGAAAGAGATTGCTTTGGAAGTGAGATGATTTGGTTGTCATCATTAGGTCGCATTTTGCAGTGCTTTTCCATGGACCACATCTGCATGCCAGTAGGTTAGAGCATCTCTCAGGGTAAAAGGGATAGTGTGGTTTTGGGAGTCTCCCTCCTTGGGAGGCTTGAAGTATAAGCCACAAAATTCACACGATGTTTCCTGGAGGGGAAAAAATATTTGAGGGACTGAATTTTATTGTAAGGTTATTTTAATTGGTTTCTCCACAGCAGAAAGGAACTGAACCTTGATTTCTGCTGTCTTCCAGAAGGTGCCTGTGTGCAGTATCTGTGCAACAAGGTACTGGGAACATCCCACAGTGTAGCTGGGGAGTTGCACCCCATCAAGATGCTTGAACTGTTCGCCTCTCAGTGCAAGTGTTCTGAGCTGTTAGCAGATGTCAAGCAGATGCTGCTGTAAAACTGCGAAGTCCAGAGACATTTTTATATAGGGATCTCAGGTTTCACCTTAGTTGCAGGTGAGTCACTAACCACAGACCTAAGCATGTGGTCTTTGAGCTTTACTCCAGATACTGACATAAGAGCTGCCTCCTCCACTCCCTACCATCTCCCAAGTAAGGAGATGTGTGTTACCTCAGATTCAGCTCACTTATTTTTTTCCTCATTGAGGCATCTCAGATAAATGCTTGCATTTTGGTAGGTTGAATTCAGGCAATAGTGCTCTTCCTTGTAATTTATCCCTGCCTATGTAACTGAATTCTTGTCTGTAGCAAGAGCCTTCCTGCATAAAGAGTCAGTGTTGCAGCTGTTCTGCTAATGCTTTGCAGTATTTTTTAAGTTGCCAGAGCCATTTCCACAAAGACAAGCTATGATTATCAGACTTATAATTCTGTATCCTGGAAATGGGCAAGTTTTTGGTTGAATTTTGCACTAACTGTGGCCTTGTTTCTTTTGGTCTCTGTGGACCTCTTCACAGACCCAAAGCTGGACACCAGATTCTGTGGAGTGGAGTGGAGTGGAAGCTTGTGAAGCTGCATTGGTTTTTCTTCTCTTCTTTGAAGAGAAGTACTCCTGTACTGATTTCTTGGGGGGAGTAGGAAGGGAAGGGAGAGGAAGGGAGCATGACTTAACCAAAACTCTGAAAGAGTTTTCTAAAAACAGATACTTTCTAAGATTGGTTTATTAAAAACAAGTAAAACCCTCTGGGGATAATTTAAGTGAGTATAATTACAAGAGTTGGAATTGGGTTACAACTCTATTTACAAGAATCTTAGGGAGCTTCTTATGGACACAATGAGAATATTACAACTATGCCATGGCTAGAAGAAGCCACCACCTTAAAAATCTGTGGCTTCTTAACAGGTTCTTGCAGGAAGGTGAGTAGTTATCAGAAGCTTGTTGCAGTTCCCACAGCCCTGGTATGTTTATATCCAGGTCTCCTCTTCAGATACTGGCACAACCTGTCTTTTCTTATATGAGTTACCCCACTTCCAGCTGTGAATTACTTTCTCAGCAGAAACTGAGCCTTTTTAGTGTAAGGCTGAGCACCAGAGCAAGTCTTGCCTCAGTGCATTTTGGCACACAAGGTAGAGATCTTCATGCTTACCAAAGAATCATAGAATGATTTTGGGTCAGAAGGAGCCTTTAAATGTCATCTAGTCTGGGCCCCCTGCAATCAGCAGAGACATCTTCAACTAGATCAGGTAGCTCAGAGCCCTGTCCAACCTGACCTGGAGTGTCTCTAGGGAGGGGGCATCTATCACTTCTCTGGGCAACATGCTCCAGTGTTTCACCATCCTCATAATGAAAAATTTCTTCCTTGTGTCTAGCCTGAATCTCCCCTCTTTTAGTTTATTACCCCTTGTCCTATCACAATGGTGCTCAAAGTGCAGTGCCAGCTGGAGAAGTGTCAAGTAGGCTTTTCTTTGCATCCCAATGGTTTTGTCTTGCACTAGCTCAGTTTAGGCATTAAAAACCAAAAATACTGTCCTAGAGCCAGGCCTCTGAAAGTCAAGGTGTGTTTTCTGCCTCGTACATTGGAACCCAATTGTAAAGATTTGGCAGCTTTGCTGGTTCCATTTTGCATCTAGCTATTTGTGAGCGTTGAAGGAGAGCAGTGGTACTATGGAAGGTGAGTAGCACATGCAGTCCTCTAATGGGCTCTTCTGTAGTGGTAGCTTGATATGCAAGTCTGAAGCAATTAGGATTTCTTCACTTCTGTCTCTTTTTGTGTTGGAGGTCAGCTGCAGCAAACATTCACTTGGTTTTTTCTACCTCCAACCCATTGTTTCTCTTTGAGCTAAAGCCACTCTAGAACGGTTTCACTTCTTTTGCTGCTTAGGCTGCGAATGGTGGCAAATCTGTTGCATTTTATGGTGTAGTGTTGTAATAGTTAATAGTGAGTATGTCAGATGAGGAAATGCAACCGTGTTGAAAGTTTGCTTGCAGCATTCGCATTATAACAATAGATGGGGTCCTACCAAGTTATCTAGACGACATTTGCCAAGGGACTGCCAAAACCAACATTCCACTGCTGTGAAGCATAGCACACTGAGTTTCAACCTGTTGCATGGCCACTTTCTCAATAAAACACAAGAACATCCTGGAATTAAATATGGATCAGATTAATTCTAAATGTCACTTCTTATTTAATTGCCTGTGTTAGAAGTATGTTGTTCTAGACAGCAGTGAAGAAAGGACATTATAGAATATTAAAACATTAAAAGGAATAATAGGAGTTAAGAACATTTTGAATGCAAGTGTGAGTTTGAAATATGCCATGTGGTGTCCAGAGAATTGGGGAGTATATGCAGAAGTCTTAAGCGTGACCTTTAAAACATCCAATGCATGTAGTCAAAAAATACCCAAGTAGCTCTGGAAACAGAGGTATCATGGAGTTGATTTCTTTGGATTTGTCTGGTGGCTGCTCATTTCCGGCATCAAAAAGGAAACTTGAGCCCTGCCCTACTGAACCATTTCTAAGGGCTTTTTACATTGTGGATTCTCTGGTAGCCTTTACTGCTAAAGGCAAGTTCATATTGTAGCATCTTCCCTGACTAGCGCAACTCTAGTTGTCTCCTTTACATGGCCTTTAAGTCTCATAAAATTTAATCAGCTTTGCGTTTGGCTGAGTGGGTTCAAAAGCAAATGCTTTCATCTTGCACAAAGCATGGGCTCCTAAGTTTGTGCTTTTCTTGAAGAAACCAGACTAAACAAAAGCAAAGCGTAGAGCTGTAATGATTCCTATTTTCTAGAAAGTCTAAGTAGTTCAGTGTTAGCACTCTACTTTGACTTTTTGGTCTTGCTGGATAGTTAGTCTTTGTGGGCAAAGCTAGTCTTTGCTCTACAGCATTTTGGGTCAACTTCCTTGTAGTTTCATGTCCTTGGACCTTGACCTTGGACCTTTCAGTGCTGCTGCTAGGCTGGAAGATGTATTTAGAACAGTCCTGCCTTGGCTGAGAGATACCAGCAGGTTGTGCTGTGGGGCAACACTGCTGGAACTTGCCAGTTCAGCCTCTCTCTAGCAGGGAAAACCCAAAGCGTCTGGGAGAAAATAGTCTCTGGCTGATCTGGGTCTTCCTGGTTAGTCCTGGGTGATGTTCAACTTCTGCCTTGGCTGAAGTTATTTTTGAATTACAAAGTATGTTTGAGGGAGAGGTCCTTTGCTGGCACACAGAACTTGCCCGACATCCTGCCAGTTCCAATTAAAAAGACTAAAGCTGTTTGGATGGGATTGTACAATCTGGTTGAAAAAGCAAACAACTTGTCTTCATGAAAAGTGGCTAAATATTTTAACCCCTTTAAGCTGGGACAGGTGAAACCTATTACACTGGTTTGAGGGTCATGGACTTTTATGCAAGTGGCTCCTGTTCTTTACTGCATGCAGATGAAGTGATAGAGCCCAAACTTGTGAGTATAAACAGTGTTAAATCTTCCTACATAACTTATAACTAAGGAATGGAGAAGAAAGGAGGAGGAATTTATTCAGCTTGAAAATGAAAATGCTCACTTTTAGAAGTGACCATGCTAGTTAAAAAAAAAAAAATCAAGATGTAGCCAAATTCTAGGGTTAGATTAATCATAAACTCTGTTCTGAGGTCTTGAGATTTCAGCCACTGCTGCAGATTAGAAAGAGTTTTCAAAAGTATCTAAACAGGGACATAAAATCCCAGAGTTACATTGTGATTTCTCACTGATGACTTTAATCAGAACTAAGTAAAGCCTGTTATGTAGGTATGTGCTAATATGGCTATTCAAGGTGCAGAGAGTAAATGGAAGAGACTTGTACTCTGGATGAATGTGCTGTGTACTTCTGACCAGGTCAATAAGGGGGATCTGTTGCTGGTAGAAGATGACTCTAAACTAGTTCCTCCTGTGCATATCCTGGTGAATGTTCCCAACAGTGGGAAATTAAAAACAGCACTGTGTGCTACAATCCAATGTCGACAGGTTGCAGGCAGAAAGGCTGATTTGTAGGATAAAAGCCAGCCCTTTTATCTCATTCTCCTGTTTGCTGGGAGAAAGTGTACTGCAAGGATATTATAAGAGCTGAGAGCAATTTTATTTTTTTCTGATTTATTGATTTTTTTTTTTTTTATGTATTCCTACATGTCTTCAGTATTTAGACTGTGCTTAGTATTGAGCTAAAGATCTTCAGGAAAAAATGAGCTTCCCTGGAAATGGCACCCTGGAGTGGGTCAGTTTTCACTGGTGTTTTCCCCAAGGCTCAGCACTCAACTGAGGTTGAAGTTTCCAGCATTTCACAGAGGGTCAGGCTGTGGTCCAGAGCTGCTCAGGAATTTCCATGGAACGTTTTGCACTTTCCATTCTACTTTAGTCTGCAAGGAGAAGTAGAGAGACTCTTCTGCAGGAGAGAGCAATCTCATCTGCCAGCAGTTTGTGACATGCAGTGAGTATCCCATTTTGAAGGAAATGGCGAGCCTCATTAACATGGTCTTTGTGCCTCTCCTGGATCACTTGCAGCCCTGGGGTCTGTTTGTAGCCAAACGTAAAACTTTTGCAAAAGATGATCTCACCAGTTGAAAAACACATGTGAACCCAAGCAGGAAGAGGAGCAGTGGCTAGAAGGGATGGAGGGCTCCACATGGGCAGCAGATGCACATGGCTTGCACTGGGACAATCAGTGTGGTTTTTTCCAGCTGTGAGCCTTGTTTTTGCCATCAGTGTGTGCAGGGCTTCGTAGTGCTCTTTTCTTTGAATGTTTGCAGTTTTGTTAGCCAGCAGGGAATTCTGGAAAATGTTAGTAAGAGCTGTCAGGCTGTAGCAGCACTACAGGAGTTCAAAACCTTGCGGGTTAGTGGAGCACAGGAAAAATCCTGGGGATGAATGGGATGACCTGAGAACTTTTCTGTGAA
Source organism: Caloenas nicobarica (assembly GCF_036013445.1). Taxonomy (NCBI): domain Eukaryota; kingdom Metazoa; phylum Chordata; class Aves; order Columbiformes; family Columbidae; genus Caloenas; species Caloenas nicobarica. The sequence goes on along the minus strand of NC_088249.1, from coordinate 48,778,306 downwards.
GAGATAATGAATGATGGAAGAAGTCAGATAAGCTAGAGAGAATGCTATGCATGCTAAAGGAAAAGAAAGACCAGGCATTCCCATGAAGAATAGTCCTTTCTTAACTGGACTGGTTTATTAGTCTTCATGTTTCTGGGTGTATGTGATTGCTGGCCAGATGAAAGAGAGATACACCTCTGCATGCATTTGTACAGAACTGTCTGCAGAAGGAATTAGAAGTCAGAACAAGAGCATTCTTTGAGGTACCTGGTGTTAGTGCTGAAGAGATGTTGTTACCCCTTTGACTTGAGTTGCTAGCTGAAAATACTTGGCTTTGCTGATCCACATAGAAGGGTTATGGAGCCAGTTTCTGGCCATAGGACTGTGTGAAGGATAGCTTCATTACCTTGTCCTTTTCCTAGCTCAGCTCTAAAGCTCTTTCTGATTGCCTCTCTCTAGAGAGAGAGCACTGCAGCAGTAAGGTGAGACTGCCTTATCTCCCTAGAAGGGTGCACTGTGGCTGTTCCTTCCCACCCTGCAACGCATGCATGTGTTGGTCTAGGAACTGTCATCCCACAATAGTTTTGAAGTATATATACTTCACCCATTGCCAAAATAGATGTCACTGCTCTTTTCAAGTGAAAATGCAAGACCTCTCCTGTTTAAAAAGATTAAAAAAAAAAGGCATGTGTGGGATGTCTCTTCCACATCTCTGAATTGGTTTGGCTCCAGCCCTGAAGCATGAGGTTTAATATTCCTTCATGTTATGCCATTTCCTGTCAAAAATGACCAGCAAGGTGCCACAGGGAGGCTGATCCTTATTCTGAGACTTACTACACGACAAATCCACCACTGCTAATTAAAACTAAACTCCACTTATCAAATGACCGTGTACCTTTTGCAGGGCTGCCATGTGCTGTTTTTTCTCTCTCTGTGGGTTTTCTGATCCTTCCAGTGAGTTGAGGAGGTTCTAATGTAGATGAGACTAATAATAAACCTTCACTAAAAGCAGCTGCATTGTGGAGGAACTTTAAACCCAAAGGAAAAGCAGACAGGGACAGTTTTAACTGCAATGTACTCTTTAATTGAGACCTGGTCTGCAGCTGACCTGCTTGCCTTGTGATACTGTGTGGGTTGAGTGTGGATGCAGTCTGCATTCTTAACTTACTGCTATAATATTTATACAGATGATTTTAGTCTCTGACAACGGGAAAATTATTTTTTATGCAACCTCTTGGCTTGGGCCACCCACATGCTATGGGAGAGAGAAGGCCGCAGGAGCACTGACATCGGTCCTTCTGCAAGGTTCTCATGATGCTGACAGGTAAACAGTCACTGGGCAGGAGACAGGAGTGCCTCCAGAGAACGTGGTTTTAAAATCACTTCACCTTGTCTTTTGTTCATCCCCTAGCTATAGCAGCCTTGCTGAAGGCTTTTTCCAGTGCAGATCCATCTCACTGTGTGCTTGTGTAGGCTTCACAAGAGACTCGTGCCTTAAAGACCCTTGCCTCTAGCAGCTGGCTTTGAATTGCACTGGTGGAGCTGGGCAAGGGTGTGGGACAGACCTGTGCTGCAAGTTGAGATGGGGCTGAGGTGCCAAGGCAGGTCACTGGAAGGCTGAGTACCTTTTTTTTTTTCTTTCCTTTTTTTTTTTTTTTCCCCAAGGTTTCCAAAGTTTCCGAAATGTCTGGCTAATACATTTTAGCTATAGCTGTCATGTACTAGGGATGTGCTGCAGCATCACTTATTCGAGCCAGCAGAACCTAAAGAAAAAGGAGTGTCTTAAGATAAAGGCTATGTTGGTGATGTCTCTGGGCTGATCTGCTGAAACAGCTTGGGCAAATGAAGACTTCTGGTGCTGATTTCATTGGGAGCTCTTGAGATACCTTTACTGATAATCTGGACCATGAGCTAAAGCAGAAGGTTTCCTGAGCACAGCTTCTGCTCAACCCTGAGCAGAAGCCATGGTGAGCCATGGCTGCACTAGCCAAGCAGAAGCTGGTTTTTGTTACTGGGGCCTGATAACTTCCTCTTCCCTGTGTTATGTGAGTGGCTTGGCAATTGTGGGGCTGTAGCTGCTGCCTGCCATTGGTGCTGCTCTCCGGGTGATCTATGTGTGCAGGCAGCAGAAGGGAGAGCAAAACACTGATTTTCTATCTTTGGTGTTAGGGTAGGGTTTCTCCTGTTGGCTCAGAAGAGAAGGGGCTAAGAGAACTGAAAATGAGCTGAGGGGGCTGCTGCTCCTTGCTTTTGGGCCAGCTGTTCTTGTTCTATGTCTTTCATAGCTGCATTCACCAGAATCAGGGAAGGGGAGAAAATGGGAGTGTTCAGCAAGCTACAGAAAAAGTAGAGAGCAGGAGGAAGAGGACACAGGTCCTTGAAGTTTCTTATCAAGCACCCTGTCTGTTGAACTTTTGCTACCTGCTCAGGAAGAGCGCTTCTTGCATTGGCAGGTTGATGAAGAGTACCAGGTTCTCCTTTTGCTTGTAAGACTGGCTGGAGGCATGACCCCAGACAGCTGGCAAAGCAGCAGCTGTGGGATGGGTGAGAGCATGGAGGGGAGAGTGACTGCACCTTGTTCATTCCAGATACAGCACAGTGTGATGAAACACACTGGTAAACCTCACATCCAGATGGCATCTTTGCCAGGATGTGGTGCTTGATGTTGTTGCCAGCCTAGGAGACTTAGGTGTGCCTGAAAATGTCACTAGTAAGCTGTGGCATGTGTCATGATACAGCTGCTGTAGAAAATGCAGGTCAGTTGAAGCCAGAGGAGATTACCCCATTGGCTTGGTGGAGTTGGAGCCAGGGCCAGAGGATCACTTAGGCTCTGGAGTGTTCCGGTTTGTTGTGTTAGTGGCACTATTTCCTGTAGTGCAGGTGCCTGGAAATGGGTGACAGGTGAATTCAAGTGACAAGAGCCAGACTTGCTGCTCATGCTCCGGAGCATCTTACTGGTGGGGACCATTCTCCATCCTTCTGTGGCTGACACCCAAAGGTGAGAGGTACTTTTAGATCTTGGAACAGAAGGGCAAGAGATGCTTCCTTAATGTTGCACTCTCCAGAGTAGCTGACACAGAATGTTTTACAAAGCTTTTAGCCTTCAAGTGCATAACCAGAAGAGAAGCTGACCAGCCTCTCCTATACGATATGACTTTTATTAGTTGGTATGTAATTATTTAAAATATTTTAATCAGGTTCTCCATTGCATTAGGCTGGAAGCATACATGTATTGAGATGCTGTCCATGGCTTGAAGAGCTTGTGACCTGTACTGACTAGACATCTTTGGGGTAGAAAAGAGTGAATGCAGAGAAGTGGTAACTAAGGGAGGTAGAGGAGAAGAGTGGCGAAGTCAAGGGAAATGGCTGGGCCTCTGGTTTCCAGTTCACTGCTTCCTGCCCCGTCTGTGACAATACAGCTTCAGTTGTTTTTATACAAGAAGAAGGATCTGTGGTAAGGAGGGAAGGAAACAGAAGCTCTCCAGCTCTAGAGGTAGTGTCGATTCTGCTTTGAAGCTTTCCATGAGGCATTGGCTTACTCTGAAATGCCAGTTCCAGGATGTTTCCTCAGCATGCTATGCCACAGCAGTCTGTGTTGGTTGTAATGCTGAGCAGACCACTCAGGGCAGTTTGGAAGAGCAACAAACTACAAGTCAGGAAACACACCTTCATTTTGTGGCAGGACAGGAAAAAATGTGTTACAGGGATGCAGTTGTTTTGCATGTAAGAACGTCTGAGTGTTTCAAATTGCAGGAGAGGGAACATGGTATCAAGGCTCAGCATGCCTTGAAAGGAGCAGAGATGGTCTGCTGAGTACGCAGCCCTAAAATACATGGATTTTCATAAAAATCTACTTTTAGCCTTGTCTGGGATATGGGTAACCATGGAAAAAAAAAAAGGGGGACTTTTAATTGTCTAATATGTGCTCTCCTTCTGCTAGCTGGATAAGAGTCTTGTGTTGAACCTCTGACTTCATGCTGCTGTTCCGTCAGCTATAGACTCCGTTTGAGGTGTCACTTTGTCAGGCATTTGTTCCCCAGGAGCTGTTCTGTGGTACTGATTCAGCTGTTTCTGCTGCTCTGCTCTGTACTGAATTAACAGCATGACTTCTTGGAGGTGAGAGGGTGTTGCTTGCTTTTTTACTTAAATAAAAACCCAACAACAAAACAGCCAGGAACAGGCTGTTCTCCAGCACCATCTTCCTCTCTTGGATCTTGGATGCAACCTTTCCTTTAAACGACCTTCCCTTGACCTGAAGAACAGGCTCTGCAAAATGTCTTTTCTAGCATTCAAAGGCCATGACCTCTATCACCATTGCTGCTATTGAGTGATTATTGCCTAAGAGACTCATCTCTGGATTTGTTCCTGGATTTTAAGTAGTGGATTCTGGGTAGGTTAGCTCAGTAGGCATTGATGTGATTCAGCTAATTTGAGAAGTGTTTTCACTGGAAAACTAATAAGTGCATGTCTGAGCCAACTTCAGAAGTTCTCTTGGTGAAGTGCAGAATATTTATTTTAACTTCTAAATCATGGCAACAGTTGTATTTTTCCCTGCCTACTCACTGCCTTAAAACTAAAAACAGCTGAACCAAACTTTAAAAAAAAAAATTAGGCAGAAGCCAGAAGGACAAAAATCCACCTGAAAAGGTTAAAGTTTAATGAAGTTGCTTATAACTGAAAAAATCCATTTGTGAATCGAAATGAGAGCTGTCCATATGTGCTTCTCTTCTAATATTATTAGTAATAAGAGTGCTAGATGGCCAAGGAGCATTTTATAGGTACTTCAGGTACCTAAGAAGATGCCAGAAGTCTGTCATGTCGACAGGTCTTAACAGCATATGGGCAGCATTGCACCACATTTTTTCAGAAGTGGAGAAAACTGGTTCCTGGTGAAAACTGAAGTGAAGGGAATTATTATTACTCCAGCTGGAGTATGACCTAGCCAGTAAGACTTGTAAAACTTTGCCTGCTGCAAGCTGTGTAAAAAGTAGTCTGTTCTCCACTTTGCATCTCACGCAGAAAAGGAGTCTCTGAGAGCAAAGCTTTGTATGGCACTGTGCAAAGGTACAGAGTTCAACCTGGAAAGGGAATCATCTAGTAAAATTCAAATGCCACCTCAGGCAGCACAAGTATTTTATTGGCAGCTATTTAAATGTTGACTCAGCCAAGCTTTTGAGATGTGACACGACTTGAGAGCCCTGAAGGGTTATGGCCATGGGCATTAACAAAGCAATCTCGTTAAGAGATAATTAATTCACATTTATTAAATTCTTAATTAAGCAACCGACTGTAAGTATGTTATGTAAGGAATGTTCAGTTGGAATTATTCACTTTCCACACCCTAGCAAAAGGTTAAAACAGGAGTAAAAAACCTCAAAAAATCCCCCACCTTCTGGAATATAATTTATATTTTAGGCGTGGTGCCTGTGGAAGAAGCAGAGACTAAAACCTCTGCTGTGCTGAGATGGAGGGAGAGCATTTCCAGAAAGTTAGCCTGCTTCTCCTAGAACTGATTGCACCATGGGAATGGATGGTACTGCAGCAGGAGCTCTGCATAGGTGCTGTTCCATGGGAGCAAGAGAAATGCAAATCTGAATATGGGAAGGGATCTCTGTTTGCCTCCCTTGGTGTCCTAAGCATCTTGGGTTAAACTCAGCTCTACTGTGAACCCATGGCCTCTTCAAGTCTTAACTAAGACCACAACCAGACCTGAACTGCAGGCTATACAGTTTGGCCAGACAAAAGGGGTGTGGAGAAATGAGATATTTTGCTACCCCTGCAGATGCAGAAAAATAAGACCTAGGAGGAACTGATGGCATACCGAAGATGACCTAGGGAGGCTGTAATTGAAAACTCAGTTGAAGGCTTCTAAGCAACCTCCCTTAAGCAGCGTATCCTTCATCTGTACTATGAAGGCTGGCTTGTCCTTTATATGGAACACTTTGGGCTCCTCAAAACAGTTTTCTGCTCTTTCTTTCCATTAGCTTCAGCTCTTCTTTGCAGAATCCCAGACAGGTTAGTTTTTCTTTGCTTGAAATGGACAATAACAAAAAAACCTGCTGAACTGATATTTACTGGATTTGGAACATGGGAATCCAGAAGAAAAATGAGCCAGTATTATCTTGGGGTTTTTTGTTTGATGGTGCAGAGAGGAGGATTATGGGAGAGGGCTCCATCAGTGGCCATGAACCTTACACAGGGCTGGCAAGGGCATGGCAATACCAATGGGTTTGGCCGCACCTAGGGGAGTGGATGGCAGGCAGCAGCGTTTGGCCTGGGGCTCTGGGGCAGACTTCTAGGCGAAGCCTAATAACCTTCAATTCCTGCTCCTCCTAGCTACTGACAGCAGTCCTGGAAGCTGTGCTGGGTTGCTAATTTGCCTCCCAAACTGTACGCTTTTCCTGAAAACTCTTTTGAGGCCTATCGCTAAGATAAGTGTTTTGCCACACAGTTTACCTTCCCTCTCTCCTTTTTATTGGAAGATTTGGACACACTCACAGCTGTGGACACCTTGTGTATTTAGACTGATAATAGGCATCTCTGATACTTAGTTTCTATTGTTTATCTGTCTGTGAAGATAACAAAGATGCTGATGGAGTTATTGGAATGGTTAGTAGTGTGGGGCACTGGCTGATGTCCAGATTTAGCAACTGCTAAACCATGGCTCCAGGCAGTGAATTCCAGTCCAAGCTATTGAAACACCTGGCCTGACTGGGAGGATTTTTTTTCTTTCAGCAGTCCCAGAGCAGCAGAGTTGGAGTCAGGAATATGAGATTTCTAGATCAAATGAGGATGATTTTCCTTTCATGCACACACTGTGGCTGGAGATCACATCCAGGGCTAACACAGATCAAAACTGTGGCTGAAGGATACAAGTGGTAGGCATGTATGTACACAGTGTTAAGCAGTTTACAAATAGTTTGCATGCCTGTTTTGTCCCTTCAGCCTTTCCTGATGCCTCCTCTTATGCTATGGGTTTCTCAGTCTATAACAGGACCTATAGCATTAATGACATTTTCAGCCAGAGCCCAGTCTGTTCCTTGCTGTACTGAGTCCAATAAACTACTGTCATCAAGTTTCAGACTTTCTTTGGTTTACATAAGTTCAAGAGGCCCCTTGCTTCTCACAGGCTGAGGTTTAAAGGATGGCAGTAAGCTCAAGGTGCTCCAAGGCTCTTAAACTCTAAACACAGCTCACAAAAGAGAGCTAGTGGCGTGGATGGGTTTGTATAAAGCAGACTGAAACTCAGAAACACAGAGCTTTAGACCAAGTTTCCAGCTCGTTTTATCATTTTCAGTATCTTTTGCCCTTTAGCATTGTAGAGCATGCAGGCCAAAGGGGGCTGGTCATGCTGCTTTGTTTTACCTTGAGCAGTTTAGGCAGTCTCAATGAAGATCGAGGTTATGAGGTGAGTTGGGAAGATTAAATTCTAATGATGGAGCAGAGGCACTGTGGTGTGGAGCAGTTTATGCTGCTTCATCACCTGCATCTAGTCCAGCTCTGGATGCACTTTCAAACCTTCTTTAAGGAAATTAGAAGCTGACACTATGCATAACAGTTTCAGAAAGACTTTTGTTGGGAGGTGGCGGCAGCTGGAGCCACTTGGTGCCAAGTGTCACCCATTTAGGGTGACAGAGCTTGCATGTAACATGCAAGAGCTGGACTGTGCCTTAAAGCCATTCACTTCAAATCACTTAAGGTGTTAGCATCGTTACAAAGTGGATGAATGTAGACAAGGAGGATGTTTCCTTTTGACTTCTCCCTTTCTCCCATTCAAGTAGCAGGACCATCACTCAGAGCAGTATTTTCTTGAATATACTGTATCTGGGTCACATTAGTATCCCTAGTACCCATTTTCATTTCAGTCAGCCTGGAAAGCAGTTAATGCAGAGCTGAGATCTCAGATAGGATCAGTCCCTTGTCTGGCAGCTGCTCAGAGTCAGAAATTATTATGAGGATATGAAGTGCCTGTGAAATGATCTGTCAGTCTTGGACTTGAATTTGCTCATCTGAATTTGCACTGGCAGAAGCTGGGGGACACTTGCCACTTATGTAGATTTATATTCACGAACACACATTCACTTCTACATACAAATAATACCTTTTTAAATTTCTCTTTGTTAGGTTTGCTTTCTTCATGTGATTTACAGTGATGCTTTCTGGTTATTAAGACTCCTTTTCTCTGCACCCTTTTTGCCTCTTTCATAGCCTAAGCCAAAAATATTTGTCTACAACAAGCGATCAATGCCAGATTTGTTGTGTGGGCAAGACTAACAGTGCATAAGGGACAACAAAACCGAGAAAATAGATGCTTCACTAAAAATAGACCTGCTGCAGAAGGTAGAAACTAGTTCCTCATGTCAAAGCTAAAGGATAATTAATTGAGCAATTGGGATGAATTTGGAAAATGATTCTTGGTGAACCACATCCTTCCTGTGGTCAGTGAGGAGGCAGAGGATGATACAGTTTTGAAGTAAGTGCAGCAGTGGTGAGAGGGCTCATGTTTGCAGACATTGGTGACTGAAGTTGCCTATTTGGCTTTGTTGTAAAAGGTTAGAGCATTGTTGCCCAGGGTGCATGCTGGCAATTTTTGAGATCTTCCTTTCTGAATGAATAGGAATCCATGTGGAGCTCAGTCTCAAGTGGAACAGATGAACTTTGCAGAGAGAGGGGACATGAAAAGTTTTCTTTCTTACTTATCTGTTTTCCTCCTGTACTTTGCCTGTCACGCCCACAGTTTTGGGGGATTGTCACTTGCCACAGCCTCAGGCAGAACCAAACACTGGTTTTAGTGAAGGCATCCATACTCTAAGATAGAAAATGCTACTGGTCTGGTTCAGTGCTGCTGAAGGTAATTTAGACTTCATTCAATGTTTTGAATGCTTTGTACTCTGGATCAAGCCTTGAAACTTAACCTACTGAAGATCATTCCACAATTTAATCTGTTATCCTATAACCCATGTTCACTGCACCATGTGACTCAAATGTTTTCACCATTTTACTACAACAGATTATAGCAGCTGATTCTCAAAGCAGCACCTGTTGCTTAATTATAGCTAAAAGCTCATTAGCTACAAGCACCATGGTTGCCAACATGGGGAAGAAACCTGTGCCAGAAATGAGCTGTTCCTGATGCTAGGAAACTGGATGCTGCTAGAGCACACGGAGAATGCCCAGCTGGATTGGGTGCACTCTTAAGGCAATTCACAGTGAGAACAAGGGGAGAAATTACCTAAAATGTCCTGGGATAGGGTAAAAAATGTTTAATCCATTGCTAGTCAGGATTTCAGCAGGTGACCACTTGAGCTTTTATCTTTGGTGGTGGTGATGGAAGGCCCTCAGTTTTGCAATGTAGACACATGTAAACTCTTGTCAAATCATCCCTTAATCTTCAACAGGCTACAGGGAAGTCTTGTCCCACTGAAACTGGTAAGTGAATCAGTCACTACTTGAATAATTTATTTCCTGTGATGATTCATATGATGCCTATGATGTCCACTGATGACAAATTAGGCAGAGGACTTGCCACCAAGGTGGTAGTTAAGTGCCTATAAATTCAACTAAACTCCTGCGGAGGCAGAAGAGAGGAGCTACGTATTGGTGCCCTAACTGGGGAAGAGACAAGCAGAACTCAGCTGTGATACTGTCCCACTATCTGTTTTGCCAAACCAGCATGATATGGGCTGGCCAGCTAACGTGCTAGACAGCTGGTCAGCCGATGCATAGCAGTTGACTAGCAGCAAAGTATTACTTTTTGCCTGGTGGGCATGAAACAGGGGAGTTGCAGTGTTTTAAATTGTGGAGGTCTCACGGTCAACACAGGACATACATTGTAGGAAAGAGAGTTGTATCAATTTGGCCTTTTTCAGAGTGACTTATCACCATCAAATGCAGCTTTCCCTCCTCTCTTGCTGCTGAGTCAGTTTCTAATATGGGCTACAACAATTGTTTTGAATATTCTCACAAGTCTTTAGAAATACCAACTTGGTCAAATTTATCACTTTCTAGGAGCAAATCTGACTTCCCTTGTCTATTGCCTGGTCTGCACTTTGTATTTTTTAGTCTTCTCTAATTTTGTTCTTGGCATCTTGAGTCCTTGGGAGTCCTAGACTTGCAGGCTGGAACAGACTTGACAAAATAATGCAATTCTTCCTGTTAACAGAGGTAACACCAAACATACCTAGACCACCCCATAGACCATATGTAGACATCTTGACAATTATTTGTCTATACCTGTTCCTGAAGATGCTACATGAAGAGGATTCTACAGTCTCAGTTGTCTACTATAATGCTTAGTTAACCTCATAATTACAGAGTTGTGTACACATACGCAGGCACATCCCAAGAAGAGACAGAGGCCACAAATGCATTGCAAAGAGCAAGTTTTATTTTAGTTACCTCTCTACTGGGGGATCTCCGAAGTGGCACCTAAGCTCCCATGCAGAGGTAACACAAGCGGGGACGCAGGCGCTGCAGAAGTTCAGCCCTGCTGGAAGATCACTGGGCCTGCTGAGCTCGCCTATATTTCAAGGCTTCGGGCAGGCGCAGCCTCTCACCCTTTCTCACAACAAAGCAGGAATCTCAGACATAGTGATAAGGTGCCTAGAGTTTCTCACAGGCCTGTGTTATCCAACACAGAGGTTCTACTCATCAAGCACACAAGGTCAGTAAAACAATTAGTGTGATGTATGTGCTTTTTCTACAGACAGCTGCAAGTCACTTGAGCGTATTTACATTTAACTAACCTCGCCAATCTTGCACTATATTTCCATACATTCCACCCCCTTGCTCACATGACTTGCTTCTGCTGGGGCCCACAAAGCTGGAGTTGTTCATTTGGGCTTGTGAGGTGTAGCATAGAGCAGTTTACAGGGGCACACAATAAACACATACAGAAAAAGGAAAAAAACATATTTCTACAATAATGCATAATTTCTATAATAATCAGGTGTCCCATTCATCTCATCAAGGAATTAAACGAGTCATTCAGCCAGGCATTATCAGTAGATTGTTTCACTTGCTGCATTAGTTCCAAAGATGTGAGATGTTGTCTTCCATGCTGGCTAGTTCATCATCTGTGTTGAAGCAACACCTGCCTTCAAAATGAAAACAGCATTTGCAGCCACTACCTACTCAGAGAAACAACAATAAGAAACATTAATGTTAAAACCCCTTAGCATAGCACAATACTGTAATACAGCTATGAGGGTTGTCATACTAGTGAAACACATTGTTAAGAGATCTGCAGCCATTATTTTCTTTTAAACATTAAAGGCAAATTATTAGGGTACAGTAGCAGCTGAACAAAACTAAATTTACCAGGACAAATCTAAGTTAATCAACAGGAGTGTTGTCACCTTCCAGTAATACATATGCTGCTGCTCCAGCTCCTTCAGCTGGTATCACTCTGGGTTTAACAACCTGATGTGGGTTAATTGCCCACACAGACTGGAAGGTTGTGGTCTGCACTTTTTCAGATTGAACTTCAGTTGGATGTTGAGTCTGTGACACCAATAATATTGTTCCAGTGCTGTCTCCTCTAGATAAAACACAGGTGTTCACTGAAGATACCTGAAATACAAGAACTCAAGAATCTGATATTAGCAAAGGATGTAACATAAGAGGAGAAGTCAGGGTACAAAACCATACAGTGTTCTCTGGAGTCATGTGAATTTTTACATCTAGGTCAATAGGCTGCAGTCCCACTTCACAATCCATTAGTGTGAATAATTTCATTTCCCCTGTAGTTAGTCCTGACACTGTACCCACAGAAGTGTATACATATTGCCACCCCCTAGAGGCGGGTAGGGGCCCAATATAATCAGCCTGACAGGTATTCAAGGCCAACTGACCCTGTTTTACCTCTCCTCATGCTCTTAAATGTAGCTGTGTACAAGTAGCGCAATGATGTGAGCATGTTTTACGAGTATATAACAGCAAAGGGTTTGATTGTGAGCAATGTCCCATGCGTGTGCAGCATAAGCTGATCCATGTCCACAAGCTATATGCACATTGAGAGCTTGAGCATGCAGCTCGGCAGAGGTCATATTATCTGCTTCCTTACTGTTTTGAGACTCAAATGAATCAACTTTATTGTGCTCTGCTATTACCCCTTCACAAGGGGAATCCTCCTCCACAGAAGATGTAGGGATGAAAGTTCTCTAATGCCCTAAAAATCCTAAAAAGGCATGTAATTGTATTATTGCAGCTGGTGCAGAAAACTGCTGGACTGTGTGCTGTACCTTATCTGGTATTTCTCTAAGCTGCCTATGCCAAACTATTTCTAAAAATAGTACAGTAGCACTAGAGCGCTGCATTTTAGTCAGATTAATTTCCCAGCCTTGGTCCTGCAAATGCACCTTCAAAAATTCAGCAGCTGTTTCAGTTTCTTGTTGTGACACTGCCATAATCAACAGATCATCAATATCATGGCAATCAGTAACAGTACCTGACCATAGTGCTATATCAGCTACTACCATTCGGTGGCAAACGGAGGGACTGTGTTTGTGTCTCTGAGACAATACTCGACAAGTATATTGCTTTTGTTGCCAGGTAAAGGCAAACTGGTCTTGCACTGAGGTGGCAGGTGGGGTGGAGGGTGGGTGCAGTGTTGGTGGGTGCAGTGTTGGTGGGGGGGCTAGGGCTGGATGGCTTTTTTGCATAAGCATTAACTTTTGCAAGTGGCAAAAAATTTCTGATGGTATGATCCCACCCATTTCTGATCGTGGGATACCAGCTTGTACTAAATCATTCCACATTAGTGTTCTCATCACCTGTGCTGTAACTCCTTTCGGTTTTGCCAGATTTCCATTATCAACCACCCAAACAGGGGGTCTTGAAATTACAGCCCCAATTCCCCTCAAGGCATTTGCTAGAGTGCCTGCATTACCTGTAGCATTTGTCACTGCTGGCAGAATCACGAGTATTAGTGAGGCAGGCGCTCCTCTCAAAAGTTGCATTTTAATACTTCTTGTCACTGCTACCCTGTCCGGATCAGATCCCATAATCAGTGCATACGCCACCCCCATCTGCCACACTAAATCAATACTTTCCTCTGTTGTGCACCAATTTCCACAGGACAACACAGATTCAACAGGTGCAGCATATGCTGTTAAAACTGCTGCACACAAACACTGATATAGCGTAGGTGCAATAATATCTTGCCTGTCTGGACCTCTGACAGTTTGCAGCTGAGCATATCATTGTATCTGATCATCATTGGCTATAAGGCTTAAGAAATCTTCTTCATCTGCTAATAAATGGATAGACACAGCTCCACTATCCCAAGCTGGCAAAATCCGTGCCGGTGTTCCTTCCTTGCTCATCTGCTGAGAGACCTCTGAAAATGCTGTTAACTCCTTCAGAGAGCGAGTACGCGCAATCCGCCCCCCCCCATCTGCTTGTTTGTGCTGCCGCATCATTTGTATGGGGGGTTGTGCTCCTACCACCTCCCTGCCGTTTAAGTCAGGATCAAATTCAGACTCAATATTGGAGTCTGAGGATTCACTCCAAATATTTCCATCCCATTCCTTGGGATTCCAAGAGCGTTTTGTGGTAAGAGCACAAACCTGAGAACACAGAAACGCCCTTTTTGCATATTTTTCCCTTTGTTCCTTAGCAATACACGCTAGCAACCAGACTACATTATCTTGCAGCTCATAGCACCGCTCTGCTTGAACAGTAATTACTTCTTGTGCGATCACCTTTGCATCCTGTAAAATCTCAACCTCCTTTTCCAACTCTCTTATTTTACTCTGCAGTGCAACAACTTCACTATCAAGAGCTCTAAGACCGGTAACGAATAACCATCCCAATCTCCCCGCTAATTTGCGAGAAGAAGTCGATGCTGCTCTCCATGGAAACTTTAGCATAGCTGCCTGAATTACCTGGGGGGTAATCACCACCCCGTCGTCAATCTCAGGCCATGCCTCCGGCGGAGCCAATTCAGACAGGGGAGCAGCCACGGGGACCCAGCACTCCATAATGGGCCATCCCGGAATTTGGGGAGTCACCTTCGAGGCCTCCCCTGTCCCCGGTGTTTTTGCCAACCACAGCATGGCTGGTTCTAGTGACTGCCAACTAATGCCAAATGTGTACACATATGCAGGCACATCGCAAGAAGAGCCAGAGGCCATGAATGCATTTGCAAAGAGCAAGTTTTATTTTAGTTACCTCTCTACTGGGGGATCTCCAAAGTGGCACCTAAGCTCCTGGGCAGAGGTAACACAAGTGAGGATGCAGGCGCTGGTAAGTTCAGCCCTGCTGGAAGATCACTGGGCCTGCTGAGCTCGCCTGTGTTTCAAGGCTTCAGGCAGGCGCAGCCTCCCACTCTTTCTCACAACAAAGCAGGAATCTCAGACGTAGTGATAAGGTGCCTAGAGTTTCTCACAGGCCTGTGTTATCTAACACAGAGGTTCTACTCATCAAGCACGTAAGGTCAGTAAAACAATTAGTGTGATGTATGTGCTTTTTCTACAGACAGGTGCCAGTCACTTTGAGCATATTTACATTTAACTAACCTCCTCGCCAATCTTGCGCTATATACCCATACAGAAGTTTTATTGCAATGATTATCTGCAATCTTGCTTATTATAAATTTAGCCTTTTATGTTCTTTTCCAGGCATAGAACATTTTGAACAATGTTCTGGAGTGTAAAAAGTTTGTGTATTTAAGGTGTTTTCCATGTATTCCTCATTTTCTTTTCTGTGAGGCAAAACAAGTATGTTATTTCTAACTTTTTTTCTGATCATAATTCCTAAACTATCAATACTATTAATTTTCCTTTAACTAGATTACTTTTTGTGTGAGAGAATTAGAAGAAGTTAAAACTCTGCTAAGGTAGGGATCTGTAATTGTAGCAAAACACTTTAATACCAACTCATACAAAACGGTTCAGCACAGTGTCAGAATTTTTGTATGTCCAGTAGTGAATATGGAAAAAATAAAAATTGGGGTATGCTTACTCCATAACATGCTTTCAGCTTTCAGCAATCAGTGGTTTAAAAACTTGCTGAGCTGGAGGTTACATCTATATCATCACATTTAATAGACCTCAATGGACTCATTCAATTGGCTGAAAAAGAGGTTATACAAATTTTATGGTTAGTCTTCAAAGCATCTGGTGACATTGAGTTCCTCAATTTACGTGCTATCCACAGGAAAAAAAATGTATTTCCTACAGCTTGTCTCAGATGTGTTTGTCTGGCAATTTAACCACTGCTCCCACCCCTACCTGATCCCCTATTAGCTCTTTCATTGTGAGAAACAGCAAGCGTGCTCCATATCTTTCATGTTTGTATGGACCAGTGGCAGCATGTTTGTTTATTTGTTTGTTTTTTCTAGTACCAAATATATCACTCCTAATGTCTTAGAATAAGATCTGACCTTCTCTCAACAAATGGCAACTGGTCTGTACTCCTGGCTCTTGGTTTGGTCCTAGTCCTGATCCTTTTCTTCAGTGTCTTCCCAAGTCAGTTACTCGCCTTTAGGAACAGGTGCGTTTGATTTTTTTTATTTATTTTTTTTTTAATGTTTTGTCTCCTCCTTTAGGGTAGCCCCTCACATTTCTTTTTGCTGGACTTTGCTTTTCACTATGCAGACATTTGTCCCACAGGTGGAGACCACTGGAAGGAGTACTGTGCGTCTTCACCAAGGGCAGAGCCCTGTGCCTCAGCACCAAAACTCTGTGTCTCACAGATATGTATAACCAACAGTTTACTTTGGAGTTGTCTACTTCTAAAACATCTTTTCAGGAACAGATGGAGCAACCCATCTTCATGAAGAATCTAAACTGGATCATTTTGCCTGTGCAAGGGAATGAGAGCATGCTTATGGACAGTTACTGAAGGTTAGGTGTCACATGGGCCATGAACTTTGAGAATTCAGGATCATTGTCTCTACTAGACTAGATCAGGAACCTCTTTCATCCACTTCAATTGCTAAATCCACAAGAGAAACTAAATATTAAATGCTGGGCCCTAGCCAAATTTGTCTGCCAATTCTTGCATCATATGTGGTATTTCACCTTAACAGTTCCATCCAGCTAAACAAATAAGATGTTTAAGGATGAGTAGAAGTGCTGGGAAATCTGACCCCTAATGACAATTTAAAAAATATATCAATGGAAATTCATGATTTCTTGAAAGTTTAGGGAGGAGGTAATGCAGAAACTTGATTTGAATAAATTGCATGTTAATTGCTTAAATCCTTTGTTTGCAAGGACTCACTACCAGGAGCCAGTGACTGCCACCTCAGCATGTCAGCTGTTGGGTTCCAGCAGTTGGCTGTGAGGTTTGGACAGTTTGATGATAATCTGCCTCCTGGTACCAACCTCAGCCTTGGTGTCCCCGTGCTATGTTGTACTACCAGAAGAAGATGAAAGGCAAACTTCTCAGTGAACCTGGTTTGGGTTCTCCAGCTTCTCTGCAAGCTTTCCAGGGTGCTGCTGCGTGCTGAGGACTGCCCCTGTGTGCTACCCCAAGGATGGACAGGTTCTGCTGCAGCTATTGCGTATGTGTGTGTGCCTGTACACGTTAAGTTATAAAACTAGATGACCTAAAACTGTTACAAAAGATCCCCAGTACAGGTTACCATCATCTCTTACCTCTCTTCCATACATGACCTGATTTAATAGCATTGGTTGTGAACAAATAACGTCTAGCGCTTTGTAGAAGGGAGTTCTTGTGGCTGAACAAAGCAGCATAAGAGTCATTCAGAGAAATGTAATTGCCTCTTCTCTTTTTCCCCTTTCCTTCCTGGAAATGGCGAGTCTTTCCTATTCCTTCAGTGTATTTTATGATTCACCCTTACTTGCATATATTTAATGTATATATTTTTGAAACAGCAGAATTGCAGTATCTGGCCCAAATATTAGCAGGGATGACTTTGCGGAGTTATGGCTGGACAGAAGTAACCTGCAGGCTTAACACTTCTCTGGAGGACTCTAGTACTAGCATTCTGTACCAAGACAAGCCCTGCTTCATAGCCTGTTGTTGGAAGAAGATGTTCAATATATTTTGGGGAATTTTATAAGGTTTTAGGAAAGATGTTGCGTGTTAGCTGAGTAAGGAGGGTAATAAAAGATCAAGAAGCTGACTGTGACTACAGTTTGAAGTCACCAAACCTTTGTCATTTATTTTTTTGTCTTGACTATACCTTGACCCATTCTAAAACTTCTTTCCTGCAGAGAAATGTACTGTACGCTTTCCTCCCAAAATAGAGCAGCAGCCACTCCTGCCTTTCTGCAATGCCACAAATCTCCTGCTAAAATGGGAGGTGAAATGCAGCAGTTTCCTGCACAAATTAATCACAGACATTTCAGCTGCTGATGTAATTACCTGTGGGAAGGGGCAGCATGTAATTGGAGAAGTGATTTTTGCCTCCCATACTGTGTATATTCAAAACTTGCTTGGCGTATATGCCCGGTACTGGGAACTCAGGAGGGCTGGGGAGTGTGGCTGCACCTACACTCTGTAACCTGCTTGTGTTCACATCATCCTTACACAGGCCTGCTCACTCATCACTTCTTTCACCTCAGTCATGTTACTGAGGATGCCGCTGTACTGAAACTTCATTCTGAGCTGTTTACAGTCCCTGATAATTCTGTTTCATGAATATTATGTGTCTGGTGCAGTAAAAAAGAATTGATGTACAGATGTCTCTGTAAGTATCTTGAAAAGGTTTTGCTTCTCTTCCTCTTACTACTTATTCTTTGTATCTGATTTCAGGAAAGTTACCAGGAATCTTCCAGAGAACACAGCTAGGTGCTGGAGATTGTATGTGCAGGGAGATGACAACAATACAGTGGCCCTGCCTCTATATTAAAGAGTAATATAGTTGTGTGTAACACAGGAAATCATAGGTCAAATATCAGCCACTGCATCCTATGTAGATTTTGGTGAGACTGGTTTTGATTGCCAACTGGTGGCCAGAAGCTATCTCTGACTCAGTCATTCCTTAAGGCCACTCACCTGGTGGCTTGGAGGCACTGGAATAGGCAGATTGCTGTGGCCACAGCAATGCCCTAGCCAGATGTCAAGTGATCATCTCCTGCTAACACAGAATGGGCTGTCCTGATCCCATCTTATTGGTAGATTCGTATTAGGTAAGAAATTAGATAAGCTCCATGTGCGGTGGTACTAAAATGTCATATATATTTATACACCGCCTTCTACTGGAAGAGTGCAAGTATCCAGGTTTGACAGCAGTTTGTGCAGACAAGACCTCAGCTTCACGGGAGCAGGTTTTAAGGCTCAGTCAAGACTATGGGGAAGCCTCTGCGAAAAGCTGCACAAATGTTGCCACAAATACAGACCTGTGCTCACCATTTCCAGACTGCAGTCTGTGGCTGGTAGAGTTGAATCCTGTTCATGGAAGGCTTTTGCTGAGGTCCTTCACCTACCTTGTCCTCGGCAGTGACTGAGAAGAGCCTTACACCTTTGCTGGTGCTAGTTGCTGCTGGAGGTGAGCAAGAAGGGCAGGATAGTAGTGGTGGGTGCCAGTTATTGGTTATGAGAAGAGGTGCAAAGCACCCCATTGGGTACACTAAAACCTACCTGAAGCCCCTGTACGGCAACTAGGGGCTGTGGGGGACTCAAACTAGTTCATTCAGAGATCACTCTAGTACTTTGAAGTCACCACATTACAACAGGATACATTGACATGTACTGCTGGTACCTGAACTCATCCTGTATGTCTTGGCTATGTGAATGGTGTGCATAGGATCATTTTTTCCTTTTGTGAGTAGCAAAAATTACAGATAACTCACTGGGGTTTATGAAGCAGCTCAGATCAATGCTTCTTGTCCCCAGATTCTTCAGAGTGCAATCTATAAAACCAAATTTAATTGCTTTTGTGCCAGCACAGGCCCAGTTCAAGACTTGGCTTTCACAGCCAAACTGAAGGGGTAAAATGCTTATTGGTCTTCTGTTCAAAGTAGGTATCTATCACTTTGTACTGAAACATAAATTGAGTCAGCCAGACTTCTTCAGTTAGCAGAACTGGACCCAAAATATCCCAAGCCCAGGCTTTCCCACTGAATTTTGCCATAGTAGTTTCTGGGCAAAACTGCCAGATAATAGGATGCAAAGTAAAACACAAGTGAGAGAGGAGAGGTGTTCACCACCTGCCTGTTTTTAAACACAGGTCTACCTGGTGAGAAGGTCTTTACAGTTCAGATGGATTCTTGTTGCGCCACAGTAATTTTCCTATCTCTACTTCAAACCATCCTCTGTGGTCTTTTTCAGAAATGGAAGAATGTGCTACTCTGCTCCACAGAAGAAACTTATAGCAATGTTCATGATGCTGGAGAGCTGTCAGCTTTGCTAAGTGGTGGGGCAGGGGTAAGCAGGGACTAGAGATAAGAATAGTATGTGAAATCTTAAATTTGACAGGCCGGGCAGGGAGGAAATTACAGCTTGGAGGAGGAGAAGTGGTTATGTTTTGAATTTTCTGTAGTAAATATACAGTCTGGGGGGTTTGGCAGTGAGGAAGCATTTCCACCAGAAATGTATAAGGCTTTGTTTGGGACATGCCTGCCACAGCTGTTTTGCATTATAAGAGAGCAAGAGGAAGACTTGGTGACAAGGAATCCTTGTAGAGGATTGGTAGAGCTGATGTAAAAGATGCAGGAAGGCAGACAGTGATGAGTGTCTGTGGAGGGAGATAGGATAGAGCCTTAACAATGCTGTAAATCATTTAAACAGCCTAGATGGTAGCTAAATGAATTTGGCATATGATTGCCCTTTCCTCCCCACCTCCACTGAAATACCAAATTGCTGACCTCACCTGGCAGTAACTGCTGTGCAGGTCTCAGCTGTGCCAGAGGCCAGGTGCTTGTCTCTTTATGGCCTATGTTTAAGAATATGTTGCTTGCTTTTTAGATTATATTTTAAATTCTGCTCTCAGGCCAGCTTGAGTTTGTTCTGTGGAAGAAGTGCTAGTATTTAGGGCTTCTTTGCTGAGTTTCTGCAAAAATTTCTGCCTGAAGGAGTGGAGGGTAGAAGCGATGGTGAGAGACATGCAGAAGAGCTCTGCAGGTTCAGTCTAGAAACATGTTGGCACACAGGCATGCACCATCACCTGCTGTTAACAGGAGGCAGAAAGGTGAAATAACGTGCCCAGGGCCACGCAACAGGCTACTGTCAAAGCACAAGCCGTCCAGCTGTATGTCTCAGTTCTTCCTGTTGGACATTGCACTTCTCTGACTAAGCTGTTCTAGCCATTGCCTGGTCCTCTGTGTAAAGCATCAGCTTCTTTTTCTGCAGGATGTGTCCATGTAAACTGAATGCAATTTGGAATGAAAGCAGGGCAACTCAACCAGGTTACTGAGAAGGTTTGGTGCTGTACTGGTAATTTCACCAGTGATGTGCTTGGTGAAGGGAGGATCTGGGGCACCAGAAATTACGGTACTGCAGTCAAAGGAAGTTCTGGTCTCACCTTTGAGGCAAATTCTCAGTGTACCATCCTAGTGTTGGAACAAAATTGTCCAGCAGGGCTGACACTGAGACACTCCATAACAGTGTGCTGTGCTGTACAGTGTCCCCTGGATGAGACCCCTGTTTGCCAGCTCCTGTGCAGCTGCTTCACTGGAGTTCAGCTTGCAACCTGTCTGTGAGCCATCCTCACCTCAGCAGGCTTAGGCTGTTGGAAGACCTTTCCCAAGGTAAAAGGAGACATTTCCAGATAATGTATGTGTTAGTGGAGTGGGGCCAGCTATCCTAATACTATGAGTACCCAGCAGCTGGGCTTTTGTTTCTCAAGCATGACTCCAAGACCATATGTAGTGCACTGAGATGTTTAAGAAATCCAGCTCTTTATTTCAGTGCCTATCTGATTGCCAGTCTAATATAAATACCTAGTCTCAAGAAGGGAATGCTGAAGCACTTCTAAAAGTTGCTTTTTCAACAAGTGACTCTTGGATTGCTGTTTTAGTGTGGCTGTCAGACTGTGGTTTATAAGACATCTAGCTTGTAGTTGCCTGGGCAGACGTGAGACGTGAGGCCAATGGTATCCTGGGGTGCATTAAGAAGAGTGTGACCAGCAGGTTGAGAGAGGTTCTCCTCCCCCTCTACTCTGCCCTGGTGAGGTCATATCTGGAGTACTGTGTCCAGTTCTAGGCTCCCCAGTTTAGGAAGGACAAGGAATTAGTGGAGGAAGTCCAGTGGAGAGCTACAAAGATGACTAGGGGGCTGGAGCATCTTTCTTATGAGGAGAGACTGAGAGATCTGGGTCTGTTTAGCCGGGAGCAGAGAAGGCTGAGAGGGGTTCTTATCAATGCTTATAAATATCTGAAGAATGGATATCAAGAGGATGGGATCAGGCACTTTTCAGTGGTGCCCAACAATAGTATGAGGGGCAATGGGAACAGACTGAAGCATAAGAGGCTCCACTTAAGGAGAAGCTGCTTTACTTTGAGGGCGACAAAGCACTGGAACGGGCTGCCCAGAGAGGTTGTGGAGTCACCTTCTCTAGAGACATTCAAAACTCACCTGGACACATTCCTGTGTGATCTCCTCTAGGTGAACCTGCCTTAGCAGGTGGGTTGGATTAGGTGATCTCCAGAGGTCCCTTCCAACCCCAACCGTTCTGTGACTCTGTGAATAACAGATGTCAGCATGGCTTCTCTCATGTCATAGACTGTATAGAGCAAACCAGTGTTGCCCACTGTGCCTATTCATATGAGCTGGCAGTGCTCATATTTAGTGCATAAAAGAAAGTAAAGAAGTTTCTGCTTGCTTCACTGATGAACTAGTGGAACTAGTGTGTAGTGTGCTTTACTGGTGGACTTGAAAGCATTTTGGAGGAAAGCAAGATTAATTACCACCCTTTTACAGGTGGAAAAAAACCCCAAAGCACATGGAAAAGTTATTCAGCAGATCAGCTGCCGAACTGAGAATACATCCAGAATACAAGTCTCCAGTTTCTCAGACCATGCCCTACCCATTAGGCAGTGCTGCCTCTATCTTCATTCCCTTCCTATACAAATCTGCCTGCTGGTGTCAGGTGTCCCATTACATGAACATTACGTGGGCTAGCAGGACCTCCCTGGAATTTCCCAGAACAGCCCCCCTGTAAGGCAGGAGGCAAACTAGGAGTAACATTGGCCCATTAATTGATGAGCATGGTCACCTTATTAACAGGGACATAGACAAAGCTGTGACGTTTAATGCTTTTTCGCCTCAGTCTTCAACACTGATGATGGACTTGGGGGCCCTCATAACACTGGGCTAGAAAACTGTGGCTGAGAGAACGATAAACTCCCAAAGAATCTGAAACTTGTACAGGATTTGCTAATCCAGCTAGATCCCTACAATTCAATGGGTCTGATGGGATTCATCCAAGGGTGCTTAAAGAGCTGGCTGACATCATAGTGAGAGCTCTCTCCGTGATTTTTCAATGCTCTTGGGAATCTGGAGAGGTCATGGATGACTGGAAGCTGGCAAAAATTGTCCCAATCTACAAGAAGGGCAACAGGGATGACCCTGGCAACTACAGGCCTGTCAGCCTCACTTCTGTTCCTGGCAAAATCACGGAGAAGATTGTTCTGAGAGTTATTTAAAAACATCCGAACGACAACGCAGTCATTGGTCCCAGCCAGCATGGGTTCATGAGGGGAAAGTCCTGCTTAACAAAATTGATTTCGTTCTATGACAAGGTTACCCACCTAGTTGACCACGTGATTGTTTTGGATTTCAGTAAAGTCTTTGATACTGTCTCTCACAGTATCCTCCTGGACAAGATGGCCAGCACACAGCTGGATAAACACATAATGCAGTGGGTGAGCAATTGGCTGATGGGCTGAGCTCAAAGGGTTATAGGAAATGGGATTATGCTGGGCTGGCAACCAGTCACTAGTGGGGTTCTGCAGGGATCCATCTTAAGGCCAGCACTCTTCAATGTCTGCATAAATGACTTAGTCTCAGGACTTGAGGGATTGCTTAGTAAGTTTGTCAATGACACAAAATTGGGAGGAGCTGTTGACACTCTCGAGGGCAGAGAGGCCCTGCAGAGGGATCTGGACAAATTGTAGAACCGGGCAATAACCAACCACATTAAGTTCAACAAGGGCAAGTGCCGGATTTTGCACCTGGAACAAGGCAATCCTGACTGTACCTACAGACTGAGGGATGAGATGCTGGAAAGCAGCTCTGCAGAGAGGGATCTGGGGGTTCTGGTCAACAGCAAGTTGAACAGGAGCCAACAGTGTGCCCTGGCAGCCAAGAGGGCCAACAGTGTGCCCTGGCAGCCAAGAGGGCCAACTGTGTCCTGGGGTGCATCAAACACAGTGTTGCCAGCTGGGTGAGGGAGGCAACTGTCCTGCTCTGCTCTGCACTGGTGCGGCCTCACCTGGAGCACTCTGTGCAGTTCTGGGCACCACAGTATAAACAAAAGATATTAAGCTACTGGAGAGTGTCCAGAAGAGGACTATGAAGTTGGTGAAGGGTTTGGAGAGGACGTTGTATGAGGAGCGGCTAAAGTCACTTGGTTTGTTCAGCCTGGAGAAGAGGAGTCTCAGAGGAGACCTCATAGCAGTCTACAGCTTCCTCACAAGGGGAGGGGGAAGGGTAGGTGCTGAACTCTTCTCTCTGGCAACCAGTGATGGAA
The DNA here is from genome assembly GCF_036013445.1 of Caloenas nicobarica. Taxonomy (NCBI): domain Eukaryota; kingdom Metazoa; phylum Chordata; class Aves; order Columbiformes; family Columbidae; genus Caloenas; species Caloenas nicobarica. The sequence continues at coordinate 48,754,722 of NC_088249.1, read as the reverse complement.
TCGGACGGAATGGCAGGAAGATGTGCCAGGGCAGGTTTAGGTTGGACATTAGGAAAAGGTTCTTCACCCAGAGGGTGGTGGAGCCCTGGAACAGGCTCCCCAGGGAGGTAGTTATGGCTCCAAGCCTGACAGTATCAAGAAAAGACTGGACAATGCCCTCAGACATATGATATGAACTGTGTCGTTGTCATATGCAGGGACAGGAGTTGGACTCTATGATCCTTGTGAGTCCCTTCCAACTCAGGACATTCTATTATTTTATGATTCTAAGGCACACTGGAAGGTCTCACTGGTTTAGACATTGGCCCAAACTTGCCTCCTGTCCACGCTGGGTACAAATCCACAATTAGACATGTGTAGCTCCAGAGGGGCATTAGAGTCTGTCCTTCTGAGTCCATGCTGCTGGTCAGATAGGGTTTGAAGAGCAGCTGTGAAGGAAGGGAGAGATAACCTAGCATACAGATAATGAACAACTTTGAGAGATGGTAAGCACAAAATTGTAGAGGAAGAGTATGTGCCAAGCCTGGATGGACAACCTCTCATGAACACCAGCCCTTTGGAGCAGGACAGAGCCCTTCATAACCGTGTGGCTTTTCCGTCTCCTGTATGGAGGGTTTATACACATGGATGATTAAAAATGCCAAAAAGCTGTGTCTTTTCCAGGTTATTGCCTTCATGGCAGCCAATGTTGACAACTGATTTTTTTCAAGGCTTACATAGCAAATGGGGAGAAAAATCCAAAACTATAGAAAGGATTGGAACATGTTTGCAAAGTTATAGCAGTGATGATAGATCAGGGCAACATGGTAATATAAGTAGAAATATTTTTGAAGGGCAAAGAATGCTTTAGATGGGGGAGCATGATTAATTTTTCAAGAGGTTGCGTGAAAAGGCATGGGATTATCTGCAGGGGGTAGAAGATCTCTCATGAAAAAAGAAGAAATGCTGGGAAGATCTGCAGAGCATGGGGAATCCTAGGTCAGGCACTGCAAGTCTTGCACTCTCACAGAGTCCTGGACCTCTCGAGACTGCTCTCACCTCTACTGGTGAGAGAAGTCTCAAGTGCTTGGAGGGGTAAAAAGCATCACCAGGTCACTTCTGGCAAGTCCTAGGTCAATCAGGAGAGGGGAAGGGAGGCTCTCTGGTCATGGATTGGGTACCTGTGTGTGGCCATTCTGGGGTGCTTACAAGAAAGAAAGATGTGTTGGACTTCCAGATCATTCACAGAAATGAAAAAAATAAATTATAAGAAGGTAAGATTGGGCAGTCTTGTTTGTCCTCACCCTTCCCCTTCCTCCTTTGAATCTCCACTGTACTCTAAATGAGAGAGTTTCTGAAATTGCTGAAAACTCCTCTTTTTCTTACAGGGCTTTTAAAGAGGTTGCATTAGTTGTTGATACTGCCCTCTTTAATTTTTTTTTTTTTAGTGATGTCTGATATTACAAAAGTCAGGCGGTTCAACAGCCTTATCTGCTTTTATCTTAATTTTTTTTTGGTGGTGAATGTTTGAATATTTTTACCTGAGCAAAGAAGAGTGTGGCAGTATGCTAAGACTGGGCCTGTGAGAAACTGCAAGAGTCGACAGCATGAGAACAAGCGTAAGTGGAAAAATACAAGAAGCAAGTACTGTATGCTACGTGATACAAGAACAGAGAGATTGATACAGGATTGATACATCAAGGACAGAGGGATCGCTTATGATAGACAAAAAATGCGTTTATGGTAGTAACTTTGATGGGAACACAAAATACATTGCTTATGTAATGACTAACTTAGCAAATCAGCTGTCAAGGTTTGATTGCAGGGCGACAATAAACCGTGGCAGATGCTTTGTTAGCTCCCTCTCCCTTCCAGGCCCCCTCAGCCCCGCCCTCCCTGCCCCCTTCAGTACAGATGATAGGAGGGCAAAGAGACACAAAGAGACACAAAGAGACGGAGAGCTGGAAAAAATGAAAAATGTTTTACTAATGCTACTAATAAAATAGAGAAAATAATACAAAATATACAAAACCAATCTTGAATTCCCCGGCAAAGCTCAGCACTGCTGCAGCAGCAGCAGAACCTGCACCCAGAAGTCCTGGGTTGCACTCTGCAGCAAACTGGAACTGGATTCAAGGACACAGAGTCTGTCACTAGGCCTCAGATTTGCAGGGATGGCAGGCAGGGTCCTTCCCAGATGTCGGCCATAGTCGAAGAAGGGAAAAAGGGATGAGATCCTTGTGATCTCCCACTTTTATATGAAGTATCACGAGATCCTTGTGATCTCCCACTTTTATATGAAGTATCACGCGAATAGGATGGAATACTTAGTTGGTCAGTTTTAGTCACCTGTTCAGTTCACTCCTCCTTGCCCCCCTCACTTACGGGTCATGCATCCTTATCAGCGACTAAGAAGACTTTAGCTGAAAGGAAAATTCGCTAAAAGAGAAACTTGTCTTGTTTTTAACAAAACCAGGACATCAGCAAATGCTTGAGCAAGCATCATAGCAAGTATAAATGCAAGCCTGAGTTTGTAATAAACGTCTCTCATTGCACCTTACCAAGAGTCCGTGCATCATATGCTACAAAAGAGGAGCTGGTCAATTTGTACTTCTATTCATTAGCTCTGGTTTACCTCTCCATACTACTGGACATCCTAGAAAACTAATGGAATTCTTTTGTAAGGAAGTTTTAAGATTGAGGTAAGTAAGGGAGAACAGGGACTTTGAGAGGTTAGCTGCCCCATGCCCCAGCCTCAGGGCAGAACTGACTGTGTACAATAAATCTGAGAGGTGTTTGTGTTACAAGACCTCCTAAAACCTCTGGCAGGGTTGATTCCTTGATCTCCTTTAGTATCTATTCCAGCTATCCATATCATTGTAATATTTTTTCTCATATCTAACCTGGACCCTCCACTTGCTGTGATTTGATCCCTGTACTTGTGCTGTTTACCAAGGGCATGGAAAGTAGGTTATTCCTTTTCTCGTTACAGAGGCTATCCTCTTACTTGTCCTTCCTTTAGATTGCCAGTCCTGATGAATATTGTAGCTACTGATGCAGTTTTACAATTAATATCACAGTTACGCTGTAATATTTTAATTCAGACCATATTTTTGTAGGGTTTTTTTGACAAGGTCGTGTGAAACAGTGTTAAAGCTCTCAGCAGAGTCAGTGTAGGTGGTTCCTTGTACTTGCCTTGTCTCTCTAAAAATTTAAACATGCTTTGTTAGATCTGTTTGTGACAGATGTGGGTTGGATGTTACTTGTCTCACAGTTACCTGGTAGATGCTCCCAAATGGTTCGTTAGTTATGTTTTGTCTTGCAATTGAAGTTAAATGAAGCAAGCCATAACTCTGCTCCCTTTCCCCTTTTCAAAGATAAACACTGTCTTTACAGCTCTTCTGGAAACATGCTAGTCCTGCACAAGCTGTCAGATACAACTGCTGATAGCTCAGAGGGCTCTTCTAAATTTCCGTGGATTAATTTCACCCAACTAAAATCTGTGTAGCTTATCTATTCTGTTCTTTCTGAATTCTAGCCTTGGTATTGCTGATGTTAATTCTGTGCATGGTCCACAGTGATTTTTTTAATACCCACTGAAGCAAAACATTCATGAAACACTGCCTGCTTGGTGACGCCTAATAAGAGCTTTCGCTATCTCTTAATAGATCTGTTCCTCCTGTGTTTTACTTTTACTAATATTGTACCAATACAAGCTTAATAATCTTTTATCATCTCTGTGCTATTTATATTTTACTTTCTGCCACGTCCTCTCTGATTTTTATCTCTATACATCTGTACTATCATTGCGTGTAATTTTTAGCTCTTTTCCCACAGTCTACATTCCCCCTCTCTGTGGGGAAGGTTGGTAAAGAACTTCATGATTTAGTCTCTTTCTTCTTGCCACTTCTACATGAGGATGGTTTATGTCTTAGGTATGACTTGTTTAAGGACTGGAGACTCCCATGAACTTCTTTCCCATGAGATCTGAATTCTGTTCATCTAATCACAGAATCATAGAATCATTTTGGTTGGAAAAGACCCTCAAGATCATCAAGTCCAACTCCTGTCCCTGCATATGACAACGACACAGTTCATATCATATGTCTGAGGGCATTGTCCAGTCTTTTCTTGATACTGTCAGGCTTGGAGCCATAACTACCTCCCTGGGGAGCCTGTTCCAGGGCTCCACCACCCTCTGGGTGAAGAACCTTTTTCTAATGTCCAACCTAAACCTGCCCTGGCACATCTTCCTGCCATTCCGTCCGATTCCATCACTGGTTGCCAGAGAGAAGAGTTCAGCACCTACCCTTCCCCCTCCCCTTGTGAGGAAGCTGTAGACTGCTATGAGGTCTCCTCTGAGACTCCTCTTCTCCAGGCTGAACAAACCAAGTGATTTTAGCCGCTCCTCATACGGCTTCCTCTCCAAACCTTTCACCAGCTTCATAGTCCTCTTCTGGACACTCTCCAGTAGCTTAATACCTTTTTTATACTGTGGTGCCCAGAACTGCACAGAGTGCTCCAGGTGAGGCCGCACCAGTGCAGAATAGAGTGGGGCAATCACCTCTCTCACCCGGCTGGCAATGCTGTGCTTGATGCACCCCAGGACACGGTTGCCCTCTTGGCTGCCAGGGCACACTGTTGGCTCATGTTCAACTTGCTGTTGACCAGAACCCCCAGATCCCTCTCTGCAGAGCTGCTTTCTAGCATCTTGTCCCCCCAGTCTGTAGGTACAGCCAGGGTTGCCTTGTCCCAGGTACAAAATCCAGCATTGCCCTTGTTAAACTTCTACAGCTTATGTATATATATACTTCTGCAGCTTATATATATCTATAGCAGCTTAATTTGCTTTTCTCACTCTTTCCTAAGACTCTGAAACTTTATCATTTGCTCCCTCTCAACCAGCTTCCTTTCCTGCTTTGCTGTTTCAGTGTGTTTAAATGCTGTCAGCATCAAATAGGGAGGGACTCTGCTCTGCATGATTATGCAGATTTTTGCATCTGCAGCATTTCTTGCCACATATGGCTGAACAACCTGTGGAGCAGCCTGTGATCTGTGGCATTCCTGTCTCTGTAGTCCCTTATTTCCCCTGGAAATTACAGATAACCATTGTCGTGTTTCAGTTTGGCTGAAGTTTCGTAATTTGGTTTCTAAACTTTTTTCATGGCCTGAATTTACCACAGCCATCTCTGTGCTCTCTGTCAGATAGTATTCCAACTTAGCAGCCACACTGAAGAGTTTAAGTGCTTGTTTTACAAAATCCCTCAGGGAAGATAGCAGCAATGAAAACTAAGAAATGCTGAATGTGTGTGTGGCAGAGTGTGGTGGAAATTGGTATACCAAAGGTAAGTTCAAGGCTGCCCTGTTTCTGAAGTCAGTAAACTGAAGATAGAGCTGATAGAATTTTCTTGTAAAGACCCCATTTTTCTCTGGAGTGAAGAGGACCAAGACCTTAACTCAGGCATGTCCTCCTCTTCATCGGAGTGCTCTGCTTTGTTGGCTGAAACAATTGTTCTGATGTCATACAAGTCCAAGAAGTAACGAAACCTTAACCCTCCTGTTTCCTAAGCAGAACATCATGTGTTCTGTATTTTAATTGGATTGATACCACATTGGTGCTTCATTAGTACAAATATTAGCCTTACATAAATTATTGAGCACAATTTTTTATCTCCTGAATGGTTCTTCAGCGTCACATTCCTGTACATGTGTGTGCCTGCTGTATCATTCTGTCAAAATTCATGTCTATTATGCATTTGTGTTCTGCAAATATTGTATGTTTGATGCATACACTTAGTATCTGAGAAACATGGATGAACGGAAACTGTAGAGTCCAGAATATGCCAAATATCTGATCATAGAATAGTTTGGGTTGAATGGGACCTTGAAAGGTCATCTAGTCCAACCCTCTGCAATGAGCAGGGACATCTTTAATGAGATCAGGTTGCTCAGAGCCCCATCCAAAAAGACCTAGAATGTTTCCAAGGATGGCGCATCTACCACCTCTCTGGGCAACCTGTTCCAGCATTTTACCACCGTCATCATGTAAAATTTCTCCCTTGTATCTAGTCTGAATGTACCCTCTTTCAGTTTAAAACCATTATCCCTTGTCCTATCACAACAGGCCCTGCTAAAAAGTCTGTCCCAATATCTCTTATAAGCCTCCTTGAAGTACTAAAAGGCTGTAGTAAAGGACCCCTGGAACCTTCTCTTCTCCAGGCTGAACAACCTCAACTCTCTCAGCCTTTCCTCACAGGAGAGGTGTTCCAGCCCTCTGATCATTTTTGTGGCCCTCCTCTCAACCCTCTCCAACAGGCCCATGCCTTTCCTGTACTGGTGGCTCTAGAGCTGAACGCTATATTCCAGGTGGGATCTCACCAGAGCAGAGTAAAGGGGCAGAATCACCTCCCTCAACCTGCTGGCCACACTTCTTTTGATGCAGCCCAGGATATGGTTGGCTTTCTGGGCTGCAAATGCACATTGTCAGGCTGTGTCTAGCTTTTCATCCACAAATACCCCCAAGTCCTTCTCTGCGGGGCTGCTGTCTATTCCATCATCCTTCAGCCTGTGTTGATACTGGAGGTTGCCTCAACACAAGTGCAGGACCTTGCACTTAGCCTTGTTGAACCTCATGAGGTTCAGGTGGGCGCACTTTGTGAGCTTGTCCAGGTCCCTCTGGATGGTATCCCATCCCTCAGTCGTGTCAACCATATCACTCAGCTTTGTGTTGTCTGCCAACTTGCTGAAGGTGCATTAGATCCAACTGTCTATGTTGATGAAGATATTAAACAGTACTAGTCCCAATAACAGACCCCTGAGAGACACCAACTGTCAACTGATCTCTATCAGCCATTGACCACTACTCTCTGGATGTAACCATCCAACCAGTTCCTTATCCACCAAACAGTTCACCCATCAAATCCATATCTCTCCAATTTAGAGAGAAGGATGTTGTGGGGCACCATGTCAAAGGCTTTACAGAAGTGCAAATAGATGACATCCATAGCTCTTCCCTTGCCCACTGACATAGTCACTCCATCATAGAAGGCCACTAGGTTAGTCAGGCAAGATTTGCCCTTGGTGAAGCCATGCTGACTGTCTCAAATCACCTTCCTGGCCTCCATGTGCCTTAGCATAGCTTCTATGAGGATCTGTTCCTAATCTTCCCAGCCACAGAGGTGAGGCTGACAGGTTGGTAGTTCCTAGGGTCTTCCTTTCTACCCTTTCTAAAAATGGGTGCAATGTTTCCCTTTTTCCAGTCACCAGGGATTTAGCTGACTGCCAAGACTTCTCAAATATCATAGAGAGTTGCTTGGCAACTACATCAGCCAGTTCCCTCAGGACTCTGGGATGCGTCTTTCCAGGTCTCATAGATTTATGTATGGTTAGGTTCCTCAAGTGCTCATGAACCTGATCTTCTCTTACAGTGGGAGGGACTTTGCTCCACTAGTCCCCCTCATCAATGCACTCTGGGAGTCTCCTATATTGCCTACAGCTTGCCATGCTGCTTTTCCTGCAGATGAAGCAGTGGTTGAAGTGTCCCAGCAGGACAAGAGCCCTCATCAAGACTTTCAGCTTCTCTTCTGGGAACTAAAAAAGCCCCACAACACCAGTTTGGAAGAATTAACAGTTAGAGGGTAGAGAAGCTCACAGAAATAGTGTTGCATTTGCTTATCCCTGTGGATACAGTCCAACCTGATCAGTTCCCCCATGCTGTTTGCAACACAAACTCAACAGCCATCAGCTGGCACAGGGGAGTTTGAAAATTATATTGATTCTAAAGTGAGAAAAGGTTTTGTAGTTGTGTATGACCAAAAGTTTGTTCAGTTTATAATTAATCTTGGATGCCCTGCAAAAGAAAATGTATGCTCTTTAAATAGTGTTGAGAGACTAACAGGACTTCAAGTTTTGCCTTCACTAGACTCCTAATTTATTGTGAATTATGACTCTTCCAGGTATAGCAGTGATCCTTATTATAGCTAGATAGTGCCCATTTTAGTGAGTCCCTTATCACTGACCAGAATTCCTATGAGCTGCTGAAATAGTTCTGATTTTGTCCAGAGAGCTATTGCTGCCAGGCCAATGTGCTTTGTCCAACAGGGATGAGAGAGTAAACTCTAATTGTTTTAAAAGCACAAATTGTGAAAAGTAAATTAATGATGGGAAAACCTGTTTTCCACAATGGAAGATGCTGCAAAGACTTCGTATAAAATCGTCGGAACTACCCCGGCTTGATGAAGCTGCAGTTTGAGTCGTGATGCTCACCAATGCTGCCATCTACAGGTTGTTATTCTCTATTCCGGACCTTCAGGCACACTTCTAGAAATGACTTAGTTTGTCTGTACCGCCAGAGTTTCAGCCATCTGATTTGCCGCATAGCAAACTCAATATAGGCATATTTATATATTCTTATATATTGTAAAGTGCTGACCAGATATTGTTCAAGAGAATGTTAAATGCAATAAATTTGTGTGTGTGTATTGATGTTTAGTAAAACATAAATCTTGTAGAAAACTTTATCAGGACTTTTTTTTTTTTTTCTTTTCCTCAGTTACACCTGTCTGCAACTTTCCCCCACAGGTCACCTTCCTTTTTTACCTCCCTTAACTTCCTCTTACTTTCTTTGGCAGCCAACAGGAGCACACAGTTTAATACCAGTAAGAACCACTCCCAGTGCCATCAGCAAGGAGATGGAGTTCACATAAGAGATTGCATTCAGGATTGGTTTCATCCACCATTTTAATATCTAAATAGTCATGGCACTGAGCTATATCGTAGGGTCTTTCCCATTGTGTATAAGAAAGATTCCCATCTTGCTGGGGCAGAGCAAGTCTTGCCTGGTATCTTAAACACTCCCAAAGTTTAGTCAGATAGTAACTAGTTGAGCATGGCTTCACCCATGCTTACAACATTCCTTATCTTGAACAGCTTTCAAAGGTAAAATAAACTTTTTTTCTAATGCTGAAAATGTCGAAGAAATTATCTCAGTCTGTGACTTGGGTGTAATCTAGTTAAGGGAACACTTTACCACCAGGTTGTTCTGATACTATTTCTGTGTCTTCCAATCCTACATTACTTGACTTGGTGATGCCTTTAATGGTGGAAGTGGCCTTTGTCATTTAAGGTATGGATTAATATGACAGGCAGGTACTAGTGCTAACAGATCACAGTGTTTTGCAATGTTTCTTCTGTACTGCCAAGTGCTCACTGAAAGCATAATCATACTACGAAGTTTGCACTCTGTGGCCTGGCACACAGATTGTAACAACTTACTATTATTTTACATGTGCTTATCAACTGCAATTAGTTGGGGTATGAAGTGAGGCAGGATTGGCTGGCATAAGAGTAAAAGTTGTGTTTATTTTTCCTTCAAAAGAACCTTTTCTTACTCTACTCTGTACCCAGATACCTGTGCAGTGCAGAGATGCTTTGAGTAGTGTTAAGATGCTACCCTAAATCACATCATTTCTCCATGACCCATTCAGCATCTGTTCTTGCATCCTCACTATGTCAAGAGCAGCTCTGTCTGACTAATAGTGCATTAGGAGAAGGCTTCTTCTGCTACCCTTTTTCCTGTGTGGTTTATGACACTGCAAGCAGTCCTGCTTTGTTGGTTACATAGACATAGCTTAGGCTAGACAATGACCTCGCAGTCTGGGGAAAGGAGAAGGAGAAGACAGACCATATTTTCTTGTTGTCTTCAACTTTTTATTTTAATTTCTCTGTAAGAAAATACTTACATAACAGCCTTCTCTCTAAATTTGAGAGATATGGATTTGATGGATGGACACTTCAGTATATGAGGGGTTGGCTGGATGGTCACATCCCCTCTACTCTGCACTGGTGAGACGCCGCCTGGAGCCCTCAGTACAGGAAAGACATGGACCTGTTGGAATGGGTACTGAGGAGGGCCACAGAAATGATCAGAGGGCTGAAACACCTCTGCTGTGAGGAAAGGCTGAGAGAGTTGAGGTTGTTCAGCCCTGGAGAAGGCTCCAGGGGGACCTTTATTTCAGCATTTCAGTATTTAAAGGGGGCTTATAAGAGAGATGGGGACAGACTTTTTAGTAGGGCCCATTGTGATAGGACAAGGGGTAATCACTTTAAACTAAAAGAGGGGAGATTCAGACGAGATATAAGGAAGACATTTTTTATTATGAAGGTGGTGAAATACCGAAACATGTTTAACCTTAACCTTTCCCTGAGCATATTAAGTCTTTCACCCTTTTTCAACCCTTAAAGCTTTCCCAAAACACAGAGTCCTGTATGGAAAATTTAAACACACCAACATTTGTTTTGCTTTTCATTGTTACTTTTAGGAGTGTTTTAAAAGTAGTATACAAACCAGAGGCTGAAAGATCACTGATTTTAATCTAAACTGAAAAAGTTGCTCCTTTTTGTATCTGCGTGGCAGATTGTGCTGGTTTAACTGTTCAGTTTGTGTTAGGGTTTATTTAGGGAAGAAGAAGGGGAAGAAAACTGCAATGTAGACAAAGTTGGGCTACTGAGATATTTTGAGGAATAATTATTTTGAACAAAATCTGCTATTATCCTTGTGCAATGCCAGGGAAACTGCATAATATAACCAAAGGTATTATTTGTCTTACTTGTACCTTCTCTATGGTTAAGGAGGTGGTGATGGTAACACTGGGAAAAGAAAATGTTTTTGTCCTATGGCCTTAGAAGTAGAGAAGGGAAGTGTTTTGATGCTGTCTTTGTCACTGTTCACATTACCTTCCTTTTGCAAAACACCAAAGAACATCCTCAGCCTATCCAGATTTGGTGACTTCATTTGACTAAACATTTGACTAAACTTGGTACTGATAGTCATCATAAAATAAACCTGGGTGTCATTTATAAGGCAGTAAATTCATTTATAAGGCAATAAATTCACTTTAGGGGATTCTGCAGTTGTTATTAAATGTTAGCTCTATAGGAGCACAGTTCTGGCAGCTGAGAGAGAAGGATGCTGTAAACTGGGATAGGAGGGAGAAATCCTGGAGGAGTAAACATGCAGAAAACAATTGGAGCATTTCAGTCAAGCCAAATTTCCCAGCTGGAGTGGGATGGCTAAGTTATCCTGGAGGACATCTCTAGATGCTCGGATACAGCTGGGCTCTTTGTTTTCCCTCCTATGTCTCTGTATGTCCCTCCTTTCTCCATCAGCAATAGCTATGGCAGAATGCAAGAACTCACCTGCGTACAGCTTGGCAGGGGAGCACTGGGCTTCCAGTCTGGATTTCCCCCTTTCCTGCTTCCTACAGCCAGGCCCCAAATTTGCTGCAGCTTCCTTCACACTATACACAGAAAGGATGATAGTTAGAAAAATGATTCCTCTTGCTCCTTTTTTTTGTAGAAGAAATTGAGGAAATGATATAGTGACTTGCCCAGGATTACACAAGAAATCTTCGTTGAAGTAGGGTACTGGCTTTGCTTTTGCAGTCCTACTTGTGAGCATACAACAGTATGGAAAGGGATCTCTCTTCCATGAAGAGGAAGGATAGGATCATGCTTTTGCTATCCTGATAAGCTTTTTTTTTTTTTTTTAACTGTTCTTTCTTACAGACATTATATCAGACATTTCAGGAATGTCACAGCTTTGCCTCTTTGATTTTGCTGGAGGAATTCTTGCAGGGCTGGAAAACAGGTGGAAGGCAGCTTTCTCAGCACATGCATGAGACTTCTTTTCAGAGCTGCCCCAACTGTAATTTCCTCCGGATTCCCCTACAACATATTAACTGTGTTTAAGATGGCATCTTCTGGGTTGGAAGAATACTGTGTTCCTGTTTGCTACTAGGTTTGCCATTGCTTTAGATCATGATTAATGTCTTTTTAGAGAATCTGTTATGGCCAAAGCCCCAAATATGCATTCTGGTAAGAATCTGTTATCTAGTTGCCTACCTCCATAGCTTAATCTCTCCTCATTTGGTTTTAGCTTTGAGTCTATCACTGAGTATGCTAATTGCAATAGACCTAGTCAGGAAGAAAAGGGGGTATTAGGCAAGAATAGTCCACTCTGAAAATGAACTTTTATACCACATCTATGCTATGGCAAAGAATGAACTTCAATGTGGTATGAAACTCTGTGGTTTATACTTGTGTATAGTTATTCATCACAGCACGGTTGACTTGTGGCTCTAATCAGTCATGTGGTCTCAATATCTCTTCTTACAGTGGGTGCCTTCATTTGAAAAATGTTCTGGTTTGAAATCTCTCAATCCATATCCCTTTTTTAGTCACATTTCTCTCTTTAGCCTCTCGTATAAAATACTGATTCTTTCTCCAGTGTGGCCACTCACATGCTGCTATTTTTCCCTGTCGATATAAAACACTGCTACTCCTAAATTTCCCATGTAATTTGACAGGATCAGATAGGGAGATAAACAAGCAACACTTGAACAGAGCAGAGATAGCAGCAGCCATATTACATCCTAGTGTGGAACCTTGGGCTCCGAGATATCAAGTCCTGGGAGCAGCTGCCTGCTGAAAGAGAAGTTGCTGCTTCCCTTCAGCAACCTTATGGGCAGGTTCACCCACCCCATGTGGCTTGATGCTGGCTTTGGTGCTGTGGATAAGTCAGCAACTGCTCCCTGGTCATGTTAGATGCGGGAAGATGCAGGTGGGAACCCAAGTACTCTGGTGGCAAGAGGGATTCAGGTGGTGCTATTGATGCCATCACAGGACAGCGTGGCTTTCCATGGAGGCACAGAAACCAGTTTTGCATAAGGGTGCTCCTCCCAAGCTTCTTCCCCACTGCCTGCTGCGAGTGCAACTGTTTCATGTGCCCTTTCTCTGTCTCTCACTTCAATTATCCCCAGTTACTGTGATGCCAGGACTACTGGGTAATTTCCACCACACAGGAGGTTGGATCCATCGAAAGTAAAATCCAATCACTGTCCAACAAAGAAATCTTTCTTCTAGTTATTTGTCTGGTGTCACGCAGGTTTTTTTTTTTTTAAAGATCCAAAACAAAACCCTTATTCAGTTGGTGTTCACACAAAGTTTTGCCATTAATGATTTACAGCAGCCTAGATTTGGGCTCCAGTTTATTATAGACCTATTAAGAAAGACCAACTTCTGGTTTTCCTGTCTTCAAGAAAGTTGAGATTTTTCTAGATTTTAAATGTCACCTAAAATGAGCCCTCTTTTAAATACATATTCTTTATACATTAAAGCAGCAGCAAGATAGAGAAGAAAACTTTATTTTCCTTTGTAGGTCAACTTTAAGGTCAGCACTATAAGCCTTTTGTAACTCCTTGAGATTTTAAACTTCTTTCTTAGTTAAGTTGAATACCACTGACTTTAAAAACAAAGCAAACCAAACCACTACACCTTTTCCCATTCTGAGAAACGCAATTCTGGGAGTAAATCTGCAATGCAGTAACCAACAGGACTTAAACCAATTCCTGAATATTTGATCCTTGTATTTGAGATGAGCAGGGATCCACAGGGCATCAAGAAGAAATCTCAACTGCTGCTGTAGCACCTACAGCAAGGCAGTTAAGTAACTACATGGCAACTGGGAAACCTGGAACTCACTCATCTCTGAAATGAAAATAAACTATTAAAGTTAACATCCATTTGTTAAGTACTTGCTTGTGATTTACAGCTCCAGCTCTGAGACTTGCAAAAATAGTTTAAGGGGTTGCCAGGCAGGCCCGGGTTGTTTCCATCTAGCAACCTTTGTTTCTATTGTAGAATTAGTGTCAGCAAAAGGGAAAATGGAGGCTCCAATGGAAATTATTGACTTACATCTTTTATTTTATCCCTGCTAGGGAGGTGGGATAGTATCTGACATGCAAGAGGTGCAGGATGTTTCAGTGTGAGCTGCATGCTGCTCAGCTCTCTGCAGCCTGCCCCAAGCACTGCAAAGGCCTCATAGCACAGGGCAGTTTCTGCCCCTTTCCTAGTGGTAGTGTGTGGCATGTTTAGCAGGGGGAAAAGGCAACTTAAGATCGTTGTTGAATGTGCCTTTCTTTGAAAAGTAATGTTCTGTAGAAGAGTAGCTTTATAAAACGTTTGTTTTGGTGTGAGGAGGAATGCAAAAGCAAACCTCTATGTGGGAAGGAACCAACCACCCTTTTTCCTGGAGACAGAAAAAGGGGTGGGCAGCCTCATGCATAACTTCTAAATCCACCAAAGGTTGTTTTTTCAACACGCAGCTAGCCATCTTCTCCGACCTTCTTGGCTGGTTTTGGAGTAATTGCTCCAGAAGGAACGAGAAAAAAAAAAATAAAGAAGAAAACCCTGAAATCCCACCTCTTCCCCCCGTTCCCCGGCCAGATGTACCCATGCGTGGGGTACGCTGCGGCGGGACGGTGCGCCCTCCATTCCTCCCGGGGCTGCGGGTGCGAACGGAGGATCCCAGCCCCCTCCCTGGCGACGGCTTGAGGAGGAGGAGGGTCGGCTCCAGCGCCTCCCCCGTTCCCCGCCTCCTTCCTCGCCGAGCGCAGAGCTCAGAGCATGGAGCCTGCCTGAGGCGCGCCGTGGGCTCCGGCAGTTGCTGCGGCGGCCCAACATGGAGGCGGCGGCCCCGCAGCCGCTGCTGCTGCTACTGCGGCTCCTGGCCGCCTCGGTGTTGCGGTGCGAGCCGGGCTCGGCCGAGGGTAAGCTCATCGGGGCGTCGCGGGGCCCGGGTCGGCGGGGAGGCGAGCGCCGCTGTCTCTTTTGTTGTCGGACTTAGGCAAACTTTCCCCCGCGCTCCGGCGGGAGGGCTGCGGGGCCGCGGCGGCAGGGAGGGGGGCGGGAGCGGGACCCTGTGGCGTGGGGGCGCGGGCCAGGCTCCCGCGGGGGGGAAAGGACGCGCACGTGGACGAGACGGGACGAGGACAGGAGGCTGGATGCGTCCTCTCCCCTCCCCCCCAAACTATCCCGTCTAGGCCCTCTTTGCTGCAAAGTGGGGGCGCAGGTAAAGGAGGCCTCTCCTCCCCTCTGGACATAACCCCCCGAGGGCAGCTCAGGTAAACGTGTACATTTGCATAAGGAGAGGCAAAAGTCGTCATCCCCCGTCCCCACACCCGTCCTTCCGCGGTATCGAGGCAGGGATTTCTCTGGGGTTTGGCGTGTCGGGTGTCGCTCAACAAACTCTTGGCAATGGTGGGGAGTTGGTGGGACGAAGGCGAGTTTCCCTCCCTCCAGCTCCTTTTTAAGGCGGGGTGGGGGGGGGGGGGGAGGCGGGGGCGGCGGTGGCACTGCGGCGGGAGGAACCGTTCGGCCCGGCCGGAGGCAGCGGCGGGTAGGGATTGGCCCGGGTCGGTGTGCGGATGCCCGGCCTGGGCCCAGCCCCGCGGGCGCTGCCGGAGCTGCAGCTCGGCTTCCCCGTGCCGGCGGAGCGCTGGCCTCCTCGCTACCCTGGGCTCCGTCCCAGGCACGGATCTTGCCCTTTGCTTTCCCTTTGCAATAAGTTTTTAAGTGAATGTGCTAATCCTTTAAAAGCACAAATAAACGGAGGCTCTGCTCTGCCTGCAGCATCCGTGAGGAGAGGGCCAGGGTCCGTTCACCATCCTTTCTCTCTGTGTGCTACTTGGGTTCCGACTTTTTATCACCGAAGATGGGGAGTTAGGGCTGTGTGTGTAAGACTTCTGGTTTGTTGCTGCTGCATCTGGTCTGCTTGAATGTATCACCCCGGTGCTTCAGCAAGCCGAAGCCTAATTGTTGCCATTTCCTAGGTAGTTTAGAAAACTCGCCAGTATGGCCAAGGCTGTCAGAATATCACCTCAGGGCCTGTTTTATTAGGCCACCCACCTTTTCAAACTGTAATTATTAGAACTGTCATGTAGAGCTAGAGAACTGACCTTTTCTGCTGGCATCATCATCCTATATTTTTGGTTGGAGCTCTATGTAGGTGTGTATTATGTATTGTTTATTCTGTCAGGATTATATTAAAAAGGTGCCCATTATGTCTCAGGATGCACCTTCTCCATACACATTGCCTTAGTTTTTTAAGAATATTTCAGAGAACCTGAAGTATGGCTTATTCCTTTCTGAACACTTACGTTTGTGTAAAGATGTTCATGTTCTTGCTTGACTGAAGCTATTTAGGGGGGGAAATCAATTTATAGGTGTCTTAAATGGAGAAGAGGCTGATAGTATCCCTTGAGTGTTTGCTTAACAGACTCTAATGGAAAGAAATATTTTTAAAAGGGATAACTTTACATTTGGAACTCTTAGGAAAATAAGAATTCACCATAAAAATGCAAAATAAGTTGTAACTTGGAGTTTGGTTTTCATTCACCTAATTTTATAGACAGGGATTCTTCTAATACAGTATACATTGTTTATCAATAGTCACCTTCCTTAACATGCACAGAAAAACTCTTCTATAAATGTACTGGTCTTTAGCAATTAGCTAAATAGTCTTGGTTAGAAATCTCAATGACACTGCTTTTGTTCAGCCTACTTAGTAGCAAGGTATGTGATTATTTTGTTAGGCTGATCTGGACGGTACTCCTCATAGTACAGGAGGAAATGACAAGATACAGTCATTTCAAATTGGGTCCATCTTTTTGAAACACCCTGTACTATGAGAAACTCTCCGTGTTTTTAGTTCCATTCCTGAGAACCCCCACTCTGTAAGCAGATGCCTGACTTTAAGGGACTTTTACCTCTTTAAAAGTATTTTGATGTGCTTGTTGTACAAATATGTAAATACATCTCTGCAAGACTTGAGGATGTGCTGAAACTTCTGCAGTGTTAAAGCTTCTGCAAAGTTTGGCATGTTGTAATAGATCCTGAATACTTTGGCTGTTAAATAATTTTGCTGTGGAGCTAAGTCCTTGCTCCACAGGAGTGGTTTTATTTATGTGGCTTGAAATAATGATAAATGTGTTTCAGATATGGGTTGTACTTTACCCTCCTTTCACTGAGATAAGACAAAATGGTAGTTGCATTTGGTGCTTCCTTGAAGGGAGGAATCCCTTGCCTGGGCGAATTATCCAGGAACAAGATGGTTATGACAATGGCATGATTTTGTCTGAAAATATTCAAATTCTGAATGTCTACTACTGCACAGCAGGTGTTTTATGTGGGTCTCGTAAAACCTGGAAGTAGTTGAGGTAATTCTTGTTTAAGAATTATCGCAAGCAAGAATTAGTGTTACTTAAACTCAACAAAAGCTTGGTTAGCTGTTGTTTGTTGAGTACTAGAACATTTCCCAAAATTGTAAGGCTGTATCTTAGTTTTCTTTAATGGAATGACTATTTGCCTGATATTAAGAAACAGAAGATAAAGGAAGGTGAACAGAGAAGTGTGACGGGATGGTTACAAATTTCGAAACTAGGGATGCATTTGAGCACGACCTAAAATGCCTTTTAATTCATACTGTTTTTCCTGAGATAACTTAAATCTAATGAAACTTATCACTATGTCTAAATGTAGAATGTAGCAGGAAAGAACACTTGCTAATTTTGTGATGGGGAAATTTGCTACACAGGAGTCCCCAACTACATTTCAGTGCCATTTCGGTTAGTCTGTTATTGATGTGGGGGGCTGTTTTCCTAGTAACTACTACTAGTACGATGTGAGGGTCTGTCACAAATTATGGTCGTAAGTCCTCTTGAAATAGTGAGATTGACTCTGAAGTTTTAATTGATACCTTCAAAGCACTGTATTTTCTATCTCCAGACAAAGCATAATGGCTTTAACTATCTTTTACACATGGTGTTTGAATTCATTAGTTACTATTTCATTTTAAATTAAATTGATTTCATTTTAATTTCATTTTAAAGCATCCAGAGATGCTTTATAATTACTCATACTGTAGATGTGTCTGTAATAAATAAATCAGCATGATGCACAAAGTCGATACTTTAGAAGAGTGCAAATGTGCTTCATCCGTAGCCCAGTGTAAATTCTGCCATTGCCTGTTGCTATTTTGGAATGTTTTTTAAAATCTCAACTGCTTTAACTTTTATCTTAAGAATTTTTTGTTTGTTTATAATGTAATCATTAGTAAAATAGACCATGGTTTTTGTTCCAGCTGTTAATTTTCTCAGTCCTGCCTGTTTCTTTAATAACACAAGCCAAATAGAGTTTGTTTCTGGGAACTTGTTATCCTTGATTGTTATGGTAGGGTCTGACAGCATAACAACAAATAAAGGTTACAAACCCCCTCCTAGAGTATATATGCACCTGACTTATAAAGAGAGTCTAACGTAACTTTGCTTCTAGTTAAAATTTAGCAAACAATGTAGAGTTAAATGTAGTTGACTCTCCTTTTGTCAAAGCAGAAATTAAAGAAATTTTGTTATTTGTGATGCTCAGAAATAGCTTTAATGTCAAGGTTTAGTTTCATGTTAGATCAGTATTTTTTGTAAACATACTGTATTGTATGAAAGCAACCTGCCATCTTGAGGTTGAGAACAGTAACTAGGTTTAAATTCCTTGTTAGAAAGAAGCTATTTAAGGTAACTTGATTGCTCTTAATTTTATGAAATCCTCTTAATTTTTTCTTATACCTTTAACCCAATAGCTATTAAACATTAAAAATGTTTGGCTTTTGTAAGTTCAGAACTTCTCAAATATGATATGGCTGAAAAAAACACAGCACTAACATCACTTGAAGAAAATAGTTGTTACTTTCTGCTTGAAAACTTTGTGAAGAGCTCAAATAGGTACCAACCTGAGCCTCAAGAGAAGAATGACAGTAGAGTAAGTGTCCTCCCAGTTTATGGCACAGGTCAGCAATGATGCAATTCTACTATGCACAATAGTCAGCATTTTGTTGAAATTTTGATGCATGTGGATTATTTTCCTTTTTCACTATATTGCTTTCCAACAAGGCATCTCCAACAACACTGCAAGTTCACTTAGGACAGGAGCAAATAATTAGGATATTGGCTGGGGACACTGGCTGGCTAAAGCCAGGTGCTGTTTGGACACTTGGGACTTTCTGAAGAAGTCAAAGATGTGCCGTCTCCTGACAACCCAAACCTGGGACTTCTGGACTGGAAAAGATACTTTTGGAGAGTTCTACCCCTATTAAGTTAGGGCGTGGAAAGTCTCATGATAGAGT
This sequence comes from Caloenas nicobarica, assembly GCF_036013445.1. Classification (NCBI taxonomy): domain Eukaryota; kingdom Metazoa; phylum Chordata; class Aves; order Columbiformes; family Columbidae; genus Caloenas; species Caloenas nicobarica. The sequence goes on along the minus strand of NC_088249.1, from coordinate 48,735,731 downwards.
CAAAGGATATTTTGAGCAGTTCTTCAGATTTTGAGTGATTAAACATTTGTGGTGAGGGGAGAAAATGGGAAGCATGTCCCATAAAATGTTCAAAACAGTTGTTCGTTAGGAGTTCATGGGCCAAAAATTCTTTTGGTTCCTTCTCTCTCGAAAAATCAGAATGCGGAGCTCACCACCATTTCATCTTTGTGGTTTCTGTTTACTAAAGATTGAAAATATGTATTAAAGCACAAAATTCTACTGAGAAGCTCCAAGGAGTGTAAAGAATGGGTGATGTGTTGATAAGGATGTTGAAGGTCCATATAATAAACAGGGTTTTTAATTTAGTTGTTGTTTCCTTTATTCTTGCTTGACTCATGCTTTGCCTACCAGCATAGGCAGATGTAAGGTGTCGTTTCGTGTTGATGGTTAAATCCATAGGTGACTTTGCAAAGGTGCCAGTAGATTGACACATGCTTGATTAAATTGGTTCATTTGCTCTGGATGATGAAAGGGTTAGAGGCAGTGAAACTGCTTTTAAACCAATAAATACTTTATATGAGTACGTTTTGTTATATTAGCTTAATAGGGACAGTCTGCTGGGAGAAGGAATTTCTTGACTGTGAATCAGCTACAGAATTGTCTTCATTTCACAGTATGAAGGTTTATTGTTAGTGCAATAAACAGCACTGACAGTAGATGAAATAGTCAGTTCCTGGTGCAATCATCAATGATCTGAGGACCTCAAATATTGGCATATACCGTTTCGCACTTGGGCTTTCGTAAGTGCTGTATAAATATTAGCTAGTTCTGAATATTTTGCTAACATAGCATCTATTGTTTACACATAAGGAAACTGAACTTCCCCAGTTTAAGTTGACTTCCTTTAAAGAGTAATAAAAGTTGTCTTTGTAGCAGGCAGAATTAAGGTTTTTGGACTCTGGTCTTCCTGTTGAGATTATAGAGATAAACCAGGTAGTCGTTCAATAAAACTGAAGTGCGCTGTTCCTGAGCTATGGTGAAAAATGATGCAACTGGAGAAATGAAGTTGCAAGTGTGTTAGATTATAACTCTCCCCTCTACTATGAAAAGCGAAAAGATGAAAATTATATTTCTGTCTTTGGTGTGGTTACACAAAGGGCTTGATTTTTCATTTTCTTTTTCCCATGGATTGTTGTTAAAGGGTGGCACAAGGTATCCTGTGAAAGTGCAGTGCTCTTAATTTGGTGGTTCTGTCCTTCTTATAGGACCCCTGTTGACTTGAGTTTTGTCTAAGAGGGAGGTAAAAGACTGAGTTACTTAACTTGACTTCCCTTCATTTGGCTCAGGATTTGACAACATTTTGTGATGGTGATTCCAGAGGTTCTTTGTTGCCCTTTCGTTAGGTTGCCTTGAGTGTATATTGACTAATTTCAGGGTGTTGTTGCATTAAATGTCATTCATTAAACGTTTATTAATACTACTTTTTGGAAGTAGCTTGTCACACATGATAGTAAAGGTGATAAATTAGCCCTAGGGGACTCTTGATCCTCAGCCTGCAAGAATTAGATTGGAGGTAGGAGGTGGCAGTAAGTGATGGCAGAAGCTTGACTTTTTCTTTCTGCCATGTTTAAGAAAAAAACGCCAGAGTGTGAGGAACCAGTGTGTGTTTCATGTTTCTAAACCTCTTGGCAGGTGAGGAGGAGCTGCGGACTGAGTGGACCTGCTTAGTAGATTTCTTGGCTTTTGGGTTTGGGAATCAAATAGTGTATTATAATGTGATTTTGTTCAGTGTTAGTTTTAACTAAATGAAAAGGAAAACGAGTGGAGGATCTGAGAAAACAGAATCATAGAATCATTTTGGTTGAAAGAGACCCTCAAGATCATTGAGTTCAATCGTTAACCTAACACTGGCACTAAACCATGTCCCTAAGAATCTCATCTATATGTCTTTTAAACACCTCCAGGGATGGTGACTCCACCACTTCCCTGGGCAGGCTGTTCCACTGCTTCACAACCTTTTCCATGAATACATTTTTCCTAACATGATGAAAGTATTCAGTGCTGTGATAATCTATAGGTTATTGATATGTCATTTGAGAACTTTTATGGCACACTCTATGTACTTGTGGCTTAAGCCAAATACTCCAGGTTTTGAATTAGGCACAGATTATGCATAACAGCAGTAATGCACTGAAATCCTTGTCAATAACTTCAACATACCTTTTGTGGAAACTTCAGTTTTACTTGGATTCTAGATTCATGGATGCTTTGTCCAGTCCTTGTACTTTTTTTTTTTTTCCATTTTGCGTGAACATACTCTTTTCTGTTCTTTCAAATTAAAATGGTCCTAGCTGGACTTCAGAGGGAGAGGGGGAAAAAAGTGTTTAGATGACTAGAAATGTGTTGTGGGTTTTGTTTGTTTGTTGTGGTTTTGTTTTTTTTTTTTGGGGGTGGGGAGGGGATGTTTTTAACTTCACACTATAGACTATGGCTGTGAAGAAAGGGAAGTTGCTTCCTTTTATACCTTTATAAATTGAGAAGGACACATGTCCCTAAGCCTGTCTGCTGTACTTGTCTTTATATGAAACAAAAAACCAGCAGCATAGAATGCCTAAGTGACAATATATCTTGTGGATCAACCAAACAAAATGCTTCGTGAGCTTTATATTGCTTTGAATTAACCAGTGTGTAGGATGTCCTGACTTACAGCTGCACTTTGTTATGATACACTTCTGCCACAGTCTTTTCTCTAGATAATTTTTAAATAAGGATTTGGGTTTGGCCTTCCTTAAGAGATGACACGCTTTTTCAGTGGATTCACTACGACAGTGGTGTTCAGAAGTACCCCTTTTTATTTTGTATGTGCTCCTGAAGTAAAGAGCTGGGTTGTGCACGGTGTAGGGAAGTGTCTTGCAGGTTTCCCACCATGACACATCTCTGGGAGCTTTCTGGAATAGCTGGCTCATGCCACTTGAAGCTTTATTTCCTTATAGTGTGGAATTTTTTTTCTTGTTTCTGAGACTTCCTGAATAACATACTCTTTGTCTGTCTCTTCAGATAAGACTGAAGGGTATTTTTTGTGACATTGAGTGAGTGGTCTGCCAGCTACTTCGTTGTTTTGAGATATTGCTCTTTTTTTGCACCCTGTGAGGTGCTTTGGCACTTCGTCATGTCTTTTTCCATCAGTCCATCATTTCTAGGGTGCTGTGTAAACTGTGGCTTATTCCTGTGTAACCAGACCTTATCTGAAGAGAGTGTTCAGAGTTGAAAGCTCAGTGTGTCGAATTTTAGGAAGTCTTCTAAGCTGATTTCTCTAGCTTTAGTTTTAGAAGTAGTGCATACTTGATATTTGAGGCAATGTGAAAGGCCTTATGTCTTTATTATTATTATTCTTCAAGGATTATTTCCAAATAATTTGTATGGGACAGTTTCTAAAAGTTTTTGTGCAGATATAAAAATAAGATTTTTAAGGGGCAAAGAATAATTGCTTTGAAAGACAACCACAAAACTGTGGCGTTATCTGCAGGTGTTCTGTAAGACTTGCAGATGAGCAACTGGAGTGAGCTTCGTAGCTTGCATGCAGAACTAATCCATACCATTTGAACTTCAAATGATGTACTTGACACTTAATAAGCATATTAACAGTCTGCTTCTAGATCTTATTCGCCTAATAAACTTTGACAAACAAATTCTACAGATGGTTAATATTTTCAGAGGAATTGCTGTCTGTTCATAGTGAGTTTGTGGCCAAAATATGTGATATAGGTTGTGATTAATTTTCTCTCTGAAATATTTTCATGGCTGTGGTCATTCCACTCATCGTTACCATCACATCTGACTGTAACTGATAAATGAAATGCTCAGCTAGGAAGATTTTTAATTTAAGTTTAAAGGGCAGGGGGTTGGCCATGGAATTATCGTGGCTGCTTTTGAATTTCCCTTCTTCTATCAAAGCGACAGAAAACAATATGTTGTCAGGATTGGGGGGTGGTAATCCTTCTACTTGGAGTAATCCCTGGTGATTGTGACAAAATCCCGGTGTTAGATGCTGCTTGATACTGAAGTCATTCTGCCATTTGCAAATTTTAGTGTTTTAAAGAGTTTTTAAGACATTTGTGGAAAGTGAAGCCATTTTGCATGAGCCAGAGAACTGGAGAATGCCTGGATTTTACTTAGTCACTGGTAGTTACTCAGTTTAAATGTGCTACCAGACCACTCAGTTCCTCAGAGCAGAGGCAGATTTGTTCTAAGTTCACAGAAGTGCTTACCAAGGCAGAAGTAATCTCTTACAAGTTCCTGGCTAGTTTATGATGAAGTATGTACATGTGGAACGGTGTGAGAGATGGGGAGAGGGGGTGGTATCTCACATATGTGTGTGTATGAGTGTGTACATAATATGTATGTATGTTCTTATGTGCTTAAACCTTGGTTAACCAGTTTCTCCTGCTATGTTTTTTTCTTTTTATTCGAATGGCTGTGTTATTGAATAACCTTCCACTTCTGAGGAAAAAAAAAAACCACTGCTTTTTATGTAGACTTTAACTCCTGATTTTAGATCTCGATACATAATTTTAAGAAGGCAAGTTTCATGGTCGCTAGATATGGGACTGGAATTCAGTATACCTGGATTTGGTTTTGGTGTTTTAACTGAAGTATGCCATTAAGTCCGTGCACTTCAACTATTCCTCTGAGAAAAGGTGACAGTGATACATAAATGTTCTCTCTGAATGCATCTTGGAGTGTTTTACACAAGAAGCATCTCTTAGTAATCTTTTCCTATACATATGCTTTTTACCCTGTTTCCCTGAAAATAAGACCTACCCTGAAAATAAGCCCTAGCATGATTTTTCAGGATGCTCAAAATATAAGCCCTACTCAAAAAATAAGCCCTAGTTAGAGTTCATTTTAAAAGTCAATTTAAATAGTGTCCAGGCAGCTATACATGTAAAAAAGTAAGCATCTTTTGGAGCAAAAATTAATACCAACTCTGTCTTATTTTCAGGGAAACAGGGTAGATAATTTTCTAGTAATAAACTTCCTTTGTTTTTTTTTTTTTAATTAATCTCTCAATGACTGGTGTTTCATTAGAAACGAAGATGGAAACTAACAGAATGGTAGGTAAAGTACCCCTGAAAAGGTAGGGTGGTGTGTATTTTATTAATCAAAATTGTATGCCTGATCATTATTGTGCACCTAAATCTTTAATCTTGCATAAACACTTTCCATACCTTTAGCAGTTTTTATTTTATTATTTCTGCATGTTTTATCCTTCTCCTGTGTTGGTAGTATTTCTTCTCAGCTTGAAAGCTCTTTGAGGCAGGTATCTTGTGTATTGTTTTTCCTTTTACCTGCCTGCTTTGTGTTGTGCTCCCCCTGCCCCACTGTGTGAAGAACCAAGGTTGCTAAAGGCTGGAATATCTGTAGGTGGGTAATTAATTAAAAACAGTAGTCAGGAGAGCTCTTGGAAACTTGTTGGATTACTTCTCTAAGTAGGATGATGAGGCAGCATCATTGAATGGAAGGGAAAACAAAACAAACCAAACCACCACCACCACCAAAAAAACCCCTCAAAAAACCTACCCCAAACACCCTTCTATTTCTGGCAGTTTGAAGAAGCTGCTTGCTGTCCCCTTAGCATGGGGCTCCATTAACATTGTCTGCCCATGACAGAATTGGTAAAAATGGAGAAGCTGCAGCTTAGCCTGTGTTTGGGGATTGGTACTTGGCATTCAGCCTAGTGCACAATGGAGAAAAGATGAGCAGCGTTGTGATTTAAACCCGCTGGCAGGTAGGACCATGCAGCTGCTTGTTCACCTCCCACCAAGTAGGATGGGAGAGAGAATTAGAAAGGGAAAAAACCCCCTCGTGTTGAGATAAGAACAGTTTAATAGGGCAGCAAGGGAAGAGAAAATAATAATAATAATAATAGAATATAACAAACAAGTGATGCCCCATGCAATTGCTCACCATGACAGCAATAGCCCTTTTCCTGAGCAGCAGTATTTGCCCCCTGGGCAACTCCAGTTTATATACTGAGCATGCCATCATATAGTATGGAATATCCTTTTGGGCAGCTTGGGTCAGCTGATCTGGCTGTGCTCTCTCCCAGCTTCTTGTGCATCTGGTAGAGCACGGGAAGCCGCAAAGTCCTTGACTACCTGGAAACAACTAACACATCAATGTATTATCAACTGTCTTTTCATACTAAATCCAAAACATGGCTACTAGAAAGAAAATTAACTGTATCCCAGCCGAAACCAGGACAAGTAGATAGAAGTACTTTACACTTGTGACCTCTGTTCCATATTATCTCTCAAATTGCATGGTCCAAATTAAGGTCTTCATTGTTATCTGCGAAAAATGTAAGTGATCTAGGATTCTTTTACCTTGGGGATTACCACCTTGACACATCCAGCTCTTTTCCATCCTGCTACAGTAATTACAGCTCATGGAAAATAACTCTGGTTCTGATCGCCAGGGTGTGGAACTCCTGGCATCTGGAAATTAAGCACATCTGGTGCTGGTCCTCAGAGGCAGAATTCAGCCAGCCTAGAGCTTATTGCATGTGTGGAATGATGCAAGTGACATGTTTTCTCTGAACAATGGCTATGGGATCTTTGTAAGCATTGACCTCTTGCCTGGTTATTCTGAGGGTGGTGTTGTGTTAGTTTGTGGGGTTTGTTTGTTTTCTCTTTGTTTGTTTGTTTGTTTTTCTTCCTGAGAAATTCTGTGTGCAATGAGGGAAGATGTAGAGTACTGTATGTTCTCAGTACAGCTGACTCAGTCCTTCACACTGTACTTGCTCTTTGACATACGTAAAATGTGTGTGTAAAAGCCTCTGTGGCCATCCAGAAGGCACTTGGTAGGTACAGGTAAAGATTCTAGTGTGCTTTTTTTGGTGCCTTTCTGATTCCTAGAATTCTGTGAAGTCAGCATTGCAGGGACACAGAAGAAAGTTTTATTTTTAAAGGAGATGTACTGCAGCGCCCAACTTTGAGGAATGTTCTAGGGACCTGTTAATATAATTTTCCTTATACAGATTTGTAGGGTAAGAAAGCTTGCTTTGTTTGAGATAGCTTTTGAATTCATATTCTAACAGCTATTCCACAGTTACTTCCCCAAGAGTGCTTATATTTTGGAATGGTTTCCCCACAAAGATCTGTTCTGGAATACTTTATTTTAGTCCTTTCTCAGTCTTAGCCTTGGATGTCATTTTGTGCTGTAGAGATTGGGATTGTGTAACAGGCTTTTGTTAGTTAATCTGAGCATCTGCTGGTCACATCTTGATATAGACTGATTGTATATCATGGTTGTTTATATTTTATGTCATGGTTGTTTATCATGTTATAACGTGATACCTGCCCATATGCTTGTTGATAGACTGTTAGGACCTTCTTGTCCACGAATGCTAGTTTCTGAGGGAGGATGCCTTCTTCTAGGTATTCCTTCTCTTGACAATTTTGCCAGGAGCCTGTGAGGATATTTCAGGTGACATGGCAAGAGTTTCTTCCAAATAAATTTTTGGCCTGTCGTGGTTTGATTGTGGGGTGACAATAAAACCGTGGCAGACGTATTGTTAACCTCCTCTCCCCCTGCTTTCCCCTTCAGCCCCTCCCTCTCCCCCCTTCCCACTAAGGACAGGCGATTGGGAGGGAAAGAAGGACAGAGAGAAGAGGGTTGGAAAAATTAAAAATGTTTTGCTAATGCTACCAATAAAATAGAGAAAATAATACAAAATATACAAAACCAATCTTGAAAGTCCCGGCAACTGCTCCGGCAGGTGTAGGGCCGGCACCCGAAGTCCTGGACTGGACTCTGCAGCCAACCGGAACTGGATTCAGTCTGTCACTAGGCCTCAGTTTGCAGGGACAACTCGCAAAGTCCTCTCCCAATGTCGGCCATAAGGAAAAAGGGACAAGATCCTCGTGATCCCCCACTTTTATATGAAGTATCATGTGAATGGGATGGAATACTTTAGTTGGTCAATTTTCAGTTCACCTCCTGCTTGCACATCTCGCGGGATGCATCATTATCAATGACCTTGCATTCCATTGCTATGTCTACCAAAACACGTACCTAACTTTCAGGAAAACTGCAGTTAGTAAGACGACTTTAGCTGACGGGGAAATTCACTAAAAGAGAAACTTGTTTTTAACAAAACCAGGACATGGCTCTTGAAAGAAACAAGAGAAGTAAAGATGTGCTTGAGAGTTCACACTACAGGACAAGTACACTCAAACCAGCATACTAGTACAGGGTAGGAATTTGTTCTTTTACTTGTAAATTCTGCTGTTCTTTTTTAATTAACTGCTAAATTCTCTAGCTGTTTAGTTCCCTGGCCATTAACAGGGAAGAAGTTGCTTTACACATTGTTTCCTATGCTCATTGAGACTAGAGTCACAGTTTGGAGTTTGTTGTTGTTTTTAAATAAATAAAATCTTGGTCTATGTTGGAAACTAAAATCACTTCATTGCTGTTGCCAACCACTGTGTTGACAGGAAGTCATCATTGGTTCAGTAAAGCTTCATAGCAATTGAGATACTATGTACGAGTGCTAATGAAAAGCCTTTGCATGGTTTCTGGAGGCACATGGAGCTGTTGCAGAGACAAAAATATAACTTGTCAGCTGCTGTGCTCTTAATTACAGCTGCACGCAATGCTTTCTTCTGTGTAACTTTTCTGGTACTTTATTGTGAGGCAAAAGCAATATACTGAATTCTACAAAAACCTACCATTTTTTTCCAAAGCTAGAGTTTTGATAACTTTTATAACCTTTTTTTTTTTTTTTAAACTGAAGTGTTTGTATGGAAGAATAGAGCAGTCAAGCACAGTGGGAGATGGGGAAGCATTACACGCACACACTTATGATTGCAAAAAGAATCTTTAGCACCAGTTTGTTATTACGAAGTCTCAATAAATGTTGGCTGTTTATAAAAAGGAATGACCTTTACAGGGTTATTTTCCTATCTAAACATCAGCAGGACACTGGGGACAGATTACTGTGAGTATTTCAGTAAGTTGTGTTTGCTTAGTGTGCTTGGCAACATTTCTTTCAATGAAACTTTAACGTTTTATGCTATCCCAAGTTCAATTTCTAAACTTTGGGCTTCATCTGTGTTCTTTTTCCTGTTATTGATGTGTATGATGTCAGTTGTCAGATCACTGTTGTATATGTGGCCAAAATGAGTGTATTTTATTATCTTTATTTACGAAGATTTTGAAATATGGAATGGTAATTTATTCAAAGTCCTGTCATAAATATTGCTTATCCCTAGAAGGATAATTTTTGCTGGGAACAAATAGATCAGTCTACAGCAGATAGCAGTCTGTGCCTGTCTCCCACATTTGGCTGAGCACGTGCCAAATGTATGATCAGACTCTCTGCTGGACACTACATATATTCCAACTTCAACTCCACCTGTTGTACTGGCTTCAGCAATGGCTTGGCAAAGCAGTAATGATTTCAAAATGCTTTCCAGTGTCTGAAATGGCATGAAACTTTCTAGTTCTGACACCTGGAAATTCATGTTATATTAAAGAAGAATTCCCAAAACTTGTCTATTAGCAACCTCAAAGCACATCTTTCTATACAGTTGTAAAATTGGCACCAACAAAAAAGGCTTTATTTGAAAAGTACACAAAAGTTTACATGCAAAGCCCAAAAAGCCCTGGATTTACTTTATCCTGCAGCTTACTGTTTAGATTTTCATTAATATTTATTTTTCTTTCCCAGAGGTTGATTTGATATTTAAATTGGACTGAAGAAATGGGTCTCTTGTTGCTTCCTAAATCCTGGAGAAGTTTGTGTGTGGTGTTTTTTAAACAAACAAAACAAACAAACAAAACCACCAATATTTAGGGACAGGTCACTGCAAATGAGCTTGCAACAGTGTCATGCCGCTTAGTGGATTTACTAATTTTAAATGTTCTAGAGTCTACTGGGAACCTTTTTGTAACTATTGGTGTTACTTTAAGCCTGAATGAAGAGGAATTTGTTTGCAATTGTGGTGTAAATTAGGAACATCCAGTGACAACATGAAAATGTGTGGCTATGTAGTAAACTAGATTAGAGGACTGGGTTGAAAGTAACCTCTTTAGTTACCTTTTGTTTTGTAGGATGTCTTTTCCATGCTCTTTTTTATTATTATTTTGGGTTTTATCCTCTGTCTCCTCTTCTCTCCACTTTCCTCTCTCCTCTCCCCCCTCAATGTGTTTATTAATAAATACCTGCATCAGTGAGGAGAGAGAGATGTTGCTGTATGATATAGGGTAAAATATGAATTTAATCAATTTTTATCTAGTCTAATAAAACTGATACTTCAAGATCAAGGATTTTGAGTCTAACATAGTCAACTTTGAAGGAAGGATAATGCCACATTTTTCCATGCAATTCAGATGTTACACAGACTGTGCTGTTTTGTTCTTTGTGTTTTTTTTTTTTTTTAATAAATAAAATCTAAACTCGATGTGTTATTTTTACAAGTCTTTAATTGTTTGTGCTGCACCTCATTAGTAACAAGAATAGCATCTTGGAGAATCTTCTGAGCAACACAGAAATGGAGCATGTGTTTGCATTTATAGTGTAATGTGATAGAGGGTTAATTGTATAGATTAACTGTTGCGCAGGAGCAGATAGATATTTTCTCCTTTGATGTTGTGCTGTTCTGTTGTGTCCTTGGACAATTACTGCATGGGATGAAGTTTTTAGTTTGAAAGCTTCAACTTAGGTAGCCTTTAGAAATGTCTGGTGTCATTTGGTGTCAAGTCTTTTACCTTACTAAGTGTATATATATAAATGTGTGATATATATATATGTATATATAAACGTACTCTGCATTCTAGAGTTTTGTAAAGGAAACAACATAATGCGGTAACCATTGGAGCACATTCTTGAGAGGTTTTAGATGCCCTAACTTCCTCCACATAAAACATGAGAAAGTTGATGTTTTTCACATGTTGATAACATACAGAAAACAAAGTGCATCTTCTTGCTTCAGAGCTTTATGGTGCAATTATTGAGAAGTAGTGGATAGATGATGGCTTCTATAATAGTTATTGGCTTCTCAGTAACTTTCATAAAATGAGTTTTGGATCTCATTCCTGCTGAGTTGATAACATGTATTGCACAATGCTGCTCTACATTTCAAGTATTAGTCACAGCAAAGGAGACAAGCCTGAACTGTCCTCAAAAGTGAGTTAATTTCTGTCACCCAAGTGAGGTCTTTTGATGGCAAGGTTGACCCATATTGCACATGGTAATTAATAGAAGACTGACATGAACAGTGAGTTCAGGATTTTAGGTCCCCTTTTTGAAGGAGAAAGAAATCCTCATTTTTATTTGCATCTTATTTAGTTAATTGCTGCACTAGATGAGCTTGATAAGCAATTTATCTGTTTCACAGAATCACAGAATGGTTGGGGTTGGAAGGGACCTCTGGAGATCATCTAGTCCAACCCACCTGCTAAAGCAGGTTCACCTGGAGTAGATTGCACAGGAATGGTGCACAGGTGGGTTTTGAATGTCTCCACTTTGTACTACTTTTACTGTAATGTTACAGTGCTTTCTGTAAGTAGAAAGTGAAGGTTACCCTAATTGTGAGCAAGTATTTAGTTACAGAATGAGAAGCTTAGTATATGAGAAGTTTAGTATAGAAGGGAAGGGCTTCCGTCAACTGTGCTTCAAGTTAGTGCTTGTTTGGTGTGGGTTTGGTTTTCTTTTTTGTTGATTGCCTTTTTGTTGTTGTATTTGAGAAGAAAGCTGTTTTTCATAAAAAGCAAGTGCTTTTGTGGTCTAGTTTACATCTAGTTTTTAGAGAAGGTAGATTTTTCTTATGGTTGTTCAGCTTTCTCTTTCATGCAGTGCTTCAAAGGCTAGGTGGATGCAGGCACTGTGTTCAATTTTCTTGCAATTCACTAATGAAATTTAAGGTGTCTTCTGTGTGTTTGTTTTTTTAAAAATTATTCACATAAACCTTACCTTTGGGGCATAATATATATATTTTTAAGCATGACTTCTATTTTTAGTATGTAGGGGAAATAGCCCTTCTCCCTTGCATGTAAATATGAGAGGTAAATAAGCCTAACTTGAAAAATAAAAGATGAGTAAGAATTTGTTGTAGCTCTACATGGAAATATTTTGAAATCTTAAGTTGCGAGTTTGTGGATGGCTAGGTCTATGTTTAAAGCATAAAAGTAAGGCAGACTTGTGTGTGCCACCATATTATTTTTTTTTAAAGCACAAAACCACCTATAAGGTTCCTTCCCCTGAGCATCATGTGTACAAGATACAGCAGCACAGAGACAGCGCTCTGCAAGTCTGCAACCAGACTATATTCTGGCTGCAGATGAACTGGGTGAAGAAGTTGCCTTAGTACTTTTTTTTTTTTTTAATGTACCTGCCTTTTTTAACCTACATCATTTTGACAGGATTGGCTCAAGGAAAGCAACTATGCATGCAGTCTCGTTGGCATATTCCAGGGCACTAAAACATCCATGAGGTAGTAGGAGACGGGGGGATGGGGAACAATATGTAACTGGGGATGGGCAGGAATGGGGAAAGGGAAAAATAAGTTCAGTACAAGACTCAGCTTCAGGCACAACAAAACACATCTGACCCCACTCAATACAAAGGACATATTTAAATCAAAATCCCTGCTGACACAATGTAGCTGGAGCTCAATTTGCATGCTTTGGAATACTGTGTTCGGGAGAGTATGTACTTCACCCTGCACTGCCCTGGGAATTTGGGGAACCCCTCTAGCTGCTGTGCCGCTTGCCATTTTACAACATTCCCTCACTGCAGTGCATCGCTGGTTCTTTAATATTCTATTTAGTCTCCTTTTTGGGACCTTTATACTTGATTACATATTACACAATTACATGTAACACCAGAATTCAACCGACACTGAGAGGAGTGACCACTTAATAACCATGAGATTGTACAGAGCAGTAGTTAGCATTCTGGAGCTGAATTCCAAAACACGTTTCTCTTCTTGCACACAAAAACTGCCAGCCTATAAAAATAGGTATAATACAAAGAGACTGATACAATCTGCTTTCTTTTGAATATTACCAACACAGGTCCAAATGTGGAAAGCCTCTTTTATTCTATAGGTTTGGAGGCGACATCTCTTTTCTCTGGAAATGTCCTTTTTCCACATTTTGGCGGGACAAATAGCACAGATGATTATTTTATGTTTCTTCAGCTAGGCTAGCATTTGTACTTCATTGCTCTCTGCTAGGGACCCTTTGTATACCTTGATGAAGGAACAACTTTTGCCAGTTTATGATCTTCACTAATTTGCGATAGCAGGATTATGAGTGAACCATGTGCACCTCCAATTTAAAGGGAAAATAATTTTGCAGGATAAACACCACTCAAGCTTTTCTGTCCAACAGCGACATACTACCAAATCTTAGTTTGGAACTAAGAGTCCTTGGGACTCATTGTTGAAGTAAACATAGTCACCAGCAGAAACCTTAACAAAAATTTTTGGACTCAGGGATAAAAACGTATCACAGCTGCCGATGATGGCTGCCAGGTAAATGATAAGAGAATGTGGTCTACCCTCTAAAGCAAGAATGTCATCAGTTATTGTGCAATATTTACTTACCTGCCTTATCAGCCAGTTCAGTTCAAGCTGACCACACGCTTTGCAAGTATGTGAACTGCAATGCCATTGAAAATAATGCTAGGATTAATTTGCATTAACAGCAGAGTGCTGCCATGCCCCAAAGACCATAGAATCCTATTCCATTATGTCCATAAAAATGATACACTAGTCACTAAAGATACGTTAAATCAATTTGTCAAAACAGCTGTATTCAATGGCATCATGACACCTCTTTTAATTAATTCTTCCCCTCAGACCTTGGAAGAGATACTCAATTTGTAATATACTATGACCATTTTAACCCCAAAATAAAGCAAGTCAGATGATTTTTTTTTTCTGACCCTTGACTAACTTCTGACAAAAAACGGAGGAAAAGTTACTGAAAACCTGACATGCTGTCTCTTCCAGCAAATCCACTATTTTTTGAACAAATGTGTGAGAAAAAGCTAAATTATGGGAAGCACCATGTCTTTGCCTCCATGATACTGAAAAACAGATTTGTAAAATAATAAAGAAGAAAGTAGAAAATCATCCTTTGTGTAGTTCTGGCAGAACAAAAGCTTCAGATAACTTGCAGGACAAACGGTGACCTTAGAGAGACAAAAGAAGCCATAAGGAATGAATTTAGTTTAACTAATGTTCTTGGCTAAAGCAGAATCATCTCCAGCAAGGAGCAATTTACAAAGCTTGGGCCAGATTACTGTATTTATTTGCTACATTAAAGGACACAAAGTAGTATCAGCAATATAAATACAAGCACAATATTACAGATTTCATTATCTTAAATAATCCTTCTCACCTTATCTTCTTTTTGCTCTCCTTCCTAATGAGCTCTCACAAAACCAAAATCTTGCATATTGGTCTGGAAGACAGTTATGCTATTTGCACAAAAATCAGAAGTCCTGTCTGCAATTTGGTGCTGAAAACTGTCAACTTCACACTCTCTAAAAGCCAGTATCATGTGACAGGTTCCCTTTAATAAGATGGCTTTATTGGGGAAGATTCTTAACTGCTAGAAGAAAATCATGACAGATTGTGGAACCTATGTTTGCGTCTTCCACATCTGACTTATCTATACTTTTGTTCCAAAGAATAACATTTGCCAGCAGCTGAATCCAGCACGTGCTTTTGCTGAGTAGTTTCTGGCATTTTATAAACGTATTACAGTTTCAAGGGTACATAACATATGCCTGGTGGAGATAGAAGTAAAATGACTTTTTCTAGCTTGCTTAATATTTGCATCTTTTGGAGTTAATGTAACATCTGGAACTAGAAATTGGAAACACTTCAGATCAGAAAGAAGCATACCTTTGTCGAGCCTGTATTTGTTAAATTTCTCAAGAAAATTTGCAAGCCAAATTTTCCAAATGATGTAGAACCACTATTTTATCCATTAAAAGTTTGGAACCATCATTGCTACATAATCTACTATTATTGGTGAGAGCTCTCTGCCAAACCAAAGAGGAATAAAATAAGCCAGGGCAAAAAAAACCCCAAACCAACAAAATCCCAAACAAACACAAAAAACCTCCACAAACCCCCCACCCAACCAACAACAACAAACCAACCGACCAACCAACCAAAACACCCCAAAACAGACAAACAAACAAAACCCAATACAAACAAACAAACCCATAAAAACCAAACCCACAAAACACCCACCCTGAACTTTGCTTCCATTGGCATCCAGAATCTAAAAAGGAGACACTGCAGGTTTGTGTTTTTTTTTTTTTTTTCATTTGTGGATTGATCTGAACTGTTACCCACAACAAAAGTAGTGTTTAGATGTTCAAGGAAGCTATCCCTTTGTCTGCATTCTTCTAAACCAGTTTGTGCAGAAGCAGGACAAATTTTCAGTGTTCTCTGAAGTTTTAAAACTACTAAGCATAACATGGGGCTGGGGGGAAACCCATGCCTACCCCATTTAAAATAACAGCAAAATTATTACCATATACTCCGCATCACAGAATGTGAAACACCCAAGTATGTTTTTTTTCCTGCCACATCCCCCATCCCTATTTTTATGTGCTGCCTTTACACTTACCTGTTTTGGCAAAGCAGCAGTACCATGTAAGAGACTACTTCAATGTCACTTCTGCTTATTCTAAAGTCAGAAAATACCAGAGATCTCAATGGACAGGCTGTTTCAAATTTTTGTGGTTACACGTAGAGTGCCGTATTAATTCTCACAAAGAAAACCATCATAAGTCAGCTGATAGCTCCAGTGTGGTTCGAATATGTTAAACACTGTTATGGGATTCAAACTAGTGTTCTCTAGAATTAGATAAAATACAAGTTTGTACTTTAAAGAATTCTTAATCAAAATATGAAACCTTCTCACTGACAAGACAATGAAAGCATTTGGTATTACAGAAACAATGCAAAGACGAGTGATATTTGAACAGGGTGGTCTGGTAGAATGGAAATCAAATCCTTATCTGCCAAATTCCTTCCCAGTACTGTGCCACCCCATGAACATGCATTCCTAACTCAGTTCTCTGGGTCCAGCATCGAAACACAATCCAATAAGGAATTAATGCACAATCCGCCACCTTGCAAAGAGAGGGTCGCGGGGTGGACTTTGCTAGCACCATGCACATGAACATCACTACTCGTGTCAAGTTTAAGTCATTGCTTTCTTAAGTTCTACATCAGAATAGGTTGATGCAAATATGCTGTCTGATCAGGTAATAAACAAATTTGTGTATCAGTTAACCAGGCTGAGGAGAAAGGGAAAGTATTTGTTCTTTAGTATCTGAACAGCTATAGGTAAAACACAAGTCTGAACTTCTATTATATTTGGCAAATGCCTCGGCTAGTGCTGCAGTAGTTGATAACAGTGTATTGTCATAAAAGGGCCAGGGACTTGCCCTTGACGTGAATGTGCCTGCTGTCAGCAACTGTATTTTTATGATGATACCTCCTCAGCGACTTGCTGAGTGACTTACCTCAGAACACAGTCCTCAGAGACTTCTGAACTGAGCTTCTAGCTGAGGTAGAGTCACTGCAGGCTTTTACGTGAGGGATACTATAAAGCAGTACTCCCCTCAGTGCAAGTAATTTGTCATTAATGATAGCCCGTAGAGTTAGTTTTTTGGACCCAGGGTTACAAATCTTAAGTGGTTTACGGCATCTTTCACTCTTACAGACAGCAGTGTAAAGACCATAGCTTTGTATAGCTGGAGGAGGTGAGTGTCCAGTGCAGTAGTCTATGATGGATCTGGAAAAGTTTGCTCATCACATCTTGAGACAACAGCTGTGTGTGAGGCCTGTGACAGCCTTCCTTGTATCACATTGTTCTTAACGTAGAGGAAGTTTGGAGACCAGCTGTGGTGCTGGTCAGTAGATCGCCTATGCGTATGTGATGGGTCTCCTTCTGCTATCCAATTCCTCCATTTGGACACAGTGTTGGACTTAGGCATCCCAGTGCAGACCTGTGAGGTACTGCTGCGTAGTTATTCTTAAAGAGTGGCAAAGTTTTCACCTTCCTTGTGGGGTTTATTGTCGACATTTAGACTGGGATTTCCAGTGGACCTTGGGAGCTTTGCTCATCATGACCGAAGTTGTCAGTTTAGCCTCCCCTGCAGTTCAGTGCAGGTTCTAATCTCTAACCAGCACCAAACTCAAAAGTTGACTTTTAAGACTGGAGGATGCTCAGCTTCACAGCTGTTTTCAAAGTGCTAGTTTTCAAAGCTTGTTGTTGGGTGTCTGCCTGGAGCCAAAATGCCCTAACCCCCAACAGAGAGTATATTTACATTTAAGCTGTTGTGTGCATTATGGTTCTTGAGTAGCAAATTGCAGCAGAATCCTCAGAAGAATAAGCAAGTTGTTGCGAACAATATACTTCTGCTTTTGGGAAAATCCCTTGTATATTTTATCTTCTGTAAAATGCTTGGGTGAGAATCTGAGGTCAGGAAGAAATGGGGATTCAGAGGTATTATCTGTTTAGCATCAGCTAGTCGGGATTGCATGAGACTGCAGTCCTCACAACTGTTTGGCTGAACACCAGTTGTGCATTTCACATGGAGCGATTGCCAAGAGCCAGTTTTGCAATCATGTTTAGAAATTTATTCTAAAAACACAGACCAGATGAAAATTGCTTTGTGCTCTAGTGAATCTGTGTTCTCCTCTAAATAAAATGGTTGAAGTGCTTGTGAGTCTTAAATGAGTATCTCAGCAACTTGATGTAAATGTTGCCATATCACAGCAGATATTCTGGTTTTTGTTTAGTTTTTCAGCAGATCTACAAATACGTTCTGTATGCTGCTTGGTGGTCTGTGTAGTGTTGGCTGCTTACATGGACTTGGCTGTCCTCCTTTCCAGCTGCTAAGCGTCATTAAAAGAAGATTAAATATGCTGCACCATGTAACCATTTTCAGTATTTGCCACAGGGGTACTAAGGACAGTCTGAGAGTACCATTGCCTTGTGCACTAGGAGGGAAGTTCATGTGGTGTGCTTGATGGGTGGTCTGTGAGAAAAGTTTGAGAAACCTTCCTTTAAAATGTGTCCACAGAAAAGTGGTCTTGAACACACATAGCTTGCTTCCAGCCTCTGCAGAGATGGAAATGCACTAAATTATGCATACTGAATCCATGTCATTCTGGAATGTGAAGATTTTTACTCGAAGTAGATAATATAACTAGAAACAGGACAAAACAATAATGAATAAGTTCAGAGTGTGCTGTTGGAAAGTTTTAAAACATTTTATTGCCATTCCAGACAATCTGAACACATCCAAAGTTTCATAATTTGTATGAAGCACCTTTGCTTCTTCAGAGCATGCTCTTCTGAGAAATCCTTTGTCATCTCTTGAACAAGGGAAATGAACTAATTTAGGCCAATGGAGATGACATAGTATATAATCAGTGCTATGTTTTGTTGTTACTGCTAACATTATTATTTAAAAACTGGGATGCCAAACAAAAACAACAAGCTGAAGTAAATCTCTTGTCTTCCTAAAACCCTGTCATTATTGTTGGGGAACCCTACATAATCCAGAAAATATAACA
This sequence comes from Caloenas nicobarica, assembly GCF_036013445.1. NCBI lineage: Eukaryota > Metazoa > Chordata > Aves > Columbiformes > Columbidae > Caloenas > Caloenas nicobarica. The sequence goes on along the minus strand of NC_088249.1, from coordinate 48,717,147 downwards.
AGGTCTTCAAAAAACCTTATTGCTTATTAATTTAAAAATATAAAATAAAAGGTAGGTAGCTGTTAATTTAACAATATTTTAATGTTAGTATTTGATAAAGCTACTAAATTAATCTTCTTCAAGAGGGCAACAGAAACAGTGATGTGAGTATTATGTTACTGGGAGAGTTTTTAAAACTGTTTTGTGTAAAACCAAGGATAAATACAAGCAACTCTACACCCTTGTAATCAAGATTTTCAGTGAAATGGTATGGGAAGTTCAGTCCACTGAGCTCTTTTTTTTTTTTTTTTTTTTTTGTCTTCTATTTCAAGACACACAGGTGAAACTCTTTTGCTGAGGCAGGAATTAATTGTACAAAAGCCACACCTGGGGAATCGCTATCCAGCTGCTATTAAAAATCACCTGTTGCAAGCAATTCTGCAGCTTCTCTAGTGTGTTCTAGTATCTCAGAGTATATTTCTCTCTGCATCATCTCTGCATTTCCTTCTGCATCAATGAAAAGCCCAGAGCCTAACCAGATCTAATTTCTTTAGTGTGTCATTTCTCCAGTAGCCAAGAATAAATTCTCTTCAGCCCCTCATAAAAGTGTTTACTGGTTGGACTGTTGTTTTACTCTTCTTTATCTTCGTGCCTTCCCAGCTTCTCTCCTAGATGAGAACAAACTTTGTATGTTTTCTAAACCCACATAAAACTTTTTTTTTAATATATATACATTTCTGTGGACCCTGTCCAGTTTGCTGCCACTAAACCAGATGTTCTTTAAATTTCTATAATTTATTTATAGAAACCCTCCCCCAATGTATTTGTGGCTAATGCCATGTCACTTCTTTTAGGTACACTGATGGATGAACAGCCTCCCTTTTACTATAGCCTGATGGCAAATAGATCACTGAGATCCCGGTTGTCTTCTAGTATTCAGAAGTGATACTCAAGGTAATAGCACCTATAAATAAAACCGGCACCAAGTATATTTCATAATATGGGATACTAGCGTGAATTGGATTACCTTCCACTGGTTTATGCCCGGTGTGACCATGTAAACAATTTAAAATACAGGCTAGTAAAGAGTAAAATTTACAAAAATTGCATGATATCTACTGCACACAGTGTGGGGGATATTCTTAGTGGTTTAAAATAACATTCCTGTCCCCTCCTGAATTTCAGACCTTGATTCTACCTAAAATCAGGTAAAATGGAAATGAATCCTCCTTACTTGATTACCAGAATGCTTTCTTTTCTTTCACAGCTCACTGACCACACTTGCTCTGTGGTTCACAGAGAAAAAAAAGCTGTGTCAGGAACAAAAAGCTGAGCACATCATGGAGCCTTCTGCTGGAAGACCTTTAAGTGCCTTGCTTAAGCATGAGTAGCCTTCATGGCAGCCCTCTGAGATAATTAACAGCAGCAGGAAGAGTATGTTTGTAGCAGGTGGAATGATTTTTACAAATCATTGGGCTGAAGCACCTGCTCAAGTTCACTAATGAGGTATATATGGGAGTGAAACCAAGGAGGCCTGATTTTTTTTAGTCTTGTGTTCTACGAACTGCTACCACCTACTTCTGTGTTGCAGCAAGAATATTCTATAATTTAGTAATTACACTAGGAATTCACCTTATCTATAGTAAGGTTTTTTGAGGATGAAAACAATAGACCTCTTTGGAGGACTGTACCTGGCAAGTTTAAACTTGGGTTGAGTATGTGCAGTTAGTACAGGAAGATCAACATCTTTGGTGATTTCAGATTCTCTGCAGCAGCAGCAGCTGCCAGTAAAAAGGACCAGGGTCGAGAATGTGGAGCCTGAAGTATTTAAGAAAGATAACTTTTTTATTATTATTATTTTTTTCCTCCTAAATATATAACAGTTGTGTTTAAAGAGTAAAATAATGTTATGTGTATCTGTGGGATTTGTACATGCTATATTCCCTTCTTGCCTAGCCTTCTTGTCAGACTGGTTTTTTTTTTTTTTCAGTTGTGCTTGATTTTAGGTTTGGCTAAACTCTTGATTACATTCCTTTCTCTTCCAAGTCTGAACCTCTCTCCTTTTTACCTTCTTTCCTGCATCTTTATGGTTCCAGTAGTGTCTGCGTGTCGTGGCATGTGAGCTTCCTGCTGCCACCAGCTCCTGTCTCTCTCCCCTTGAGCTAGGCCATGAAAAATGGGGATAACACCCAAAAGGGTGACAGCATGTGGAATAACTTCCCTAAATGTTTAGAAGGAGCCTTATGTTACACATCAAAGGTCTAAGCCTCCTTATGCCTTAAGCGTCCATCCAAAAGAGTTAGAGCTGGACAAGCAGGATCACTTTTTGCTGTAGAACCAGTTTCTCTGGTTAATTTAAGTCTGCTAGGACCCTACCTACATGGTCTTGTTTCTGCATAACAGCTATTTTTAAGTATAGAAAGTTGAGGCATGTTTACTCCATATCCTGTCTTAAGAGTTTCCATGAGACCGTACATCCTTGGGTGCAAAAGTTTTGAGATGTTTGTTTTTTACCATCTTGTGTGCCTGTGGCAGGAGTGTATGTGGAGTGGTTTTGTTGCTTGGTAATGAATGTTTTTGTGGTTTGGGACATTGAATGCTGAAATAATTGTATGCTATTCTCTCTGTCCAGCAGTACACATGGCTTAAACCACAGATGTCCCCTATGCATTCATCCTGTTAAGAATTGAAATAATATTTAAAATATAACTTGTTGCACATACTGTGATTTTTGGATGGCAATTTTAGCTTGTATGCTTATTAGAATGAAATCTTCATTTATATTGTGTACCAGGCTCCCAAGATCATTGGTCACTTTTCTTAGAAGCACAGTTAAACCTTTCCATGACCTTTAGCCTAGTTAACTGGTTTAAGAGTTGTTAAGTAAGGCTTTTCTCCTGTGTTGTACATAGGATTTGTACGTGTTCTGCACTTCTGATGCTTTTAACAGTAAGAATCATGCACGTACCCCAGTATTCTCATGTCTTTCTATTTCTGCTTTGAGGGGAAGGAGACAAAATGTAGGCATGCCAAGAAGTATAAAGCAGTACTATAAATACAACTTTTAAAAATTCTCTTGCTCAGCTTATCTTAGAACTGTTGCAGCTTTGTGGCTAACCAGCAAGTGATGACAAATGCTCTGTTGGTTATAATTCATTATCATCTTAGTCTTAATAGGTAAATGAGTGAGGCCCCATCAAACTGGTTTTCAGAACTATTACTGAAACCAACAGCAAAGATCATATAGTGCAATTTTTTTTTGTCCTACATCACTTTGCTGGGACTAATGGTTGCCCCTGAAGCACTTAATAAAATTTAAGTGCTGTAGATGGGATTGATACAATTAAAACAAAAAATGAAAATTAATGGCTGAATTCAGAAGCAACACACTGGCCTGTTCCTGGTTAGGAATCAAGCATGGGTTCAATTTCCAGCTTTGCTCTTGATCTACTGAATGGTCTTGGGCAAATCCTTGTCTGTGTTTAATTACTGAATTTTACTTGTTTTACCTGCATCAGGAAAGCTGTCTTGTGCAGACATAAGACTGGGGAATTTGTACCCTTTATGTATAGTTCATTTGGTTGACTACTAGAAACAGTATCAGTTTTAGCATAGTTCCCTTACCACCATATCTATCACATTCATAAGCGATATTAAGACAGCACTTTTAAAAAAAAAATACACAGTCTTACAGTTGTCAGCACTTCACCATACATAAAAAGGCAGTAATCAACTTTCTTCTTCTCTGCCTTCCATCCATCTCTGTTAAAAACATAAGCTCTATGAAATATGGTGAGTCTACTGCCATCTGCCCAGTTGTAACTATAATACTGTCCAACGGAACAGGCCAGTGTGTTGCTTCTGAGGGAGCTCCATTCCTTCCAACATCTAGCTGCTTTTTCTGAAATACTGGCATTCTTACCTGCCAGTGGTATTCACAGCTGTGGCTCATACGGTGGCATCATTGTACTTGGTGGCTGCCTTGCCAGCCACATCTGCAGATAACTTTTTCTTGTTTACTGCTGGATGAAGCAGCAAGCCTGCACTTTTAGGAGAGAAATGAAGTGGTTAACTTGGCCATCAGTCTGGCTGTTATGGTTGGAAAGGAATGTTCTGCAGTATGTCTGCTTAATGTCCTCCTCTGGAAAAAGCAGCTGAGCCGAATCATGCCTTTGTCTCTGTTTGAATCATGCTTCCTCCCCCCATGGTGAGTCCTTCAGAGGAACTTTACAATCTCCCCATGCTAGAGTTCATAATATTCTGCGTGGGAGGTGGAGGGAGGAGTTGTAGGACTGAGATCTTCACACCTTTCCCTCTGAGAGTGTGGAGGGACAGCCTCTATTGCAAGAACAGACTTATCTCCCTTTTAGGGTATAATGTCAGATGAGATCTGGTATGACAGAAAAGTCATCTTGTCTCTGCTAAAATCTCTGTCAGTGTTACTACTGCTTCTGTATGCCTTGCTGTCAGATCCAACTCAATTAGGTTAGTTTCCTTGCGTCTCATGAGTCTTTCTCTCTACCTCCTTCCTTTCTGTCTGTGAATACCAGTGTTATCCAGTGAGGCGATGTCATTGTCCAACTGAACTTTGCATATAGAGATCTAGAACTTGAACAGGTACTGCTGGAATATCTCTATGGCTGTCATTTTTGATATCTTCAAACTTCCCATCCCTTTTGCATCAATTTTAAGTTAGGTCCCCTTTCAGAACCTGTTCCCTGCCATTCAGTACTAAGACTCCAGCTCCCACCATACACTTAGAACTTCAAACAGCTAGAACCTTTGTTGGCTGTGGTTGCCTCTTCAAGCTACCAGCAGTCCCCACAAACTTCCAGAACCCACATCATCTTCTTCCTTACAACTCTTCCTTGAATTTCTCTCTTGTTGTGATGCAAACGAGAAGACAGTAGTTCTGAATCTCTGTCACAGTCTTTGCCATCTAGGAGGGCACTTGGTAAGAGCATCTCAGGGTGTTGTGTCTAGTATTGTGTTGCAGTTTAGCCCCAGCACCCCCCAGCTGGCAACTAAAACCACTGTGCTTCTTGCTCACCCCTCCCTTGCCCTCAGTGGGATGGGGAGGAGAATCAGGAAGCAAAAGGCAAAACTGGTGGGTTGGGATAAGAACAGTTTAATGGAACAGCAAAAAAAAAAACCCCACAAACCGTAACAATAATATTATAATAATGAAAAAATATACAAAGTGAGGGATACACAGTGCGATCTCTCACTACGTGGTAATCCCGGTGCAGCCCGCCTTTCCAAGCAACCTTTTCCTCTAAACAGTGATTGTCAACTCTGACTGTAACTCACACTGAAACCTCCCCCTCCCATTCCAGACAGCAGCTTGCACTGGAAACACAAAAGCACTGGACTGCACAGTCCAGAAAGAACCGACAGCATCCCAGAATGCCCTGCTCCCGGCAGTCAGAAGGAGAGGCTCGCACCCTGGCCAGCCCTCTCTTTATAACTGAGCATGACCTTGTGTGGTATCAAATACTCCTTTGGGTCAGCTGTCCTGGCTGTGTCATCCCCCCAGCTACCTGTGGACATTAACCCTATCTCAGCTGACCCAGCACATACTGGTAGCTTCCAGCCTGCTACTGAAAGGCATCAGAACTTGCCCTGTGTTGTTACTACTTCAACTTGGTGAACCAAGCTTCTAAACCATGAAGACTTAATTTGCTCTAAACCTGGATTTATGGACTGGCAGAAGGCATTGTTGAAGGTATTGTTGAAGGACCTCAGTTTGAACTCCTAACTATGTTGAAGATGCTATCCATATTACAGAGATACAGAATTGGGCCTGTTCTTCCCTCTGTCTTTTACTCCTTTGTCTGACTTGGAAGGAAGAGATTTTTGGGTAATGTGCATTTTAGTCTCATGAAACTTCCACATTACTTCTGCTGTACTGTTAGCCCCTCTGATCTGGGAAAAGAAATCCTCTTCTGCCATATTCATACTCAGTGCTTTAGTATCTGTAGATGCCAGTAATACTAACGTGTTTTCACTTTTTTCTTCTGTAGCATCTCCATTTCTGCTTTTTGCCAACCGGCGTGATGTTCGACTTGTGGATGCTGGAGGCATGAAGCTGGAGTCTACTGTGGTGGTCAGTGGCTTAGAGGATGCTGCTGCGGTTGACTTCCAGTATTCGCAAGGCATCGTTTTCTGGACAGATGTGAGTGAAGAAGCCATCAAGCAAACTTACATTAACCAAACTGGGAATGTGGTGCAGAATGTCATCATTTCTGGTCTGGTTTCCCCGGATGGCCTGGCATGTGATTGGATTGGGAAAAAACTTTACTGGACGGATTCAGAAACCAATAGGATAGAAGTAGCTAATCTCAATGGAACATCTAGAAAAGTCCTCTTCTGGCAAGACCTTGATCAGCCCAGGGCAATAGCTTTGGATCCTGCTCATGGGTAAATATTAATTTGAGTTAAATTCTTAAGTCGATACAGTGGTTATTTATTCTGAGGTTTTAGTTCTGAAAAAGAAACATAGCCTTCTGTTTCAGTTTAAGTTTTCCCAAGTTATTTTTCTCAAGATCTGTATCTGAACATATGTTTGAGCTTAAATATTTTGTGGCAAGAAATGACAGCCCAGACGTAGAGCCAACAAGAAAAATACAGCTGTTCTTTGGTGCCAAGCCAAATATTCAACCTGTACGATTGCCTAACTTATTCTCTTTCATTTCTGAAAAGTAATGAATTTTCCAAGCTTTTTTAATTGTTATTTTCTCAGTTACCTTGTCTGGTAAGTTAACTTGCATTTGACATGTGATGTCTATTTAATGTATCTAGTCAGCAAGGTGTGTAAATTTGCACGAGTCAAAACAGAAATTTTCACTTGCTATGCCCTGCTAAACAAGATCTTTTTAAGTAGTGATGTTGATTAATCATGTTTGTGCTGGTAAGTAAAGAATCCAGGTGAAAGTGGGGACTCTAAATGCTGGAAGGTGACCAGTTTAGGAAGTAATAAGGGAGCAGGCTGTATGTGTCACTTCTAGTGGTCTTGAAAATACTTGAAAATACTTCCTCTCTCCCACTTCAGTACTCAATGCCTACCTTTTCACATGTGCTATTTGCTATCCCTGAGTACAGATGGTACTGATGTTGTGCAGCTTGGGCCATGCATTCCTTTCAGTGATGACTGAAGGTCTGCTGCGCTAGATGGATCCCCAGGATAAGGGGAAAAGGGAAGTGAACTTCTGTTGTGTGCACAAGTCCACACAAGCGAGGTGGTTTGCCACTAATCTGCTGCAGTAAAAAGGGAAGTGACTTTGTTGGACCAAAGTTCTGCTCCAGAAGGGACCATGTCCTCTTAATCCTGACATCGTTATGGATGCCTTTAGGTGAAAGGAATTCTTCCCATAGCAAATTGCTGTATGGAAATATTTTAAATAAATTAGCAGGAATCCTGTGTGTATCCTGACAGCAAGTAATCTCTGCAGAATTGCAGAATTAAGTAATGCCGAAGACTAACTTTAGATGTAGCGTTCAGTAGTGTAATTTAAAGAGGGAATGTGATGTTCATTTGAGTATTTTATAATGAGATGGATCAGAGAGAATGCAATGGCACTTTCTATGAAATACCAGTGCCAGGTTGACATCTTGTAAGTGGATGCAGTTCCTTGTGTTTTGACTGTTTTCTTTAAGGTAGCTTTAATATTGTTCATGACAATACATTTTGTGCTCTATTATGTGCTTTTTAACTGTGTTTTGAAAAACTGAAGGGATTCCAGGGCAGCAGAGAGACCTACCAGAAGCTGGCAGCTCTCACAGAAGACGCTGATGAGGCCTGGGCATTGCAAGAGCAACCATGACCACCTCCATGCCTCTAAAAAGCAGTCAGGGGAGCGCTAGTGACCAGGAGTGCTGCCAACAGAGTGGGCAAATGGCACGGTACGACTGCCAGGGCGTGGCACAGCAGTTTTTGTGGCAGTTTGTGCAAGGATGGTGCCTCTTCAAAAGAAGGGCATTCCACTGAGTGGGAGACTTGAAGTACACATAACCTCACAACTGAGCACTGTTCTGTGACCATCTGCACAGGTCAAGGGCAGTCATCCTACCTGACCCTCAATGCAGAATGGTGGGCACTTGTCTGAGAGCAAAGGCTGCAGCTCTGGCTTGGGGGTCTGCACCATCTACCCCAGTGGTGGCCAATGCCTCCACGCAGACAGAGCTGCTGAAGGGAGAGGCTGCACTGCAGACCTCAGACTGCAGGAAGAGCCTAGACTTCTGTCCTGGGGCAGGGACAGGCACAGACCTGCCTGCAAAAGGTGTGCCCAGGTGGAGGACCTCCTGCAGCAGGTGGCTGAGCTGCAGGAGACAGTGAGAAGGCTGTGTAACATCAGGAAAGGTGAGAAAGATAGCTGGTTCCAAGTGCAGCCTGCAGTGGACCCACAGCCCATGGGCAGAGAGGCAAAAACTCCTCCACTGGTGCACACAGAAAGGGAGGGGGCCAATAATGCAGAAGAATGAAAGCTTGCCATGGCAAGGACCAGCAGGAGGAAGTGACTTCCCATGAAGCCTAAGGTGCCCTTGCAGAACTGTTTTACTGCTCTGCAGACTGAAGAGGAAAGACCTGTCACATCAGGAGAGACACTGGAGCTGAGTAAGGCAGCCCAATCTGCTCCCTGTATAACAGCTAGCACAACCAAGAAAAGGCAATGGGTGACAGTAGGCGACTCTCTTCTGTGAGGTATGAAGGCACCATTTGCTGACGTGGTGCACTCTCCAAAGAGATGTGCTCCTTACCAGGGGTTCGTACCAGGTATGTCACTGAGGGACTACCAAACCTCATACAGTCCACTGACTATTATCCACAGCTATTGTTTTCACATGGGTACCGGTGATACAGCCAGAAGCAGTCTGAGGAGTATCAGGAAGGATTACAGAGCCCTGGGAGCAGCAGCAAAGGACTCTGGAGTGCAGTTAGTTTTTTCATCAGTCTTTCCAGTCAGAGGGGAGGGGTTTGAAAGGGCCAGTTGTATCTGGTGTTTACAGGACTGGTGCCACAGCCAGGAGTTTGGCTACTTAAACCATGGGACTTGTGTTGAGGAACCTGATCTACTGGGAGCCGATGGGGTCCATCTGTCAGAGAAGGGGAAGAGCATCTTCAGTCATAGGCTTGCCAAGCTGGTGAAGAGGGCTCTAAACCAAAGTTGTCAGAAGAGGGGAACCTCAATCCATCCCACTCCTACCATTTTGATGCCAGTGCCAGCAAGAGGTGCCCAAAGCCTGGGGAAAGATCACAGGTTAGCAGGAGAGCACCTGAAGAGCAGCATAAAGGCATTTCAGCCATTCCAACCAGCAAGTCAGCTTCATTGGAGGCCCAACTTAAACGGCTCTATGCCAATGCATGTAGTATGTGGAATAAATAAGAGGAGTTAGAGACGTGCACACACTTGCATAGCTATGATCTTATTGGCATCACAGAGACATGGTGGGATGGCTCCTATGAATGGAGTGTCGGAATGGAAGGACACAGGCTCTTTAGGAAGGACAGGCAGGGGCGACAAGGAGAGAGTGTTGGCCTCTATGTCAGTGACCAGCTGGAGTGCATGGGGCTCTGTCTGAGGATGGATGAGGAGCTGGCCAAGAGCTTATAGGTCAAGATTAAAGGGAGGACAGGGACAGGTGACATTATAGTGGGGGTCTGCTACGGGCCGCCCAGCTGGGAAGACCTATCTGATGAGGTCCTCTATACACTGATAATAGCAGCATCACATTCACAAGCCCCAGTCCTCATAGGGGATTTCAACCACCTCTATACCTGTTGAAGAGACAACACAGCAGGGCATAAGCAATCCAGGAGTTCATGGCATGTGTTGATGATAACTTCTTCAAGTGGTAGAGGAGCCAGTGAGGAGAGGTGTTCTCACCAATGAGGAGGGGCTGGTGGGGAATGTGAAGCTCAAGGGCAGCTTTGGCTGCAGTGATCATCAAATGGTGGAGTTCAAGATCCTTTAGGCAGTGAGGAGGGTTCACAGCAAGCTCGCTACACTGGGCTTGAGGAGAACAGGCTTTGGCCTCTTCAGGGATCTGCTTGGTAGAGTACCTAGGATAAAGCCCTGGAGGGAAGAGGGGCCCAAGAGACATGGTTAATATTCAAGGATCACCTTCTCCAAGCTCAGGAGCAATGCATCCCGACAAAGAGGAAGTCAGGCAAAACCACCAGGAGGCCTGCATGGATAAACAAGGCGCTCTTGGACAAACTCAAACACAAAAAGGAGGCCTACAGACAGTGTAAGTAAGGACAGGTAGCCTGGGAGGAATACAGAGAAATTGTCTGAGCAGCCAGGGATCAGGTTAGGAAAGCTAAAGCCCTGATAGAATAAAATCTAGCCAGGGACATCTAGGACAAGAAAAGCTTCCATCAGTATGTCAGTGGTAAAAGGAAGACTAGGGAAAATGTAGACCCTCTCCAGAAGGAAATGGGAGATCTGATTAGCCAGGATATGGAGAAGGCTGAGGTACTCAATGATTTTTTTGACTCAGTCTTCACCAGCAAGTGCTCTAGCCACACCACACAAGTCACAGAAGGCAAAGGCAGGGGACCGGGAGAGTGAAGAACCACCCACTGTAGGAGAAGATCAGGTTTGAGACCACCTGGGGAACCTGAAGGTGCCCAAATCCATGGAACCTAATGAGATGCATCTGCAGGTCCTGAGGGAACTGGTGGATGAAGTTGCTAAGCCACTATCCGTCATTTTTGAGAAGTTGTGGCAGTCCAGTGAAGTTCCCCCTGACTGAAAAAGGGGAAATATAACCCTCATTTTAAAAAAGGAAAAAAAAAGAAGACCTGGGGAAGTACAGGTCAGTCAGTCTCACCTCTTGTGCCCAGCAAGATCATGGAGCAGATCCTCTTGGAAACTACACTAGGGCACATGGAAAATAAGGAGGTGATTGGTGTCAGCCAACATAGCTTTACTAAGGGCCAGTCATCCCTGACAAATCTGGTGGCCTTCTGCGATGTGGTTACAGCGCTGGTAGGTAAGGGAAGAGCAAGTTACGTCATGTACTTGGACTTGTGCAAAGCATTTGACTGTGTCCCACATGACATCCTTGTCTCTAAATTGGAGATACATGGATTTGACAGATGGACCACTTGGTGGATAAGGAATTGGCTGGATGGTCACACTCAAAGAGTTGTGGTCAATGGCTCACTGTTCAAGTGGAGACCAGTGATGACTGGTGTTCCTCAGGGGTAGGTACTTGGACCAGGGCTGTTTAGAAGTCTATGTTGGCAACATGGACTGTGGGATCGAGTGCACCCTCAACAAATTTGCCAGCGACACTAAGCTGTGTGGTGCGGTTGACATGATGGAGGGAAGGGGTGCCATCCAGAGGCACCTTGACTGGCTTGAGAGGTGGGTCCATGTGAACCTCATGTAGTTCAAGAAGGCCGAGTGCAAGGTCCTTCAGCTGAGCTGGGGCAATCCCAAACACAGACTGGGCGGAGAATGGATTGAGAGCAGCCCTGAGGAGAAGGACTTGGGGGTATTGGTTGATGAGAAACTCAATGTCAGCCTACAATGTGCACTTGCAGCCCAGAAAGCTACTCATATCCTGGGCCATGCATCAAAAGAAGCATGGCCAGCAGGTCGAGGGAGGTGATTCTGCCCTTCTACTCCACTCTCATGAGACTCCATCTGGAGTACTGCATTCTGGTTTTGGGCCTCCAACATAAGAAGGACATGGACCTGTTGGGACGAGTGTAGAGAAGGGCTATGAAGCTGATCAGAGGGCTGGAACACCTCTCCTATGAGGACAGGCTGAGAAAGTTGGGATTGTTCAGCCCGAAGAAGTCTCCGGGGAGACCTTATAGCAGCCTTCCTGTACCTAAAGGAGGCCTAGAAGAAAGTTGGAGAGGGACTTTTTACAAAGGCCTGTAGTGATAGGTAATGGCTTTAAACTGAAAAAGGGTAGATTTAGATTAGATATAAGAAAGAATTTTTTTTACTATGAGGGTGGTGAGGCACTGGAACAGGTTGCCCATAGTAGTTGTGGATGTTCCATCCCTGGAAGTGTTCAAGTCCAGGTTGAACGGGGCTAGTGGAACGTGTCCCTGCCCATGGCAGGGGGAGTTTGAATTAGATGATATTTAAAGTCCCTTCCAACCCAAATAATTCTATGATTAACTGGGGATTTCTGGTAGTATATTGCTCCTATATTAGAGGAAATATCAAATTATTATTTTTAATGTAAACTGGATTAGAACAACTAGGAGAGAAAGTATTGTTGCTACAGGTCAAAAGGAGAGCTTTTTAAAAATCATAAGTGGTGATGGTGAAGTTGCAGTGCTTCTGCAAATCCAATTCTTGTTCATGTTGGGAGGAAGGATGCAGGCATGGTTTATTTTCTGTGACTTTGAAAGGCAATTTTTTGCAGCACAGATGTGCAGCATTTCTTAAACATACACAAAATCCAGTAAGTGTAACAAGAGAAGACATTCTTTTGGTGTATGTTAGGTATCTTACCTTGTTGCCTTCTTTTGGTGTATATTAGGTATCTTACCTTGGTTTTGCCTTTCTGTAGGTTTGTGGTAGCCTCTTCTTTCCTTCCTGGAGGACTTATCTACTTCTAAATATCTTGCATTTCTTCCTTCAGGGAAGGTGTGCAAGTATCAACAGTTACTGTGGAATGGGCTAATATAAAGAACAAGATTCATTTGCCTGTCTGCACATATGCTGGTCAGCTTGAGACTGTCTGGTATTGATCAACAAAATTCTTCTGACTTCTGCTCACATCAATTCCTTGGGTTGCCAGTGCTGCTGTTCTGAACATTAGTTCAGCCTACAGGTTGTCCTCCCTCTCCTCCGTCTCCTCCGTCTCCTCCGTCTCCTCCGTCTCCTCCCTCTCCTCCGTCTCCTCCGTCTCCTCCCTCTCCTCCCTCTCCTCCCTCTCCTCCCTCTCCTCCCTCTCCTCCCTCTCCTCCCTCTCCTCCCTCTCCTCCCTCTCCTCCCTCTCCTCCCTCTCCTCCCTCTCCTCCCTCTCCTCCCTCTCCTCTCTTTCCATTTGGAACAGTAGTTTTATATGAAACACCTCTGTTGATTTTAACTTATGTCAGACTTTTCTGATTGTTAGTCTGTTTGATTTGTGTATTAATCCAATGTAAAAAAGCAACATAAATGAATGGTCTGTGAAAATACATTATGAAGATATGTGTATCCTTTATAATTAATCGATTCATCCGTACTGTGGTCTATTAAAACCAGCCTCCGTAGAGCGGCTCTTCTGGGTAGAAGTGACAAAATCCAGTATTGCACAAGGGTCCTATCGAATTAAAGGCACATTTGCCCAAATAACTATCTAATATAGTAAACTTAATTAAAAAATCATACATTGTGTATATTAATGACATAAAACATTAAAATTAATTTGCCTTTACAACCACTTCATTTCACATAGTAGTTATGAAATATTTTATAGGAGCATCCATGAAGTAGTGATCATTACCTTTGATTTTTGCACAGTAGACTCTGGGTTTGAGCTCCCCTAGAATCAATTGTTCCTTCTTTACTGGTATTTCCTGGGGAAAGAAAGTGGATGACAGTAGGAAAAAAGAAACATTTAATACCTTTTCATTTGTCTTTTTGTTAATAAGTTCTTGTGATCAGGTAGCTAATGTAGTTATTACAACTGACAGAAGAGTAAGAATTTGTACTAAAATAGAAGAGAACAATTAGAGCACTTGAGTAAGTTTGTAGCTTTTATTCTAGATCATGAAATCTGATGACATTTAGGTTAGGATTCTTAAAACTGGTTGATGCAGACCTAAAGTTGTTAGACATTTGCTTTCAGTCTGGAAGAATTTCGATATATGGGATTTTGGCCTTTTAGCAGTTTCTTCCAGAGAAGTGGGGGGTAGGTTAGAAAATGAGGAAGAAAACTTATTAGGGATAGGCCGGTTAACTTTAGTTTCCAGAAGAAAAATGGGACAAATAAGCAGTTTGTAAATGCTTAGCTGATACTAGTAGTAGCTAAACATAGGCTTGTCAAGAATGCTGTGTGTCAAACCAATCTAATTTCCTTCTCTTGACAAAATAATGTGTCCTTGTGCAGATTGATGACACCTTCTCTTTTAGTTTTAGTAAGGCTGTTCTGCAGAGATGGATGATTCCATTTCATGTTGTGGTGTTTGCAGTGGGATGTTATGCCCAGCATGCCATTTGCCTAATAAATAGATTTTATTCCATTTTGAGTATGATTCTTCAAGACATAGATTAGTTTGAGAGAATAGGGGAGAACGTATTGAATATACAGTCAAGAACGTTATAGGTGTAATGACCAAGCCTTAGGCATGGGAGATAGTCTAGTTGACTTCTGGAGATACCATTCAAAGCCTGTTTTTCTGTGATTTCTGGCTGAAATTCAAGTGTATGATTTTTTTGATGTTTTGGCAGGCTTGCTAAATAGTTGGATATTTTTGGTGTAGTGACATTTTTAGAGAGACCTTTATTGGTTCCACACTTCCTACCTTCCGTTTTTAAAGACAATGCTTATATGAAGGTTGCAAGTTGAAAGAGACATGACTTTGTCATCTCCAACAACAATCATTCAGAGCATGTCTAAAATGTCTTTATTGTAATGCAAGCTGTTAGAGACTGTTGCAGATCATCTGTGGGTTTCCACTCTTCCTAGAACTACTGAAAATCATTAATTGTACAGGATTTTCTGATACTCTGAGACAGTATCATAATTAACAGGCAGCTGCTTAATATGTAACATGGCATTCTTTCTAATACACCTTAAAGCTTTCTTGCTGGATCCACTATATATTATAGGAAACAAAGGAGGAAGAATATGTGATAAACCAATTATTCTACTTCCCTGAAATTAAGGATAAATGAAGCAGACAGAGTACAAACCATTTTTCTGTGAATTCACTGACATTTTGTTCTGAACATCCAGATTCCAGACCTGGTGTAGGTTATGTGAAGCTGAGTTTATTTAACGGAAGACATTAAGCTAAAATTCTTGGCACTGTTTTGGAAAACATTAGGATTTATATACATTCATGCTAGGTGGACTGCTGATGGGGGATTCAGTTGTGTTCAAGTTTTATTAAGTTTGAATTTGCAGCTTTTACTGTGAATCTTCTGGAGCAAGCTTACTCTTCAAGTTTAGGCTGTATTTTTTATGGTTTGGTGTATTCAGCAAACAGTACTGCTTGCAAAGTTTCTGCCTCCTCTGTTTGCTAAAGCACAAAGAGCTGAATGAGACATCCATGAAGCAGTTATTTTAAAGAAAAATAAAAATTTATTGCCTCCAAAAAGCCCATGCTGTTTTGTGGGGGTTTTTTGTGTGCGTGTAACAGCAGTCTTCACTTGGTATAGTCATAGGGGTTTTTGAATTGGCCATACCTTGGCATGTTAATTTTGGTGGGCTTTGTAGAAATGATATTTGTGGAGGCAGAGAGCAGGGACCTTTGAATTGGTTTGTCTGGCTGAAGGAAAACTGCAAACCTCTTTCTACATTTTCACCCTTCTTTCATGATGTGGTGTGGGTCTGTTGAGCAGTGGCAGCAGACTAGTGCAGAGGCCGCCTTCATTTATGGAGCAGACTTCCCCTTTTGGGGATGCAAATTAGAAAACAGCAGTAAAAACATTAGTGAATACAAAGGATAAAGCCATTAAACAGTTTTGGGATTCCGCAGAATGGCCATTAGTTTAGAGGTTCAAACAAGTCTAACCAGGTTCTGAATGGCATTAGAGAAGTGTGGGCTATAGCCCAGCCTAACCATCGCTTCAGGTTGCTTATGGCAGATTAGCTAACATCTGCAAGCAATGACCATCATTGACCTAGGTTTGGCACTGAAGGAAGGAAAGGGTTGGATGACTAAATATGACAAGTGGGGTGTTAAAAAATTGATTTAGAAGGGACAGATATCAAAATTACAATGCTCTCAGTTCAGAGTCTAAAAAGCCTCAAACATGCCTAGTTGTTAATCCAGCGTCACAGCAAAACCATGAACCAGACCTATAGCTGCTCTTACATAACTCACAACTGTGTTTATAATAGCACTTAAATAAAACTGCAGTGGTATTTATTTACTGCTGATTCACCAGGACCTTGGTCCTACAGACCTGTATGTCGTGTAGTTAAGGTTAAGCTTGTTGGCTTTCTGTTCTGGAATCATTGGGATCTGTATGAGCTGCAATAGGCTGAGGCTTTAAAAATTTTTATTTAAATGAGTGTGAATAGTTGAGAGGAGGGGAATACTAAATAAAAACTTGTAACTGTTGCAAATACTGTAGAAGAAAAACATCAAACATGGCATGGGTAAAGTTTATGCCTTTTAGCAATTCTTACTTTCATTCATGGCTACTCAGTTAAAAGCAGAAGATGCCCTGGTTTTGAGTGAAACATGATTATTGCTGCCTTGAAAGCTAAAGATTAGTTTATATCCTGTGTGTCTCTATTTAGTAATTAATTACAAGTCTAAAATTATTTTGAAGCTTTTGGTTAATCATTTGAAACACTGTAATGAGCATGAATATATAAGTAGCATAGTTGTTTTCTTAGAATGTAAGAAAAGTACTAAACCATAAAATTGGTTACGAGTCATATGCAGTATCTTGTTATGGCTGTGATTTCTGGGAGTTGAAAAGCTTTTGATATGTTCTGTGGCCAAATAACTGCAAATAGTCTCATTTGTGAGAAACTTGAAGTTCTTGCGTGAAGTGTTATTTACTCTAATTTTCAGATGGATCCCTTTGATGATGACAGCCTTTCCACAAATGTTTTGTCAATCTGTTTTTCTTATTTATCTCTTTTCCTGCTCATAGATAGGACTAAAGGGCATAAATTGTTCAATGACCATTTGCTTCATTTGAGAGCACAGCTGTCTGTTCAGAGATGGCAGAAAAAAGTTATTTACTTCCTGCCCCTCCCTGCCCCACCTCCCCCTAGCTGGAATCACATGAGAAAGAGGTGGAAATGTGCAGCACTCTTTTTTTGCTACAGGTTCTGTGACTTGTCATATCTTGAGTCCTGGAGACTGAGGCTTCCTTACCTTTTACACAGTTTTCTTAGGTGTTTTAGGAATCATAGTATTCTTATATTTTTAATTTCTACACCACTTCTTAAGGGAATAGAAGGAACAGCAGCATAGCTTTGTTTGTCTCAGTGTCAGTGTGTGTTGCATTACTTTCTCAGGTGAAGTAAGGAATGTAGCTTTGGTCTTGTAGCTTTGGCTCTGGGACCAAAGAGATGGTGGAAGCAGGGATTCTCTGATTAGAGGACTTGATGGGTGCAGTTTATAGCTCCACAGAGGCAGTCTGGAAATCATGGCATATACAATGCGTTGATCTGGTTGGACTGGCACATGTAAAATTAAGCAATTGTATAAGCTGAAGTAAGAATTTTTCCACATAACCTGTTGAATGTGTACTAAAACAGGGTTTTATTTGTTAAATTGTGTTTAAAATTGTAAGCATGCAAATGAACATGCTTAGATTGCATACCTTGACTAATTATTGGCTGTCATTTGAGTGTACTGTTTTCCCAAACATTGAGTTAAACTGAATCAGCATACTGAAATAGACAAAATATATTGGTTTGAGGAAAATGTTTAAGGGTGGTTGTGAGATCCATGGGTAAGAGAGCTACCAACACCTTACTTGCACAATTTAATTACCATTGTTCAATATGTTTTCTGGACTCCTGTCCTCCATTAAGTCAGCAAAATGTGTAGATAATTTCTTGGACTGTCCTGACTGACACTCTTTAATCCAATGTTCCTTATGGAGAGAGGAAGTAATCTAGGCTTAACTTTAGGTAGAGGTAGTTAAGTCAGAGTTTTAAGTCATGACTGGATCTGCTTGTAAACAACAGAGTGGGAAGTATGTCACAAGCTGATGGAGTTCAACAGTTAATTCTGTGCCTTTTGATAGGAGCATCCCTTGACTTTTGAATTGCTGCAGTGTGTCTCAAAGTGAGTTGAATGTAGTGAGATTTGCACTATTTTTCCCTTTCCTAAAATTAAGCATATTTTTTGAAGAAGAAGAGGACCTGAGGTCAATTAACCCAGCAATATGCCCTTGCTGCAAATAAAGCCAACAACATCTTGGGCTTCATTAGAAGGAGTGTTGCCAACTGATCAAGCGAGGTGAACCTTCCTCTCTACTCAGGCAGGTGAGGCCACCCTGGAGTACTGTGCCCAGTTCAGGGTTCCTCAGCTCAAGAGAGATGTGGGCATGCTGGTGTGAGCCTAACAAACAGCAACAAAGATGACTAAGGCATTATCAAGGTTTAAAGCATGGCAACAATAAACTGTGGCAGATGCCCTCTGTTAATCCCTCCCACCATAAAAGGTGATAGAAAGATAAGGAAGAGGGACTTCAAGTTAGAAAGAGTCTTGCAAGTTGGGAAAGTTTTAAAGGCTTTACTAATGCTACTAATAAATAGAGAAAATGATACAAAATATACAAAACCAATCTTGAATGCCTGATATGGAGTTGGCGTCACTCCAGCGGTGGAGCTAGGAGCTGGTGTGGCTCCAGCAGCTACAGGGCAGGCACCTGGAAGTCATGGGGAGGACTTCACAGCAAACCGGAAACTGGATTTCAGGGATCCGGAAACTGGATTTCAGGGATGCAGGTCCTGAGGCCTATAGATTGTAGGCAGACAGGGTCCTCTCTAAATGCCAGCCATGGTCAAAGAGACATGAGACCCTCATGATCACCCTCTTATATAGGGGGTATAATGATTATGGGATGGAATACTCAGCTGGTCAGTTTTAGTCACCTGTTCCATCTGCCCCTCCTGGCAAACATGCCTCTCTCAATTATGGGATGTTATCAGAATTCTTAGCTGTCATAGCAATAAATCTAAGCAAGAGCTTCTTCAGCCTTCCCTTGGTTGCTCTTAGCAGTTTCAAGCACAGTGTCCAAAAAACATGCAGGCAAAAATTCAGAAAAGTACAGTTACTTAGAAGAACTTAGCTGAAAGGAAAAATTCACTAAAAGAGAGCTGGTCTTTTTTTTTAACAAAACCAGGACAGGCATTCACTGTGGCAGGTGGGGCTGGTTGAGTTAAGATTGTTTACCCTGAAAAGAGACGTCTCAGGGGATCTTAATCAATGTGTATAAATATGTGATGTGAAGGAGTAAAGATGATAGAGCCAGACTCTTCTCAGTGGTATCTAGTGAAAGGACTAGAGGCAATAGGCACATAACTGAAACAGGGAAGGTTACGCTTAAGTGAAAGAAAATGTGTCTCTACTGAGAGGGCAATGAATCACTGGAACAAGTTGCCCAGAGAGGTTGTGGAGTCTCCGACTTTATAGATACTCAGAACCTGATTGGGTAACCTGCTCTGGTTGACCCTGCTTTTAGGGGTGGGATTGCAGTAGACAATCTTCAGAGGTCTCTTCCATTCTCAGGAATTCAATGATTCTGTGAAAAGCAGCTTTTTTTGGTGCAGGGCTCGTGACCTCATGAGGTCCTTTTCCTACCTTGTTTTCTGCAACTTCTCTGACTGTCATAGAGTGGTGGTATAATGCTGAGTTGCTTGTGAAGTGCTTTCAATATGAAATAGTTTCTTTATATATAATATTTCTTCATCTCTTCTCGGAAATGTCTAGGAAGAAAAACTTATATTGCATTGTCTCTTGTAGCATATTTAGTGATTGTGAGGAGCAGTTACAGCACCTCATATTATCTTATGTTTGTTTTTTCTGTTTTCTGTAGTGTCTTTGCATATGAATGTGCTGGACGTTCTTTGGAGGGGAAAGTGCATAACACATAAAGCATGTGCAACTCCTTTTTTTTTTTTTTTTTCTTTTTCCCCCCAGGAAATCCTACCAGTGCTGTTTCTTTTTTTCCATGTGTCAGAGGTATTTGCAGTAATATTGCATTCCAAGTTGAAAATTCTCTTCCTAACTCCCCCTGAGTAGTGTTGCAAGTTATCTCCTTGCTGCTGCTCTCCTTCTCTAGCTTAATGTGTTTGGAAATCTTGAGTCCCTCTCTCCAAGGATTCTTCAGCTTCCACGTGTCATGTAACCCGACTCTTTAGCAAGCTGTTGTTGTATTGAATGTGTGCTTGTTTACCTTTGAGAAATCATTAGGGTGTTTTACTCCTTTCCATATGGATGAGCAGGGAAAATGTGTTCTTTCCTTGTAAGCACTTCAGTGCAATAATATTTGAGCATCCATCAGTTGACAGTCAATTATGTTTTTCCTCTTTGTTCTTAGTTGCCAGATAGTATACTACATATATATGCGATGTATGTATTTTAAAAGAATAAACCTGCCAGAATAAAAGACACAGTAGGAAAACTGTAGTGGAGAAGAGTGGTTCTCGGGGGTTTTGTTAGCTTTGTTTTAAAAACATGTCTTTGATTACAGTGTGATTAGTTGTGGTGGTTACCTGCTGTGGCATATTTTCGGGTTTGATACAATGTTTTTTTGTCAGGAACATCCAGGTCTCAAAGTTCAGTGCTTGGAAAAAGAAAAGAGGTATTTTGAATAAGTAATTTGTAGCTTAATGCTATGCAAGATAGCCATTCTTTTCCCTTTTGTAAACAATTGGTGCTGTTTAGTTTCACAGTTGAGTTTTTGTAACTTTAAAGGTAGGTTGAGGGAAGTAAATTTTAAATGCACAGGAATCTAAACTTCATAGCAATTTCCTGTAAGCTCCTTTACTGTGCCCTGGGCTTGTATAAGTTCGAGAACATTGTGGAAATTGGAGAAGTTTGTGCTAATTTACATCATCTGTACAACTGGCCCCTTTTGTGTAAGCAGGTTATGTAAGGTTTGACAACTGTACTGTGTTTCAGGAGGTGGAAAAAGTGTTTGATTGCCTTTTATGATGTCTATGACACTTTCTTGCTGAGATGGCTGATAGTCTGCTCTTTGAGGGCATGGCCGTGATTTCAAGTCACCTCAAAAATGATGACAAGCAAGATGAAGTACCAGGAAATAAGAGATTACCTGCAGCTTTAAAAAAAAATGGGGGGAAATATGGTCTTCATCCTGCTTTTGCTCCTGCACCTGGAATCTAAAAAGACCACTGGGGTGCAGTTTACCAGCTGAAGCACTCTGATTCGATGTGGTAATTAAGTATGTGCCAAAAAACAGTGACTTGCTGACTGCAGTTGAAGTGCATTTGTTTAATTGCCGTGTGACTAGAAAGCTTAGTAGTGAAGCTTGTAGCTACTGTGCTTACTAATGGAGCAGTAACTGAATTTTACAAACTGTTGAGTCGTGTACTTCTGACTGCTGGATGGACTGTTAGTGGTTGTGTGATTAGATGTTAATCTCTTCTCCCCCGTCCCACCACTTGCTTTTTTCCTTGAAAGTCTGGAGTTAAAGTTTAAAACCCAGTAAGGGAGAAGACACTTAAGCATGTCTGAAGAACTGAATGAAGTAATCCAAGAGTTTGTCCTAGGGCTGCTTTTTGCTCAGCGCTTCTCTAGTGCTGTTTGGTTTGGAGTATTTTTAAGAGTGTTGTTCTATGATAGCTGCTTAGCAGTGAATTTTGCTCACAGTGCTATTTTTTTAATTAGCTCTTTAGATATTGATATTTTAGTTTTCTTTTATAGCCTCAGTGCTGTTACACCTTTATTGGCCTGTTGCAATCCAGATGGGATACAAAACTCGCAGATTACCAAATCTCAGTCTCTCTCTATATATGGTGGTTATTGTTTTGTTTGGTGTTGGTTTTTTTTTAATAGCAAAATGAAAATGATGGGGATTGTTTAGGTACTGGACACCAACAAAAAAAAATTATATTTGAAAAATAAAGAAATGTCAGTCCCAAACTGTCAGCTCTCTCAGAAACACTGATGATGTCTAGACTGTTTCAAAGTGCTTGGTTTTTGTTGAGGTAAATAAGAAATGTGGACTATTGAGCATGCTTTTTTTAAAAAAAAGTCTTTATTTTCCCTTCTGCAGAAATAATGTGTCAGTTACTACTCCAGGCTCCTGAATTAAGTAATCTTAACAGGTTTAAAATCTACTAATTAAGGTTAATTTAAATCAGGTTGATTTAAATCAGTTCCTCACGTATAAACTCTTAGGGTGTGCAGACTGATTCCTTCTCTCTGAGAAGCTGCTTTGAGTTTTTTTGCTGTGTTCTTCCCCTGCCCATAACGCCCCAACCGAAAATATCTGCTGTTTGTGTAAGAATTGATCCTGTATCCTGGGAGCATTTGGCAGCTGTGATGTGTAAGACATAATGGCTACTATTGGACATTACTAAAATACTTAATTTCTCCATTGTTGTACCTGTATGGTTCTTTCTCTGATGAAACTGACTAATGCAAGCAGATATCAGTAGTTTTGATGGAAGATTCATTTTTGGAACAGATCCATGGGTTATTTCAAGGGTAGGTATGAAGCCTTTGGCTTTCTCTTGATAACTAATCACATCAAGGAAGCTTCCCCACTTCTGCCCTGGAGTGCCCCCTGTTTTCCAACCCCTGCCCCCAAAATTTTATCTTCTGGTGTTACTGTTCCAGTTAAATTTGCAGTGCTGCTTTAGCTAAGTTTATATCATTCTTCCCATAATAACCATGGATTTTTACTTCTCTAGGATTTATAACTTGCCCCCAAAAATCTGTCTTCAGCTGAACCTTAGTGTAGAGTGTCGCAGCTAGGATGCTGTTTGTACTTAAATTGGTTTGAACTAGCTTTGTCACTCAAAATAGAGGAGGGCAGAAAAAAAAAAAGGAAAGCTTGACACTTCGTAAATTCTGGAAAATCCCACACAAGCATGCATTTAAAACATGACATTTTATGGCCTGTTAGAGTCTGATGTCCAATACTGTGTTGTGCCTTGTGTTGACCAAAAAATGTCAGCCTACATGTTACGGTGGGAGAAGAGGCATGAAGAGGACTGCCGTAGCTAACTGTAGAGTCCAAGGCCCTAATTTGTGAGTGGCTTATCTAGAGGGAGTTGGAGAGTAATGCCTCTTTCTCTGGAGGAGTTTCATAGGTGGCTTTAGCTGTGTGGCCACTGCCTTTATTTGTTCCTTCTGTTTAAGCACCACTGCTGTGGGTCCATTGGCCAGACTGATCATTTGCTAAGGTAACTGAAAGTTTCTGGGTTGGTTTGTTTGTTTGTTTTCTCTTGTAGGGTTGTAATGTCAGCACCAGGGTTAGGAACCAAGGAAAGAACCACTTCATTTGGCAGCAGCATGGTTTTAAGTAGGCTTGCATAGATCAGAGACTCGCACTTCTGCTGCAGAAACAGCTGCTCTCTTCTTACAGTGATATCCAGGCTCCCAGTTCAGGGTCTTGATGTATTAAGAGATCCTCAAACCAGAGCTGGTTTCCTGTGATTCGTGGCAATTCAGCACCTGCTGCCTGCTGAAAGGGTTAAAGCTTGTTGGAAAAGAGAAGGAGGTTAAATGGAGACAATTGCTTTTGCCATTCCATTGCTTGGCCTGCTTTCCTGTGATGGACCATGGGGGTGCTTTGTAGCATGTGGGGGCAGCGAAACCATTACTTCAGTAAGTGCTTGATTACTGCAGAGACTTGATATATACTGAAAAGTTCACCAGGATCATCAACTTCATGATACTTAACAGGATTGCAGAGACACCCTACAATCAGGATGAGTTGGTGATAGGGTAATAATAATATTTAATAGGTTGCATTAATAAAGTCCAACTGGGAGAGAAGTGCTTTGAAAGAGCACTGCTTGCATTCAGGTTGTTGTTCTACATGTTGTGTAAATGCATCTTCATCCTGCTAGCCTTCCTTTGCGGTATAGTTACTTTGCTAATACTGTGTAGTTTTAGATATTTGAATGACACAGGCATTGATAAGGATTGAGCTTGGTACCTGTTAATGAGCTAAAATGTACGGATGTAATTTTCCTGTGCCAAATTCATGTATGAAGTTGAAAGTACTACTTTTGTCCAGTACTTTCTGTGTGGCCAAGGTTAAACACATAATTTATGAAATTTCACAAAATTTTTTTGAGGAGGAGGAGCGGCTCTTGAGCTAATGTCATAGAAAAGCCATGAGGGCCCTTTGGCTTACAGACTTTTTTTTTTTCCCTTTTCTTCATCTGAATGCATTGAGCTTGAGAGCAGGCTGCAATTTTAATCAGAGGCTTGAGTGGAGAAATTTTGCTCAAGGGTAATTGTGGAAATATTTTTTCATCCTTTTTATTTTAACTTTTTGGTTTTAAATAACTGTCATTGGATTTCTGATTTTGGTCTAAGCTCCATTTTAGTTTGCATTTATACATTTCAATATATGAATAAGTGTGGGACTGTCATAGCTATGTGATATAGCCCAAAGTTACCTTTAATAGGCAGGTTTTTCTTAATTCAACAGTCCATTCTTTGTCCATCTTCATTCCTGTAGAGGTAGCTCAAGGTGTCCCTTGAATACTTCAAGCTAGTGCAGGTGAGCTGGATCAGAGTACTGATTTGACCTGATCAAAAATGAGTATTTGGCTGGATCAGTATCACAGTCTGATTCACCAGTTCATTGTGCAGACAGTTTCTTTTATGCCTGCTTTTCTCTGGCTGCTGTTGTCAGTAGTTGCCTACCCACACAGTATGAGCTGCCACAAATTACAGCCTGACTTGTTAAGGAAAACCAAAATGAGTGGCAATTTACGTTCATAGGTTGTTCTGTGAACTGGGGCAGCTCAGCTACTGCTGCTGCTTCTTCAGGAGCAGTCAGTCTCTCCTAGCTGCTGGAGCTGAGATGTTTTGGGGAAGGCATCTGGGGCATGAGTCCACTGTGGCCGCTCTGAGGTGAGCTGTCTCAGAAGGACTTGTCAGCATAGAAGCTTTATCATTTCAACTAGAAAACTCTTGTTTTACCCTCTCGCACTCAAGCGTGTGTGTATTGTGGTACAAGTAAGTAATTTCTATCTGTCTACCTCTATATATTTCAATCTGTATTCTCCTCTTCAGTGGGCTAAACATGCTAGCAATCAGACAGGCTGCTGTGATCAGAATGGTTTAAATAAGTGCTGTGGCTGCGCTGGAGGTACGGCTGAACGGGGGTGCTGTATGTACATGAAGGTCACAGCATTTTAAGCCTGAGTTGTGAGGGACATGTGCTGTACAGCTGCCTGTGCATCCTTGGCTGAAATGATGGCTCCAGCTGCACATGAAGCAGCTATAGAGCTACTGCAGTTTACAGGAGCGTCTTTTGTTGCAAAGGAGAGAACATCCTGCTGAGGACCATGACAGCCATTACAAATATAGTCCCATCTTTGGTCCCAAAGTGAATGGCATTCTCTTACGTAAAAGAAACCATTAAGCTTTTTTCCTCCATGTATGTTTAAAATGCACGTTCGTTTACTTCCTTTGTGGTTGCACAGTCAGTGCTGTCTTCTTCATGGGATCTGAGGGTTTGGGATAATCCAGGTTATGAGAAATCTGGTTAAGCATGGGCTTGGCAAAACACAATAGAAGCCTCTTTACCATGCTTTTCTGGAGCTCCAGTGGTAACAGTACTTAGCTTAGGTGTAGCTTACCAAGTTGGTGCCCATCTGGCAATGCTGTTGATCTAATACAGTATGATAAATGCGAAGTGCTGGAGAGTCCAGTGCACAGACACCTGATTTTTGTTTGAGGGCTCACTCAAGTCAAAGATTTCCTGACACAGACTATGCCAGAAATGGCTATATTGGCAAAGCAATATCATTTCTCTGACTGGCCTGCGGTAGCTGTGCAAGGCGCTTGCTGTGTTGTGTTTGCACCACTGGCATGCTCAATTTGCAACCTGAATGTATTATGCTGGGTAACGTTTGCCAACTGGGAATTGTGTCCTCTTCTGATCAGACAATTTCTTTCCTAACTGTGCAGTCTCAGCTTTTCATGCAGACATTGCGTGATTTGCCACACTGTGATCAAGTCTTTTCCAGCTGATAAGTACTATTAATTTTTCTATTCAGGCTACTTAAATTGCCCACGGGTGGAGTGACAGGGAAACTGGGGCATGGATGGGAGGGGGAAAAGAAATACCCCAAAATTTAACCTAATAACCTAATATTAACCTAATAGTCTGCACAGATTCATGATTTGTTAATAGACATAAACAAATTTCAGGGCTCTTGATTTTATTCTTTTCTGCATAGAGACTTGCAAAAGGAAGTTCAGCTGTGGGCATTGCCTGCTTGGATAGGTAATTAGTTGCTTCAGAATGTGATTTAGGATATTTAATAATAACTGGCCATGCAGGATGGTACTCAGTTGTAAATGCTTATGACAGTCAGGTGCTGCCCAACATGGAAAGAGAGTGGTAATGCATTATGCAGAGGCAATGCTTGTGAGAGATGCTGTCATGAAGGACTTTTTTGCACCGTCTGGAACCGTGGTTTGATTTATGTTAGTATGTTAATAGGTTAATAACTATTAAAGTTTTGGGGGTATACATTTGTGTACACTCTGTGTATATACACTTACAGGCTTTGTAAAGAGCTGCTATCCCTTCTGTTCCTAAAGCTAACCAGTATGAATTGTGATTTAATTTGCGTGCATCTCTGCTTTCGTTTTCAGGTACATGTATTGGACTGACTGGGGTGAAACACCCAGAATAGAACGGGCAGGAATGGACAGCAGCACACGAAAAATAATTGTCGATTCAGATATTTATTGGCCAAATGGACTCACGATAGATCTTGATGAGCAGAAACTTTACTGGGCTGATGCAAAACTTAGTTTCATTCATAGGGCAAATCTGGATGGTTCCTTTAGGTAAGTTTCCTTTAGTCAATAGTATGGTGTAAGATATTTCTCACATTGTGCATTAATTTTGAACTGAGGCTTTTTTTCCTGTAATCTGCAATAATGCCAATACCTTAATGTTCTTTTAAATGTAGTTGGTAATAGCCTTGCAAAAAGTAAAATAGCCTCACGTCCTACAAAACTGGTTTTAAAAGTAAGACAATTTGCATCGGTATTTCACTATAGAACTGCTTATAGCTGCCTTGTACAGCAGGATTTTTCATTTTTAGGCTCATGTTGTGTTGAAAATAGTCGAAGATGCTTATCCTCGGCCCTAGGCAATCTAACATTTAACTAGTGACAGGGATTTTACAGTATTGTTACTGTATCTTTTTTTTAGCAGGAACTATACATTGAGACACACTTGTCCTTGGCCGCTTCCAAAGATGTCCTTCATGGCATGCCTATAAATTAACCAAATTCAGCTTATTTCAGACTGCATATGAGCAGGAAGCAGATTTTCCTAGAGCTAGATAGAAAGCACAGTGTGGAAGTTTCAGTTGGTGGCTCCTGTACAAGTGTGCTGTTGAGTTTTGGTTTTTGTAGACATAGAGAGGTGACCCCTCAGACAGGGCAGAGCTAGACCTTTGAGATTACACCTTCGATTCTATGCAATGTTCAAAGGGCAGGTTGGGTTGGTCCTGAAGGGTGAGTCTCATCTGCTAGCGAAATGTCTTGCCAAGGAGGTAAGTCTCTGTATTCTAGTCTAGCTTTGGTCTTCAGATAGTTTAAAATGACATTTTCATTATTTCATAACATTTTAAATGTCTGTGTTATGAAATAATTTTGCTTTGTTAAAAAGCTGAAGGAGTTTTATTTCACACATATCTGTGTAATAGAATAATATGCCTCCCTGCAAAAAACCCACTACATTTTCCATGGTGTTTTTCAGATTTTTAGTGAAGTGCATTCTGTGCCTGATTTTCGCACTCATAAAAGAGGAGTAACAATATTGCCATCCTTTATAAAACACTCGTAAGTTCCTTTGAGAGCACTATGTAAGAGCTAGATAGTGGTGGCATTGTAGTAAGTTGCAAGTACTGACTGACAGAAGTATAGAAAAGGGAAAAAACCTTTATGGAAGGGAGTGGTAGCCCAAAAGCTGTATGCAGATTCACAGACAGAAAGAAAATGCGCTCTCGAAATTAAAAGTCCAAGAGAGATTTTCATACAATACAACATAAATATATTTCTCCGATTTGGATGCGAGTGGCAGAGAGTAAGGTTTCCAGTCTTATTCTGCAGTTACCATACACATACAAATTGTATAAAATTTACTCACATGTATGTGTTAAAAGTTAAATTTGTAATTGGTAAGTAAAATTTATTTTTCTCATTTTAAGGTAGAGAAAGGCCACTTGAAAGGGAGCCAGCCTGTGAATACACTAATTCCAGCATTCTGTCCGAATAACTTTGTGATAGATTAGTGCATGTTCACCACTTCCCAAGGAGTTTTCTATTGAACCTTAAATGAAAATATTTTAGGAAAAAATAATGTATTTTGCCTTAAAAAAAATAGCTCACTGTTGTACACTTCTTACATATTTTACTAAACTGCTGAAGGGTGTAAATGCATACTTGATGTCAGGATATTCCTATGCAGGATGCATTCTGGAAATTCTTGTGTCTATGTGCATATGGATTTCTAGGTGTTGTGCAATATAATAGCTTGATGTCATTTAGCTGTGCATATTTTATATTGTTACTATATGATAAAGCTTCCCTCTTAAAATATTATGCTTATTAATAAAATGCCATGAATATTGATCTTAATTTTAACTCTTCTGAAATGAAATTTTTATTTATTTTTTTTTTTCTCTTCCACTGATCAATATTGAAACAGAAGTCTGAAGTTGGGAATCTTAGGTTCTGGTGTCAAGGTAAACTTCAATAGTGGTTCAAACTAGATGAAAACTTTGGAGTTTGCTTCTGTTCCTTAAACATAGAGCAAAATAAATATCACTCAGACTTGTCAATAAAGAAATCTTATGATGTTCCAAATGCTTCTACCCCTCTCATGTCAGAGTCACTTCAGACTTCAAATAAAGAAGAAATTTGCATTCTACATGGTAGATTAATATTACTGGAGCAATCTGCCTGTTACATCTTAGCAAGCTTCAGTTTGCAAGCACATCGGCTGGAACTGTTTCAAAGGATGTAATTTCAGGAGAAGGGGAGGCTTGATATCTAAGAATGATGGAAGTGCGGGCAATATATGGTGGAAAACAGCTGCTAGGATACTAGAATACAGCTGCTGCTGTTACTAGTAAAGAAGCAACAGCAAAGGTGAGAGTGGAAAGAGAAAGTGGAATCAGTATTTCTATTTATTCTATCATGTTTTATAGTGAGAGTAGTAGTGATAATTTGAAGGACAGAAATTTTAGAGTAGTTTCAATTTTATCTCAAGAACAGAAAGAAGAATAATTTTTTCTTTTTTCCACATTACTTGCTTTGTATGTGTATATACAAATACTTCTTTGTATGTGTCAGTCTGTTTTAAAATTGTCCATGTCTGAATATATATGAAGAATTTGGGGGGACTTTTTATATTTCCTTCACCCTGGAAAATGCAAATGGTAGCTATGCTCCTCAAAATGAAACACAATCCTTTCACTCCCAAATGTGAGATTGGTGGGATTTTTTTGGTGGTTTTTGTTGTTGTTGTTTTCTTCTTCAATTTCTTCAATGGAAACAATTTAAATACAGATCTCAATACAAGTATAAGAAAAACATGTTCCTCACTTTCCTTCAGCATGATGCTGAGACTTCAGCTTTCTCAAAGTTATATGATGAAAAATTTTGTATACTTTTTTTGCTGTGTCAAAACACTGGCTTGGAAGGTATGTGTGTGTCTTTGAGTTTGTGCATACATAAAATGCAGGAATTTTGTGAAAACTGGGTTCATGTTGTTTTGACTGAGGAATTGTCAAGTATGTTTTCACTGACTTAGTAAATGTCTCCAAAACTATTGAATCTAAATTATACAGATTTATTGCAATATGTGTAAATTTGAGGATCCTGTGAGTTTAGAAAACATGTTGAAAATGTCATGTGTTTTTTGGCTTTCAGTTCAGCTAATAACCAATGTGAAAATATATGCATCCCCAGAAGAGCAGTGTGGCTGAATGAGGTCATTGAAAGACATCTGAAATGTTTCTGATTTATATTAATTAGAAATATTTAGTCTTAGAAAAAATATGTGTGGCCCTTGTTCTACATTTAAAAAGATAATCTGAAAATTACTTGTTTCTGCTGCTGACCAAGTTAAGAGGGGTGATTTAAAGAGACTCAGATTGTTTCTTCCTTTTCCTGCTACAAGAAAGGACTGAGTGCAACTGAAGTCCTGGGAAAAGATCTCTTAACGTTGCGTAGGGGGACAAAAAGAAGTAATGCTTTAATTGAAGGAGTACTCTTCAGACCTCTGTTTCCTCCAGAAAGCAACTGTGTTTGGGTATTTGCACAGCCTGTTAAGGAACTTTGGTGCGACCTTTCAGAGGTCAGTATGGAGCTGAATCAGATACTATGTCAGTATGAAACCCAGTATATTCGTGTCCTTACTGCTATGAAGGAGCAATGTCTTTTATCACCAGATGAATCTCTTGGTCCAGTGAATTTTTTAAAGGAAGATGATTCCTGTATGAGTTTTTGCAGAACCAGAGTTTTTTCTGTCTGGAAGTAATGCATTTTTAATCCTTGCTCTTCCTTTCATCTAGGCAAAAAGTTGTTGAAGGTAGTCTTACTCATCCCTTTGCACTGACGTTGTCTGGGGACACTTTGTATTGGACAGACTGGCAAACGCGCTCCATTCATGCCTGTAACAAAAGGACGGGAGAGAAAAGGAGAGAAATATTGTCTGCCTTATATTCACCGATGGACATCCAGGTCTTAAGTCCAGATCGGCAGCCATACTGTAGGTTTTACTTTTCCCTGAAACTTTTTGAATGACTGTTACTTATCTATCTGGAAAAACGTTAATTATAAAAATGGTTAGTGTGACGTCGTAAAGTTTTGAACACTTGTCAGGAGATTGGTTGCTAAAGCTATAAGGACCCCTTTCTTTAAAACTTCCAGCCTGAATTGGTATGAGCCCATCCCAGTTGGTAAGAAAATCCAAAATTCAGTGCAGTACTTCAGTGACATCTTTTGATTTGGAATATCTGAGTGAGAATGATAGAGACTCATTCTGGCATCTTTTTAACAACGTTAAAGACAATTGAAAAAAATGCTTAGTATTACCTTTTTTTTAAATAAGCAGAATCACCTACAAATATGTAGTGTTCATGTTGTACTTGTGTGGATTTTGCAGTCTATACTTTATCATATTTATCTTTAAGGGGTAACAAATAGTTCATGAATGTTTCAGTATGGAAGGGATTTAGTTCTGAGCTTTTATATGAAACATATGCATGCCTCTATTTTTTCTTTACATGTGATGGTACTTCAAAGAAAGGCAAGTGTAGAGAACTGAGAATCGAATGAGGCTGTATATATTTCATATATGCATGTGATTCTATGTGGCAGTTGGTCTAGGTTTTTTTAGGATTGTGAGAATGGGATTTAAAAGCAATGGTGTGGAAATGTATATAATTGAGTAGCCATGGGAAGAATCATCTCTTGCTTAGGGGAGATACTTTTGCCATTTGAATTGCTTCTTTATTTATGCCAACTGTAAAGTCTGCTTCCCTAAAGATAACATTTGTTATTCCAGTAAAGTTTATAGGATGTCAGTAAATAGACTTGAGAGTAAGCAAAAGCAGTTTGGAGATCATCTTGGTGATGGAACATGTGGAAGTTTTCATTGAGGTTGTTGGGTATGCACAGCACCCTGGTTTATCTCTCAGATCCACATAAAAGTTTGTCTATGCTGAATTCTTGTCATTGCTTTTAGCTCAGGGAATGTCCCAGCATTGGGTCATAGTATTTCTGGGTCAGTCACAAAGAAAATGTGGCACATAGGGAAACAGCATATGCTGAAAATAGCTCAGATGCCATTGACTTCATCAAGATCAGGCCTGGATTCCTTCCTCTCCCTTTTTTTTCTTCTTCGTGGCTGTCAGTGGAAGTACCACAAGCTAAATTAGCCATATATTTTATGGTTTTATATTAAAGCAGGTCAGATGCATATTTTAACTGTGATTGATTTTGGAGGGATCTTGCACAGCTTGCAATATTTTTTTAATAGCTGGCAATATTTTCCATAATTATTTATGCCAATAGTTTCATCTCTTGCTGCCATTTTTTCCCCATGTGAATGAGAGAGGTGCATGCAGATGTCATGCGTCTGTCCCTGTCCTGTTCCCCTGCCCCCATTTTTTGTTTATTACGTTTTCAAAATTGCTGACTTTACATGTTGCTCCTCTGGATTTCCTGATGATTCAGGGATATGTCTTGCTGTGAAAGCTTTGCAGTAGGAAAAGATATTTCCAACATGCAACACTACTGTAATGTAGTAATTGTGCAAGTTGTTATATTTTTTTTTTTTTATTTCATAGAACTGGTCACCGCCCCATCACTACCCTCCAAGCCCTGTTTTCTATTTTCATGATGCTTAGCAGATCCAGCATCCAGAAAGTAACAGATGTCCAAAGCTCCTTAGCCATGCTCAGCTTTAGAAGCATTGAAATAACTGTATAGTGAGAATGTTGTGAGCTGTCAGCTCTTTCAAAATTAACTTTCGCATGCATCTGTATTTAGGTGTCCCTAGAAGTAAGCACTGGGGAAGGGGGAATCAAAAACTTTATTTTGTGGTTCCTCTGTCTATTAGCACTAAAGCCGGTGCCAGTCATTTGGGATCTACTTCTTCCTCGTAGAGAAAAGAGGGCTTTAGGGGTTCTAGAAAAATTAAAATAAATCTGTTTGATTTCTTGAAGTTCACACTCCATGTGAAGAAAACAACGGTGGTTGCTCCCATCTGTGCCTGCTGTCTCCAAGAGACCCCTTCTACAGCTGCGCCTGTCCTACTGGTGTGCAGCTAGAAGACGATGGCAGGACATGCAAATCAGGTAGGATCTTGGTCTTTCTACAGAGAAAGTGTGGACTTGTTTGGGGTTTGCTGCTTAAAAGATGAGCCTTGAGGAAATTACTTGAGAGGAACTGCCCGACACACTGAAATGTCATTCTTGTCCTGATGAAGATGGCAGATCTACTGCACCAAAATCTCCTGCCAAGCTACTGAAGAAAGTGATTGTTATGAACTAAAGTAATCTCTTGCATCTGAAATCAGAAAATTTTGACTGTATTTTGTGTTGCCAGTTCTTTGTAGGAATGAAGTAGTATGTGGAGCCCATTGCAGAGGAATTTTATTAGAAGTAAGCTATTGTAGGACAAGTTTCTATTTGGACAATGGACCATGGACAGACTTCCGCTCCCTGCTGTTCGTTGTCCAGTAGCGGTCAATGATGCTGTAGAGGTTGGCCAAGTTGTTGCCTTCCCGTTGCATCTCAAAGTTAACAATATGCTTGAGATGTGTTCTGTGCACAGGTGTGCCAAAAATTTGTTCAAGGTCAAGTCCAATGAGTTGCCCCTGCTTCAGTTAGTTTTATAATGAAATAATATGTACAGAAAAATTCAAAGTTAAGATTTAAATTAAAAATACAGATTTTCTCGTTCTGAAGATCAATCATCCCTCTGTTTCCCTTTGGGCTGCTCTGTGGAAGGCTTTGTGAGAAATTTGCGCTGAGATTTTTCTTCTTCCCGGGTCTAGTTTGTGTTTTTTGGACATTATATTTAATTTCAAAAAGTGAGGCAAGGCTTTGTGTGAAGAGGCTTGTAAAGTTTGCTGCTTGAGATGACTGAGCTAGAGAAAATAATGTCCTAGGTGGCTGTTCCATGTCACATAGAAGTAGGACACGCTTGTGTATTACCAGTAGAAAGCTGTTTAGAGACTAATAGCTGGAGTACATGCTTTAACTGGAAAGTATAATTAGATGCATATTTCATATCCATAAATTGAGTGAGTCTAGTGGTATTCTTTGGAAGCTTGTTTTTGTCATTGATCAGGAAGCCTCTTTTAAAAATGCATCTTACAAAAGCAGGCAATTAACACTGATACAGCGGTAGGACACTAGGAAGCAAGGTTTTGGAAAATGTTCTGCCAATAGACTAAAAGCCACTCTGTTGCTTGTCTCTGATGTGTTTTCAGCAAGTCTAGTCAAAGAGTATAGTCATTTTCTGATGTGACTTGATTCCTCTGAGTCCTAAACCAAGCATAATGGATTCCTTTCATTCGTGAACTTGAAGCAGAATTTGAACACTGAACCTCCAGGGTTTAAGGTCCAGCTTTATTAACTCATCCTGCTACAATTGAAAGGCTTATAAGGTAGTTATTGCAGCTGCTGAAAGACCTTTCCTTTCCTTCTTCCAGCTTCGGAAAGTTTCCCTTTCACAGCTTTCAAAAAACATTGCTGAATGCTCAGGGCAACCTTTTTAGACATTCATATTCGCCTCATGTTTCTGGCAGTGGGAATGAAGGTCAGCCTGCTTTTGGCATTTTGGCAGATAGCACAAGCTGGAGTGACTGCTTATACTATTCTTTCACCTTTTCATTGTCAGGCCAGACAATCTGTCAATGGTGTTCTGTCAAAGGAGGGCAAAAAAGTGGGATGGGAACAGGAAATCTGATTTTGCATAAGAATGTGGCCTTTTGGTTCAGTTTTATGGTTTATTTCTTTCCCAAGTTCCACCTCTTTTGTAGTCCTGTCTGCCTTATGCTGATATCCAAGTGCTTCAATTACCTCTCTTATTAATTAACTCCTTGGTTGCAATGAGCTGTCTTTTTGTTCTGTGTACAAGTCCTTTGTAGTAAAGTTGTATCAGGAACTACGATTGCAACAGTGTTGACCACCTCCCCATTTTGTTCCCTATATTGGCTTGGGCAA
Source organism: Caloenas nicobarica (assembly GCF_036013445.1). Classification (NCBI taxonomy): domain Eukaryota; kingdom Metazoa; phylum Chordata; class Aves; order Columbiformes; family Columbidae; genus Caloenas; species Caloenas nicobarica. The sequence goes on along the minus strand of NC_088249.1, from coordinate 48,682,584 downwards.
AAGTTCCAGAGTACAAAGTCACTTGGGCATATCAGCTTCTTTGACATTAGGCTTTTAACAGAATTACACAAATGCTACCAGGAATTTGTCTCCAAGAGGGAAAAAGTGTTCTGTTCTCAACATCTTTGTCTCCCGGGGGAGTTTACTGATGCAAATATAACTATACGATGTTACTATGTATCTCTGTCAGAAAGTATTCTTCTGCAGAAAAACTCTGAAGCTCTTAGGCAATTTCAGCTCTCTTGGATATTGAAGAATATATATATTGGTAATGTTCAGATATGAGAGCTCTGTAGCCGTTGAACTGTAATGGGCCTAGATAATTAAGAAAACATGATGTCAAAGACAGGCTGTGCCACTATTTGCTTTGCTGTGGGTTATGTTTATATGCATTGAAACTCCAAAACTGGAATTTTACACTTTTTCTAATTATTTAACTTCTGATATGCTGAAGCCATAAGTATTTTATCTGTGTTAAGAATCGTTTGTTATTCTGTAGTTTTGGCTTTTGGTATTGGTTCATTCTCTTGCTTTCTCTCTGGCTATAAACAGTTGATCTGAATAAATAATAAAAAAATTAGCTCTCCAGTAAATATCCATCACTAATAATGGATATTAAATATACAGATAGATTGCAACTGGCATCAAGTATCAGCTTCTCTCTAGGAAGGTGTACGTGTTTTGTGCAGGTAGATGTTTTGTGTTGCTTCCCTTCAGACTTGTGATATTAAATCTGTTTTCCTCTGTTAGCTCAGAAAATCCTCTGGATTTGCTTGGAGTTCCCATATCAACGAGCAGGGGTGGTTGTAAATTTAGAAAGTAAATCAGCTGCACCTGACCATGTACTCTTAGCAAAGTGAGCATTCAAGCTATGATCTTTGGAATTACTTAAGAAGTTGTGTTGGACCACTACTGTCTTGGTGGATGTATCCAAATACATGATTTTAGATAGGTATGTGAACCCAATCTTGCCGGTGTAGAAGATAATGTAGTTACAATTTGTAATTTCTATCAGAGCCGGATTGTTCTAGTCTGAAGTGCTTGTAGAGCGTGGCCTAGTCAGTAGTAACTCTTGGTAGCAGATAACTTCCAGGAATGACTGACCTCAGAAATTTCATGTTTCAAAATGGAGCTTCAGTTCTTAGACCAGATGGCTTTCTTGATTTGTGGGTTTTGTTGTTGTTTGCTTGGGGTTTTTGTTGTTGTTGGTTTTTAATTTGCTGCTTTTTTTTTTTTTTAAGTCTTCTCTAAGCCCGCTTGAGCAATTACATGAATGTTTGAGAAAGGTTAAAAGGTTTGGTTGAAATAATTTAAAATGTGTAATTCTACCTAATTAGCTCTTTATTCATGCAGTCATAAAATTGCAAGCCTGCTTTAGTTGATCTTCAGCAGTTTCTTGCTTTGGATGCTTTCTGATGCAAGGTCCTAAGACCAAAGTAAAAACTATGCTCTATGCATATTTTCAGGGAAGCAAAGTTTGGTTTGATCAGCAGTGGAAAAGCAAATAGGCCAGTTGAGAAAGCAGCGCAGAAGGTGGAAATCTCAAAAGCTTGGGGACCTTCTTTCAGTCATTTTGCTGACTCAGGGCTATCCTGAGGGTTTTCTTTCTTTGTCTAAGGATCACATTTATCTTCCTTATGAACAGAATTAGTTTGATTCATGAGTCTCTTGTATGTCTGTGACGGCTCCAGTTTCTGTAAACAGTGTTCAGGAGCCTATTTCTCTTACGTTTTTAGCAAATATATAATTTCTTTCTGTTGTATTCAGTGTTTCTGGCATACAGCTATTGGTGCAACCTTCTTAAAGAATATTAAAAAAACTCATCTTTTTTTCTTCAAAGTGGATATATTTCCCTGGAAGTGGTCACTCTGACTTCCTAAATTCCCTCTACCTGTTAGTGTTGCATTCCCAAAGGATCCTATTCCCATTGCACTTAATTTTCTGATATCATGGTGCCAAACAAGTCGATTGTAAATGAACTAAAATTAATTTGAGAGCATTTTAAAACTTATAACCCAAACCTCATACCGGAAAGCATTTTGAGTGAAAGATCAAGTGCTCCCCACCTTTCCCTCCCAAGTTTTTACTAGCTTGGCCCTATGGCTATGGGGCTGTAATAAGTAGGACAAACTAGGACTTTAACTAATGTTCTTATTTATTGTATATTTTTTTACTTCAGCAGGAGCATACAGAGCTACACAATGTCAGAATTAGTCCAGATCCATGCAGCTTCTGGAAGCTGTGTTCCAGTTTTCTTTTTGTTTCTCATTAAATGTGTAACACTTTGCTGCAGTATATAGATAAAACATTTCAGTAAAAGCTACAGAATTTTACTTGTTACGCAACATCATTGCAGCAATTTCACATGGCCGAGACATCATTAGTTTATGATCCATTTTACTAATGTTGCTGTACTGGTTTTGGCTAGGATGGAGTTTATTTTCTTCATAGCATCTCATATGGTGCTATGTTTTGGGTTTGTGACCAAAACTGTTGATAACACAGGGATTTTTTTAGTTTGTGCTGAACACTGCAGTGCTTGCACAATGTCAAGGCTTTTCTGTTTCTCACCCTCTGCCCTGCTAGCGAGTAACCTGGCGGTGCACAAGAGGTTGGGAGGGGACACAGGCGGCATATGGGAAATCCCTGCCTGCCGATGGGAAATAGTGAGTGAAATCCTTATGTTGCTTTGCTTGAGCATACAGCTTTTGCATTACCTATTAAATTGTCTTTAACTCAACCGACAAGCTTTCTCACTTTTACCCTTCCCATTCTCTTGTGTAGAGTGAGTGGGTGGCTGGGTGGGGCTGAGCTACCCACCGGGGTTAACCTACAACAACTGTGGAAACAGTAGCTCCGTTTTCTTTGTCTTCTCTGGAGTTTGGAGGAGAAGCTACTCATTTCTGTAAAGTCTCTTTTATTTTGTATGGTGTATTTTACTCTCTAATTCTGTTCTGGGTGATTTCACTGTTTCCTATGCAACCTGTGGCAGATGTGCTTTTAATAAATCAAATATTCCTGGGTGTTATGTTATACACATTTCTTATATCTAAAACCCTTGACAACCAGATTTAAATCTCCATTAAGAGGAATCTTTTTGTGCTTGCTTTCACAAAAAAAACCACCACAAAAAACCCCCACCAAAAAACCCCCCAAAAACAAAAACAAAACCACAAAAAAAACCCAACACCACACCCAAACCTTTTTGTGCATTTCTGTAGGCATTGTTTACGCTGAAAACTCTTGGAGATTTAATTTTACACTGGTTTATTTTTTTTCCATTTGTCTTGGGAAGGATGATGAGTCTGTTCCCTTTCTTGTACTTGAAAGCAAGATGAGACCTCTTGGTAAGAAGGTATGTAGGTGGTTGACATATAGGTGTACTCTTATGCCATGCAAACAATAGATGACAAATCAAGTGCAACTTGAGCAAGTATCTGGCAAGGGGAAGTACTTAGTGGCAACCTGCATCATCAGCCTTTTGTAGCTAGACTACTCCTATCGTGTAGTGCTAAATCCAGGTTCTGATCTTTAACAGCAGTAAGAACTTGATGTCCATCTGTATGAGATATCCCTTCTCTGTCCATGACCTCCAAGTTTGTCATACTCTCAGAGAAATGCTCTTGCTATTTTGAAGCTCGCACAAAGGAGCAATGCCTGAAACTAAGGGCAGTGCCAACTAAAGTATGTTCCGTTAATATACTGAACATTGCCCAGTATAGATCTAAATCAAGGAGCATCTGAATGATGCTCTTAGTCACATAGTTTAGTTTTAGGTAGTCCTGCAAGGAACAGGGCGTTAGACTTGATGATCCTTATGCGTCCCTGCAACTCGAGATATTATATGATTCTAAGTAGACTGAGCACAGTCATTTCCAACAAAGGCTATAAAAACATCAATGATTTTCTGCAATAATTCAAGGTAAGGAATTAGGCTGCAAGAGCAACAATATAGTAATGTCATGGTTTCAGCTGGGGTAGAGTTAATTTTCTTCCTAGTAGCTGCTATAGTGCTGTGCTTTGGAATTTAAGGGAGAATAATGTTGATAATACAATGATGATTTAGTTGTTGCTAAGTAGTCAAGAACTTTTCAGCTTCTCACACCATGCCAGGTGCGCAAGAAGCTGGGAGGGGGCACAGCCAGGACAGCTGACCCAAACTGGGCAAAGGGATATTCCATACCACGTGATGTCATGCTCAGTATATATTTGAGGGGAAGAAGGAGTTGGGCGGGATGTTCAGAGGTATGGTGCTTGTCTTCCCGAGTAACCATTAATGCCTGATGGAGAGCCCTGCTTTCTTGGAGGTGGCTGAACACCTGCCTGCTGATGGGAAGTAGTGAATGAATTCCTTCTTTTGCTCTGCATACATGTGCAGCTTTTCCTTTACTTATTAAACCACCTTTATCTCTACCTGCATGTTTTCTCACTTTTACTCTTCCGAATCTCTCCCCCAATCCCACTGTGGGGATTGCGTGAGCAGCTATGTTGTGCTTAGTTGCCAGCTGGGGTTAAATTCCTTACATTGTCTGAAATGAAGGAGGATCACCTTTATTGTCTTGCAGTAAATTGACTTACAACTTAGGGTATAAATGTTTAAAAACAAACAAACAAACAAAAAAAATATATATACACACACACTCTTAGCGTGTGCTATAAATGCTCAAGTGCAGGAACTCTTAGTGCTTGTATGTCACAATGTGCTCTTTCTCACTACTGGGAGCAGTGTGGTCTGGGGTGCTCCCAGTTCTCTCTGGACCACACAGTTCGTTGCTGTGTTTTGAGGAGGTTTTCTTGCGAGCTGTGATCTGCTATCCACAATTGCTGCTTTGAAGGAGTTGAGCTGCTGTGTTGGAATTGCTGTATAGTGAGAGATTGTGCTGTGTATTCCTCACTTTTTATGTGCTTTCTCTCCTCCCCTCTTCCCCTCCTCTCCCCTCTTCACCTCCTCTCTTCTCTTTGTTCCATAAACTGTTCTTATCCCAACCCACGACTTTTGCCTTTTGTTTCCTGATTCTCTTCCACATCCCACTAGAGGTGGGGGAGGGGTGAATGAGCAGCACGTGGTTTTATTTGCCGACTGGGCATGACCTTCTATGGTATGTAATATCCCTTTGGCTAGTTTTGGGTCAGCTGCTCTGGCTCTGTCATCCACCCAGCTACCTGTGGAAATTAACCCTATCTCAGATGACCTAGCACATTGAGACAGTTGATCAGGGTTAGGTAATATTCTCTGTGTCTTATTTCTCTTTGCCATTCTTCACAATGCAAAACAGAAAACAGTGGTTTTGGAACCTGCCAGCTAATGCTGCAGGGGTCACACTGTTTTTTATGCAGTGGTTTTGCTGGGCTAGTGAATGAAGCTTTCTTTTTGTGCTTTGGTGCATGTTTCACATTGGTGAGTACTTTCTAGGACTTGGAAACACTGTCTAGTTAGAGATGGTAACTAGCTCATTTTTGTGTGAGGTTAGGTTTTTTTTTTAGGGGTGTGCGGGAAAGGGTGGTGTATAAAGGAAAAAGTGACACTCGCTTTTCAGCACTATCAAGTCTCTATATTGATTCTGGTTTTATGCTACAGGAGAACCACACCCTGTGTCTGCACTGAACAGGTGTATGTGTAAATATTGTTATCTTGTGTTCACCATGGGCTAGGGACGTACACATGGAAAGTTACGAAGTCCTGGTGATAACTTGTTAAGCTGCTGTAGCTTGGCTACCTCTTCAAACATTGATGGCCAATCTCTATTTTACTGCAACAGTGAGGTTAAGACACTCCCTAGATTTGCAAACCCTAATTTACAGTTGTTTATAACATTTTTCCTTGATGTTTACACTTTGACGTATGATTGTGTTAGAATCGTAGAATCATAGAATAATTTTGGTTAGAGGAGACACTTAAGATCATTGAGTCCAACCATAACCTAACTCTAGCACTAAACCATGTCCCCGAGAACCTCATCTAGAATGTCCCAAGTTGGAAGGGACCCACAAGGATCATCGAGTCCAACTCCTGTCCCTGCATATGACAACCCCACAGTTCACACCACGTGTCTGAGGGCACTGTCTAGTTTATTCTTGAATACTGTAAGGCTTGGAGCAGTGACTACCTCCCTGGGGAGCCTGTTCCAGTGCTCCACCACCCTCTGGGTGAAGAACCTTTTCCTAATGTCTAGCCTAAACCTGCCCTGGCACATCTTCCTGCCATTCCCTTGGGTTCTGTCACTGGTCACTAAAGAGAAGAGTTCAGTGCGTACCCTTCCTCTTCCCCTTGTGAGGAAGCTGTAGACTGCAATCAGGTCTCCCCTTAGTCTCCTCTTCTCCAGGCTGAGCAAACCAAGTGACTTTAGCCATTCCTCATACGGCTTCCCCTCCAAACCCTTCACCAGCTTCGTAGCCCTCTTCTGGACACTATCCAGTAGCTTAATATATTTTTAACACTGTGGCACCCAGAACTTCACACAGTGCTCCAGGTGAGGCCGCACCAGTGCGGAGCAGAGCGGGACAATCACCTCCCTTGCCCAGCTGGCAATGCTGTGCTTGATGCACCCCAGGACACGGTTGCCCTCTTAGCTGCCAGGGCACACTGTTGGCTCATGTTCAACTTGCTGTTGACCAGAACCCCCAGATCCCTCTCTGCAGAGCTGCTTTCCAGCATCTTGTCCCCCAGTCTGTAGGTACAGCCAGGGTTGCACATCCCAGGTGCAAAATCCAGCACTTGCCCTTGTTGAACTTAATGTGGTTGGTTATTGCCCAGTTCCACAATTTGTCCAGATCCCTCTGCAGGGCCTCTCTGCCCTTGAGAGTGTTGACAACTCCTCCCAATTTTGTGTCATTGGCAAACTTACTAAGCAATCCCTCAAGTCCTGAGACTAAGTAATTTATGCAGACATTGAAGACTGCTGGCCCTAAGATGGATCCCTGCAAAACCCTGCTAGTGACTGGTCTGACATAACCCCATTTACTAGAACCCTTTGAGCATGGCCCATCAGCCAATTGCTCACCCACTGCATTGTGTGTTTATCCAGCTGTGTGCTGGACATCTTGTCTAGGAGAACACTGTGAGAGACAGTATCAAAGGCTTTACTGAAATACAAAAAGATCACATTGACAGGCTTCCCTTGGTCAACTAGTTGTGTAACCTTGTCGTAGAACGTAATTAAGTTTGTTAAGCAAGATTTTCCCCTCATGAACCCGTGCTGGCTGGGACCACTGGCTGTGTTGTCCTTCAGATGTTTTTAAATAACTCCCAGAACAATCTTCTCCATGATTTTGCCAGGCACGGAAGTGAGGCTGACAGGCCTGCAGTTGCCAGGGTCATCAACCCTTCTTGTAGTTTTGGTCGACGTTTGCCAGCTTCCAGTCATCTGGGATCTCTCCAGATTCCTAAAAGCACTGAAAAATCACGGAGAGAGGTCTCCTATGACGTCAGCCATATACATCTTTTAAACACCTCTAGCGATGGTGACTCAACCACCTCCCTGGGCAGCCTGTTCCAGTGCTTCACAACCCTTTCTGTGAAGAAATTTTTCCTAGTATCCAGTCTGAACTTTCCCTGGTGCAACCTGAGGCCATTTCCTCTCATCCTATCACTTCCTACTTGGGAGAAGAGACCAACACCCACCTTGCTACAGCCTCCTTTCAGATAGTTTCAGAGAGCAATAAGATATCCCCTAGCCTCCTTTTCTCCTGGCTAAACAGCCCCGGTTCCCTCAGCTGCTCCTCTTAAGACTTGTGCTCCAGACCCCTCACCAGCTTCGTTGCCTTTCTCTGAACTCTCTCCAGTACCTCAGTGTCTTTCTTGTAGTGAGGCACCCAAAACTGAACACAGTATTCAAGGTGAGGCCTCACCAGCACTGAATACAGTGGGACAATCGCTTCCCTAGTCCTGCTGGCCACACAATTCTTGATGTGCATGCCAGGATGCCGTTGGCCTTTTTGGCCACCTGGGCACATGGCAGGCTCATGTTCAGCCAGCTGTCGATCAACACCCCCAAATCCTTTTCTTCCAGGCAGCTTTCCAGCCACTCTTCTCCGAGCCTGTAGTGCTGCCTGTGGTTGTTATGACCAAAGTGTAGGACCTAACACTTGGCCTTGTTCAACCTCATACAATTGGCTTCTGCCCAGTGATCCAGCCAGTCCAGATCCCTCCAGATCCCTTCCTACCCTCCAGCAGATCAACACTTCCACCCAACTTGATGTTATCTGCAAACTTACTGAGGGTGCACTCAATCACCTCATCCAGATCATTGATAAAGACATTAAACAGAACTGGCCTCAATACTGATCTCTGGGGAAAGCCACTCGTGACCAGCCACCAACTGGATTTGACTCCGTTCGCCACAACTCTTTGGAAGGGGCCATCCAGCCAGTTCTTTACTCAGTGAAGAGTACACCCATCCAAGCCATGAGCTGCTGAAGCTCACGAGCAGGAGAACGCTGTGGGAAATGGTGTCTAAGGCTTTACTGAAGTCTAAGTACACGACATCCACGGCCTTCCCTTCATCCACTAAGTGGGTCACCTTGTCATAGAAGGAGGTCAGTTTGTTATTAGCTCAGAATTGAATTTTCTGTGGCTCCATCATACTTGGAACATAATAAAGAACGCTTGAACTGCAGAGCATTATGGAGCTTTCAGCTTTAGAGAGGGCCCGTGGGATGTAAAGTAATTTTTCTTTCTGTTTGTGTAAAAAAGGACAACAGTGCAGAGAAACTAATATGTTCAAGGTCTCGTGGTGAGTGGGAAACGTCTGCAATTAGAAGTAAACATAAACGGGGTTGCAGAAAAAATATGAGGTGTTTCAAAACATGGACCCAATTTGAAATTACTATACTTAGAAACTTGGTCTATCTTTTTGAAACACCTTGTATTGTAAGTGTATTTCTGTTCAGTTTGCAGGGGTGTTTTTAACTATGTGTATTGTTGGGTTGTAATGAATTTTGATTGTCTGTGTGTATTTGAATGTGTCAGTGCCAGAACTCTGTTTAACAGAAGCTAGGTGGTAAATGGCTGTCATTTTTGAACTCAGTGATTCCTTACTCTGAGCCAGTGGGGGGCTGTATATCTCCAGCAGAGAATAGGTGTATTTAAACTTTAAACCCATGCTTTGCCACAAAATACCAAAATCTAAAACTATACTCTTTTTCTAGCAGCGGGGATTTTTGACAGGCTTCTTCTCGAGCCATCCTTTTCCCCATGGTTTGTGATGGAATGTTATTAAGAATTCTGTGCAAAGGGATATTCATTTTTTTGTTAATAAAAAGTAGAAGCTGGGACTATGATATCTGTAAGCTAACATTCAGATTTACCACTTAACATTTTAAACTTTCTCATTCTTTAAAGTACATACAGTATAGGCAGACCTCAGAGCGGCAGATTAAGTGCTTTGAGGTTTTTGGATTAAACCTCTGTATAAGGGCATATTCTTTGCTTGGTGCAGGAATAGCTAAAAAATTATGTTGATCTTTGGTTCTGGTTACTACCAATACAGTTATGACTGTTCTACTAATGCTATTTTGAGTAAGTCTTCATAAGAGTTATCTTCTCTGTTAGTAGTAACTTTACAAAGCTTTGTGCTCACAGGTGTAGTACTGGGTATGTACAAACTTAAGGGGTGTCACAGAAGCTTAGTCCTAAATTAGAATAGGGTAACTATGACTTCTGTGGTGCAATGGCTTTATCTGGAAGAAACATTACTTTTTTCTTAGTCAGTTGCTTTGTGCTAATGATCTTATCAGCTGTTCAGTTTAATATTCTGTTTGTGGGGTTGTTTTTAAGGGCTGTATGAATGTGTCAAAACTCTGAATTGAGTATTTTTTTTCTGGTTCAGGTAAAGTAACTGTTAGAAATCTGCTACTGAGCTAATGGAAGAAACAGTAGACAATAGCTTTTCACTGTAACATGCAGACAGATGTGATGTAATTTATGAGTTATGTGAGCACTCTGGTATTTCCTTTCTTTGTCACAAGTGTTTTCCTTATGCCTACTTATTTTTTAATTAAATCAACTCCTGTCTGAATGCAGGCACTCAAAACATTCTTTCAAAGAAACCTTTCCTGTTTGTTTTGTTGATTGCATATGCCCAGTGCACACAACTCTCAGTTTTAAATTGGTAAACCTGATGTGCATTGTATGCTCTCCCCAGTCTGCAGTGTCAAGTAGGAGAGTACAGGGCCAACTTTTCCCAGCCCACTGCAATCATACAGGATGAAGCAGCGTGTTCTTCCTCTCAGACTGGAAGATAAATAAAGACCTGAACTGAGATGCATAGTGGTGTTCATATTGCAACTGGCTCTGTTAAGGTACCGAAGGAGAATATAGAAAAAGAATTGCCGACTGTTTCTAGGTATTACCAAGGTTTGTTTCAACTCCTTAAATATTTTGATTTTCTGTGGAAGTTGAATAGCAGGAAGTTGAATAGCAGGAATGGAGTTTTACACAGTGGTGTTGATTTAAATCTCCCATAGTGAGTTTCATTACATCTTTTTTCCTGTGGCGTGAAGAGCGGCTAATGCTAAACCCTTGTAAAAGGTGCTGTAATTGTTTTGAATATTGGCAAGCTTATTAAACAGCATGGCAACGTTATCTATTTTCATGCACTCCATAGAGAACAATGAAATTTTCTCCCACCCCCATATTCTGTGCACATTCCCCCCACACTTTTTGCTGTACACCAAAACTTTGCCAGGTAATTCACTGCATTACAGCAACTAGCAAAATCCCTTGCTTTTCTGATAAATATTTTATCAAGAGTACTGAGATAGCTGTACTCAAACAACTTGTAAAAGAGTTGCCTGCAAAGTACTTCTAATGCACTCTTTTCAAAAAGTGCTTACTAGTTTGTTCTTCAGAGAGGAGCTAAAAGGTTTCCTATTTTTACAATGAATCTGATTTTTTTTTTCCCCCCCAATAAATACAGAGACTTCTGAAGTTGCCTGTAACTAGACTGAGTCTATATGTGCAGATGCATGCACGTGCACATAAATATAACTGAGGGAAGAGTCCCACTATGGACCATTGTTCTAGCCTAATTAACAGACAGACAAATGGGAAAGAAATAGCATAGCATTTTCTGGCATAGATTAGCAGAGGCAGCCAATGCAGTCTACATTTGTTTAGGTTGGGTGAATAAATTGGAGCATTTGTTACTGTATTACATATGTCTGGTCACTTGTCAAATGTGAAGTGGGCTAAGGGAAGAATAAAGGATTCTTGTCAAGCTGTTGAGCTGGCCTGCTTTGCTGCTGTCAACTCTGATTGCAGTTCATTTTGCAAATAGAATACAGTTGTTGTTGCCAGCACTGAAGCATGATTTTTTTAATAATGAGAGCACAAACCAACCAAATCAAAGCACACACTATATGTAGCATGGGTGTTACAAATAATTGATAACTGGGTATGGGAGGAAAGCATCACATGTATGAGGGAAAAAAAAAGTCTTTTAACTTGTTTTTATAGAATTTCTTGATTGCAAAGAGAGAATATAGTCTTCAGGGAGTGAGAATAACTGCCTTCAGTGGTATTATTTTGTTTTCTGTTCTGTTTGTTTTTTAAATTCAGATATTCTTCTGCATGTTAACCAGAACAGTTAATTGTTTTTTATGGATATTAGACCTGCTGAAAAATTATGTAGAAGATCTGCAGAAAGCTTTTGCTGAATAAAAAAACAACCACTAGAGAAAACAAACCCAACCAAAGAAAAACACACAACAGAACAGTTCAAAGTTTAAACCTGTTGAAAAAATAAAACAACAATTTGAACTTGGCTCTTTTAAAATGCTTTCTAAATGGAAACTTTAGGGAGACCTAATTCCTTCTGTTTTTTCTGGTCTATGATTTGCATAGAGGACTTCACATAAACTTAGGCTGAAGTGTTTTGTTGCTGCAGTTGTGATGTTAGAATAGCTTGCATTCCCTGGTCGCCCCAAAAAAGGCGTTTGCTCATTGTGTGGTGTTATATATGACCATGTTATAACAGTTAGCAACTCTGCTGGGAGTCTCTTAATCATGTGTTTACAAAAGGACCACAGTGAGAGTGGTTTTTGAAGACTAAATAAATGACGTAGCACCTTAGCACTAGGTAAGTAGCTAGCTGTAATATATTAGGCAGGTTCTAGGATATCTAGCATAACAATAGGCGAGTCACAACGTAACACTTATGTAGCCTTGAAAACATTCCTACCAACAGTAATAATCAAAATACCTCCATGATACAGATAAAACTAATGAGGCAGACAAGCATGTTTTCCAGTTTTTTTAGAGAGAACCAATGTCAAGCTCTCTTCTCAGTGATGTGTGCAGAGCCTGCTGCCAACTCTTTTTTCTATAGCAGAAATTTGCTAATAGAGTCAAATACAGCTGTAACCAACACTGTAATTTTAGAATGTGTTGCAATAAAATCCAGAATTTTTGCACCTATAAAAAAATAACCTATGTCAATGTTCGTTTACCAGCTTTCAAATGGGAGACAGAATGTAGTGAGAGATGCTGTGATGCATTTTCTCTGTTCACATGTTTTTTAATATCCAAGGATGTAGATGCATGTCTGTCAAGAGTCTTGTTGTGTAATAACTGACTTAATTTTAAGCAGTAGAAATTGCCAAGCAGCCAGAAATTTAATTTGGTCAGGTAGCTCATCCCGCTTATTATTTCTTTTTCCCATAAGTCACAGTTAGAGGTATGTTAGAAATTGGAAGAATTTCCCAAGAAGAATCCAGTCCAACTATCAATAAAATGTCCAGGTTGTCAACTGAAGTTAAGATTTTTTTCTGATCTGCCAGGTCAGCAGAGAAAAGTTTTCTTCTCCCTGTTTGTTTTTAGCCATGTACATCTGTGGGACACAACTGAGGTTGCAAATATTTCTACAGTAGCATTTCCCTGCAGAAAAAGCCTGAGCAGCTGAATATGTCAGGAACAGGCATGTTTTTTAGTCTTTGCAAGAAGATTATAGTCATTATGTAATTGCTAATTCAAGGGGTCCTGGCTGTCCTGTCAAAATATTATTTTGTGTGCAAATGAATGCGTGACCATGTGCACAGGTGAACATATGGCAAGGCTGGATGAGGTAAGTTTGAGTCCAGTTATTGCTGCTGTGAAGAACTAAAGACTGTTTTGGTATTACTTGTGAATTTTAGGGTGGTATTAACAGTGTATTTCAGCCTGTTGTCTAGCCAGCATCTCTAGGCATAATTTGGGCCTTGGACTGCCAGTTCCTTCCTCTGGTACATTCAACTCTGACCTCGTTCACAGTGAACCAAGGCAAAGCTACAATCAGTTGTGTAAAGAGGCAAAACATATGCATTTGATTCTTATCTATCTATTCCAATGCAATGATGCTTGTGATGTTGGTCATCTTAGAAATACATGTAGTATTGGTAATTGCTGTGTTATCAGTTGCTAGGTGTGTATTTTATGCTCCTCTGCTTCACACTACTCATACTTCAATATTAAGATTATTATTATTAAGTAGAAAATTAGAAGTTAAGATGGATATGAAACTGAGTGCTGTGGGTGGCTGAACAGCTGCAGTGATGCTCACTTTTTGAGACAGTTGAGCAAAAATAATTCAAAATTAGTTTATAGTTTAAAACCCTTCTGTATTTGTAGAGCACTTGAATGACCAGATACATCCTCCTTTCCATGGTGAGTTTTGAGGCCTGAATTTTTACTTAACTTGCACTGAACAGGAGGTTTTATTTTGACTGCCACAAGTGAAATATTTTAGGTATAGAGAAGCAAGACATAAAACTTTGTTACACGAGATATTTGTTCTGCTGTAGTTGCTATGCTGCTGTAGCTTGCTCTCCGACCTCTTCAGTGGAAGAGGTGTCTTCAGTGGAAGATCAGTGTCCCGATTTGCAGGTGCTCTCTCTAACAGGGATTTTTTTTCCTTTGGCTATTAAGGTGTAATTTTAATTTGCATTAGAAAATCAAATGGTTTTTGTGTGTTTAAATGTATTAAGAAATAGGACCTTTCGGAATTTCTTCTTGTAAAGAGACTATTTGGTGGTGGACAATCTGTACTGTTGGAGGTAATAGGGAGGTAATATTAATCCATATATTTTCCATATATGGATTTTCCATATATGACTTGAGTTACTTTTCATTTCTGCTGTTGTCAAACTAACATGCTCTGGACAAAACAGTGACACTGTTCTTTTGAGGTGGTTGGAAAAAAACAAATATGTTTAATACTTAGCACCATGGGACTTGATACAAGTTAAGGACTTCTGACAAAATGTCAACATGAACAAGTTGATGAAACAGAAGAGATCTAAAAGCCTTTGAATTTGAACAGGCTCCATAAAAATACCATTTTTAACACTGCAGAGATCAGTTTTGAATACAACCCTTATACTATTTGGAAGATTCTCCCTTTCTGCTTGAAGTTAGTTCTCTCCATATTCTCTTGGTTTTGACCTGTTTTGTAATCCAGAGATGTCAGTGTAGCCCTAAGATTACATCAGGGATTACCCCAGGAACAGTAGAGAGTGAGAAGAGCATCAGACTATGGACTGCTTTTGTTCTCAATAGCTTTCTAAAATAGCTGTCTGGGAACTGCCTTCCCCTCATCCACTAAGTGGGTCACTTTGTCATAGAAGGAGAACGGGTTAGTCAAGCAGGACTTGCCTTTCATAAACCCATGCAGACTGGGCCTGATCACCTGGTTGTCTGGTATATACCACGTGATGACACTCAAGATGATCTGCTCCATAACCTTCCCTGGCACCGAGAGCAGACTGACAGGCCTGTGGTTCCCCAGTTGCTCCTTCTGGCTCTTCTTGTAGGTGGGCATCACATTTGCTAACCTCCAGTCAACTGGGACCTCTTCAGTTAGCCAGGACTGATGATAAATGATTGAAAAAGTGGCTTGGTGAGCACCTCTGACAGCTCTTTCGGTACCCTTGGGTGGATCCCATCTGACCCCATAGACTTGTGTGTGTGTCTAAGTGGTGTAGCAGGTCACTAACCATTTCCCCTTGGATTATTAGGGCTTCATTCTGCTCCCTGTCTTCCAGCTCGGGGGGCTGGGTACCCAGAGAACAGCTGCTCTTACTGTTAAAGACTGAAACAAAGGCGGCATTAAGTACCTCAGCCTTCTCCTCATCATTTGTCACTGTTTCCCCCCACATCCAGTAAAGGATCAAGATTCTCCTTAGCCCTCCTTCTTTTGCTAGTGTATTTATAGAAACATTTTTATTGTCTTCTACTGCAGTAACCATATTAAATTCTAAGTGGGTTTTGGCCCTTCTGATTTTCTCCCTGCATCACCTCACAACACCTTTGTAGTCTTGAGTAGCCTACCCCTTCTTCCAAAGGTCATAAACTATCTTTTTTTTTTCCTGAGTTTGAGATTAAGCTCTCTGTTCAGCCAGGCCAGTCCTGTTCCCCATTGGCTTGTCCTTTAGCACACAGGGACAGCCTGCTTTTGCACCTTTAAGATTTCCTTTTTGAAGAATGTCCAGCCTTTGTGGGCTCCTTTGTCCTTCATGTCTGCCTCCAAATGGACTCTGTCAACCAGCCTCCTAAACAGGCCGAAGTCTGCCCTTTGGAAGTCCAAGGTGGCAGTTCTGCTGCATGCCCCCCCACCCTCACTCAGAGAATTGAAAACCCTGTCATTTTGTGATTGCTGTACCCAAGACAGCCTCCAACCATCACATCACCCACAAGTCCTTCTCTGTTCGCAAACAACAGGTCCAGCTGGTGCCTTCCCTAGTGGGCTCACTGACCAGTTGCCTCAGGAAGTTGTCTTCCACATGCTCCAGGAGCCTCCTAGACTGTTTTGTCTGTGCTGTACTGTATTTCCAGCAGACATCTGGTAAGTTGAAGTCCCCCATGAGAAAAAGGGCTAATGATTGTCAGACTTCTCTAAGCTGCTTATAGAATATTTTGTCTGCCTCTTCATCCTGGTTGAGTGGTCTGTAACAGACTCCCCCCAGGATATCCACCTTGTTGGCCTTCTCCCTGATTCTTATCTAGAAACACTCAACCCTGTTGTCACCATCATTAAGCTCTAGACAGTCAAGAGACTCTCTAACATACATGGCTACCCCATCACCCCTCCTTCCTTGCCTATCCCTTCTGAAGACTTTATAGCCATCCATTGCAGCACTCCAGTTGTGTGTGTCATCCCACCGTATTTCTGTGGTGGCAACTATACCACAGTTTTCCTGCCACACAAAGGCTTCCATGTCCTTCTATTTGTTGCCCATGCTGCGTGCATTGCTGTAGATGCACTTCAGCTGGGCTATTGATCCCAACACATTTTGGGTTATTGTACTTACAGTGAAGTAGTTGACAGTGTCACCTTTTGTTCATGCCATTTGCCATTATATGTCATTAATCTTTCAAAGATGATTTGTCAGAATATGCATCTAGCAAAGAAGCGTGGTAGAAGAAGAGGTATAAACTATATATTGGACTTCTCTCCACCATGGTCTTTTTTTAAGAAAACAGTTGATTGATTTTTTTCGCTGTTCAGGAAGTAAAACAACATTTTTAAGCATAATGTAAAATATCAAACACTGTTTTAGGCATCCCATCATTTTTATTTAGTAAAGGTGCTAAGATCCAGGGGATTCATTGTCACAGGGGAGTCACTTAGAAGTTCTGCTTACTGCAGAACAATGTTTAGATTTCTCAAAGACAACTGTGACTTAAAAGAGTTTGGTGGCAAGTTCACTCTATTATTTGTAGGAAATATGTCAAGCTGAATGCTGCTTACTTTCTCTCCAGCAGCCTGAGAACATGGAGCAAACTTCCAGGTGTCTTCTCTCCCTGATAACCGTTCGCTCCAGAGTCTATATTCCAGAACTCCAGAGGCAAACTTTCAGGCAACAGCATTTGCAGAAATTTAAAAAAAAAAAAAAGAGGAGTAGAATAGCAGGAGGGCTTGCTCAAGCTGGGTACGTGTGCAAAGGTCCAACTAAGCATAGAAGGCTATACATTTTTATATCTTTACAAGCCGCTCACACCGTGATTCAGTCAAATAGCAATGTTCAAGTCTGGGGTCTTCTTGCTTTTCATTGGATCTTTTTCACTTATCTTACATGTGCCTTTGTTTTGTTTAGCTGTAAATGTTGTCTGTAGTCCATAGCCTTGCAGGTGCTGTTTTGCCTGAAGAATTTCTTTTCTTCTCAGGGAAGTGCAAAACAGGCCCCATTTTGCAGATGTCTGTACTGTCTTTGTGTTAGCCTTGAAGTCATTATTTTTTTTCCCTAGTTAATTCCATTCTTTCCAGCAAAGTGTGAACTAGACCTTATCTTGCAGGTGTTCAGTGTAGTTTGTAGTTGCTTTTGGCAAATATGAGCAGAACTTTACAGCTTAAGATTTCAGCAAATCCAGCTCACTAAGTAACATGAAGCAAAGAGTCTATTAAAAATCACACAACCTTATACTTCTAGATGATTCATTATATTTAGTATGTGTTGTGATTTATATGAAACTTAAATTTGTCTCATCCACTGACTTGTGAGTAGTAAAACCATCACCATACTGCCAGCTTATTTAGCAGTGAGAGCTCAAAGTAGGCTCACCCAGGCTTTCATATGTATAGAATAAAGTGGTTGACTCACAGTCAAATTGCACGAGACCCTCTGCACCCACAACTTATCGGTGTTCAGTGTGCTGTTCTACTTCCTTGTGGGTTTCCTAAAAGGAGTTCTTGGCCCAGCTGCAGCTCAGACCTTTATCTCCTTTGAGTCTAGACCAAACTGCTGCTGATTTGGCTGGGAGGAGATCGAGTGCATCCGCCACAATTCATAAAGCTTTTGAAAATTCATACTTTTGCTAGTAGTGCCTTTTAAGGATTGCTGATGCATGTTGTTCCCCTAACATAAAGGAAACTTGAAAAAATGAAAAGCTGTTGCTGTACTTACCTAAGGGGGCAATGGAGGAAGGAAGCCTTACAAGTTGTCTGGTCACCTGTGGCTATTCCCTTCTCAACTTGGTCAGGAGGTTACTAGTTTTCGTATGCCCAGAGTAGCGAGCATAAGTTTCAAGCATAAGAAACACTCTTCCTGAAAGCCTGTTTTTATTTTCCAGCTTTTGAAGCTGGAAAATACATATTAATGAAATCTTGATGGTAGGCATCTCTCTTGCTTTGCTGTTGGGAATGTATGGCTTTCCTTCCTCTCTTTTCTCTACATGGTTTTTGAGCTTGAAGTTACTGTTGCTTTCCTTCTACCCAAGCCTTTCCTCGAAGTTTGTTGGTGCTACTGATGCTGTAGTTACCAAACCTTGTCAGCTACCGCTGACTAGAAGAAGCATTCTTGCTGGTGTCCCTCCCCATTCCAGCACAAATGCTTCTGGAGCTCTGCAGTGAACCAATCTGGTTGTTAACTTAGACTGATGGATTTATTTCTGTTGAGTTAGGTTTTTTTCGGATCAACTCTTTAGTATGATTTGCAACATACAGCCATGGTGTGCTTGCATGTGAGAAGGGGTGATACAGAAGTTGAAAACAAGCAACCCATAGCAAGAAGGGCAGCATCAGTTCATTCAGAAGCTGCGGTGACTTGTGGTAGTTCAAAGTGCACATCAAACTATGTCCTCTGTTCTGTGTAGCAAACTTGTTTGGGTGATGTTACAATACTGCTTTTCTAGATCCTTTCCTTTTATTATACCCTTGCAGCCTGAGCACTTTCTTTTCAGAGCTTCTGAGATATTATTTGGAGACTAAGCTCTGATTTCCAAACCCAAAAGCAAATAGCAGCACAGTCCAGCTCCCAAAGTGAATGTGAATTTGGTTTTGATGTGCAATAGATTCAGCTTCTGAGTCTGCAGAACTCCATATGCATGCCTAGGTGAAAATTATTTCTAGAAGACTATTCTCATGAGGATTTGAATTTCTGTTATTCTTAGTGGGCTCAAAACATATGTCTTATGTGGGTCATTTTCATTCATTCTATACTGTTGGTGGGAACTGGAGGTTTCCACCTCCTGCTGGTGTTTACTAGTCTAGCTGAAGTGCCACAAGTTACTTTTGTTCTGGTTTCCAGTTTTGCAGTGTTGCTAAACAGTAAATCTCCTTGTCAGTGTTCAAACTCTACACAGCATTGATTTAGTAGCAGGGAAGGAAAAAGATACATACTCATATCGCTCTTTTTTGTGCTGAAGCACACACACATGGGTGGATATGGGGAAAATGTGTTAAGCAACTGCATGTTTTTCTGTGTATCCTTGTTTTGTACTTAAAAAAAAAAAAAAAAAAAAAAAGTTGCCAGAAAGACGACATTGAAGATGCCATTTGTTTCTGACGTGTGCTCTGTGTTGTTGTTTGGCACCCTTTCCACAAGCAGTGAAACTTTTGCAGTGGGGAGGAAGAACAGAGGAGACAAAAGAACAACAATCTTGTTGCCGTACGATTAATTTTGCATCAGCTTTGGCCAGATGAGAAATACTTGCTGTAGTTGCAACTTGCTTTCTTGTTGGGTTGTTTGGAGCAAATAATTAATGTAATTTGTTTATAAAATAATCAAGTGTTTTGTTAGCCTTTGTCATTTATTATGTAGAGCTTGTGTGTGAAAACCATGTCTAATACACTGATACACAGCTAGTGAGAAGTTTGACTGAGGAATTCTATACAATGTGATGAAATATTTGGACCACCCCCGACCAAATTATTTATTATTTTTTTAAGATTCTAGATAGAGATTGCTATGTTCCATATTAGCTTAGGAGGCTGTGAGAAAGGTGCAGTCATTGTGAATAAGAGTGCCAGCACAAGTAGCTAGTTGAGAAGAACTGATTAGGAATAACTCCATCCTCAGACGTCTATATTTCAATGAAAGTTTGATGTCCATATTTTAAGGAAATCTCTTCTTGTTTTGGTGACAGTTTACAGCCTGCTGTGGTGTAGTGAAGTGTTCACATCAATAGCAAAGGAAATTATACCATGAATGTTTTTCTCCCCAGGTGCTGAAGAAGTCTTGCTGCTCGCTAGAAGAACTGACTTGAGGAGGATTTCTCTGGACATGCCAGATTTCACTGACATTATTCTGCAGATAGACAATATCAGACATGCAATTGCCATAGACTATGATCCTGTAGAAGGCTACATCTACTGGACTGATGATGATGTCCGGGCAATTCGTCGGGCCTACCTTGATGGTTCTGGAGCACAGACTCTGGTAACCACAGAAATAAACCATCCAGATGGTATTGCTGTGGACTGGGTGGCGAGGAACCTGTACTGGACTGATACTGGAACAGACCGCATTGAAGTGACCCGGTTGAATGGGACATCGAGAAAGATCCTTATCTCAGAAAACCTAGACGAACCTCGAGCAATAGTACTCAATCCTGTAATGGGGTAAGTTTTGTGTTTATTGCTAGCCCTGTGATAGGTGTTTGGATCAAATTTATGGTCTTCTGAAACTGAAAATCTGCAAATTTTGAGATTATGTGTGTATTATTTGTTAAATGCTCTGGAAATAACTGGCTTTCCCTTGCTTCATCCCTTTAATACAGTGCATATAAAAGGTGATTTCTAAATATTGTATTCTTCAGTGAACCTATACATTGTGTGTTTTACTGAGTTTTCTCTGTGTCTTCAGTGTTACCATAACAATGAAAGATTTGGGCCAGTGCACGTTTTCAGTAGTTTAATTTATTTAATGTTCACACATACTGTCATCACTGATTACAGTTCGAGTTAGCTTGTTTGCTGCAGTTGGGAAAGCAGAAAGTAAGTTCTTTCAAAAGCAGGACAGATCTTGACACTTTTTTTGTCTTGCATGTTATGTGCATTGACTGTTTCCCCTCTTTTTTTTTTTTTACAGCTACATGTATTGGACAGACTGGGGTGAAAGTCCAAAGATAGAATGTGCTTATTTGGATGGCTCAGAAAGGCGAGTTCTGGTGAATACATCCTTAGGTTGGCCTAATGGCTTGGCACTGGATCTTGAAAAAGACAAGCTTTACTGGGGAGATGCAAAAACAGATAAAATTGAGGTGAGTAATAGAGCCATACTTGGGTGCATTCTTAGAAAACAGGTGCTGTTCTTGTGTGCTGCTTTATGTTATGGATACATTTATGCATTTTTAAAGGAGTCTGTTGTTTCACTAATATTAACATGATATTTAGCATAACAAGACATATTTGAGAAGAAAGGAGACACATTCGTGTGGTTCAGAAAACTTTTGCAAGAAGCGTTATGTTTGTTATGTCTACATTGCTACAAGTGTAATTTAATTGCTTGAAATCTCAGGTTTTACCTGAAACTTTTGTGAGAAATTCGGATGCTCAGGTACAACATCTTTAAAAGATGTTCTGACTTGTCTGTGGTGCTTGGAACTAGTATCTAGAATTGCTGTATGCAGAAGTCTTGATGCAACATTTGTGTGCAGGAGAAGGTGGATGTGGAGGCCCTAGAGAGCCATATATCAGGACCTTAACAATGATGTGGTGTCCAGATACATGGACAAGAAGTAATTTTTAATGTACAGCCTCTTTTGAAAGCAGTGTAGGCATTCTACCTCTGAATTTTAGAAGGGGAAATACTCTTCACAAAGTTGTATAAACATTTATGACAATATTTAATATTTCTTAATTGTTGAAAGAATGATAGAACATGGTGTGATTCCTTTATGCCTCCTTTTCTCTGGGAAGAGTTTTCTTAAAAATGCAAAAAATTCATCTTGCCTACCTATTGCTCAAATACTAGACAAGTTGGACAAATTATCCGCTCGTTTGTTATCATGTGCTCCGAGGAACAAGATAGTGAAGTGATTCTGGAGTTTCACTCCTTTAAATTTAAAATACGGTCAAAGCAGGCATCTGTACTGATCTAATCATGGATATTGACAGTTGCACCAGGGAGGCTGGAGATGTTTCAAGAGACATTTTCCTAAAGGAGGCGCCATTTTTCCGATTGTTTTCACATTAGTATCCCATTATTAAATCTTAATCTAAAAGAATAATTGTGCTCCCACAGAAGCGAAACAAGTCTTACATGTCGCTGCAAAGAACTGAGTCCCAAAGAAGTTTCACTCAAAGCAAGAGATAACAAATAACTGAAAGATTAGAATGAAGGTTTGGGGCAAAGTTTTTTGGGGCTTCTGAGTGTATGTTCATGAAATTCTGAGGTTTCAGTGAATTATTAACAACACTGTTCAACTGGGAGGAAATTCAGCAAATTGACAGAGCTTGATAATATTGTGATATAGAAGGGCACATGGCTTTTGTGTAATCTAGTAATGCTGATGAACAGCTATTTTATACATTTGTTGTGGATGTGTTCATGGAGTTGCTGAAGACCTTTATGTAGTAGTGGTCTTACTTGCACGAGTGTGTCCATTTAATTTGTGACAGCTGAGGACACGGATACAGCCAGATGTCGTGAAGAAGTCTCAAACAGTTGCTTAAGATCTTGTCATGTTCCCCACCACCATCAGTTCTTAGTCTCTAAATAAAATAGTTATTTAAGAAGTGCATCTGGTTACTTACTGGCCATTTGTGTTCGTATTTCTGATAAGGAAAAATTGGATTTTGAACCTCAGTCTAAAGTTCTTAGTAGGTTACGATTAACCCAAGGGTTTGGATGACAGCATGAGATATGACTTGAGATCAGGCAAATTCAGAAATTCCTGCTCTGTTCTCTTTAGGTTGTTAGATTTGTCAGCCACAAAAGTGTTCCTTTCTAATGTCTTGTTAAGCTCCAGGTGACTGGTGGCCATAGGTCACTTGACCTGTGTGTGGTATGTTCTTAGTATGAAGTAGTTGTTTAATTTCCACAAAGATGTCAGAAGAACAGTTTGAAAATTAAAGGTGCTAAATAATTAGTTCTGAGTATTTTAATTTGAAGAGGGAATTCTACAGAGAATTTGAATTAATTTCAAAGTAAGGTGAAGGTAATAACTAGCTAATTTAAATCAATTCATACAAACAATAATCAAACCAGAATGTGAGGGTGAAGTCCCCCCCCCAAAAAAGTTTTTTCTCTTTAAAGCAATAATTAACAATTTTTTTCCTATGGTATAGGCTAGTTTGCTGAAGTCATGTTTTGCCTTTACTGTTACAACAGTCTATTTCTGTACCAATAACTAAGAAAAGCAATATAGAAATTTTTCCCTTGGTCATGGCCTGTGAGGTTGATGGAGTTTTCATGTTGTTTCAGCAGTAGTATATGTAACATTTTTAGGTAAAAAAATCTTGAGGAATGACTGTGCTCTTTAGAGGTTTTGCCCTCAGTAGGAAGGGAAGCAAGACAGTTAGCTCCAGAAGTACAGCTTCAGTGTTTGGCAGTACTGGGCTTGATATCTATCAGAGAGGTCCTGTTCCCCCTTACCTTTCAGCCTGCCGGACAGGGAACGTTCCAGATGCCACCTTTTATATCTGGGACTGTAGTTGTGCAATGTGTTTCGTAAGTTTAAGCAGCCTAGTCAATCCGTCTCACTTCATTGTAAGGCAATGAAGCCAGGGATAGTTTGGTTTGGCATCAAAGTTTAGGAAAATCAGAGAAGGCAAGGTAAGGGCTTTTTTTCTCCTCGGTTTTTTCTTGTGCTTATTGTACTTACTTTCTGTGGTTCTCTGTAGATACATAGATTCCTATATATTGTGCAACCCTGTTTTAATTGTTAGCACAAAGAGTGGAATCTCCATGCTCCTAGCAATGGATTCCCCATTTTCTTAGATAAAAACAGGTGTAAATATTCTCATTTTAAGTCTCCCCCCCTTCTTTTTTTAATTTTTTGCACTTTTTCCCTTTATGCTTGGAGTTTACTTTTGTTAGCTATTACAAAGAGACTCGTTCTGAGGCTGTATTTACAAATATCTGAATAGGCCCATTTAGGATATTATGGGGAAAAATGCCTGCAGTTCTGAACCATGCGGCGAGGGGGTTTGTTGTGGTCCATTCCAGACTGGCATGAGTTAAAATGCCACTGGCATGTTATCAGTAGAAATGGATGTTACATGTCTATTGCAGAACTTCCTTTAGAAAACGAATTTTCACTTTCCATTTTGGAAGATGTGCCAGATATGTTTGTGTATTATGCTCGCTTGGGAAAGAGCTATGTGACTTAAACAATCACTGACACAGCTCAGATACTGGCCAGTTTGAGATTGGACTGTAATAGACCTTTTGATTAATACTTCTCTGTAAGATGAAAAAAGATTGCTAAGGAAATATTTTAGAATAGAAGCAAATTGATCTAATGGACTGTATTTCGCATTTATTGCTCATCTTGCTATATTTGGAACCTCACAGTCCTTTCCTGCAAGATTTCTGTGTTTGAGAGGTTCTGTTGATACCCTAGATTTTCCTAGTAAGCCATAGTTTATGCTACTCTGCTTGACCTTGGTACATGCGAAACGTCACTGTATGGTGTATCGGGTGGGACTTTTACTCGCTGTTCTAGTTATTCAGCATAAACTCATTCTGTTATGCGTGTGTTCTGTTGCCAAGAACATGCCATTTAAGTGGCTTGCCAATGCAGCTGGTGTCTTGGTGATTTGTTGTGTATGTATATGTCTGTTGCATCCCCAGCTTGTCAGAAACAAAAACCAGTTGACTGCAAGTCAGTTTATATTTTATACTATAGTGGACCTAGCTGAGTATTAGGATTTTTCTTTTTCCTGGTAAGCACCTAAAACTATCTTGAAGCATGTTACTGGATAAATTTAATTTATGTTAATACCTAAAACCAGCATGGGTGGGATAGTAGATAGTGAGCTGTAACTCTATTTTGTAACTCATTAGGTAGGGGAAAAAAAAGTTGATGAAGTTTTGGGTGATTGTAGCTACACTGCAAGAAGAGAATTCTTGCTTCGTCTAAAATGATATTCAGATTTATGTTGAGCACTCCTGAAGGCGGAAGACTTGAACCAAATGGAGGGCCACCACGCTGTTCAGAAACTAGCACTGTACTGGAGAAGGCAAAGAAGGTGTCATGTGACATGTGGATCACTGTGTGCTGCTTTGTATGTGCTGAAGATGCAAGGCCGAAGAGCTGTTAGGTGATAATGGAGAGGGACAGTGGCAGGTCCAGTATATTGCTCTGCATTGGAGTAGTTGACTTAATGCACATCCTCTATTCCCATTGCCTTTTTTTCAGAGTAATTAGTTTCTCTTGGGCTTTTGCATTACTATCACTTGACTGTTTTCTCATCTGAAAACTGCAGTCTCAGATTTCCTGAAGCAACTGGAAATTTTCTGTAAACCAAAGATCTGCTAAAGGTGTAAGGTAAAGGAGAAAATTCCCATCTCCAGTGTTTTCCTCTATCCATCTACTTTCACCTGTGTCAAAATGCCCCAGCTCACTGTGAAGAAATTGCAAAATAAAATAAACCATTATCTCTACTACTGTGCAGAGCATGGTTGGACTTAAATCCTGTTGGGGAAGAAGTAGTATTAAGACGGATGCCCGATAATGTAGAAAGTGCATTATGTAGACTTTTTTGTAGTTTCCTGACAAACAGCTTGTAGGTGAGAATTGCTTTCATCACATAGCATGCCTTCAGTTGCTTTCCAAACAGAAAAAAACCAAGAGTGAATATAGCTTGTGCATGTTTGTATGTATCTCTGTTTGGTGTGCTGCTCTGATTTCTGGTATTTTAGATCTGCAGGGAGTCATCTTACTATCCCTGGGAAGGGCTGTTCACACACAGAGCGCTTAAACAGTGACTGAACTTTGTACAGCTTGGAAATTTGACAAGCTGAAGATGTATGTCCTGTTTTTGCTGGACCTCGGGTTTGAAATGTACTGTCAATCTCTCTGGTTTTATTTTTGTTGTCGTGGGGTTTTTTTGTTTTGTGGGGTTTTTTTGGAGGGGAAGGGATTGTGGAGTTGGTTGGTTTGTTTGTTTTAGGGGTGGTTTTGGTAACACATTTTGACATTACTTTTAGGTGCACTCTTCCACAATTAGAAAAGAAAAGCTGCAGGGCTGTGGAGGGTACCAAGCAGAATCTTATACCAGGAGAGTATGTTCTTATTTGTGCGTCTTATTTCACGAGGTGAAAATAGCAGTTACCCTTTCCTGGCAAAAAACCCTTCTTGACCTTCCCATCTGCCGCATTCAGCTGCAACACAAAGGACTCAGTCACTTTGCAAACAGTTTGCATCCTGAAGAAACCGTTTGGTAAGGCTTGTCAAAATTTCGTGTGATAAGAGCCTATGGGCTTTTTGCTGCAGATTTGGCACCCTATGGTAACATTGTTCCCAGCTTTTTTTGTTTGTTTTTTATTTAGTTGACAAAGTGTACAGCGGGGAAAAATATATAGCAAATTTTGAGTTGTGTCTGTTGAGATCGAGTGTTTGTCTGCATGGCTTCAGCTATGAGTAGGGGGCGTGAATTAATCCAGTTGAGCTCTGGACTTTACTGACAGAGAAAAGGTACTTTCCAGGAACAAACAGCAGATTAATAAGGATTACACGGTTCTGGCAGAGAAGCAAAGACCCAATGGCATCCATGTGTAGAGTTTCCTAGTTCTCCTTAAAACAATTTTGTGGTTAGCCAGGTTTTCTCATGTTTTATTTCTTCAGCATTTGCTTAAAGTGCCTAAGGTATAATTGCATAATGAGCAATTATTGAATTCTTAGGTGCCCGTTATTACGTACAAGTTTTACTTAAGTTTGTGAAAGATTCTTGGAATAAATGATATGCAGACTATCCTTTCTGGCAGCTTCCCCTCACCTCCCCCCTCATTCCCCTCTATTGACAAATGTCCTTCATTTGTCTTTGCAGAAGATTCATAATTATGTACAGTAATTCTGTGTAAGTTTGTAGGGTGTTTAAAGTCTAAGTCAGCACCAGATGACAATCCTGGAGTTCACTGAAAAAAATTTTCAAGATGCAGTTATGCAGGCTCTTCTTGAAATTTAAGGAAACCAGCTTTATGACAATTTTGGTTTTGATTATGTTCTGCATAAGTAGCATAAAATGATATTTGTAACAATTTGCTGCTTCAATGGGAGCAGGCTTTTCAGAACGCTCTTGTACTGGGGAGAAAAATTTAACAACTACAGTAATTTAAGGCTGCTTTTTCTAAGCAAGTGTTGCTGTTTAGCTGGAGTGCCACCCCCCCACACAGCAGCTAAAACCATGAGCCACTCACTCACCCCTCCCCCATCCCCAGTGGGATGGAAAGGATAATCAGGAAACAAAAGGCATAACTCTTGGGCTGGGATGAGAACAGTTTCAAGGAACAGTGAAGAAAAAACCAAACAAATAGTAACAACAGTAATGAAAGAATATACAAAGCAATGGATACACAGCACAACCTCACCACATGGCAATTGCCGCTGTAGCCCAGCTCCTCCGAAGCAGCAAGTGGATTCCCAACTGCAGCCCGCACCAAACCTCCACCCTCCTGCCCCCTACAACTGCTTGCGCCCAAAAAACGGAAGCACCAAACCGTGTGGTCTGGAGAGAAAAGCGCATCCCAGACTGCCCTGGTCCCCACAATGAGAGAGTGAGCAAGACTGCCCCCCTGACCAGCCCCCTTTGTAACTGAGCATGACTGATATGGTATCTAATACCCTCTTTGGCAAGTTCTGGATCAGCTGTTCTGGCTGTGTCGTCCTCACAGCTATTTGTAGAAATTAACCCTATATCAGCTGACCCAGCATATTCCACCGCTTATTTTATACCATTAATGTCATGCTCAGGTCTTACACATACCAGTAGATTTCAATTTATTACTACTGCTTTAAGTATATATATACACATATGCACACAGATATTTTTCCCGTGCTTCGTGGCATAGCCTCATCCCTTTAAAATGTTCATTGAGTCCATTTAGTCCATGACTTTTGATTCTATCTGTTAGGATGGTCTCCTGGGGCAAGAAAGATGGAATGTCATGTTGGAGTGTTGCATTGTTGTGTGCTGCACCTGGAACTTGTAGCTCCTGCACTTGGCATAGTTCCTGCCTACAGTTTGCAGGTCAAAGGTGTTGGCCTCGAGGAGGTAGCTGGATGCCAGTTGTTCAAGCCAGCTCTGGTTCCATCATTGCTGCACTTCGTTCAGTTTTGTCAAAGTTCATTGTTCATTAGTTGACCAAGGGAAGCCTGTTGATGTGATCTTTTTGGATTTCAGTAAAGTCTTTGATACCGTCTCTCACAGTATTCTCCTGGACAAGATGGCCAGCACACAGTTGGGTAAACACACAATGCAGTGGGTGAGCAATTGACTGATGGGCCAGGCTCAAAGGGTTCTAGTAAATGGGGTTATGTCAGACGGGCAGCCAGTCACTAGCAGGGTTTTGCAGGGATCCATCTTAGGGCCAGCAGTCTTCAATGTCTGCATAAATGACTTAGACTCAGGATTTGAGGGTGTCGTGGTTTGATTGCAGGGTGACAATAAAACCGTGGCAGAGGTATTGTTAACCTCCTCTTCCCCCCCTTTCCCCTTCAGCCCCTCCCTCTCCCCTCTTCCCACTAAGGACAGGTGATTGGGAAGGAGAGAAGAGAGTTGGAAAAAATTAAAAATGTTTTACTAATGCTACTAATAGAAATAGAGAAAATAATACAAAAAATACAAAACCAATCTTGAAGGTTCCGGCAACTGCTCTGGCAGATGTAGGGCTGGCACCCGAAGTCCTGGACTGGACTCTGCAGCCAACTGGAACTGGATTCAGTCTGTCACTAGGCCTCAGTTTGCAGGGGCAACTTGCAAGGTCCTCTCCCAATGTCGACCATAAGGAAAAAGGGACAAGATCCTCGTGATCCCCCACTTTTATATGAAGTATGACGTGAATGGGATGGAATACTTCAGTTGGTCAATTTTCAGTTCACCTCCTGCTTGCACATCTCATGGGATGCATCATTATCAATGACCTTGCATTCCATTGCTATGTCTACCAAAACATGTACCTAACTTTCAGGAAAACTGCAGTTAGTAAGAAGACTTTAGCTGACGGGGAAAATTCACTAAAAGAGAAACTTGTTTTTAACAAAACCAGGACAGAGAAATTGCTTAGTAAATTTGCCAATGACACAAAATTGGGAGGAGTTGTCAACACTCTCAAGGGCAGAGAAGCCCTGCAGAGGGATCTGGACAAACTGGAGAACTGGGCCATCACCAGCTGCATGAAGTTCAACAAGGGCAAGTACCGGATTTTGCACCTGGGATATGCAACCCTGGCTGTACCTACAGACTGGGGGACGAGATGCTGGAAAGCAGCTCTGCAGAGAGGGACCTGGGGGTTCTGGTCGATGACAAGTTGAACATGAGCCAACAGTGTGCCCTGGCAGTCGAGAGGGCCAACCGTGTCCTGAGTGCATCAAGCACAGCATTGCCAGTCGAATGAGGGAGGTGATTGTCCCGCTCTGCTCCGCACTGGTGCGGCCTCACTTGGAGCACTGTGTGAAGTTCTGGGTGCCACAGTGTTAAAAATATATTAAGCTACTGGAGAGTGTCCAGAAGAGGGCTACGAAGTTGGTGAAGGGTTTGGAGGGGAAGCCGTATGAGGAATGGTTAAAGTCACTTGGTTTGCTCAGCCTGGAGAAGAGGAGACTAAGGGGAGACCTGATTGCAGTCTACAGCTTCCTCACAAGGGGAGGAGGAAGAGTAGGTGCTGGTCTCTTCTCTTTAGCGACCAACAACAGAACCCAAGGGAATGGCAGGAAGATGTGCCAGGGCAGGTTTAGGTTAGACATTAGGAAAAGGTTCTTCACCCAGAGGATGGTGGAGCACTGGAACAGGCTCCCCAGGGAGGTATCTAGAGAGACTAGGCAATGCCCTCAGACACGTGGTGTGAACTGTAGGGTTGTCATATGCAGGGACAGGAGTTGGACTTGATGATCCTTGTGGGTCTCTTCCAGCTTGGGACATTCTATGATTCATTAACCTGAAAGGTACTTACTGAATACTGTTAGTATCTTGTGTAGTGTTATGTAGCAATTACCATTGTTCAGTTTGCATCATGAGAGTATTCTCCCCAGAATGAAATCTCCCTGAGTTACACATTGGACTCCTCCATCCTTCAGCATTACCTACCAAGTGCACCCCGGTCCCTGAGCACAAGCAGTCCCACAGATGGGTTTGCCTTTTTGCAAGGCAGGAGTAATGCAGACTCTTTTCCCTAACACATTCTTCATGCACAACACTGGGACTTTATCCCCTTCTACAACATGTGGAAGCTTTGATTAGGCAGGGCCATCTTGACTGGTAGATCCTCTAGTGTTAAGTAACCAGGTGGCCTTTGCTAAACTTGAATCCCAGTTTCTCACAGGTCCACCACCCATTGCTCTCCGTGTAGTCTTTAACAGTCCATTGTACTGTTCAATTTTCCTGGAGGCTGGTGCGTGATAGGAGATGAGATATACCCACTCAATGCCATGCCCTTTGGCCCAAGTGTCTGTGATGTTGTTTTGAAAATGAGTCCCGTTGTCTGACTTATTTCTTTCTGGGGTGCCATGTCTCGATAGCACTTGCTATATATATGTTGCATGCCTTCCTTGATGACCTGAGGCATCCTGGGCCCACTGAGCTATAAATAATTTACCTTTATGTTGCCAGTCCAAATATACCTGAGCCACTTCAATATTAGCAATCCGATCCACCTGCTGGTTGTTTTGATGTTCTTCAGTGGAATGACTTTTAGGCACATGAGCATCTACGTGGTGCACTTTTACAGGGAGGTTCATAGCCAAACAGCAATATCTTGCCATAATTCAGCAGCCCCAATGGGTTTACCTTTGCACTGCCAGTTGCTCCTCTTCCACTGCTGTCACCACCCACACAGGGCATTTGCCACCATCCATGAGTCAGTGTAGAGATAAAGCACCAGCCACTTTTCTTGTTCAGCAATGCCTACAGCCAGCAGGCTGGCTTTCACCTCTGCAAACTGACTCGATCCACCTTGTCCGTTAGTGGCTTCTGCAACTTGTCATGTGGGACTCCACACAGCAGCTTTCTACCTCCAGTGCTTTCCCACAATATGACAGGACTCGTCACTGAACAGGGCATATCACTTCTCATTCTCTGGTAACTTCTTATATGGTGGGGCCTCTTCAGCACACGTCACCTCCTCTTCTGGCAATACTCCAAAGTCCTTACCCTCTGGCCAGTCTGTGTTCACTTCTAAGATCCCTGGCTGATCAAGATTCCCTATTTGAGCCTGTTGTGTAATCAACGTGACCCACTTACTCCATGTAGCATCACTTGCGTGATGTGTAGAGGAGACCTTTCGTTTGAACATCCAGCCCAGCACAGGTAGTCGAGGTGCCAGGAGAAGCTGTGGTTCAGTACCAGCCACTTCTGAAGCAGCTCTGACCTCTTCATGTTCTGCTAATACTCAGCTGGAGTATAGCAGGCCTCAGGTTCTCCGTGTCCTTGACTCCAAAACACCAGGGGCTGACCTCAAGTCTCCCTTGATCACAGAATCACAGAATGTTAGGGATTGGAAGGGACCTCGAAATATCATCTAGTCCAATCCCCCTGCCAGGGCAGGAACACCTAGGTGAGGTTACACAGGAAGGCGTCCAGGCGGGTTTTGAATGTCTCCAGAGAAGGAGAATCCACAACCTCCCTGGGCAGCCTGTTCCAGTGTTCTGTCACCCTCACTGAGAAGAAGTTTCTTCTCACATTTAAGTGGAACCTCTTGTGTTCCAGCTTGAACCCATTACCCCTTGTCTTACTGTTGGTTGTCACCGAGAAGAGCCTGGCTCCATCCCTGTGACACCCACCCTTGATATATTTATAAACATTGATGAGGTCACCCCTCAGTCTCCTCTTCTCCAAGCTAAAGAGACCCAGCTCCCTCAGCCTTTCCTCATAAGGGAGATGCTCCACTCCCTTAATCATCTTTGTGGCCCTGCGCTGGACTCTCTCCAGCAGTTCCCTATCCTTTCTGAACTGAGGGGCCCAGAACTGGACACAATATTCCAGATGAGGTCTCACCAGGGCAGAGTAGAGGGGAAGGAGAACCTCTCTCGACCTACTAGCCACCCCCCTTCTAATACACCCCAGGATGCCATTGGCCTTCTTGGCCACAAGGCCACAGTGCTCGCTTATGGTCATCCTGCTGTCCACCAGGACCCCCAGGTCCCTTTCCCCTACACTGCTCTCTAATAGGTCATTCCCCAACCTATACTGGAACCTGGGGTTCTTCCTGCCCAGATGCAAGACTCTACATTTTCCCTTGTTATATTTCATTAAATTTTTCCCCGCCCAACTCTCCAGCCTGTCCAGGTCTCACTGGATGGCAGCACAGCCTTCTGGTGTGTCAGTCATTCCTCCCAGCTTGGTGTCATCAGCAAACTTGCTGATAGTACACTCAATTCCCTCATCCAAGTCATTGATGAATATATTGAATAGTATTGGTCCCAGAACTGACCCTTGAGGCACTCCACTAGATACAGGCCTCCAACCAGACTCCGCCCCATTGACCACGACTCTCTGGCTTCTCTCCTTCAGCCAGTTTGCAGTCCACCTCACTACCCGATCATCCAGTCCACACTTCCTCAGTTTTGCCGTGAGGATGCTGTGGGAGATGGTGTCAAATGCTTTACTGAAGTCAAGGTAGACCACATCCACTGCTCTGCCATCGTCAATCCACCTTGTTACGTCTTCATAAAAGGCTATGAGGTTGGTCAAACATGACTTCCCCTTCGTGAAGCTATGTCGACTGTCCCTGATGACCCTTTTATCCTTGATATGTCTTAAGATAGCACCAAGGGTAAGGTGTTCCATCACTTTCCCAGGGATGGAGGTGAGGCTGACCGGTCTATAGTTACCCGGGTCCTCTTTCTTGCCCTTTTTGAAGACCGGAGTGACATTTGGTTTCCTCCAGTCCTCAGGCACCTCTCCCATTTCCCAAGACTTGGCAAAGATGATGGAGAGTGGTCCAGCAATGACTTCAGCCAGCTCCCTCAGCACCCGCAGGTGCATCCCATCTGGACCCATGGATTTATGGATGTCCAGATTGCTTAACTGGTCCCTAACCCAGTCCTCATCAACTGAGGCAAACTCCTCCATTGCCCTGCCTTCCTCTGGGGCCTCAGGGGTACAGGGCTCCTCAGTACAGCCTCCGGCAGAGTAGACAGAGACAAAGAAGGCATTCAGTAATTCTGCCTTATCTGTATCTTCTGTCACCAGGGCACCTACCCCATTCATCAGTGGGCCTACATTGCCTCTGGTGTTAGTTTTATCTGCCATGTATTTGAAGAAGCTCTTTCTGTTGTCCTTGACCCCTCTCGCCAGGTTTAACTCTAAGGAGGCCTTAGCTTTCCTAGTTGCCTCCCTATATCCTCTGACAGCAGCCTTATATTCTTCCCAAGTGGCCAGCCCCTCCTTCCATGATCTGTAAACTCTCCTCTTCCACTTGAGTTTGCCCAGCAGTTCCTTGTATAACCACGCAGGTCTCCTGGCTCCCCTCCTTGACTTGCTGCGCATCGGGATGCACTGATCTTGAGCTTGGTAGAAGCAGTCCCTGAATGTTAACCAACTATCTTGGGCCCCTTTACCTTCTAGCAGCCTTGCCCACGGGATTTCCTCCAGCAATTGTTTGAAAAGGCCAAAGTCGGCCCTGCTGAAGTCCAGGGTTGCAATTCTGCTCGGTATTCTGCTCCCACCACAGGAGATTCTGAACTCCACCATCTCATGGTCACTGCAACCAAGGCAGCCCCCCACCTTTACTGCTTCAACCAGACCCTCCTTGTTAGCGAGGACAAGATCCAGCAGCACACCTCTCCTAGTTGGCTCCTCCACCATTTGCATCAGGAAGTTATCATCAATGCACTGGAGGAACCTCCTAGGCTGAGGCTGGCTGGCTGAGTAGTCCTTCCAGCAAACATCAGGGTAGTTAAAATCCCCCATAACAACCAGAGCCTGTGACTGTGAGGCCACGCTCAGCTGCCCGTAGAAGGCCTCATCAACTTCCTCACTCTGATGTGGTGGCCTGTAATAGACTCCCACAACAGTGTCACCCCTGCCAGCCTGCCCCTTAATTCTCACCCACAGACTCTCAACTTGCTCCTCCACCACACCTGGACAGTACTCTGTACATTGTAGTTGCTCTCTCACTTAAAGAACAACTCCACCACCACACCTGGCTGGTGTATCTTTCCTGAAAAGGACATAGCCATCCATGACCACATTCCAGTCATGTGAGCTGTCCCACCATGTCTCTGTAATTGCCACCAGATCATAATCTCCTGACCGAACGCAGGTTTCTAACTCCTCCTGCTTATTCCCCATGCTGCGCACATTGGTGTACAGGCATTTCAGGGAGCGGGCCGAGTACACCGATTTCACCCTAGAGGCCTGAGGGGCCTCCCGGTCTTTATGTATTCCAGCATGCTGCCCCACTGATGCAAGCCCAGCTACAACCCCATCCTCCTTCAAATCTAGTTTAAAGCCCTCCAAATGAGCCCTGCTAATTCCTGTCCCAGCATCCTTTTGCCCCTGTGGGATAAACCTTTCCCACATATCACTGACCGGACTGGTGTCTTATAAAACCAGCCGTTATCAAAGAACCCAAAGCCCTGCCTGTAGCACCAGTCCCGAAGCCAATCATTTACGGACTTAATTTTTCTATTCCATCCCACATCATCACCCAAAAATGGAAAGAGGGAAGAGAAGATAACTTGAGCCCCAGACTCTTTCACCATTCGTCCCAAGGCCTTGAAGTCTTTCTTCATTTCCCTCAGACTACGAGATGCAGCTTCCTCCCCATCTATCTGGAAGATCAGTAGGGGGTAGTAGTCTGTTGGGCGCACCAGGTTGGGGAGCGCCCTGGCGATGTCCCTGATCCGAGCTCCAGGTAGGCTGCAAACTTCCCGATGATGAGGGTCAGCTCTGCAGATCGGGCCCTCTGTTCCTCTCAGAAGGGAATTGCCTACCACAATTACCCTTCTTTCTTTTTTATCGGAGGCAGTCTTGAGGCGTGGAGTCGATCGCCTCTTCCTATGTAACCTCGTAGGCGGCCCTTGCACCACATCCCCACCTACATCTTCTTTAATATCCAGGGCCTCAAACCTATTACGGAGGGGCACCTGGGGAAGCAAAGCAGGTAGGGAGGGGGGTTGCCCGTGACCCCTAACTGGAACTTGCTTCCAACCCTCCTCAGCTGTTTGGCCTCCTACTTCTGCCCAACAGCGACAGGGCAGGGGCTCTCTCAGATCTTCCCTCTCCGCCCAACAGGGCAGGGGGTCCATCACCTTTTGGGGGTTCCTCCTTGGGGCCTTTCTGCCTGGCACGCCAGGGAGTTACTCCACCAGTCGATCTCCCTTTCACACTCCCTGATGGACCTCAGTGTCTCAATCTCCTCCTTAAGTTTTGCAACCATGATGAGCAGATCTTGCACCTGCTCACACCTCAGACAGGCTGAATGCTGCCTCCCTCCCCTGGCAGCAGCAGGCTCTGGCACTCCCTGCAGCCGGACACCTGGACAGCCACGGTTCAAGGCAATAGCTCCGTCTGAGTCGACACAGTCTTCTTTAGGCAAGCTCTCTTCCTGGAGGAGACCATGGTCAGCAACAGTCAGGGACACTGGTGAGAGGGTCTAACAAGCGAGGAGTGATAGTCTCTGCGCCCTACTGCACAAGCTACCCCACCTGCTGCTGCAGCACAGTGTAGGTGATACTTACCCACATCACTGGTTGCCTCTCCCAGCACCTGATGGCTCCTTGAAGCTTTTTCAAGGCGAGGGGCGGGGGTGTGATCGCCGTCCCCGTGGTAACGCCCACACCACGTCAGGCGCTCTCGCAAGGGCTGCCGGGGGCTGCCGGGTCCCGAAACCGAAACCCACCCCCACGCTTCTCCTTACCTCGAGATCGCTCTGACGGCTCTGGCCGAGCTGGTCCCGATCAGCTGATCTTGACGACTGAGTGCTAGTTTCGAGTTTCAACCGCTTTTAAATCTCCCGCCGTCACCGTGGTAACGCCCACTCCACGTCAGCCGCTCTCGCAAGGGCTGATGCTTTCTGACGGAGGCTCCAGGTAGGAACATTCTCCTTGGCTGCAGCGCAGAGCACATTTTTAACACCTTTCCTGCCTGGGCTGGCCCAAGGGTTACTGCATGGACTGTCTCCCGTTTAATTTGTTCAAAGACTTGTCATTGCACAGAGTCCCACTTGACAGTGTTCTTCTTCCAAGCCACTTGATAGAGAGGGCTCATAATCTGACTGTAATGTGCATTCTCCAAAAACCCACAACACCTAAAAAACCTTGTGTTTCCTTTTTATTATTTGGTGGAGGCATAGCTGCTACTTTGTCGATCATATCCATTGGGATCTGATGACATCTGTCTTGCCACCTTACTCCTAGAAACTAGATCTCCTGTGCAGGTCCCTTGACTTTACTTTGTTTTATAGCAAAACCAGCTTTCAGAAGAATTTGGATTATTCTCTCCCCTTTCTCAAGAACTTCTGCTGTGTCGCCCCACACAAAGATGTTGTCAATGTATTGCAGGTGTTCTGGAGCTTTGCCCTGTTTCAGTGCAGTCTGGATCAGTCCATGGCAAGTGGTAGAGCTGTGTTTCTACCCCTGGAGCAGTTGATTGCAGGTGTGCTGGACGCCCCGCCAGATAAAAGCAAAGTGTGGCCAGCACTCTGCTGCCAAAGAATTGAGAAAAATGCAGTAGTGGTGTCAGTTGAGTCATATCACTTGGCTGCCTTTGACGCCAGTTCATATTGCCTCTTTAGCACGTCTGGCACAGCAGCACTTAACAGCAGCATGACTTCATTCAGGCCACAGTAGTCTACTGTTAGGCTCCACTCTCCATTGGACTTCTACACTGGCCATATGGAACTGTTAAAGAGTGAGTGAGTCTTACTGCTCTCTCCTTGGCTCTCTAGTTGACGAAGCTTCTTATGGATTGGAATCAGAGAGTCTCAGTGCAGTGCAATACTGCTGCCAGTGCACCATCAGCACCTGGTGTTCTTTGACCCTGAGCAGTCCTAAAACAGAAGAGTCCTCCGAGAGACTGGGCAAGATAGACAGATGTTTAATATCCTCTGTCTCCATGGCTGCTATGCCAAAAGCCCACTGGTAGGCTTCTGGGTCCTTAATATACCCTCTCCTGAGGTAGTCTATACCAAGGATGCACAGACTGCAATGGGGTACTTTTCCTAGTCTTTCCCAGTTAGGCTCGCTTCAGCTTCTAATACAGTCAACTGTTGGCATCTCCCAGTGACTCCAGAAATACTGATGGATTCTGCCTCTTCATAGTTTGGTGGAATTAGAGTACATTGTGCATTGATGTCCACTGGAGACTTGAACTCTTGTGGGCCTGACGTTCCAGACCATCGAATCCACATAGTTCAATAAACCCAGTTGTGTCTCTCCTTTGCCTCTCTGGAGGCAGGGCACCTCTAGTCCTGGTTATAGAATTCATTACTTGCTTTTTGCAAAAATGAATCAGAAGTCCCTTCAAGAGGATCTGCCCTTCTACTCTGTCTGGGGGACTGCCCACTGGAAACTGGAGCAGCATTTTTTCTAGCAGAATCCCCTCTTGTGGTTGTCTTTCCTTGTAACTCATGTACCTGTGCCTCTAGAACTGTGGATGTTTTTGCATCCCACTTCCTCATGTCCTCTCCATGGTCACACAGGAAAAACCCCAAGGTGTCCCATTTTGTATACCCTTCATATTCTCTCTCTTGATCAAGAAAAGCTCATTCCAAGTAGCTGAGATCCTAGGCCGTACAAGTGGAGAGCAGAACTTGTCTTCAAAATGCTGGAACTCTTGGGATAATTTTTCAGGTAAGATATCTGGTAGTTTTTCTGCATCTGAGATGCAGGCTCATATTGCCAGAGGTGGCCAGCCATTTCATGCACCTTTTGTTCCTCGCCTCCTTTCCAGGACATTGCTACCAATGAGCTGGCATAGGACGATAGTGCACCCCATAGAAACTTCTGCCACATGCATTGTGTGCATTGGACTTCATCTGGATCTGTGGGTAAATCCTTGTTATTAGGGTTATTATAAATCACCTCCAGCACAGCTAATTCCCTCAAGTACTGGACACTTTTCTCCATGGTGGTCCGCTTGCCTGGGTGACAAATGACTTCTTCCTTGAAAGGATACCTTTCCTTCACACCTGACAGAAGTCACCTTCAGAAGCTGAGAGCTTGTGTCTTCTTCCTAATTGCCTTGTCAATGCCCCCTTCCCTAGACAGGCATCCCAGCTGCTTGGCTTCCTTCCCCTCTAATTCCAAGCTACTGGCCCTGTTGTCCTAGCATCAAAACAGCCAGGCAATGATGTACTTGCTATACTGGCAGCTGAAATCTTTTTGTGTATCTCGCAGCTCACTTGGGGATAGACATCCGTGATTATCTCTGGTTCTGCCTCCTCCTGTTCTTGTGGTGGGGCTGGGTCGTCATCTTCCCTCACTAAGTGACCCGATTTTTTTGTGTATTTCTTTTTCTGTATGAGGGCAACTGATCCAGACACAGGTTGGTTCTCTGGTTCAGCTGCAGCACCTGTTGCCTGGGTTTGAGTAGCCACAGTGCCTGTCGCTTGGGTTTGAGCAGTCGCAGTATTTGACAGGAGGGTGGGAGAGTGCCTGTCTGTCTGCTGTCCCACTCTTCCCCTTGCGGGTGTTGCATGGTATTGAGCAGCATTTGGTAGTTACTGCTCAGGGCCCAGCACAATGCAGTAAGGTTTGCTTCTTTGGAGTAGTGAGAGCATTTTCTTTGTAAATATTCTATCACTGCATCAAGCTCCTATAGTTGTTCAGGACTGAAGCTCCAAACCGTTGGAGGTGAGAAACTCTCTAGATACCTGCCCATGTTTTCCCATGTGCCATTCCACCCATGAACATCCAACTTCGGGGCAAGTCTCTGGGTAATAGTCTTAACAAATCCTTTTGTAACTCTGTACATGACCTGAGACACATTCTGGAGACATAGCAAAAAGAGCATGCTAGCTTGAATATCCTCAGGGTGTTCAAAATCCTCAAAAACTGTTACACCTAGGCCAGAGGTGAAAAGTGAGGTGCCAAAGCAGGGAAAACATCCCCCCATCCTCTGTTGTCCCCACAGACTGGGTGCAATACTAATCAATTGCAAGAGATGGCGCCCAAGGTATGGAAGTGACACGAATATTATATAAAAGTATGAACATAGACATGCAAAACAGGAAATAACCATATCATAAGTTGATATTACACAGGACAGTATTGTGACAAACCTAATCCTTTTCCTGGAGGTGAGAAACAGCACTGCAGGG
The DNA here is from genome assembly GCF_036013445.1 of Caloenas nicobarica. Lineage (NCBI taxonomy): Eukaryota > Metazoa > Chordata > Aves > Columbiformes > Columbidae > Caloenas > Caloenas nicobarica. The sequence goes on along the minus strand of NC_088249.1, from coordinate 48,643,470 downwards.
AATATATATGGCATGTAAGAATTTACATAACACAGCCGTGTGGACAAACAAAGCAACATCATGACCGGCGACTACTTAACTAATATAGTAAATGCGTATTTTAACGCACTCTGGTCAGCTCTGTTGTTACGTCAACCCTTTGTTTCTCCTGTCTGGCTCACTAGAAAGGACTGTTAACTACTTAGCCCCAGTCCTGTCTCCCAGCCAGTAGCTAAAACCACTTGCCGCTCACTCCCCCCTCCCTGGCCCCCGGTGGGATGGAGGAGGATGAGGAAACAAAAGGCAAAATTCATGGGTTGGGATAAGAACAGTTTAACAGAACAGCAAAGAAGTATCTCATGAGAGCTGTATTTGTAGCAGTGTCTAAAGACCTGGCATATAACTAAGTATCTTTTAAAATTCTGGAGGGGAATAATCTATAATAGTGAGCTTGGGATCAAATTTTTTTCCAGCAGTCAGATAGTCTTTGTAGAATGGACAGGAGGAGTCATTTGGAGGAAGGACTGTTTTAAAATGTTGTTGTAGGGTTATGACAGTTTTTGGACTTCATTAAGACTGATGATAAATTAGTTATTATTGCTTTTCCCAGAGGGATATTGCTGGGATGGAACACAGGCTTTCTGGAAAAGAAGAAAGCTATCTCTCTTACTTTGGTGCTTTAATGATGACAATTATAAATACCTGTGGAGAGTTGCATAAAGAGTAAAACAGATTCTCACTAATTCTACAATATTATACAAAGCCTGACAGGTCTACTTCAGTGAAAAGGGGATGTGCCCCTCTAGGAAGAAGATCTGGCAGCTGGGGGAAGAAGGCATTTGTTCTCTCCTCTTCAAGAATCCCCACTGTCTCATCTGCTTGTTGGCTGTGTTCTGCATGCACCATCAGACTCATCACCAGATTTAGAGTCAAGAATAATCACCTCAGTTCAGACTGGCAAGGATGTTAGTGGAGTCTCAGCTTCCTCTGCTGTAAGAATTTAGAGTTTTCCACTTGGGTGTGTATGGATTGATCTTTCTTAACTAGTTTGCTACCATAGAAATGATTTTGCAGTTGGCCCAGTCTCGTACATACCAGCCTGTAATGGGGAACAGAGACTGCTGAGATGTCATACAACGATCTGTAATGTTCAGTAGGTCAGACCGCTGAGTCATTTCAGATCCTGATGCTTTCTTATGAATTTAAACTTTTCTGGCTGTGTTAGTTTTTAAGCCCTGAACTCTGGTTCAGGATTTCCTGGTGTGAGACTACCTCTTTCTGGAACTCAGAAATATAGCCATCCTCTACCTGCCAACATGCAATGTCCATATCCTGTTTAGGAGGATAGAGCCTTGTAGCTCCACTTTTCAAACTACAAGGTGAAGTTGTCTGTATTTTGCTTACTGCTTTATTAGGAATTTCAATATGTATTTTTATACCTTGCACCACGTGAGTTTTGTTTGCTTTTAAGAGGACTGTTACCAAGTGTGGGAGGTGCTGAAGAAAGTAAGGTCCAGGTTCAGAAAATAAGATGCTTTATCAGATCATAAGTGTCGCACATTTCCGCACTAAGCTATATAGTAAGGAGAGCAGGGAGACTCACTGACCAAATGGAAGAAGATAAACTTATCAAGGTGAATTCCCTCCTGTCCCTTTTCAGTGTTTTGAGTTAGCGACCAGGTCAACTTATATCTGAGCCCTGAGCAAGAGAAAGGTATGGCAGTGTTGAAGAGGAAAATGTTTGCTAGAAGGGACATATCTGAACTTTGCCCAGTTCCATCCTGTGTTCAGTAGGACTCTTGGAGATATATATAATTTTCCATTCTTCATCAGTCTAGATTAAAATTTCTTCTGCCATTCCGGAAGGGATGGGGGAGGTGTCTTCACAGGTGGATGATGACCTAGCCTCAGTTAGTCTTGTCTTTGTCACCTTTTGGCTGAAATGCAGCAGCCCAGTAGACAGGGGTGTGGAGGCTTCAGTCCTCAAGGCAAATGTCCTGGACCAAAAACATTGTACCATGTCTCCTCAGCAGCATGTGTTGCCATAAACACATACTTAGTTCTTTAAGCTGAGATGTCCCAGATAACTTCAAATTCAAGACTCCGGTTCTTTTCCTCATGGTCTAGGCTATGCATATGGAAAAGGCAACTACATGTCTGAAATGAAGACTGCTGTCTGGGATACTGTTGAGCATAAATAGATTTTCCACAATAAAGGTGAATCTTTTCTGTAGTAAAGAGAATTTTTTCTCAAGGGTTGTGCTGAGATACTGGATTAATATCCTCTCCTTCCCCCTTTTCCCAATTTCAGCAACTAAAAAACATCAAAAATTTCAATACTGTCTGTTCCAAGTCCAGGGTTTGTATTAGTTGGCCTTAAGCTTCCGCATGATAAATAACCAGAAATGTTCACTTGTAAAGAAGCAGAGCAAAACCAGCCTTGCAGCAAAACCCCACTGTGTGGAAGCAGTCACAGCATGGCCTTCTTGTCCCTAGTAGAAGATACAGGAGATGATGTGGCCTGTGTTAGTTGTGCTGCTTAATGCACTAGTAGAAAACTCTCAAATAATTATTTGATTAAATGACCCTCTATGGGATGCTCTTGATCAGGGATTTTCCCAAACTTTTATGTGCCCAGCTTGGTACTCTATCAATTAGCTTCAAAGTGAAAAATCCACAGATATTGGCAGCTGCCAATTTAAGTACTCCTTTGAGTTTTTCCACAGTGGATCTGTACCATTATGAACTTATTTTCATCAACAACCATTTATGATTCATTAGAGTTGCTGTAGAGTCATAAAGACCTGTAAATCTTGTCAGTTTTCCAGGGATTTTGTTGTTTTGTACTACTTCTTTTAAAGGGACAACTTTAAAAATGAGCAGCTGACAGCTTCTAAATTTAGTCTTTGTGTAGTGCACAGGAATTACTTCTGTATGTGCAGCTTTTGCTATATTTATCAAGAGGAAATCCTGAGGATGTATTAAACTACAAAGTTGAAGAATTATTTGAGTTTTACATGCTTGAGACACTCTGCCCAAAGAATTATTTAGGCTATCTGATATCAAATCACTGTTTTCCACTTGCTAGGGAGAGAGTTCTGCTTTACTTCCCTACCTGGGATCAACTTCCTATATTTAAAAAAGGTATTTTGTATTTAGCCCTTTTTGGTTTTGTTTTGCTACTTTCTCCTGTTCTCTTCCAAGAGTAATTCTGAGCTTTGCCATACAGCTTACTTCTGGCCTAGAAGGAAGGTGATTTGTGGTGCCCAGGAGTTGTGATCCCATTAATATTGTCTTAACAGCAGTGCTGAGAGAGACACTTGTTTCTCTGATTCTTTGGGGATAATTGTGTCAATATGCACAGTGTACCCTATCAGGTGGGTTGATTTGTCACCATAGTTTGGGAACTAACTTTTCTCTAGGAAGAAGTGCTTCCCCTGCTCTTACAATATTTTCCTATTGCTGTTTTGGAAGGAAATTATTGGAAATACTTTACGTTTCAGTGTCTGGAACTCTTTTTCTCGTGTGTAATCCTTTGCACTCACTGGAGAGGACACCGCACCCTTCTTGTCACCTTAGGTGTGAGGTTTTCAAATGAAGAATACAGAGTTTTGTGCCACAAACACAAATTCTAGCTGCTATGTTTTTGAGCTTTGTTGGGTTTTTTAAGGTTTCTGCTTTGGTGATGATTTTTCACAGCATTACAGAAGATAATGTTGGAAAGCACTGATTGGATTGTCTTGAGCAATGCTGGGAGGGCAGGTGCAGGTACCAGCCATGCCTATCAGCAGAAATTCCTGCAGCCTTTTGTTGTGAAACATGTGAACCTGCATGGTGTTACAAACAGGAGACGTGACATGATGGGCTCACCTGGTGGGGTTCCCACATTTCTGAAGAATGCATGCTAAAAATAGAGGTGTAGAACTAGCTTTTTGTGCTATGTCTTATTAGTGAAATTTTGAAAGCTGCCAGTATCATTTTTAGATTCCTGTCATCTGGCCCTAACAAAAAAGAAATCTAACAGACATACATGACAGCCTACCATAGTTCTCCCAAGATTGCGTGCAATGGTGGGAAATTTTTCTGGTAAATGTCAGTAGTGTAGATGAAACCAAAGGTTTTTGTGTCTTTTTAGCCTTTCTAAAAATTCTTCAGTGTGCTGATGGGATAGCAGTCATTCAGAGAAGACTTCCTTTGCTTAGCTTGATTGACCAGAGTCATTCTGTGGGAAAGTATTCTAACTTATTCTAAACTGAAGGTGACCCTTGCCTTTTTGTGAGCAATAAAGACATAATAGAGGCCCAGTTAGGGTTCATTGGAACCCCCACAGCCACCTGCACACTTCATTGGCAGAAATAGCTTTCACTTGATCTTGCATTTGACAAGTGTTTTCTGTCTCATTGAGAAGGGTTCTTCAAAGCCAAGTAATTGAAATGCTTTCACTGCTTGCTCCTTTTCCTCCTTCTCCCAGACTTGCTTATATTGCAAGGCAACTGGTATTCTGTGTTAATAACTAAAAATGCTGGCCCTTCCAGAGCTCACACTTCTTTTCTGTCCCATAGGGAAGTTTCTTAAAAGAAACCCTCTTTTCCACACTGTTCAGTACCAGCTTCATAAAGGAAAAGTTGAAAAAAAAAAAAAAAAGTTTCTGTTGCATTGCCATTTCTCTTTCTCCCTCTGCCTCTTTTTTGTTTTTCAACGGGTTGGACTTTTTGAAATGAAACACAAATCAGGTCTCAGGAATAAAAGATTGTAAGTATGCCTTGTGGCATTTGGAATGAGACTATTCACTGCCTGAATGACTATAAATAGAGAGCAAGGAGCTGTGTATTTCTCAGTTCAGACTCCCTGCAAAGGAGCACCCTTTCCAGTTAAAGGGCGACTTTTTGAAAGACTGGGGTTAAAGGGTGACTTTTGAAAGAAACCTTGTTCCTTGTGCTGAATTGAATCGCTCCAGGAATTCTTCTCCTTGCAGCTTATATAAAAAGGCGTTAATCTCTAATTTATTTCTCCTTTTAAAAGGCTCCATCATAAATGTATATTTTTAGCCATGTTGCCAGATACACCCCTTTTGTCTGTACAGACATGCATGTAAAAAAATTTCTGAGCACAGAAAAAACATTGTTCTTGGCAGTTTTTGTGCCTGAAAGCTTTCTGTTTGGCTCTGGGTCAGCTGTCGGCTCCCTTTTTATCTGGTATTCATTCTCAGTGAGAAGGTGAAATTAGCAGCACTCAGGGTTTTGGGGGTTTTGTTTGTGTTTCATTTTGCGTGTGGGGGTTTTTGTTTGTGTGTGGTTTTGCTTGTTTGTTTGGGTTTGCTTGGTTGGTTGGTTGGTTGGGTTGGGTTGGGTTTTTTGGGATTGAGGAGCAGAATGGGAATTGTGATTCATTTTGATAGTAAAAGACTTGATTCTCCCCAACACAATTGTGATGTCAACGGTAAGAAGCCCAATAGCTTACTGTTGCAGTTCTGCAGACAATTTGTGTGGGTGTTTTGGCTTTTAAAAATGCCCATAAATCTCCCATGTTGTGCCGTTACGCAAATTTAGTGCAATCATTTTTCTTCTGCCTTACCTTTTCAGAAGTATTGTTGTATTAAAGAAGTGTAGTAGATGCGAGGAAAATGTTTGACAGGTTTGTGAGTTGGCAGTGTTAAAGATACTAGTACTCGAGCTGTTGGAATTGTTCTTTTCTCTTTTTTCCCTTTTCTTCTTTTATTTTCCCTTTTTCTTTTATCCCCTCTCCCTTTTTCTTTCCCCATCCCCCCCCCTTCCTGTTTTTCCCTCCTAAACAGTGATGTTTTGTATGGTGTTATTTTTGAAAGCTGCTTCTAATTTTCTACTCAGGCCTTTTGTTTCACATTTTCTTCTGCCTGCAAAAATCTAGCAAGAGCAGCCAGGGTGCAACATACAGCCAGGGTGTTGTATGTTTTCCTTGTGACCTTTATTGTGTGACTGACTTCACCTATGTTGAGGCCCTGCTGTCCTTTTGCATTTACAGCTAGCTTCTGTCGCCTTTCCCTTTCCCTTGGGAGCCTCTTGTGAGCTGTTCTATGAACTTTTTTGTCTTGCCTTGCTTCCAGTGACTTTTGCCCAACATTTAAAGCCACTTTATAGATGTCATCTACCATCCACTCACAGTTGTAAAATTTGCCTGCTGCTATTACCATCTTAGCTCATAATTCACAGTAATTTTTTTCCTGCTTCTTAATTTGAAGTGACATTGCTTCATGAGATGTTTTACCTTTATAAATCTGCTTGAGCAGAGCTCTTAGTTTAGAAAGACAAGTGACTGCTCAGATTATATTTTGCCAGTTATTTATCTGAGTTGCCTTTGAGTTTTTCACTTGACTTAAAGTTACTTTCTAGCTAAAAAAAACACATGCTGTTTTTCTAAGATCAAATATTGTGTTGGCTTATTTTTAATTATGTTCACTAGTTCACGATTATATGAAATGTTGGATCATGTGCTTTTAAAATTTATCAGTAAGATCTTTTTATGTATAGTATTTATATATAATATGTATAATTAATAATTGTGTATAATAATATACGTATATCCTGTTGAAAAGTGAAAATGAGTGGCAAGCACAGAGTGCACCTTTCTTCTAGCTAGGAATCTGTTTTTATTCCTTGTTAAAATGTTAAACATTTTTGACAAATTTAAGGCAAGAAAAAACTTTCCAGGAAGGACATAATTAGAGCCTAGGTAGTTACTTCTAACATAAAACTCGCCTCCTTTCTGTCATATGTATTATTGACGTTTTAGTCTTATTTTGAATGCCTGAATACCCCATTTCTCTCACCTAGCTGCTAAAGCACAGGAGAGCCCCTCTGCTTTAGAAACCACTGGTCATGAAAACCATGTTGTTTTAGAGAAGGCAGGTGAGATCTGTCTGTAGGAAAGCAGAACTGTTTTTTGTTTCTCTCCCCTTGGGGTTTCTCATCAAGCTGGTTAAAGCAGCAAGGCTGTAGACCCAGCTACCCTGTCGTCATCTTCCATTCCTATCATAAGTACTTCTGTTTTAGCTGCAAGCAGTTAGCATAGATCTACATGAGGGAAGTCCCCACTCAAACCCCTTGTCTCTTGAAAACATCTCAGAATGGACCTTCAGTTTATCAGATAATCAGTAAGAACTCAATGCATCTATTTCACCAGTGTCTGTGATTTGGTTTGAGGCTTCCCTTTCCTTACACAGATAGCAATAAAGAGACTTTTAGAAATTGTGCTCAAGGGGTGTGGATAGCCAGTCTTCTAGTTTACCTCCTCAGGTTCCTCTCTGCTCTTGTCATGTGAAGTTTTCCTAATCGAGAAGCAATGGATGTTTAAGTCACATCCAAATTCTATTCTGTGTTATCTGTGAACAATGATAGCTATGGAATTGTAAGGTATAAAAACATTGCGTTTACTTTAATGCTGCGTTTTCTGGGTTCTTCCGTATGTTTCTTTGTTTTCACTTTGCTTTACTTTTCCTCAGTCTAACCTCACGTGGTAGCATTATTATTAACTCCCATGGCTCAGGGGTCCAGCTCTAAGCCTGTAGGAATCAGAAGTTTTCTGTGTTTCATGTACAACTGAGAAGACCTATTCGCCTTGGCTGCATCTGCAGACTTGGCACGGAATCAGTGGTCTGAGGTGATGCAGAAAATCCTTTCTTATAGGTACTTGGTGTACCTTGTATTTCTGTGCAGAATCATAAGGATTTGGGATTAGGAAGGAATATTCTCTAAAACTGGCTGTCCAGCCTGAAATATGATCCTCTTACATTTACCATTGTATAGAAGTGGAAGCCATGTGTCTTTGTGGCAATATTGGTGTCACCCACTTTGCCTGTGGCATGCTCATTAGTCATCTTCAGCGCAACTAGAAGAAGCTTAGTATGGATAAATGTGTATGAATTTAAGTGGACCTTGTTCTCTTAAATGGTTTTGAGATTGAACTCTATGAACTGTTTAATGAATTGGTGATGGGGAGGGTGATTTTTTTTCTTTGGAAAGCAAAGCACTTGTGTTACTTTTTAGTAAAAATAATTCTCTACTTTCCACCAAGAAATGGTGTCATCATACAGCAGCACAGGATAATCTACATATTCCCCGTTCTCATCATATAACTGTTTCGGAATGCTGGATTTACTGGCGTAGATTCATACTCACTGGAAATAATCCAACTACCCAAGTCTGTTGTCAGAACATAATATTAATATGTGGTGTATTATTAAATCAAATTAATAAAAATGCTTAAAAGAGAAGCTGTAACCAGCAGCTGAATGTAGAACCAGTACTACCTGCATGTAGCAACATGAAGGAGAACCTGGACTGAAAACACAGAAGTGCGTGTTTTTGTTAATGTGTAAATGAAATATCTGTCATGAGCATTAAAAAGAGAATTGCTTGGGTTTGTTTGCACAGCTTCCATAAAAATAATGTCAACTTAAGCAAAGTTTTGATACCCAAATTGTCACTACTTGTGACAACTTGTGTAGAAATCACTTCAGCTGGGAGATCTTGTGCCTGTGAATTTGTACTTAGCTTTGAAGTTACTCCTGAAGACTGTGCCATGCTTCGGAGATACCATTTTTGCTGGTCCAAACTGATACAAAAGATGTAGCTGAGGGAAGCTGGTCCGGAGCCAACCTAATCCACAGTGGAGCAGCAGATCTTGGTGCAGCGAGGGCTTTTCTGAGGCAGGGAAATGCCAGTGCAGCGGAGAGACCTGCCAAGAGCTGGCAGCTCTCTCAGGGGAGACACCGACAAGACCTGGGCATTGCCAGGGCAACGGTGACCACCACCCTATGCCTATAAAAAGCAGCCCAGGGAGCACTAGCAACCAGGAGTGCTGCGAACAGGGTGGGCAAGCAGAGCTTGTTGTGGCAGTTTGTGTGGCAGTTTGCATGGCAGTTCGTGTAGGAAGGGTGTAGTTACCCTACCAGCTCAAGAGTTTATCTCAATTGGTGGTTATCACCCTCCCAGGAGCTTGGCTATGGTAACCACCCAGTGCAAAGTTATGTCCTCTGCACTCGCCAGGAAGGACGTAGCAACCCAGGCAGAGCTCCCATGGAAACATGCAGCCATCCAAACCTCAGGCTGCAGAGAGTGCCAGAGCCTTTCACTGGTATGGGCTGGCAGCAGAGATAACAGCTGCGTGAGATGTGACCAGGTGGATGACCTGCTCAGCCTGGTGGCAGAGCTAAGAGAGGAAGTAGAAAGGTTAAGAAGCATCAGGGAGTCTGAGAAGGAGATAGACTGGTGGAACCATGCTCTGGCCACCCTGAAACAGAAAGAGGAATGGCCATCAGAAGAAAAACAAGATCAAGGGGGTCCTGTATCCTCCCCCCACCAGACTGAAAGGGAAAGGAGTTGGACGGAGGCAAGCCCACACTCGCGGTGGCAGGTGAAACCCCCTCTTGCCCACCTCACCCTGCCAGGTGCCTCTGTACAACAGGTATGAGGCTCTGGATATAGAACGTCAGTCAATGGATGAGGAGGATGAAGGTCCATCTATACCAAAGATGTTGACGGGGTCAGAAAAGCCTATTATGACCACCTCCACGAGGAAGAAAAGATGGGTTACAGATGTAGGTGACTCCATTCTGAGGGGAGCAGAGTGTCCAATATACTGGACTGGACAAACGCTCCTCTTAGGGAAGCCTGCTGCCTCCCTGGGGCTGGAGTTAAGGACATCAGCAGGAAACTTCCTAGCCTGGTACAACCCTCAGACTACTACCCATTACTGCTCTTCCATGTGGGTGGCGATGAAGCTGTGACCTGTTGTCCAAGGGCAATCAAGAGAGACTTTGGGGCCTTGGGATGGTTGTTAAGGCAATTGGGAGCACAAGTTATTTTCTCCTCTCTCCTTCCAGTTGCGCTCAGTGACATTAGAAAAAACAGATGGACCCATGGCTCCATGGCGGGTGTTATCACTACAATTTTGGTTTTTTGATGATGGGATGGCCTACAGGGCACCAGGTTTGCTGGCATTGGATGGGATTCACCTTTCTCAAAGGGGGAAGAGGGTCTTTACTCATGAGCTAGCTGGGCTCATTGACAGAGCTTTAAACTAGACATGATGGGGGAGGGGGACAATATCAGGCTTGCCTGTGACAAGCTGTGGAATGAGATGCCACGGTTAGAAGGGCAGGGTGATAGCGAGGACCCTGAGCCAGTGGCCCTGGGATGTATTGGCCACACTGGGGTACACTTGAAGTCTTATGGAGGTGAGCCAAGAGGAAAACACCAGTGAAATACTTCAGAGGAATTAAGGGGTGTTCCTCTAAGAAGGTGACATGGCCGACAGCCCGGCTGAAGTGCCTCTACACTAGTACACGCAGCATGGGCAATGAACAGGAGGAGCTGGAAGCCACCACGCCACTAGAAAGCTAGGACCTAGTGGCTATTACTGAAACCTGGTGGGACGGATCCCATGACTGGAGTGCAGCGATTGATGGCTACAGGCTGTTCGGAAGGGACAGGTAAGGAAGGAAGGGTGGAGGGGTTGCCCTCCACATCAAGAGATCATAGAATAATTTCAGTCGGAAGAGACACTCAGGATCATCGAGTCCAACCATAACCTAACCTAACTCTAGCGCTAAGCCATGTCTCTAAGAAACTCATCTAAACACCTTTAAAACACCTCCAGGGATGGTGACTCCCAGCACTTCCCTGGGCAGCCTGTTCCAATGCCTGACAACCCATGAAGAATTTTTTCCTGATATCTAATCTGAATCTCCCCTGGTGCAACTTGAGGCCATTTCCTCTTGTCCTGTCACTTGCTACTTGTGAGAAGAGACCATCATCCTTCATGCTACAACCGCCTTTCAGGTAGTTGTAGACAGCAATAAGGTCTCCCCTCAGCCTCCTTCAGGCTAAACAGCCCCAGCTCCCTCAACCGTGCTCCTCATCAGACTTGTGCTCCAGGCCCCTCACCAGCTTTATTGCCCTCCTCTGCACTCTCTCTAGTATTTCAGTGTCCTTATGATGAGGGACTCAAAACTAAACACGGTATTGAAGGTGGGAACTCACCAGTGCTGAGTACAGTGGCACCATCACTTCTCTAGTCCTGCTGGCCACACTATTCCTGATATAAGCCAGGATGCTGTTGGCCTTTTTGGTCACCTGGGCACACTGCTGGCTCATATTCAGCCAGCTGTCAATCAAGACCACCAGATCCCTTTCTGCCAGGCAGCTTTCCCGCCACTCTTCCCCAAGCCTATAGCATTGCCTGGGGTTGTTATGACCCAAGTGCAGGACCCAGCACTTGGCCTTGTTCAACCTCATACAATTGGCCTCAGCCCAGAGATCTAGCCAGTCCAGATCCCTCTGTATGACCTTACTGCCCTCCAGCAGGTCAGCACTCTCACCTAGTTTGGAGATGGATAGAATGTGAAGAGCTCTCTCTGTAGAATAGCTACGAGCAGGTTCAAAGCTTATGGGCAAGAATCAGAGACCAGGGCAATGAAGGAAACCTTGTGGCTGGTGTCTACTACAGGCTGCCCAGTCAGGGGGAGACTACTTCAGCTACAGGAGGCATCGTGCTTGCAGGCTCTTGTCCTTCTGGGGGACATCTGCTGGAGAAGTAGCACAGCAAGCTGTAGGTAATCCAAGCCTGGAGTGCATTGAGGATAACTTCTTAAGCAAGGTAATAGACAACCCTACCACGGGGGATGTGATACTGGACCTGATGGTCACCAATGCAAAGGAGCTAATTGGTGACATCAAGATTGGAAGTGGCCTGGGCAGCAGTGATTATGCACTTGTGGAGTTCACAGTCCTGAGGGATGTAGGACAGGCAGAAAGTAAAGTCAAGACCCTGAATTTTAGGAAAGCCAACTTCCAGCTCTTCAAGGAGTTAGTCAATAGGACCCCCTGGGAAAGTGCCCTCATGGTCAATAGAGCAAAACAGAACTAGCAGATCTTTAAGGACACTTTCCATAGAGCACAAGAGCTCTCAATCCCCAGGTGTAAGAAATTGGGTAAGGAGGGCAAGAGGCCAGCATGGCTGAGCTGAAACATGCTGGTCAAACTGAAGGGCAAGAAGGAAATGTACAGGCAATGGAAGCAGGGATGAGTATCCTGGGAAGAGTACAGGGATGCTGCCTGGTTGTGCAGAGGTGGGGTCAGGAAGGGCAAGGCGCAGCTGGAGCTGAATTTGTCAAGGGATGCAAGGTATTCTTGCAAGAGATGCAAGGACTTCTACAGGTATGTCAACCAGAAAAGGAAAGTCAAAGAAAGTGTACCACCCGATGAGCAAGACTGGCAAACTGGTAGCAACGGACAAGGAGAAGGCTGAGGTACTCAACAACTTCTTTGCGTCAGTCTTCACTAGCAAGCTCACATCCCACACCTCTCAAGTGGATGAACTGCAAGACAGGGATTGGGGGAGCAAAGTCCCTCCCACTGTAAGCGAAGGTTCACAATCACTTAAGGAACCCGAACATACATAAATCTATGGGACCTGGTGAGATGCATCCCAGAGTCCTGAGGGAATTCGCCAATGTAGTTGGAAAATCACTCTCCATGATATTTGAGAAGTCAGGAAAGTCAGCTGAAATCCCTGGTGACTGGAAAAAAGGAACATTGCACCTATTTTTAAAAAGGGTAGAAAGGAGAACTGTGGGAACTACTGACCTGTCAGCCTGAGCTCTGTGCCTGGGAAGGTCATGGAACAGATCCTCGTAGAAGCTATGTTAAGGCACTTGGACAACAGGGAGATGATTTGAGACAAACAGCATGGCTTCACCAAGGGCAAGTCCTGCCTGACCAACCTAGTTGCCTTCTATGATGGAGTAACTACATCAGTGGACAAAGGAAGGGCTACGGATGTTGTCTATCTGGACTTCTGTAAAGGCTTTGACACGGTCTGCCACAAAATCCTTCTCTTTAAATTGGAGAGGTATGGATTTGATGGGTGGACTGTTTAGCGGATGAGGAACTGACGGGATGGTCACATCCAGAGAGTAGTGGTCAGTGGCACAATATCCAGATGGATACCGGTGCCAAGTGAAGTCCCTCAGGGTTCTGTATTGGGCCCAGTACTATTTAATATCTCCATCAATGACACAGACAGTGGGATTGAGTGAACCTCAGCACGTTTGCAAAGGAAACCAAGCTAAGTGGTGCAGTTGACCTGCCTGAGGGATGGGGTGCCATCCAGAGTGACCTGGACAAGTGTGAGAAGTGGGCCCATGCAAACCTCATGAGGTTCAACAAGATCAAGTGCAAGGTCCTGCACCTGGGTCGGGGCAACCCCCAGTATCAATACAGGCTGGGGCATGAAGGGATTGAGAGCAACCCTGCTGAGAAGGACTTGAGAGTACTGGTGCATGAAAGATTGGACATGAGCCATCAATGTGCACTTGCAGCCCAGAGGGCCAATCATATCTTGGGCAGCTTCAAAAGGAGTGTGGCCAGCAGCTCGAGGGAGGTGATTTTGCTCCTCTACTCCACTCTGGTGAGACCCCACCTGGAGTAGAGAGTCCAGCTCCGGAGCCCTCAGTACAGGAAAGACAGGGACCTGTTGGAGAGGGGCCAGAGGAAACAGGCGTTCCCAATCCTCTGAAATTTAGTCCTTTTGTACAGGGGCTAACCTTGCTAATTCATCAGCTCGGTTATTCCATTCTCCTGTGGATCCCCCATCTACTTGATGAGAAGCCGCCTAGCCCACAGCAAAATTCTCCTTTCTAGCAATACTTAAAATTTCTTGCAATTTTCTTTTTGCCACACTGGAATCCTATTTACTTCCCATCCATTCTGTTCCCAGAAGGGAAGCCACTCGGTACATCCTTTAAACACAGCATAAGAGTCAGTGTAAATGTGGACAGGAGAAACGGTTTGTGCTTCATGTTGGAAAACACTCCATACTGCAATTAGTTTACCTACTTGTGCACTACCCTCTCCCTCTGTTATAATACGTTCATCTGAAGAGGTATGAAGTGCCACTGCCCTGTATTTCCACATTTTACCTTCTCTTTTAGCAGAAGCATCAGTAAACCAAGCACTGACTGACTTATCCTGGGAAAAGGGAGGTGCGACTTGAATTACTGAGGCAGGTTTGTCTTGGTCATCGTCCAAGCTCTCCATTTCTTGTATAGCTAGTTTTTTTAAAGCTCCTTCAGAAACTGAGAAAATGTTACAATAGTGTACAATCTGAGCATACCACTTCCGTACTGAGGCCTTTTGGGCCACCCTGTCAGGGGGAGGGGTCCCAGAAGTGACTGGTTTTTGTATCATGGTTATTAGTTTGGCCAGGTTGGGGACAGCGGTGGTTAAAGGATCAGTGTTGGCATTCGGCCAACAATAATCTTACAATAATCTATTGTAAGTCGCCATGCCCCATTACGTTTTCTAACTGGCCAAACTGGAGAATTGAAAGGAGAATGGGTATCTATGACAACACCTTGTTCTCGCATTTCTATTATAACTGGTTTGATACCTTCCTGTTCACTTAACTGAATTTGGTCTCCCCCGGTTAGGGATATGCACCACATGTACTCCATTTCAGATTCTTTCTGAGGGTAAATTTGATTTACCTGTCAGATACTTTTCTCCTCTAGCTCCCACTCCCTCAGCACTCTTGTGTTTTTTAAACACTCCTCTTTTAGAGTAGCTTTTAATGAGCGGTTTTCTTCCCTCTCCTTTTCTAATTGCTCAAAACAATTTTCTAATTGTTGTTCTAAACTGGAGGTAGTTTTTTGCAAAACCTGCACCAGATTTTCAAGGGATTCTTTAATTTTACTTTCATTACTCCATCGCCTAAAGCGATCCTCAGTCGCTGCTACCAGGCTAGTTCCTAGTACAGCACACACAACAGCTTTGTTCTTATCTGATCTAAACTTAGACTTAGCTTATAAAGAAATCACTCGGTCCACTACACTCTGTAAATTAGCCCAATTATCATGAGCCCAGTCTTCTCTGGGTACGGAGGGTCAAGCCCCATGCTTTGCTAAAAGTGTGTAGAACGAGTCTCGATCTTTTACTAACCAAGAATCTTGATTATCAGCTTTTTCAGTCATTCTTATTACGAAGGGAACACACCCACTTCAGGAAGGCACAACTTAGTTACACCAAGCTACAGCAATTGCTGCGTCACCCGTCTCTTTCCCGAGTGGTTGAAGGGGCCAAAAAATCTGCTACGGGAAGGCTCAACTTAATTACACAAAAACCACAAAATTACCCCTTCACTATCCCTAGAAAACAATTCTCATCACCATGAGAACAACACCCCTTTTGCACGTTGAGATCTTTTGGTCTAATTTCAAGAGACAGAGCCCTCAACTCGAGTTTGGAGTGTTTTACACCAAGGCGTGTGTGGTGTGTGGGAAATCTGAATCGCCCCCCTTGCGTTCTGGACACCTGTCACTGATAACAGTGTAGGGCCAGGGGCAGCTGAAGCGAAACGTCCTTCCCCTGATACAGACCAGACACTACCTGCACCGCTCTGTCTCTCAAAATCCTGTCCGTGACACCAATTTAATGTCACGGTCCGTTCGGTGATGGACTCGTGATGGTTCATTTACCTTGATCTCGAGGCACAAAATTAAGGCAACCAAAATGCCAAGGGCTTATAATTCAGTCAAGCAGTGTCGCTTTATTAATTTGCCCGTAAAGCAGCACGCGGTAGAGAGAGTAGAGGAAAAAGGAAAGGTAAAAAGAAAAGGGCAGAATGAGGTTTGGTTACCACTGAACGAGTCCCAAACGCGTCTCTCTGGTCTCAGGTCCTGTGAGAAGAGTCCTGCCGGTCCTCTGTCATGATCCAGGATCCTTCGGTGGGGAGATCTCCATGATGTCCCATCAGGAATTGTCTTCTATGCTTCTTCACCCCCGCTTCACTCCCACAGATCGAGGCCAATCTCCGCCTTTGTTGCACAATCCAGGCTTAACTGCGCAGGCCCAAAAAGTCCTCGCTTCTCTTGCCAGAACCCGTCTGCGCCTGCGTTGCCTTGGTTCAGGGATCTCTTGCTGGTCCATTGGGTGACCTCAAGACCCTTGGCGAGCCTCTGCGCATGCTCTTCTTCGTTGGCCTTTGTTACAGGGAAGAGGTGGGGGGCAAGTCTGGCTCAAGCAACAGGTGAAAATCCATCTGGACAGCAGTTATTGTCCCTAGGTTGGAGAGGCCTTCGTAACACAATTCCTCTCAGGAGGTGGGGGCAAGTTTGGCTCAGGCAGCAGGTAGAGTCCATACAGCAGCCATTGTTACCTGTAGCCCCCAGGTCTGAGAGACCTGCACAACACGATTCCTTGCTTCAGGCCTTTTTCCAAATCATTGTCCAATTCTTTCTATCAGTCCATCTGTTCTCCAAGTCCCTGATGGCGATGTTCAGGCAGAAACTGTTCTTTGGACCGACTCTTACAGGAGGCCACCAAGAGGATCAGAGGGCTGGAATGCCTCTCCTATGAGGAAAGGCCGAGAGAGTTGGGATTGTTCAGCCTGCAGAAGAAAAGGCTCCGGGGAGACCTTATTGCAGACTTTCAGTACTTAAAAGGGGCCTATGAGAAAGATGGGGACAGACTTTTTAGCAGAGCCTGTTGTGATAGGACAAGGGATAATGGTTTTAAACTAAAGAAGGGGAGATTCATTCTAGATGTGAAGAAGAAATTTTTTACAATGAGGGTGGTAAAATGCTGGCATAGGTTGCCCGGAGAGGTGGTAGATGCCCCATCCCTGGAAACATGCATAGCCAAGCTGGACAGGGCTCTGAGCAACCTCATCTAGTTGGAAATGTCCATGCTCATTGGAGGCGTGTTGGACTCAATGACCTTTGAAGGTCCCTTCCGACACAAACTACTCCGTGATTCCATGTACTTTGCCCTGCTGAATTGCAAGGCCCAGCCTAAGGTGCGATATCACCTTAGTGGCATTCTGAAGAAGTAATTACAAAACTCCTGGGTTTGAGCTTCGGTTTTTTTCTTAAAGGCTGGTTGCATTCTCATGTCCCAGCAGAGGTTTAATAAGGTCCAGGCTTGGTTTTGCTCTGCTAGGGAGATACTGTATTTTACAACAACTTTTCAAGCGCATCCTGTGAGGCAGTAAAACATAAGTACTTTCCTCTAAAGGGAATGGTTAAACTTTGCACTACCCATTTCTAGGAAGTTGAAGAGCTCTTCTTGTAGGTGGGGAGCATCAGTGCCCTTCACATCACAAATCACGATATCGTGACATGTTGCAGGTAAGTTAATTGTCTGGAGGTGGGTAGATTTGGGACTCAGGCCAGGTCTAAGAGTTGGGAGGGTTAGGAGTGTGGAAGAAGTTATGCCCCTCAGCTTGTGCTAGAGCTCGGCAGGTGATTTGCTCAGAGTGCTTGTGTCATCCAGAGAGCACCATCACTCCTTCCTTCAGTATGAGAGGTTCCCCTGCTAGTGGGTGTGTCTGGCAGAGTTGTACTGGGGAAATCTTCCATCATAAAGTAGACCCCAAGGGGACAAAAGTAGGTCTGCAAGACCTTGGGTTGGGTGTTTCAGTATCATGTGTCCCTGCAGTGGAGGAAGGTTAGTGTTTTCCAGCTTGTTGAAGTCTTACTGATTTAAGGTGTGTGAAATGCTACATAAATGCAAACTTACTGATGCCAGGAAATGAGTAGATTCAAGGCATCTTTGTGGAGTGCCACTGCTGCTCCTTTGGCCTCTGCTCTTTCCTCTCTGTGGCTTGTCTTACTGTTTTAATGTTGTAGTCTTGTGAATCCACCTTTGAGGATTCAGTAGTAGAGCAAATGTCAAAATTGTTCTTGGTACAAGCATTTGCCTTTCATCTTGTTTTGTCATCAAGCTTCTAGCATGGCCATACAGTCAGGAAAGGAACATCTTCTCTTCCTTGTATTGGATGCTTTGCATTCATGACATTATGGAATGTGGGTCTGGAGACTTTGTAGGGTGCATATGCATTAACAGGATCTCCTTTTGGTGTGAGCTATACACCCTTATGACAATTTTACCTTGTCGATCACCTGGTTGTTCCTGCTATGGAGACAGTTCAAAGGGAGGAGGAATCCCATTCTTTCCACAGAACCAGTGGACTTGATTCTACCCTTGTGTAGTCAAGAGCTTCTCATCCATGGTTTTTCTTGTCTTCCACTTCTGAAATGGGAAGGATCTACAAGATAACTGGCCTTTTTTCCTTCATTTTCATAGGTATCATGTTGATGTTCCTTCATTTTCATAGTTATCATGTTGATTTTGCTACAGGGTATGGAAATCAATGCTAGGTGTTACCATTTTTAAGAACAAAGTAAAGGTTGCATTAGTTTGTGCCTTCATTATCTGTTTCCTGGCTTTTGAACATTTGGACTTGTGATTGTAATAGGGCACTCGGTAGCACAGGACAGCTTTGTCAATGCAAAGTTACGGGTTTGGTTTTGGTTTGGAGTTTTGTTGTTGTTGTTTTGTTGTTTGGTTGTTTGTTGGGTTTTTGTTGTTGTTGCTGTGTTTTGTGGGTTTGGGGTTTTTTTTCGGAGGGGGGGAGGATGAATATCCCAGCTTGTTTAGATATTGTGAAATGAGTTGAAAACACATAGTAAATGGTTCTCAAAATATAAAAGATTGCCAGTGAGGTTTGGGAGGGCCAAGATGGGTGAGATCAAAGATAATTTGCTGCTACAGACTGATAATAAAACACAAATCATTTGGTTTTAGAGCAACAGAATTCTTACAGATGTCAGATCAGTAGAGTCTCCAGAGTGGAGTGGGATACCTTATATGCTGTGAGTGAATGCTGTAACAATTGAGATAGTTTCTTTTTCTCCAGATTGAACTTGATACAAACTCACTTTGTTTTTCCATGCTGAAACAAGCATTTGGAGGAGAGGGATAGACAGAATGAAGAGGTCCCATACATCTATACACTGTATTAACATATGACAAGTTTACATCAGCAGATGAGGCTCAAACAGTTTATTCTCATAACATCTGGGTCTTTGCCCCTCTTTGAGTTCTTGAGTAGCTAATCCATTGATGAATCACCTTGAGAACTGCTGTCTTTTTCAGCCTTGGTGCTTTAAAGTAAATGGACTGGAGCTTCTCTCTTAGAGAATTCAACAAAGAATGAAATGAAATTCATTTCGATAAGTTCTTAGATTTCTTCTGCTTTGGAGAGGTGAGTATTAGACAAGCCAAAGGCATGTCGCTTGTCAACCTCTCACCGTGGTATCTTTCCAAATAAATAGGTGAAAGTTTTCACTGTAGTTTTTTGCAAGTATTTTTTTCTGCGTGTTGCATCTGCTTTTGACAATTCCTTAGAGAACCAAGTGGGCAATGCCAGCTGTTTGTGGTCAAGGGGTAGGTGAAGTCTCTTGATGAATACACAGTTGGAACTCACACATCAGCATTAAGATAAAGGCAGTGGAAGGTCATAGGAAGGTCTCCTATTTCTGATCAAACCAGCTTCAAATTCCTTTTTGAGAGGAACTTCCTTTGAGTATCTAATAGTTTACTATGTAACAGCTGCATAGTCCAGGCATTCCCAAAATTTGAAATATTTTTTGTGTGGTAATGACCAATTCTTTTAAAAAAGGAATTGGTATTGAATGTACTGAGCAAATTCACCACAGGCAGTGTTCGAGTAAATTAATTGATTTTTTAAAATTCACAAGAGGCATAAAATTGATTAATATAAACACTGGAAACTGCCTTATCCCTAATACAAACAAACAAACCAACCTTCCTTCTATCTCAAGAAAACTCTCAGAGGATGAGCCATTAAGTCTTAATAGGGTCTCAAATTTAAACAGGAAACTAATATTTTTGTAGGCACAGTGGCTGCTTCCTCCCATGTTCTCAGACTCAAAAAAAGCATACATCTCCAATAGATGCATGGAACAGTTGTTATAAATGCTGTTCTTTTATGTCAGCCCAGTAACTCAAAGTAGAATATTAATTATTTTGCTCTGTTTAGATTACTCTCTCTGGTTTTCAGCCTTGTTTAATAAAATCAGAGGGAGAGGCTCTCCGTGAGTCTGTAACTTCTGACACAGAGTGTTCTCTGCAACATCCTTGTGACCTGGCTTTTCATCCTTGCTGACAGTGAGCTGGGAGCTAAGGCTCAGGGCATGGCCTTAAGCCATTCCCTGTAGCAGGTAAGACCCAATGTGTTCAGCTGGGGTTATCACAGTGCTAGGCACATGAGACTGGGCGGGTGACCATCTGCCCTTACACTCTTCTCCAGTGAGGCAAAGTGCCACCACATCTTCATCTGTTTGGTCATAGGAGACTGGTACAATTTAGTCCTGTCCAGCAGCAGTACCAGGGGATTTTATTCAGATGATGTTTGCATTCCTTAAATAAATATGCAATTGCAGCAGCTTTCTTAGTGTCTAAAATGTGTGTGCTACCCACTAGGTCAGAGAAAAATTCCAGTTTTCTCACACACCTATGAGTGAGGAGTGCAGTTCTGGCAGCCAGGAGCATCCAGGTTCTTCATATATTAACTCTGAGCCCTCTTCCTTCTGCAGTGAATCCGAATGTTTTCAGAAGGTGCTGAAAGGTCTGTAAAAGTGCCTTTTCTACCAGATCTGGAGTCTTGTAACACTTTCACTCTCCTTTCCTTCCACTTTCACCCTCATAATTTCTTTCTACTAGAATACTGTAATGATCATAAAGAACTAAATTGGTCAAAACAAAACATTGAATAAATATGAAGAGACTAAGATAGACCCCAAGCAGAAGTTTCATTCTGTAAAGGAAACTCTGGAGAGTCTACAGAGTACTCTGGAACATTCTTCTGCCATTGCAAGTGCTCAATTATTGTAATTTTAAAATATCCTAATCTTAAATGTTTAAATGAGACTTAAGAGGAATTTGTGACACTGAAATAATAAAAAGTCCTGCAACACTTTCAGATTGACAACTGGGAGGCAAAACTCACTTTGGCAAGACAAGTTTATTTTCTAGACTTTTGTACAGTAAGACCTTGTACTCAATTAGGCTTTAATTTACATGGAAGTGTGGGGGCATTTGGGGGGTTTTTTTTGGTGGATTTTTTGGGGGGGGGGGGGGGAGGGCGGGTTGGGGGGTGGTTTTGTTTGTTGTGGTTGGTTGGTTGTTTTTCCCCCAGAACAGTCATCGCCATCTGGGGTTCTAAGTACTTGACCTGGGAGATTAGCAATGAGATAACATTTTTCTGTACTGTAGAGGTGCATTTTCATTCTTGCCTCTGGCATAAATGCCTCATTTCAAGAACCTGTAGTAATTTATATGTGGACTTTGAGCTTGTGAAGGGAGAAAAAAAGTAATGCTGTAGTTTGTGATCTCAGCATTTGGAAGTAGGAGGAGTAACTGGAGCCATACATATTCCCCTGGTTACATTTTTTTCTATTCCTTTTAAAAACGTATTCAGACAAACCTTCCCCTGGATGTGAAAATTATGGATCCTTATTTCTGGTAGTTCCTCTGTGTGTTTTCAAAATGTATGGAGGCAGTGTCGATCTGGAGGCAGCAGTGGGTCCTGTGACTCTACTAATGCTGCATTAACCATCCATGTGACCTACAGCAGTGTGTGGCAGTGTCCTGACTCAGTTTCCTTGCATGCAAGGTGGGGATAACTGATAGCATTCTGTACAAAGTGTTTGGATTTGTGGATGGAAAGAACTGTGAAAAAGCCTAAGCACTGTAGTTTGACCTCTAGTTAGCCTCCTGCTTCTCCTAAGTACACACTGTGTGTGTTTGATAGTGGAAATCTAACCCTTTGGGAAGCACAAATTCCTGTAACAGCTCTGATATATCTAAACAAAAACATATTCCTCATTACAGACAACATCAAAGCAATCACAATATGGATTAAAATATGCAACATCCCCCTCCTCCATACTAATATTCAGCAATGCAGAGTTCAAATGAAGCCATTAGCAGTGTCTCCGAGTACTTGGCAAAAGCAATCACACTTCTGTAAGTACTGGCAATGAAAGTCCCCACTACAAAAAGGGAGGGACAGGGGGAGTAGCCTGCATTGATCTAATTAGTCAGTGAAGCATAAAGTATGTAAAATCTCATTATATATCACCAGAAAAATTTGACTTGAGAAGTAAAGAATACGTAACTGATTTGTCCATGATTTGTATATTATTCGTGTCTTTGAATCTTCCAACAGGAAACAGGATTTCTGAAAACATACTAGAAACATATGCACACACATGCAGCCAGATCTTTAAACTCTTTCTCAGCCCTTACTCAAGGTGTGCTTTCATGAGAAAGTTCCTGATAAGGATAAAGTGGAGATTATTATTTTTTATTCCTAATGCAGACTGTGAACCTTGATAATGCCAGTCATAGCCTGAAAACACAGTGTGTGGCTGTTCCTGTATTACTAAACTCAGACAATGGGTTTGGCCCATTGCCCCAGGCAGTGTAGCTCATGCATGAAATGGATCTGCTCCGTAAAGATCTGCTTAAAAATGGGGACTTAAAATTACTTTTTACTACTTTTCTTTTGCCCTTTTCTTTTAAGCCTTTCAGGGATTCATGTTACATTTTTAAAATTTCTCTGAAACCCAGAACACTTGAAACATTTATATTAGAATTTAAGCCAAGATTTCCACCCAGTGTCTCTCAGGAGCTGAAGATTTAAGTAAAATGCCAAATATAAGTTACAAATAACCCCAAAGAAAACAAAAAAAAACCCCAAACACAATACCTAAGAAGCCATCCAACAAGCCCCAAAGCTGAATAAACAAAAGGGGAGAGAAACGGAGGCACTGAAATTAAGAGACTAGTTCAGTCTTGCAAGTGACCAATAGCAGGAAAAAAGGAAGAAGTCTTCCCACTCTAGTATCCAATTTATTCCACAGATGGGATAAAACAAAAGGTTTGTGAATGTCCAGAAGTTTTTAGAATCAGAAGGAGGGATGGAATTGGGAGAAAGTAATTAGTGTTATCACTGCAGGTGCAATTAGTGATTTAGTTCTTGCTTGCAGTGTTCTTTAATAAATATTTAATATTGGCTGTGTTCCAACTGTGTTCTTTTCTGCCCTTTCCTCCACTTTTCCTTGCTGACAAGATAATTTTTAATCGTGTTCTTGAAGAAGTTGTTCCCATTCTGTAATTTAAATGTTAAAACCTTTGTTGACCTAGTAAAGTTCTTCTTTATTAAAAAAAAAAGCAGAGGTCATTCTTTTTCCTTGCTTGCTTTCTCAGCTTTCCAATCGTGCTGGTTTGTCTGAAGGTGAATTAATCTTCTTCATGCAATTAGAAACCTTTCTTTTTTGTAGCTACCATGGTCATTGTTCAGATTTAGTTGGAGAATAAGAAGATAACATCCCAGACAAAGTTAATGTTTTTAATTGTTGTTGTCTGGGAGCCAAGGACATTTCTGAGAGCTCTGCCCACAGGTGTGAGGCAGCTAGGAAGGGGACATATATGGGGCAGACCTTGACTGACATCCAGACTGATCGATAAGAATATGCCTTTTTATGAACTGCTTTATTTTAAAGTTCGCTGAAGGAGTGAGTGAAATATTAGCTGTGGTATGTTGAGGAAGACTGCATCTTAACTAAACAACCAGAAAAAGGAGCTCAGATACTCAGTATGGTTTACAAAGAAAACGTGTCAAGCACACCACCACAATCAGATGTTATGCTTATGCTTTTTTTTTTTTTTAAGTAAAGTATGTTTGTTCCCATATAAAAATAGACCTCTTCTTACAGGAGAAACACTTTTATGTTGTATGTAAGTGTATGCATAAAGGAAGTGCATAAGGCTCTAGAGACTGGGGGAAATAAGTCCTGTAGTGCAGTGAACTCTGAGCCAGTGAAACTATGATCTTGTGGTACGAAGTTGCCCACCCACCCCCTAGTCATGTGCTTTTTCTATAATTTGAATCACAGGGCAGCTAAGTCACTTGCTTTCATTAACCACAAATTCTAGGAATGGCAAACTTGGAGTATGTAAATGCTTTCCTAAAATTAATGTAAAATAAATGCTAAGAGGGGGCTACTGATATGTCTGAGAAATACTTGTTAACTAGTAGTCTCTTCTTTCATCTTTCAAAAGCTGGGTCTGATACCTATGTTTCCAACTAAGATCACAAGAGTCTTCTGAGCCCATGCAGTGCTGAGTGAGAGAAATATGTTTCTTTTTCTCTTTGATACCAGTCTGTTGTTGTCGATGTTTTTTCATTACAATGGCAAAATTACTTTTGGATCCAGGACATCCTTGATATGAAGTATCCTGCTAGTTTGACATATGGCATGCAGGTTTGCCCAGCTGTATCAACAACTCCTCAAATTTTTATCATGTGATAAGGTAAGTCTTTTAAGTGAGTGGAATCACTTAAATCTGACAAAAAGGTAGTCTTGATTAAATCTGTGATAATACTGCAGAGGTTCTTCATCTTTTACTACTAATGGTTCATCAAGTGTATGCAAATATGGGGAACCATGAAGGGAAATAAGATTTCAATAGTGGGTGTGTCATCTATTGTGGGATTTTTACTTCAAAATATGCTTACAAAAACTATCTAGAAAGATGCAGTTTCTGGCTACGTATGGGGGACTTTACACCTGTAGGATGGTAATAACCAATAGGTAGCAAAACCAAACAGAAATCATATATTGTTAACAATACATATGTTTTAAACAACACCTGGAAATATATCTGAAATCCAAGTTTACCTTGTAAAACTAGGTTTTAATTTTTTTTTTAATTTAGAAGAAAAATTTAAAGTTCTGTAACTTCAGTTATCAGGAAGCACCATTTTTTTTCTCAATCTAATTAAATCAATCTAAAGAAAAAGAAAATGCATTGATTTTTGTTGTTGTTGTTATGGTTCTATTTGTGACTTATTAACATAACTGCACCCAAATTGGGATTGAAGTTTCATGTTTTATAACAACATTGTGGTTCTCAGTTGCCACCACAGCTGGTGGATTGTCTGTTTGCAGTGCATTCCATGTGTGCTGGAGACCACAATATGGAGGGATTTACAGGATACAAGATGGAGTGCAAATAATGGGGATAGGAAGCACTCATGTCTGCTTATTTTTTGGAGTTAAAAGGACTTCACAGAACAGCAGTCACACAGATCACAGAATGGTTGAGGTGTGAAGGGACCTATGGAGGTCATCATGTCCAGCCCCCATGCTCAAGCAGAGCCCCCTAGAGCTGGTTGCCCTGGACCATGACTTTTTGGTTGCCCAGAACCAGATGACTTTGAATACCTTCAAGGATGGAGAGAGACTCCACAGCCTCCCTGGGCAACCTGTGCCAGTGCTTGGTCACCTTCACAGTGGAAAAGTATTTCCTTATGTTCGGAGGGATCCTTCTGTGTTTCAATCTCTGCCTATTGCCTCTGGTCCCATCACCAGGTACCACTGAAAAGAGCCTGGCTCCATCTTTTTCACACCTTTCCTGCACATATCTACATACATTCATGAGATTTCCCCCTAAACCTTCTCTTCTCCAGGCTAAACAGGCCCAGCTCTCTCAGCCTTTTCTCATAAGAGAGATGCTCCAGTGCCTTAGCCATCTTTGTAGCCCTTTGCAAGACCCACACCAACATGTCCACACCTCTTTTGTTCTGAGGAGCCAAGAACTGGACACAGTACTCCAGGGGTAGCCTCTCCGGTGCTGAGTAGAAGAGAAGGATCACCTCCCTTGACCTGCTGGCAACACTCCTCCTAATGCAGCCCAGAATACCATTAGCCTTCTTTACAGCAAGGGCACATTGCTGATTTATGCTCAACTTGGTGTCCTTGGGGGGCCCCAGATCCTTTTCTGCCAAGCTGCTTTCCAGCTGGGTCGCCCCCTGCATGTATAGGTGCCCTAAGGTACTTCCTCCCCAGGTACAGGACTTTGCAGTTCTCCTTGTTGAACTTTATGAGGTTCCTGTCAGCCTGATTCTTCAGCCTTCATATACAACCTTTGAATGAACATCCAAACATAATTTAACTTCAGCTAAGGAATCACAGGATTGGCAGAAGGGATTGTAGAAACTGTAGGTGTATGTTGGTACATACTATGTAGAATTGTGTTTGATGTAACATGTGAGTGACGATGTCATCAAATTTACTGCAGAAAAGGCTAGATGGAAAAGTAGTATTATGTGTACTTCATGTTCTACATGACTGTTTTGTCCAAGGGTAATCAAGAAAAACATATTTCTATGATGTAGGATACTACACCTACAAAAATAAACTAGTGGTTAATATATATAGTTCTTTACTGTATTACTATCATTTTAAGCAGTAGACAACATCCAGTTGTTTTGAAAGGCTGAAACTGGAATGCAGAAGAAGAGTGTGCTGTTCTTGTGTCAGAGTGGCTCACTCTTAGGTTTCCTTGCTACCTACAGCTTTAAGGTGTTTCTTCACTTAAACTTTAATCTCACATGCCATAGGTCACCTGACAGCATACATCCTGGGTCAGGCAGGAGTGCTGTGTTTCTCATGTGTTACCCAAGGCACACAACACTGGTGTAAATTCTTTATTATAGCAGCTGTGGGAAGATGTGCTATAAAACTCACTGATACAAATCTGGCCTTTCAGTGCGTTCTGAGTAAAAATGGTGGAAAAAATATCATAAGAGCACTTTGCTTCGAGCAGCCATGGCATTTGTGATTTGGAGATGGAAGCCCTTAAACCAGATTTACACCGAAGTGTTGAGGTAGATTTAAGTCAGCACTGTAGCTGAGATAGGACAGGAAAAGTTGTTAGTTTTACCCTGAATCAAATCCTTAGTCTAGCTTACTGTATGGGTACAGAAATGCATATACCGGCATAGAAGGAAATGAGAATGAGCTGGAGACATTCTTGCACTATCTCTTCCAGTGGCTTAAAATGATCATGAAGTTATGGGACTGTTGTGTAATAAAATTATAGCCTCAGTTTATGTTGAGAGAGGTGAATGAGCATCTTAAACCTTTACCTTTGGCTTCAATTTTTTCAAGTATGTGGAGCCAAGCACTCACCTGGGTTAAAAAAGACTTAACTATTCTCATGGATACCTGTTGAATGATAGTGGCTTTTGTTGCTTTTAATCCAAAGCAAGAAGAGAAGCAGATTGAAGAACTTTTTCCTAGGAAGCATATCAAATAGTTTTGCGGGAGCATTCACATACCTCTGAAAGAAGCACGCAAAGGGAGTTGGAAATCTACACATTTCTAGGGGTACTACCTTGAGAAGAAATAGCGCTGTTGAATTACGATACTTCCCTTTTTCTTGGCTGGAAAATGCTAATATTTTTTTTTCTTTTTACACAAAAATATTTTCAGAAAACATTCTTTGATTTTCACAGAAGCAGCTTTTAGAGTCCTTTTCCAGTAGAGTGGGATTTTTTTTCTAATATTAGATACCTGATTCCTAAATGGACTTCCATGAATATGTCTGGAACATCTTTCAGTTGTGCTATTGACCTCTTCTGACCTGAGAATAGGCTTCTCTCAAATTCCTTTTTGACTTCATTCTCTGTACTGAGATGAACTGCTGCTTTCTTTTTTAAGCCTCGGATTGAGCAAGGCTGACATAGCTGGGTTGGAACTGAACATAGGAGAAGCGAGTAGTTCAGTGTTACTGAACGAAGATCAGGAGTGATCCAGTCCTCCTTGTAGAATGACTTGTAGTGCCTATGCCTCAGGACCAGATTAATGTTTTAGAATTCGAGGAACCAGCCTGGCAGTGAAATTAACTGGAGATTTCTTTAAAATGTTAATAAAGGCTGTCATTTCCAATTAAAGCTAAATCCTTAATTTGTGTTAATGCATGAGGCCCGTGAAAGAGGCTGATTTTAAAATTGCCTTATGCTTTTTTGCCTTGCTACAGTTTATAATTTTGAGTATGTGAAACCTGACCGCTTTGACAAGGTTAAAATAATTATCTGTAATGTATCTTGAATAAATTGCCTTTAGGATTCAATTAAACAACCATATTTTTTTTTTGCAAATCTAAGTATTTGTGGCTCAAATCCTTGTTAGTAACCTTTTTTTGGTGGTTGTTCACTTTTTTGTGTCAAAATAAATGTTTCTTTCAAGAATTTCATGCAAAATTTTAGATTTTTTTGTGTGTTTTCATAGGCAGCTTACCAATGATTCCTTGAAGCTTTTTTATTGTTGTCAGAAATCCTAGCAGGTTTAAATAAAGCTAAGCATACATTTCTGATTATTTTGTAGGCTTTCTGTAGGAATATTGGAAAGTAGACCACTAATATGACTGCAAATATTTTTGTTTAATTTAAAATACATTCTTTTATGCTGCTTTAAAAAAAAAAGCAATATATTGACATATATTCTTAAAGATACGCAAGTGTTGTTGTAGGGTTATGCCTTTATGCTACAGTAGCAGATAAAAGTTGCATCCAACGTGAATGCTGTTGTGCTCACTGCTGTGCATGCATATCATATTGGGCAGAGTTCCTCCAAAGCCTTTAACATTGTACAGTATTTGCATTTGTCTCCAATTCTCTATTGAAAGTATTATGAGCCAGAAATGTCACATCCAGTCTAGTTGCGAACTCGGCCTACTGCTAATGAGAGACATAGCTTTGGGTTTGCATTAATCAGTTACAACTATATCTCTCTTCTTGTACTTGAAAGCTGCAACTTTTGAAGAGGTATTAATACAATATCTTCAAGGATAAGTGGGTGCAGCTAATTAGCTCCTGTGATCCCTCTCTTTTATTTGAGAGCATGAGTACTACTGAAATCATACTTGAGCTCAGAGGCAGAGAGGATTCTAATTTGGAGATACTTCCCCTCCTAATTGGGATCAGAAGGTAGGAAACACTTTGCTCAGATGATAATTTCCAGTCTTTCTTTCTCAGTCAACTTTTAGTTCTTGTTTCTTTCAGGACTTCCTAGTACATTATTGAGTAAGAACTTTAAAAAGGGCATCTGGGGTCAGGCCAAGGTCCATCTGCTCCTAGTATCTGACTCTAACACTGAACCAAAACAGATACCTTCAGAAGAGGAAAAGCTAGGTATGCATATGCTGTTTACCTGAATTACTCTTTCATCTTTCAAAAAGGTTTAAGCTCAGTGATTTTCCCTGGACATGGCAGGTCAACAAGTGATCCTGGGAGGAAAGAGTTTAGTGATTAGCATTTCTGTCTTTGTGCTTTACCTATATTAAAATGTACTGTTAGAGGAGAGTATTTGTGGCTCGCATGAAATGCTTTATTTTTTAATCTACTACTCCATCACTGCTGTCCTAGCCTGGGCTGCCATGGTTGCAGTTGCTTGTATGCTACAAGCATATTTTAGAAGTAACCATCCTTACAAAAACAAGCCCTCCAATCCAAAACCATAAAAATATAGTTACTGGTGTTTCATTGTCCTATTCTTGTAAGCCCAGTCTTCTGTAATATCAACTTCTCAGTTGTTCTGGCCTTCAGGGAGGGAAATACTTTCATGACTGAATTAGTTTTTTTAAATTATGTTTCAAATTCACATAGATTTCCTTCCTCACCCCTGTAAAATTTAATCCTGGTTTTCTGCTGAACCTTTCTAGGCTTAGAAGCATCATGTTGCAGTCTCTGTTTGGAAATATGAGGGTTTGCTCCAATCCAGTGTTTGCAAGGTCAAGGGAATACAGGGAAGAAAAATAAATCTTGGAGTGCAAGCAGGTGGAATCGTTGCCTCCTCTGCAAATTCAGGGTGAAAAAACTATGCCCTTTTTTTGTTATCAAGCTCCTCACTTTTCACAGATAATAATTTGAAAGTGAACCTGGAGTTTTGTAGTTTAGTTATGGTAGGAGAGTCACTAGTAGGCAGATTGCAGGTGAGAGGTGGTGTTGGGTCCGTTTTTATTGTTTGGCTTTGCAAATGTGCCCTGTGGGTGACTCAGTCACATGCACAGATTGTATTTTGCCCCTTTTACCTAGGATTGAGTTTCTTCAGGTAGTTCTGGTTTTAAGTTAAATATGAGCTTTTGGGAGATTTGTGTAGGAATAAGAGAGCACAAGCTTTCTCATTTGTTTCTAATTAACTGTCAGCCCTCTAAGGTACAATTATCAACTATATAACATATAAGTCATCAATTCTTTAATGTATTTATTGTTTTATAATATCTCCCCTAATTAATTTTAAGTATAAAATCACTCTTACTGTTTCAAAAGGAAATAACTCTTCATGTTACCCAGTGAGGCAAATTATAAAGACATACTTTGCCCATGGGTCTATTACATTGCTGAACATGGTGTTATATGAGTTCTTTGCATCCGTGCCTGCAGGTGGTCCTTGCCCTCCCTCTCTCATAGTGCGTTCTGTTCTGTTCTGGCTGACATAGCAGACTGTGCAGCCATATGGAAAACCAGAGCAGGGAACTGATCCAGCTAAAAAATAACCAGCCAAAAAGGTTTACATAATATTTTTCAATCTGATATGTTTTCTGCCACACAGGTAGTTGTGCTGACATGGCAAGGAGGTGTCAGTGTGACTAGGGGAATGAGGGACCAGAGGCAAGGTGGCATCTGCTTGAACTGGCCTGAGCAGCAGTGCCTACCAAATTTTAAGGTGTGCACTGAAAGATATATTAGCTTGACTCCTTTCTTTGGTATTGGGAAGCAGTTTGAACATATAAAGTAGGGTTCAGAAAAGAGAAAATTTTATCCATGTTATGCACGTGGAGACATTTGGTGACTTACTTGAGGTTACACAGTGGGATCCATCTTTGTCCAATACTTGAGCCGTAAAACCAAACCATCCTCCCAGTACCTGAGCTAACTGCTCGACTTTGAATAGGAGGAGGCTCTTAAGTACATTTCTTTTGGTCTGGAGTTCTTAATTATGATCTTAGACCAGCCTGATAAAGGCAGAGAAGAAGCTTGCAAGTTGCAGTTGACCATAGCTAATTTCTTGAAGACATTATATATGTCTGTTCTTCTCCTGTCAGTAGATGCTAAATATACCTCTTTTATTTACTTATTTTGGGGTACAGGGAATCATGCCCTAAAAAAATATGTCTTGTAAGCTAAAAGGGCACCCTAAATTTCAGCCAAACTCTTGACACCACTGTTTCATGTTGGTTTGATCTAGCAAGCTCTTGATGAACAACATTACTTAGATCTACTCTTGGGAGCCTTCTATACATCTTTCACTTTCTGCTCATTAGGCCGAAGGCCTTGGACTGAAAATAAGATACATGATATGGACTGAAGAATTTGTATTCTCTTGAGTGAAACCAGCCCTGTGTAGGAACCATAGGGAGGCTATTTATTTATTTATTTTTCTTCCAGTAAGTGGAAAATACTGCACATTAACCACATTTGAAAGGTGTCACCATTTGATTGCAGGGTGACAGTAAACTGTGGCAGATGTTTTGTTAACCCCCTCCACCCCCCCCTCCCCACTAAGGAAAGGCAATAGGAGGGAAAAGAGGCAAAGAGAGAGGACTTGCAAGTTGGAAAAAGTTAAAAATGTTTTACTAATGCTACTAATAAAATAAAGAAAATAATACAAAATATACAAAACCAATCTTGAAATTCCTGGCACAGCTCAGCGCTGCTCCAGCAACTGCAGGGCAGGCATCCGGAAGTCCTGGGTTGGACTCTGCAGCAGACTGGAACTGGATTCAATGATGCAGGGTCTGTCAGTAGGCCTAAGGTTGCAGGGACAGCAGACAGGGTCCTCCCCAGATGCCCACTGTAGTCAAAGAGAACAAGACCCTCGTGATCTACCACCTTTATATGATGTATGACATGGATGGGATGGAATACTTAGTTGGTCAGTTTTAGTCACCTGTTCAGTTCGCTCCTCCTTGCAAATACACAATGTGCATTCTTATCAGCGACCTTGCATACCATTGCTATGTCTACCAAAACATGTATCCAACTTCAGAAAAGTGCAGTTACTTAGAAGAACTTAACTGAAAGGAAAATTCACTAAAAGAGAAACTGGTCTTGTTTTTAACAAAACCAGGACAAAAGGGTAATTCCACCTGTCAAATGCTCTCACTTACGTGAGCATTGGAAGGAAGGCACTGTGGTGTGATAAATCCGATGTTAGGTTGGCCTTTGAGTCTCTTGAGTTCTCAGTGTTGCTGATTCAAGGCAACTTCTATCTTATGCTTCCGTTGTCCCATCAGGAGAACAGGATGGTGTTATTTTCCTTTTGTTAAAGTACACTGAGCTCCTGTCAAAACTCAGATGGAAGAGGATGTTTATGTGAAGTGGAAAAAAGGACAGACCACCTGAGAGGAATATAAGGTGGCTGTTACAGTATGCAGGGATGCGGTAAGGAAGGCTAAGCTCCACTTGGAATTAAATCTGGCCAGGGATGTCAAGGACAACAAAAAGGGCTTCTTCAAGTGTATCAGCAGCAAAAGGAAGATTAGGGAAAATGTAGGTCTGCTGCTGAATGAGACGGGTGCCCTGGTGACTAGAGGGTACAGAGGAGGCAGAGTTACTGAATGCCTTCTTTGCTTCTGTCTTTAATGCTAAGACTGGCCCTCAGAAATCCAAGACCCTGGAGGTAAGACAGAAAGTCTGGAGAAAGGAAGACTTTCCCTTGGTTGAGGACGATCAGCTAAGAGATTGTTCAGGCAAACTGGGCACCCATAAATCCATGGGCCCTGATGGAATGCACTTGTGAGTGCTGAAAGAGCTGGCAGATATTATTGCTAATCTACACCCCATCATCTTCAAAGGATCTTGGAGAACAGAAGAGGTGCCTGAGGACTGGAAGAAAGCCAGTGTCACTCTAGTCTTCAAAAAGGGCAAGAAGGATGAACCAGGAAACTATAGGCCAGTGAGCCTCAGCTCCATCTCTGGAAAGATGATGGAAGAACTCATTCCAGGTGTCATATCCAAGCATGTGGAGGAAAATAAGGTTATCAGGAGTAGTCAACATGGGTTCACCAAGGGGAAATCATGTTTGCCTTCTATGATGGCATAACTGGCTGGGTAGACAAGGGGGAAGCAGTGTATGTTGTCTAACTTGACTTCAGTAAGGCTTTTGACACTGTCTCCCACAGCATCCTCATAGGTAAGGAAGTGTAGGTTGGACGAGTGGACAGTGAGATGGATTGAGAACTGGCTGGATGGCAGAGCTCAGAGGGTTGTGATTAATGGTGCAGACTCTATTATAGTTAGAGACCCTAGTGGTGTGCCACAGGAGTCAGTACTGGGTCCAGTCTTGTTTTACGTGTTCATCAATGACCTGGATGAAGAGACTGAGTGTACTGGCTATACCAAACTGGGAGGAAGGGTTGATACACCAGAAGGCTGTGTTGCCATCCAGTGAGACCTGGACAGACTGGAGGACTGGGCAGAGAAGAACCTGATGAAATTCAACAAGTGTATGGTCCTGCACCTAGGGAGGAATAACCCCAGGCACCAGTACAGGTTAGGGGTGGACCTACTGGAAAGCAGCTTTGCAGAGAAGGATGTGGGAATCCTGGTGGACAACAGGTTGACCGTGAGCCAGCAATGTGCCCTTGTGGCCAAGAAGGCCAATGGTATCCTGGGGTGCATTAAGAAGAGTGTGACCAGCAGGTCAAGGGAGGTTATCCTCCCCCCTGCTCTGTCCTAGCAAGGCCACATCTGGAGTATTGTGTCCAGTTCTGGGCTCCCCAGTTTAAGAAGGACAAAGAAGTACTAGAGGAAGTCCAGCAGAGGACTATGAAGATGATTAGGGATCTGGAGCATCTTTCTTATAAGGAAAGACAGAGAACTGGGTCTGTTCAGCCTGGAGAAGTCTGAGAGGTGATCTGATTTATGCTTATAAATATCTCAAGGGTGGGTGTCAAGAGGATGGAATTAGACCCTTTTCAGTGATGCCCAATGACAGGACGAGGGGCAACGGATGCAGACTGAAGCATAGGAGGTTCCATCTAAACATGAGGAGAAACGTCTTTCCTTTGAGGGTGACAGAGCACTGGAATGGGTTGCCCAGAGAGGTTGTGGAGTCTCCTTCTCTGGAGACATTCAAAACCTGCCTGGATGCATTCTTGTGCAATCTGCTCTAGGTGAACTTGCTTTAACAGGTGGGTTGGACTAGATGATCTCCAGAGGTCCCTTCCAACCCCAACCATTCTGTGATCCTATGAAAAGCTGTTTAAGAACTGGGGTGGGACAGTTAGCTCATATGATTGTGAGATCTACATGAAAAATGTGACATTCTGGGCAATTGAACTGATGGTCTGACCTCCAGAGGGGGCTGCTGAAGACAGATCAATGTAATGAAGCATCTTTCTGTGTTACATTTACTCCACAAGAGAGTTTAAGTTTTGGCTGCAGCAGTAGTGGCATCCTCCCTATACAACACCACAAAACACATTCTGTACCACAATCACCAGAGTCAGGGCCTTTAGCTGTGCAGGACTTGGTTTCCTGTTGTGAACCTAACGTGCTGAGCTTCAGAACATCTTCTGAGGGTCTGGCTGTCCTGTCAGGCTTTCACCTGAGAAGCAAAGGTAGCTTTATTTGAAAACAGGTAAGATTGTGCTGGCCAAAAGTTGTGTTTTGGTTTTTTAACCATCTTCAGGGACTGGAGACCATCTGGTAACTACATTGTGTTAATAAACTCTCTGAATGCTACCTGCATAACTTACTATTAATAGTGTCTCAAATAAATATGATTGATAATACTGCTTTTCCTGAGTGACAGTGGAGTGCAAGCATCTTATCAAGGCAGGAGGGGTCTTGCCATGATGTGTTCTTTCAGCAGATGTATTTCAGCTATAAGAGGGCTTGCATGTGTCAGAGCTTGCTGTGCTGAGGTACCTGGCTTAGTTCTGCAGGAGCTAGCAATGTAGTTGTGTTAGCACAGTGTCTTATCCTGGGCTATGTACAGCTGTTGACACTCCAGCTAACTGTGGGCAACCTTGTTTAGGTTTCTGTGTGTGGCTTTTACTTGTGCTTTGTTGACATGCACCCTACATGGTGGTATATAAGACTGGATTTATTGGATTAGTCTAATGCAGTGTTTCTATAGATGGTACAAATAGGAGGGAATCGTGATCAGAATTTGTTGTTTAGTTGGGCCAGGAGGCTTCATGAGATGAGGAACTGAATGAATATTTGTAGATGCATACAGGAGCCCTTAGACTTTCATTGCCTCCCTCCAAGGGAGGTATTGTATGCCCGCTGCCTCTGGTTATATTTCTATTGGATTAATATTTCATCTATCTCCCTCTGATAGACATTTTTGTTTAATGAGAGAACTTTGATTCAATTTCTGAGGAATAACTAAGGGAGGTACATGAGACTTGGCTAATCCATTATTAAATTAGGATAAAAGCATCCATTCTTCAAGGTGTAGTGCCATGGATAGATGGATTTGTAAACTAATCTAGGGTATATTTTTTTAACCTTTGACTTCTGATAGAACTTCTATATGTGACACTTTTGGTGACATAGAGCTTAAAGGATTCATTGCTTGTCTCTCTGAAGCACTGTACCTGCCTATCCTAGTATGAAGTTAAGAGGCACAAGCAGTTTGTGGTAATTGCACTGTGGTAAGGTTAAGAATATGAAAATTTTATGATTATCCAAGGCAAGAGTAAGAAGCTGAGTTTTCAGCAAGAGGCCCCACTATGCCGGACGAAACACTTTGTTTACTGTGACTTAGTTGACTGCATGTGACCTAGCATTGCATATAAAACAGAGGTGGAAAGACCACAAGACGGGGTCATGACTGAACCAGTGTTTCTCAAGTGTTTACCTCTGCAAAATGGCAGGATGGCAAAAAGCTGAACTAAAAAAGTTCCCAAACAGAACTCCTCCAAACAGGTCTCCATGCTGGCTCAGACAAAAAGAGAGGAGAGGAGAGCCAGAGGAGGGAGACACTGGAAGATCCCAACTCACTTTAAATATGAAGCATGATGTTAATAGGATGGAATATTCTTATTGATCAGTCTGGATGTCAGTCAAGGTCTGCCCCATCTGTACCCCCTTACTAACTGCCTCACACCTGTGGGCAGAGCACTCAGAACGTCCTTGGCTCTCAGACCAGAACAATTAGAAACATTAACTCTGTTGTGGGCTGTTATCTCTTGTTCTCAAACTAAATTCAAACAATGACTGTGCTAGCAAGGAAAAAGAAAGGTTTCTAACTGCGTGAAGAAAACTAACTTTTTTTCAGTCAAACCAGCACAGGGCTCTTTTACCAGTGGCTTTAATTTGGCATTACACACCAGCTACTTTGCTTTGCCTGTCTATAGAACAGGCATAGCTGCCCTACCAGCCGTAGCATACCATCCCGGCTGCAAGATAGAGCCAAGCAGCAGGGATGGTTTGCCATTACTGCGATGCTTTAGTTTTAGGAGGCTGTAAATGTACTTGTGAGGGGTTCACTCATAATGTTGTATAGCTTTGTTCTTCATGCTTTCTTGGTTCATAGCTTATTCTAAATCTAGGTGGGTGCTGATAATTTGCAATTGACAATGAACACTAACACCTAAGCAATGTGAGAGTTCAGAAAATAATAATAAAAATGCATGTCAACATCAAAACTTACGTGAAATGAGAATTATCCAAAAGAAGAACCACAATACATGCAGGACATGTAGGATTATTCCATGAAATGTAGTAACAGTACAAACCTAATGGATTTTATTTAGGAGGCAGCTTTTACCAGGTAGCCTGAATATTGTCAAGGTGAACAGAAATTATTGACAACAATGAGGAAATGCTTTCTAAATTCTTGAGTCTTACTCGGTGTTTGAGGCAACAGATTGCTAAGAGACTCAAGTAGTCTTTTTTTGTGGAAAATGGCCAGATATGTCTGTTGTCCATCCATCCCCACCGTTTTTTGATATATGGATTCTTGTACTGTGTTTTAATGTCATTCTCTTTTCTGCTTGCCAGTGTCTGCCAGTAACATGCCTGGCATTAAGACCCTTCAGGCCAGAAAAAAAAGGGGTTTTCTTTATCCTGAAGCATTGATGAAAGATGATTGTGTTTCAGCTGTTGGAAATGTTAATGAAGAGCTTATACTCAGCTGAATATAGACTGTGGTACAGACTGCTCACAGCTGCCTCACTCTTCTCTTTTTGAGGCAGGCTGCTTTACCCTCCGGAGTTTTCCACTTCTCTCGATTTTTCTTTGTCTTTTGCTTTCCCTGTTGACTGCCAGCCACGTGATTTGCCTTACAAGTTCTTTGTCCAGCCAAAGATGACTGGGCATTGTTCACTTGAGTTGCTTTTTAAGAGTCTCCTGGCAAAAATCGAGAATCATTAGAAGCCATTCACATAAACACAGAAAGGTTGAGGTTGGTAGGGACCTCTGGAGGTTGTCTGGTCCAACCCCCCTGCTCAAACAGGGCCACCTAGAGATAGTTGCCCTGGACCATGACCATATGGCTTTTGAATATCTCCAAGGATGGAAATTCCATAACCTCCCTGGGCAACCCGTTCCAGTTCTAAGTCACCCTCACAGCAAAAGAAAATGTAACTCTCCTCTTTCATAGGGGAAAAGGAGTAGATCCACAAGTCCTTCATGTGGGTCTCATAATAATATGGCAGTCATGTCATTTTACTGTTGCCAACCTGCTATGTCTGCTTACTGCTCACATAATAATTTTGCTCAGCCCAAGAATTGGTTTCTATTTGATTACAGCTTTGTCTGTAGCAATTGAATAAATTATGTTTTATCTTAATGAATTAAATGTAGGAGCAAAGTGTCTGAGTTCTCTTTGTTGTTCTGTCAAAAGACATCATGCTGCTGTGTAGAATTTAATTGCATTGTTTTACTTTAATCTTCAAAGAGCCAAGAGCTTTTGAGTGTTATATTTCAAAAGTATTTGTTAAATCATTTTGCATAGACTGCAGCAGCATCAAAAAAATCACACCTTATCACCTTGCTGTGTTTTTTGTGTAATGCAGTTCATTAAAGCGTTTGATGTTGATTTCATTTTGCCCACAACAGATTTTAGCTGAGCTTGGCAATGCCTCATTAGGGGATTTGTCATTGAAGTCTTAAGACTAATTAGGGCCTTTCAGTGTGTGCCTCTGTTCAAGGAGGGCTTTCAGTGTTTTGTATGGAAAGCACAGCAAATTTAGTTTTGCATTTATCCTTTCACCCAAGTTGAGATCCATTGATCAGTTATAGAAAGAGGATGAAAACCTTCAGTAGAAAAAAGCTTATTCTAGTCTCTGTGCTAAATGGTAAGGAATGCACCTGAACAGCTTCCCTTTGGATGCAGTTGGCAGGCTACACACCATTTCAAATATTAAATTATGAGTTAATACAGAATTTTATTAGCTGTTCTATATCAGTGAAAGGAATCATGCCTTTGGCCATAATGTGAGGCCTGTTTGTAGATTTTTATTCTGTATTCTCAGGGCTTCAGTTAATATTCTAGAGCAGACATGAATCTCTGGGAAGATGGATGGCAGCAAAATTTGAAGCAAACACTATGTATATGTGCCTGTATTGAACTGCATGCAACAGCTTGCTGTTAAAGCTTTGCCGTTCCTGCTACTAGAATATAGTTAGTGTTTCCTACCTGTTGCCACATACTAGCAACCACTAAGACAGGTCAATTGCCCACAGCACAGAAAAATGCTCCCAGTTAGAGGTGCTGTCCTGCATCCAAGGGAAGCCTGATTGGATTTGTATATGTGTTCTGCCCACAGGATTGGGAGGAGGGATGTTTGGGAGAGGGAGAGCAAACACTTATTCCATTGCCACCTTAGCCAAAATATAAGCCATTAAGCATTTTATTGATGTCTGATTCCACATTTTACATCTCCATCCCACTAGGCTTGAACAGCGATATAATGTAGGAATGCTGCAATAAGGTCTTCCCAGATCGTTCTCTTCTCCAGGCTGAACAACCTTTCTTCACAGGATAAGTCCTCCAGCCCTCTGATAATTTTTGTGGCCCTCCTCTGGACCTACTCTAACAGGTCCATGTCTGTCTTTTCCCAGAGCTGGATGCAGTACTTCAGGTGGGATCTCCTGAGAGCAACATAGAGGGGAAGAATTGCCTCCCTCAATTGCTGGCCACACTGCTTCTTATGCAGCCCAGGACATGATTGGCTTTCTGGGCTGCAGGTGCACATTTCCAGCTCATGTCCAATTTTTTATCCACCAGTACCCCTAAGTCCTTCTTGGCAGGGCTGCTCTCAATCCCTTCATTCCCCAGCACATACTTATACTGGAAATTGCCATAACTCCGGTGCAGGACCTTGCACTTGGCCTTGTTGAACTTCATGAGGCTCATAAAGTTCAATAGCTTAGTGTCATCTATAACATCCACAGATTTGAATGGTTTTAAATAATGTATGTTTCTACATCTTTGGATCTAATCTTTGTCTGGTGTATTTTAATCTGCAGCTCTAATATTTGAATCATACTTTTACTGCCCATGTTTGTAAAAGTAGTTGGAAATGTGCTAGTTTGATCATTGTCCTGCTGATGAATTGTTGTAAAGGAAATGGTGTCTTGTTTACTTAGTGTGGCACCAGTTTGGCTCCAGCGCCTGAGTATGCATGATCAATTTTTGAACTTGCAGCATTGCCTGTGAGATTGATACTGTTGTAAAAAAGTGACCATTTGGGGTTTGCCTGAACATGATATAATGAGATAATTGCAGAACCATTTGGCTTTTAACCACAGATATAGCCTATTTTTTTTAATGCACTCTAATTAGCTTAACAAAATAAAAAGGCATTAATCTTCAGTCTCTGCTACTTCATCAAGTAGTAGAAGAATTGTAGGTTGATGGGCTGACACAAAACTCCCCTGAAACTTAGCTTTCAGGAATGCCAGTGTTATTTTTAAATGCCTCCAGCAAGAGACTTTTGTCTGGAAAGAATCCATATTCTATGATTCTGTAATCCAGAGGTTTATGTTGTAGCATGTGTTCCAATTCACATAAGCTGCTAGATAGCCTTAGAGTTCTCATGAAGTTGTTCTCCCCTGCAGTTGAAGACATCTGCATTCTACCGTTGCAAGATAGACTGTGTTATAGGATAGGTAAATCCAGGATGCAGTAGGTGACTGCTTGTCTCTGCAGTTTGGCTGGTGGTGGCTGGAAAATCTAGTGTGCGTCCTGTGTTTGTAGTGCCTTAACCCTGGCTGGACTCCAGCTGCCCGCCAAGCTGCTCATATCACTCCCCTTCCTCAGCTGGACAGGGGAGATAAAGTACAATGAAAGCCTCATGGGTTGAGAAAAGGACAGGGAGAGATCACTCACCAATTACCATCATGGGCAAAACAAACTCAACTCAGAGAAATTAATTTAATTTATTGCTGATCAAATCAGAGTAGGGTAATTAAAAATAAAACCAAATCTTAAAGCATTTTTCCCCACACCTTCTTTCTTCCCAGGCTCAACTTCACTCACTATTTTCTCTATCTTCTCCCCCACCCGCGGCACAGGGGGGCAATGAATGGGTGTTGCGTTCAGTTCATCACACATTATCTCTGCC
Organism: Caloenas nicobarica; assembly: GCF_036013445.1. Classification (NCBI taxonomy): domain Eukaryota; kingdom Metazoa; phylum Chordata; class Aves; order Columbiformes; family Columbidae; genus Caloenas; species Caloenas nicobarica. The sequence continues at coordinate 48,603,211 of NC_088249.1, read as the reverse complement.
GCTTCTTCCTTCTCAAGTGTGGAATTCCTCACACTCTTCCTGCTCCACCATGGGGTCCCTCCCGCAGGGGACAGTCCTCCACAAACTTCTCCAATGTCAGTCCTTCCCACAGCCTGCAATTCTTCATGAACTGTTCCAGCATGGGTCCTTCCCATGGGTTGTAGTCCTTCAGGAACAGACTGCTCCAGCATGGGTCCCCCACGAGGTCACAGCCTTCTTCAGGCATCCACCTGCTCCAGCATGGGGTCCTCCACAGGCTGCACATAGATATCTGCTCCACCATGGACCTCCATGGTCTGCAGGGGGACAGCTGGTCTGCGCCAGAGGCTGCAGGGGAGTCTTGGCTCCGACGCCTGGAGCACCTCCCCTTTCTTCTTCTTCACTGACCTTGGTGTCTGCCGAATTGTTTCTCTCACATATTCTCACTCCTCTCTTCAGCTGCACTGAAGAGGTGGTATCACCATAAGGGATCACCAAGATCACCATGCTATCACCAAGAGGGACCAGCGACATGTCCATCTTGGAGCCAGCAGGCATTGGCTCTATGGCACAGGGCGGGGAAGCTTCTAGCAGCTTCTCACAGAAACCACCCATGTATCACCTTCTGCTACCAAAACCTCGCCATGCAAACCCAATACAGTGTGCTAGCATTTAGTAATATTTTCAGATAAAATTCATATAGTAAAATTAGTGACCACATCTTATTCGTATTTCTCTAAACAGGAAATATTGTGCCCAGAGTAACTGTGTCATGGAAGAAATGCATGTTGTTTTCACAAATTTGTAAAGTGTAAAGGGTTTCAAAGCAGAGATTCTATTTTTTAATTTGTTAGGATATCTTCCATGGGTTTGCGTGAACATACTGAAATTCACATGCTAATATAGTAAGATGTGGTGATTGTCATTGGTCATGTTAAAAAAAGAAATTGTAGGTGCTTCTGCTTGCCATGTATGGACAGAACCTTGCAACTTACTGTTTTATGATATCTGTATTAAATTGTGGTAAAACTGCTGGTTGGTTTTGACTGTCCATAGTACTGTTAGGCATTTAATGGTTTAATATTACATAGCATTTAAGTATTTTTAATAAGAAATAAATACTGCTTAAACACTCAGCAGTTTAAAAGTAGAGGAATACGGTGTTGCAATGACCATAGCTGTCTTTAAATCACAAGAAAATAGAAGTGTTTCACAGTGAAGGCAACTTAATCACCTACAAGATACAGGTTTAGTATCTGAATAAAAACATTATTTCCAAATAATAGTAAAGAGGAGACTATTTAAAACCTCAATCACAAGCCATATGAGCCTGAATTAAAGCACAGCAGTTGTCCACCTGTGAAGTGTTTCTAGCAACAAATGGAGATTTAATTGAAGCATGTTGGAAACTAAATTGTCTTAAGTGGTGGTCTTTTGTTTTGGTTTCAGTATGATACTGAACTTCCTGCTGCTTACAGTATAAATTTTCAAGTAACACCTTAAAAATATTATAGTTACATTGCAGCTACCAATTGCAAGAAGTGTGATGGGGAGGAATATAGGGATTTGTCAGGCAAATATTTTGCCTAGGTCTTATAAATATACACTCTTTGCCGTGTGTAAGTGATGTCTGGATGATTGAAAAGATAATTGCAGTTTCTGTAGTAGATGGAGGTGACTTTAGGCATGTGGCATAGGGATTTGTATGCAGACATTTTAATTTCATCTTGCCCAATGAATCTCTTTCCTTATGCCAAGCAAAGTGGAGTAGCATGAGATCATTGTAGTACTTGGTTATGAAATAATTATCCAATAGTAGATATACATGTGGAGCTTATCCCATCTCTACTATTTTGATTTCTCTGCAGTTTTAGGAATGCAAATTTACATATGTCAATACTTATTCCACATCTTAAAGATCTTGCTTATCACAAGAGTGAGAAAAACTCAATTCTTTTATGGTAAAAGAAATGAAATTTCAGAATATACAGATTCTATTTGGCTTTATCATGCCCTGAAAGAATTCTGATGGCCTCCGTTCTCCGTGATTGAGTGCTGAAGGTCACTGCAGCAATTCCTTGTTTCCGGGGAAAGAGTTCAGTAGTGAGACCAAGACATGAACAAGAGATTAAATATCTCCTGAGCCTCACTCCCATCCCAAGAAACACTCCCTTTGTAGTGGTCTTTGCAGGTTTGTACTGATGCAAGTGAAATTCATGTTGCTTAGGTTTTCCAGTGGAGAAGGGGTGAGATAAACCACTTCTAGTCTTGTCATTCCAATTTATTTCTCTTTCAATAAACTTAGAGGTACATTCTTTTGAAAGAAGCCTGCTGTGAATTTCAAGAGCTTCTTGCGTAAAAATATAGAAGTTGTCAAAATGTGATTGATATTGCCATTTTAATAGTACCTGCACTAGAGAAGATTATTTTTTTCCTTTTTTTTTTTGTCACAGGTCATAAATGTTGATGGAACAATGAGAAAAATCCTGTTAGAAGATAAGCTTCCACATATATTTGGGTTCACGCTCCTGGGAGATTACATCTACTGGACTGACTGGCAGAGACGAAGCATTGAAAGAGTTCACAAGATAAAGGCTAGCAGAGACATCATAATTGATCAGCTGCCAGATTTAATGGGCCTTAAAGCAACAAGTGTTACCAAAGTGTCTGGTAAGCATGAGCAATCATAGGATGGATCTGTAGTAGTTTCTAGATGGTCTTGCTTTCATTAAGCAACTGTTGATTGCTTATAATGAGAATAACTGTGGTCTCATATGTTTGAATCATTTTAAAGGAAAACTTCACCTATTGTTCGTAAAGTTGGGAAAACAGAGTGTTGCGAAAGAAGTATGGGCTTCCAGTATTTAGTGACATTTGACAAAAGTCTTCCACAACTTCCACTACACTCTTTGAATTTTTATGAGGAGAGTTTTATTCCTCCCTCCAATCTATAGAAATCATTACTTCTGGTGTTCACTTAATTGCTCCTTTTTCTGATGCTCCTTTCTTCCAGTAAAAAGTCCCAGTGATGTTCAGTTAGCAGAATGCTTTTTACTATGTTGGGTGATATGTGCAGAATTAGTGGCCATTACAACGTTGCCTCAAAGCACGTGGCACTTAAATACTAACTTTAACACCTAAATTGTACTTAAATCTTAACAACTAAATCTTGCCCTTAACAGCTAAATCTTGCCCTTAGCATCCTCAGCAGCTTAAGCTTCATGTTCTTCCATTGCATCTGCCGAAAGATGCAACCAGTGGTTTAGGTCTTCTGCTAGCATTCTGCAGAGGAGTATGTCACAGGACCTCCTGTTTTCAGTAGTAACTAATGAGAAGTTCATGTTCACCATAGATCTGTTTACTACTTGGAACAGCTGTCAAAATTACTGAGAATAGTTGCAACAGAATTGTCAAATTGTTATACACCCTGCCAGTACATGGATTTCCAGCCTTTCAGGAAGCTTTACTTGAAGGATAATCAAGTTCTCAAGCTACAAGTCTGAAATATGTATGCCTTAAAAAGGGAAAGTTAAAAAAAAAAAAAAAAAGGTCGAGACTCATCTTGGACTTTTTTTTTTGCTGGTAACAGTCCTTATCTAAATCCTTGATTCCAGCAGATGGAGAAAGACACTCATTTATCTTTTGATCCTTGCTCTCCCTTCCACATTCCCTCCCCATATGATCGTGGTTGTTCACACAAAAAAATAAATGTGAGATTGTGGTGATCTTCTTGGAAATGCTTCTGCTAATGAATTTTCTCAGCTTTAAATGAGACAGCTGGGAAAGAACTGTGGTTATCCAGCTCTTTTCTCAGCATTTTTAATCACTGAACATTTCTAAAACTGGTGGTTTCAAAAAGATACAAAGATGAGGTACTTGGCCAAAAATAACCAAGCTGTGAACCTGTATGTAATTACCTGCCTTCAGTGGAGGAATTAAATCTTTGGGGAAACTAGAAGAGTATGTTTGTAGCTGTTATTTGTGCTATAAGAGGGATAGGACCAGCTTCCTAATCTTTGGGTAGAAGGAAATAAACAGTTTTCAGTGGTGTTTTTAGAATTCCATGTTGACAACCCATGTGTTGACAACCCAAGTGTTAACTTATTTTGAAAAATTATAATTACACTGTGTTTCTATTCAGCCTCCTCCCTTCCTCTTTCCCCCTTACCTCCAAAGTGCACCAATAACTGTTTCATTTTCTTTTTTTTTTTTTGAAGGAACTAATTCATGTGCAGAGAGTAATGGCGGCTGCAGCCATCTGTGTTTCTTTACACCTCAGGAGACCAGGTGTGCCTGTCCCATTGGCCTTGAGCTGTTGAGTGACATGAAGACGTGCATCATTCCTGAAGCCTTCTTGGTTTTCACAAGCAGAGCAGCAATTCATAGGATTTCCCTTGAAACCAATAATAATGATGTTGCTATTCCTCTTACTGGTGTCAAGGAAGCATCTGCTCTGGATTTTGATGTCTCTGATAACAGAATCTATTGGACTGATGTTAGTTTGAAGGTATTATTGACATGTGAATTCCCTGCATATAAAGCCAGCATAAAGAGCAGTTACTTTGATCTAACAAACATCCCTGTTACATGATCTGTCCTGCAGTTGCTAATGTTGTCATTGAGTTGCATCCAAGGAGACTCTTGGAGATGAAGACAGTTGCATTGTTGAATGCACAGTTGTGTGACAGGCATCTTCCTGCTTCAAATAAAAATCCGAAGTCATGTGTGCTCATACTGAATGCCGAAGTCTTGGAGGCTGCATGTGTTGCATTCATATATGTATCTATTTTTAAAAAGCTATTTTCATGTCACATAGTAGAGTAACACCCCAAGCTTTCTATCCTATTCCAGTTTTGACTTGGAAGGCAGTCTTACTCAACATTTGGCAAGTGAACTTTGGATTAGTTGCTGTTAGTCTGTGTCTCCAGCTTGGCACAGAAAAGGCTAAGGAACTTGCCCAGTCCCCTCCACGCTGTTAAGTCCCCACCTACCCCAGTTCTATCTGAGTATGTTCCCCAGGAGTCTGATGTTTCCTGTGACATATTTGTTTCACATCCAGGTGCATACTAAAGTGAGTGTTGTGCTGTTCATCAGTGTTAACTTCGCTTTTTTGAAGTGAATTAAGTAATGGTAGAAAATGACAGGTGTACTTCACTGGAACTGAATTCCTCTACTTAGCCTCTTAATACGTTTTCCAAGAGCAAAAAATGTTTCCTTGCTAATGTCCCTAAGCCATAATAGGGAAAAGCTCACTTTTAGTGACTACAGGGCACGTGCAGTTTCCATAGCCTCTCTGTGAAGACTAATGAGGGTTCCGCTTCAGCATTAACAGTGCTGCTTGTAATGTGGATACCTTTCCTTCAGCAACAGTGCTGATGTAATAAATTAGCATACTGTAGACACAGTTACTAAATAAATCTCACACAAGCACATGGAGAGCTGGAGCTATGGTCATCTTAACCATTTACCGTGGAAAATACATGACTTAAACTGCATCAGTGCATAGATCCCAGTCTTACTCCATGCAGAACTGGAAAACATTTAACTTGTTTGTGGCCTCCTGAATTATCCAGAATACTTCATTTTCACATATGTATCAACGTATGTTTCAGCACATCTGGGTTCTCACTCCCCCTGTCCCCTCGCCTCCTGCAGCTTAGCAGCAGGTAGTGTACCTTGAGAGCCCACAGTTGTCTCCCTTTCCTTTGGTAACCACCACTTCCCTGACCTCCTTCTGCCTCTGGTTATATGAGGACTCGTTTTTGAAAAGGGTTTAAAGTTTTTCTGAGATCTGGGTGTAACCTATAAAAACATACTCCATGATTTCTGGTTTTGACATTTACCTTTAAAAGTATAAAATGTCTGTTACCCTGATAGGTTCATTTATCAAATTATTAAGGAATTGATAGCTGACATATTAGCAGGCATGTAGGATGATTGCTTAGTGTTGATAACAAGGGTGGGTGATTGTACATTGGTCCTGGAAGTTACTAATTATTTATCTGGGGATTGTACTCCTTGTTAGGAGCGGCTTGTTTATATGTACGCAGACCTTGCCTTATGACTTGTTTTGTTGAGTGTATATAACTAAAGTATAGATGGGATCAGCAAACTTGCTCCAGGTGACTGATCATGAGAAACAATTCCGATTTCTGTGAATTGAGATGTGTTTCTGAGACTTAAAACATTGCAGTGAATTGAGTGATTAAAAAAAAATTCCTTATTGTGTGCAAGTAGAAGGCAATGAAGAATGTGCAGATACATAGTGCTTTCTGAAAATCATATACTTCTACGATGTCTTAGATTGGTCATCAGAAACCAATAGTTTTCTGAAAATTCAGGTCTTTTTATCCTGTGAATTGCTATATCTTCTTTGACAACAGAAATTTAATTTCATTTTAAAAATGTAACACTAGCTTATCTTTTTTACTATTTTATTTTTGTATTCTAAACTTCATAATAATTATTCCTTTTTATTGCAGTGGGGTATCTGTAAACACTGTAATATTTTTACACAATTATTTTCCAGACCATAAGCCGAGCTTTCATGAATGGGAGCTCTGTTGAACATGTGATTGAGTTTGGGCTAGATTATCCTGAGGGAATGGCTGTAGACTGGATGGGAAAGAACCTCTACTGGGCAGATACTGGAACCAATCGCATTGAAGTAGCCCGCCTGGATGGACAGTATAGGCAGGTTCTTGTGTGGAAGGACTTGGACAACCCAAGGTCTCTGGCTCTTGATCCTACCAAAGGGTAAGGGGCAGTGTTGTTTTTCAAAGCTTTGTGTGCATGTTCTTGTACGTGACAAGTTAATTGGCAGTTTCTATAGCTCCATTTCTTCAGGGTCTTTGAAAAGACAATAAACGCTCCACAACCCTATGGGTTACAATGAAAAAATAAGAATTGTCACTCATATTTTTCTACCTTTGTCTAAAAAAGGAGTACTATAATACTGCACATAACCGCATGGGTTATCCCTTTTTTTTAAGAACTGAAAATAAATTTAGAAAAATCAAAGCATGCAGCTAAACACAATCTTACCTAGCTGATGTACTCTTTTTGTTCCACTTCTCGTTGCAGATACATGTACTGGACTGAATGGGGAGGTAAACCTAGGATTGTTCGAGCATATATGGATGGAACAAACAGCATCACTTTGGTAGATAAAGTGGGTCGTGCCAATGACCTCACTATTGATTATGCAGACCAAAGGCTATATTGGACTGACTTAGACACAAGCATGATTGAGTCATCAAATATGCTAGGTAATCCAGTGTTACATTACACTAGCCAGTACAGAAATATGCACTGACCATAGTAAAGCAATTGAATATTATGAAATTTGAATAATATAATTGATATTAAATCTGCACGTATATTTTTCTTATGAAAGGAAATGGAGAGTTAAATGTTTAAGGAGATCAAAAAACTTCCTAGATGAAAAAACGTATGATGATTTATAATGATGGTGAGATATGGTGTCACTTCTCTGTATTGATATGAAACTGCCTGTGTTTTATCAAAGCAGAGATGGCCTCTGAATTTCTCAAAGTGAGGACAATGTATAGGTTTACCACCCCTGACTTTTCAGTCTGGCCACTCATTTTCTTTTGAAGTGTTATCGTGCACCTTCAGACTAATTGTATTAGTTCAAAACCAAATACTGCTTGCATCTCCTACAGTCTGAAAGGTTGTGCAGCTACTTCTGCAGTGTATCATAACATGGTTTGTATACAACTTTACACATTTGCATATCTTCCATTGGAATTTTATTTATACATAAAAGGGGTGTGCTAAGATTTACTGAACTTTCACATTGATGTTGACATGATAACCGCATAATACAAGGGAGTTTTGTTTCCTGCAGCTCACATAGAGCTTTTGTATTGTCCAGATATTTTGTAAATATTAAATGGTCTTCAAGGTCTTCAAGCTGAGGCAGATAGGAGTTCTTTTTTGAGAAAACAGAGTTTATATAAGTTTCCAAATGCCACACAGTGAATCAATGATAGGATCAGAAATGGAATCCAGAATTTCCTGACCCAAAACCCTATCCATGGTCCATTTCCAAAGAGAGGCCTTTGTGACATGGGAATTAATGCCTCAGTGATTCCAATGTAAAAATCAAAGTTTATGTGGCAGAACATAGAGTATTTAAGCAAACTTTTACAAGATTGTTACAGCAATGCTGATTGATGACATACATAATTTTCCTGCAACTTTTTTTTTTTTTTTTTTTTTTAAATCTTTGAAAAACTATCACTAGAGTGAGATGTTTTTTAAAAGGCTTTATTGTGTATGCATATCTTCAGAGTATAGAGAATCTACTAAGCTCAGGAAAACAGAGAGAGCAGTTTTGGATTCTGAGGCTATCACTGATTTTGCATTTCTTGTATTTGTTGCTTTGGGTTGACAACTGCTGAATGGATGTTACTGTTTAGAAGTTGTGGTAAGACTGTTTCTTTATCTAGAGTGGGGTTTTTTCCATCTAGAGTGCATGATCTGTCAAAGCTGTCACTAAGCTTGTGCATTATACTTAGAGAAACAAAATAGCCAGAGGCAGGCTTGAACTAGAAACTGGTTATGGCATTGAGAAGAAACACAATATTGAAATCATCTGTGGTAAATTAAACTGGTTCTAAAGCTGAACCTACTGTTAACATTTATTTGTGGTAAGAAAGTAGAAGGATGAGCACTGAAGCTAACAATGTTATATGATGTCTTTTTAGTTAGCAGATTATAAAGACTCAGGCATCTAGCAAGTGGGCTTATTGGTTAAGGACATGATTAGACTTGGCCTGCGTTATGCAGTGCCAGTCTCTTTGCCAGGAGTGATCTGAATTGGTGTTGCTGATAGAAATGTCTTCCCCGCCAGCAATGAATAAAGCACTCTTAAAGTGGATGAATGAATGGTGTCCCAGCTTAATCTTGGGCATTATAAACATTACCCCACAGGGAAAAAATCACTGTTTGGGGAGATTTTCCTTCATGTGCCGACTATCAAAAGTCAATAAGACAGCATATCTGCTTCTTTCAAAAGAGCCTATCTCCTGAATTCATCACTGTGGTTGAGAATTGCTCTAAGTACCTGAGAGTGAGCAGGATATCTGTGCCTCTACCTTAGACACTTTAGATGCCTAAATGTAAGGAAGGTTGACTCTATACTTAGTTCTGGTGGTTATTGGGAAATGGCATTATGTTCTAGTTTTTGGGGTTTTCATTCCTTCTCCAGTCTTGGCCAAATGGGAGAGGACATGATGGAAAGTAGGGCAGAGGAAGAAATATGGTGTGTTCTGTAGAATGTAGCATTGGACGTTTGAGGCAGGAGATGATGCTGATGAAAGTGACATCTTCATTTGATGTAAAGTGGCAAAGATTCATAGAGGTTTATGCTTGAAAATGTTTAGGAAGGTGATTTACAGTAAGAATTCATCTACTTCAGTAGCGCATGTCTGGCAGAGGCCATCTAACACTCTAGAAGGTATTAAATCTATTATGAATGTTGCTAACTGAGCCACTGAGTGTGGGAGTATTGGGATTTCTGCCAAACAAATGGTTTCCTAATGTCTTGGGCTAGCTGTATGTTAAATTGCACTGCAAAATATTTGTGTTTCTTGAGTGAAACACCATAATTTATCATAGCTGTTTCTCTGTGAATCTCATGTTTGTTGTATGTTGTTGCTTTTGTGTATATTAATTGGGGTTTTTATTGGCCTAAGTGATTCCTGGAGCTGATAGTATTCTTGAATATATTTTCTAATATCTCTTTGGGATGATAAGCATGACACATATAGAGTAGTATTTATTTAAACAACAGTACACTGACAGTTTCAAATTGCTCTATCGGCAAGAGGGTATCAGTATAAGGTTTTTGAATGCAAGTGTTTAGGTTACCTCTTGAGCAGATACTGCTTAATAGTGAATCCCACGATGCTGACTCAGGAAATGAGGTTTTATTTTCAAAAGGGAAGGAAAAACTTTATTCAGTCACACTCTTCATTTCATTACTTGGGAATTGTTCTGTAGTTGATTATCTGTATTTTTGCAGGACAAGAACGAGAAATCATAGCAGATGATCTACCTCATCCATTTGGATTAACCCAATACAGTGACTACATCTACTGGACAGACTGGAATCTTCACAGCATAGAAAGAGCAGACAAGACCAGTGGGAAGAACAGGACACTTATTCAGGGCCATCTGGATTTTGTGATGGATATATTGGTCTTCCATTCTTCACGTCAGGATGGCTTGAATGATTGTGTGCAAAATAACGGCCACTGTGGTCACTTGTGCCTTGCCATACCAAATGGATTTAGGTGTGGCTGTGCTGCTCACTATACCTTGGATCCCAACAGCAGGAACTGTAGTTGTAAGCCTTTTTGTTTGCTGCTATATTCTTCAGTGCTTGTGGCTCCCAGGTGCTAATGATCCTTTTCAGTATAGAAAGTGAAGTCCATTTCAAGTCCATTTCAAAGGTTCTGGCTTTAAAGCTGATCGTTAAATAGGAGGACAGAGTATGGGGTTTTATATCCATGTTTGTGACATGAATTAGGGCTGAAGATTTTCCTAAGTAGTTTGTACAACATGCACATGCACTTAAAATTCAAATAGGTTTGCTTTCCCCCTGTATGTGATATTATAAGCCTGCCAGTTCACTGGTTATCCGATACGAATTTAGGTTTCAAGTGAAAATAGCAGATGAATAGAAAATGGACTGTCGACATTAAAAAAAAAAAAAAGCTTCAGACATCCTGACACAGTAGCATATAAAGAAATTTTAACTGGATGAAAGAATGGGTTTATGAAAGGCAAGTCCTGCTTAACTAACCTTCTATGACAAAGTAACCCACTTAGTGGATGAGGAAAAGGCTATAGATGTTGTTTACCTGGATTTTAGTAAAGCCTTTCCTTTGACACTGTTTCCCACAGCATTCTCCTGGAGAAACTGGCTGCTCATGACTTGGATAGGAGTACTCTTCACTGGGTAAAGAACTGGCTGGATGGCCAGGCGCAAAGAGTGAATGGAGTCAAATCCAGTTGGCGGCCAGTCACAAGTGGTGTTCTCCAGGGCTCAGTATTGGAGCCAGTTCTGTTTAATATCTTTATCAATTATCTGGATGAGGGGATCGAGTGTACCCTTAGTAAGTTTGCAGATGACATCAAGTTGGATGGGAGTGTCGATCTGTTTGAGGGTAGGAAGGCTCTACAGAGGGGTCTGGACAGGTTGGATCGATGGACTGAGGTAAATTGTGTGAGACTCAAAAAAGCTAAGTGCCGAGTCCTGCACTTGGATCACAACAACTCCATGCAACGCTACAGGCTTGGGGAAGAGTGGCTGGAAAGCTGCCCGGCGGAAAAGGACCTAGGGGTATTGATCGACAGATGGCTGAATATGAGCCAGCAGTGTGCCCAGGTGGCCAAGAAGGCCAACAGCATCCTGGCTTGTATCAGGAATAATGCAGCCAGCAGGACTAGGGAAGTGATTGTACCCCTCTTTGTGGCACTGGTTAGGCTGCACCTCGAATACTGTGTTCAGTTTTGGGTGCCTCACTACAAGAAAGACATTGAGGTGCTGGAGCACGTCCAAAGAAGGGCAACGAAGCTGGTGAAGGATCTAAAGAATAAGTCTTGTGAGGAACAGCTGAGGGAACTGGGGTGGTTTAGTCTTGAGAAAAGGAGGCTGAGGGCAGGAGCCCTTATTGCTCTTTACAGCTATCTGAAGGGAGGTTGTAGCGAGGTGGGTGTTGGTCAGTTCTCCCAAGCAGCAAGAGGAAATGGCCTCAAGTTGTACCAGGAGAGGTTTAAACTGGATATTAGGAAAAATTTCTTCACCAAAACAGTTGTAAAGCTTTGGAACAGGCTGCCCAGGGAAGTGGTGGAGTCACTATCCATGGAGGGATGTAAAAGACATATAGACATGACACTTAGAGACATGGTTTAGAGGTGGACTTGACAGGGCTAGGTTAACATTTGGACTCAATGATCTTAAAGGTCTGTTACAACCAAAATGATTCTATGCTAGTATAGGAAACCTGTGACTGCGTATTGCCCACTGTCAATAGTGTTGCTTAAACTCCCCATGGGGAACATAGTTATTTTAGAATATGAAAAGGAAATACTTTCTGAGTGAGGTTGTGCACATTTACCCTCCAGAACTACATAAAGAAACATTTTCAGCTTAATAGCAAAAATCTCTAATTATGAATTACCTTCATTTTCTTTGTGAATATAATTGTCTCTCTGGGATTTTGTCCTAAATATTCTTTGTCTACATGTGGTTGTATTTTTGACCATGTGAGTTGCATTTTCTTATGCATTCTGTTTTGGTTTGTTTCAGCCCCTGCCAGCTTCTTGTTGTTTAGTCAGAAATCTGCGATCAGCCGGATGATACCAGATGATCAGCAAAGTCCAGATATCATCCTGCCTATGCATGGTCTAAGGAACGTCAAGGCTATTGATTATGATCCCTTAGATAAATTGATCTATTGGGTAGATGGACGTCAGAATATTATAAAAAGAGCCAAAGATGATGGCACCCAGGCAAGTTTACCTGGTGTATATAGTTTTGTGTTGTTCTGTTTGTGTGCTTTGTGCTTGACTTTCTCCTTCCATCTCCTGCACCAAGGAATCGTTGGTTTCAACTTTACTCTTGCCAGCACTTACTCATGTGTATTATATTCATATGTGGAAATTACTGAAGACTTTTAGGATCGTGATTTTAATTTATACTCAAAGAAGTGTAATAGAATATAGTACATCACATGTATCTGAAACTATAAGCCTTGAATTGCAATCTTAAGCTAAGAATGGGCACTGAAGTAAGGCAGACTCACTATACTCAGGACAGAAAAATTGTATTCTAAAATCAATATTGCGTATGCCAACTGTGTGATAATATTGTCATAATTGTAAATCTCTCTCAAAATGAAAACCCTCAGCTATCCAGGCTGTAGTTAAACCCTGAGTGAATGTAGAGTTGACTGCTGTGCCAGATAGGGATAGGCTTATCCACCTGCTTAATTGTTTTACTGGGTTGGGAACATTGTTCTTTTGCACTAGTTACTAACACAACAGTGGAAAGAAGTATACTGTACTTCCAGGCTGTGTTATGTGTTAATATAGCTTAACTCGCCGGTCAAGATAACAGGTTCTTTAAGAACTATGGTTTGAATAAGAATATAAAGTTAAATAGAGAATGGGTAAGTTATATTTTCCTAGTTCTTGAGCAGTCGTGTCTAAACAACGTGACATGGTATCAATGGAAATGGACTGGTCTCTTCATGCATCTAGAGTCTTAGAGGTTTTACAGTTTCCTTTAAAGGAAGAAGTGACAATTTTTTGACCATTTGTTTTAAGATTGGGAGAAGGTATGTTGAGATGAGCAGCCAACTGGGTTGTGGATGAATTTCGAAGAAGTTTTGCGCTTGCTTTTTGCAGTTATGCTAGGTGCTAATTGTTGTAGTCTAGCTTCTCTTTGGTACTTGCTAAGTGTAAATTGCAATGGAGATTTGTTTGCTGTGTTTTCTTCTACCTTGGTCACACAGCTTTGAAGATGCAGGTCCCTTGCAGATTTTGACTTTCTTTTTCACTAACTATATTTACTTAGTTTTGCCAACGTGTGCTGTTTGCAGATGATGAATATGAGTGTCATACCTGGGTAATATTACCTTTGATTTCAGGAAAGAATGATTTCTAGGCGCACTGTCAAGACAAAATAGGGATAAAGCTTGATATAAAAATAAAAAAGCCTGTATATCACTATTGCAGAACTTGGAGGACTAAAACCAAATTGTGGAAATATAACTTTCACAAGAAATGCTGTGTTGGGTAATTCATTTGACTTAAGTTGAGCACAGAATGTTGTCTTCAGCTTTCTTGACCCATGTGAACTTTTTTATGTTTGGATTGAGAGCACCACATTAGGACACTTGAGGAAGCCACTGCTTTCCCCTCACCATTATCATGTCACAAGAAGCAGTCACCTTTGAAGGCTACTTTGATGTTGGGAGTCCTGCCAGCAGTATTGTTACCCCAATGGCACTGGGATTGGCTGTACACTAGTGAAGCCTGTGTAATGTTAAACAACAGAAAGATTATTTTTCTTTAGGGACTTTTTATATGCTCCAGTGCTCTTCACAGGAATAAAGTATTGAAGTCTCTGTTAGTATTCAACATAGAGTTAAAAAGCATAGTAAATAATATGTTAGTTGGATTAGGAGGGGTCTGGGGTAATGATTCCAGGAACTTGGCAATAATGTGAAGTTTTATAAGGTTTGTCATAAAGACATGAGGGTGAAAACAAGGTAATGTTGTTAGTATGGGTGTGAGGCAGAGCTGTAGCCATTTGACATGTAAGCGAACAGAACCCAGTTTCATTAAAAGATTTTAGTTTTTAAGATATGCCAGGACTTAAAGAAAATAAATATCTACTACACCACAAAAAATAAAGTAAGGAGATTTTGGAAATAGAGATTTGTTCAGTTAATTGTATAACAGTGCAGGTCTGGCCAGAAGGCTGTCGTGTTTCTTGCATTGTTTCATTCAAGATTTTTCTATGCATAAACATTCAATATTGTTTTCTTCCATCTCCTGCTAATTAATTCTACTATAGGAGGCCCCACAACTGCTTTCTGGGGAGTTTCGCATAATCTTACAACAAATTTTCTACAGATGTTGTTCCTCTAATCCACAGTTTGAATCAAATCTTTTTTTCTTAAGCTTTATCACATTTCTTGTATCTGTTATTTCCTTGTGGGTGGTTTTAGGTGTTTCTGGACTATCAGGTAGGTAGACGATGTTTCTGTGCAATCAGTGTTCTTCAGTCAGTAATCAGAATAATTACTGGAAATTGTTCCCCATATGTTGTCTTTCAGCCTTTCACTGTCATGAGTACTCCAAACCAAAGTCAGAACCCAGAGAAGCAGCCACATGACCTTAGCATCGATATATACAGCCATACCTTGTACTGGACCTGTGAGGCCACAAACTCAATCAATGTCCACAGGCTGAATGGCGAGTCAATTGGGATGGTGCTGCGAGGGGATCATGACAAGCCCAGAGCCATTGTAGTGAATGCAGAGCGAGGGTGAGATTCTTTTATGTACCTTGTACAGAGCTCTCTTGGAATGTATGTCAGCTGTGTGTGTGGCTTTTAAAGGTATCCACCTTTCTCTTACTGTTCTCTCCTTTGCTGCCTCCTCTGGTGTACTGACTTAGATGTTCACACAGCCTTGCAGTTGGTTGTAGTGAGGAACTAACCCAGGTGGGAACAGCAAAGCAAAACAATCTTGTCCTGTTTGCTGTGTGAGTGCACAGCCCTGCCACCTAATGGGAAAAACAGGAGAGTTTTGTTCATCATAAAATAAATGTTTCCAGAAAAAAAATGGGATCTCTCATATGATACAACTATCCCTGCTTATGTAATAGCAGCAAGTTAAACAAACAAACAAACAAAACCCTTATGTTCTATACTTTTTAAAGTTAGTTCTGCCTTGATGCGTATCTCAGAAAACTTCTGAAACGAATTGAACCAGGTAGCATGCAGTGATTTCCCACAGGAAGAAAATGTGTTGTTTTGCTGCAAAGCAGTTTTGGTTAGATTCAGCAGACCTCATCTCCACCTCAGGTGGTTAGTACCTTAATTCTTAGGGGTCAAAGATGGTCCTTTACTATTCTCTTTAATAAGTTAGATGCTTAAATTGCAATTTACTACTAAATGGCTTAGCATGTGCTTGGCAGACTTTGAATGACAATATTTCATAACTGTGTGGATACGGTAATACCCAGAGAGTCTATCTTGAGCATTTATAGGATTGGTATTTTACACAATACTCAGTGTACTCTGCACAGTTCAAAAGCTAGTGTGGGGAGTAGGCAATTAGAGGAAAGATTTTACTCTTATTGGGACTAAGTCACTTGGACATAGTTTGTATCTATAAAAGCTTATCTGCTTTCTCAATTAAAATGGGTGTTTGGGTTTGTTATCTCTAAAACTCTGAACTTCCCTATGCAGGGGGAGGACAGAGACTTCTTCTGTTTGCATCTGAACTGGCTTAGGCAGATACAAAGAATTCATGGAAATAAGACATCAGGAACATGCCATCCTCAGTTCCTCTTCCTTCTGTGATATTTGCTTCTCTCACATTTGATAGGAACTTCTGCTTGCTGAGAAGGAAGGCAGCCCAGAAGGAGAGGAGGTGACAGTTAATGCTTTTTGTCAGAAAGAGGTGCTGGGCTTTGATTCACAGATGGGGACAGCTTTACCCAAGGATGGTTGCAGAAAATCCGTGCTAGTCTCTTACAAGCACCACCTCCTCTGCAGGAACAGTGCAGTAGTGCTGAGTACTGAAGCATTTTGTGACTTGGTGTATTAAGGAAAAATGCCTTTAATTTCAGGCTGTTTCAATATGCCAGTTAACAAATGTTTGGGGTTCTGCAGCTGACAGATCTGGGCCTTTGCAGCTGTGAGCAACAGTCACTGTAGTCGTCCCTGTGTAAACCATTCCCACTTACAACATAGAACCTATATGCAAAGGTGAGTTGCCTCCCTTCTGAAGCTCTCAGTTAAGCACCTGGTTTCTTTGTTCTCAGGTACATGTACTTCACCAACATGCAAGATCGAGCTCCCAAGATTGAGCGTGCAGCCCTTGATGGCACAGAGAGAGAAGTGCTTTTTACAACTGGGTTGATCCGACCAGTGGCACTGGTGATTGACAACAAACTTGGAAAGCTTTTCTGGGTGGATGCAGATCTGAAGCGCATCGAAAGCTGTGACTTGTCAGGTATGTGGTAGCAGTTAAATGTTTGGAGCAGAGTGTGTGTATGTATAGGACATTATTCCCTCTTTGATGCTGACCGCAGTAAATTTTATCTCTGCTGTTTCCAGTTCTGTGTAGGCAGTCGCAGATAACTATTGCTTGTGGGCTCCCATCTTTGATCTGATTGTGTTAAACATGTCTGTAATGATTGCCACCCTCCAAGAGACCCATTTGACTTTTGGTATGTTCCAAAAGCAACTTTTGCAAGATCAGATTTAAATAGGTGTTGCCAGTCATGGAACCTCTAAATCACCTCCCCTGTGCCCTTTTTTTCGTTAGGGTTTGAAAAGTTTGCATAACTCTTCAATTTTTCCTTCTCTGGAGTTTACATCTTAGTAAATCAAGGTAGCTTGAAAAAACAGAAGGAAGGGGAATGGCTTTTTTCTAAGGTGGATGATAAGGCAGCTCATCTGGAATACCCGTGTTGCAAAACAGTGGAGAGATGTCAATTAATTGCATTTTTCCCACATTAGTAAAATAAAACATTACTCCACGCTCATAGCAAGAGCACCACATGGATCTTAGAGACTGCTATTCATCATTGACTTTTAAAAGCACTTGATAGTGCTGAAGAAGTGGAGAAATGGGCTTGCTTATCTGGTGAGCAAGTATAGCACAGAGGATCCAATGGCCCTACTTTCTGACTCATGATTTGGTCTCTCAAGAAATGAAATCCCAAAGGAAGCACAGAGAAAAGTGAACTAGTGTGAGGGAGTAAAAGCTGGGCTGTTGTAGTGATTGGCACCTGCCCTAACAGGCTGATTCTCCATTTTTTGGCGGCTCTTCTCTTTTTGCCATGTAGTCACATCCTTCCCTTGTGTTGTAGTGGGGCAACAAACTGGAACAGGAGAAAATTGTTCACTTTTTTACAAGGACAGTTCACTTTTGAGCACCTAAAACTGACTCACAGTTGGACTCGTGTTTGCCAGGGAAGATACAAAAACATGAAGCTGGAGCTGTGAAGGTAAAGCCGCCCATGTCTTTCATCAGTTAGGAAGCTGGATGGGGGAGTATTGTCAAACTGCCTGTGTAGCCACAAAATGTCCAATCCAGGATAGGTGTCAGAGGGCTTGATTTGTGCAAAAACCCATGTTTGAGAAGTAAAGGTTGACAGAATAGGACATGTAACACAAAATGCATCAGAGATACTGAGAGGCTTTTGTCTAGTGATGAAAGGATAAGTTCTGTAGGAGGAAATCCAAAAGTAAAAGGACAAGATGGAAAAGCAGCATATCACGCAGATATTGTGGCTGAAGTGGTATCTACAAACGCAAGGGCTAGAGAAGAGGCAACAAAAAGAATTATGTGGAAATCATATGGTTTAGGAGAGGGGCTATGTACCAGGGAGAAGTTAATGGATTGAGAAGGGAAGACAGGATCAATACCTGGTGCTGCTACTGATAAAAAGGTGGCCCCCCATGTAAGAGGAAGCCATATTACTTAATGAAACTGTAGCTAGTGAACCTAGCCATGTGTAGGTTGTCTGTTTGTGTGTACATAAGCTTTCTTTTTTCCCCTTTGATTTAGCACACATGCAAGGTTGAGTCACAGCTAGCAGATGGGGCTGGGAAGGGGGCAGGTTTTTCTTGCTTGTCATGTTACAGATTGGAAGATGTAGACTGTGACCTCGCACAGTACAGCATGAAATGCAGAGGAGTCTGTTTAATTATTGTTTTAGATCTAAGTCTTGAATGAATAAGACCTGACAATAAGACTTAGGTAAACTGATACATGAATAAATCAGCAACTAGACCATCACACGCTGGTAGTTGTATCCTGGGATTGCAGCTTCCTTTGTACACATTCTTCATTTTCATGCCATTAAAACTCCCTGTAAGCGTATTTTTGCATACTGGGTATATATTTTAATCCAATTATTTGGATCTTTTTACAGGGAAAACTAAACTTTCTGTAGTTAATATTGAACCAAAGCTTTTAGTGCACATATATTTGATGGGCCACAGCTAAAGAGTCAAACCCTGTAGGTAAGATAAAATCAAGGGAAAGCTACAGGATTAAAAGAAAGCAATTTTTATTAACTAGAGGACATGTATAATATAGCCAGAAAATGATGGTTGTATTTGTTGCAGCTGAGATCAGTGTAATTTGATTCAGTGAGCTACTGATTTTTTAAATAACGACATATTTTTATTTTAAAATAATTTTGCAGTTTTGCATCACAGCTTCAGAAAAAATTTGACAGCCAAAGTTATGTTGGCTTGAATTAGTTCCTCTAAAAACTATTTTCTGAGCAAAACACTTTGAAATGGGCATATATTAGCAAAAGGATTTTAGTATAAACTGAGGCTGCTGAATAAATTTGACTTGCTTTGTTTTCAATTGGACTTTAAATAGAGGAGTTATGTGTCTTGCCTTCTTCATGTTCTTTACATTTTATTATTGATTTCCATCTTGTAAAGACTACACATCTGTTTCATTCTGGGAATCAAACTGATTACTATGGAAATCTGACACTTCTTTATTTGCAACATGTTTTGTCTTCTTTATTCTAACCATATATGTTGAAAATATCTTTTTATTTATTCAGATCAAGTTTTTCATTTTGATCATTCTTCTAAACAACAATTTAATTATATCATCCAGTGCTGTAGGTGCCCTTTGCTTCTCCTTTTAAAATTATTAATTAATAATTTGAACTATCATTTACTTAAGATCAAATCCAATGTAATTATAGTATAGATTAATCACCTTATCTAGTGCTACCTCCAGGAGCTTCCCAAATCACCAGTGTTCAGCTTTTTGCATATGAGGGAGAAAAACGATGATGCTTGATGTACGCCCCTGTAAACCATTAAATGCAGTGTGTTCTAGGACTGGATTGGTAGGCTGTCCAAACAGGCTAGGATTGTAGCAGGAATGCTAGCTTGTAAATGTCACCTGACACCTCATATATTCATGATTTCAGGATGCCTTCAGGATATCCTTCAGGAAACCAGCTTGCCTTTTATTTCTAAAGGGATGAGCAATTTAGTACTTAAAAAGTCATGAAGGCAGAAGTTGTTTTCTTTATAGCGAGTTGAAATGAGGCTTTCCTATTCTTGTGGTATCTTGAATGCAGCTGAAAATTGTGCTTTTGGGTCAAAATATGAGACTTAATCTGACAAAAGGACTTGTCTTTGAAAATCCAATGACACTGAAGTTCATAGGGGCCAAAGGCGCTCGGCAGGTTGCAGGGCAAATGAACAAAGAGCCCCATGCTTTGATAATTGAGAACCTTCTTCTGTCAAAATGTTTCCTAGTATTTCTAAATTTTAAGATGTGTTTTGGAGAAGACAAAGAACATCTCAGGAACTGCACTGCTAGAGAGTAGTACTAAGGGTCAGGTTTAGTGCCCATGTAGTAGAATTAGTGCAGGTGCATCCATTCTGTTCTTTTATTCTGCCCAAGAGTAAAATTCCATGGTACTTGGAAGGTGCATACAATAATAGATATATCAGATTACAGGACTCTACTGTCACATATAGTTCATACATGTTTCTTCTGAAAATGGAATGAAACAAAGATGTCTTCCTCATTGGTTTGGAAACAAAAGAAATTCAGCACTAAAGAACTAAAACTCGAAGTCCAAGAATTTCTGATCTCTGTACAACTAAATTACATTCGCATGCATGCTGTTTGTCCTGACAGTCAAGCAAGAGTCATTGCAGGTGGTAATTTTATGTGCCAAACTAATAGAATCTGTAATTGAAATATATGTTACGTTCTTGTGCTTGGCTGAGCTCTACATAATTTCTGCAGCAAAACAGTGGAATCCTGTGCTCATAGCATTTTATTATGTATCCAGATTCTGTAATCTCGTTTTGTGTAGATATTCAAAACTTTTATTTTTTAAGTGCAAGCAGACATAAGGTCTTCATTCCAAAATGAAATACAAGAGCAGAAGCAGCAAGATTTTGTTTTGATTAATTTTAAAAAACACATATATCCAGTATACATAGGCATACGCAGCCTCAAAATGGTTTATGTGAATTAACAGAATAATTTGGAATCTTTTTTTTACCCTAGACAAGCATAACAAAAGCAACAATTAAAGGCCACTAAGTGTAGGACAGTACGCAGTAGAAGACTGCAAGCAATTAAAGCTAAAAGCAGTCATAAATGCATTTTTATTTATCCTGATTTTTACACAGTGGCTGAGAGCAGATTTTGACATATTTCTGTGGAGCAGAAAATCTGAGCATTTGATAGTGTTCTGTTTAAGGGCATACTGAATTAGTTGGAGTTTTGGTTTTCTGGTTGGTTACTGAGGAAAAAAGAGAAAGTGAAGAAAGAAGTGTGACTGTTAGAATGTGAGCTTTTCTTTTGTGATCATATCTCTGGTGGTTGTGATATAGCATATGACAGGGTTTATTTCCCTGTTGCTTTGCATGATGTATGTTTTACCTGAGTAATGGCAGTGAAGCTAATTGGTAGTATTTCATGCTTGCTTGTAGATTCCAACAAAGTGTACTGCTCAGTGTGTGAATGTATTGTAAAAATTTTGGCCCAAGAGTTGAGTCTTTATTGGTGACACAGGCTTTTAGAGATTGCACACAGTTACACATAACAGAGCGTGTTAACATGAGGCTGATCATGGCTGGCTGACCAGCCAGTATATGCAAGGATGAGCTGTGTTTCACATTGTATCTGCTTGCTCTGGTGACATGGCAACTGGTTGTATTCACCTGAGATAAGGCTGAACAAGCAGAGCCTTCCTCTGCATAGACAAATGAAGCCGATGACTTTACAGCTAACTATTTTCAATGTTGGGTTTGGTTGGGGTTTTTTTAATAAATTAGTTAAAAGTCAACTAGTGTAAAACTAGCCTTTTTTTTGTTTAACTCAGGTGCTAACCGCGTGACCCTGGAGGACTCCAACATCCTTCAGCCAATGGGACTCACTGTGCTGGGGAATCACTTGTATTGGATTGATCGTCAGCAACAGATGATTGAGAGAGTGGAGAAAATAAATGGGTACAAAAGGACTAGAATTCAAGGCCGAATTGCTCACCTAACAGGCATTCATGCTGTGGAAGAGCTTGATATGGAGGAATTCTGTGAGTTTATTTCAATACCTGTAATGTCTCTCACTCTTGGTCACTCTCAAAATCCTCATCCAGCTGAATATTGTAAGCCACGGAGTGCTTTCAACTTAAACAATCAGATCCTAGAAGAGATGGAGAAACAAGTTCCTCTTTCTTGTCCAGAGGAGTATTTCTGCACAGCTAGAATATGTGATTTCATGGCACTTAGTTACTTGCCTTATACAAGCTCACATGATACGGAATTTACTCTAAAGGCTACTTATAATTATGGTTGTTATTTTTTAAGTACAACCAAGTGATAAGATTTGGAAAACCTTTAAAATGAAATAAAATAATTGTACTTGCCTTTTCTCTGCGGGTTTTAGACCCCTCTGTAACGCATGACTGGTTTGTCTTAGCACAATCGATGATGTAAAAGCCTCCAGTGAGGGAGGGAGAACTGGCAGGACGCTCCTACAGTGAGCTATCCTAGGTCTAGGTGCGACCTTCTCAAGTCTGCCTTCTCATTCCTCTTCACCTGAGCTTCCAAATTCTTTTTAGAAGTCCTTTAAAGGTCTCCATATCACTGTGACTGGGAGAAATGTAGTCCTCATGAAGTAGTAAATCGGCTTTTGAGCACTGAACTGAAAAATCCTGCATTTAGCTTCCTGTTAATTTGTAGTGCAATTTTGGTTACTCAAACAGAAGTGGTTCACAAGTGGTTTTGTGAGTTTGCCCTAGCTATGAGTGGTTATGATTTCTTTTATGCTCTCTAATATACTTTTTTGTGTGTTTTTTCCAGCTGTCCATCCATGTTCTCGTGACAATGGTGGGTGTTCGCACATCTGCATTGCCAAAGGGGATGGGACTCCAAGATGTTCATGTCCTGAGCACCTTGTGCTTCTACAAAATCTCTTAACATGTGGAGGTGAGTTTTGTTTAACAGTACTGCTAAGCAGTTTACATCAGAAGAGATGGGGGTTGAGGTTGCATTCCAATCCAAAATGTGGATTTACACACAGTGTTTTGTTATACATGGTGTGTTGCATCATGTGTTAAATTGACCTTTGATTCTTCTACCAACTGTTTTTTGCTTCAGTTTTTGGACATATGTGACTTTTCATTGTGAGCAGAATATTCTCGTTTGACCTTAAAATATTTGCATCTTCTACTGACATTTTTATAATTGTATGATGTGACAGGTTGGTGCTTCAAACAAATGCTTACAAGATGTTGTCGCATCAACCTGTGATGACCTAGCAGCAGAAACTGCATATGATTCCCACAGTGTCATACTCCAGTCTTTTAAATGAATTTGGCCTCATAACACAAAACACTGTACTGTCTAGTTATGAAATGTAGGCCAAAAGCTCTATTGCAATCCTTTTTCCACATGGTAGACTTTTTCTTTGGACTTCCCTTTCACAGTCCCAGGATTTCTGAAAATTGTTATGTTACACTTGCAGAGGGGATTAAAAACAAAACAAATAAAACATTGTTTCTTTTTGGAAAGCATCATATCTTAAATGTTTGGCTCTGTTGGTCCACTTATTTTTATGTATTCATTTTCTATGGATATCATTTTCTGGCTGAACTCTGACCTCCCATGGGACAGTCATGTCCATTATAGACTGTTTTCTTTCCCATGACCACAGCAGGCTATGTGGTTTTAGGGTAGTGGTGGTTACATCTGCAGGAACAGGGGAAATCAATCTGTTTATATTTCTTGTACTGTTGTTGCACAACATGGCCATAAGAGCTTCTTACTTCCTCTTTTGATGTCTTCAGCTATAAATCTTAAAATCAAGGGGCCTCCACATCAGTGGCCATATCAGGGGTTTTTTATTCTAATCCTTCACTAAACCTGCAACAACTTTTTAATGTATCTTGTCTGCCGTAGTAGCAGCCAATAGCCACTATTTCAAAATAAATTAATAGCAATTTTAGCTGGAGAACATTTGTCCATGTAACCTTATGAATGCTCTTGACAAGACAAGCTTATGCCTACCAAGTGCAACCATAATGCAACATTAAATGTGCCTCTAAATGGAGAAGTAGTAATCTGTCTGTTGAATTATCTAAACAGCACACTTAATAAAAATCTAATTCAAAAATTGTATTGATGTGTGTATCCAGTGTCTTTATCTTACCTATAGCTGTCAGGTCACTGGCTGCATTTGTAATTCTCATATTGCTACACCAAATAATCATAAATCAGAAACTTAAATATCATAACATTTTCAAAAATCAACTGCATTTGGATTTTTATTTGTATGTTGTTTTTCAAGCTCTTGATTATACTTGAGTCTTGTTCTTGAACATTTCTCCCTAGTGAAGGAAGGACAGCAGCACTTTGAAAATGGTTTGCATGTATTTGCATAGCTGTAGGATCAGTAACATCACCCTCAGGAGAAAAATACTCATACAAAAGTGTTGTCATTAGTTACAACTGAGAAGCTTTCCTTTTGCTGGGTTCTTTGTGAAGTCCATTCCTGAGCCTGAATGTTAAAACCTCATTAGGTTTCCAGGGGAGTATTACCATCCAGTGTCAGAGCACACCTCCAGCTTGCTCAATGTTGTTGTCTTAGACAGGGTACGATGTGGTACCCTGTTAATCCTAGTGGTAAAGCATCTACTTAGAGTATTAGCTGGCAACAGCAAATCCGGGGACTAATGACTGTTAACTGTCTTAATTAGGTCACAGGGATTTGACACAACTACTTTGGAAATTAGTGGAAATGTATCTGTTCACTGCAGCAGTGTTTTGAGATGGTCCCCTCATTTTGAACATAGCTAACTGGTGCTGATAACAACTGAAGGGACTTATATAATATGTCAACCGTTTCTTTCATTGATACTAATGGTGAAAAGGTGTGTGCTAATTTGCTTTATATAAGAATTTGGGACATTTTTTGCAATAGATTCTTGATCTGGAATGCCTTTGTCTTTTGACATTCTGAAGAAAGCAACTATGAATGCCTTATTACAGGATAATTGTTGCATCTCTACATGAGGTTGTAGCTGCTGCTTAATGCTATCAGTGTGTGATTGCAACTTGAGTAACAGTATGGATGTGGAATGCATTGATGCCAGAATCTTGGGGTCCATTAAAGGTCAAATTTGAAGGGAAGTCCCAGCTTTCTTCAGTCCAACAAACGTAAAAATGGCTGTGCAAAAGGTCCAGTGTTCTGTCTCTGACTGTAGTGAAAGAATGTGAGATCAGGGCAGGCCTACAGAGCTCCTCAGACTGCTGTCTGAACATCCACTGACCTGCAGCCCAGAAACTTTCCAGAGGACTTAGCTTGATATTTAACAGGCCTTTACAGATATTTTTTTCTCCATTCATGTTTTTCAATTAATATCTGACTTGGAAATTTGTTTGCAGAGAAACCACTGGAAAAATAGAGGAACAGATATTGTAGAAGCAGATGTTATATGTTTTAGGTGTATCCATTGCCAAGTAACTCCCTGTGCCAGAATTTTTATGAAGATTTGTTCCAGGCTAATATAATTGCAGGGATTAGAATTGTGGGGAATATTGTTTGCAATCAGAAATTGAGTATTCATTTGAAGTTATGTGTATGACAGTGCCTTCCAAAAAGTAGTAGTTCCTTTCCTTAATTCAGTGCTTGCCTGCTAGAGCAAGCTTCTCTAATTGGCATGCATACAGTTTTTGTTAGGAAGTTGGCAAAATTTCATTCCCTGTGCAAAATCATGTTTTCCTCTATGCCGGAATCTTAAGATTGTCACAGAACTTCAGTCCAGGCATCCGTGTGTTTTTTTTGAAAATGTCTGTCACATTTTTACTGTTGTAAGGGCTGAAATTGAATATATAAATGTGATTTGTTTTCCCTTTTTCCAGAACCCCCAACTTGTTCCCCCGACCAGTTTACCTGTGCAACTGGAGAGATTGACTGCATCCCAATGGCATGGCGTTGTGATGGATTTCCAGAGTGTGATGACCAGAGCGATGAAGATAACTGCCCCATATGCTCTGCATCGCAGTACCAGTGTGAGAAAGGACAGTGTATCGATGCACACTTACGGTGTAATGGAGAAATTGACTGCCAAGATAAATCTGATGAAGCAGATTGTGATAGTAAGATTAATTTTCCTGAACTCTTGGTTATATATACATATATATATGATTTTTAGTTTCAAATGGGATAAAACAGCCTTAACCATAAGCCTAACTTAGCTATCCACTGACTCTGTATTTCCCTCTTCCTTACTTCGTTGTTCAAATTAAACTTTTCTATAGCTACATAAGTTGCTGACCATGTAACTATAGATGTGGGGGTGATTGGGGAAAGTATCTTTAATCCATATTTAGAACGAAAATAGAAAAGAAACTGGCAGAACTTACCACATGCTTTTTTTTCCCCCTGCATAATTACCATTTTGGTTTGCATTGTTTCCATGGTGTCCACTTCACCTTTGGACGGTGGTCACTGCAATGTGCCACAGGGAGGAAGAGATGGACTTAATCCTGTGGCTGCAATGGCTGTTCTGAGAGTTCACTCGTAGCAAGCTGATGCTTATAATCCTGGGTGTACATTTCTATGAGAAATCTGTGGAACGACATCCAAGGAACTCCTGCTGCTGCAGCTGCTTTGTATGCAGTCAGCCTTAGGATCTGAGTCAAAGAGAGAAGCATGGATGGGTGCAATTGATCATCCTTTCATTGCTGGGACAACTTGCATATTCTGTGTCTAGTATTAAGGCATAGCTGAAACAGACACCTGACTATGATCTGACACCAAGGCTTCTTATTGCTGTACAAAATTTCAGGAGCCTCTAGGCTCTAGGAGGCTCTTGCCTCAAGCCTCAAGACCCTTGTCTCTACCCACTCAGTAGCTAACCATTGACACTGGGCCAGCAGAGTAGATTTTTGTGGACATTTCAATGAACAATTTTGTGGATTTGCAATGTCTTCTGTAACTCTAAGCCTGGACAACAGAACACCAGTACCTTCTTTGCAAATAAGAAGAGGATCAACCATGTCTGAGTTCCTGTCTTTCTTGTGGGAGGTGGTACTTACTACCTCTGCTGCTTCATCAAGAGGCTCTGCTTTGTCCACTGTGGAGCCTGTATGCAGTGTAACAGTGCCATTACCCACGCACAGAGTCAAAGTGAAATGTGCATTTGGTCATCTCCCTGTGAAATAGTAGGCCCTGCTAAGCAAACTTAAACCAATGTTCCTGGCACCATATGAACTGTAGGCATCTGCCTTGCCCTGCACAGCTGCCTTGCGGGCACAGATGAGCTTTACCATCTGGTCTAGAATAGTTGAAGACATGTTTCTTCAGAGGTTGAATGCTCAGTGGTTGTATGCCTAGTCCTCTGCAAGCACTTGGGCCACCCAAGACTAGACTTCTGTCCAGGATGCTATCTGACACATCCCTAGAAAGCCTATGAACATACTCAGTGTCCAGGGTTAGACTGAGAGAGATGTGGCAAACGTGACCTCTGTAGTCCTCAGGAATCTTTACAGGCCACGGCCTGAGTGGGTTCTTAACAAAAATAAAACCAATAGGCCTTTCTCATCCCTTAGTGTGTATCAGCCTATAATCCATTGTTTGGGGAAGGGAAGGCAGCATATAGTACATTCTCGTTCTTTAGATGAGGTTTATTAAGGTGGCAAGGCTAACTGGGTTTAACAGAACTTTTCTACTATACCTCATGCATCAGAGGAATTGCCTTCTGGTCAGAGCAGTGATAATCAGTGCCTTTCCATGGGTCTGAGTTCAGTGCCTTGATTCTATCAGAAGCTACTTCTCTTGTGCTCTGGTTTCCCAAGGCATGCTTTTGGAGAGTTAAATCTGAAGCATTGGCACAGGGGTTGCAGACTATGACTGGAAGTGGCCGAAGAAATGTCTCTGGATAGGTTTGTGGTTCTTGTCCCACGTCTTCAAGACTGTGGCTTTCATCTTCTTGAATTTAGTGCGGCTTTGCTAGCTGGCCCTCTCATACCAAGTGAAAGTCACAGGGTTAACAGTCTCTTGATACTGCATCTGGATTACCATGCCACTGAAGAAACTTCTGTACAACACGAGTTCAGTGCTCCAACTTCTCTATTGCTGGATCAAGAAGAAACAAGGAGTCCCACTGTGGAATAATTACTGAGGGGGCAAGTTATTGAAACTAATTATCAAGGATACACTTATTGAGAATAAAGCTATATCCACATCTTCAGCATATAAGGCAGCTGCTTGGTGGGGAAGAGTGGTTTCAGCTCCCCCCTCCACCTGGCCTGCATTCTTGGATGGTAGTACCTGGGGAGCTCAGTGTAGTACCAATTAAGAAGATACAGGGAGCGGAGTGATATGAAGATACCGCAGCCAGGCCCCGTATAACAAGGCAGGTACAGGAACCAGATGGTATAGCTGCCACCGGTTTTAAAGATAAGATATAGCTGCTGTCAATTAAAAAGGGTAAGTGTTCAATTCCATCCAAAATACTAGTTGCTGAGCCAGAAATTTGTCCAATGGATGAACTTTGCTCATTATAATCTCATAATAATGCCAAAACACACCTCCATTTCAAAGGGTATATGCCTCTAGCACACTTTGGAACATGCATAGTGAAGTTTTTACCTTAAAAATCAAAGCAACATTTTTTACACCAATCAATAACAAAGGTATGTATGACTAGAGTCACTCAAGCTCCACCTAAATGTAGAAAATAGTATAAAATACCCTAACGATAGAGGAAGGGTGAGGGAAGACACCATCACTGAGAAGTCAAGGGAATAGCATAAGACTTGTCAGACCAGTCGACAGGCTGTGCCTATCTTCTCTGCCCCAAAGGGATGCTTTGGGGTGAGATTTGTGCACGTAGTCATACCAAGTTTTCCTGGAGACAGTTAGACTTCAAGCTTGTATTTGTAATCACATTAATAGTGTTATTTGGTCATCTTAGAATTTACATATATATGGTACCAATACTTATTTCTTGCAGCTAGCATTTGTTTTTACAACTAAAGTGTATTTTGCAACTAAAGTGTGTTTTTGCAGAAAGTGCATTAATCAATGGTATCTAAAAGAACTTGCACCCGTTGCTTTAATAGACCTCATTATTTGTAGTGAGAATTTCTCATTGAATGCACTCAGACTTATAGTATAAACTATACTATTTGTGAATCTGCGCAACGGCGTAAATTCAATGACTGCGACTGCCCCGCGCTATTAATGAATCTATTGTGCAAATTCAACGTTATTGAATGCACTCAGACTTATAGTATATATTATACTATTTGTGAATCTGTGCAAGCGCTTACCAGGCATTGAGCACAATCAGACTTACAGTGCCAGCTTGAGGTTATATGATGTAATTGGGCATCACTCGGGGGTTCAGCCCAGCAAGGGGGCTTAACTTCTGCTAAATTAGTCTTCTTAATGCAACACTGTCATGGTTTAACCCGAGCTAGCAATACAACCGTGATAGCCACTCACTCGCCCCCAGCCCCCTCAACAGGGGAGAGAATCAAAAGGGAAGGGAGAAACTTGGATTGAGATAAACACAGTTTAATAATAAAATACTAATACACTACTAGTAAATATATATATAAAATAGAAATAAAAGATACTCAAGGCAATTCCTCACGAACTCTGTCCACAACTGAGCAGCCAGTCCCAGCAAGCCACACCTGGTCCGAACAGCCAATCCCAGAGAGAGAGAAGAGAGGAAAAAGGCAGAAAAGCCCAGAGGCCTCTGCAAAACGGCAAAAGGCCAGGCTAAAAACTCCCCTGGCTGTGCCCTAGAGCAAGCAAGCAAGAAAGCAGAAGAGCAGAGACAACTGGAACACCCAGTCTCCTTATGTATGAGGCAAGACACTAATGGGATGGAATACTCTTATTGATCAATCCAGATGTCAGTCAAGCTCTGCCCCATCTCTTCCTCGCTGCCTCACACCTGTGGGCAGAGCACTCAGAGTCCTTCGCTCTCAGACCAGAGCAATTAAAAACATTAGCTCTGTGCTGGGATGTTATCTGCTTGTTCTCAAACTAAGTCCAAATAATGTGCATGCTAACTATGAAAAAGAAAGGTTTCTAGCTACACAAAGAAAATTAACCCATTTTCAGTCAAACCAGCACAAACATCAATAAGGCAGGACAGAAAGAGAAGATGTGGCACATAAGAAGGTGTGCTGGTTTAACTGAAAACAAGTTAATTTTCTTCATGCAGTTAGAAACCTTTCTCGTCATTGTTTAGATTTAGTTTGGAGAACAAGAAGATAACACGCCAGGACAAAGTAAAAGTTGTCTGGGAGCCAGGGATGTTCTGAGAGCTCTGCCTGCAGGTGTGAGTCAGCTAGGAAGGGGGGCACAGATGGGCCTTGACTGACATCCAGACTGATCAATAAGAATATTCCATGCCATTAGCATCATGTTTCATATTTAAGGAGAGTCAGGATCTTCTGGTTAGTTCTCTTTTTTCGGAGCTGGTTTGTCCCAAGTTTCTCCCTGTTCAGGGAAGTTCTGTTTGGGATTTTCTTTAGTTCAGCTTTTTGCCATCTTGCCTTTTGCAGAGGCCTCTGGGCCTTTCTGCCTTTTTTTTCCCTCTCTTCTCTCTCTGGCATTGGCTGTTTGGGACCAGGGTGCTTATTCCTGGGACTGGCTGTTCAGTGTGGATGAAGTTCGTGAGGAATTGCATTGAGTATCTTTTGTTTCATATTCTATTTTCTTTTTATATGTATTATTAGTAGGAGTAGTATGTTAGTATTATTTTGTTATTTTATGAAACTGCATTTATCTCAATCATGAGTTTTTCCCTTCCCTTTCGATTCTGTCCCCTGTTCGTGGTGGGAGGCAGGGGAGCGAGTGAGTCGCTATCGTGGTTATATTGCTAGCTCGGGTTAAACCATGACAGAAGGGAGAGGATATTAAGACAGAAGTCTCGATGGAAGACAAAGGAGCAGCAGGCAGCCAGTAGATGGCTGGCAGTTGTTGGCAAATAGGAAGGTGAACACAGAACATGGCCCTTCTCATAGTGCAAGAACCTAAGTAGTCTGGTGGGAGCTTTAGATACTTTTAGAGCCTTCTATCAACATGTGTTTGTATGCACTGTAGGAGCCTGTAGAGCTGCACCCAACTTACTGGGGGCATACCAGTCCAAATCAGGAGCTGATGCATTTGGAGGTTCTAGCTAAGTTTTTTTCTCCACAATTTAGTTTTCTTACCCAAGAATTGTTTTGCAAACTAGATCAGGGCAAAGTAAGTATGGCTATTCAGGAGGTCCACTTCACAACAACACTAGTGCTGTGACCCAAAACATGAATGTGTATCTTCTCCAGAAGAAAGTTACACTTTTTACATTGAATAACCTGTACTGTGAACCTTCCAGAATTGCTGGTCAGTAGCCCTCGTAAGACAGTCTCTTTACTGATCATTTAATATTATTTGACTTGACAGAGATTGCAAAGTTAATTAACAATTCCTTTTTGTTGAAACAAAGGCTTCTGAATATAGATAAGAAATTTAGCAGTTATTTAGCAAGGTTATATTATACAGGGCTACCTAAGATAATATAGAGTATGTAAGGTTTTATAATATGCCAAGTTACTACATAACCTCATTAATGTTTATAAATATGTAAAGGGTGAGTGTCACAAGGATGGAGCCAGGCTTTTCTCAGTGATAACCAATGATAGGACAAGGGGCAATGGGTACAAACTGGAACACAGGAGGTTCCACTTAAATATGAGAAGAAACTTCTTCACAGTGAGGGTGACAGAGCACTGGAACAGGCTGCCCAGCGGGGTTGTGGAGTCTCCTTCTCTGGAGACGTGCAAAACCCACCTGGACGCCTTCCTGTGTAACCTCATCTGGGTGTTCCTGCTCTGGTGAGAGGATTGGACTAGATGATCTTTCGAGGTCCCTTCCAATCCCTAACATTCTGCGATTCTGTGATTTTGTTAACATCAGGTGAATAACTACACTCAGTTATTCTAAGAGATTCTTGCTGATTTGATCCCAGTATTGCCCCAACAGGACTGATTTGACAAAGGATGGGGAGTTACTGGGATCAGAATTTTATTTTAGCCCCACCGAGTATGATGTATAACAAGAAGGAAGAATCTGAGAAATGCAGACTTGCATTTGACCCACAGCAGCAAACAAGGTGTTCAGGTGCCTACCTGGTCATAATCTAAAATGCACTGTTTCTTCATGTCTTACTTCTTTTGGTTTTCTTAAGATGCTCAAATGCTCTCATGCAAGTACTACTTAATCTTTTCTTTCTTTCTGTACAGCAATTTGTCTACCCAGTCAATTCCGATGTACAAGTGGCCAGTGTATCCTCCTAAAGCAACAGTGTGACTCCTTTCCAGATTGCATTGACGGTTCTGATGAGCTTATGTGTGGTGAGTTGTCTTTCCTTGAGATTAAAGTGCTGTATTCAAGTGTACTGTCCTACATCATTATGCAGATCCCCAGTGCTTATATAGTTACATTATTTCAGGGAAGCCCAGTGAATCAGGAAGCCAGATACTCTCACAGTTGTATTTGGCTGCTAAATATAGTCATCCTGTGCCATTGGTCTGTGCAGCAAAAGTGTGAGCTTGCAGCATAGTGTAGTGAGTCTGTAATGCGGGTAAATTTCAGATAATGCAGGAACGGCAGTAGTGAAGATGAACTGAAATACCAGTGTTACTTCAAGCTAGTTCTGCAATACTGGATGAGATACAACACTGTCTTGTTTAGATGGGCCTTCAGATCCATACCCAAAGGGACCTGATTCTGCTCTGCTCAGTACCTTGGAACTTGCAGAGCTGCTGCTAAGCTTGGTGTGGCTTTCAAAAATGTGCAGCCCTATCCACTGCAGTTACAGAGTCAAGCTGGAGGATAATTATGTGGAGGAACTAGCATACGATAAGCAAATGTCCACAAGAAACCATAAGCTGGTCTTTTGAAGTGCCAGTAGGGAAAGAATTTAAGGAGAGACCTTGATTGTTCTGGTCAAAATGATACTTTGCATTTTTGTGGCCATAGGTATATGCAAGTTACAGGCACACTGATGGCAATTGCTGTATTAGTCCCTAGCAAGGTCTGTTATTTTGCAGTCCAAAGTGGGCAGTAAAGTTTACTTAGTTGTGCTCTGCTTGCGATTTCCCTCTTTTTGCACCATCAGGGTGACTAGTGCATGAAGTTTTCAGGCAATGGGGCAGATAAAGAGACAATTTAGTAGCTCATGAGTGGCCTGGAAAAATAGTTGGAACATAGCATTTTTGAACAAAAGCAAATAGATGTGCTGATCTGTTGGTGATTCATTCTGAAAAAATATCTGGTGTTGGGTTTGTGTAGAGAAATGCTGCATTTTGCTTAATAATGTTGGCTATAGGACCTTGGCTAATTGTGACATTTTTAATATCTTAGAGTCTTGTCATGTTTTGAAGCACCAGTTGTCAGAAGCTATACCACTTCTGGGGCGAGAGGAGGGGTCACCAGGTCTGGTCAGGGTAACCTTGTTTCTTCCTTCCATTCTCACAGTGGCTACAGCAAGGAAAAGTGTATTTCATGAGCAAGAGTGGTGAAAGGAGCCCAAGTGGTGAAATGAAGAAAAGGCTAAAAGAATGGTGACAAAAACTATTTAGCTCTCCTGTTGGAAATTTCAGACTGAGAGGTGGTAGATGCCCCATCCCTGGAAACATTCAAGGCCAGGCTGGACAGGGTTCTGAGCAACCTGATCTAGTTGAAGATGTCACTGCTTATTTCAGGGTGTTGGACTGGATGACCTGTAAAGGTCTCTTCCAGTCCTAACTATTATATGATTCTATGCTTCTCAGGCTTCTCACATTTTCCATTTATCTCTCAGTTCTCACCCAGTTCCCTCAGTTCCCTGGATAATGTAATCCACTTCTGCCTTTGTATTTTTTTTTCATTTTAAATTCTTTGTGCACTTGGCAAAATCTTTTGGTGCCAAGTTAATGCAGCCGTTTCCTGTTAGCACTTTGAGTCCAGTCCTACAATTAGGTCTTAACTGATTTAAACATGTCTCTATATAGACATAAGACTGTCTCTTCTGGAGTCTCTCCGGAATGGAGCATTCTGTGGATTCTTGCTTGACAGAGGGAAAGAACTCAAGTAGGGAATAAAAATGATTGCGTCTTTCTAGATAAGGATCTTGCATTGAAAAGAAGCTAGGTTTAACCAAAATGAGAATTGTGTGTTTTAAAATCCTGGGAACATGTTTTAATTTTGGCCTTGCTTTCTTCTGGTGTCATAACTGAACTAATCTGACTCTTTCATAGTTAGGGCCTTAGTTGACATAAAAGCTATCATGCACTAGTGTGAAAAGTAGATAAAGACTTTAAGACAGAAATTAATTCTTGATGCTGAGCTGTTAAAGAGTTCATTGGTAGATCTTTGTATTTCCTTTATCTCCATCCTCAAATTTCAGTTGGTTTTCATTCCCTTTCATTGAAGGGAATGAAACTTAGAACCACTGGAGAAAAATTTTATGAAGGGAAGGCTTGAATCTTACATGAACCATTTCAATTCATACAACTTCATTAAGGGGGGAAGGGGTCTGTAGTTTGATCGGAACATGTAAAATTGGTAGGCTTTTACCAAGATGGGTTTTTTTTTTCGCTTTATGTATTTGGTTATGTAAAAAAATAAAATAATAAATGTTGTGTGAATCACATGGAAAAAATGTTTTCACTGAAGAATGTCACATATGCAAAAAACAGAGGTGTCAGGTTTATTTGGCAAGAATTTTGAATGTGTTACCTATAATCAGGGGAGATATGATGCTCATCTCAAATACTGCAGGACTTTTTGTTATTTAACATTGGGCTATATAGTGGAAACAGAAATAACAAGTAGAAAGCATTTGAAATATTCTGGATTTTGTTTTCCTTGTAATTTGTAAGAGGTTTTTTTAGAAAACAAGTAATATTTTAGGAAGGAGAAGTACTCTATTTTAAGACTTATTTTAGCTAGGAAGGCAACCACTGCTTAACACATATGTTAGCTTCCCTACTTGTAAACTCTTTTAATTTTTTAATGTTATTGCTAGTCCAAAAGGCTTTTGAGAATGCAGATTCCTCCCTGATTCAGGACTTCATGTTTATAAATGTGCTCTATCCTTAACCTGTAGACTTTGTGGGGGGAAGAAACGGAAACTTTCTAGGCTGTTGTTATGTCAAGATGATAAGTAATCCTGTTACAGATTAATTGATAGACAAAAGGGAGAGTACCATGCTAATACTGCTTTATGTACGTGGAGGGGAAGAGGAGGAAGTCTGGTGCATTGAATCCGAATACACGGAGTTATAGATGCCTGAGTTTGTAGATACTTTTAAAGACACCGTGTGAATGACTGTGAGCTGACTGATTTCCTGCATGAGCTCCAGGACACCAACATATATATATATTGCCCCACGTTTAATGATCTCCTTTTTTTTTTTTTCCTCTCTTTCCAGAAAAAACAAAGCCAGCCTCAGATGAGGCACAGCCACACAGTAGTGCCATTGGTCCTGTCATTGGTATAATACTGTCACTTTTTGTCATGGGAGGAATGTACTTTGTTTGTCAGCGAGTGGTGTGTCAGCGCTATGCCGGGCCCAATAGTCCTTTTCCACATGAGTATGTCAGTGGCACCCCTCATGTCCCTCTTAATTTTATTGCTCCAGGAAGTTCTCAACATGGCACTTTTACTGGTAAGGATGGTAAGGACCTTGCATCTAATCAGTAGCGTTACATTGTCTGTATTTGGAGTTTTACAGGTTATTAAGAGTGCTAGATGTGAAGTTTTCAAAGAACAGAAATTAGATGTTGTTGACCTGCTTGCTCAGTGGCTGTGGTATAAATCTGTCATTTGAATCATATGCAAAAACTATTAGATGCATTTCATTAGGCATCTTGCCAGATTTTCAAATGCAATTTTCATGCTAGGTTGCATCTGCACACATATCTATGTTTTTAATAGAAAAGCTACAGTATTTTGCCAGTGAAAACATCCTCTTTAAATAGTTAATTCTGTTGTATATAATAAAGCCTGGGGTTTGCATAGCACTTCTTACCTAAGGCCTGAAAAACACTATGAAGAGTAGTGAACCACATGAAATATTGGAAACTAAGAATGCATGTACCATTCAGCATTCTAATGAGAGCTCTGTTGAGTTGTTCTTCATGTCTTGTACTCAGATATCCTTGTTTCTGTCCTGTCCGTCAAGGTCTTCACACGGTTTTGTCCTGACTGCTCAGGATGGATAAGTCATTCCACAGTGGAAAGAAGCAGAGAAGTGAAGCAGCTTAGTTTACTATAAAACAAAAAAGAAGGGGATAAACCTCCCTGCCCAAAGTTAAAACAGCAAATGTAGAAGAACACAAGCAGTCTGGCTGCAGTTCTGTAGTCTGGCTGGTCATTCCCTGAAGCGTAATGAAAACATCCCCTTTGGTTTAGCTCACCTCTGAGATAGCTTTCCTGTTTGCTTTTGGACAAAGTAGTTACTCTCTCTGTGTCTCAGTCCTCCATCTGTAAAACAGCAAAGCTTCTCTACCTCACAAAGGACTCAAAGCATGCATCCAGAGAAGTGCATGCAGCTATGATGCTGATATAGAAGGAGGACTCGAAGTATACATAAAAGCTCAGGATATTCAGCCAGTAGATAAGAACCCAGAAACCTCATATAGACATCAAAGTAAACTCTTAAATCATAGAGTCATAGAATAATTTTGGTTGTAAAAGACCTTTAAGACGATCAAGTCCAACCGTTAACCTAATAAGTGCCCAGTCCACCTCTAAACCATTTTCCTAAGAACCTCATCTATGTGTCTTTTAAACACCTCCAGGGTCGGTGACTCAACCACTTCCCTGGGCAGCCTATTCCAATGCCTGACAGCCCTTTCAGTTATTATTTTTTTCCTAATATCCAATCTAAACCTCCCCTGCTGCAACTCGAGGCCATTTCCTCTCGTCCTGTCACTTGTCACTTGGGAAAAGAGATCGACACCCACCTCACGACAACCTCTTTCAGGTAGTTGTACAGAACAATAAGATCTTCCCTCAGCCTCCTTTTCTCCAGGCTAAACAACCCCAGTTCCCTCCACTGCTCCTCATAAGACTTATTCTCTAGACCCTTCACCAGCTTTGTTGCCCCTCCCTGAACTCGTTATAGCACCTCAGTGTCTTACTTGTAGTGAGGGGCCCAAAACTGAACACAGTATTCAAGGTGCAGCCTCACCAATGCTGAGTACAGTGGGACAATTACTTCCCTAGTCGTGCTGGCCACGCTATTTCTCATACAAGCCAGGACGCTGTTGGCCTTCTTGGCCACCTGGGCACACTGCTGGCTCATATTCAGCCAGCTGTTAACCAATATCCCTAGTTCCTTTTCTGCCAGGCAGTTTTCCAGCCACTCTTCCCCAAGCTTGTAGTGTTGCATGGTGGTGTTGTGACCCCCATGATGTACCTCAAATTATTATTTAAAAATGTAGAATACACTTTTTGTAGACGAAATAGCAAATTCTTAACTACAAAGCCCTGAGAAGAAAAAACATCTCTTCAGGGTCAGAATACAAGAAATCCATGCTTTGGAGTGCTTGGAGTCTGCTTTTCATGTCAGCTGAAAATCAGGTAGATGATAAAGACAAATGAAAAGATGTGTCACTGCTTAATATTAAACAAGTTTTTGAGATGTGCTAATTGTTGTTTTGTTCTAGCCATGGCTTTGAAGATAGGGAGATACAACTTAGGTTTAGCCTTTCTCACACTTTAATGACTCTGATCAGCTGTTCCTGTTTAAATTATGTTTTTGTGGTTATCAAGAGGTTTTTGTGGTAGGAAATAAAATTTCAGGATGAAATCCTAGCAAGTGAAATCTTTGCAGTGGTGTTTTAAATTGGACTTCACACTAAAACTTTTTTAAATAAAGCAAATATCAGTGTTTTTCATCTATACTTCTGTGGGTGCTAAACTAAGCTGTCATTCTGATTCTCATTCGTATTTGTTAGGTTTTTTTCTAATCCATATTGCTGTCACAAGTTACAACAGCTGAAAATATTACCATAGACTTTAATTCTAAAGAAAAAACATAGGTTCCTAATACCATGCTATTTCCAAAAAAGATAAATAGTCATGAATGAGGATCACAAATAGAGTCACTTTACTTGTAACAAATATTTCCTGTATCTGATAAATTTCTGAAAACTTCCCAAACTAAACTCTTCCATTAGCACCGAATGTTCTGACAGGAAGAAGCTGAAAATATATTGCCTGATCTAAGTGTATATTGGAGTAAAACAGATTGGAGAATGTTGTCTTCCCCTTTCCTGTCACCTGGGGTTTTTTTTATTTTTCGCTGTTTTTCGTGTACTTACAATAGAATTTCTTTGGATGGAAATGAAAACTTTGAAGGTTTCTAGCTTGTTTTACTTGGGCAAGGTGTAACACTTTTTTTGCAAATGCCCGAGTTTGTTTAATTGGAAATTTCTTAGTGATCTGAGCAAAAGTTTGGATCAACTGTTCTGGAGATTCCTTTCTCAGCACAGTGTGAGAGCAGGTTGTGAGGAGTTCAGTGCTACAGTGAGACAACAGGTGGTCTGGAGGTGAGGTGTTTTCTTTACACAATATGTTGTTTCTTGTAATCCTGAAGTTTTTACATAAAACACTGTTTCCGAAGTGACAACCAGTAGCATTGCATGGGTTTGCCGATCTGTGGATTTGTTTTGTTTTGCATTGGTAGGTGAAATTGTGGTTTACCTAATCTTTTTTTCCTCTCTGTCTTACTGCAGGCATCTCTTGTGGAAAGTCTATGATTAGCTCCATGAGTCTCATGGGAGGAAGCAGTGGTGCCCCCTTATATGATAGAAACCACGTTACTGGAGCCTCTTCGAGTAGCTCATCCAGCACCAAAGCCACTTTCTACCCACAAGTATGTTTTGAAAATATACCTGTGAGTTAGGTATCTCCCACTTCTGAAGGAAAGGAAGATCAAAATTTGTATTACTAAATGGAATGTTAATAATGGTTGTTCTCTGTTTATGATATGCAGGCCCAGTATGACACCCACTGACCTTCACAAAAGGGCTTTGTTGTAGTCTGTCAGGATTACACGATGCTATATGGTGTCAAAAATGTTTTGTTATTAAATACTCAGTTGGATTGTTCGTGGGCACTTCCGTTCTCCTGTCTTGTGTCCCTTGGAGATGCCACTTCCTTTGTTCTTTGTAAACTATTATGTCAGTGGCCCAATGACATTTTGCAGTGTGTAATGCTGGAGGCACACCTGGAATTAAAAGAAAAACAAGACATGGCAGGACTAGAATGCAAACACATACGAAATAAGCTTGGCTTGCTGTTTAGATAAAGTGTCAATTATCGATGCTTTATTAGAAAACTAAGTGCATACACTGGGAGAGAACACTGGGACCAGCAGAGGTTACTTTCTTTGGGTTTTGCAGCTGTAATTTAGCTCCATTTCCGGTTTTTAACTGTTGGAAGTAACAGAATTTTAGTCTCCATGTCAAAGTTTCATTAATTCAAAGATGTATAGTATAAACGGAAATTATTCTCCTAGAATATGTAGGAGAGACATACAAAGGTTACTGTTCACCAGCATTTTGTCATATGACAGGTTTTTTCGTTAGTGCTTCTGAGCAAAACATATATTCACTCTTCTGTTCACACAAGCTTGCAGAGTCAATCTACTAGCTATTGAGTTGATGTTCCAGTGGTATTTAATCAGGAGCCTGCATACTGTGCAGGTATATGTGTAATGTGTTTACATGTAAACTATTATGCTATGTGTCAGCATTTTGATTGATAGTGTTTTGACCAGTGGCAAATGTGCTCTCTCTCACCTTTAAGAAGGACAAAGACAGAAAAGAGAGGCTCATGAGCTTATTTGTTGATTAAAATTAGTTACTTATTTCTTGCATTACCTTCTCAATGAAACCATCAAGAAGGTAGTCACAGCTAGCAGAAGTTTAGAACTCAGCAGCCCTCCTAATTTAGCTTGTCTCATGCTTCACCAGTGTCTCTGTAACTTGCTGAACAATTTCATGCTGCTACCTAGTTGATGTGTCAGTGCCACACTAAAAAGGATGAACAGAAAAAACTTCCCTGAATTTATATGAAAAACCCCTTGCTTAAATCTTGAAAGAGGAAAGAAGCTGAAGAGCTGATCTGCCTGTGCCATTCTATGGGATACATGTTGGCCAAAAGATCAACTCTTCAGTTGGACTTCTGGTCTGAGCTAATGTGACTATTACAGGGAATTCTTCCACACTTTCCACTCCAGGCTGTGTCAGCCAGGGCCTGCAAGCATGATATCAGGCTTTCCGTCAGGCAAGGCATGCTGGATACTTAGAAGGAAGCTGTTGCAAGGGCTTTGTTATACTGAAGTTACTACTTAATCCAAATATTTTGGTTAGGTAGGCTTTAGGTTAATAATAAAAATGAGAGATCTAAGCGTCTCATTGTCTTGGCTTTTTTGTTTGTTTTGCTTAACACCTCTTAGTGGTACTGAGAGATGGTCTAGTGAATAGAGACCAGGAAAGAATTGATGTCAATGGAGTTAAGTCAGTTTATATACCTGGGAACCTGGCCACAGGCATCCTGGCTGACACTCTGCTGGATTTAATCTGACCGTGAAGTGGTGTTGATGCAGCTCAGGGTGCTAGGAGGAGAGAATCCAGGAGTAGCATGCAGTGCTCCTCCAAGGAAGAGGATTTCTGAAAGATACTCTTGGGGCAATTCCTTGTCATTCCCCACAGCTGCCAATGATGATATTGAAGCTTGTCTCCCCTCACATGGATCTGGATGCAAGGCTTGTCACTATTAGTAATGATGAGCTCAACTCAATGGCCAGGAATCATTTTGCTAGATGCTGCACAGTGAAGACCAAACCAATGATCTCCACTCCAGTGATTTTACAATATTATTATGAGAGAAGAGCAGAGGCAGAGGAAGAACGCTATCATGGTCACTGTGGCAGGCCATG
This sequence comes from Caloenas nicobarica, assembly GCF_036013445.1. Taxonomy (NCBI): domain Eukaryota; kingdom Metazoa; phylum Chordata; class Aves; order Columbiformes; family Columbidae; genus Caloenas; species Caloenas nicobarica. The sequence goes on along the minus strand of NC_088249.1, from coordinate 48,562,437 downwards.
GCTTGGCAGAATGCCCAGGACAGGCTGTGTACAAGGTGCTCACATCAGTAGCAAGGCCCTACCATCAACACCAATGCTGTAATTTTCCACACTGGAGGGAATGAAGCACTCTCCTTGTTTTTAGGCCAATGTCCTGCTGGCTGTGTCAGGGTTTCTGCTTCCTGCTAGGGGAAGAATCCTAAAGGATTCTGAAGCATAATAAACTGTTTTCCTAGTGTGAAGGTTACCAGCACAAAACCCACGCAGAGCTTGTTCATATACATGTATATGTACACACAGGCTAGGGCAGGCTATAGCTGTTTTTTAGCTTAGACTGTTTGCATTGTGAGCTGTGCCAAAATGATATGTTTACAGAACGGCAGTAAAAAGTATTCAGGGAAGGATGGAGTCATGTTAGTTATAGTAAAGGAACTTCGCCTCCTGACCCTGCTATTGACTTGGGGGTATGTTTAGGGGCTGAGTGTGGAACAGACTTCATTTACCATTAGCATCTGCTGAGGATGATATCAGTCCTTATGTTCAAGAAAGCGCACTGAGATTCTGTAAAACTGGGTCTAATTTCCTCCACCTTTACCCCAGCCTTCCAGGTAATAATGTGTGTGGCAAGGAAGAAAATTCCCTGTGCTTTGAGAACTTTGGATGCCTAGTGTACCTAAGCCCAGAGTAAAGTCTCGTAATGAACTTCCGTGATCTTTAAAAATGCATTTACCCACCCAGGCAGCAAGGAAACTACAATAAGGATGAGTGACAGGATGAAAGCATCAATAATATTTACAAAATAAGTACAGTCATATAATTAATCCAAACTTTCACACTGCTGTTCTTCCTAGATCTTGAACCCACCTCCTTCCCCAGCTACTGATCGCTCACTGTATAATGCGGAGATGTTTTATTCCTCAAACATTCCTTCTACCACGAGATCCTACAGGTACAGCTCAGATAAAAGGTTTAATAATCTTCTGTTGATCTGTCCTTTAGTTTTGGATCTTAAGCAAAATGTTCTTGTTCAGACTTTGCCTTGTTTAAAAAGACTTTTCCCTCTCTTAATAAATGGCCATTCAAATCGAGGTTCTGCCAGTTTTGGTGTTAAACAGTGGCTTTGTGTTTAGTTTGACACTACAGGGTTTAGCACCTTTCAGTACAGTGTTACTGAGTAATAATGCAATATATATAGACTATATTGCTATGTAACAGTCACTTAGCATCCTGTATGGAGAAGGTTGGTGTTTTCTGTTCAGTTCCTCAAGCTTATCTTAAAACTCTTTGATGAGTCAACCTATTTGTTAGTGACTGGGCTAAATGGTCGTGGTGGCTTCCTGTGACTGGTCAGGGGCTGGAAGAATGCACTGCTGACTGAGGGTAGTTGTGCCATTTATATTTAACACAGTTCAGGTACTTCTTGGGTTCCTAAGAAAACTTGAGTTAAGTCTCACATGATATTAATGGACAGGTATCCTGACTGAGGACACAGAGCTTGTTCATTTTCAATCTCTTTCTTTCTTTTTTCACCAGATTGCAACTAATGCATATGTCCTTTTTTTTTTCTTTTAGGCCATACCTTATACGAGGGATAGCTCCACCCACAACCCCATGCAGCACAGATGTTTGTGACAGTGACTATACTACTAGTCGATGGAAAGCCAACAAATACTATATAGATTTAAATTCAGACTCAGACCCTTATCCTCCTCCACCCACTCCTCGCAGTCAGTACATGTCAGCAGAAGAAAGTTGCCCTCCGTCTCCTGCCACGGAACGAAGCTATTTTCACCTCTATCCTCCTCCACCCTCTCCTTGTACGGACTCCTCATGACCTCAACAGAAGGAACTTTTCCTGTAAATATTTTAAAATATGAACAGATTTTAAATATATATTTTATGATTTAATTGGGGTGGGAATTTAAAAAAAATAAAATGTGAATAAAAATGAGTGGGAGGGATGGGGCTGTGAAAAATTGTACAGAGGGAGGATATTTATAAAATTGATTTTTTTAACTTAATTTCCATTCTTTTGTGCCATATTTGCCTTTTTGAAGTCATGAAAATGACTCAGTCTCCAAAGGATTTGGGGAAGCAATACAGAGAATAAAAACACATTTAAATAACATTGTCAGTATCTTCTTGGGAGATACCCACCACTGGGAGAAAACATGCAAAGATCACAACCCTTAGATGCCCCTGTTTGCAAGTGAGCTGAATGCTTCCCAGCAGAACTTGTATGTTGAGACTTGTATTTCAAACCTTCCCCTCCATTTGCTTAGCGTTGAACTGGAAGAACACTTCTTTTGGCCAGAACTCCCGTCTTAACTAGGCCCACAGGTATCATACCCTACCTCATGTCACAGCACATGGCCAGTTCTGGAACTGATTCAAACTAAAAAAGATAACTAGCCATAAAAAGCTTGGTTTAGCTCCAATCATTTCCCCACTGCACTGGGTCAATGGTAGCAAAGCAGTTGTGTTAATCTGTGGGTGAAAGCAAAGAGCAAGTTTAAAGTGGTATTTAAGCTAAGAGAAATACCTGACAAACTGCAGATTGGGTCGGACTCACCATTTTAACAGTGATGAAACCAAGCTCCTTCATCCACCACAAGGATGTGAGGCATTGATGATGGTCTGGGAAGAGGCTGTAATAGTCAGCTACTTCTCAAAGCACAGCTCTCTTTTTCCCAGCAGTCCAGTAATTCACTGTGCCAGGTCTCCGAGATATTTATCTGTGTTGACTTGATCAGAGAATTGCTGAATCTCTAGTGTTCATTTTCCAAAGTGAAATGATATGGTCACTTGTATTCATTTAAATGAGGAAAGTTGTTTGATTCTAATTGGTGTTTGTAGAAAATGGTATCTGCCTATCTCAAAACTAAAACACCTGCCATTCAAACAGTTTAGTCATATCTCTTAAAAATTTGCCACGGCATTAGTTTAGGTTTAGAAATAGACAGAAAAAGCACAGGGGAGGAAGGAGAGGACACAAATACTGCTTTTTAATTGTCTTGAAATAAAAAACATAAACTCACATACAAACTGCTGTAACCTAAAGATACCATGATCAGAAAAGTGCTTATGACTCCTACAAAAAAAACCCTTTGGGGAGCTAGGATCAGTCCCTTTCAAAATACAGAAAATAAATTTTTGTGTTGACTGGTCTCTTGCTGTAACAAAAGGGATTAGGTATTGTATAGCACTTTATAAATTCAGCTCTGGTAACAAAAATGTGAGTGCTTACTTGGGACATCTGAGGGAAGTTCTGAATATGCAAAGGCATACCTGTTCTTCAGCTACTGAACAGCAGATGTGTTGGGCCTTTGACAGCCTTAATACTGTTTGCAACAATGAAAACTTTTCCTCTCATTTGAACTTAAATTATAGTTGCTTTTGGATCTTTTAGCATGTTATTTAAGAGAACATCAGAGGAACCTTGTAACTCCAGGAGAGGGGTCTTTGTTGTGACAGTGGAGGGGCTGGGACCACACTGTTCTGATCCATTTTGTGTTTTCGGATTTATTAGTCCAGATTTGTTCTTCCTATCTACGTTGTTCAAGGATAAGATTTGTGCTGTCACTGGTGTGTTACTAAAACTCTTAAAAGTAGCTTTTACTAGAATACCTTCATGTCTAGATTTTCACTTGAGAGACTGAGCACAAAAAATGTGCCCACCATTTTTGATGGAGAAGAATTCAGAATTGGAGAATACAACTTTGGAATTTAAGAATGGGTTCTTTCCCCATCCCCTATCAACATTAGTAATTCTGTACTATGCCAAGAGGTACAACGTCAGAGTTTGCTACTCTCAGATTGACTTGGCAAATCTCTGAACAAGTGTTAATGATTTGGTGAAACAAAGCAATTCTCATGTGATCATGTTTCAGTGAACTAAAATAGGAATATAGATCCCCAGGATATTTTATGGACCGTGTTAATTATATAAAGGAGTACTTGTTCTGCATTACAGCAGTTGGTAGTCCAATTTCATATCATTTGTAATTTTGTGCATGATAACTATTCACTGTTTATAATTAATTCATTAGTTTAGTTGTCTTGTGTTATAGTTCTAGCTTAGAGACATACTACATTAATTTTCCTGTATTCCTGTGGTGACACCAGATGCAAAACTACTTTTTTTTTTTTCATTAAACCACCAATCTTTTTAAAGAACCACAACTATGACAATCCTAACAACTTCGTCTGAAGACTTGTATCCTATTGCAAAGTTTGGAGTTGAGTCCAAGAAAATTAGCATAAACTGTCTTAAGAGTCAAATTCTTTTGGGACTTAGGTATTCAGAAGGAAGGAAGCACTTGCTGAATGGGGTGAATTAAGAGTGTACATTTTAATTTCAGTTGGACATTCATAGCCTGATGTTTGCTGAAAAATTGCCTCCTCTGAGCTGCTTGAAGTTTGGTGATGAGAATCTAAGCCCCACAGTGCTCCATAATACTGACTTTAAAAGCCTCTTCTAACAAGAATTTGTATACAAATTTAGCATCTTAACATTTAAATACTAAATATTATTTTTGATTGCTATATATACTTTAAAAGGATTACATGGTGCTAGAAAAGACCAGAAAGAAAATTTGAGGGACAGGAGCTACTTCTCTGCAGAAATATCCTCAGTGTGCTCTTAGTGGTTTCCATCCTGTGAACTTTCAGGCTAAAATGTAGAAAATAGGTGCTATTGTCTTCTAGATCAGGATGACAGGAAGAGTTGCAGGGAATTGGTGAATGCATATGACAAGTTATGGTAGTTCAGGGCTGAATAGGAAATAAGTGAGATAAAGATGTGTTTTGGTAAGGTTTAGGTGTAGCTTTAACAGTGCAAAAGCTTTCTGTGAGAAAGCTGACAGAAATATTATAAGATTTCTCCCTTATGAACCTGCACAGGGATGCATGTGACTACCTGTGTGAGCTTGCGAGTACTTGAACCTGTGTTTTCAACCACTATTTTGCAAGCCCATTATGACTGCATATTATGACTCAGAACAGCTCAGGGTGTAATATAGAACTGTGCCTGGAGAGCAGCTAGTGATGGGCAAATGATATGGTTGATTCTGTGTTACATTTTAAGGACAGATGTCCTAGCAGAGGGCAACTTACCTGCCTTCCAGTGCAGTCATGAAAGCAGCTACCTGTGTTCTCTTTTGTAGCATTTGTCCTATCTGCAGAACAGATATATAAGCAGGTATTTTCTGATGTCATTCATTTTATTGGGGTATATGTTGAGTCAGTTCAAATGAGTAGCTGTGCTTATAACTGTACTGCAAGTAGTAGCAACAGTGTGAACCTGTAAGGTAAATGGACAAGTCATGATCTTTGGCAGTGAAGTATTACTTAATTTCAAGCAAAAGTTTTGTGTAAATTATAGCTAGACTGGTCAACAGCCACTGCACCTGGAAATTGGAATGGAGATAATGAATTTATTCATTATTGCTGGATGATTTTGAGGAAACTTCATTAGCAGTATCCCAGCTGTCTTACTGGTTCAGTTTTCTTCTGTCTGGACAGATTGCTAAAGAGCACTTAGGCTAAGATTAAGCTAAATCTGTATGTATGACAAATAACGTTTTCTTTAGGATAGTGTCATAGTATAAAATGCCCCATGTCTGAAAGTGAGACTGCCATTATTAGCATATTCTGAAGAGGAAGGTGGTAATGAGTGGAAACAAGCTGCTTCTTTTGGAATAATGGGTTTGTTTTTTCGCTAATAAACTTTGATCTCTCTGGTTTGCAATGGGTGCAAGTGCTTTCCTAGAAGTTGTGATTCTTTTCAAAGTAACAACAAAAGGATCTCTGCCTTCAATACCTGTTCTACACACCTAGGATGGGCCTTCTGGAAATCTACAGTCCTGTTTATCCTAGATCTTTTTTCCATCTGATATCTAGGAGGTCATATGCTAGGACTCATCATATTGTCCTCATTTTTATGCCAACTAGTGCCTCTTGGATTCTGAGACTTTTGGAATTCTAAAGTTCAGTGCACAACAGATTTGGAAGCAGGAGCACTCAGTAATATGCCAGTCACAAGGACATTCCTCTATTGCCTGTAGGGTCAGATCCCTTTGCTAGGGAGAACTCCTGTGATACCCTTCTTCAGAGCCTCTGGAGTATGTTGTACTACTTCACTAGTGTGATCAGTCAAACTTCACGAAAGTTGTATGCCCTGTTTGTTACAAGCATTTTCAGAAGCAGGTATTTTCCGATGTCATTCATTTTATTGGGGTAGATGTTGAGTCAGTTCAAATTAGTAGCTGTGCTTATAACTGTACTGCAAGTAATATCTGTTAATGTCAGGAAATGAAAACAGCAGGCAAGCGTGTTCCCAACAATTAATAACAGACAAGAGTGCCTGGCATGGAGCCCTGAATTAGAAGTAACATATTTGCTGTTACAGTGCTGAAGGACATTATTAAAATGTCCATGTTTCGACAGAGTGTTAGACAACCCACAGTCAAAGATGATAGATATTTACAAATCAGTTATTCAGTTGTTTCTATGCTTTTATTATTACTCCATTATGAATTATGAGTGCAGTCCTCACGATAAATTTGGTTTGTCTATAGAATGTTCAGGGAAGGCTGAATCCTAAATTCTGAGAGGTGTCTGCTGATTCTTTTGCTGTTCTCTTAGGTGTTGCAACACTTTCTGTTCATCATTAAATGTAAAAAGCCCCTTCCCCTATTGTAAGTTTAGCTGAACAGCTTAAGGTATTTACCACATATTAAAAGAAATACTAATATACATAAATATTTTCAATCCTGTCATGTCTTCTAGCTCTCCTTCCTGAGAACACTTACTCTAGTTTTTGTAAAGGGTATTTTTCTTTAATTTGTTTATTTTGAGGTTGGCTAACTATGCTGTTGGCCTTTTCACATAGGATTGCACTCCTTTGAGGGGTAAAGAGGAAAAATTTATTTTAAAGAAATGGTAAGCCTGCTGATAGGAATAATGGAAACAAGTCTGATGATAGAAATGGCTTCTGCATTCCACAACAAAATCGTTCAAAATGCCATGTCCTGACATACTACTGACGGTGCTCCCAGCCACTCATGACAGCAAGCTGCCACATCCTGGCTGTTCCCAGCATAAACCACAGCTCTTGTTGCAGCCCACCTCTGGAGTCAGGGGCTGGGTTCTCTCCAGACAACACAGAATCCTGGTGGATGGAAAACCACAATAGCAATGCCTAAATGGGTCATGTTATATTGACAAAATATGGGTAGAGAACGTGCTTAGACTTATCAGAGGAGCATTGACAGCTGCAGTAAGTGACAAATTCACTGTCATTCGCATAACTGAAAAGCAAGTACTCCCACTGGCACACTTTTCTCTAAAAACTAATGGTGCTACTCCTGTGATGGTGTTCCCAGGTAGCTGTGTTTGACAAAGGGAATGATAATTCAGTTTGATTTGTACAGAAATCCTTCAGTTTGCAAATAAGTATGGAAGTATTTTGGTTGCAACTACAAGTTATAGTTGTAAATGGAATTCATAAGCCTATGGAGATAAAACAAAAAATATTGAAAACAGCCTTGCTGTTGTACGTGAAGTTTGGAGGGCATCATAAACAAACCTGTTACCTAATTGTATTGCAATTGCTGCTATTGTAAAGGTACATGAATATACAAAGAGTACCAAGAATTTTTATGATAAAACCCACACACAGTCTTTTTTTTAATTTATATTAAAATGTGTACTCTTCAAACAGCCTAATAATTACAGCTTTATATGTGTATCATTTTGTAGCATTTGTTACTACAAAAGAAAACCAAACCAAATACTTCAGTGCCTTGAGTTTTTTAAACAGTTCAGCATATTAGCTGGGGGAAAAAAAGGCCTTAAATCAAAAGTGCCCTGAGAATCATATGTAGATTGTACTCCACTTGTTTTTAACAAAGCTTTGTATTATTGATGGAGTTCTCTTCAGTTAAAATACATACATCCACAAGTTGTGGAACTAACTGAAAGCCGACAGCTTCTGAATTTTTTTAGAGCATGCATGTCTTGAATTTGCAATATATTGGAATTTGTCTCAAATGCATTATTTCAAGTGAACTTTGATTAATATCTTCATAGCTATTTCAACAGAAATCTTTACACCTGTCGAAAATACACAACATTAAAAAAAACCCCAGTAACTGACACTTACGTATTTGGGGATTAAATTGATGCTACTTTCAGATTGTCAGTACAGTACTTTTCATTAAAACCATAAAATCTTTTTTGTGTTACAGAAAGTCTTCACCAAGTATTTTTCCAAGCATGGCCTTCTAGCATACAAATGAACTTGGTAATACTGTCTTAAGAAAAACCTCTTTGAGGCTTTCATCACTTCAGACCACTATATGTTAAAAATTTTCTGGCCATGAAAATGTAATGTTTCTTTTTGTTAACAAAACCAAAGTCTTGTTTGAAGGAACTGGTATTTTATCTAAATATCTGTACAGATAGCAGACTCTGCATTTGTACTGTAGATTATGTGGATTTTGTTTTATAATAAATACTTTTAAAATATTTGATTAGCAGCCCTTTTTATGAGTGAAGCTGTTTCATCATCTACTGTAGACACGACCAGCCAGCATCACAATTCTCTTAGATACTGTTTAAGATAAGGATAGTGTTTCTGTCTCTTTGATTTTAATTTAAAATGTACAATAACAGCAAGAGCAAGGAGGTTAAGAGGTTGATTGGAAAACTGGTTGCCTTTAGAATTAAAATTGTTAGCTAGCTATAGAGTTTACCACATATTTGTCAGCATCATGACCTTATCAAAAATGTTACACTCCCTAGGAAAAATCACTTGTGTTTTGAGTAGACCAGATCAGATTTTTTTTTTCTTTTTTTTTTTTGTGGTGAACATACTTGGAAACTAGTTCCATTGAGTCTAGTTTGGTCTTGATTTCTGCAGTCAATATTGGTGGTCTCAGATTTGTGAAATTTACCACCTTAACCTAAAAGTCAAAATAATCTTTAATCAAGATATCCCTTCTCCTGCATGCTGGTTAGATGAGACTCAGAATGAAGTCTTTCTGACCAGTCATCAGCAGTCCTTGTGATGTCCAATTCCCTCTCTTTGGATTTTGCCAGGGTAGGAAAAAAATATAACATACAAACTCAGAGACATGCTTCTGTTTCCTACAAAGTTGTTTTAGGTTTTGTATTGTACCGAACCAGAAAACATCGAAAACTTTTTCCTCATAGCCACATTACCCTTGCTAATAATGCTTAATATAAGTGGACCCTGGACCAGCCATGTGACGACTGCCTAACTCTAGTGATTTATTCCATTGCTATCATTGATAAATTTTTAGTTTGAGGGAAAAAAAATAGTAATAATCTGGCCTTCTGGTGCTGTGCACAGCCTGGAGCAGGCCATCCATCATCCTATTGTGTTAGGAAAGTTGGACCAAATTATCCAGAAGAACAGAAAGCTTTTCAAGAACTTGTATGGTGTGAAGCAGAGCAGCACCACTCTTCTTTCCAGAACTCCTGGCTGTAGCTGGGCTTTCTCAATTGAGAAGATGCACCAGGTCTTCGTCTCTTGGAGCAGACCCTCACTGACACAGCAGCTGGTTGCAGGGAGGAGTTTGGCACATGTATCTCACACAAAGAATACAGATTTCTGCATGACATACCAATCATTCCTGCTCCTCCAATGCCTTAATCGCAGATGTTTCAAGGTCTCTTTTTAAACTGGAGGAGACAGTATTTTCTTTTTGCTCCAGAAAACCTTGCTCAGGTGTATGGCTGGATCTTTGTAGTGTTTCTTACACTTCCACAGCTTACAGATGCCTTAATCTGGTAACTGGGAAATACGATTCTGTTATGCCATTTGTCCCAATGGACTCTGAATATGTTCCCGGGACCAATCCTCTGCTCACAGGGAAGGATGCCTAATTCTAAATCCACTTTTTCATAAAATTGCTCCAGTTGTTATTGTCCACTGCAGGGCAGATCCAGGTGTTTGGCTGATTCAGTGCAGCATCACTGTGGATTCACTAGGAGGTGGCTAAAGTGGTTAAAATGCATTCTGCCAGAGCATGGGTGATCCACAGCTGCGCTGAGGAAAAGCCCAATCTCAAACTATGCAGCTATCTGGATCTCCTTCCATGCTTTGACAGCCCCAAAGCAACTAGGAGTGAAATGCTGCTAAACAGAGCAGTGTTGAAGCTATCCATTATAGACCGTAGAGAAAATAATTAAGCATAAAGTAATACTGGACACATGCTGCCAAAAAGCCCATGTGTGGTTGTGAGAGGAAGAAAGTTCTTCATGTGAAACTAATGCTATTTAGGACAGGTATTCCCCAGGCAGTTTGCCTTTCACTCACTTAAGGTCTCAGGTTGTCCTGCAAGTGAGAGGCCAGACAATGTTGGTGCAGCCTTTTAGGCAGTGCATGCTGCTGTGGAGAGCAGGGTGAAGGCAATTGAGCATGCATACTTTATGGCTTCTGTGAGAGTGCCTGACCACAGCAGGCTGCCTACATCCCTGCTAGCAGCACAGAGTACTGTGTACCACAGCCTTTCTCCAAAGAGCCCAGGTGGTTGCTGGAGTCTGCTCAGAAAGCACAAACAGGAAGAGGATTGGTGTGCACAGGAGCCAATGCTATTGTGGTTTTAGGCAGTACTAAAGGGTCTCTGCCTATAATTAAGATTGGAGACAAAGCTAGCGTTTGGGAAATAGAGGCTTGATGAGCCAAGCTAATTGCTGGACTCTGAATATATTGTAAAAATGAGATGAGGATAATAACTGCCAGATCAGCTGACTAAGATCATAGTGATGATTAGGACAAGCAATTTACTTGGGCCTGCTCAATTTGGGTTTTTCATTAATTCCTCATGGAACACGAGAATTGGGAGAGGGAAAGGGAAGACAGGGGCAGGATGAGCTCTTGAATTTCCTCTTACAATTAGTGACTGGTCTCCTGTTTCTAATTAACATGAATAGTAGGCTTGAGGCTAGAGTTGGCTTTTGGGATAAGAGGCTGTTAGTTCACACATATTCTTGTCAGCCTGCAAAGACAGGATCTGGGCTTTCTCTAATTGAGGCTGATGCCTTCTCTTAGAGTTTCCTGAAGGCAGAGCTATTTTGGCAATAAATCTGAATTAAGTGATAGCAACAGTTTTAACACTCTATTACTTAGGGAGTTATGTTTGTTTCTGAACTTTGTATGGCCATATATTTAGTGCTTATGTTCATTTTACTGTAGGCATTGTACTGTACATAGACAGTCACTGAGAAATATTCAAAATAGAATTTGGAAATCCCAGGCTTCAAAAGTTACAGACAGTTCCCACATTATACATAGCCTGCAGCATTAGGAAGGGTTGGTATCCTTAGCTTCTCTTTTCTATTGTAAGGTATAGTACAAAAAGCCCATGTATTGGCAACAATAGAGAGGCAAGAGTTCATCTGCTAGATTCCCTAGAGCTAGAGCTGGGAGCAACGCTCATGCAGGTGAGACTGTGCCCTGGGCTTCTCTTGCACATCAGGTGTCTATCCTTTGCCTATAATTACAGGGAAGTGAGCAGATTTAGGGATTAAACTATTGTTTGATTCAGCAGGGTGCTGGAGCCAGGAAAGAGTGCTGACTGAAAGTAGCAAGCAACTGGTCTCTCAAACCATTAGGTTCCCTAGCCCTACACTAACCTGAGTGTTGAAAACTGATCATGACAAGACAAAAAAAAAAAAAAAAAAAGCTCCCATTCAGTTATTCAGTTCAATCCTTTTTAGCTCCTGGTATGCTGACAGGAGCCAGCAACAAACCGAATCCCAGGTGTTTTACATTTCTCAACCTGAACACACTAATCCTGTCCCTTACAGGAAGGCTGACAAGGGATCCTGGCAGAGAAGTGAGCATCTTATGGGCTCTAGGGCCTCATCCTTACCCCTTTTCTCTGCAGTTCTGGCAGGTGTATCCAGAAAATACTGAAGTATAAAGTTAGGAGAGAGGTGTGCAAGCATTCAGAGGACCTGTTTGTCACACATTTCCTGGAGAACAATGTTTCCCATGTTTGTTCACATACAGCATTCATCTCCCAGGTAGAATTAAACAGGGTTAGGGAAAGTTCAACATTTGAAAATCCAAAATGTAGAAAGTCTACTGCTGTATCTGTACAGTAGACTTAAAATGAAAGCTAGACTGAATGGGAACTCCCCTTTACTAGTAGACATGCTTAGAGAATAAGACCTGAAAAATGAGGAAATGGTGATGAAAGAAACTGAGGAATATGTGCATTCTGTAGCCTACTGTGCAAACTTGGGCCTTGTGAGAGACAGTGTTCACTGGGACAAGTATTTTTTTCCCTTTTTATGGTTTGGTGTCTTTTTTTCCCACCTACAACTAAGGCTAGATTTTGTGAATTGAGCACTTGATTCCAGTTTATTTCCAGATCCTGCTGAATTTCTAGAGATGCAGCCAACAAAGTAATGCTTAGAATCTCTGGGACCACTATTTTCTATCTTCATCCAGAAGTGCTTCTCAGAGGTCAGGCATTGTAAAGACAGCAACAGGTGCAGGGACAAAAACTTCTCAGTCTTACAACAGAAGATTGTATTTCATCACCGTAACTTCAGTAACACGGTTGCAGTTAAGGTTGTGAGGCATAGGATGGCTTTCCATCTTGCTCACAAAACAAGGAAGAAGACAGGTGTCAAAGGGACAGCATCTTTTCTTCCAATTTTGCTGAAAGGTTATTTTTCTTCTGGCTAAAGAAAAATAAGTGAAAATCGTTTTTAAAGGAATTTTCACTTCCTTCATGTGTTCTGCGTCATTCAAAGTTGTTTCAAACACTTTGAATTACTTCTTTTGAAGATGGATTAGTGATTTTTTTTTATTGGAGTGGCATGTTCTCTCTCATGTTCTTATATCAGTCACTTTTGGTTTTAGAAACCTGTCAAATTCTGTTTCTTAAGATTTACAACCAGACAGGATTATTCTGATACTTGCTCTGCAGAGGTGATATTCTGTAGCCTGTAATCCTGTAATGTAAGAGATCAAACAATTCATACTTCCTTATCACATGTTCCAACAAAAACACAGAAACCTCCGTCTTCCAAAAAATCAATATTTGGTGTTTAGAAAGACCAAAATCTTCAGTCTTACCAACAATCTGTTGCATTTAAGTGAAGCAGTTTAGTTACAATCACCTTAAATTGTATATAACAGCTGGTCTCTTGCCTTACTGGTCCACTTTCTGTCTTTGTTACAAAGCCAGTGTCTGTCTGTGATGTTTTCACAAATGTAAGTGAAATGACACAGACATTCAGTGTGTATGGTAGTCTTCGACAGCATAACACTGAGTTCTCAGTATTAAACATCACAGGTTTCCCAAAGGTCTTGGTGCATCTCTGATTTAATATAAAATAGGTTAATGATTTATAAGAATGATTAGTTCTGTTAGTTTGTAACTAGAGTAAGGGAGAACTGACTGTAGAACAAAGCATAGGGAGAAGACCTAAATCAAAAAGGAGAAGGGAAAACCCTGGGTGTCCATAAGATAGGTTCCTCAAAGACCAGTCAGGTAAGTCAACAGGCTGGAGACAGCAGACAATTCCCCAAGATACGCAAATAACTTCCACCTGAGATCGAAGACTGCAGTTACGGCAGCATTGTTCTGCTAAAACAGACATAACTTCTCCCATTTCAAAAACTGGGATCACACAGCCAAAATATGTGTTGAAATCTGCTTACAAGCATTTAACATTTTAGATAATAATGCTGGCATGTTGCATGTATTTAGATAGTAAGCTTACTAGTGATTTCTTCTTCTGAAAGAACACTCACAAATTAACATTATTCTGTAGTAAAAATAGTTCATATGTTCTCACGAGTTAACCGTTCTAACAACATATGACATATTTGTAAAATCTCTGGGTGTCAGCAATATTTGGAGTTAGAGATAAGAATCTGGATTTGGATTTCAATCTAGCATCATAGCATATGAAAGACATGCTTGGAGACAGAAAAGTTACTTAAAAGGCTGGGGAAGGGGATGAAACATGTCAATAGGAAAAAAACTGATTTTTTTTTTAACAAAAATCAAGTTACATGGATCAAAAGGGCAAGACCTATTGACGCCAGAAATCCACAACAAACTTACCCATGGGTGAAATGTGGTAGTTAAGCAGGTGTAGGGTTGGCCTGTGGCATGTACAGAGGTTCCACAACTTGCCCAGGATCAGGTGAAAGAATCCAGTCTCCAGGGTCTTGATGAAGAAACAAGATCATTTATTTTGCTTAAAGGCTGCATCAGCCTTGTTAGAAGGACCATTTCATATTGGCACAAGCAGCAAGGGTAAACTTGTGACCACCACAGAGGGTGTCCCCTGGTGGAATTTAAACCCTATAAGTGGTTCCAAGTGATCTTTGATAAAACTTCCAATGTGGCTTTCAGTCTGGAGAAAAACAGTGGGAGGAAACTAATTGTGTGCAGCTCCTAGGAGATGTCAACATGTGTCAGCAGGAGCCTTACTTGAAAATGGAAATTTTTATTAGTAAATTCTGCTAATCTTTAAACATCACAAAACATAGGAGATTCAAAATACATCACCCTTTAAAGTCTCAGCTACAGTGGGAGAGCTACATTGAAAGGTCAGTGCACAGCTTCTCTCCTGACTGGCTGTGACACCTGGTGGCATCTGCATCTGTTGATGTGGGGTTTTTTTCTTCCTAAAGTCAGCTATTTAGAATGAAGAACTTCCTTCTCCTCCTCCTCTTAGGGAAGTGTAGGAGTAATTTTTTGTTTGTTTTCATTTCAGCTTTTCGTTTTTGCTGCTCCCACTATCTGTAATCAAATTTGCCAAGGGAAGCTGAGTCCTTTGCTCACTATCTCACTGCTTAGTTACCTGAACAACAACAAAATGAGTTAATGGTAGTTTAATTCCTCCTGCCAGGCTTATGTGTGTCAACACTACTTAGGACAAGCCAGTGGCACATTTCAGAAAAAAGAGAGTCATTCTTGAGTGTTCAGTACCATTTGCTAGCACTGCAAGAGACTTTGTGGCTTATCCTCATTTTGCAATTGATCTGGATCTGTGACCTCCACAGCTTGTATCACTTCTGTGTTTCTGCTGGCCTTTCCTCCCTTCAACTGACATGGAGATAGGGCAGACTGCCTCCATCCATACACAGAGTCTGATCCCAGGGACCCTCCACTTTGAGCTCAAGACCATCAAAACAGATGCTGGCCTTTTCCTTATAGAACTCTCCATTTGTGCCCTCCTCAGATGCAGCAGGATCCAAATGGTACAGGCTGGTTGAGCATCAAGGATGCAAAGGGCTTGAGAAAAAGCAGCATAGAGGTGATTTGTGATGTCAAGGTGCTAGAGTTTCAGACAACTCCTGTTAAAAAACAACAACAATGACCAAAGATTATCTGACCTTGAAGATTTTAGGTTAAGAAGTACCAAGAATAAACTGCCCTGCCTCCAGTGCAGCAGACAATTACTCATTTCAAGGTTTTGCCCTTCAGGCTGGTAGGTTGAGTTGGGCATATGGGCAGACTAATATGGGACAGTAGGAACAACAAATGTAAAGTTATTAGGAATCATCATAGAATCATTTCAGTTGGAAGAGACTCTCAAGATCAACCATAACTTAACCTAAATCTAGCACTAAACCATGTCCCTAAGAACCTTGTCTAAACACCTTTTAAACACCTCCAGGGATGGTGACTCCACCATTTCCCTGGGCAGCCTGCTCCACTGCTTCACCACCCTCTCTGTGAAGAATTTTTTCCTAATATCCAATCTAAACCTCCCCTGGTGCAACTTGAGGTCTTGTCCTATCACTTGCTACTTGGGAGAAGAGATCAACACCCTCCATGCTACAACCTCCTTTCAGGTAACTGTAGACAGTGATAAGGTCTCCCCTCAGCCTCCTTTTCTCCCGGCTAAACAGCCCCAGTTCCCTCAACCACTCCTCATAAGACTTGTCCTCCAGGACCCTCACCAGCTTCATCACCCTCCTCTGCACTCTCTCCAGCACCTCAATGTCTTTCTTATGATAAGAGGCCCAAAACTGAACACAGTATTCAAGGCGGGGCCTCATCAGTGCCAAATACAGTGACATAACCACTTCTCTAGTCCTGCTGGCCGCACTATTCCTGATACAAACCGGGGTGCTGTTGGCCTTTTTGGCCACCTGGGCACACTGCTGGCTCATATTCAGCCAGCTGTCAATCAACACTCCCAGATCCCTTTCTGCCAGGCAGCTTTCCAGCCACTCTTCCCTGAGCCTGTAGCCCTGCCTGGGGTTGTTATGACCCAAGTGCAGGACCCAGCACTTGGCCTTGTTAAACCTCATACAACTGGCCTCAGCCCAACGATCCAGCTGGTCCAGATCCCTCTGTATGGCCTTCCTACCCTCCAGCAGATCAACACTCCCACCCAATTTGGTGTCATCTGCAAACTTACTGAGGGTGCACTCAATCCCTTCATCTAGATCATTGATAAAGACATTAAACAGAACTGGCCCCAGTACTGAGCTCTGGGGAATGCCACTTGTGACTGGCCACCAACTGGACTTGGTTCCGTTCACCACAACTCTTTGGGCCTGGCCCTCTAACCAGTTTTTTATCCATCAAACAGTACACTCATCCAGGCCATGAGCTGCCAGCTTCTCCAGGAGAATGCTGTGGGATACAGGGTCAAAGGCTTTGCTGAAGTCTGAGTACACAACATCCACTGCCTTTCCCTCATCTACTAGGTGGCTCATTTAGGTCATTAGGGATGACTCTTGACTCCTAATGCCTTTCTTGCAGAACTACTGGGCATTTTTTCTTGCTGTTTCACTAGATCTGGCATTTACAGGGAGACATCCATGTAAAAAACCATGAATACTTTAGAGCTTAGCACTAACCAAAGGGTGGCACATTCACCTGCTGTGAAGTGTTGCTCACCAAACTTCATTTTGAAAAAACAGAGCTCCAGAACTGCCCTTTTCAACAGGTAATTACCCTCTCTTCACCTTGTGCTAGGTTTCGTAGAGTAAACACTGAAGGTGTGTGTAGCTTTTCTGAGAGTGATATTTTTTATTATAGAATAAGGCCCTACCATGGAAACAATTACATGACAATAAATATTTTGCTGCTATTGCTGATTTCCATCAGCCCTAGAAAATCTGTAACGGTAAAATCCCCTTTTTTGCTGGTAGAAGCAGCAATTCTGCTAGGCAGCTTTATCTGTGTAGCTACAGCAGCAATTTGTTTGGTGCCTGACTTCAGCTTGAATATAATGAGACCAATGCAGGTTTTTAAAACTATGTTAATCTCTCTCTTGCATTTTTTTTCTTTGGAGGGAAAGATAGAAGGTATGGAAATCCAGGGATGACAATCAGAAGAAGGCAAATGCCCAGAGAGATTAAAAGGGTCTTTTGGAAAAAAAAACAGGCTGCCCCATTTTCCCTTGTTTGCAGGGACACCTGCATGGGACAGGGACATGGGGAAGAATTAGAATCACCAGGAAGAAGTGGCACAACCAACCATAGGGTAAGTGCAAACACTTGTAGCTACTTTTGTTTGCAGACTGCGTGCTGTATGACAGCACATGGAAATAATTTCTCTCATGCAGACTGTTTTTCCACTTATTTCTGACAGGAAATATGCTAGTGCCCGACTTGCCCATGGACAGCCCATGTTTTGCTGTTCACTGCCAACAGAAAGATACCCAACAATGAAGTGTCTCATGACTAGTGCTTGATGTTTAAACAGTTATGACAACTGATCCTTTGGTATTGTTGAAAATAGATATCTATCTGTCTATACAAATATATATACACATTTGCTTCCTAGTCCTTTCTGTACTGTCCTTTTGAGGTTACATATACGTGTAATATCTCTAGATATGTATTTATAGTTTCTACATATGCTTAGATGTCAGTGCTTGGGAATCCTGGGGAATTAATTCACTCTCCTTGACTCTGTCCAACTGAAATGAACTCCTGCATATACCCAAAGCCAAGCCAGATTCCTAGGAAGAAAACATACATTTATTCTCCTGACCATCACTTCTGTACTGTCCCTTTTTTGACCTTTGCTCCATGCCACAGGCTTAAATGGCTGTGCTGAGCCTCCTGTCCCTTGCGAAGGCTTCATATATAAAGCAGATTGGGCCTGAGGGACACCAGTATGATTCTATGCAGACCCAAGGCTGCTGCAGGAGATGGCAGAGCTGGAGAGAGCCAGACTCAGGGCTGGGTGCTTGCAAATAGTATGCCCAAGCAAAGCCTGCTCTAGACTGTGTTGTTTATCGTGCAGGTGTGTAAGCCCAGAGTTTATTTCAAAAAGAATGAGATCGAATTTCTGGACGTGCTTTGCTTCTCCTATCCAGAGGGCAGGGTTTGCTTCAAATGGCCTTTCTTTTTTTAGTTAATGAAATAACTGGAGATTTACTCTTCCTTGCATGGGAAATCAGAAGCTTGAAATGTCTGTGAACTCATTACCCTATACACAAAGCACATGGGGATGCAGCATCCAACTCATTATTTAAATGTGGATGTAGGTGGGTATGTGGGACAGGTGAAGAGTAAAGTCAGCACCCTGAATTTTAGGAAAGCCAATTTCAAGCTCATCGAATAAACAACTTCTTTGCCTCAGTCTTCACTGGCAAGCTCTTTTCCCACACCTCTCAAGTGGATGAACTACAAGATGGGGACTGGGGGAGCAGAGTCCCTCCCACTGTAAAGTGAAGATCAGGGTCATGATCATTTAAGGAAGCTGAACATACACAAATCTATGGGACCTGATGAGATGCCTCTCAGAGTCCTGAGGGAATTGGCCAATGTAGTTGCCAAGCCACTCGCCATGATACTTGAGAAGTCATGGCAGTCAGCTAAGTCCTGGTGACTGGAAAAATGGAACATTGCATCCGTTTTTTAAAAAGGGTAAAAATTAAGACTCTGGGAACTACCGACCTGTCAGCCTCACATCTGTGCCCAGGAAGATCATCAAACAGATCCTCCCAGAAGCTATGTTAAGGCACATGGAGAACAGGGAGATGATTTGAGTCAGCCAGCATGGCTTCACCACAGGCAAGTCTTGCCTGACCAACCTAGTGGCCTTCTATGATGGAGTAACTACATCAGTAGACAAAGGATGTTGTCTGTCTGGACTTTTGTAAAGTCTTTGACATGGTCCGCAACAACATCCTCGTCTTTAAATTGGAGAGGTATGGATTTGATGGGTGGACTGTTTGGTGGATGAGGAACTGACTGGATGGTCGCATCCAGAGAGTAGTGGTCAATGGCTCAATGTCTGGATGGACATGTAGGAAACCTTGCAAATATAATAGGCCCAGGCAAGATCTCTCAGCAAAGCATATTTTAATAACGATTTTGCAAGGTCAGGTGTTCTACCTAAAGGTAGGCACACATAATAGGGCAAAAAGCCCTTGCTTATATCCCCCCAAATCCCAGCCACAATTTCCCTCCCTTGTTCCCCATTGGTTGGGTACTGCAGGGTTTACAGACTACCCAACGCCTGCTTCAGTTTACAAATTTCATTCATCTAATCCAAACAATGCCCTTCCCCTTATCAATCAATTTAAAATATGGGTTCCTGGCTCTTTGGCTACTCTTCCCTCTAGATTAACTTGTAAATACAGGTATCAGTATGCATTCTGGGATTAGTTCGAAGATACTTTGTTTTACATTAAGGATCCATAGCCTGCTTTCTCTCAGTCCTCCCCCCAGCCCGCTGGGGTCAGGCACCAGCTCCTTAGTTTTGTAAAAACAACATTTCTTCCTTAAACATTCCTTACAGACACTGGTAACAAGTGGTGTCCCTCAGAGTTCTGTATTGGGACCAGTACTGTTTAATATCTCCATCAATGACATAGACACTGGAATTGAGTGCAAGCTTAGCAAGTTTTCAGATGACACCAAGTTGAGTGGTGCAGTTGACATGCCTGAGGGGTAGGATGCCATCTAGAGAGACCTGGACAAGAGTGAGAAGGGGACCCACGTGAACCTCGTGAGGTTCAACATGGTCCTGCACCTGGGTCAGGGCAACTCCCAGTATCAATATAGGAAGGGGGATGAAGGGATTGAGAGCAGCCCTGCTGAGAAGGACTAGGGGTACTGGTGAATGAAAGACTGGATATGAGCCAGCAATGTGCACTTGCAGCCCAGAAGGCCAATTGTATCTTGGGCAGCATCATAAGGAGTGTGGCCAGCAGGTTGAGAGAGGTGATTCAGCCCCTCTACTCTGCCCTGGTGAGACCGCACCTGGAGTACGGCACCCAGCTCTGGAGCACTCAGTACAGGAAAGACACGGATCTGTTGAAGAGAGTCCAGAGGAGGGCCACAAAACTGATCAGAGGGCTGGAACCCCTCTCCTGTGAGTAAAGGCTGAGAGAGTTTGAGTTGTTCAGCCTGGAGAAGAGAAGGCTCCAGGGAGACCATATTGTCACCTTTCAGTACTTAAAAGGGGCCTATAATACAGATTGGGCCAGACTTTATAGCAAGGCCTGTTACAACAGGACAAGGGGTAATGGTTTTAAACTAGAAGAGGGGAGATTCAGGCTAGACATGACAAAGACTTTTTTTTTACAATGAGAGTGGTAAACTACTGGAACAGTTTGCCCAGAGAGGTGGTAGATGCCCCATCCCTGGAAACATTCAAGGCCAGTCTGGCCGGGGCTCTGAGTAACATGATCTGGTTGAAGATGTCCCTGCTCATTGCAGCGGGATTGGACTAGGTGACATTTGAAGGTCCCTTGCAACCCTAACTATTCTATGAATCTAAATGAGAACATATAATTAGAGCCCATTATCTACTCCTGTCCCCTGTTTTTATTTCCTTCTGTACATTGTTTGGGCTGTCACCATCAAACCTTACCAAAGGTCTAGAAATCAACAGCAGCGCATCAGCATGGGAAAAGTCCAATGGCAAAATGGGCATATTTTCACTCCATCCCACAAGATCAGGTGCCTGAGCACCTTCATCTGGGCTGCTGCAAGGGGAAATCATAGAATCACTCTGGTTGGAAGTCACCCTCAGGATCATCGAATCCAACCATAACCTAAGTCTAAAATGCTATCCTTCCCCTCCTGTTGGACCATCACTAGCAAGAGGAAGCAGGACTGCTCAGCCAGAATTGACCTTTTCATTGGCAGCTTAAGGTTATGATGGAAAGTTAGTGAAAGGGCATCTCTACTGCATTATTTCTTTCTGAATCCCCGAGCATCTTCCCCTGCCCCCCAGTCTTGAGACAGAGCACTTACATTCTTGATCTAAACATGCCACCTGCTGTTTGTCAAAAGGAAGACACTGTATAATCAATAAAGCCAGTGCATATATACTAACCGAACTAGAAACATTTGTATTGGAAAACCAATCAAAGGACCTGGGTACCACAGGTTAGAGTCTGGTCTCCACCACCATGATCATCCTGCTACACTCTTGACCTGCAAATATGCAGATGCCATGGAGCGACAAGGCCAGAGCCTGGACAGCCTTACAGTCTACCACCATGCCATTCAGAGCCAAGGCACATTATTGGCACTGCCTGAAAAAGCTGCAATGCAAGCAAACACCACTGCTGCCTCCTGCTGAGGGTTTCTGATATAGGACAGGGAAGGGGCTAGCAGGGACAGAAGAAACTGTTGAAGCTGACTGCAAGGTGATGCTCAAGGGCTGCTTTGTAAGACCACTCATAGCAGAGGAGGCCTTTAGGAAGAAACAGTGCCTCTGTAAAAGGGAAAATTCTGAATGGAGAAAATTCATAACACGCTTTAATTTTTGGTCAGCCCTGAAGTGGCCAGGCAGTTGAACTACATGGTCCTTGTAGGCTCCATCCAACTGAACTATTCTATTAATGAGAAGTAGGATGAATATTTGACTACCACCCCATGGGTGCTGCTGAGCAAACACAGCATTCCTGTTCAGCATAGGGAAAGAGTGCCTAAGAAGCTTGTGGGAAAGCAAAAGTCTCTCTCAATGTTGGGCCCAGGAACCTTCACTCAGGTGGAGACTGTCTCAGGGTCTAGGGGCTTATCTGAACTAGGCAAGGAGAGCTCTTCCCTTGTTCTCAGGCTGCAGCCAACCCTGCGGCCCTCTCACGTTCCCCACCACCTCTCCTAACAGGCAGCAGCCTTGGTGCGAGGGCCTATGTGGTGAAGGATGGAGGGAGCATCAAGGAGCTCCCTGTGGTGTTCTCCTCATTTGGTGGGAAGCCAGATGTGTCCTGGGGCTCCCATCTGTTCATCCTAGCCCCACCACTGCTCCCTGCTGAGCCAGGCCTGCAAGGGACTGATAGATGCTGATAGGCTGGATCCAGATCCTCTTGGAAACTTATACAGCAACACTGCAGGGCCAACTGCAGGAGGCCTGGCTGGGTCACCAGGATATGAGGGGGAGGCAAGGTGCACCAGGACTTTCCACCTGTTACCTGAGTCCAGACGACTTTGGGAACACTACTGGGGTGATCTTCTGTGGCACATAGACAGAGCTACAACCTTCTTTGATATCATGTGTGCACCGCACCCTCACTTCAGCACTGCCTCCTGGATTATCTGCCTGTTGCTGCAGAGGTGTTCCCCCAGTCCTAAAGCAGTCGAAGGGCTGGGAGATGGCAAATGCTCTGCAGAGATGGAGGGAGGGAAGAAGGGGTTAAAGGACAGGGGGAGGGATGGGCTACAGTTAGCAGATGTCCAGGGCCGAAAAGTAGGTCACCTATTTCTGCCTGAGGGGGAGAATTTGAAAATCGACACTAGATCAACGCACAAACAAAGCCAAGTAATTCAACAAGGAATAAAACCGAGCTTTCGAAGCCTGACATAAATCCTCCAAATACACACAGCTCCTCTGACACACCATTCACAGCTATTAAGACCGTCTAATTAAAAAAACCCAAAAAAGTATTTTTACCTGCATATACATATATAGAGTCACATATGAGGAAAGACTACTGAAAAAAAATAGTGAAATTAAAAAAAACACAACCTTCAAAACCTACAAACCCAAGAAAAGCAGAAATTCTCATTACCCATGTACAAGGCTTGGACATATATAAATTTATTTCCAGATTTTTTTTCAGCAGCCTTAGGCACATTATTTAGGCCTAGATTCTCAAGGCTAAGTACCAACTTCTGTTGATACCTTTGTGGGTCCTTGGAAGACAGACACTTGCAAATACTTCTTGTCCTTGGTGTGCCTACATCCCTCTTAATATAAAAAGATTTAAACAGCATCACCCAGTCAGGTCAGGAGGTCTCTGCAAGGCATTCCCAATCTCAGATATTGGAACTACATGAACAGTTAAATGCAACCTCGTACACGTCTTAGGAATCTAATCCCTTTGACCAGCACTCCTCATGTTTGCATACATGTACCATGCTTTGGGGCCAGCAGGTAAGGAGAATGGGAAGAGCAGGGAGATGAGATATAGCGAGCTAGGTGGATTTGTCTGGCCAGGTCAGAGTCATTCAGTAAGTATTGAGAGTCTGTAATTTATTCAGAAAATATAGATTTGAAGACAACTTATGATTGACATAGAAGCAGCCTCCAGCACATACTAGCTGTTCCTGACACCACATTATCACCAAAGGATGAGAGGTATGACTCACTTCAATGCAAAAGTCTTCAGGTAGAAAAAAAATTGACTCATTACTATCTACAATTTGTTCAGGAAACAGAATATTTCTTAACTTCCACAGATTTTTAAAGTAGCCTGGACATTATCGAGAAGCTTCTCAAATATTTCAAATGCTGCAGAAGACACAAGGGTGAGGGTGTTTTATTTGTTTGAGGGTATCACAGAATGGTTATCAGGCACTCTTTAGAAATCTTTGGTGCAGGACATTTCAAAACTCTTGCCCTCCTGTTTCTGTCACACCAATAGGCAAATTATTCTTGGGAAAGAAGCTCTCAGATTAAAACCTCAAGCACAACAGATTGAATCAGCTACCTAAAGCCCAGACTTGGGAGTGGGTGGGGGAGGTTGGAATAGTGGGATGCAGGGCAGGTGTTTCACATTTGCTACAAGTCAAGTCCTTAGTGAGATAAGTTTAGTTTGGAGAAATTTATTCATTAAAATCTCAAGTAGGGGCTGGAAAACTACTCCTCACATGGTGTTATTTGTCTCAATCCATCCCAAGGTTAGCTCAAGCTCTGTTCAGCCTGGATATGGCAATATATGGTACGCCTGTACCTCTTTCCTAACAAAAAAAAGGATTTAACAACATTGCCCAAGTGGGTGATGAGGTCTTTGCATTTCCTATCTCAGAGATGGGAACTACCTGTACAGTTACTTGCAATCACACTTCTTAGGGGCCTAATCCTTTTGATGAGCAGTCCTCATGTGTGCACATACCATAGAATCATAGAATGTGTTGGAACGGACCTTCAAAGGCCACCTAGTCCAACCCCACTGCAATGAGCAGGGACATCTTCAACCAGATCATGTTACTCAGAGCCCTGGCCAGCCTGGCCTTGGATATTTCCAGGGATGGGGCATCTACCACCTCTCTGGGCAAACTGTTCCAGTAGTTTACCACTCTCATTGTAAAAAAAAGTCTTTGTCATGTCTAGCCTGAATCTCCCCTCTTCTAGTTTAAAACCATTACCCCTTGTCCTGTTGTAACAGGCCTTGCTATAAAGTCTGGCCCAATCTGTATTATAGGCCCCTTTTAAGTACTGAAAGGTGACAATAGGGTCTCCCTGGAGCCTTCTCTTCTCCAGGCTGAACAACCCAAACTCTCTCAGCCTTTACTCACAGGAGAGGGGTTCCAGCCCTCTGATCAGTTTTGTGGCCCTCCTCTGGACTCTCTTCAACAGATCCGTGTCTTTCCTGTACTGAGTGCTCCAGAGCTGGGTGCCGTACTCCAGGTGCGGTCTCACCAGGGCAGAGTAGAGGGGCTGAATCACCTCTCTCAACCTGCTGGCCACACTCCTTATGATGCTGCCCAAGATACAATTGGCCTTCTGGGCTGCAAGTGCACATTGCTGGCTCATATCCAGTCTTTCATTCACCAGTACCCCCAGTCCTTCTCAGCAGGGCTGCTCTCAATCCCTTCATCCCCCTTCCTATATTGATACTGGGAGTTGCCCTGACCCAGGTGCAGGACCATGTTGAACCTCATGAGGTTCACGTGGGTCCCCTTCTCACTCTTGTCCAGGTCTCTCTAGATGGCATCCTACCCCTCAGGCATGTCAACTGCACCACTCAACTTGGTGTCATCTGAAAACTTGCTAAGCTTGCACTCAATTCCAGTGTCTATGTCATTGATGGAGATATTAAACAGTACTGGTCCCAATACAGAACTCTGAAGGACACGACTAATTACCTGTGTCCATCCAGACATTGTGCCATTGACCACTACTCTCTGGATGTGACCATCCAGTCAGTTCCTCATCCACTAAACAGTCCACCCATCAAATCCATACCTCTCTAACTTAAAGAGAAAGATGTTGTGGCGGACCGTGTCAAAGACTTTACAGAAGTCCAGACAGACAACATCCATAGCCCTTCCTTTGCCCACTGATGTAGTTACTTCATCATAGAAGGCCACCAGGTTGGTCAGGCAAGACTTGCCTGTGGTGAAGCCGTGCTGCCTGTCTTGAATATATGTACCATGCTATGAGGGCAGCCAGCTAGGAGAGATAGGAAGAGATGGTAGCTGAGATGAAGAAACCATCTTCATTTTCCTAAAAGTACTGTGAAGGTAATTTCTCCACCTTGCTTTTCCTATGCTCATTTAATCATCTTAGCTACCAAAGGATGGGCTATCTTATCATAGCAGTCCTTTCTGGCCTTCAAACAGGGAAATATCTTCTCCTTCTCTGTTCCTTCCTATCCAGTGGAACAAGAGGGTAAAACCAGAATTTGGCTCTGTATTTCAAGGTTGCAGTACTTAATCTCTGTACAAGTTTCCATCTTGACCAATTTTGGGGATGACACACCTTCTTCTGTGGTGGAATTGAAGGGGAAGAAAGAGAAGGGAGAGGAAAGCTTAAAGCAAAAATAAATTGCAATTGCTGCTTACAACATGCATCTGATCGGATGACTACTCCTCATGTTCACAAGCTTGCCTCTGTGACCCAGCCTGTTTCTGTCATCACTTCCAGTCCTGGACTAGTTTCACAGAAATGTGAACTCAGTAGTTACCAGGCAGCTATATCTTGGCTTGTTGGGAAATGACACAATATTCACTTCGCACACTTGGAAAGCATTTTAATTTTCCTAGGAGAAGTACCATGAAGGTAATTTCTCCAACTTGTTTTTCCACTGTGTTACTTTAATCAGCTTAGCTATTAAAAGAGAACATGGGTTTAGGACTATCGTTAGCCTAAAGCAGTCATGTGGTTATGCTGGTAATTAGCACTGCTGCCGAACTCAGTGTTACTGTTTTTTTAAAATAGGTAACTAGATAACAAAAACACACTCACAACACATCTAAAGAAGCAAAAGAGAGATGAACGCTCACTCTCCTCAAATCTGTGTTACCAATTATTTATTTAGCAGCTTTCTTCCATTTTTCCTCTTCTGTGTTATTAGTATCTATATCCAAAGCATTTAACTGCTTGAAAGGGGATTAAGACACTCCAGTCTAAAATTGCAATCCTGCAATCCTCCTGCTCAGCTGTTCTGCAAGCTTTAAGCTATCAAAAAATCCCTGTGAGGGCCAAGCAGCTCACATATGAATCACAGTGCTGAAACTCTGCCTTGCTTGGCCTGGGTCCCCAGAAGTTCAGTTCAGTTGGCATCCCAAGTCCTAGGCATGCTTCCAAGATACTGGACTCTTCACAACTCACAGTCTTTGGCTATATTTTATTTTGAAGAGCAGCCATAGGGAAAATAAATGGAGATAGGCGCTCCTCATATAAAACAGTCTAGGGCAGGGGTGTCAAACTCATTTTTACCAGTGGCCACATCAGCCTCGTGGTTGCCTTCAAAGGGCCAAATGTAATTTTAGGACTGTATAAATGTAACTACTCCTACATAAATGTATAAATACAGTCCTGGTCTAGTGCCTAGCCCACTTAATGAAGCTGCAGGATAAAAAGCTCCCATCCCCTTCTTTGCCCATGGGAACTTCAACCTGTACCTCTCAGGGCTACAAGCTCTCCTGTGGTGGGAATGTGGTGCCAACCTCCTGTCAGGCCAGTTGGACCAGCAAAAGATAAGTGCTGCTGTAGTCCCACCATCAAAGGCAACTTCTCTGTGTCTGCTCTGAGTGCTGCAAACATATTTTGTCTGGTGAGTGTTTAATGGACATTGAATTAAGTTCTGCTAACCTTTATCTCTAGACTTGAGTGTTAGCCTCAAATATTTGTTGGAAATTATACTTCATTATTTCTCCTGCTTACAGTACAACATATTTTAGTATTAGAGCAGAACTTGTTTCTTATGTTAATAATTGATGTAACCAGGTCTTCCTCTGTTCCCCATGATTTCTAATTAACAGTATTACGTTTGGTTTGGAGATAAACTATAAACATCCAACCCTTTTATCTGGACAAAAAAACCCACAGGTCATTGCTAAGGGAAGCCATCCCACATACATAGGGTCAGTGGTAGCACCAGGGAGCAATGTTCAGGGTCACTGGGCTTCCAATTCTGCACCCATTTTATGATGTAATAAGGTACAGGAGTTTCCAAAAAACTACGTCAAGTTGCCTTGTGCTGCACAAATGGCTATTGACCATGGTCTGCCCAGTATGTCAGTGTTTCCTCTGCTCTTTTAGAAAATGGATGTGAAGAAATCACAAGAGGTACTCAGCTAAATAATCATGTTTCCTAGCTGTGCAATACATGCAAGGAAGACCATACATATACATATGTGCACATAACACAGCATGGAAACACAAAGATACCTCAGAGAGCTCAAAACATTTAAAAGGAATACTCATGTGGCAATAGGACAGTCAAATCTGAGAGAAGGTTCCTCAAAGCTCTTCACTACAGTCACATTCACTGTTTCTAGAACATTGTGGAGCCCTTAAACTTACCAGATAAAAGAAATCATGGTTTCCAGTCCTCTGAGGATTTTCTACAAGTGCATAAGACATCCCGATACTTGCAGGCTTTTGTTAATGGCAATGTAATTGCTGTCTATCTGACTGCAGTTGGAGAAGTGAGGGAAACACAAATTTGAACAGCCTTTTAGCTCCCAGTACAGGGGTTTCTTGCCTCCACAGAGCTGACAGCCCGGTTGTAGAGTTCACTAGTTTCTCCTGTATTGTTCATTGTTAACAAGCTTTTAACTTGTTTTCTTTCAAGACAGACTGTTCTACAGAACCTTTGATACTAAAACAGGGATATGTTTCTCCTGATAGACTTGTGAATCTCTTTACTCTTTCCTGCTAAAGCAAGCCCCTTCATCACTGCAATGCTTTTTTGGGAGAGAAGGCCAGCACCTTCTACTTCTCTATGTGCTGCTCATCTATGAGAAAGTTCAAATTTCCCCCCACCATGTGCAATAAATTCCTCTTGATGACTTCACAGCACTTGGAGCATTAATCAGAATCTGCCTCAAACTCACCTATCTTTTCAACAAATCTCAGCCGCCAGCCTCACCAGTCCTTCAGTGATTTCCAACTTCTCCGTTTGCAAAACCTCCCAGAGAGGACACACATTCCTATTAACCTCATAAAAGCAACAATCTTGTCCAGTCACATCCCAGACCCAAGGAACCTATAATTCCTGTAGGTTATTTCCTTTTTAGTGTCCCTCTAAACATCTTACTAGTCTCTTTATAATTAGGCCTCCATGTCTCAGGAATCTCCCCACTGCTGCTTGCTTACTTGCTCATCAGAACTGTCCCTTCCTACCCTTTTCCAGCAGGAGCAGCACAGAGCTCATGCTGGTGAGCCTAGTTGAGCTTATTAGGGATTCACTCAGTGCTTTGCCCATACTGCTGGCACACTTTGCCAGCATCCAAAGTCCTCTGAGAAAACATGAGAACCATTCTGCCAAGAGAAATGGGTTTGGTTAGCCAGGACAGCTGTCATGTGGAGCCACCACACTTTTCTAGCCACCCAGCAGGCTCACACAGCCCATGAGTCTGCATGCTGTGCCCACACTGTGTGCCTTGCTGGCAGATCACCAAAGCTAACACGTTCTGTTTGCTTTTTGCTCCCAGGTGGCATGCCATAATTGCTAATGCTGGGCAGGTGGGAGAAAATAAGTGAGGAGAGAGGAAGACAACCAGTCCTGATATAAACCCTCCCATTATGACAGAACAGGGAATTGCTAAAGCTCACATGGTTCAGGTGAAAATCAAATGGGTTGGTACTAAAGCTTCCCTCTATGCCTATGCTCTTTCCAGCAAGGCCACAGGGATGGTATGCAGGTCTCATCTTACTTCCCAGCAGCATTGCCTTAAAAATGCTCACAGGATCAGTGCTGAGAATGAGATTAGAAAACTGAATTTGAACATTTTGTTTCAACTAAATGGATTAGCTTGTGGATTTGGTACAGCAAAACATTCATGTTCACCCTCAGGAGCATAATCATGAAGTCATTGTTCAGAAATGCTCCTTTCCTCTTCTTAAAGCTTCTTAGTTTTCACAATTTCAATAAGATGTTGGGCTAAACACTAAGTCATTGAAATTCTTTAAAGGGCTTTATTCTCTCCTGAACTATGAGGGGGATAAAGGATTTTGTAAGGTCTATGGTTAAATCAGCAGTGTTTCTGTCTTGGCTGACCTTATTCTACAAATATTTAGTGTTAACACAGCTGGGGACTATTTGATGCAAGGCACCCAATTGTCCCATTCTTTCTAGGTTTGTTTCCTAAGTGTAACTTGTCAGTGTTCAGAAGAGTTAACTACAATCAGATTAAAACTGGTTTAAACTATGGCTTCATTTTGTGCCCATGATGATTAAATGACCAGATGTTGCCTCTAGGAAGGTTCAACTCCAGACCTGTACGCAGGTGCTCCTGCTGCCTTGCAGACACTGGTGCTTCTCTGCTTCTGCAGGGAAACACAAATCTGCAAACTGGAAATACATAACTCTTCATAAGGTCCCTCACCTAGGTCCTCAGCCTGTCCTGGAGGGGCAAAGGAAAGACAACATATTAGTAGGAACAGTACCATGGTTGTCCTGGCAGAGCTGAAGCAGCAGCACACCCCACATGCTCAGAGACTGACATGACTATGCAGCAGCAAGTGGTGAAATGCTGCTAAAAGGGTATAGTCTTGTCTTCCCTCCTCTTGTGTCACATCTAGCAATCGCAGAGCCACAGGATGAGCTGGCTTGGCAGGCTACATCACTGCTTGGGAAGACAATCTTGTTCTCCAAGGTGTGGCAGAGCTGCTGAGTCACAGCAGCCCCTAGCAAACACTCCCCCTGGCACCTGTGCAGTGGGGTCCACCAGCCCCTACCAGCTTCAGGAGGTGGTAGCAGCTATGGCTGAGGGGTTAATGGTGCATAGTGAGGAAATATGCTCACCATTGGCTGATGGGGTGATGGTGACTGAGCAGGCTGGTTTGTTTGTTTTATTTGCATACCACTTTATGTTGAGGAAGTGGCTAACTTGAATGATCAGAGGAATCCATCAGAAGTGGCTGCCTCTTGAAGTGCCCCAGACAGCAGCCGTTGCAAAGATACTGACATTTGTAATACTAGCAACAACCCACTTAGTAAAATATTATCAAGCTTCAGGTCAGAGACCATAGCTATAAGTTCTCAGAGTTTGCCAGACAGCAATTAAATACTACATTCACTCAAAGCGGGCCAGTTTTTTGGTTGTTGGTTTGTTGGGGTTTTGTTTGGTTGGTTGGTTTTGTTTGTTTGTGGGGTTTGTTTGTTTGTTTGTTTTTTCTGATTTGCCTGTAATCACAGGCATAGGAATTGTGTGGCACTCTTCATAGTTGCACACAAGTCTCAGGGATAAAGGACTGGGATTTCACGGTTTTGCCTCTGTTTTACCTTCCTGTGTGACACTGGACAGTCACCATACATCACCTCCTTGTTTGACCTAACTGTTCAGTAGAACCTTAAGATCCTTCTTGTAGACATGAATTGTTTCTGCCTTGAGATAGAAGTGCCCTAGCACTGTCATGGAGGTATAGCAAAACTAATCCAAACAAAGGATAAGCTCAAACAAACTTTATTGCACAACAATGCCAAAAACAAGTGACAGAAACCAATGTGAAATGGGGATAATCCAAAATCATTCAACACTCCAATAACATGTAACACACAACAAATTCATTGTACCAGTCGGGGTATTATTACTGCACTTAAACACAGAAGAGTGACGATCCAAAGTGCGCGCACACTCACAAAAGGGAAACTCTCTCAAGATACGATAGTTCACCTGGAGGGTGAAGGCTGTCTCAAGGATATATCCAGAAGAAATAATCACTCACCAGGGGGAGGAAAGGATACTCAGTCCTGGGAAGTTTCATCAGATGGTGTCCCAATCTAGGGGGAGAGGTTCTGATCACAGACCTGCTGCTCCAAAGAGACCAACTCAACGATGGTCTCTGGCAGGGGCCCATTTATACCCTGGTCCAATTTGAGCTGTTGTCCTATCTCGTCATGGTGCAGAAACTTCTCTGGGCTGAGGCACCTCATTGGCTGTGGACCTTGTCTGTTGACCAAGGGGTCCCACTTCTCTTGCTCCCCCAAATGGGAGAGACTGGGGTCACTGTACCCTGGTGTGCTGGTTTGACTGAAAATGAGTTAATTTTCTTCATGCAGTTAGAAATCTTTCTTTTTAATAGCTAGCATGGTCATTATTTGGACTTAGTTTGAGAACAAGAGATAACACCCCAGGACAGAGTTAATGTTTTTAATTGCTCTGGTCTGAGAGCCAAGGACATTCTGAGAGCTCTGCCCACACGTGTGAGGCATTGAGGAAGGGGGGCATGGATGGGCCAGAACTTGACTGGCATCCAGACTGATCAATAAGAGTATTCCATCCCACTAGCGTCATGATTCATATTTAAGGAGAGTCGGGATCTTCTGCTCTCTTTCAACCTCTCTCTCTCTCTCGTTCTTCTTTGCTCTTTTTGTGGGAGCTGGGGGAGTTCGGCTCAGGACATTTAGTTTGGCCTTTTGCCATTTTGCAGAGGCCTTTGGGCCTTTCTGCCTTTTTTCCTTTTTTCTCTCCTTCGGATCAGTTGTTCAGGACCAGGTGCTGCTTCCTGGAACTGGGACTGGCTGCTCAGTGTGGATGGAGTTCATGAGGAATTGCACTGAGTATATTTTATTTTATATTCTATTTCTATTTTATATATATTTACTAGTAGTGTATTAGTATTTCGTTATTTTATTAAACTGTGTTTATCTCAATCCAAGTTTCTCCCTTCCCCTTCAATTCTCTTGGGGTAGGTGGGGTTGGGGAGGGGCGGTGGGGGTGAGGAGTGGGGCATGTGAGTGGCTGTCATGGTTGTATTGCTAGCTTGGGTTAAACCATGACACCTGGTGAGGGAGTACATGATGGTTTGCACCTGACCAAGGTGTGTACATGATGACAGACACAATGGGGAGTGAAAATGGGCATGAAAATAAGGGTGTGAAAGCACCAGCAACTGCCATGTTAGAAATGTTGGTCTTTATCGAGGTGGGTGCATCTGCCACACCAACTTATATGGTAATGGTAGTATCACCCAGATAGTTGTAGATTTAAAAAATAATTACATGAAATCAAGATTTAGAAATATATTGACAGGAACTCTATAAGACAAAACCAGTGCCTGTGATATCCCAAACCTCCCCAGAATTGAGATGGCAGTGACAAAACCCTTGAAATTCAGATGTGTGCCAGTGTAAATACCATCCTGCCCCTTCTGAGTTGAGATCCATCGCTTACATCCAGGGCACATTTACTCAGAATAGAGAATGTGTCAACATCAGCACAGTTTAACAGTACTCTGTTGTAAACACAAGCCTTATGCTTGTCATAACTGTATTATATACTAGATAGTTACCTATTTTACTATAGTAGCTGTTCTACACTCTATTAATCCCCTCTCCAGATACTGCCTCCGGTACTTGTTAAAGGTTATAACCTCATCATCCTTTTAACAACCTAGTTGTTTGTCCTGAGAATGCTATTTAACATTATACTCTCATTTATCCACTATCTAAACCCACAGACCATTCTCTCCTATTATCTCCCTGCCTGCAGGTTCCAGGGCAATGTCGTTTGTACAGGCTGTCATTGACAATTGACAATACAACCTGAACTGCCTCTATATACTTTATATTGTGAAATCTCCATTTACTGTGGTCAGTGCAGGTACTCACTGCTAGATGTGGAACAAATACAGCCTAGAGAGCTTTCTGGACTGAGCACCACTTGAAATAATGAGAAAAAAAAAAGAAACAATGTCTCATTTCATGATGATTACTTTGAGGATAAACCTTTTTTGTATATTTTACTGCTACTACATTTCATTTGATTTATTATCTGCTTGCGTGAAAAAGAAAACAAAACCAGGCTCTACACTCAAAGACCTAACTGCTCAGCCCAGTGGGTCAGCAAACACATTTCATGCTGCTGCATTTTCACCATGTGTTTGTGACACATTAAGATCACATGCATTCATAATTGCTGCAGCTCTACTAATTTATTCAGGCAGAATAAGATGATCATGTGTCTGAGCCAGCAGCCAACAATCTCCTTCTAATGGAAGCAACCCACTGGGCCCACGACTTGGGGAGGGCTTCTGTTTATAGAGTTTTGTAAAATAAGGATGTGCCACCATATGTTGAAGGGTAACGTGAGCAAGGTTGGCTGCTGTGCTATGACTCAATCTTCGGGAGAACCAGTAATGCCTGCAGAAAGCACAGGAGCCAAAGCTTGGTCAACTTGTAGGAAAAACATAGAAACAAAAAGAAAGCTGACACCATGTCCAGCCTTCTATGCAATGGGCATTATGAAACCAAGCACCTGAGCATCTGGCAAGAGTTTCTGCTATGTACCTGGACAGAGGCCAGGACATGTTAGCGTGTTTGCAGCTATTATATAATAAATCTGATAAACCTTTTCTTTAGAAGAAAGCATCTTAACCTATCTTTCTGTGTTTATTAGATGTTGGACTAGATGACCTTTGCAACCCGAACTATTCTATGATTCTAAAGTGATAAAAAACAGAGGAACTCCAAGCAACCTACACCCAACTTTAAAGTTCCTGAACACAATACCAGTGTGAAGTGGAAGATGTGGACTCCCTCTGGCCTGCAGGCAAAATTCAGTCCTTACTCTGAAAGGGAGGGTATACAAAGAAAGATAAGCACACAGCTTCCCTTTGTCCAAAAAACAACTTGAAGATGTTTTATGCTGAGACAGGCTCCCATCAAGTCCCTACTCTTCTAGCCCAAGATTTGAGCCTATTTCTGGCTTGATTCACTGTTTCTCTCCTGAAAGAGATGCTTCTTTCTGCAGCAGCACCCTCAATATTTACATCTCTTTATAATATCAATAATTTTGTTTTAATTGGGCTAATCTGCTGAGTTGGTCATTGATTTGCAGCAAGATGTACAGCTGTACTGAGTTGAACCATGTCAGATGAACACGTGAAAAATCTGAAGACACATTATTCAAAGTAGCATTGCTTTATCCTAGATTGCTGATTCTTAATGAAATTAAAGAAATGTATCGTTTTTCCCTTCCTTTAGTATATGAAAGAAACACAGGGATCTGTGCTACCCTTAAGTTCTCATGTGCTCTACATGAGGTACCCACAAGAGCTACCCTATCCTTAAACTTTTTCAGCTCTGCTGTTTCTTCCACATTATGATGAGTAACTATCACAACAAATATATGTAAATATAAAAAAATCACCTCATGCATGATTCACACTCATTATAAAACAGAGCTCTCTGCCGTCATTCACAGAAAGCACATCCCACCCTCGTAATGGGCAAGGCAAATGTTAGCATGATGGAAAATTAGCTCTAGTGACCGTGGACTGCACCACACCACCTCAGCTACTTGCTTACATGCATTGATGAAGAGCTGTTAACACCATGCTATCATGGTGCTGCAGTGCCCTGATGATGCAAGCCCCCAAGAAAGTCCGTTATGTCAATTGATAAGGAGCACAACACGTTTTCCTGGCTCTGTTACTATATATTGGGAAGAGATGCAGAGAAGATGGCAGGTGTGGGAGCTGGGACTTGCAGACAGGCTGTCTCCCTTTGCTTTAGAAGGCGACTCCCTGCTTTACACAATGTCCCCTCTGTGCATCTTCATTCACAGATAGGCATACATTTTATAATATATAAACATCATAATCAACCCTAAACTCTGGAAAAAAACCCAAACACACAAAATGTAAAGGGCAGAACTGCCATGCTGGGTCAGGCATAGTAGCATGGGCTCAGCAGAGCCCCTTTCAACTGCACCTTCCCTTCCAGGGAAACTGAGGTGGGTCCGAGGGATGAGGCACTAAAACTAGTTGAAGGTGGCGACCAGACCAGTACTGCCGTCGCAGAGTGCAACCAGACATTTTTGGCACTCCCCTGCCTTGCTGATTCCACCTCCAAACAACAGCCTCCCCCAGCTCTTCAAGAGCCACATGCAATAGAAACCAGTCAAAACCACACTAAAACCAGACAAAACCAAATTGAAACCAGGTAAAATCCCACCAAAACCAGACAAAACCTTCTGAAACCAGACAAGTCAACTGACCTGATGGCAGCTCTGCTGCCCACAGATGAAGCACTGTTGACCACAGTCGGGTAGGGCCTCCTCTGGGTGTGGGTATGTCATCCTGCCAATGGCAGGTCACTGTCATTTTGAGCGAAGGTAATTCAGGAGGGTTTGTGAGGGAAGGCTGCAGGCATCCTGGCTAGCCAGAATGTGTTTTGTGCCTGTGACATAGGGCATGAAACACTGCATTGTCAGTGGGGTTTTTTTTTGCCAGCTGTTGGGCACACGAGGCCACTTGTTCATCCAAGCTTTTAAGCAGAGGTTCTTGCCAGCAGGGTTTAGCCAAGTGGGGTTGCAAAGCTGCCGATTCAGCCAGCAGTACTGTAGGTGACATGCAGGGAAGGTTGCCAGTGCCTTCCCGGGTTTTCACACACGTTTATTCTGGTGCACTTTGGTTAAAATATACTGCCAGTTCTTAGGTAAGAGTTGGAAGTCCCACAGGCGTCCACGTAGATGCTCAGCACAAGAGAAGCCCTGCCTGCGGACACCGATCCCGCCATTTCTTTCATGCTAGGCAAGTGCTCTACCATCTGAGCTAATTACCCTCCTTCCTCTCCTCAACCTTCCTCATCCAGTTACATCGCACCGGCTGCGCGGGCTCCAGTGACTTGTTGTCAGGCAGTTTGGCGCCCGCGCCGCGCCCTGAGGGGTGTGGCTCCCTGCGCTGGCCAATGGCGAGGCGCAGGGGGTATGGCTACGGAGAGATCGCCACCACAGGCGTCCATCCCTCCCGCTGTGGCCGCCTGCTGGGTCACACCCAGCGCCTCAGCTCTGGATTGGGCGGAAAGGGTTTATTTTTAAAAGGAACCTACTTTTTCTATTGGGCGAGGGAAATGACTGTCAGGCTGTGTTTCCTTGTTGCTAAGTCGGGAAGGTGGGAAGCGAGATGCAGCCGCCCCAAGCGTTAACTGGCCAACAGGAAGCCGAGAGCCCGGCCCCATCCTCGTTCGACCCTGTTGCAGTCGCGTAGCTGAGTGACTGACACCCACCCGACTGCCAGTGAGAGGCCGAAGTTCGTACACCGCCCAATAGAAAGGCGCGTGCCGGGAAGAAGGGTGGTGTTGGGGCGGTATGATTGGCAGCCAGGGAGGAGGGAGAGGAGGGCTCGCAAGAGCTGATATGTCCGCCATCTTGAAGTGTCGGTGATGGTGGCAAGTGGTGGTTTTCCCGCCTGAGCGGAGGCAGCCTGGGGCCTGTGGCGGGGGGACGCGCTTGCTGAGGTATGGGTGGGGTAGCGGTGAGCTCTCCTTACCGCTGTTTAGAGCGGACCGGCGCCCCGGCGCCGGTTCTTCTGCGGCGGCGCGGGCCCGGCGCCTGCTCCCCTCCGCTCTGGGGGCTCCGGGCACTCCTCAGGTGCCGCTAGGCCGGGGCCTGGCGGGCCTGCTGGGGCCTGTCGTGTGCGGCGCCGTCTCGTACACGCACTATTGAGCCCGGAACGCCAGGGCGACGGCGCGGTTGCGGGGTGCTGGGGGCCTGGGCGCGAAGGGGAAGGACGGGGCCGCGCTTGAAAGGAACCCTGCCCACCCGCCACCTCTTTCTTCTCGTGGTTGTGACGTTGTGTCCTTCGGTAGCTGCCCCAAATGTTCTTTCTCGCGTCCGTGGCGCTTCATCCCGGGTGGGGAGCCGACCGGCAGCCACGGAGGGGCGGGGATGCCGTGGCCGTTCCAGGGCAGCTTTTGAGCGAGGAGTGTTGGCGCCCTGGTGCGGCGCGGAGTGGGTCGTGGCGCGGCTGGATATGGTGAGCAGCGCTTTGTTCCTCGGTAGACCGGAGTAGCTATAAACGGGGTGAAGTGTTGTTGAAACGGGGGAAGCTGTGTGTGCTATTCCATCCCCCGGTAGTAGCTTGTTCTGTTGCTGTAACTTAGATAACTTTATTCTGTCTTCGTTGTTATTTCTCGGGTAATAAAACAGATAAGCCTTGCTCGTAGTTAATTTTGCGTTCACTTTTTTTTTTTTAAAATCAGTGCCTCAGTATTTCTGTAAGGACGCTGCTCCCTTTTTTTTTAAAGAGTGTAGCAGTGTTTGGGTAAGCTTTAACTCCTGTTAAATACTTATGCCAAAATCTGACTTTGAACCTACCAGTTCTTTAGGTTTGGTCTTTCTTTAGTCACTAAGAATTTCTCAAAGTATAAGAGGCAATTAGTGCAATAATCTTATGTCCTGTATGACACAAGTACAACTGAGGCTAAAGATAATCTCTGTCAGGGTAAGTGCTATTTAAGTTAAAACAGTAGGATACTTTGAAGATGTGTGTTGCTGTTTTAAAAAAGTGTTTGTAGCGAATACTGCAGAAAACTTAAGACTGGGTGGATAGCTTTAGAAAGTATTCCTTGTGAGATGTTGACAACTTAAATGAAAGGTTGTGTTACTGCTAGTAACATTATGTTTAAAATCTTCTCTAATGGAAAGAGTCTAAATGTACTCTGACAGTGTGATATGTGTTTGGTTAGGTTTTGTGTGGATTTTTTTAAATTGATGACTATTAAGCTGGTCTAAAATTTCTAGGTAGTATATAAAGTAGCTCGTGAACTGCACAAATTACGTGTGCTTTTTTTTTTCTTCTGTAATGCTGAAAGCTGGGAAGTCTTCCTGTTGCAGTTCAAATAACCTATTTGGAACACTGAAATGTGTATTTTCAGTACAACATGCATTTTAGTAAGAGTCTGTGGTTACTTAGCTCTATGTTATTTATGTTTTCAATAGTAAGGTATGGACTAACTGTAG
This sequence comes from Caloenas nicobarica, assembly GCF_036013445.1. NCBI lineage: Eukaryota > Metazoa > Chordata > Aves > Columbiformes > Columbidae > Caloenas > Caloenas nicobarica. The sequence continues at coordinate 48,524,105 of NC_088249.1, read as the reverse complement.
CTTGCAAGAGAACACTACAAAATAACACTACAGAATTATCTTGCAATATAGAACTTGTTAATGAGACTTCGTGCCAATGTGATATTCAGTCTGCATGTTTATTTCTTGACAGTTTGTAGTTCTAAGTATGTGTTTAAGTTTACTTAAATGATTTTTTTTTCCTCCATCTATGATGTATCTTGAACAGAGGTCATACTTCTTATTTGCTTTCTGTTTGAAAAGCAGAATGTGTAGGTGGTGTTGAATCCTGCACTTCCTGGGTGACTAAAGGAATTTGTCTTCTAATACTACCGGAAGATTTTATTTTGGCCAGAAGAACTGTTGAAGAGGTCTGTTTGCAATGAAGTTAAGGAAAACATTGAGTGAAAGCTGGAGTTTAGAAATTCAGAAAAAGTGGCCCGTTCAACCAGAATGTCTTTAAGTAGGGTAGTTGTATTACAGCTTCTTTGGAAGCAAGTATATTTATGTGTAAACTACTGTGCCTGTGATATCTTTGCATTCTTTGAAGTATAAATATAAATTAACTAGCCATAATTGTTCCCTTATGGAATTAGAGATACTAAATAGTTTCTCTTCACAATACTGCCCTCAAACTGTTGACTCTTCTCACTTTAGCAAGTCAACAGAAATAAATGTGACACCTTCAAGAACCCTTCTCTCTTGCACTTAACAGAGGTGATGCCATAGCCGTTATACCAATCAGAGAATCAGGTGATGTTCTATGAGTGAAATTCAAGTGAATTAATAGAACAGAATCAGAATTTAGCAGTATTAAACCAGAAGATTATGTATGTTGTTTTAGTATTAACAGATGGTTAGAGAGTGAACTCTCCTGTTATGACTCAAGAACTTTGCTTCTCTATGCAGCTTAAGCTTGAAATGCACATACTATGAGATGCTGAAGAGCTGGCTCAAAAACAACCAGTATGGGATTGAAACAGTCAGAAGGGAGAAAAGCTTTGAAGAACTGTCTGGTCCGCTCTCCTTTATCTCCACCAATGTCCTCTTTTGTCCAAGTGTTTAAGAAGCCTTGAAGTATTTACTGAACTCTGCAGCTAGTTAAGATCACTCTGTATCAGTATAGTGAAGGCATTTTCCTAGCTTCAGTGTTCCAGCATACTACACAACCTCTTGGTAGGTAGAGGGCTTGCATATTCACTTATGGCCTTTGGAAGCTATGATAGAGACTGTGGCCTTTTCTGCTTGGGCAGAAGGGGCACTAGTATGAGCATAGTGATCTGTTTCTATAGTAAGGTAGGATGCCTTCATATTGTCTGCCATCTAGATTTGGCTCTCATAGTATCAGCTTTATCTGTGACTCTGTTATTTCATATGTCAGGTTTAGGAATAGTATGTTATCTCAAAGGAGACACCACATCCGAATTCTAGAAGACCAGATGTCTAATCGGATTATCTGAAGAGCAAGATGTGGAGCCACTGTTTTTGGCAAAACTTTCCACAGTAATAAATAAATAATAAAGTATAAAATAATAAATAATAAAGTAGGGATAAATGAGAAATAAGGCTTGCCTCATTTTGTTGAGTTGGAAGAGAGCCAAGAATTCGGGGAAACTGTTTAGTGGTGATGTTCGATCCTGATATTTTTGGGGTGGGAGGCAAGCCTGAAAGATCCATCAGAAAATGCATGCAGAATATGAACATAATGTCGAAAGCTCTGCATAGCATGTTTTCTTGGTTTTGTGGTGTGTCGGAGTGTCAGCATCAGCATCTGTTTTAGAAACCATGTACTACTGGGCAACTAAAGTGAAATGTTTTTCTACTCTGGGATATTATATGTGACTCAATAATTAGCTTGGGATGCTTCTCAGGAAATGGGATAGACTGAATTGATAGTATCAGGAAGACATTTGGTATAAGCTGTTAACAGCTCACTTGTCTATAGAACACATTGCGGGGCGGGGGGGAAATCTGTTACTGAGAAATAGAAGGCTCTTCATGACCTTTATTTATTTAGTAACTTCCATAAAGTGTGAAGAAGCATGTTTAAAGTGGTATATGTAACTTGGAGCGGGTGGAAAAAGTCCCTTACTAACCCTTTGACTGTTCTTCTTGCTGTTACTCTGTATAGTAATCCTCTAATCCTGTTAAATGGACATAACTTTTCCATGGGACTTAAACTTGGAACACTTAGTGACAGAATCTATGCAGTGTGTTGCATGCTAGCAATGGAATAGAATACCAGAAGGACCTCAGTGTACCACTGGATGGAACAGTCAGGCTATAATCTGCAGGAGTGGTGGTATGTGGTGTTAGGCACATTGGCAAAAGGGCTAGGCAGAGCGCCTATGAGACTGGAGGGTTAGTTAGTTATTTTCCTTGAGAGAAGTTTTGAGAACGTTCTTATTTCATTTTGAATGAGACTGTTCCGAGCATTTTTACAGAGTCTAACTTGTGCATCTACAAGGAGATGGAATGTATGGCCTAGTGATCTCCATCCTGTGTTTACTGAGTCTTCTGGAAAATGAGCACTGGAAGACCATAGGCCAGCTTTTGTCAGTTGTGCTGGAAAATACTTTTAAACATGAAGAAAACTCTAAAGCCTTTTTTTATGATGACCAGGCAGGCCCTGAATGAGTCTCGTGAAAGGGCGATTTGATTTCCAGTTTGGTAACAAAACATGTTTGGGATTGAGGATGGAAACTTCCAGTGGTTATTGAAGTAAAAAACTAGTGACTTGTTTCTGAGTTTATATTCCAGAATATAGCAATTCCAGTACTAAAAGCATTCTCATTGTTACTATGTATCAAGTAACCCTGGGCCTGTTTCATCCCTGCTAAGCAGTGGCACAATCCTCACCTTCAGTGACCACAGGTAGAATTTCTAACTGGATCCAAGTATATCAAGTAGAATTCTATTGTGCAGATTTAATTTCTACTAGCGGTTTTTGGAGTGAATCTCATATCCCAAACCAGTGGTAGAGAGAAGGATGTTTTCTGTAAATATAAGTTATGCTTCTCTAGGAGAGTGAAGCATAAGACCCTAGTCCCCAGTTAGGTGCTGCACATTTCTCACTTGTGGTAGTGCCTTAATTGATGATCAAAAGCAAGTTAATAAAATTTCTAGTGCTTTATACAGTGGTGGTAGGCAATGATAGTACAGATATGATTACATTTTTTTATTGTACTGTAACTGCTTTGAGTGGTCAAATTAAAGCAGAAAACAAAGGAGTAATAGACATTTCTAAAAGCTTGGCTTACTATAAATTGATGTTACTTCAGTGCTACTTGTGTTATGAAAGAAGTATCAGCTGCTGCCTCCACAGGGTAGATTTTTGCATCTTTGTACCAGAGTGGTTATACAACTAGTGTTTCTTGTATAGAAACTGTAAAAAACCAATGCTATTTGCTCTTGTTTTGTGTAAATACAGTGGAAACCAAATCTTGTGGGTTTTATGTTTTTGGGGGGTGGTGTGGTGGTGTGTTGTGGGTTTTTTTTTTAACTAACATCAAAAATCATACATAAGGTCTTGGTGAAAAAAAACACTCTTCTTTCTGTGAAATGCACTGTAACCTTACCTTTAAAGCAGACGTAGGGCTTTCTTCATATTCTGCTCTTACTTACAATGTACTACTTTGACCCACCTCTGATCTAAAGAGCTCAGCTGGACACCTTAGGACTGGTTTGAACTACAGTAATTCACATTATTTATTCTGTTGCTGCCTTGACAGACTTATGATCCAAAGATCCAAGTATCTTTGGAAGTGAACTCTTCTAGAAAATAATAAATAGTGGATTACATTTCTTTGAGAAGTTTAGATACTGTCACCAAACATCTTGAAAAAGGATGGAAACTCTACAGAGACTGCTAAAACAAAGCTGTAGTGGTGGCAGGAACATACCCACTTCTGAGTAGGTGAGTTTCCTGCTGATGTTGTAAGTAGCTTGCATCTACAGGAAACCAACCTCAGGTTAATGTTGATATTGGTCAGCATGCATTTCAGATGGAAATCCATTGGAAAATTGCAACAGCACAGGGGTTGCATTCCCATCTTCCATGTTTGTCTTTCTGGCTGTTATGAGGGGGGAGTTTGTCACTGTTAATGGCAATTCTGAGGGCTAATAACATTTTGGGAAGTTTTTTTCCTGCCCATGAGTGACAGCTGTGGAAGTTAGACTGAACTGGCTATGAAGTAGTCGGTTCTTTTGGCTGTGATGAGCAAGCATTTGTCAAAGGATCTTTCCATGTGTACTTGATGCTGATGATGGGCTCTTTGTTATAGCTTCATGCCACATTTAATGGCAAAAGATGTTGTATGCTGAACATAGTATTAAGATGAAATTTGTCTGATAAAGGAGGTGGTAAAGATAACATTAGTGAGAGATCTGCATTTCTTAATGGTCAACATAATAAAACCTGTGTCTTTTCATGCTGCTTGCCTTTACCGTAGTGATTAGTGTGCTGTTTTCATTTTAGCTAGTGGGCCTTCAAAGAAGGGAAATGGAAGAAGATTTAAAGGCAATGCAGATAGAAATCTAGTAGTTGATGAAAGATGGTGTAAGGCCACTACACTTGTTGAGCTCTGCAGGTTGTAAGAAAAGATAATTGCTGTCATGGCTGCGAGTTGATAGTAACATTCCGTGCTTAATTTTAATTAACTGTTAGATACTTGTAAAACTTTATAATTCCCTTTGACATTATTGAGTCCTTCCATTGCTTTACCAGTGGTGTTATGGAATGTCTTTCCTCATTTAAAAGGGATCTACTTTGCCATCAGATTAAGAAAGCTGTGTCTGTAATGTAGCTTCTTTTTTTTTTTTTTTGGTCTAAGGCCCTCTTCCAGGGTCACTTATCCAAAAGCCTGTAAATGTCACTGTGAGACAAGTAATGTGTGACTGGGGACCGAATTTAAAACTTTACTCTTTCTCAACCCATTAGAAATAAAAGCAATCAAACATTTATCAGTAGTTGGGCCAACTGCAGTTGTTTTATTAATGTGATTTCAGTCATAGATGGGCACATACTTTTTTTTTTTTTTTCCTGTGTCCGGCTATTCCAGTATGCTCTCCCACTGTACTGAAGTATTATTTATTTATTTTGAGAGCCAACAACAAAAACTTAGACTGACTGCTAGCCACACCTGGCTTGGAAGCTGTGCTTCAAAAATGCAGTTGATAAATAGAAATGAATCCTTATCTCTTCAGTTACTGAATAAGGAATTTAGTTGCCCAAATTGGGATTGTAGAGATGGTATATTGAAGGCAGACAAAAAAAGGCTCAGTCTCTTATGAATGTGGGTGTCTGTGAAAATATATTCAAAGTCTTGAAACCCATAAGTTGTTTATCGTCTGTAATATAGGAAACACGTGTGGGTGTCTGATAGCTTTTTCATTATGAGAAACTGGCTTCCTTTTAGGGCATAACAAAAAGCAGTGATGTTAATGCTTTTACAATAGCTTTTTCTTTGAAATAGATTGGTCCAATCTTCCCGTTCCCTGGGCTTGGGAATTCGGAAGTTTAACTTGCAGTTCTCAGAAAAATATGCTAGCCGTAGGGCTTGAGACTAGAATGCAGTGTGTTTTGGTTTTTTTTTTTTTTTTCCCCCTCCCATGTTGAAGTTGCAGCCCCAAGCAGCCAAGAATGAAATTATTAGTAGGTACAATAGAAAATTTGTAACTACAGTAGTGACATCATCATCATCATGAGAAGGAGGGATTATAGATTATCTCAATGTCTGTATTTTTTTAAATTTATTGGAGATTGTGAAGATTAGGGTCTTCTCTGAAAATATTAATTGGTGGCTAGGTGACTATGATGTTATGTAGTGGAACTACTAAGCAGCAGAATGCAAGTAAAAATGGTGAATGTGCTTTACTGTTAAGTAGGTTTTTGTAGAGAAAAAAGTTATTTCAATTTTTTTTTGTTATAGGAAAACTGCAAGCAACAGCCAGTAAATCAATTCCCCTCAAACTAAAAGCAAACTGCCAGTTGAAATAAAGAAACTTCAAGAGGGAAAGATATGAAGTTGTCTTTTTTTAATTGCAGCTAAATGACTGATAAAGTTCTGTTTCTAGACTTTCAGGTATTTCAAACTGAGTTAATTAGTGTGCTACTTGCCACACCCGTGATTTGACTTTATGGAATGGTAGTAAGACTGACTTGACAAAATCTGTGTGGAACCCTAAATATTACTTAAAAAGATAGAAAACTTAAGTTCAGGTCTTAAGTAAATTGACTTCTAAGTTTCTGGTCAGCAGGATGTTGCTTTTTAGGGATATATTGTGTCATGCTCTTATAAATACCATTTTAGGTTCTGAGCTAGCATTTTAAATGGCTTGCTTTTTTTCAACTTTATTCTTCGAATTCCTTGAGTAGGCATAGGGCACAGAGTATCAATTGAGTTTTTGGTCACTATAAACTATCAATGCAGTATTCAGTAACTATTTGTCTTGCATTATAACACAGTTATTCCAGTAATTCCTAGTTACTAGAATAACACTTCATGGTGAGAGTTGAGACCTTGTAGTGGGAAAAAACTGTTGACAGATATATTGGTAGCTAGAGAAGGGACTTGTAGGAAGGAATGGATGCTACAAGAATTTTTTGTGAATTACTGTGGTGTAGCTCTGTTTTGAAGGGGCATGAAGAAAACAAGAGAGAAAGCATAGTTGAAAATAAGTCATTCCAAACCAACATTGTATTGCCAAACTACGACATGTTGCTTGAATGGCTTTTTTTAAACTGTGTGTATATTAGTGCATTTATGATATTCCGCAGCTGATGATCACTTCAGTGTAAAGATTTAGAATATGAAAGTAATTTCCCTTTGAAAACAGTTTTTTAAGAAATACTACTAAATCTTTGAGCTTGATTTGCCCTGTAGTTTGCCACTTGTAACTATGATAGTTTTGAAAAACAATGTGTAACAAATGTACTCTTCTGATGCTCCAGGGAGAAGCATTGAAGTAGAGCTTTAAAAAAAAGATTATTTTGAAGCTTACAGAGAAAACAGAGTAGGTTTGGCATTTCCATATAGAACTTTGGGTTTTTTCTTCATAAGTAGGATGTGTGTTGCAGTTGGAAGAAGGTGGCTTATTCTGCTGGGTAATCTTTGTGTGTTTGGTTTTGGTGTTTTTCTCTAGTATTTTACATCAAAGTAGAAGAGTTCCATGGGGAAAGCATACTTCTGTTCAGTGGAGGCACCAGAGGCATCTGTGGCTGAAAAATGTGATGTAATTGCGATGTGCATTGTTTGTAAAAGCACAACATGGCAAAACTCAGATTACTGTAGTGATTTGCTCCAAAATATGAATTGGCTGAGGGAAGGAGGAAGAAAGATAATAAAGTTAATAGACACTCAACTCTTATGTGCAAAATGCCTTCTCAGTGATCTTTCATTATTTTGTTTGGTTTCTAATTTCTCTTCTACAATTTCTAGAACTGCTCTTCTAGAACTATGTATTTTCATGTGCCCCAACATTTGATTTGCATCCAGCTTTCAAGGTCTAATCAACGAGGTAAAAAGGAGGATAAACTTGTTTATCTGAACAGTTAAAGATTTTTCAGAGAAAATGGGTATGTTTACATGATATACTACAGTGTCTTGCTAGAAATGTCCAAGCCAGTTATGCATATGCTTTTTTTTAGCATACAATGCAGAGTAGTGATTTGGGTTCAAAAACTGTGTGGCCAGCTAGCATGCTGATATACTTGGATTAATGATGGGATGTGAGAGATGGGACTGAGTAGCTTTGGTACGGCAAAGTGTTTGATGCAACTGTATTGCCTTCTAGTAGCACTGCTTCTGGTACTACCTCGGGGAACTCTTCATCATACTATTGCCAGATACTGGTAAGCATGCTCAAACAGTAGTCCTCTTATCTCCTTTTCAGCAGTGTTCCATCTGATTGGTGTGGAGTGGGGCAGATTGAGTGAAATGCTGGAAATTAAAGATGTGGCTCAAGTTATGCACAGCATCAGTGCAGCCATAGTAACTGTATCACTCTGATCTGATGGTAGCATCTTAGACTTGGGAAAAAAAGACCACACACTTTTTGAGAGTACTAACTGGAACAGAATGGAATAGATGCCTAAGAAACCTCTGCTAAAATTCATGCATCTAACCTTAAGGCTGTCTCCTTAAGTTAGACTAGTTTTTCCTTAAATGTTCAAACAAAAAAAAGTGGACTGCTGAAGCAGTCCACTGGCATTACTGATTTTTACACTTCCAGAGCAGTAGTACAGGAATTAAGGACTCATTTAGACTTGCATATTATCTGGTGGTTGAGACAATAGAACTGATCTTGAATTGTCCAAGTTCAGCCTTACATGTCTTGTTCTTATTTATCAGCAGGTTCAGGTGAACTTTTACTCTGCAATCCTGCAGCACACCTAAGGTGATATAATTTGGAGCAAAGATGGAAGAGACAAATCTGGATTGCCCTGTCCCTAATGGTGTGTTCTTTCTTCTTGGTTGTGGTGGCCCTGATTGGCAGACCCTTTGAACCGATTCAGCGTGTGAACTTGGCAGAAAAACTCCTTCCTGCCTTCTTCCACCAACTGCGTTTGTCACCTCTTCAAATATATTTTTCACTTTGGTCAGACTTCTGCTAAGTAATTTCTGTGTCAAGGACCCAACAGGAGGAGACTGTACAGCAAGGAGTACTGTTGGGGCTTCTTTGCATAGCCAGCTTAGCTTCCTATAGCAGTCTTTGTCAGAGACTGGATGGAATTTCAATCCTGGTCTTCATTCTGAGTGTGGATGGGGACACTTCAGCATACAAATGTTCCCTCTAAGCAAGGTGTCTAGAGCTAATAGACAAAGCATTTGAAGTTTAAGTCCTAGCGTAAGTGAGCCGCTTCTTACAGTATTTAAAAGTTGTCTTGATTATCATGCAGTGTTTTATAAACTTTACTGGTTCAAAAATTAGAATTCTGGACTAAATCAGATGCACTGATTTCTCTGCCCTTCAGCTGTCTCCACCCTACTTAATTGTGGTTGTGGACATAATTTTAAGGCTGAGTTTATTTTCTTTGAAGACTATCTGTTCAAGGCATTGCTTAAATAGAAGTTCTTGGGAAGACATGATCCTGATAAACTTCTGTTGTAAGCCCTAAGGCATGAGTGTCCTAAAGAGGACACGTTATTTTTCCTACAAGACATTTGGAGAAGTGTGGTAAGGAACAATGATGAGTCTTAAGTGATGATTTCAGAGTGCCCTGCTTCAAGCATTACCATTAAACAATTTTGTATTGCTAGACTGTAACTTCCATGGGGGATCTTTCTGGGCCAATAAACCAGTGGAAAAAAGGGAAAAAAATACTTTTCACTGAAGCACAGTATTGTACTGTGTACACTTGTACTTCTGAGTGTGACATGGTCCAAAGAGGTAATAGAACTAAACCATTCGTTAGCCTCTGCTTCCTATTGTTAGTTGCAGTCCAGACTGCAATTCTTCTTGCTGAAGAGATGCTGGTGTTCTGCTAGTGGTTTTGTCAGACTGATTGCCCCCGTGATGGGGGTGTAAGGGCTACAAAATGGAACTGGAATATTTTCACTGAGGTGTTTTACATTGCAAAAAACAATCTTCTATAGTGTCTTTACTTCAGATACAGTAACTTATATAAGTTACTGTCTTGAATGTATGGAATGAATTACTGTAAGAGCAGCGCTCAGTAGCTTGCAGTTCTTGTACTTTTTTTTTTACCAGGATGCACAAATATTGCATTGGTTTCTATAAGCAAGAAGACCTCCTTAGTTTGTGTTTGCGTCAATAGATATGCATGAGATGCTTTTAAAAGTAGATATTCCAGTCTATGAAGTGTTAATAAAGTTTTAGTCCTATTTATGACAGCTGGTCATGTAGTGGTTAACTTCTCTATCTAAAAAAGCGTAATTAAAGTTTATCAGGTAATACTTCAGAACAGGCCTTACCATGCTGTTGCACTTCACATGAAGTGGGTAGTTGTGCCTTTCTTTGTTTTTCAGGTATATCAGGTAAACATGTGCACATGTTTTCATAGTTTCATGTTTGAGTGTTATATGTATACATGAAAATACTTCCATTCTGCCTTTTGGATGTTATCTTCAGGTTTAAATTTTTGATACCTTCCATTATGGCCCCATTTCCACCTGACAGAAGTACCATGTTAATGTTACTGAACTATTATTGCTGATATGAGCCATCCCTAGATGTAGAAAAAACAGATTTAAGTAGACTTGAACCTCATTCAATCACTTGATTTTTCCCCCCCCGCCCCCTTCCCTTTTAAGGAAGGAATTACTGTGGTTTTTCTTTTTTTCCTTATGCTGCAGTCCCTTTCAATACCTAATCTGTGCTGTGGAGGGGATCAGTCTGATCCAATAAACCATCTATACCACTACCAAGCTCTCTACTCTTGTAGATTCTGAGGTGGACTGAAAGTCCTGATTGACCATGGCAGGCTTCTGGTGGAACAACCTTCCCAGGATGTGCTATAATACTTGCACTGCTAGTATCTTGTTAATTTCAATTACACTAATGTAATTACACCAATTTTCCTATATAATCCTACAGTTTGGAATTTGGAAGCTGGCTGTTCCGGTGCTAAACAATGATATTTAGACAATGAAGCTTGGGGGGGGGCGGGCTGTTGTTTAGTTCTGATCTCCGTTTTGTTTTTCAAATGGGAGGAGGAATAGAGAAATATCAGAAAGACATCCTTGTAAGGGGAGTTATGATAGTGGCTTTCATTTGGATAGTTTTACTGCCAATTCAGGTCTTTCTGGATAGTGTCTTAAGAATTTGTAAACTCTTCTGGAAGTGCATTAGACTAAGCAGGCTTATGGTGCTCACACATAATTGAGGAAGTGGTATTCTCTCCCTTCTTGGAGCTCTACTTCGGAACATAGGTGTGAAATGCAGAAATAACCAAGGACACTTCAGTAAAGCAAACTAAGTCCAGTAAACTTGTTTACTTTTTCTGTTTTAGTTACTTGACTCAAGGGATCACCAAGTCTACTTGACATGTGGACCCGAAGGTCTAAAGATGAAAAACATGTGACCTTTGAAAGTGTTACAGTATGTGTATTACATTGACCTTCAGTTCATGTGTATGCTGCTTACTAAAATAGCCTTAGAGAAACTTATTATTAGTGTCCTGTATGCTAGGCCTTGAAGTCTTTGTGCTGTTGTGAATAAAATGCAGATGTGGTGGCTTTTGGTTCCAGAGCCCTTTCAAGCCACAAAACTTAATAGCCCTAACAAAACTAAGAAAAAACCACATTTATTGGGCGATTTTTTTTTTTTTTTTTTTTTTTTAAACTGGAAGGCAAGAGGAATTTCATTCAAGAGGAATTCTTTTGTAGTATATATCTTTAGGTTAACAGAGCCTGTCTATGAAAGGCAAAGATCAAGAAACAGCTTTGAAGACACAGCTTATATTTAACGTGGGAGATGTAAAGTTACATCTTTTTTTTTTTTCTGGCAGAAGACTTTTGAGGTGCATGGTTTGGTTTTGTGGGTTTTTTTAGCTGAAGATATATTTGTGAGAAACTCTGATAGCAGACGAGGTAGTCACTGATATGAATTAAGGAACATGCTACTATATTTGCTACCCTTCTTAGTTGCTAGTACTACTTTTTTTTTTTTCCCCCATGAACAGTATTAGCCATGTTCCCAAAAGAAACAAAAGTCTTATTTTGCTTGAAGCCTACTTTGAAAAGCAAAATCAAAAAGTCTTCTGTAGCTGGTGGAAAGGGGAGGTGATTTTTTTTTCTACTAAAAATGGATTTTACAACTGCCAGAAGCAGCTATATCAGAAAGAAGCATCAATTGATAGAATGGTTTTTCTTACATGTTTAGTGTTGACCTAAGTGCGGGCAGGTGTCACTCTGAAGCCAGTTATGAATATCTAATTAAGCTCTTTGATGTTACTTTGCTTTGCATTGGAATAATTAAACTATCAAAAGCAGAGGTGGTCTTAATGATGAATTTTAAGTGACTGCTGTCTTAGATGGTTGCTTTGTAAGTCTGTATGTGAACTGTATTGTGTTTTGCTAAATTAAACTGTTTTCAAATTGAAACTGGCTGAATTGTTTATGCAGACTTATGCTAAAATAACTGGAATTCTTAATGCTTGTATGTTTTTCTGTGCAGGTTTGTGGATAAATCAGGTATTAATATAACGAGAATAGTTATGAGGACAGAAGAGGCTGCTGCAAAAAACTCTAATAATGGTTATTTCAGGTCTGAAGATGTTGCTTCATATGAAATTGCTAATAGTTTATTAAAAAAAAAGTCTGGATTCATGTTAGATTCAACAGTCAAGTACAGATTATAAAGGCAGAGTTATTTCAATGAGACAATGAAGTTTCTTCCTTTGTGTCCTAAAAGTAAAGGGGGATGTTTAATCAAAGTCAGTTCCAGATGACAAGCTGCCTTTGAATTTATTCTCAGAGTTACTGCACTGAACTGACACTTTTCTTCCTAGCAAGTTGTTTCCTCCTTCAGTTCATATGTCTTATTCCTTGCAAAGCAGTGTTTAGTATTCGTGCAGTTATTGAGCTATTGAGTAGAACCTGTTAACAATATTAAATTATAAAACTTTTTTTGTCATTGTAGGAAGAAATCTGCTTAATCTAATTCAATCCTGCTAATACTGTAGATTGAAAGATTTTTTTTTAATTTTTTTCTCCCCAGGATACCCTGTAATGGGCAAGGAGCCTGAGAGAATACAAATCGTTCTGGTTTCCTGATTTTTGTGTTTAACAGGTAAGAAACTATTAAACTTCACCAGTAGACTTAGCCTTTTGCATCTATGAAGCTTTATTTAAAGCATTCAGAAACCACTTAAAATTTGTTTCATTTCCCTCATGTCCATTAAAGGCTTATTTACCTGAATTCTGTAGGCTCACATTTACCACCAAAGCCGTTCTTCCTTCTGCAGTTCAGACTTTGGCCATTCCTTCTCTTTTCTTGCAGCTTTTTTGGCTACTTTCTAGCTGGCCCTTTCTAACTTTCTTTTAACCCACTCTGCTGTTGTACTGTATTTTTTTTCCTCTGCCCTGATTTGTTCTTACAATGAGAATCAGGAGTCATCTAGACGCATGGTTGTGGTTATTCTATTTGTTTTACAGGGAATATGTTTTAAAGTGTTTTGGTTTTGTGCCAGGAGGTGTATCTGCTGCCCAGCCTCCAATTCTGTGGAAGAATTTCAAAGCAAATGTGTTCATGAACTGACACATATTAGGCATGAATGATGTTTAGCACTATAGGTTGTTATATTGAAGTATTGTAATACTATCTTCTGCAATTGAATTTTTGGTACCAAACTGCTTGCTTCAGTGTAAAATTGTCTTTTGAGTAGTTATGCATTGTTTAGCTTTAATATTATGGAGCCATCTGCTTTTCTCAGTACATAGATGTCTTTACTTCTGTTTTGAAGATAATTAGGAGAATTCAAAATATGAGAAGTCTAACTGATTTTTTGTGACCAATGAAAATTTTAAATGTGTAAATGTCTGGCTGTTGAAGTGGAGTTACTAGAAAATGATTCATCTTTTTCTACTGGGGCAGGGGAGATCAGTGTCTAATTTGTAGGTTACAGGTAATTAAGACTGGTATTTATTAACACTTGCTAGACTGTGGTTTGAGATAGTGTGTAGGAATTGACAAGGATACAGTTGTTACTTCGTATAAAATTGTGCTTATAACTTCATTGCAAACTATATATTTTGGCTGATTTTTGTACTTTAGCTGGACAGTTACACCCTTTTGCATTTAGAGGGACTGGTGTCTTTGAGTAAACATAGAATCATAGAATCACAGTGTCGTGGTTTGATAGTGGGGAGACAATAAAGAACTGCAGCAGATGTATCTTCCTTAACCCTCTTCCCCCTTTCCCCTTTTTTGCCCCCCTCCTCCCCCTTTTCACTAAGGGCAGGTGATTTTGAGAGAAAAGGAAAAGAAGGACAGAGAGAAGAGTTGTAAAATTTGAAAACGTTTCACTAATGCTACTAAATGAACACAGAGAAAAATAACACAGAACAAATATTACAGAACCAGTCTTGCAGTTCCCAGCAGCTAGTCCAGCAGGATCCTGCAGTCAACCGGAACTAGATTCAGTCTGCCACAAGGCCTCGGCTTGCAGGGATGGCCACGAGGCCTCAGCTTGCAGGGAGGAAGCAAAGCAGCAGAAGGCCCAGCAGAAGAGAGAGAAAGTCCTTCTGGTCTCCACCTTTTATATCCAGGAAGTTGTGAATGGGATGGAATACTCCCATTGGTCAATTCATGGTCACCTGACTCAGACCACTTCCTCTTGTTGCTCCCCCCAATGACCCAGGACATTCCCCCCGTTATACCATTCATGGCATATTTAAACCTCATCAATACAATCTAATTAATATGATCTATCAATACAATCTAATTAATTACAACAACTATATACATATATACAGGTGTAGCTCATCATTCTTGTAGTCCATGGACCATCCTTTGGAAAAGCTCATATAAGTTCATTTATCACACATCTAGTACATCTTATGACCACTGTTTGTGGGTTAAAGATGTCAACTTCGAAGAAGTTGTCAGGTGCCACTTGAAGAAACTAGCTCTGGTTCCATCATCACTGTCTTGATCTGAAAGACACTTATTAGACACTGTTAGTGTGGAAATTAACATCATGCAATTCAGTCTTGACTATTTTCACCTGAAATCAAATCCCTTTGAGGTACACATAGAACTTCTCCATCTTTAAGCATCACCTACCGGGTGCTACCAGGGCCTTGGGCAAAAACAATCCCACAAATGGGCTTGCCTTTGCCTGAGGTAGAGTGACCCAAACTGCCTTTCCTAACATATTTTTCATGTGCACTACAGGGACTTTATCTCCTTCTACAGTGCGTAGAATTTCTGATTGTGCAGGCCTGGCTCGATTAGTTGATCCTCTAGTGTTGACCAACCACATGGCTTTTGCTAAATGTGAATCCCAGTTTTTAAAGGTTCCACCACCCAGTGCTTTTAGTGTAGTTTTTAGCAAACCATTGTACCTTTCAATTTTCCCTGAAGCTGGTACATGATATGGAATGTGATATACCCACTCAATACCATGTTCTTTGGCAGAGTTGTCTATAAGACTGTTTTTGGAATGAGCACCAGTCGGATTCAATTCTTTTTGGCGTATCATGTCGCCAAAGGATTTGCTTTTCAAGGCCCAAGATCGTATTTTGGGCTGTAGCATGGAGTACAGCATACATTTCCAACCATCCAGTGGTTGCTTCTACCATTGTAAGTGCATACTGCTTACCCTGACAAGTTTGTGGAAGTGTGACATAATCAATCTGTCAAGCCTCTCCATACTTTAACCATTGCCCTCCATACCATACAGGCTTTAACCTTTTAGCTTGTTTGATTTCAGCGCAAGTTTCACATTCATGAATAACCTGTGAAATAGTGTCCATAGTTAAGTCCACCCCTCGATCACGAGCCCATTTATAGGTTGCATCCTTACCTTGATGCCCTGAAGCATCATGGGCCCACTTTGCTAAGAAGAGTTCACCTTTATGTTGCCAGTCCAAATCCACTTCAGCTACTTTAATCTTAGCAGCTTGATCCGCTTGTTGGTTGTTTCGATGTTCTTCTGTGCCTTAACTTTTAGGCACATGAGCATCTACATGACGAAGTCTCACAGTCAGTCTCTCTAGCCGAGCAGCAATGTCTTGCCACAGTGTGGTGGCCCAAATGGGTTTACCTCTGTGTTGCCAGTTTTTCTTCCATTGCTGTAGCCACCCCCACAAGGCATTTGCCACCATCCATGAGTCAGTATAAAGATAAAGTACTGGCCACTTTTCTCGTTCAGCAATATCCAAGGCCAGCTGGATGGCTTTCGCTTCTGCAAATTGACTAGATTCACCCTGTCCTTCAGTGGCTTCTGTGACTTGTCGTACGGGACTCCACACAGCAGCTTTCCACCTTTGATATTTACCTACAAGTCGGCAGGATCCATCTGTGAACAGGGCATACCGCTTTCCAGTCTCCGAAAGGGTATTATACTGTGGTGCTTCCTCAGCACGTGTTACTTCCTCCTCCTCTGGGGACATCCCAAAGTCTTTACTTTCTGGCCAGTCCGTAATCACTTCTAAGATCCCTGGGTGATTGGGACTCCCAATTAGAGCTCGTTGCGTAATCAATGCAATCCATTTACTCCACGTAGCATCGGTTGCATGATGCATGGAGGGAAATTTCCCTTTAAACATCCAGCTCAACACTGGTAGTTGAGGTGCCAGGAGGAGCTGTGCTTCAGTACCAATCACTTCTGAGGCGGCTTGGACTCCCTTATAAGCTGCAAGTATTTCCTTTTCAGTTGGGGTGTAATTGGCCTCAGATCCTTTGTATCCTCGACTCCAAAAACCTAAGAGTCAACCTTGGGTTTCTCCTGGTGTTTTCTGCCAGAGGCTCCAGGTAGGTCCATTATCTCCGGCTGTGGTGTAGAGTACATGTTTAACATCTAGTCCAGTCTGAAGTGGTCCAAGGGCCACCACGTGAGTTATCTCACACGTAATTTGTTCAAAGGCTTGTTGTTGTTCAGGGCCCCACTCAAATTTGTTCTTTTTACGAGTCACTCGATAGAGAGGGCTCACAATCTGGCTGTAGTCGTGAATATGCATTCTCCGAAAACCTATAACACCCAAGAAAGTCTGTCTCCTTCTTATTAGCAGGTGGAGACATAGCTGGTATTTTGTTGATCACCTCCACTGGGATCTGACGATGACCATCTTGCCATTTTATTCCTAAAAACTGGATCTCTTGTGCAGGTCCCTTGACCTTACTACATTTTATGGCAAAACTGGCATCCAAAAGAATATGAATTATTCTCTCACCTTTCTCAAAAGACTTCTTTCTCTGTGTCGCCCCATACGACGATGTCATCAATACACTGCAAGTGTTCTGGAGCTTTACCTTCTTCCAGTGTGGTTTGGGTCAGTCCATGGCAGATGGTAGGGCTGTGTTTCCACCCCTGGGGCAAGCGATTCCACGTGTACTGGATGCCCCTCCAAGTGAAAGAAATCTGTGACCTGCATTCTGCTGCTAAAGGGATAGAGAAAAATGCATTAGCAATGTCAATTGTGGCATACCACTTAGCTGCCTTTGACTCCAGTTCAAATTGCAGTTCTAGCATATCAGGCACAGCAGCACTCAATGGTGGCGTAACTTCATTCAGGCCACGATAGTCTACAGTTAGTCTCCACTTATCACTAGACTTACGCACTGGCCAAATTGGGCTATTAAAAGGTGAGCGAGTCTTACTGTTCACACCCTGGCTTTCTAGTTGACAAATCAATTTCTGAATAGGAATCAAAGAGTCCTGATTGGTGCGATATTGTTGATGATGCACTGTTGTGGTAGCAACTGGCACCTGCTGATCATCAACCATCAGCAGTCCTACAACAGAAGGGTCATCTGAAAGACCAGGCAAATCAGACAGCTGTTCAATACTCTGTGTCCACAGATGCTCTACCAAATGCCCACCTATACCCTTTTGGGTCCTTAAAACACCCTTTCCTGAGGTAGTCTATGCCAAGGATGCATGGAGCATCTGGGCCAGTCGCAATGGGATGCTTTTTGCCAGTTTTTTCCAGTTAGGCTCATTTCAGCCTCTACAACAGTCACTTCCTGGGATCCCCCAGTCACTCAAAAAATGTTGATGGATTGTGTTCCTTTATAGTTCGAAGGAATTATTGTGCACTGAGCACCAGTGTCCACCAAAGCCTTGTATTCCTGGGGGCGTGTTGTACCAGGCCATCGTATCTGTACAGTCCAGTAAACTGTTATCCCTTTCCTCCGCCTGGCTGGAGGCAGGACACCTCTAATCTGTCTTGCACAGTCTCTGAGTGTGAATTAGAAGTTCCATCAAGAGCATCAGAATCTCTTTTGTCGCTTCTGTAAACTGGGGCAGCTGTTTTACTAGGAGTTTTCCTTTTTAACTCACGTACTTGTTCTTGAAGTTCTGAAGTAGGTCTTTTATGCCACTTATTCATATCTTTTCCCTGCTCACATAGGAAGGACCACAGTGAACTTCTGGTGGTGGTCTGCCTCTGTTTTCTCTCCGGAGATTGGAAACACCTTCTCCTAATAGCTGCAACATTGGTTTGTACAAGTTGTGAATCGTGTGTCTTCTCTGAGTGCTTTGATTTCTTGTAACAGCTTTTCAAACCAGTCATCAGATTTTTTTCACACAGTCTCTCCACAGCAGAGACACAAGCCTGTAGAGAACCAGCAAGACCGTCCTCAAATTCCCAGAGCTGCTGAATCATGTCAGAAACACTTTGTCTACTGCCAGTTGACAAGACCATTCCTGCCAATGACTTAGCATATGCAGATGGTGCACTTTGTACTAATCTGTGCCACTCGATTCTGTCTGGATCTATCCCCTCTTGGCTGCTCAGCCCAAAATAGATGATCTCTCACACAGCTAATTCTCTCAGGAACTGGATACCTCTCTCCATAGTATTCCATTTCCCTGATGTGCATTGACAATTGTCCTTGTGACGAAATCTTGTTTTCATAGCTGTCAGGAGTCAGGTCCAGAGGGTAGCAGAGTTGTGCTCACTTGCAGTTGCCCTATCAAGGGTGGAGTCCTTTGATAGAGATCCCAGCTGTTTTGCTTTTCCACCCTCCAGTTCTATTGTTTCAGCCCATTATCCCAGCATCGGAGCATCTAGGTTACAATATTCTCATCATCATGATGACTATAGTCTTTTTGCAGATCTCTCAGTTCACCTGGAGAAAAGGACAGAGTAGTGGTCACTTCCTCCCTTGATGATGCCCCTTGGGATGAGTTTGACCTGTTGCCATCATCTGCAGCACGAGTAGCCTTTCTAGTGACTTTCTTACAACGGGCAACTGATTCTGATATGGGCTCACCATCATCGCAGGGCTTGTTATTGTTACAACAGGAACCATGCCCCATGTTTCAGGAAGGAGGGGCCCTGTTAGCCTTTGGACAAGCAACATCATCCGCAGTTGAGGAAGAAGCTTGAGCCTATGTAGCTGTCGTGTCTGTGACTGGGGGGGCGGTGGCTGCAGCTTCAGCTGCCCTTCCAGCTTCAACAGACACCATAGCTGGATTTTCTCTCTCTCGGAGGTTTCTCAAGGTAAAGCAGAAATGAATAGAAACTCATTATCAGTTGCAGTATAATAAAGTAAGCCAATGCCAAACCACACAGTACAATCATAAGCATTGTCCAGTTCTTTGTTATATAATGTAAGATTCTATTCCCAAGAAACACCCAACATAAATAGGGTATAGCTGTTGACAGTGTAGAAAATAGCTAATACAAATTCTATCACAGCATTTTCAAACCAATGTAATTCACTTCTGCCTTAATACCACTCCGTGCCAAGAAAATGGAAAGGTACGTCTGAACAGTTTTAAAAGCCAAAAGATCTCCAAATTTCGTGCTGAGCTGTGCACAAACAAACAAAAAAAGGCAGGCACCGCCACCTCATGGCTGTGCTGTGCAACACTGAGCACAACACGTGGCCGCCAGACAAAAAGAAATGTGCCAGGTGTGAGTGGCCCCACCCCTTTTTAGTGCCAAAATAGTAACTATGTCTTGAGGCCCAGTTTTGCCCGCATTCTCCACCAATTATCTGTTGTGGTTTGATTGCGGGGAGACAATCAAAAACCACAGCAGATGTATTTTCCTTAACCCTCTTCCCCCTTTCCCCCCCTGCCTTTTTCACTGAGGACAGGTGATTTTGAGAGAAAAGGAAAAGAAGGACAGAGAGAAGAGAGTTGGAAAATTTGAAAATGTTTTACTAATGCTACTAAATAAACATATAGAAAAATAACACAGAACAAATATTACAGAACCAGTCTTGCAATTCCCAGCAGCTAGTCCAGCAGGATCCTGCAGCTGACCGGAACTAGATTCAGTCTGTCACAAGGCCTCAGCTTGCAGGGGCAGCAGAGATGAAGCAAAGCAGCAGAAGGCCCAGCAGAAGAGAGAGAAAGTCCTTCTGGTCTCCACCTTTTATATCCAGGAAGTCGTGAATGGGATGGAATACTCCCATTGGTCAATTCATGGTCACCTGACTCAGACCACTTCCTCTTGTTGCTCCCCCCAATGACCCAGGACACACAAAATGTCCTCAGTTGGAAGGGACCCACAAGGATAATTGAGTCCAGCTCCTGTCTCTGCACACAACAACCCCACAGATCACACTGTATGTCTGAGGACGTTGTCTGGTCTCTTCTTGAATACTGATAGGCTTGGAGCCATGACTACCTCCCTGGGGAGCCTGTTCCAGTGCTCCACCACCCTCTGGGTGAAGAACCTTTTCCTAACATCTAGCCTAAACCTCTCCTGGTACATCTTCCTGCCATTTGCTTGGGTTCTGTCATTGATCACTAAAGAGAAGACTTCGGCACCTATCCTTCCTCCTCCCCTTGTCAGGAAGCTGTAGACTGCGATCAGGTCTCTCCATAGTCTCCTCCAGGCTGAACAAACCAAGTGACTTGAGCTGCTCCTCATACAGTTTCCTCTCCAAACCCTTCACTAACTTTGTAGCCCTCTTCTGGACACTTTCTAGCAACTTTATATCTTTGTTTATACTGTGGTGCCCACAACTGCACACAATGCTCCAGGTGAGGCAACACCAGTGCAGAGTAGAGCAAGACAGTCACCTCCCTTGCCCAGCTGGCAATGCTGTGCTTGATGCACCGCAGGACACAGTTGGCCCTCTCGACTGCCAGGGCACACCGTTGGCTCATGTCCCACTTCCCATTGACCAGAACCCCCAGATCCTCTCCACAGAGCTGCTTTCCAGCATCTTGTCCCCCAGTCTGTAGGTACAGCAAGGGTTGCCGTGTCACAGGTGCAAAATCTGGCACTTGCCCTCGTTGAACTTAATGTGGTTGGTGATTGCCCAGTTCTCCAATTTGTTCAGATCCCTCTGCAGGGCCTCTCTTCCCATGAGAGTGTCAACAGCTCCCCCCAATTTTGTGTCATCGGCAAACTTGCTAAGCAATCCCTCAAGTCCTGTGTCCAAGTCATTTATGAAGACATTGAAGAGTGCTGGCCCTAAGGTGGATCCCTGTGGAACCTCACTAGTGATTGGTTGCAGCCTAACATTACCACATTTATGAGAACCCTTTGAGCCTGGCCCGTCAGCCAGTTGCTCACCCACTGCATTGTGTGTTTACCCAGCTGCATGCCAGACATCTTGTCCAGGAGAATACTGTGAGAGACGATGTCAAAGGCAGTAAAAGTATCAAAGACAGTATTAACTAGTTTGGATTTGTTTATGTACTTCAGCATGTTAAAGCAGTTGGTTTTTTTTGGGGGGTGGGGGGAGGAGTGTTCAGTAAAATTGTGTGTATGTATATGCACGTGATGGATATGTATTGTCTATATATTATGTAAAAATATATATAGATCTGACCTAGTTAGAAGTGTAGCTAGTGTACATAAATAAGGAGGCCAGTGTGATAGAAGTGAAAGTGATTTCACTTTTTTCAATTCTTAACTGTTCTGCAATCATAGCAGGCTCCCTCTTGGGGGCTATCACAAGTCAGTTGAAGCACATGATTGGGAATAGCCAGCATGAGTCCACCAGGGGCAAGTCATGCTCAACAAACCTGATTGCCTTCTAGGACAAAATAACATGCTGGGTTGACCTGGGACAAACAGTGGATGGTGTTTACCTGGATTTTCTCCAAGTGTGTTTATATAGCTTCTCCAGGGCTGCCTCCTAGGGAAACTGATGCATTACCTTCTAGACTTCTGCAGTGGGTGGGAAACTGGCTGACAGGCCATACCCAGAGGGTGGTGGTAAATGGCTCCTTTTCAAACTGGCAACCTGTCATGAATGGGGTCCCCCAGGGACTGATATTGTGCCCAACACTGTTTAGCATCTTCATAAGTGATTTGGATGTTGGGATCAAGTGTACCCTGATGAAGTTTGCTGATGGCACCAAACTGAATGAGTGAGTGGACACTTCCCTGCAGGGTGAGCTGAATAAGCTGGAACAGTGGGCTAACAAGAACCTTAGTAAGTTCAACAAGGAAAAATGTAAGTCTTGCACCTGGGAAAATATAATCCAGAAGTGCAGCACAGACTGGAATCTACCCTGCTGGGGAGCAGGTCTGTGGAAAGGGACCTGCGGGTCCTAGTTGACAGTAAGCTCAATATGAGTGAACAGTATGCTGCGGCGGCAAAGAAGGCAAACAGGATACTGGGCTACATTAGCAAGGACATCACCAGCAGAGACAAAGAAGTCATTATCCTACTCTACTCAGTGCTTTATCAGGCCACACCTGAAATACTGTGTTCAGTTTTGGTCCCTGCTATACAAAAAAGATGTGACAGGCTGGAGAGGGTCCAGAGAAAGGCCACAAAGGTGACTGAAGGACTGAGAAGCCTGCCATATGAGGAAAGCCTGAGAGAACTGGGCTTGTTCAGCCTTGAGGAAAGAAGGCTTAGGGGAGCCCTCATCACCATGTTCCAGTATTTAAAGGGTGGATACAAAGCAGATGGAGACCTGCTTTTTACAAGGAGTCACATAGAAAAGATGAGCAGTAATGGGTACAAGTTACTCCTGGGGAGATTCCAATTGGGCACAAGAGGGAAATGTTTCATGATGAAAACAATCTCCCCAGGAAAGTGGTGGATTCCTTAATACTGAACACTTAAGATTCAGCTGGACAGGGTGCTGGGCCATCTTGTCTAGACTGTGCTTGAGCCAAGAAAGGTTGGACCAGATGATCCTTGTGGTCCCTTCCAACTGGGTATTTTACTATATGATTCTTTCCCCTTGCCTGATGGGGAGTGAAGGCTCCTACTTAATAGATAAACTGCATCCTCATTGGGTGGAGGCGGTGGCAGCTATTAAAGAGGATGCTACAAAAATTACTGTGTCTTCATACAGTTTTCTGATGTCTCACAAAAGGACTGCCATGTGGTGTCTCTTGCTTGCATTTCACTCAAGTATGTAGTTACCATTACCCCTTGTCCTATCACTACAGGCCCTGTTACAAAGTTTATCCCCATCTGTTTTATAAGCCCCCTTTTAAGTATTGAAAGGCTGCGATAAGGTCTCCCCAGAGCCGTCTCTTCTCCAGCCTGAACAACCTCAACTCTTTCAACCTTTCCTCATAGGAGAGGTCTTGCAGCCTTCTGATCAGTTTTGTGACCCTCCTCTGGATACTCTCCAACAGGTCCATGTCTTTTCTGTAACTGAGGGTTTTGGAGCTGGATACAGAACTCTGGCTGGGGTCTCACCAGAGCAGAGGGCCAGAATCACCTCCCTGGACCTGCTGGCCACACTTCTTTTGATTAGCCTTCTGGGCTGCAAGCACACATTGTCAGGTCATACCCAGTCAATGTGCCTAAGTCCTTCTCTGCAGGGCTGCTCTCTATCCCTTCATCCCCCAGCCTGTATTGATACTGGAGGTTGCCCTGACTCAGGTGCAGGACCTTGCACTTGGCCTTGTTGAGCCTCATGAGGTTCACATGGGCCCACTTCTTGAGCTTTTTCCAAGCACCACTCAGCTTGGAGTCATGGCACACTTGCTGAGGGTGCACTCAATCCTGATACCTGTGTAATTGATGAAGGTATTGAACAGTACTGATTGTAATACAGACCCCTGAAGGACACCAGTTGTCACTGATCTCAGTCTGGACATTGCGTCGTTGACCACCACTCCGGATGCAACTATCCAGCCAATTCCTATCCACTGAGTAGTCCATCCATCAAATTCATGTGTCTCCAATTTAGTGAGAATAGTGTTGTGCGGGGCTGTGTCAAAAGCCTTACAGAAGTCCAGGTAGATTACATCAGTAGCTCTTCCTTTGTCTGCTAATGTAGTCAGTTCGTCATAGAAGGCCACTGAGTTGTTCAGGCAGGACTTGCCCTTGGTGAAGCCATGCTGACTGTCTTGAGTCACCTCCCTGTCCTCTGTGTGCCTTAACTCAGCTTCTAGGATAATGTTTCATGGTCTTTCCAGGCACAGAGGTGGGGCTGACAGTTAATTTTCACTAGATCAGATTGCTCAAAGCCCCAGCTAACCTGACCTTGAACACTTCCAGGGATGGAGCATCCACAGCTTCTCTGGGCAACCTGCTCCAGTGTATTACCACCCTCATGACCAAAGGCAGTTCTCTTAGTATGTCCTTCTCTGCCATGTGCCCTGGCCTCTCACCATCTCAAAGGCCCTGGGCTGGGCCCACACCTCACACGTTAGTGTCTTTCATGGACTAGGGAGACCAGGAGGGAACAGAGTCCATATGCAGTTGGAAAAGTACCAAATAGGAGCATTTTTACTGTTTTTTTCTTGGTTTGGGGTTTTTTCATGTTTGTTTTTATTGTGTTTGGGTTTTTTGTTTGGTTTGGTTTTTTGTTGTTGTTTCTTGTCTTTTTGTTTGTCTTTTTCTTTTTTGTTTTTGTTTTTTATTTACCAACCTTGAAAAGAACTCCTAATGAAGCACCTAGAAGAGACCTTAATGCTGCAGGCCAGCACATCTTCCTGGCAGAACTGCAGTGTTCTGCTTCTCTATAGGATCAACTGTCTCTCTAACTTCTTTGCTTGATCTGTTGCAGAGGCTGAGCTGATGGTACGGTGCTGGGCAGGTGTTTCTGTGATGCCGTGTCGATGATGTCATGGAGGGGAGCCCTGGCATGGTGTTGTAGTACCAGGGTTAGCCATGCTGGAGGTGGATCCACTCCCATAATTTCTTGGTCTTTGGATGGATCCACCTTCATGGGCTCCACACCATCAGCAATATGAGCAGTGTGCATCACTACCGTATGGCTGATGGTGCCCCCACTATGATGCTGCCTCTTCTTCCTGTGTCTCCTGCAACCACCTATCTGCCTTCCCTCACAAAAGTAGGCAGCTGCTCACCTTGCTGTTGTAGGACTTTTTTTCCAGTCATCTTTAGAAGCTGAGGGCCTTGAAGGTCAGTGAACTGTGGGCCAGCTCCCAGGGTCCCTGTATTTATAGAGCCTGGCATCAGGAGGCCACTGTGATGGTGATGCATGTAGCCAAATATGACTGTTCTGGGAGCTGGGACAGCTATGGCCTGAAAGATGCCCTCATGTGGGACGAGGGTGGGGAGGTTGAGGGCTCCTTTCCTAGAGATTGCTCTCCTGTGCCATCCTGCTGCCCCTTGGGCACAGGAACTGCCCTCTACCTCCCATTGTGTGCATGCCCTCCAGCACCCTATTCATCCTGTGCCTGGGGTCCCCTGCATGAGGTGGTGGTAACAGTGTTGCAGGAGGTTCTGGGGTTCTCACTGACCTTCCGCTGACCTGGCTCCCTGCAAGTGATGCAGTGCCCCCCACCCCTGTGCCTGACAGCAGCTGAGAGGGAGTGAAGCATCTGGACATCAAGGACTCCTTTGGTGGTTTCTCTCCTTGCATCCAACAAAGTTGTCCTTTTCTATTTGCTACACTAGCGTTGTTAAAACCTGTTTTTCTGAAGGAGGCTACGTAATTTAGGATGTGTTTCAATCATGGAAAAGTTCATTTGTGCAAAAATAACTTTTTTTTTTCATCTGCATACTCGAACTGTATAGTAAGAAAATTTGGTACATAGAGAAAATTGACAGTTACATTCTCAGTTGAGTTTTTTAATAATGCAATCGTTGTTACAACTCTACCATCTCGCAGACTTTCATATATTACAGAACCTTCAACTTGACACTGATACACTTTTTTTAAAAAGTTTCTCTTGCTTGAAGAATGAAACTGGGTGTTGCTGTAAAATCTACGAAGTTCCTACTGGAAGCTCTGTGTATATGCATTTAACATCCAGTTATCAGGTAAAACAGCCTTCAGCTGGCTAGCTTGAGGTCCTTCTAGTCCTTTCTAGTTTTTCTAGATGCCCATGTATACTTGCAGCTACCAATAATACTCAACTGTTAGTTAGAGGTATGAGGTACCAAGCTGGAATTAACTCTTCGCAAAGTATGTTTCTCGTGTTTGTTTTACTTAAAGTTTAACTTAAATGAGCAGCTTACTTTAATAGTTTACTTATTCTTATTAAAGTAACAAGTCTGTTTTGTAAAAGGTTCAATATAAGAGATGTTGTCTAAAAATAAACTATATACTTGTCTGACTAGAATTCATGTGTTTGTCCTGTAGCTTGGAAACAGGAATGTCTGCATTCAGGAAAGGTGTTTGATGGCTAGGTCAACTCAAAGCTACAGATAAATTTAGCGATAGAATTGTTACCTTTTTTTTTTTTTTTGGGATGGAGACGGCAATTAAGGATTTGGCCGCTAGACTAACCACAGTCTAGTTACTGTTAAAGTATGTACAGTGTGGTTTTCTTCAGCTATGATAGTCAGAAGACTTCAATTTTTCCTCGTCTGAAAGAATCGCTTTTCAGCTTTATTTCTTCCCTTCAGCAAACAGTTATAGTGAGAATTTCAGTTACCTGTGTCTCAGAGCAGTTGATAGGCTTTCTTCATTTTGGTGAACTAACTTTCATACTTAAGTCAGGTGTTTGTTACATGTAATGTCATTTCAGCATTCATTCGGAGAAGAAAGAATCTATTAACAATATTAACTAAGAAAACAAAGCACTATTTTTGTGAATGCTAGGTGTTCCTTAGGATCTTAAATTGTCATAACTTGTACGTTAGCAAGTTGATATAAACTTTCAGAAGTTCTGTCTATGTGAATTGGAAGTCTGTTAGTCTCGCTTGCTGGGAACTTTCAGAGATTATGGACAGCTAACTCAAGTTACAAAAGACAGTCAAATATCTGCAGCAGCTTTACTATCTTTATCACAATTTTTCTTTCTACATTTGAGAATTTTTAATAGTATCCTGGATTATTTTGCTTCTTGTAGTATCTTATTTTGAGCAACGCCTTGTATTTGGCAGTCTTTTGCATCTTGCATTGAAACCAAATGTTGTGATTTTTCTGGTCATATTGCTAATGGATTTGTACGTGGGGAATAACACAACCCAGTTGACCTGTGGAGTTTATCCTAAATTTGCAGTTAGCGAAATTTTGGGAAGAGCACTCCTGATTTGTGGACATAAGGCCTAATTCTGACTGTTAATGGGACTGAAATTTGAAAAAGCATGAAGATAATTCAGAATTTCAGAATTGTTAGGTTTTGGGAGGGAGGGTAGGACAGTAGGCTGTGGGAAGAATAACTTACTGGTTTTAAAACTTCAGAACTATGGTAGGCTAATTCGAGATTATCACCTAAGAAAATTCTCTTCAAGGTTCCTGGACTTCCTCTTTGGCACATTTTATATTGTTTATTTTTCCTTATTTCAAAGGATCTGGGCTCCTGTTGAAAAGTGGTGGAATAATCTCTGGCCAGCACCTGACATGTTGAGGGAGGACCCCCTAAAAGAGCTTGCCTGGGAGACAGTTTGTGAAATAACGCAGTAACATGTTTGCAGTAGTACGCCTCTTTTTTTGTTGTTGTTGCTATTTTCCATTGTTGAATTTCTCTTGAAATAAGTAACAGAAATACATAGAAGCTACTGAAATGAGCTTTAATTGCTGTAGAGGGATTTATGTCCAAAGTTAGCATTGGTAGTGGTTACTTGCGAAGATGCTACTTTTCACCGATTGGGGCAAGGAGAGAGATTTGATCTCTCTAGAGGTTTAAAAAACAAAAAAAATCTGTGACTTTAATAATGCACTAGTTTCACTTGCTTACAGTAATTCTCTGTGTAGCCTGAATGCCCACAAGCTAGTGTTTTTAATAACGACTTTCTATAACTTGATGTAAGCTAATTTGTGAGATCAGGTGTTTTGAACCCTGCTTGTAGGTTTACTAATACTTTTAGTAAAAAAAAAAATTTTTCTTTTTTAACAACTTAATCCTTGCATGAGATCTCAGATGATCATAAGTACTGATACTGCAATCAAAATTATCTGGATCTTTTCCTGATGTATTTCGTTTGACTCACATATCTTTAAACAGAAAGCTGTGTGATCTAGGGGCAGTTAAGTATGCTTACAGTCTCTCACAAAAGGCTAAGCAAAGTAAGGTGGTATTAAGTGATCAGTGTGTAATGGTTAAAGCAACAATGAAAACTGTAAAATCAATTAAAACTTCTCCATAGTGAGTATACCAGGCTTTTCAATATTTAGGCCAAATACTGGAAGTCTTGCTGATGAAGAGAGTCATAAGGGTTTTGCTGGATCTTTGGACTTGTATCTGTTTTTCTAAACTTCTCAAGGACTATAATAAATTTTACAGTTCACTGTTCTAAGTAGCTGTAGTGTGCATGCTGAATCAATTTTAATTTGGAAATAAATGTTTAAAGCTGTTGACCTCTTTGCATAAGAATTAGATATTTATATTCTAGTTTTTGTAGATTTTTATAAGAGTGCATGACAAAAGCATAGTTTGATTATTGTCTTTAAGCTTGCTTCTGCATACAACCTGCGGCTTACAGAAGTGTTCTTGCTAAAATAGTACTATTCACCTACTTTCTCTGTGGTAATTACATGTCCTCGCAGCTGATGATGTTGCTAATGCACAGCCGTAATTAACATATGTAATTAATTCTTCACACTTGGAAGGCAGTTACTAAAGAAGTAAAAGGAGTGTTTCCTTATTTAAATGAGTACTGCTCAAAACTATGCTCCTTCAAATTTTAGGGTAGCTTGCTCTTACTGATCTCTATATTATCTCTTTCAATCAGTTTAAATTCTGCATTCACATAAGACCAGCTGATACTGTGTCAGAGGTTGTCATATAAAGTCCCTGTTTTAGAGAGGGAGTAAGAGAGTGAATTTTTATATTGAGCTTAAGAGATTAAATCAGCAGTTTATTGGATCTATCATAAACCGATAGCACAGTTGTCTCAGTAGCAACAGGTTGCAAGGTGTCTTAGAGCAACAGAATTAACGTGGAGGTGCCAAAGCATTTTGTAAGGAAAGGTTAAGTTCCTCATACATTTCTGTTACGGCTTTTTCTGTGTTTCAGTGGTTGCGGCCACTGCCCTTTCATGTGTTAGCATAGGATACTTTATTGTCCCTTCTTCTGTGTCAAGTTTTTGGAGGGAGGTACAGTGAGAGAGTAGGTCCTGTACTACCTCCAGTACTTTGATGTATGCTGCCTGCAAGTTAAAATTATTGTAATTCCTCCACCTTTTATGAGTGTTTTCTTCAACAGTCGGAGTGGTACTGTAACACATTTATGCAGTGCCCGTTTTATCTTCTAACTCTATTAATTGCTGAGGAAGTTGTTCTGACTTGGTGCATAGATTAAAAACAAAGGTTGGGAAGAGCAGATTGAATAAATTGAAAACCGAAACTGAAGTTATCCTTTTTTCTTTAATGCAGATTAGCATGTTCCTTTCATGTAAGTAAAACCCTGGAGCTGCCTAACTTTTCTTTGGATGTTAGAATATTGACTGTTGCTTAAGGTACAAAAATTACTATGGAGTATTCAGTCATCTTTAATTAGCCCTGATTTTGTAGCTTTTGATCATCAGCATCTACTGTTGTGTCTCATTTGAGTTCTAGAAAGTTTCTATGCATGCAGGTACCTTTGGGGCTAGAAACTATGAAATACTGCTATGAAGTGTTACTACAAATACTGCTTAGATAGATTGGTAAACTTAATGTTTCATCTATATTCTTTTTATCCAGACCAGCATGTTTTGGAAATTTGATCTCCATTCGTCATCTCACATAGATACACTTCTAGAGAGAGAAGATGTAACATTGAAAGAATTGATGGATGAAGAGGATGTTCTGCAAGAGTGCAAGGCTCAGAATCGCAAACTTATAGAGTTTCTGCTGAAGTCAGAATGTTTGGAAGACTTAGTTTCGTTTATTATCGAAGAGCCACCTGAAGACATGGATGAAAAAATTAGATATAAGTAGGAAAACTTTTGGGGGTAGGGGAGACTCGGGAAGGTGGAAAGAGGAGTAACTTACTCCAGTTAATTTGATAGTGTTTAAATCCCTGTGTGCTGGCATATAGTACTCTTCAGAGTAAGTTTGTGTTCAAGGGGCTTTGTGGAACTTTTAAATAAATCATTCTAATATTTACATATTTTTCAAATGGAAGCTTCTTAATCACAAGTGCTTCCAAAACCAGTTGCTGTCCGAAGGAGGCTTAAAAAATTAAATTGGAGCTCATGTGAAGAAACTTGTAGTTGTGATTTTTAAGAAAATAGTTGGATGAAAAACCCTATTTGGGTAGTATAGTTAAGTGCTTAGCTTTGTTTTACTGATGATTGGTAATATGTTTTGAAGATGCTTATTAGAAGGTCTGTACCACTCCTTCAAAGAATATACTTAACAGCTAATTGCTGGTGTTTTCCTTTGCAGAGCTAGAACTGTAAGAATTGAGTATGGCCATGACTTCAACTAGTTTGCTGAGAAGGTTCAAACTCAGAAGTACACCTAGCAATTAGTATAAAAGCACTTCTACCATTTTTGGCCTATTTTAGAGTTGTTATGTAGAAAGCTGCTTTTTTCTTAAAACAGTATCTAAAAAAATATTGTGAAATAAGCTACACTCTTAGTTGTAGCACTTCACCATTTCTGGTAAACCAAGCCTCCTGTAAGTGTTTCTAGTAGTGTTTGAAGTTGAAGCATCTTTCGCTTAGAAACCTTAAGCTGCTGATGCTATCAAAATTACCGTTAGTGTGAGTGGGTGATAGCACTGTCAAAGGCAGGAAATAACTAGTCCTGATGGCCTCTTAGTTTAATTACTCAGTGTTCTGAACTGTGCTTCTGACTCTGTGTCATGAAGCAGTGCTAACTAGTTTTGCAGACTTTGTCAGACTTTGACTAGTTCACTGAATTTCTACATAATTGAAATATATATAAATGCTGAAGCTATTCCTTTTGACCTTTTTAATAAAATCCCTGTTACATTAGAAAGGGGCAAACACACTGCTCCCTCCCCAGTATTGGTTCAGTACTATCAGTCTGCTTAACTTCTTGGTAACTAACTTTTTTTCCCTTCAAAAAAAGAGGTGGATCAGTACTCGAACAGATGAATTTAACACTAGATCTTACAAATAAAAGCCTGCATTTTCTTTTCTCTACTTCTCTAGTGTTGTCCTATTGCTACTGAAAAACAAAGTAGCCCATTTCTTAAATGAAAGAACAGAGCTTGTAGGCTGAACATGCAGTGATGTTACCTTGCAGTAGTTTGCTGCTTTAATTAGTGCAGATCAATGCTGCTTTAAAACTTGGTCAGAAGCCTTACCAGGTTCTGAATTCAGAGCTTGAAGTATGACAACTTTGAAGTATGGATGATGGATATTTTTTTTTTCCTTTTCTCCAGATATCCAAATATATCATGTGAGCTGCTTACATCAGATGTCTCACAGATCAATGATAGGCTGGGAGAAGAAGAATCCTTACTTATGAAACTGTACAGCTTCCTCTTAAATGAATCTCCTCTAAACCCTTTACTGGCCAGTTTCTTCAGCAAGGTGCTAAGTATTCTTATAAGTAGAAAACCAGAGCAGGTAAATATTTACAAGCTCTCCAATTTAACAAGTGCTCTAATGAAGTTGTAGTACTCAGCAGAGCTGCCTTTAAGCTGCACATTTGAAGAATAGCAGTTCAGTCAAAAAAGACCATTCGACTTCCATACTAGCTGAAGACACTTTTTTTTTTTAATTGTATGCACAGGATTAAAAATATATGTGCATGAGTAAATTGTACTTGATTCAGATTTGCCTGGGCTATAATAATTGTGCAGTCAGTGTGTGAGTGCTTACCTTTTGGCTTAGCTCAGTATTTTATAGGGTGATATTTGCATTAACTGCTGTTAGAGGTGAAGATAAGTGAATTGAATCACTGGGGGTGGGTCCAATTTGGTGTGAAGAATGGTTATAGGACACGGTGAGGGACATTTGGAATCCTGAATTAGGAATGTTGTATGCTGCATTCATGTGGCCCAATACTGCAAAGAGCTGCAAGGACTGGCTCTTGTCCCTGAGCAAATTAAGTTTGTGACTCTATTCTGTATCTTTAATTTGGTGAGTTCTGTATTTGTTTGTATTGTGTTAAGGTTCTGCTGTGTCAAACTTTGCCCACTAAGCAGGGATGAGAGTAATTCATACCAAAAAGGAAAGCTGACTGTGCATTGGATTATAAGTAGTTTATGGTCAGCAGGTTGGTATTTAGAGGAGGCCCAAAACACTCTGTAGTATGAATCTGTCCTGTGCCGCTTTTGCTACTCTATATGTATTATTTTATCTTGTATTATTTTATCAAGCTTTAAGTGGCAAAAGTTCTCATTTATTCTCATTTATTTTCTTCGTTTGGTTAGGAAGCTAAAACTGGTTGGTGTAATTTAGCATATAACATACAGATAAGCAGATGTAAGCTTACTTGTTTTTAATTTCTAGATTGTGGATTTTTTAAAGAGGAAACATGATTTTGTAGACCTCATTATTAAGCACATAGGGACCTCTGCTATAATGGACTTACTGCTCAGGCTACTGACTTGCATAGAACCTCCACAGCCACGACAAGAAGTGTTAAATGTAAGTGAAATGTCTCAGAGTTTTTGTCTGACATGAGTGAACTGTAAAATGGCTTATCTTCTTCTGGTTTTACAAAGTTTAGTTCTTAAATGTGCTGAAGTTTGATGCGTAGGGGTTTTTTTGGCTTGGAGCTGCCCGTATTTCTTCTAGTGGAGCAACGGTGCTTGTGGGGACAATTTAAAACCTGAGTGGCTGGTCCCTTCCCCTGGTCTTTAATATCTAACTTACAACTGCCAGATGCAGTTTTTGAAAAGTTTTGGACCTTACTGAACACCCTTTCTGGCATCAGAAAGTTTATTTAGAAATTATACCTAAGGCTTTTTTTACAGTTGCTCAGAAACATTAATTTTACTCTTCGTTTTTTCTAAAGTACTGTTAGTCCTTATTTAGAGATATTGACAGTATGACTTGTGGCATTCTTTTCATTTTGTTAATTTTAATTAGTTTAATTCATTCACTTAGATAACATTCTTACTAACACCCATAAACACTTTTGCAGTGGTTAAATGAGGAGAGAATTATTCAGCGGCTTGTGGAAATTGTACATCCATCTCAAGATGAAGATGTAAGTATTGGTCTGACACTCTTCTGGGTTTATATGTTCAGCTAGATGCTGTACAGCATAGTAGTAGAAATCTTAGTTTTACTGATTTCTGCTTACTTTTCTCAGTAAGCTGATTTCAGTATTTAAGTGTGGTTGCCTCCTCTCCAGTATCTAGAAAACTACTTAGTAATATTCCCTGGGAAGAAGTTTTTGAAGGTGCTGGGGTCCATCAGTGTTATTCGATTTTTAAGTACCACCTACTAAAAGCACAGGACCAGGCAATTCCAAAATGCCAGAAATCTAGCAGGTGAGGCAAAAAGCCAGCTTGGCTGAGCAGGGATCTTCTTGAACTACAGCAAAAAAAGAAACTGGTCAGTGG
Organism: Caloenas nicobarica; assembly: GCF_036013445.1. NCBI lineage: Eukaryota > Metazoa > Chordata > Aves > Columbiformes > Columbidae > Caloenas > Caloenas nicobarica. Next base: position 48,490,740 of record NC_088249.1, on the reverse strand, counting down.
AAGCAAGGTCAGGTGTCATGGGAAGACTACAGAGATGCTGCTTGCTACTGTAGGGAGAAAATTTGTGTGGTCAAAGCTCAATTAGAATTGAAGCTGGCTAGTACTGTGAAGGACAATAAAAAAGGCTTTTTAAGATACGTTAATGGCAAAAGGCAAACTAGAAATAACATCAGCCCATGGTCACCTTATAAACAGGGACGTAGACAAAGCCAAGACATTTAATGCTTTCTTTGCCTCAGTCTTCAACACCAAAGATGGACTTGGGGGCCCACATAGCCCTGAGTTAGAAAACCATGGCTGTGTGAACAATAAACTACCAATCAATCTGGAACTTGTACATGATTTGCTACTCCAGCTAGATCCCTACAAGTCAATAGGGTCTGATGGGACTCATCTGAGGGTACTTAAATAGCTGGCTGATATCATAGCAAGACTTCTCTCTGTGATTTTTTTTTTTTTTTTTCTGGAGACGTCCCAGTTGACTGGAAGCTGGTAAACGTCCCAATCTACAAGAAGGGCAACAGGGATGACCCTGGCAACTACAGGCCTGTCACCCTCACTTCCGTTCCTGGCAAAATCATGGAGAAGATTGTTCTGGGAGTTATGAAAAAACATCTGAACGGCAATACAGTCATTGGTCCCAGCCAACATGGGTTCATGAGTCCTGCTTAACAAACTTAATTTTTTTCTATGACGACATTACCCACCTAGTTGACCAAGAGAAGGTCGTTGATGTGATCTTTTTGTATTTCAGTAAAGCCTTTGACACTGTCTCTCACAGTATCCTCCTAGACAAGATGTCCAGCACACAGCTGTATAAACACATAATGCAGTGGGTGAGCAATTGGCTGACAGGCCAGGCTCAAAGGGTTCTAGTACATGGGATTATTTCAGGCTGGTGACCAGTCGCTAGTGGAGTTCCACAGGGATCCATCTTAGGGTCAGCACTATTCAGTGTCTTTATAAATGACTTAGACTCAGGACTTGAGGGCGTACTAAGTTCGCTGATGACACAAAATGGGCAGGAGCTGTCAACACTCCAGAGGGCAGAGAGCCCTGCAGAGGGATCTGGATAAATCAGAGAACTGGGCAATCACCAACCGCATGAAGTTTAACAAGGGCAAGTGCTGGATTTTGCACCTGGGACAAGGCAACCCTGGCTGTACATACAGACGGGGGAATGAGAGGCTGGGAAGCAGCTCTGCAGAGAGAGATCTGGGGGTTCTGGTCAATGGCAAGTTGAACCTGAGCCAACAGTGTGCCCTGGCAGCCAAGAGGGCCAACAGTGTCCCCGGGGTGCATCAAGCACAGCATTGCCAGCTGTTTGAAGAAGGTAATTGTCTTGCTCTACTCTGCACTGGTGTTGTCTCACCTGGAGTACTATGTGCACTTCTGGGTGCCAAAGTATGAAAAAGCTACTGGAGAGTGTCCAGAAGAGGGCTATGAAGTTGGGGAAGGGTTTGGAGGGGAAGCCATATGAGGAGCAGCTCAAGTTGCTGTTTGGTTTGTTCAGCCTGGAGGAGACTGAGAGGAGACCTCATTGTGGCCTACAGCTTCCTGACAAGGGGAGAAGGAAGCATAGGTGCTGATCTCTCTGGCAACCAGTGACAGAACTGGAGGGAATGGCAGGAACATGTGCCAGGGCAGGGATTAGGTTGGACTATAGGAAAAGGTTTTTCACCTGGAGGGTAGTGGAGCACTGGAACAGGCTCCCCAGGGAAGTAGTCACAGCCCCAAGCCTGTCAGTATTCAAGAAGAGACCAGACAATGCCCTCAGACGTATGGTGTGATCTGTGGGGCTGTCATATGCAGGGACAGGAGTTGAACTCGATGATCCTTGTGGGTCCCTTCCAACTGAGGAGATTCTATGATTGTATGATCTTGTTACTGTCATAGTGCAAAGCTATGTTTTCCTGTTCCAGAGGCATTCAAATGCATCACAGTCACTCTGTGAAATTATTCGTCTGAGCAGAGACCAGATGTTACAAGTACAGAACAGTTCAGAACCAGATCCACTGCTTGCAAGTCTAGAGAAGTAAGTTGCCTTTCTGAATTTGATTTTATTTCAGTTCATTAAAAAAACAGTTTTTAACTTTTGCATATGAAAACTTTTAGAAATGGCTGGCTCTACTTTTCAGGTGAATTTTTTTGACTACCCATCATCTGTCTGTATAATTTAAAATATCTCAGCAAGTAAAAATTGTTAGAAATCATTAAAAAATTTTCCCACACTGCCAAAGTTAGTGAGATCAGACACGTGGAGGTCACCTTGATACTGTGCAGAGCACAGATGGGATATTTTGACCTTAATCTGTTACTTATTTTAAGTTGATCTAAGTGTTTGTTTCTGCTGGAGAAGATTCTCCCGTATTCCCTTCTTTTGCTTGTTATAGGTTTAGTTTTGTGTGGCTGTTATGGCAAGCTGAAATCAGGTTTTTGATCTGGCTGAAAACTCCCTTTGTGTAGTGTTGGTTGTCATATCAAAAAGATAGATCAGTGGATGGGATAGGAAAACACAACTGGGGCAGCGTGAATGGGAGCGATCGTCCTGCTATCTTGAAATAGCTAGTAGTTTTCTTCGTATTATCCCCTTATTAATTTTACATAGGGAAATGGTAGCTACTACTGTTAACAGCTGCATCGTGAAGCAGTGTTACGTCTGATGCCAGTGCTTTTCTTTTCAGACAAGAGATCATAGAGCAGCTGCTGTCTAATATTTTTCATAAAGAAAAAAATGAATCTGCAATAGTCAGTGCAATCCAAATACTATTGACCTTACTTGAGACAAGACGACAGACGTAAGTGTTCTTATTTTGCTTAAATTATGCCTGTGTAATTTAACTAAAGTACTGTTTTGCAATAGCAAGTATCTTCCCTGTACTTCTGACTGAACTATTTTTGTGGCTTCTTATATCTGAAGAAGTAAAAGAGCAAACCAAGCAATTGCAGTTGGCATTAGTACACTTTCAGCAAAGACTGGTCTTTCTGCAGTTTTTTCTAAAAGCTAAAGTGCCACTGGACAGATCAGGCTAATTGCATTTCATCAGCTTGTTTCTGGATAGAAGGAATAGAGTAAATATATACAGTGCACTGGGTAGGCATTGAGGTTTTTTAAAAAAAGTTATTTGGAATTTTATTACAACTTCACTTTGGGAAACTGTTGAACAGATCACTGTGGAACATTCAACTTGTTGTCCCAAAACCAAGGTTGTATCACCCAGTGTGCAAAAAAGAGCCAGATTGTAGCACACAGATATAAGATACTGTTTCTTACAGAGTTGCACAAGTGTGGATGCTGGAATAAAGCCAGCGTACCGGAAAGAAAATTAACAGCCGTTTTGTATAAAAATCTTATCACTACTCAGGGCAGTCCTAAAGAGCCAATTGGTTACACATTTGCATGTTGCATTACATAATCCTTTTAGCGTATAATGAGCAACATTCACCTGAAGGACACCTTATCCAACAATGTTGATGTTTTAAAGCAAGACTGCAACTAATTGTGCAGGTGTCAAAATATCTAAAGCTGCAAGGTCAGTAGTCTTTGTAGTTCGTGATCAGGTGTTTTGCAAGTCACCCTTATCTTTGTCAGACTGACCTAAAACTGAAAGGATTTACATATCTTTAGGTTAGCAATTGCAGACAGGATTCATTCTATTAAGTGGCAGTCACAACAAACTTGTTTATGTTCAGAATAGATGAGTGAAGCTCTTTATCTGCCTTAAAAAGCTGTAATGTTTTATCTCAAAACCATATTGAAGATTTCAAGCACAATAAATCTAAAAGTACTGGGGCTAGTGTTTGGAAAAACTTTGTTCAACAAGTACTTCACACTTACTTTGTAACCTTTTTACTTGCCTCTTAATTCTTTTTGCAGAACTGTGTCACTCTCAAATATGTTTTACAACTAGTTTTGATATTGTCAGGTTTTCCTTATGTGTGTTTTAGATTTGAAGGCCATGTAGAGATCTGTCCTCCAGGCATGAGCAATTCAACATATTCGGTCAACAGAAGTGTTTTAGAAGCCATAAAGGCACGACTTTCATCCTTCCATGAGCTCCTGCTTGAGCCTCCAAAAGTAAGTGAAATCTTGTGTTACAAAATTAATGGAAATAAGCCTGTCACTGTGTGACTGTACTTTAGGCAAGTTATAATAACAAAACCCAGTTCAACAACTTTTGGTCAAGTGGCCAGGCTCCTTCCCAGCCTGTTGTGAGCTTTGCTATTCATTATTGTTGTCCCCGAGTCAGTGTGTTGTGCTAATTGATATGCTTTTCCAGCTTAAACTTTGTTTAATTAGCAGAACAGCCCTGAGGCGATTACTTATTTCTGAAAATGATAAGAGATTAACTATATATTCTGAAGATGGGTCTTGTTTTCTGCTCGGAAATCCTATTTCAGTAGGGAACATGGACTATGGATGTTTCAGTTGTTTGGAACTTTGACATGGCCCACACGAGGCCTGCTCAGTTCCTCTGGGCTTGGCAAGGACTCCAAGTACACTAGCTCCATGATGCGCACCCTGCACTGTAGTCAAGTTAAATCACTTGGACTTTCAAATTGATTTAAATGACTTATCTATGTCATCTTGTTGCAAAAGATAAATATAAGATGTATAAATAGAGGAGTTACCTGTGATCTGTTTGTATTTTTCCACTCAAATCTTCATTGGCAGAATTACAGCTTAAGCACTGCACCCTCAACTGGGTGACACATTCCATAAGAGAGAAGGACCTGTGAGCTGAAGTGAAAATAAAGACTAAAGGTGTATAAAATACCAGATCGGGCAGGGTCAAGGTAGTGTTAAAGTTTATTTTAGACTGAAGAAGATGAGACCTCAAGATTTCCAAATGCAGAAGAGGTAATAAAATGCAAATAAACTGTCTTTATTGCAACTACATGACAAGTTACAGGTATATATTACAGTAGAAGCAGGGTCACATCAGATACTTCATTATTGTCTGATGATTTAACATACTTAGCATCTGAGTGTCACTTAGTGAAGTTATTGAATCTGTTGCTCATTTTGAGTACCAGTTAAATGAGCATCCTTTTGATTTTTGCCTTATGATCTGGTGGCAATTACAGAGACATGGTGGGACAGCTCACATGACTGGAATGTGGTCATGGATGGCTATGCCCTTTTCAGGAAAGACAGGCCAGCCAAGCGTGGTGGTGGAGTTGCTCTTTATGTGAGAGAGCAACTGCAATGTATAGAGTACTGTCCAGGTGCGGTTGAGGAGCGAGTTGAGAGTCTGTGGGTGAGAATTAAGGGGCAGGCTGGCAGGGGTGACACTATTGTGGGAGTCTATTACAGGCCACCAGATCAGGGTGAGGAAGTTGATGAGGCCTTCTATGGGCAGCTGAGCGTGGCCTCACAGTCACAGGCTCTGGTTGTTATGGGGGATTTTAACTACCCTGATGTTTGCTGGAAGGACTACTCAGCCAGCCAGCCTCAGTCTAGGAGGTTCCTCCAGTGCATTGACGATAACTTTCTCATGCAAATGGTGGAGGAGCCGACTAGAAGAGGTGCGCTGCTGGATCTCGTCCTCGCTAACAAGGAGGGTCTGGTCGAAGCAGTAAAGGTGGGGGGCTGCCTTGGTTGCAGTGACCATGAGATGGTGGAGTTCAGAATCTCCTGTGGTGGGAGCAGAATACCGAGCAGAATTGCAACCCTGGACTTCAGCAGGGCCGACTTTGGCCTTTTCAAACAGTTGCTGGAGGGAATCCCGTGGGCAAGGCTGCTTGAAGGTAAAGGCGCCCAAGATAGTTGGTTAACTTTCAGGGACTGCTTCTACCAAGCTCAAGATCAGTGCATCCCGACGCGCAGGAAGTCAAGGAAGGGAGCCAGGAGACCTGCGTGGTTAAACAGGGAACTGCTGGGCAAACTCAAGTGGAAGAGGAGGGTTTACAAATCATGGAAGGAGGGGCTGGCCACTTGGGAAGAATATAAGGCTGTTGTCAGAGGATGTAGGGAGGCAACTAGGAAAGCTAAGGCCTCCTTAGAGTTAAACCTGGCGAGAGGGGTCAAGGACAACAGGAAGAGGTTCTTCAAATACATGGCAGATAAAACTAACACCAGAGGCAATGTAGGCCCACTGATGAACGGGGTGGGTGCCCTGGTGACAGAAGATACAGAGAAGGCAGAATTACTGAATGCCTTCTTTGTCTCTGTCTACTCTGCCGGAGGCTGTCCTGAGGAGCCCCGTACCCCTGAGGCCCCAGAGGAAGGCAGGGCAATGGAGGAGTCTGCCTCAGTTGATGAGGACTGGGTTAGGGAGCAATTAAGCAATCTGGACATCCATAAATCCATGGGTCCAGATGGGATGCACCCGAGGGTGCTGAGGGAGCTGGCTGAAGTCATTGCTGGACCGCTCTCCATCATCTTTGCCAAGTCTTGGGAAACGGGAGAGGTGCCTGAGGACTGGAGGAAAGCAAATGTCACTCCGGTCTTCAAAAAGGGCAAGAAGGAGGACCCAGGCAACTATAGACCGGTCAGCCTCACCTCCATCCCTGGGAAAGTGATGGAACACCTTATCCTTGGTGCCATCTTAAGACATATCAAGGATAAGAGGGTCATCAGGGACAGTCAACATGGCTTCACCAAGGGGAAGTCGTGTTTGACCAACCTCATAGCCTTTTATGAAGACGTAACAAGGTGGATTGACGATGGCAGAGCAGTGGATGTGGTCTACCTTGACTTCAGCAAAGCATTTGACACCGTCTCCCACAGCATCCTCACGGCAAAACTGAGGAAGTGTGGACTGGATGATCGGGTAGTGAGGTGGACTGCAAACTGGCTGAAGGAGAGAAGCCAGAGAGTTGTGATCAATGGGGCGGAGTCTGGTTGGAGGCCTGTATCTAGTGGAGTGCCTCAAGGGTCAGTTCTGGGACCAATACTGTTCAATATATTCATCAATGACTTGGATGAGGGAATTGAGTGTACTATCAGCAAGTTTGCTGATGACACCAAGCTGGGAGGAGTGGCTGACACGCCAGAAGGCTGTGCTGCCATCCAGCGAGATCTGGACAGGCTAGAGAGTTGGGCGGGGAAAAATTTAATGAAATATAACAAGGGGAAATGTAGAGTCTTGCATCTGGGCAGGAACAACCCCAGGTTCCAGTACAGGTTGGGGAATGACCTATTAGAGAGCAGTGTAGGGGAAAGAGACCTGGGGGTCCTGGTGGACAGCAGGATGACCATGAGCCAGCACTGTGCCCTTGTGGCCAAGAAGGCCAATGGCATCCTGGGGTGTATTAGAAGGGGGGTGGTTAGTAGGTCCAGAGAGGTTCTCCTTCCCCTCTACTCTGCCCTGGTGAGACCTCATCTGGAATATTGTGTCCAGTTCTGGGCCCCTCAGTTCAAGAAGGACAGGGAACTGCTGGAGAGAGTCCAGCGCAGGGCCACAAAGATGATTAAGGGAGTGGAGCATCTCCCTTATGAGGAAAGGCTGAGGGAGCTGGGTCTCTTTAGCTTGCAAAAGAGGAGACTGAGGGGTGACCTCATTAATGTTTATAAATATATAAAGGGCGGGTGTCACGAGGATGGAGCTAGGCTCTTCTCAGTGACAACCAACAGTAAGACAAGGGGTAATGGGTTCAAGCTGGAACACAAGAGGTTCCACTTAAATGTGAGAAGAAACTTCTTCTCAGTGAGGGTGACAGAGCACTGGAACAGGCTGCCCAGGGAGGTTGTGGATTCTCCTTCTCTGGAGACATTCAAAACCCGCCTGGACGCCTTCCTGTGTAACCTCACCTAAGTTTTCCTGCTCTGGCAGGGGGATTGGACTAGATGATCTTTTGAGGTCCCTTCCAATCCCTAACATTCTGTGATTCTGTGATTCTGTGATTATGGGCTAAATGAACTAGCAGGATGTCAGTCATCTTTTTTCTCATGCAAGGGTGAAGATAGGCAAAAATGACATCCAGTATTACAGAAGACAGTAGTGGGCTCCTTGTCAAAATGTGTTCGTACCTTAAGATAGGAAGACGTTTTCATTATTAATTCCCCTGCTCACTGCATATTTGCTACTAGATTTTTAGCCCTTATGGTAGCTAATACCAGATTTTTCTTATTGACTGGCACTTAGCAGGTTAACAAGCCAGAAGAGTTGTCACATAACTAAAATGTCAATGTAAGAACCATGAAACTTACAATTGAAATATTAATACAAGGACCCATCAGGGCATGGAAAGAGATTCTTGCTATGTTGGAACTAACTCCTTCAAAGACAAGAGATGGAACTTGTTTCTTATATAACATTAGACTAAGACAGCAGAGAAACTTGTTGCTTAATGAAACTGTTTTCAAGTATATGAAGTTAAGGTTGTTGAGGCGTTACAATATAATCGGAGACTGTCCACCTAGCTGTTTTGTGTATATTGTAGCAGTGTAGACCAGGGGTGTCAAACTCATTTTCACCAGGGGCCACATCAGCCCCACATTGCCTTTAAAGGGTCAAATGTAATTTTAGGACAGTCCTACAATTACATTTATACAGTCCTGTTTTAAAAGGTCTATATAAACTAAATCAAATAGATTTAAGTCTTGCATTTTTGGATGCTAGATTTTGTTTTAATTAACAAAAGCAAATATTTGTAATAATCTACGAGATGTGAGACTGGTTTTGAGAGCAACAGGAAAGTAAAAGGCTTTCAGAATAGAATCAGAAATGGTGCGTAGCTTCTTTCTACTCCATGACAACTTAATAGCACTAGTTTCATCAGTTTCAGTAACACTAGCGGAAACTCAGTAGTTTCTACTCGGTGACTGTAATTGCATATTAACTAAAAAGGGATAAAACATTCAGGTACTCTTATGCAGCCTTTAGCTTTTTTGATACTTCTCTCCTCTCTGACCCTCCTCATCCTCCAAACTGTTACACATGAACACATCTTCTAATCAGAAATACCATTGAAATTATAGCATACTACTCCTCCACATTTCGTTTGAGCAACTTGAAATATTCCTGATAGCACAAGCAGAAGAGGGAAATGCTGGCATTGTGTAATAATGCAGTATACAGCTGGTAAAATCATAAATACCTCAGAGAAAAACAAACAGAACAAAGTTATTTTAAAAACTTTGCTGTGCTCTCTTCTGCAAGGCCCATTTGTTCTGTGCACAGAGAAATCCCAAAAGGTGTTTTCTCTAACTATAACTTTATTGCAATGATAATCCTGTAATGCAGGTCTGTCAAACTCTTTCAAACACCATGCTCCTGCAGCATAACGCCCATCACACACCATGTGACCAGCATGCTGGCAGGAGCCTGGGGACAAGAAGCTTGTCACTGCTGTGTGGAAACAAAGTGCTGGGCTGGATAACACAAGGAGGCAGGCTGGATTCAGCCCACAGGCTCTGTGTTTGACACCTGTGGTGTGGACTATAACTGTACATGGATTAACCAGTGAGAAGCATTTCCTAGGTAGTATCTCCTATTTCCTTTCAAGGTTGGGTAGAATGCATCTACTCTGAGATCCTGTCTAGAGTTAACAATCAATTTTTACGATGTCGTTGGTTTCATGTGGCTGGTTTTAGTGCTTCTAGTCTATGTACATAAAATAAGCTATAGGGTTCAGAACTAAAAATTGCTTTTTTGCAGGGTAAAGGTAAGACTGTTGTTCAAGGACTGTATATGTTTTTAAGCACTACCTTGTCATTGTGCATAGTAATGATGGGCTGTTTTTTAAAGATATTCTAGTGGATTTTATGTGTGTATCTTTTTCAGAAAAGTGTCATGAAGACAACCTGGGGTATATTGGATCCACCTGTGGGAAACACACGTTTAAATGTTATTAGATTAATATCTAGCCTTTTACAGACAAATACAAGCAGTGTGAATCAGGAGCTTATAGAGCTTAACAGCATAGGAGTAATACTGGTAAGAACTTTATGCTGACTTCTTTAAGGATTGCTGTTAAGATCTTGTCTGCTCTTTATGTCACTGCAGATAACCAGCTTATTTTTTCGTATGTATCTTCTCAATTTTTCAGCCATGTTCACGGCTTCCCTGCTTTTTTCATTCTTTTATTAAGTTGTTCCCTCAACCCATTTTCTTCTCTTAATAATATATAGCACACCAAATAGTATCTCAGCAGTGTCCTATAAAAGGACAGTTATTCTTGGTAGTTTGTATGCCTTCAAACCTCTGAAAGCAAGATGTTGCACAACGAACTTTCAGTCAGTTAACTCACTGCTTTTGTGCTAAAGTGGAATGTATACTTTGAATACATCCTAGCTCATACTTCAGCTATAGTAGGACATGGTTTTTTTGTATTTAGGTTGACCAAAAAATTCAAAAGTTGGTGTTGGTTAAAAAATAACTAGTGAAATGTGCCGGAACTTAAACTGCAGTTTCAGAATGCAGAACTTCTGCTTCTAAGCAAGCAGTTACAAACGTGAAGTATAAATATTTTCTCTGCACCAAGTTGTTTTAGTGTAAAATCCCTTTTTCCTTCAACTAATTAGTACAGCTGTAGTTGTAACCATCTCAATCTCTCTGCACAAGTTGGAGTTGTGTACAGGTGCTAACTTCTATACAATAACTGAAGTTGTTCCTAGGTATGTGGTGTAAGGGAATGTACACGCTTTGAAAACTTGCATTGCTAGCCATTTTTCTCATTGGGGACTTCAACTTACCAGATGTCTGCTGGAAACACAACACAGCAGAAACAATCTAGGAGGCTCCTGGACTGTGTGGAAGACAACCTTCTGCCACAGCTGGTCAGTGGGCCAACTAGGGAAGGCACCTCACTTTACCTGTTGTTTGTGAACCGAGAAGGAGTCATGGGTAATGTGTGGTTGGAGGTCAACTTGGGCATAGTGATCATGAAATGACCAGGTTTTCTATTCTTGGAGAAGTAAGACGGGTGGTCAGCAGAACTGCTATCCTGGACTTTCAGAGGGCAGACTTTAACCTGTGTAGGAGGCTGGTTGTCAGAGTCCCTTGGGAGGCAGTCCTGAAGGGCAAAGGAGTCCAGGAAAGCTGGTTGCTCCTCAAGAAGGAAATCTTAAAAGCGCAGGAGCAGACTGTCCCCGTGTGCCGAAAGATGAGCCGGTGGGGAAGACCGGCCTGGCTTAATAGAGAGCATCAGCTGGAACTTGGGAATAAAAGGAGAATTTATAATCTTTGGAAGAAGGGGCAGGCTACTCAAGAGGACTACAAGGATGCCGTGAAGTTAGGCAGGGAGAAAACTAGAAGTGCCAAAGCCCAACTAGAGTTCAGCCTGGCTACTGCTGTAAAAGGAAATAAAAAAAGCTTCTCTAAATATGTCAGCAACAAAAGGAGGGCTAAGGAGAATCTCCAACCTCTGGTGGATGTGGGGGAAAACATAGTGACAGAGGACAAGGGAAAAGCTGAGGTACTAAATGCCATCTTTGCCTCAGTCTTTAATAGTAAGACCAGTTGTGCTCCAGGTAGCCAGCCCTCTGAGCTGGAAGACAGGGACAGGGAGCAAAATGAAGCCCAAAAAATCCAAGGGGAAATTGTTAATGACTTGCTACACCACTTAAATACACTCAAGTCTATGGGGCCAGATGGGATCCATCGAAGGATACTGAGGGAGCTGGCAGAGGGAAGAGCCACTTTCAATTATTTATCAGCAGTCGTGGCTAAACCGAGGAGGCCCCAGTCAACTGGAAGTTGGTAAATGTGACACCCAGCTACAAGAAGGGCCGGAAAGAGGATTTGGGGAATTACAAGCCTGTCAGCCTGACCTTGGTGCCAGGGAGGGTCGTGGAACAGATCATCCTGAGTGCCGATTATGTGGCACATACAAGACAACCAGGCGATCAGGCCCAGTCAGCATGGATTGATGAAAGACGGGTCCTGCTTGACCAACCTGATCTCCTTCTATGGCAAGGTGACCCACTCAGTGGATGAGGGAGAGGCTGTGGATGCTGTGTACTTCAGTAAAGCCTTTGACGCTGTTTGCCACACCATTCTTCTGGAGAAACTGGCAGGTCATGGCTTGAATGGGTGTACTCTTCACTGGGTGAAGAACTGGCTGGATGGCCAGGACCAGAGAGTGAATGAAGTCAAATCCAGTTGGCAGTTGGTCATGAGTTGTGTTCCCCAGAGCTCAGTACTGGGGCCAGTTGTTTAATATCTTTATCAACGATCTAGATGAGGGGATCTTATGCACCCTTAGTAAGTTTGCACCTGACACCAAGTTGGGTGGGAGTGTTGAACTGCTTGAGTGTAGAAAGGCTCTACAAAGGGATCTGGACAATCTGGATCAATGGACTGAGGCCAGTTGTATGAGGCTCAACAAGGCCAAGTCCCGGGTCCTGCACTTGAATCAAAACAACATCATGCAATGCTACAGGCTTGGGGAAGAGTGGCTGGAAAGCTGCCTGGAGGAAAAGGATCTGGGGGTGTTGGTTGACATCTGGCTGAACGTGAGCCAGTAGTGTGTCCAGGTGGCCAAAGAGGCCACCAGCATTGTGGCTTGTATGAGGAATAGTGTGGCCAGCAGGACTAGGGAAGCAATCGTCCCCCTATACTCAGCACTGGTGAGGCTGCACCTTGAATACAGTGTTCAGTTTTGGGCCCCTCACTACAAGAAAGACATTGAGGTAGTGGAATGAGTTCAGAGGAGGGGAACAAAGCCAGTGAAAGGTCTGGAGCACAAGTCTTATGAGGAATGGCTGAGGGAACTGTGGCTGTTTAGCCTGGAGAAAAGGAGGCTGAGGGTAAACCTTATCACTCTCTACAACTACCTGAAAGGAGGTTGTAGGGAGGTGATTCTTAGGGACATGGTGGACTTGACAGTGTTAGGTTAACAGTTGGACTTGATGATCTTAAAAGGTCTTTTCCAACCAAAATGATTCTGTTATTCTGTGTTGTTTTAAGTAGATTATTTTGTAAACTAAATACAGTGAGATGTGGACGTGCTTTTTTCTCTTTGCATAAGGAGAGGAAAAAGTAATTATAGCCATATAAACTTCTCAGTGCTTCATGCTGTTTGCTGAAACAGCACATGCTTTACTGTGCAGACTTGACTGTTAAGAAAAGTAATCGTCTAGTTCCAGTAGTGTATCTTTATTGTAGGATGTTATTTGTTTAGGAGAACTGAAAGAAAAGCTTTATTTTGAAGGAGGCTGAAATTGTTTAATACTGTTCCAGTCATTACACATATTTCCATAACTAATTTCATTTTACCAGTGGCAGCAATCATTTGAGTTTTCCAGTTAGAAGTAGTGTAAAATAACTGGACATAAAGCTTGAGAAAAATCTTTCCTGTGTTGAAGAGCGAAAATGTAGAGAACAGGCAACATGATTAACTGAACGCTGTATATTGTATCTCAGCCTCAGTATTTGTCTGTGTATGGCATTTAATAATCTTTAAATTGCATCTAGATTATCTGAGGTAGCCTTCTGTAATAGAATAAAATTAGTAGATGACAGCTCCAAAACAGGTAGATATGATTTTGTAAGGAATCTCACTAAAGTAAGGAGCACTTTATAAACAGTATTGCAGGTGCTAGAAGGTTAAGTGAACTCAAAAAAGAGAAATCTGTCAAGGGCTACTAAGGTCAGAAGTAACGCTTCTGACTCTGGGACTCTCTGGGCTGCAGCTAGCAGAAAGAATGTAAGTGGTGAGAGTCATTCCTTCCTCTCTTTGTTCTCTGAAATTGCATTATTGCCTGCCCCCAGGATAAATCCAGTTACAGTTGAGTTTTGTTCTGATCCAGTATGATAGTCCTTGTGTTCAGATAATAGGAAGTACAAGAATTTATTGTACATCACAAATTTTGTCTTGCACAATAATACTTACTGTAAAAATTAATTTATTCTTGTGTAGTAATTCAGATGACATTTAGGAGTGAGACTATTGGTTACGTTTCATGAAAAGACCTTTGTTTGTATGAACCTTGTTGAATTGTTTTACAGGACATGTTCTTTAAGTATACATGGAACAACTTTTTGCATACTCAAGTAGAAATCTGTATTGCATTGATTCTTGCAAGTCCTTTTGAAAGCACAGAAAATGGCACAATTACAGATCAGGATTCCATAGGGGGCAATCTCTTACTGAAACATGTAAGTCGTGGGTGTTTTGGGAATCTATTGAATTTTGTTGTCTCCAGGCTGCTGTAGCAGTTACTTTTATGTAAAATGTACCCCAATATTACTTTATGTATAGAATGAAGAGGAATATTTTTCTGTTTTTTCTTAAAATGTCAGTTCAGGGTGTTAAACCTGAAAATGCCATAGAGTAGATTTTTGCTGCCCCAAAGTGAGCATGTGTGCAGAGCTGTAAGTATTTATTTTCCTTAAAAATGTTCCTCTTATTTTTAAGAATTAAAATAGCTTTCAATAGCTTGGTGCTACTAAACTCAGCAGCTATAAAGAGAAGTAGAATTAATGTAGTTGTAGCTTTTAGGTTTCTGGTTGGGATCTGACTGCTGCTTCTCAACTTTAAACCTTTCAGTGAAAGTATTTGTCCTGAACCTGATATTATTTGTCTTGTAAGACTTCAAAATCAACTGTAAAATGTATAATAGTGTTCCATTTCACTGCTACTAAGCATATTTTGCTTTTTTGCTAGCTCTTCCTCAAGTGCCAATTAATAGAACGAATACTTGAAGCATGGGAGATGAATGAGAAGAAACAGTGAGTAACCAGTTGTCTCATTCCCTCCAGTTGTTTACCTAAGACTTGAATTGTGAAATGAACCTGTGACCAATTCATAACTGATCTTGCCAGTTCTAAAGACACTTGTATATTACTATTTGGATGATTAAAGCTTTCTCACATACTACTTTTTGGTAGCATTCTAATGCTTTTTCCCATGATCATTTCAGAATACAATAGTTTGTCATTCTTGCCATGTGTAAGATATTACTATGATATTTAAAGTCTGCCCGTGTTCAAGTACACAAACATAACGTAAGTTTTGAGTGGACAGAAAATACTTTTTTCCAGTAAGCAATTAAAATTATTTATAAACGCATCAAAGCATATTGCTTATTGGGGAGCAACAGACTCCTAAGCAGTAAAAGCCAAGTCCTCAGCAATGGAATACCTTCTAAAAGTATGTGTTTGTGATAGGATGGAAGTTTCAAGTAGCTAGGAGAAAAAAACCCTCAGTCTTCACCTGAGGTGGTAAAACAGCTCTCTGAAGGCTCCTAAGTTTGGCTCAGAAGATACTGAACAGTGAATGTTAGCTCTAACTTGTCAAAGTATTGAATTAGCTGACTGGGATGGTGTTGCTGGTTTGCTTACTTATTATTTCAGACAGTTCTTCCCAGAGTATTCCTGTTCCTATTTGATGTGCATCAGATAGTAAATATATAGCTAATATAATTGACCTGAAAATAGTGTTGAAGTAGGTGAAAAAGGTGGGTATAAAGAGAATGTGACTTAATTTAACTGTAGAAGACATTTGGGAGAACATGTTTTTTATTGTATTCTCCTGAGATTATAGAGAACTGTAAACTTTATCAGCAATTAGACTCTCGTAGGAGAGATGTATGGGAAGTTATTTCCATAGATCCAACCTAAAACTATTCTTTGGTTGGATAAGAATGTTCTTGATCCAGTGCTTACCATATGGATGAAATAATAATTAATTAATTTGTTCGGTTTCATGTTTGCAAACAGTAATGTGGAAAATATTGTTATAAACCTCAGATTGTGCTTTTATCTGGAAATAAATAATTTTTATTTGCAAGAAATGAGCTCATTCTTGTAATTCACCCCTTTATCTAGTTTTGTACAAGTATGACTCCAAATATAAAACACAAGTCTTTTAAGATAATCTAAAAGTATTTTTATCTTAGCTGCTTGTTGTAGTTTAACCCTAGCTGGCAACCAAATACCACACAGCCATTCGCCTGCCCTCCCACCCCCTCAGTGGGATGGGGAAGAGAATAAAAAAAACAAACGACAACCAAAAAAAAAACCAAAAACCAAAAAACCAACAACAACCACAAACTCACTCATGGGTTGAGATAAAGACAATTTAATAGCATAGCAGCCAAAACAGGACCATTGCTTCAGGAAATTGATTTTTTGGCAGGTTTTTTTTTTTTGGTATTCTGATTTTTGAGCAGTGCTAGAAGCTTTGAGGGTGACTGCTTTTTGCTGGTAAAAATCCAACATAACAAAAAGCTGTTTGATTTGCTGGGATTAATAAGCATTTCCTAACAGAAGATACAATTGTATTCTACACAGTTTGGCTTGGCAATGACAAGTCAGTCCACTTTATCAAATACAAGAGTTCCTTATGGTATATCCTCGATTAGAAATTATAACCTTTGCCATCTTTGCATGTTGCTTTTTTTGAATGTACTTGTTACATAAGCAGTGGAGGAAATAAGACAGTAACCTCTCACTGAAGTTGTTCCTGTAAACAGTGTAATACTGTTTCATTCATGACATCTTGTATTACCATGACATAACATAATTTCAATTACCTCATGCGTTAGTGATGGTGGTGGAAAATCAAGTAATGTGATTTGTGCTTGCATAACATAATCTACTTCCTGAACCGCTCTCACTTTACAAAGGTTTCAGTCAATTTCATGGGAGGCTTGTCTAGCAATTGAGTAGGTCTTCGTTGATTTTTCATTAGAAAGGACAAAACCTTAAAAAGCTGACGTGGCAAATGTCTGATTAGCTTGCAGCTAAATGCTGGAAATTCGATCCAAGTTGGAGCTCTCACTTTAGCTCTTTGGTCATATCTAGAATGGTTAGAGCTGATCACAGCTATTCAAAGCACTACTGTAAAAACTTTTGTAATTCTACAAAATTCTGCAAAGCAGTTCTGTCAAATAAAAATATTTGGACTGCCTTGTAATCGTACCTTTTGTGTACACTTACTTAAACTTCAGGAAAGCAATGATCCTAACTAAAACTTCAGTTGGTCATACCATTCCAACTTCCGTGTTAAATGTAATGTTAATAAACTCTGCAACACTAGAGCACACTTAGGATTTAAGATTTTTTTTTCCTCTCTTTGTTGTCCCCAAAATGGAGTTCTTTTACCCAGTGTGCAATTGAGTCAAATTTTTGCACACAGAGACGAGACATTTTTTATTAGAGAGTTGCACAAGTCTGGATGCTGAAAGAATGCCAGCATGCCAGAAAGAAAAGTAACAGCCATTATATACAAAATCTTATCACTATTTTTACACCTTCAGGACAGTCGTGAAGAGACAATTGGTTACACATTTGCATATTGGTTACGTAATGATTTTAGCATATAATGAGTAACATTCAGCTAAAGGACACTTTATCCAACAGTCTTGAGATATATGTTGAAACAAGACTCAACTAATTGTGCAGGCTTCAGAATGTCTAAAGCTGCAAAATCAGTAGTCTTTTCAGTTTCTGATTAGGTGTTTTGCAAGTCACCCTTTGTTAAAGGGGCAGACTGACCTAAAACTGAGAGGATTTACATATCTTGAGGTTAGCAATTGCAGACAGGATTCATTTTCAGTGGTAATGACTATGTTTTGATCATGGACTCAAAGCTCTGAGAGAACATTCAGTGAAGTGGGGTTTTGAAAAATACTCTCAGCAAGAGAAATTTCCAGAAAACTGTGGATCTGTTGTTAATTTTGTCATTTTCTGGATAACGCTGTAGACTTTTCTTTCTACACACATAAATGTGAAAGCGGAAATAATCTGTCCAGAGACTCTTCACTTCCTTCTTGGTATTTTACATACTTGTTAAGTCTTCTGAATTTGCTTAGTAGTCAAACCAGTTGGTGTCTGAAATTCTTGAGTATCTTTGCTGACCTTTGGTTTTAGGGTGCAACTCTTTTGTTTAAGAACCCCTATGCTATTTCTCTTGTGTAACTTCTTGACTCTGGTAGAGTGTTTTCTAAGAAAGTATAGTAGCACAGTTGCTCTGAATGTGGGCAGTTGAATTCCTTTTGTCTCTTGCAGGGCTGAAGGAGGAAGACGGCATGGCTATATGGGTCATCTGACAAGGATAGCAAACTGTATTGTGCATAGTACGGATAAGGGGCCAAACAGTACACTAGTCCAACAACTCATTAAAGGTAATGTTAATAGTCTTAAGTTTGTCTTCATGGCTTTCGTTATCAAATTTTGAGGAAATGATTCAGACTTAAATTAAAAGACAGCTGTTGGATAAAAGAAGAAAATATTATTTCTGACGCATTCAATTTAAAACCAGACATGCTTAAACATATGCTTAAGTCTTTTTCAAACAGTATCAAAGCTCCCTGAAATAAATGGAAAGAGATGCTCACCTGCTTAATTTGGATTTGTTTGCTATATGGAGTAATCCTTATGTATTTAGGAGGATGTGTATGTTCTTTGCAGTATTTCTGAGTAGAACAAAAGAAAACAATTAAAAATTAAATGATGCTCCTTTGTTGATAGTATCAAAATGGTTTTTGTTTTGTTTTTCTGTTTTGTATGCTAGAGCTTCCTGAGGAGGTGAGGGAGCGATGGGAGACATTCTGCACAAGCTCTTTAGGAGAAACTAACAAGAGGAATACAGTGGACCTGGTAAGTAGTGATGGGTGAGTTATCAAAATTGCTGTTTACTTGGACCGCAGTTTCTTTTTGTCAGCAGCACAACTGATCTTCCCAACTTCCATGTACTTGTGTCAACAAGTATATCTAGCTGCTGAGCTATGGAACTGATAGTTTTTTAGTTTACTTTTCAACTAAAGCCATATTAATATTTTATGTGGGAGTCTTGCAGTTGCTCAGTTTGTATACCTCATCCCAGGCAGTTGTCAAGAAGGAAGACTTCTTTACAGCTTGAAGTTAGTGTCCTTGAAAGCTCCTGTCTGCTTGAAGAGTACAAACTAGTACGGCAGGAGCTGCTGTAAATTGCTTTATCTACAGCATGTAAATGAGCCTGTGTAAGTTTAATGGAAAAATGCATCTCACTGCATGTGTTTCTGACCTTGCTTTACGTCAGGTAACTTTGCGTACTTTTGTTGTGCACCATCATATTTTTCTGCACGCAGCAGTAGTGATCACACTTTTAGAAAAAAAGCTAGTTAAGTAGAACTGTGAAGAGCTTTTGTGTAACCATGTTAAACATGCAGTAGTCACTTGGAGACTTCATTAAGCAGACCAATTAATGAATTTTAATATACCTGACTACTCCAGGAATGCAGTGCATTGTATATGGCTTCATTAACTTGTGCTGGTGCTATATTAATTGGGTTATAAGACTAATAGTGTTAAATTTTCTATTTCAACATAATATAGCAACTGGAACATAATGCTAACATGATATATGTGGCAGTAAAATTCATCTGAAACTGTGCAGCTTGTGGACAGGACCAAATGATGTACAGATGGTACTTTTTCTATGAGCCTGTGAATGCAAAGACGTTCATAGTGTTTGTAGAACAATGATATTTTCTTGTTGGTGTAAACTACTTCTTGGTTAAGGCCAAGAGAAGAGTCATGTAAAGAGGCAGAATTTTAAGCCGATTTATAATTAATAACATTGTAATTTGCTCTTTAGATATGTAATCATTTACTTGGATATATTTGATGTAAAAAACAGTAGAACTTCATTTAAAACATATCTCCAGATTCCAAAGTATTCAGTTGAATAGCAATATGAAGCATCAAAACAAAAATTCTTGTATCTAAAATGCCATCTGGAAAATACTGTGTCTTTGAACTTTTAGAGCTATGGGCTTTGTTTCTGGTTGTGTGATCAATTGTCATGAGCCTTGGATTAGCATTTAGTTTAAAGATAAGCAGTAATGGATGATAAAATGTGGTGTAGGAGATTATAAAATACATATCATAGAAAAATCAGGTTGTTGTTTGACTGAGTCAAGTGTAAGTTCTGGTTATTGTATTTGTGTATCCCGAAAGCACACCCCCACAGTATTTCTTCCCAGTCATACTGTCTCCTAATATCCATGCTTTTGGTCTGTGCTTTGGTCTCCATAGACCTGTCCTTACCATCTCTAAACCTGGACAGTTTGGTATGTCTGAGTGTTTGTGCTCTTTTGTAAGTTGATGAAGGTCTTCTGGGTTAAAACAACAGATTATCAGAACCCCTGAGGCCCCAGAGGAAGTCAGGACAATGGAGGAGTTTGCCTTGGTTGATGAGGACTCAGTTAAGGACCAGTTAAGCAATGTGGACATCCATGAATCCATGGGTCCTGATGGGGTGCACCTGCAGGTGCTGAGGGAGCTGGCTGAAGTCATTGCTAGGCCACTCTCCATCATCTTTGGTAAGTCGTGGGGAATGGGAAAGGCGCCTGAGGACTGGAAGAAAGCAAATGTCACTCCAGTCTTCAAAAAGGGCAAGAAGGAGGACCTGGGTAACTATAGACTGGTCAGCCTCACCTCCATCCCTGGGAAGGTGATGGAACAACTTATCCTTGATGCTGTCTCAAGGCATATCAAGGATAAGAGGGTCATTAGGGGCAGTCAGCATGGCTTCACCAAGGGGAAGTCATGCTTAACCAACCTCTTAGCCTTTTATGAAGACATAACCAAGTGGATAGATGATGGTAAAGCAGTGCATGTGGTCTACCACGATTTCAGTAAAGCATTTGACACTGTCTCCCACAGCATCCTTGCTGCTAAACTGAGGAAGTGTCATCTGGATGATCACGTAGTGAGGTGGACTGTGAACTGGCTGAAGGAAAGAAGCCAGAGAGTTGTGGTCAATGGGGCAGAGTCTGGTTGGAGGCCTGTATCTAGTGGAGTCCCTCAAGAGTACTGGGACCAGTACTATTCAATATATTCATCAATGGCTTGGATGAGGGAATAGAGTGCACTGTCAGCAAGTTTGCTGATGACACCAAACTGGGAGGAGTGGCTGCCATGCCAGAAGGCTGTACTGCCATGCAGCGAGACCTGGACAGGCTGGAGAGTTGGGCGGGAAGAAATTTAATGAAATATAACAAGGGCAAGTGTAGAGTCTTGCATATGGGCAAGAACAACTCCAGGTACCAGTATAAGTTGGGAAATGACCTGTTGGAGAGCAGTGTAGGGGAAAGAGACCTGGGGGTCCTGGTGGACAGCAGGATGACCATGAGCCAGCACTGTGCCCTTGTGGCCAAGAAGGTCAATGGCATCCTGTGGTGTATTAGAAGGGATATGGTTAGTAGATTGAGAGAGGTTCTTCTCCCCCTCTCTTCTGCCCTGATGAGACCGCATCTGGAATATTGTGTCCTAGTTCTGAGCCCTTCAGTTCAAGAAGGACAGAGAACTGTTCGAGAGAGTCCAGTGCAGAGCCACAAAGATGATTAAGGGAGTGAAGCATCTCCCTTATGAGGAAAGGCTGAGGGAGCTGGGTCTCTTTAGCTTGGAGAAGAGGAGACTGAGGAGTGACCTCATCAATGTTTATAAATATGTAAAGGGTGATTGTGATGAGGATGGAGCCAGGCTCTTCTCGGTGACAACCAAGGATAAGACAAGGGGCAATGGGTGCAAACTGGAACACAGGAGGTTCCACTTAAATATGAGAAGAAACTTCTTCACTATGAGGGTGACAGAACACTGGAACAGGCTGCCCAGGGAGGTTGTGGAGTCTCCTTCTCTGGAGACATTCAAAACCCACCTGGATGCCTTCCTGCGTAACGTCATCTAGGTGTTCCTGCCTCTGGCAAGGGGATTGAACTAGATGGTCTTTTGAGGTCCCTTCCAATCCCTAATTCTGTGATTCTGTAATGCTTTTACCTGAAAAATCATGTGCCTGATTTAAAGTGCAGATTTTCAGTGTTCCCAGAGCAAGATCTTAAGCACACCTTTCTTAATTTTCTATGGTTATTATTACTGGGTAGATGAGTAGACTTACTTGGTTCAAGGTTTTCCTGTCCTAAGCAAGCTGAACACAATCTAGTCATGGGTGATACAATAGCTAAGCACATGGCTCCTGACCTGAAGGACAGAACTGTGTTTTACTTTTATACTTGATCTTCAGTCAGCTTACTGGATTTATTAAGCTTAGATGATCTGATATTTATGTGTATGCATACTCTTTAGGTGAAGTTCATTAAAAATATGTAAATAAGTTAGCTGTGTGAACGCTATGGAAATAACTGACCTTGTGAGTGCTTTCAATGCTTCAGTCATTTGGTGCTCAACAAAGAGAGCTCTCTTACTAAAACAGAACAAGATATATTGTCCTGAGGTCCCATGCATAATGAACTGCTTCTGCAGTCATGAGACTGTTCTTTTTCAGTTGTTTTATATCAGGGACGTTGATTGTAAATCTATCAATACCACATCCCTTTCATTATCTTTCTCTCTCTTTAGGCTTTTCTGTCTTTCAAATAAGTTCTTGTTGCGTTTTCGGAAACAAAGTTAACTGCAGACTTAGAAGTGAGCATGTTGCAGAACTGCATCAGAATTTTCCCAAAATGCTTTACAGACTTTACAAGACACTTACTTTTGTTTTTCCACTGCTAATTGTCCTTCTGGTAGAAGGGAGGCAGTATTCACTAAGTTTACTTACTTACACTTGCCTAGCTGAAGATTAAACAAATATGGAGTAATTGTTCATTTTCTCTTTAGACAAGGTGCATAATGATGCCAGTACAGTGAAGAATGCTATTCAGATGTGTCTTTTTCTGGCATCCTTCCAATATTTGTCATTATATATTGAATGTTTGTGAGGTATAGTTAAAGACTAGGTGAGGAGAACGTACTTCCCCTAAGCACAAATATAGCAGTCTACCAGACAAATTGTTCAAGTTTTCCTTAAAAATCACCATGCAGTTTCTTTCTCCTAAGGAAAATCTTTCTCAATATTACCAGAAAATAAGGCAAAAAAATGCCACACATTAGAATGAATTATTTGCAAAAAGTGCCTGTGCTGTGTGTGTTAGAAAGTGACTGGTTTGAACAGTGACGAGCTTTAAGTGAAGAACTGATTGCTGGAATTTGCAATGGTCATTCCCACTCCACTTCCCTGGTATAATTCTGCCATTTATTTGTTAGGGTGGAGTAGTGCTAGTTTCTTTTTTCAGGTTTATGCTTCAACTACAGGAGCTGTCTGAAAACAAAAGGAAGTAACTCATCTATCTTAGGCCTTATGTCCTGTTTGGTTCCCAAAGGCACGGTTTGGGGAAGAATACGCTATGCCTAGCTAAGAGTCCTGAGCTTGTTTCTGTAACAGCAGTAAGGGCAGTATTTCTACTGAGGATGAACTCGTTCATTGGTAGTAGCTAAAACTAAATAACTTCTTACTTGGTTTTGTGTGCCCCCAACAAGTTGCAGTTGTAGAAGGATTAGGTATATTAACTTTTGTCTCAAAATGTGCCAACATATGGGGGACGGTATCTAGGGCAGCTCAGGTTGTGGTGTGGAATGCCATACAGTTACCTGGAAGCGTGCAGACTATATATTGTTTTCATAAATACACACTGAGCACTAACCTTTAATGGACTTGGTCTGTCATTTGATATAACAGTTCTTCTCCAGACACAAGAAGCCTAGAGATCATTTGGTGCATTACTCTTCTTCCCACTTACTGATAATTTTAGTGTTGATAGGTCAGGTTTCCTTCAGAAATTCAATAACTTGAAGTCAGGATACTTCTAGTATGCAAATTGCACTGCAGAGCAGAATGGTAAATGTTCAAGAATAAAGCACTCCCAATGATTTTTTTTTAAAATGTGTTATACTAACAGAGGAAAAAGCATAAAAGGACAATATACTTCAGGTAACAACTTTCTTCATTTGTTTCTTGCACGTGTATCCTGACTTGTAGCATTGTACTGTGATATTTCATAGAATCATTTTGGCTGGAAAAAACGTTGAAGATCAAGTCCAAGCATTAACTTAGCACTGTCAAGTTCATCTCTAAACCATATCCCGAAGAACCTCATCTATGCATTTTTTAAACACCTCCAGGGATGGTGACTCAATCATTTCCCTGGGCAGCTTGTTCCAATGCCTGACTACCCTTTCAGTGAAGAAATTTTTCTTGATATCTAAACCTCCCCTGGTGCAACTTGAGGCTGTTTTCTCTCATCGCTTGCTACTTGGGAGATGAGACCAACACCCTCCTTTCGGGTAGTTGTAGCAAGTGATAAGGTCTCCCCTCAGCCTCCTTTTCTCCAGGCTAAACAACTCCAGTTCCCTCAGCCGCTCTCATAAGACTTGTGCTCCACACCAGCTTTGTTGCCCTTCCCTGAACTTGTTACAGCACGTCAATGTCTTCTTGTAGTGAGGGGCCCAAAACTGAAACCAGTATTTGAGGTGCAGCTTCACCAGTGCCAAGTACAGGGAGACAATCACTTCCCTAGTCCTGCTGACCACCCTATTCCTGATACAAGCCACAATGCTGTTGGCCTTTTTGGACACCTGGGCACACTGCAAGCTCATATTCAGCCGGCTGTCAATCAGTATCCCCAGGCCCTCTTCCTCCAGGCAGCTTTCCAGCCATTCTTCCCCAGGGTGTCTGTCTTGCTTATAGCCTTTTATGTGTTTCAGTAGTCCTTTTGTATAGGCTTGTATTTTCTTTTTTTAAAAAAAAAAATAAATAAATCCACGAGCCACCTGACTTCACTTGAGAATCTAATGTGGAGTTTTAGGATAATGCAATGTATTACAATGCAGTATGAATTCTGTCATCTGTAGATTTGCTTTCTACTAGTGATCCTTCATAGAGTATGTCGTAAGTTTCTGCTGTTGCTACTGTAACTTCAGCTAATTGCTGCCCCAGCTAAAATTACTTTTGGAGTGCTGTTCTGATGAAAGATGAGTATAACGTTGTTTAGATAGCAGTGTGACTGAACAAACTATTCCCACTAGTTCTATGTCAGATCATTTAAAAAAATCATCTTCCAAGGGTAACATTTAAAACAGCGGTTGCTGTGGCGACAACTCCTTGTTTGTTTCTGCATGTGCACATTGGTTACAGATTTCTGAAGTTTAATCCTTTTGTCTTTTTGTAAATACTGTAGTTACCTAAGACAGTTTCCCTTATTTTTTTATATATATGAAAGGAGGAGGATCTCTGTATATGATCTGTTGTATTGGTGCCTACTAATTCATGTGCCGTTCAGTATATTTCTTGCAGTACAAAGACAAGATGCAAGTTTTGTCTCATTTTCTTTTAGATAACTGCTAGCAGTAGGACTGGCTTTTTATGTTATAGTCGTTCTCTAAGGTAGTCAAAAGCTTTGGCTTTTTTGGAGTATCTGATACTCATGCATGTGTTAATACTCTTGAAATATTTCAGGGACTGTTTTATGTAGTATAGCAGTTGGGAAAACTAAAAATAATTCAGCGTGATATGAAACTGAAGATTCAGCCAGATAGTGTGAGTATACTTGAGTGGCTGTCATGTACTATGCAAACAATTAAATTCCTTTTTATAGGTTACTACCTGCCACATTCATTCTTCCAGTGATGATGAAATTGACTTTAAAGAAACTGGCTTCTCACAGGATTCTTCTTTGCAGCAGGTGAGTTGAATTCTTTTAACAGCAAAAGTTGCTTTTTCTATAAAAATAAACAAGATTTTTTTTAAAAGCAGTGAACTTGTATTTCTATCAAAAGCACATGCAAATCTAGAAAGTTTAAAATAAAACTTAGACTTATGTGCATGTACACAACTGTGTTTTATCAAACCCAGAGGTATGGTTTTTAACACAAGCCATGATATCTTGGTGTTCCTTCCAGTTTTTAGTCTTTGGTCATGCTGTGTATGCAGATCTCTACTCATTATGCCTAAGAACAGATTTTTATATGCCAGCTCTCTGGCTAAGTTCAATAGTTTCTGTATTAACTTTAGTTTTTAATAGCTGTAGAAGTTTGAAAAGGTGGCTTCTAATTGTGTTTTCTGGCAAGCATGAACTGCTATGAAAGCAAATATGGGTTTCTGTTTGGTTTTGCTAACAGATTTTTTTTAATTAAATATTGACCCTTATTTTAATGACTAAACAAGGAGGATTGGCTATTTGTTACTATGTGCTTTTAATTTTTCACAAAATGTCGAACTGCAGTCATCACAACACTATAAATGAAGAGCTAAGTATACTCCTGTAACGGGTTGTATCTAGCGGCTCTAATGGGGTTTAACTTTATAGATGATTGATCCCTAGTAAGTGTACATAGCCAAATCTTCCCTAAGTTTCCAATGAACTTTATAACTTATTTTTAAATTAAGTTTATGCTTTCGACAACTCTTTTGTGAGTGTTTCAAAGATAATTATTTATCTCTTGGTTTACTGGGAAAAAAAAAAAAAGAGAGAATAACAGAATTTCTGTAATAGTACTGTCCTATCTGCAATATACATGTCCTTCAGTTCTTTCACTGGTGGTAAAGGTAGGAGCCATGCAGCACAAGACTGACAATAGATCTCTTATATGGAACATATTTCTTACCTGGGTTATTAACTAAAATCTTTCAGCTCACCAACAGCTATGTAGTAAATACTTAGTCCTAAGACTGGCTTCTGTATTTTATGCATCTTTTATAGTTTTTATAATAAATAATTGCCTAAGTTTGGATTGTCGTGGCTTAAGTTTTAAGAATCTGAATGCATTTTTACCTGATTCAGTGATTTTGTGCATGTGAGGTACACCTAAATACGAATTTGATAAATTGGGAGCTATCTGTAGCAGCTCTTGTGAGAAAGTAAGATCTTGAAATATCTCTGTACTTTTCATGCATCCCTTTAGTGACCTGCTGTACCTAGGCAATCTGAGCAGTTCCAAGTAGTTAATCTGGAGAAATGCAGATGATGCAATGCTGTTTATTTCAAGTTTGTCACTGTTTTCTGAAACTTTTTCTAAGCTATGGTAGTGAAACATACTTTCTAAAGTGGTCTTGTGAGGAAAGCATGACACTAGACAGGTTAAATCACTGATGGGAAATGCATTGAAATTACTTCAAACATTCTACAGCTGCACAAATTCATTCACAGAGGTGTCTCTGGCTCAGCTGGAATACCCTAGTATTCTACCAAGTTAAAGGAGAAAACAGGAGGTAGATTTCCAGAATTCAAGTGGACCAATTAGGAATTGGGTAAAGGAGGAAAATACTAAGGAACATATTGATCTTTGGTTTATTTTTGTCAAATGTAACTTCTGCCTGTGCAGAATTGCATTTGCTATGACTTATTTCTTCTGGCATCCAAATCTAGTTTGATACTGTTTTCTTCTAATGAAGACCCTTTCTTCTAGAGGGAATGTTTCTTTTTCCCCTCCTTTTTTCTCAGCAACACTTTTCGTATAAGTTTCTGAATAACCCTTCAAAACTGACATGTTTGAAAAAATAATCCCTTACCTAGTTCTGGGTTGTAAGATTTCTTGTGCTGGCAATATTTTATGTGCTATCTTGCTGTCGCTTTAGAAACTTTTACTTCAGGAATACGTTGTTCTGTTCTCCACCAGCTTAGTACCACTTTTTGTCTCCTTTAAGCGTACTGAAAATATATTAGAGAACGGGATAGAACTGTCTAGAGTCTGAGAAATGCCAGAACTTTATAATTGCGTTTTATATACTTCTAGGCAATTTTGATGTCATAAGATTTCACACTAGTTTTATGACTAGCCAATGTTGTAAACATAATGCCTTAATTTTCTGTTTAGCCTGATGAGTGGTGTTCTTAATGGTTGCACCTTTTGCAAAACACAAGTCTATTTAACTTCTTCGCTTTTTTTTCCTTCCTGTGAAGATAATTCACTAATGTCTTTCAGTCACATGCACTTTTTAATATCCATAATAATGAAGATAACTTTACAGGAAAGGAAGGCTTAGTAACCAGTGTAAAGCAGAGCAATTACTTTATAGGGAAGACAGTCAGTAACTGATTGCCTATCTGTGTTCATGTTGGTATATTAATTGTGTTAGTATCAAATGCTGAAGTTTTTCAGAACTGTTGGATTTTAAAATATAGGATCAAAATGTAAGAGTTCTTGCTTTGACCTGGGTTAGCATAGCGACCCTACCAGTCATGAGCATTTTCAGACCCACTCCCAGCCCTGATAGTGTCTTGCTGTATACCTTCTGTGACTACTTTCTTTTTTCCTCCTGTTTTCATCATGCTTTAATCCAAACTCACTTTTTTTTTACCATTTTTTGACCATTCTCTTGTTTTCTTTCCATATTCACTTCATCATATTCAGCGTTACCTTCTTCTTGAAAGGTTTTGTATGTGTATTTTGTCCCTTGGGCAAGAAACCAAGAGTTGATGTGACAGCTGTATTTCCTGTAATGTCTTAGCGGTGGCTGACTTTACACATGGAAATAACGCTACTAAAAGTCCCTAGAGAATGTGCGATAATTTATTTATAGTCCTTGGAAATAAGGGACAAAAACTTGTTATTGATAAGAGAAAATGCTCATGTGTACTTTAATATGTATATACCTACCTGCTAGCAGTTGACACTGACTTATTTATTTAAACAAAGACAAAAAGTAAAGCACATTTGAGTCAGTGACACTGCACTGAGGTGTAAAATGTTCAATAGTTTCCTTCTTCTAGAGGTTGAGTAGATGCTGCTGGTGTGTGTGCCTGAGACTGAAATTTCAAGTGATAACTACATGATAAATATGAAACTGTGCTTTAGTATCTGTATATAATGTACTTTTATGGTTCTTACCTTTTATAACTTCATGTTATTTTGAACAAAGGCAGCTTTTTATTTTACCTCATATATTGTGGTGTTTCACTGTTTCTTTCGGGTGCATTTGGAAAGGTGCCGATAAAGGGTGGGTGTCACGAGGATGGAGCCAGGCTCTTCTCAGTGACAACCAACAGTAAGACAAGGGGTAATGGGTTCAAGCTGGAACACAAGAGGTTCCACTTAAATGTGAGAAGAAACTTCTTCTCAGTGAGGGTGACGGAACACTGGAACAGGCTGCCCAGGGGGGTTGTGGATTCTCCTTCTCTGGAGACATTCAAAACCCGCCTGGACGCCTTCCTGTGTAACCTCACCTAGGTGTTCCTGCTCTGGCAGGGGGATTGGACTAGATGATCTTTCGAGGTCCCTTCCAATCCCTAACATTCTGTGATTCTGTGATTCTGTGAACACATGGTTAAACTAGAGATTTAACTTTGTTATTGAGAACTGTTATTAGACTGGCTTTCAAGTCAGTAAAGGTAAGTAGTCAGTGTTACCATTTAAAATTCAAAGATTAAGACAAATCCTTTTCCTGTCGTTTATGTTTAGATTAGAGAGACTTGTTTCTTTGGAGCAAAATGGGCAAATAGGATTTAGAGTATTATTAGAATCATTATATCACTGTCATTGGTCCTGGGGTTGCCAGGCCTTTTCTGATTATCAGATGCAACAAATGACGTCCAATTTTATTGACCAGTTTGGCTTCAACGATGAGAAGTTTGCTGATCAAGATGACATTGGCAAGTGAGTATAACATTATACTGGCTTTGACTATAGTCTCGGCGTGTTCTTACTGTGTATTTGGCTGTGGTTTTGCTGATGATAAATGCAAGCCTTTACTGATGTGAGGCAGTTGCCAGTCGGTCCTGTCTTTTCATACCATATGTGTGCACTGATAGAAGCCTCCCTGGACAGTTTACAGAGGGAAAGCAACAGCTTGTTTTCCATTTCTAATGTCCTGGTTGTGCCAACATGAGAACACAGTGTTTGTGAATAAATAACTAAATTATAACTCAGCTTTTTAAAGCTATGCGTGTTCAATGACATGGCATTGTTGGGTGCACTTTCACTTGCTCTGTGCCTCAAATTCACCAGGGAAAAAAAACCCAAACATTTTATGTACCAGACTAGATGAATAGCTCTACTTTTAAGTTTTCCTGGAAAAGATGACATGTGCTATTTCGTATGGGACAGTAAGGAATGGGCATTGTAAATCTACCTTTGTTTTCAAGGTCAAGGCAATTAAGACTCATTTCTACAAATGGGTAAGTGATGAACTGACAACAATCTTGGTCAGGTTAAAAACAAACAAAACCCAACAAACAAAACAAACCAACCAACTAAACCAGTACCATAATGGGAAAGGGAAAGAATGGGCCTTCTTGCCGAAAAGAGTTCATTGTGATTTTTGTAAGAATTCATGGCTTGGAATGCAAGAATATACATATAAGAGTAAAAAGCATTAAAGTAAAATACAGTGGAATGTCTCAGTGCTCTTCTGTAAGATGTGTTTAGTAAGTGGTGGTTGACTGAAGCTTGCATGTGCCATTTAAGAAGCATTGCTGCCTTTTTGCACCACGATCTGCTGAGATTATAGATTAAGATATGATGGGAGAGGAAACAACTCAGGGTAGTCCTTAACTTTGTTAGAAGCAAGTGGATTTTGACAAGGATAGGAGTTGGAATTCCGTTCAGATCATGCTGTTTAGTAGTATATGGTCTTGGCGGAAAGAAGATGACTACTTGTATAAGGAGATCTCTTGAGGTATGTAATAGGTATACTGATGATGTACTCATGACCTGGATTAAGATGTAGATAAATGATGCCATTTGTGCAAGAATCAATTACAGCTTAAATTACCTGCTTGCTGTTGTACAGTAATTCAGATGTTAACTTGCACAGTAACTCAGTCACACTTAAAACTTATGTTCCTTTAGACCACTTACCTTGTTCCCTGCTTTATAATGCAATGAAGATTAGAGGAATAGTAGTATATGCTCTGCTGAATGCACTGCTGTATGTGGCTAGAGAAAGAAAATGTTAGCTCTTCTGAAAGTCCGGTAGAGTTTCCCCTCTTTTCCTCCTCTGTTTCTTTTTGCATCCCCTAGAGATTTATTTTGCCTAATGCTATTTTTAATCTAAGGAATGTTTGTAATTACTTTAGTGAAACTGCTTGATAGCTTAATATGTGAAGATGTGTAAAGCCTAATATTTAGTGTTTAGTTTGAGGAAAAAACCTTCAGTGATCAAATCTCTACTTTAAAAAAAACCAAAAACAACAAAACAAAACAAACATTTTTTCATTAGGAAACAGAAGTTTTTATTACATTTTTCACTTTCTTCCTGTTGAGAAGGTCCTTCTATAGAGTGGTGAAATCAGTTAGAAGGTATAAGAACTGGCAACGTAGATCTTTGCAGGATTTTGAGCTGTATTATGGTAGACCATAGTCAGACTAGGCATTTTTTAGGCCTACTCTTTTTTTCTAGTGCATGACAGTACAGTATTTGAGATTTGCATATAATTTCAGTTACGCTTGCTTAGGCTTGTTGCATCTTCATAGCTAACTATAGGGTGGAGATGATATCATTTTGTATTTCTATTTTAAATATTTCAGTTAGAAAATACACATGAATGCCAGGCCTCAGTCTGGAGTTTGATTTTTATATTGGAAACTACTTTGTCTTTTATGTTTTTAGGTTACTGGAAAATTAGAAACCTAAGAGAAAATAGATGTCTTCATGTCATAATACAGCATCTTGTTTTATTGCATACATCTTCTTTTTTGTAGTGTTTCTTTTGATCGGGTCTCAGACATCAACTTTACACTCAATACGAATGAAAGTGTAAGTATGTATTCTTGCACTGTCAGAAGAATTACTGTCTTTTAAACTTTGGTGTGACCTCAGAGTTTTGGTGGTGGTTGCAACTCCTTTGATGTGTAGTCATTGGGAAATAACTATCCTACCTTGTTCCTGTGTCATATTTTCTAGTTGTAAGACATCATTGTTGTTCTTTGTGACTAGTATTAAACAGAATTGCTTCTAATTTCTCTGGTCAGGTTCAAGAACAGGCTTGGATCTGATTTGTGCATGTTGCATACTTGTATTTTATGGTTAGAAGCTATTTCAGTCTTCCAGTGAGATTGTGGTGACAGGAAAGTAAGGACAGAGATTTTAACCCTAGATACTATTTGTCAGTTGAGCTGAAATAAACCCCACTTCACAAAATAAAGCTGGAGTACTTGATGATTCTGGTTATCTGAAAAGCTCTTCAATGTCATTCCTGCATGCTGTTCTTAAACATGATGGAAACTCATATCTGTTCTTTGACAGTCCACTGAACTTGTTTGTAGCTGAGTACAACAAGCACCACTGAATATTTTCTTGGCAAGTTTAATTTCTTAAGACATTCCATTTTTTTTGCTGCTTTTAGAGGAATGTCCTTTTCCGCACCGTTTTGAGGTTCTCTTCAGAATAGTCATATATTTCCAAAATATTTACTAATGTAAGTAGAATGATGAATCATAAATACAGATTTTATACTTCTGCTGTATTTAGGGCAATATAGCCCTGTTTGAGGCATGCTGTAAGGAGCGAATACAGCAGTTTGATGATGGTGGCTCTGATGAAGATGACATTTGGGAAGAAAAACATATTGCATTTATACCAGAGTCCCAGAGGCGTTCCAGGTAAGAAATGTGTTTTTCATCCAAATGGTAGTATAGTGATCCCTCAATACAAAGTATGTCTTCTAATTCATACTGACTGTTAGCACAGGCTGTCCAGCATAACTAGCTTTTTCCATTCTGTGGAGAAATTACTAGAGGGGTGGCTTTAGTGTCTGCTTTCCAGCTGTAATTTGTAGAAAGTGGCAGCAGTTGCTCTGTCTACTCGGCTCTTCCTGTACTTCAGCTTTTGTAACTTGTGTTTTTGGTGGTGGTGTGGTTTGTTTTTGTTTTTCCTGCTGCTTATTCTTTTCCTCTGCTTTTAAACCTGCTCAGCCATTCTTATCTTGGACAAGGCATTTCATCTCCACACTTCTGTAGACCTTGCTGCCCTCTCTACGGTACCAATGTGGTTGTGAACAAAACTGCATGGGAAACTGCATTGAGAGGAAGGAGCATGTTAGCCCCAAAACTCTTAGGGCTGTGCAACTTCCTTTCTACTGAATTTTGTCGCACAATAATCTTGGCTTTTCTGATCTTCTTGTGGCTTGAGTCACAAACCAAATCTCTTCTTCCCTTGCAACCTTTGAAATGCATGTTGCTAATACCTTCTGTACAAAATCAATTATTTTGTTTGATGGTGTTGTGGTTACTTAATGTGATGTGTTTTGGGGACATCCTTACCTTCTCGCATTACCTTGCTTTTTGTGTTAGTTGCACTCAGCAGGAAGGGAGAGGTGCCCATAGGGTTTAATTTTGTATGTAGTTAAAGAGAATGGACTTGAATACAGTTGGAAAGATTTTTAAATAGATTTGTTGTTAGATTTTAAAATAAAACAATTTATATCTTGTTAGGTTGGTGTTGAAGAGGGTTGTATTTTAGCACTTCCATTCTGTGTGAAGAGACCAAATAGACCAACAATGTCTGTACAGAGCTCTGATTCCTTAATTTCCTTTTCTGCTCCTGTTTGCGTAGCAGGAGTAAAACTGATCTTTGTCTTTTACTTGCAAATGGGAGGGGGAAAAATAGATAACTTCTTTACATGATCAAGTGAAAAACCTTGAACTCTGGGTTTTTGAGAGACAAATGAGGGGAATACTAATAGCTAACAAATTATACCTCAGTTAATCTATCAGAAATGTTAGCTGTTGTAATTCTGTTTAGCCTCAAACTCTCCAGTATTTAATTATGCCCAGTGTCTCATACTAAACACAGAATGTAAACTCTCTCTTTGTATTTTAAGTTCGGGCAGTACAGACAGTGAAGAAAGTACAGATTCTGAAGAAGAGGATGGAACAAAACAAGACCTGTTTGAATCGCACGCCAATACAGAGGACAAAATGGAAGTAGACTTAAGTGAACGTACGTAGCTTTTCTACCAGCTGCATTGAATTGTATGGAAGTGTTAGATATAGCAGTCTTGTTTTGTAGGAGTTTTCCTCATTTACCATTTTTATTTCAACTATCTTAATAAAGTAGTCTTTCCCACTGTGAAGACTGGTTGCAACAGAGCCATGCAAATGTTAGAAGTTTCAGTTCCTTATGTGTCTTGAGTCTAGTTACTTTGTCTCTCTAAAATTTATGTTTCTACTCTTCATGAGGAAAGAAAGAAGGAAGAATCAGAAATGGAAGGATGGAACGTAATCATTTATACATTTTGAATGCCTGCAAAACTAATAGGTTGTTAATCTCCAAATCTACAATATGGTTATTTTTACCTTTTAGACAAACTTTTTGTCTAAGAATGCTCTTTTAAACAACTTCCCACGGAAGCCAAGTGGATTTGCATTAGTCTGGTTTCGTGTGCGAATGAAAGATCTACATCAGTAGACTCTTATGTGGAAATTGGTTTAAAAGTTTTCACACTAAAGTCACAGTAGACTAAACTGGCTTTAGTTAAACTGGCAATATCTGTAGGTAAAAGCCCTGTGTTTATCTAGACTGTAAGGAATTAAATTAAAATAGAAGGAAAAGTCAAGGTTTTCTTTTCTTTTGTCAGATTGGTGTCGTTGGCATCTGTGTCTCAAACAAGTTTTGATCCATGTGGGTCTCCTCCCATATCTGCCTGGGTTGGAATTTCTAATTGCTAGTCAGAGCTTCCTTTTCAGCCTGTTTTTTTGTATGTAAGTGTTAATGAAAAACATGTTTCCCTTGGTTAGGTGAAGTATTTTGAATTGACGTATCCTAAATTAGATGCTGTTAAGTCACAGTTGCTCCAAAATTTAAAATCCCAGTAAATATTTTAAGTTGTAAAAAGGCTTAAACTTTTCTGAAAGTTAGCAGTGGTGTTAGTGCATGAGAAGTTATTTAGAGACTGTGCATACCTAAGTTGACATGCTCATTTTCTATGTTCAAGAAAACATGCTTAGGAAACTGAAAAAGGGATGAACACTCTTTACGGTTTTGGGATTTCTTTTTTTTATTATTATAGAAATTAGTTTGAAAAATGATAACAAAGGTTGATGCTAGTTTAAAGAATAAAGTGGGATTATACTTGTGATCTAGTATGGTTTATTTTTTTTGTTCTTCAGATAACTATTGATTTTTAGCAGAATACTCTGTTAATGTTTTTAAAATTCTGCCTTACTAGCAAAATTTCCCTTTTAGGGAATGTGTTTTTCATTCGTTTGGGTTTTTTTGTGTTTTTTTTTTTTTTTTTTTTTTAACAGTTTATAGGGGATTCTTTTGCATGTGCTTTGAAGTCTAGTTATGAATGTTGCTGCTCTTTCAGGAATGTATATATAGAGAACCAGTGTGTTTGGCATATGTGCACTCATGTTCTTTATTTAAATTTAAGTTCATTAACTTGGTGATGGTTTTTCAGCACCAAACTGGTCAGCTAACTTTGATGTACCCATGGAGACTGCCCATGGTGCCAATCTGGATTCTGTTGGGCCTGATGTGTGGAGTACAGAAGAACCTATGCCAGCAAAAGAAACTGGCTGGGCTTCCTTTTCAGAGTTC
This sequence comes from Caloenas nicobarica, assembly GCF_036013445.1. NCBI lineage: Eukaryota > Metazoa > Chordata > Aves > Columbiformes > Columbidae > Caloenas > Caloenas nicobarica. The sequence goes on along the minus strand of NC_088249.1, from coordinate 48,455,550 downwards.
ACATCATCTTTGAGGTAAGAATGTTAGTGATTCAGAGCAAGTTCTTCACTACTAAATGTAATGGCAGCTGCCATTTTTGGGGTGTCCATCTCTACCCAAGCCTGCATTGGTGGAATACAAGATGCGTAGTGTCTGAAGGCCTCCATGTTAATACAGTATGTCTTTGTATGATCTGCCTAATACCAGGCTTTTTGTAGGATGGGCGGATCCTGATGCGTCATTGTTTTAGAGGGTTTTTAAAGAGTATTTGGATCCTTTAATATTGGTCTCTGACCAGAATTTGCGCTGTGATTTTTTTTGTTGCTTTTTTTGTTAGTGTAGACTGAACTCAGTGAATGGTTGAACATGAATTGTTGAATGTAGAGGTCATAAAATGTCTTTAAAACATCTTGATGATTCTGTTTAATGGGTGTTATAAAACATCCGTGATACTTAGGCTACACTTTCCTTTCTTGGCTTGAACTCTACATAAAAAATAACTGAATTCCTCTGCGTATTTCTAAGAAATATTTCAAGAGGCCAAATCTTGTCTTTTGAGTGCCTTCAGAATGAAAAACTGGTAGCTATACTGTACATATGATTAAGTAGCAAAATCACTTCCATAGCGGATGATGAGGACTGCTTTGGCAGGCTCAGCAGAGAACCATATTTCAAGTTGCAGAGTGCACTTAACATCAGTTAAAGTGTTGGAAACACTATGAGGAGCCAGTGGTATTTGTATGCCTTATTTACTGGGGACATGTCCACTACTATTTGTAATCAAACCAAATAAAACAAGTAAAAATAAAACCATCATCAAACATATACTCAGCTCAGTTCTGATGGATTTTGAATTAAGAAACTTCTGTTTAGCATGTCTTCCTAGGACTCCCACAAACAAACTTGCTGTCATTCAGTTTGGGTAGAGTTCTAGACCTCATAGTTTTGATATAGAACTAAAAATACTGTTTTTAAGAACATTTCATTCTGCTATTCAGAAATGTTTCTAAAGTGCTTTTACTTTGTATTTGAAGCTCAAAAGATTCCTTAAGAAGTAATTCTCCTGTGGAAATGGAAACAAACACAGACCCAATCGATCCATTGAGTGCAAATCTAACTGCTCTTGCAACACAGCTAGAGAGTAAGTACACTGCATTTAGAAATGCAAACAGGTTGATTTTAAGAGTTGTAACCAAGAAAGATGTCCCTGAACTTTAAGGTTTCCAGAGGCCTCTTATCTGGCTCTGCCACTGTTCTGCCAGGTGATGAAAATGGCTCATCAAAGAATTTCTGAACTGTTTAAAACAGTTTTCTATTTAAAACAGGAGCCAGTGTCACTATTACCTGTAAAAAGCCTGCACATCATGAACAGAAAAGCACTACAAAGAATCTTAAGTGTGTTCTTTTAGAGCAGGGGTGTCAAACTCATTTTCACCGGGGCCCACATCAGCCTCGTAGTTGCCTTCAAAGGGCCGAATGTAATTTTAAGACTGGATAAATTTAACTACTCATACACTTACACAGTCCTAAAACTACATTCGGCCCTTTGAAGACAACTGTGAGGCTGATGTGGCCCCTGGTAAAAATGAGTTTGACACCCCTGTTTTAGAGAATCTTCACCCATGTCAGCACTCAGTTGGCTGAGCTAATACCCAGGAAGAGTGGTAGCCTTTTGTCTGTGTGGCAATAGGCCAGTAGCCTCAACCTGTTCAAATTTCCCCTTTCAGCTCATTCCTTTCTAAGTGACCTTCACTATGCATGCACTAATTCTTTCTTCAACATGTATGAACTGGTTAAAGGCCAGATATGTGCTAATTAGCTTTTTGTGTGTATATTGACAGACAAAACAAAAAGTGCAGATGGGAAGTCCAGAGAGACTGGGCTTCCCAAAGGCTTGTATGTACTTGGAAACTTACTGTCAAATTTGTACTGTGTGGGCTTGTGTAATGAATTTAACTGTATAGAAAAATAATACATTCTTATAATCCTACTAAAGTCTTGCTAAGGTAGATCTGTTGCAATAACTATTGTCAATCTAAATCACCAAGTGGCTTGCGAAGTGGAAAAAAAAGTAGTTACAGAATGACTTCTCCTTAAGTTGTCTGTAAGAAGTACTTATGTTCTATATATTTGTGTAGTGGGGGTTGCAGAAAAGGTGACTTGCTCTGTAAGGATGAGTTCAAGAAGTGCACAAAACTCAAAAAAGATCATACTGGTTATACTGGCTTGTATGCTTGTTCATGAAATAAAAACAAAACCAGCCATGTACTAAATTACCTCTGTATGTCTAGCCCCAGGAAGTGTTGCTATGGAGGCCAGCTCAGATGGAGAGGATGAGGTAGAAAATGCAGACAAGGTAACTGAAACAGTAATGAATGGCAGCATGAAGGAGACACTGAGCCTTACTGTAGATGCTAAAACTGAAACAGCTGTTTTCAAAAGGTGAGAGTACCTATTTATTGTCTTCCCATTGTTGTAAAATAAGCACTATTGAGGGAACACTATTGTGTCATTGAAAAAAAGTTATTTGCAAGTGGTAATTCATGTGGCTTTAACTAGAAACCTTCTTACAAAGAAGTTGTTTTGAAATTTTACTTCCAGTTAGTTACTATAACATACTACTTTCCTTATCAAGCTTTAATTTCAGTGCAAGATTATTAGTGGAAGACTGAATCAATAACTCTCAACCATGATGCACACTATTGTGCATTTTTATGTAAGAATTATTCTTTTAATGTACAGTTAATCGCATGTCAAAGCTAAACTTTTTAAATTTTGCACAGATTTGTTAGATTTGGATTGGAACTCCATCCTTCTCATCCAGGAGGATTGAGTACAGAAGTTGAAGGCCAGCCAGGCACTGCTTTTGAGAGTTAACTCTTCAGACATTTGGGGTGATCCCTCTTGGTGGTATGGATGATAGTGTCAAATCTGTTCTGGACTACAGGTGTGGGACACAGGATTCTAGAATAACCAGAAGAACAAACTCTCTGATTTTGGTATCTTCTGATAACTGTTTCATTTAGGAATTTTACAATATGATTATATTCCATTCCGCATGTATTACAATCCTTTTATGAGAATAAAGCATATTTCTGTTCAGTCTACTTGAGATGTCATCTACTAAGATCTTGTGATCTTTAATGATCAAGTGTTTTTTATTTAGTATCATATCTTTATGTAGGGAAACAGAGCCTACAAACAGTCTGACCTGTAAAAATAATTTTGCCTTTAATTGAAGCTGGTTGCCCCCGCCCCGATCTTAACAAATCAGAGCATAGTACTAGGATTTTGGTATGCAACCCTCTTCTCATTCTTTCAGAATATTTTCCTAGTATCTGTCCCTATTTTGGCTTTAAATATTGAAAAGAAATTGTCCACATGTCTTGGAAGCTGCTTTAAAAAATCCCAGTCCATTTCAGTAGAAAAAACTTCCCTGTGTTAGTCCTTACATTGCCCTTCTTTTAACTTCATTTTACTTTGCCCTGTAGTAGTAGAAAAATTCTATTCATTTTGGATGGTTCAGGAATTGAAACTACTGGCTTTTAGTCACTCTTGCTTTCATCCTTTTGATTATTGAAGCAGTAAATAACTCTAATGTCTTTTGGCACCCGATTTAAGTTCTGATTTTTTTTCAATACAGACGGGAGCATTTATGGCTGCACAGCACTTATTAATCAAGTGGCATTTATGGAGGAATTGAACCAAAGCAGTTTAGAGGAGGATTGTGACTCAGGGCAGACTGATGTGGCATGGAACCATAGTGCCTTGCTAAGTAAACGATGCATCTGCTCTCCAGTTTAGTCTGTATTTTGGGGAGTGCTTTTATATGGTCTGCAGTCGTGTTGAGTTAGATGTTTACAGTTGGATTTCATTATCCATGATGGTTTTACACTTAAACTGATGTAGTTCACAGGCACTTTAAAGTTCTGTGACTTCGGATACTGGTGCAAAAACTAAAATGAGGAGGCAGTATGTGGTGACAGCCTGCCTTTGTGGAATTATCTGCTTGAGCTGTGGTGTAAGCACTTCAGTTCTTGTAGTTAAAAGGACACAGAGGTGCAAAGGGAGACAATATCATACCCTGTTTCCCTGAAAATAAGCCCTAGCATGATTTTTCAGGATTTTTGAGGATGATCAAAATATAAGCCCTACTCCAAAAATAAGCCCTAGTTACAGTTCATTTAAAAAGTCAATTTAAATAGTGTCCAGGCAGCTATACATGTAAAAAAGTAATACGTTTTGGAGCAAAAATTAGTGTAAGACCCTGTTTTATTTTTGGGGAAACAGGGTACAATCACCCAGGTCAGAAGGGACCTCAGAAGATAATCTGGTCCGACCTTTAGTAGGAAGGGCAGCCCATGTGAGATTATCTAGCACTGTCCAATCACATCTTGAAAACCTCTAGCAATGGGGACTGTTGAGATCTTGATTTGGAAAGGGGAGATGAAGAAAACTGTAGGAGGAGGCTGAAAGGTGAGGTCTTAAATAAGGAGACTATTCTACTCTGATACGAGGCATGTGGCCTCATACTGAGTCAATGCTTATGTGGCTTTCTATAAACTGACTTTTAAATATGCTAAAACAACAAATGGGAGAGAAAAGTAATATTTCCTTTGGCATAAGTATTTAAAACAATGCTGAAAAAAAAGTCTAGATTAAGGGACAATTAGAGTAGCAGGAGAAGGTCCTACTCTAGCCTGTGTACCTGGCAAAGTGGATGCTTCCAGACCTAAGTTTTATATAGGTTTCTACCAATAGAAAATTGATGGTGTTCAAAGTTCATGTTGAGGGGAGGAGGAGCATCATAAGCCCAGTAGTTAACTTGTGGAAAGCTGCAAAGGACAAAAATACGGTTTCTGAACTTAATTCAAAATGGAGAATGAGAAGGGAAGAATGATAGCAGAGACTCCCCCTTTCTAGAAAATAAAAAAAAAGTATTATACCAGTTCTGATGGTGATGGTGACAAGTATTTTATTTGGAACAAATACAAAGAATATCAAAGCAAATGAGATAGGGAAATCAGAGCGGGGGAAACTGGATCTTTATGAGAGATTGCAACACAAAAGACAATATTTTTACAGGCTCCGTAGGAGGCATGGGAGGAAAGAGAAATTTGAATTCATTTAAACTTGAAGGATCCATTGAAAGGAGGACTCTAAGAATAGGAAGAAAAATCAGCACAGTGGCTTTAAAATGTTCCTTACTTCTTGTATAAATAGATTTGTTGCCACAAAGGTGTAAGATTGTGTCTACTTCGGAGCTAACTTATAACTATCTCTTGCAGGCATATGGTCAAGCTTGTGTTTTAGTGCACTCATAATGGTGTGGCTGAGGTGGGAGAGGGTGGACTAGAGAGGCAGAAAAGCCTTGTAGTGGCAAAACACAATTTGTGTGCTAGTGACTTGAGGCTGCCTAGTTACATGGTAATGTCTTATATAGTGTGAGTGTACTGCTTTTTCACAGGTTTTGTGTGCGAGAGGAAGTTCATGAGGTTGATTGAGTTACCGTCTTAGTACTGCGTAACCCATAATACCATATTTCACTGTGGAGTTATTAGGAAGTTTAATAAAAATGGTGATGAGTTAATGATTCTGCTGATACGTTTCATGGGCAGACTTCATCAATGCCAATTTCTGAGGGAATCTTGAATTTCTTTTATACTTTCTTCCTTCCATTTTTGCATACTTCTGGCTTCAGAGTGTTGAAATCCTATCGGTATGTATAGTAAAGGATCATGATGTGATTGTTACCACTTCAGGCATCACACACGTTCCTTTTTTCCTTTGATCTTATTTGTAATCACTGTGTTTTCAGCCCTTTCATGCAGTCAGGTTTTAATGAACGTAAACATCGGTGCATTATTAGGTGTTTGTAAGGTCTAGAGCCATGTGTTTGATCTTCATGTTGCAATCATAACTTAAAATCCATTTGCATGTGAAATATGGATCTGTCTCCCAGTTTTCTTCTGTTGCCTGAAATTTCCCTGTAAGTAAACTTAAAAACTAAGTAACTTTTTTACTTTTTTTTTTAAGTGAGGAAGGAAAATTGTCTACCTCACAGGATGCTTCTTGTAAATATGTAGTAGAAGAGGTTGTGGAAGAGGCTCCTTCAGCTCTGCAGCCTGCTAACAGCAGTCCAGAACAGAGGTAACTGTATTCAAGCATGCTTTCAATCCTCTAAGTAGCAGTTTGCATTTTGTTCTAATAGAACTGATCTAAAGAGATTAATGAATTCCTGTTAGTTATCAGCTCTGAGTTTAGCTCAATCTACATGTGCTTGCATCTATTTTATAAAATTCTCACAAGTTATATTCTCTGTCAAAAATGTATTTTCATTACATTATTTCTCTTGCAGGGTGTTATAAATATCTCCCTTCTGTTTTGTGATATGTTATTGAGTTAGAACAGGGAATTGATACACTTCCGAAAATGATGATTAAAAAAAAATATAAGGGGAATAAGTTTGACTTTGTCTTGAAAATTTACATAAGTTAGGTCTACTGTTTATTTCATTCTGTATTCTGTACTACAGAACAATTTGAGGGAGTCCACTCATGCAGCTGTATGGAAAGGAAATGGTGCCTAAGGTCATGGTTGCTAGATTGTGAATCAGTTATTATTTGTACCCTTGTCTTCATCAGGTATTAATCTGAATATTTGCAGATTTTGTGAAGATTTTTCAAAGTACAAATAATTTTTTAAAATAAAACTTGCCTGAAATATGGAGCAATATGAACTGCTCAGCATTCTTATTGGAGGAAAGAAAAGAAGATGTTTTTCTTTGGCAGCTCGGCTACTAGTGCAGTCTTGGAGAATACTAATTCAAGATATAATTCTGAGGGGACCACCACCAACCAGGAAAAGCTGCTCTTGCATAGATTTGTTTCTCTTAAATTGTCAGGTAGTATGGCTTTCTACAAAAAAAGGCATTTGATAGTATTTCTCATTTCATTTCCTGGTGAATTACTTGCTCGAGTTCTTTTTTGCCTCCCAAGTTACAGTGCTATGGAAACATACACAATGAAGTCTTAAGTCTAGTATGGGTTCACCAAAATCAAATACACATAGGGTGACATTAATCACCAAATGTTAGAAATGCTTAATGCAGATGTTTCATATCTTGAGCTAGTTTCTATGCTTTAGTTCGATTGGGATTCATCTTTATCTTAAAAGCCTAAAACAATGAAGAGCTTAATGTGGGTGAGAAGATTTTCACTCCTGAAGGCAGTATTCAGTGAAGACCTTGCTATGGAACTTAGGTGTTCATAAGTACTTCAAAATTAATATCTAGGCAAGAGTTACTAGTTTCCTAGCATAACTAATGGCTTGTTGAACATCAGGTGCAATCCCACAGGCTTGATTCTTGGTGTTAAGGCAAAGGGTGGTACGCTGCTGTTTCCTGTTTGAGATGTAATTCAAAGGTGTCCAGAGGAACTGTGCTCTCTCAAAGAAAACCCTTGTAAAAGGAAAATCTAAATGTGTATTGACTAAACCCTGAGTATTCCGTAGAGTCTGCTCCTCTTCCTGCAGGGCAGGGCTTCGGGGGTCAGAGCTGTGCATGATTCCTTCTTGTTGGGGAGCTGAAGATGTTCTGAATGGGAGCTTGTTCTGAAGAGAGAGAGGATTTTACTTAAACACAGTTCCAGGAGTCATTTTTGCCTTGCAGTATAAACAAGGGTATGACTGTGAAAATCAGAATTTAGAATATATATATACATGTATGTATTTTCTGAATCTGTATTTAAATAGTTGTAATAATTTAAAGGATGCTGTGTTTCTTTACTTCAATAAATTTTAAACTATTATTAGAGAAACAAATACTGTGAAAGAAGTAATTCACTTTTAAGAGTTTGTGGATACTATATTATATATCTAGCTTTCTAGTGAGGACAAAATTGAGATGCTTTTGTAAGCAAAGATGTAGAGTATAGCTCTACATACAACACAGAACTCTGCATGTTCTTATTATACTGTATGCGGACTAAGAAAGATGCAAGCATGTTTGACAAATTTAGATTCTGTTACTTAGACTTGTTTATGAACTAGTATCTCATACCTCTGTGGTACTGGGTGTTACACGAAAACCCTGCTACCTTTTCCTGTAAGCCAGAACTTTCTACTCTGCATAAATTCCATAAATTTAATTGAGAAGTGGATTCTAATAAAACTCTGTATACTTAGTTAAAGTGGGAAATCCAGAAACCGTCTTTCACAGCTTCTTCATCTGGAGGTAATGTTTTTATCAAGACAATATTTTTAATTCTGGTAAGCATTAAATTGCAGGGAAGAAATCTTTGGGTACTAGGTGACTGACTGCCTTTTGAGTAAAGATGATTGGCTAAACCAAAAGAGGGCTCTCAAAGCTAGCAAATCGTTGGATTGCTTTTGAGTTGCAGGAAATCTCAAGGAACTCCGTTCATTGAATCCAGCTGGCTTCAGCGAAGTTCAGTACTTTCTCTAAAAGTGGCTGTCACAGCAGATCCTCATATAAGCGCAGTATAAATATCAAGATAAAGATAATTGTGCTTTTGGGGCTCCATGCATGTATGACTAGTGGGAGGAGTCCCCTAGGTAGGTCTTTGGCTGGTGGCCAGCAGTAGAAGTATCTGCTAGGAGCTCTGTTCTGTCATGGACTTTTTTCCAGTTAATAAGAGACTTACTGCAGACTGCAGACTTCCTGTTCATGCAGCACTTGGTTTTTACCTTCCACGTTTCTCTAAAAAGTGTTTACTTTTGTATAGTGCTGTCTGTCTTTTGTCTAATGTGTACATATTTTTTTTTTAAAAAAGTGTTTTTAGAGCTTAGCAGCCAAAGACTTAGCTAGGGGACTCCTGCTGGTCATGTGCATGTAGAGCACGGACCCAAGAGTGACTTCTCTGTGATGTACACCATCAGAGAACAGGAGTTACAGGTAACTTTTTTCATGTGTAGTTCCAAATGGTATTTGTATTCTTTAAGGGAATCTTCAAATATATTGACTAGACTTGCACTGAATGAGAGTTTGTTGCTTGCAATTGTTAATGTTCTCATGTGCTACTGATTTGATCTCTTTGTGTTAGACCAGAGTAATTGAGCCCACGTTTACACTAAAGTTCTTATCTAGAAATGTATATACTGTTATTGTTTCCATTTTTGCAGGCTTGCTCCTTATTTTCCTCTATATTTCCTGAACTTTCCGTGCTAATAGACTGACATTCAAAGTATTTGTGAAATGGCAGTTTGTGGATTAGATTAGTAACTAAGGCAGTTTTTAAGACACTTGTTTTTTCATTTGTGTCTTAGCTGCTTACTTTCAACAGTAGTACTCCTGGTATCACATTTTGCCTCACAGAATAAGATATAGAGAAGTATCAGGATTGTGCTTTTTATTAGTGATTCTCTTGGGGAGATTTCACATCTCTAGAGATCACTTAGTAGCTCAATTAATAAAGATTAAACACTCTTCAATGGTGTGCTCAGTTAATTGAAGTGTTATGCTTAATTAGGCAATAAGGACTCCAGAAATGCTGCACTCCAGAAGATAAATGGGATGAGCATGTTATTAGTTTGTTTCCTCTCTTCTACTCAGGGGTCATGCTACAAATGAACTGGGGTTGGTTTTTTGGAGGCTGGATTTTGCACCTACACAAATTTGTTTTGGACCCTTCTTGTTTCCTGGATGCTTATATCTTTCTTTTTTTTTTTTGGCCTCTTAGGACTGATCAACACATCCATTTAGGAGAGGCATCTGTTAATGGCCCTGTATGATGTGTGATGTCCACTACCTTGGCTGAAGAAAATGAACTGATATCCAGGTGTTTGAGTGTTTCTTGAGGATTTCATCTAGACCCTGTCGAAGCCAGTCACTGCTGCACTAATTTTGCAAGGGATCAGGACCAGCAACATTTATATTCTAGATTTTAAGACATTGTACAGAAATTCATAAGTGTAAAAATATTGCACATTGGGAAATACCAATAATTTTTGCGTATGTTTATATTGTATTGTTCTGAATAGTGGGTGGCCTGTGAAATAAGATCCTGCTACCCATGTAATGATGGCAGTAGTGTTACTATAGTTAAAATTACTGTAAGAATAGTTTTATAAAAAAGTGAATACGCAAATCTAATGTATTTGAGACACAACTATTTGACAATTAGTGTGACCAAAGTATTTAGCAGTTTTCATACGTTTTTTCACCTTGTAAAAGGAAAAGAAAAAAATGAATTTGTTTCTTCTGAAACTGCCCTATAAATGTTATTTTGATTGCTTTAGATTACAAAAAGTGATTTAAATAAGAATTTTTTGGTGTTCAACATTTTACCACAGATTTTTTTAATCGGTAATTGTTTTCTGTATTGTTTAAACAAATCAAAAATGTAAGTCTATTGGTAGAGATTTTAAGTATTTATTGCTATAACATAGTTGACAAATTGATGTTACTGTAAAGCCATATGTTCTGTTAAGTCTTGTTTGCTTGACACAATACCTTACAGGTGAAACACTAGAATATTTGAAGTGCACATGGCTTGTTGTGTTTAAGTGATTCACCTGCCTTTTAACCCATTCACCAAGATTTAGTTTAATACCAAGCATTATACAGTGGAACATTTCAGAACAATCTGCGTATTTAAAACGCTGTAATCCTTTTAGACAAGTAAATGAAATGCCCATGCTGCTAATGTAATTACAGTACATGCATTTTTAAAGTATATAGTGTTTTTAATACAGATTTTGGCAGCAGAGCATGTTAATTGTTACTTTCACTGTACTGATCTGTGTGAGGCTTTCATTTGTATGTTCTAAACCAGTTTGGTTTTTTTTTTACAGCTGGTTTGTGTATATATATATAGTGATAATGGAAACTAATTCTGTGTAATTTATAATTTTCTATGTCTGTGTGAAACTCCAACAGCCTTCTCAAACAAACAGAAGCAATATACTGTATATTGCCACATTTTCTGGTGAAAGGGTTAAAGTACTTCACCTCCTGCACTTTTAGATGCAAATCCATTTTTGTTTCTGTAGTAGTTATATTCATTTATTTTTTACATCATTTGTTTTCCTGACGAGTATTTAAAGCCAAAAGGATACTCTAAACAATGGTCAATGATTTATTTTAGAAGGCATCCCAAGCAACGTGCCTAAACATTACATTGCATACAGAAATAAATAATTTTTAAAAATCCCAAAACACATGTATAATGGCATTGCTGTTATTGCTTGCTTTCTTGCATTTTCTGCAGCAAATTTCAGTGGCACTCGTCATTGCAAATTATTACAAACCAATTGGTTGTGTGAAAATGGAGGGGAAAAACACAGTATCATAGGTGGAATTGGTAGCTATGGTTGTCCTTTTATTTGTACTTTATAAATGATGGAACCCCAGACAGTTTCTAAGTTGGTTCTTCTTCAGTTTGCTTCCAGATCAGCTTGACCAAAAATGTTATGTTAGCTTTAAGGTTGGCAGCTGTCCTTTATTGCTTTCTGATCTGTTATTGAACAACCAGTTTTGGAAACAAAACTACTCATTTCAACACAGGAATTGTAATCTAAGTAGGAATTCCAAATACAGGAGAGCAGTGTGTTGGCTTACATAAGTTTGACACTTATAAGGAATAAAACTTTTGTCCTTTCCAGTGGAGGTATTTGTCCCTTGCGAACAACGAGCTGCATAGGCATGAAAATTGAAGGAGATACTGGCATCAAATTAGGTGAAACTATATTAGCCCTATTGCCTGCAGTTCAGCAAAGTCCTTAGGTACGTTGTCCTTCCTTCTGTTAATGAATCGTCATATCAGTCTGCTATGCAGTTCGTCCTGAGCTCAAAATTGAAAAGGGTTGCTCAGAGGTAATATCAGCTGAGTGGAGGGGTGAGAAGTGGTGGTGAGTGGAATTCACCCTTCAGTGTAGTTTGCCTTTTATTTAAAGGATGTAGTAGAGGTAAGCTAGGTTGGTTTACCTAATGCTGATTCCAATGGTCTTGAGAGGTGTGCCTTACTCTTACATTTATTGTTACTTTTAACAGCTTGTGTGGGTGGTGAGTTAAACCTGGGATTTAACCTAGATTTGATGTAGTGTGAGCTTTTTCTGAGGAGGTGTAGGGTGCATTTTACCCACTAACTGCATTACTTGTACAAAGGAGTACAAGTCTTGAACTCCAAGGGGAAGGTTTTTTTTTGGAGAGTGTATGGGTGTGTGTACACACCCCCACACATGCATTTTGCCATCTTTTACCAACACTTTACGCTGCTCACATGAGCTTATCAAGGTTTGAACATACTTGGAGAGTTCTTCTGAATGGCTGTGTTACCCAACATGTTTAATCAAATTTGACTTGCATGCAATGGAATTTGAGTCATCTTTATTAAAAGATATTTTTAATGCATTTGTGAGGTTGACTGAAGTCTAATACCTTTTTACAGTTTTGACTTCCTACAGTGTATTTAGCAGCAGTTAAGATAAACTAGCTTGTTTTGAGTGACTCATACTGAATATCTGCATTGCCACATTTTACAGTGCTCTTCGAAATGGCTAGAGGCTCAGTTGCTTGAAACTGAGGAATAGTGATGTCAGCTGATACTACAGGGCAATGGATCTAACCCCTCAGGACTTCTGTGGTAAAGGATTTTTACTCAAGCAAGAGCATTTTGCAGAAGTGGCTAGACCAGCAATATGTGCATTACTTCATTGCCTCTTCAGACCTGTGTCTCTATTAACTGGCAGAGTGCATAAATCATGCCTTTTAGGCCAGTGAAACTGTTATTTTTAAGAGTAAGCCTTGTACTAGATTTTATACTAAGATTATTCCATTTAAGTAAAAGTGTGAGCCATTGTCTTGACTAACATTATTAATAGTTAAGCAAGCATTCCTCCTGTTCAGTTAGTTGAAAGGCAGTCACTGAGAAGACAACAGGATAGTTGAAATAATCTTGTATCATTCTAAATTCAACCCAATGTGTCCATGCTCTTGAGTGAAACTTACTTTCTTGCTCCTGTTAAGCCTTGCATCTACCTCTTGAAAGTAGTGAGTTCTGTATTGTTACTCCTGTGGAAACTTACTGTGACATTCATTGTGCGAAGTTCATTGAGGAGCTATGAAAGCCTTGTGAGGAAGATGAATCAGGTTCTAACTGCCCGTCATTATAAACTTATCTTCCTGTTTAAATTAGCTTTAATTTCCTTGGAGATTTTGTTTTGTTTTCTGACATACATCTTATATCAGGAAGTATTTATTGTATATAACTGATGGCTCTATTAATATACTTAAATAATCACTTCTGACTGTCTCAGAATAAATAGTGCTTTCTCCAGTGTTATATAAGTGCTTCAGGTTTCATTATAGAAGTGTCTGTATTGTTTCCCAAACTTGCAGCAACAAGCCTCTTTTGTTAAGTTTTTAACTTTTGTCTATTAGTTTCTGCATCTTACTTCCTAACAGGTAAGGGTATGGCATCCTTCTCTTCACTTATTTTTTGAATATGTAAGGCTATAGCATGGAGGAAGACGAAGGCAATAAAATTAAAATTACTCTTAGTGTAAAAATAGAGGCATCTTCCTGCCTGCTTTAGCTAGGACAGTTCATTAAATCTTTTGGACTTGTCCAGACCTGACTGCGTTTTCTAGTTCAAATTGTTCCTGTGTTTTGCCCTGTGTTTAGTCTTGGTTAATGACTTTTGTGTAATTACACCTCGTAACATTGCAGTGAAGTGTGAACTTCTTACTCTTCTGCCACAAGCTGAAGCAATAACAAGAACTGAACTTTACCTTGTATTTTGCTAGTAGTATCTTTCAGAATTTCTCTTCCATAGCTGAGTCTGGGCTTAGTGTTTACATCTTTTTCCGTTGGAGACGGGACCTTTTTCTGCATTTTTATCTTCTCTAAACTGGTAAGTACCTTGCAACATGAGATAGCGTTCCCTTTAGTTCATCTTTCTGGTCTTAGCTTAAGTACTGTAATTCTGATTCCAGGACCTTCTTCAGAAGGAGTGTTCTTCCCTCTCATTCTGGTTCTCTTCTGAGTGATGTGGGTGCTTTTCTGTGATATGTGTTCACTGCATCTCAAAACATGGATTCTGAAGACTGTAATTTGGATCATGATTGTCTGTCGGTATACAGTCATCCAGAGTAAGAGAACCAAATCTTGCCTAGATGTGGTTGAATAGCTTTTGTGATTTGTATTTCATGAGATTTAACTTATCCATTTACTCAGGTAAAGTTTATCTGGTTGTCTCACTACTGCATTTTACTTCCTAACAGGTAAGGATATGGCATCCTTCTCTTATTGTTTGAATATGTAAGGCTACAGCATGGAGGAAGACAAAGGCAATAAAATTAAGATTACTCTTAGTGTAAAAATAGAGACATCTTCCTGCCTGCTTTAGCCAGGACAGTTAATGAAATCTTTGAATTATGAAGTCTGAAGAACACTTCAGATATTTGTTGTTGAATTATGAAGTCTGTGGATAATTAGGTAGACTGGTTGTTGGTTCTCAAGGGTATAATAGATACTTCATTTTTTCAGATGGAACCTGGATCTATTACTTATAGATCTGTGGGGACCGTTTTAGAACTCTGCCATCTGTTACTCTTCCTGTCTTTCTTAAATGGGGAGATGTTCTTCCCTTCCCTGCTTAGCTATACCATTTATCTGTCAAAGCTTCATTTGCCAGGGCACTGAAGCCTGACTGCATGCATCGCAAATAAAACTTGCTTTGCCTTAAGCCAGACAGAATTATGTGTTTGGAAAACTCCCCTTTGCTATTTTTTCAAATGAAATATATGAAGCGTTGTTTGTTTTATGCAGGTTCTTTTATCAGACAATGGCACAAGCTTGCCAAGATAGACCTACTGATTCTATCTGCTAAAACAAGTGACCTTGTTTCTGTTGTTGGAGTTCTCCAGAGAACCTTTCCTGCTTATGTCCTTATAGACAAACTTCTCGTTAATGCTGTATTTGTTTGAAAGTGTTGTTCTTCTGTTGTCACTGCTAAATCATCATTTGAAATGTGCTTTCAAATGAGAACGGTTCTGCTTTAGAGTGAGCCATAGTGTACTGTGCATAATGATCAACCAGCATTCAAATGAGAAAAGATAGTAACTAGGTATTTTGAGGTGTTCATGGGACAATGGGGTCCTATTCTTTTTCTGTAGTCACTTCAGAATTAAGTAAAAGAGAAAAGGGCTGAGGAAGTGTGCAGCATTTTTTTTAATGTTAGTACTGTGCATGTCTAGTTTGAAGTACTCTGAAGGCAATTCTGAACTCAGTAAGTGGTGGATGACTTCCTGATCAGTAAATTGTTTGAAGTGTGTTAATTTACATGATTCATACATAATTCATATTGATTGCCATGTCCAAGCACTTAAGAAAAACTTTAACTAAGCTGTATAAATAAGTGTATATATAGATACACACAGTGGGTAGGATATGTTTTCTTCTTAATATGGCCAGCTGCAGTGTGCATGGTACATTTCCTAAATGCACTGAACTATAGAATACTAGGAAGAAGAAAGAAGTACTTGTGCACATGATGCAGCCTGTTCTGAAGCACTTCAGTAAATATAAAATGTTTTTAACCTCCTGTCTCTGCATGTGTAGACACTATCAGTGGTCTCTGGCTAGCCTGAGTGTAATTTGATGGGAGAGAAAGAACAGGTGACTCTGGTTTCTAAGGCCAACTTCAATGTTTATTGAAGAACATTTCTCTGCTTCTCTCATAGTCCAAACAGTTGATATATTTGAGCCTTTTTGCTTACATGTTTATAGCTTCCCAGAAAACAAGGCAAGAATTTGTGATTATTGAATCAACACTGCCCAGCCAAAAGTCGTTCATCTGTAAACTTGTACTGATGCTCTTAATCTATTAACCTCTATGCTTCTACATGCTGCATTAAATTATTTTTGATACAATGATGAGATCTAGCTGCTTCAGCAAGTTGTCACCAGTACTATCCTCAAGAATGCACTGACAGGTTGACTGCGGCATTGAATTTGGTGTTGCACAGGTGTAAACCATCATAATACCCTGTGTGAGAAAGGTAAGGTCTCTCTGATGTCGTGGAACAAGCCTCTAGTTGCTCTAAGGAGTGGTCTAATGCATCCTGAAAAACAGTCCAAAAAAAATAAACTCACCTGGGTGGTTACCTGCTGTTCATTAGGAGCTTCCTGGTCCATGCTGGAGGAGCAAATTGCCCTTGACTTTGCATTAAGTCCAAAGAACAGCAGCTACAGATGCATGCAGGACCTCTTGCCCCCAGCCATCCCACTGTCTGAGCTGAGCAGGCTGCCTAGAAGAGTCTTTGCAGATGACTCAGATCTGAAGGAAGCATTCTTCGTAGTAACCGGTTCCCTCAATGAAAGGGGTAGCTGCTACTTCAAAATGCATTTTTGTGCCAAGTGTCTGGAGAGAAATAAGGAAAGCAGTGTTGGGATAGTGTGACAGGTTCATACAGAAATTAGACTACCCAGTTAAACTGAAACATTTATTAGGAGCAAGAAGTTCTTCATGTTCACAAATGTGCAGGTCAATCACCAAAAGGTTATAGGTAGGCAACAGAGTCAAATGTGAAGATAATATCTATTGCACATGTCAAGATACTAGCTTAAAAGAAATAAAGCAGATGATGAAGTTAAGCTTTGAGGGCAGAGGAAAGGGGATTTAGAGTTCTACTATCTCAAACAAGCTCTTGTTTCTTTTTTTGATCGTTGCAACACTTAAGTAAGCTGGAAAAAGAAGGTTAAGTCTTTCTAGCTGGCTAACTGCAAAATAATGGACTGCTGTAAACAACCTCTGAATGGCCTTGTGCTCCCAGGGGAATTTTTTTCCAGTAGTTCATGGCCATGATGCTTGTGCCAAATTAATCGTGAGGGAAAAAGATGAAGTTGTGGGTTGCACCAGAAGAGAAAGAAGCAGAATACATGGTAACTGAATCCTCTGAATAAGTCGATAACATAAAGTCAGAATTTATACTGTGGTGTGGGCTGAGTATTATGTACTGAAATCTGACCCTCTGGAATGTGAAGATTCAAACTCAAATGATTGCTGCTACTAGACAAAAATTACAAGGTTATTAGTTTTCTATTGACATCAATTGTGTTAAGATACTCTCCTGTCTAGACTTGCTATGAGGACTGCAGATTCAGTCTTCACTTTCACGTAATAAAGATGCAGACTCTGATAATATGTCATGTTTGAAAGGGTAATTAGTTAATTTTTGAGGTTTGTTAAGTTTTTTTCCGGATGTTTCACGATACAGAGATTCAGGCATGGATTCCAGAAATTCTTCTTAAATAACTTATTTGCAAGGTACAGCATAGAGTATCTTGAGCTGGGTGCTTCCAGAAGAGGGACCCTCAGCCAAAAAAAAACTTTGACAATTATACCCTTACAATCTAAGCTTCCCACCCCTTGTGCATCAGTTTAGGTCAACTGTAAAGTTTAGAGTCTGGGTTCTCCCCATTCTTCATTGGATCTCTTTCATCAGGTGGGCTATTTCTTATCTCTGTGGGTAGTTACTTGTGTTTTTACCAGACAGACTAGATGTCACTCAAAGTTCTGACCTTCAGATATTTTACACCTGTAGCTTGGAAGAAAAATAAGTTCTTGGCATAGCCAAAACACTTTCCCTCTCACACCATTCTGTTTGTTTTCTGATCTCAAGGGATGTAGCTCCTTTAGCTTGAAAAGTCTCCAGGGCCCTTTTTGCTTAATGAGACAGAAAGTTTAAAAGTTCATAGGTTGCAGGCTAAGCAAACTTACTTATGCTAAGCAAATTCTGTATAAACAGTTTCTAAACAAGTTCTATAAGAAGCATTATACCAAATAATAAGATAAGGTAGTCTATTCCCTAACATTATTTTTGAGATTGTCATAACACTCAACCATATATATCATCAAGGTATTCCACAGGCTCTTATCTGATTTTAGGACTTATGGCCTCTGGACCTCTGATTTGCTCCAGCTTTGGTCCAAACTGGTACATCTCTGCTTGAATACTGCTACCTTTGACAGTCTTCACTGTTATGTTCTCATAACAAAAAAGTGGTTTGACCTCAGCAGGAAGGTTAATGGGGCAAGAATTATTTTTTTGTAAACAATGTATGGCTTTGGTGCACACCTCTGCAAACCTCTAAGAATATTTTAGAAACTCAAAAATAAGCATAAGATTTTATATTAGCTACAGCTTTTCTTTTGAGGAGAAATAAAGGTAATGATGTCTACTACTAAGCTGACATGCATTTATTACATCCTCAGCTTACTGAATATATGTGCAAGGATTGCTCACTGCTTTTCTGCTGCCATAGCAGCTTCTATAGTGGCTGTAGATGGAATTGATGAAACCCTGCAGTAACTATCCACCATGTATAGTACTTGAGCTTCAAAACAAACTGGTCTTATTCTAAGAAGTGAGAGAGGAGAATCTATGTCAATGCTGCCTAGTACTCTTTATTGTAAGCAACTTTTTTTTTGCCTAAGAACTATATCATCAGGATAGTTTCTGGTAGAACTTAAGGAAAAGGAACAGTGCTAGAGATGAGGGGTTTTTTTCTACACTCAAAAGGTGAAAATTACAAATAGGGTGACAGATAAATTATTCCAGCTTTGAATTTTTTTTACAGTGCAAGTAGCTCTTGCTTTCTGTGCATTAAGAATCCTGACAGCGTTGTATGTGGCATTCTCTCTTGCCTGATGTCTTATGGAAGATTTCACGGAACTGAGATTTGAAACTGTGCAAAGATAGAATGAACTGTTATGATAACTGCAAAAATCACATACCCAAGAAAGAGATGTTTATGTAGTAAATATTCCTTTTTCATAGATGTTAGAAGCTAAATGGAGATGAAGGGTGATGAGTAAAAGCATTCAGTCTAAAGCTGAAATAGGCAATTCAAAACATCTCTTCTGCAAATCTGTGTAACAAAGACTGGAATTTCACTTCATTCCTAATGCTATCGTTTTGAGCCCAGTAACTTGCCTCTCACTGATGAATGTTAAGTTTTATTAATTGACAGCTTTTAATAGATCTGGATAAAATAACTTACTAGTAGCAATCAAAAAAGTACACCATTTTAGTAGTCTAGTTTGTAATTGGTAATAGGTCTAAAATTCAGAAGTGGCAAATTATGTAAATCAAGGCAGTAGATCTAACTGAAAATTTAAAAAGCTGTTCTTACCCCATATCTGAAGATTTAAATGATGCAGAAAAAAGGTCTTATATCTTCTGTCTTCAGTTTACTAGCTACCCATACAACTGTAGTGCTTTGCATCTGAAATCAGATTTTTGCAAAAGAAAAATTTAAGTACGTTGCTACATCTATAGCATGATGCATCACACCTTTTTCTTGGATATCACTTAGTATACTGCAGTTTTAGTTGTGGGGTTTTTGCCACAATGAGGAATTAGGCCAGTACTGCTTGGTTTATTTCTAGTAGTAAGGTGAAATATAACTAACTTCTAAGCACTGATTTTACAGTCATCTAGCAACCCAAAAGTCATCTGCTGAGCCTTTCGACTCAAACTTCTTGTAGCCTTGTTTCCCCGAGTGGTATTTTGTTTTGTTTCTTTCCACCCTCTCTAACCCAGTTAAGCATGCTAGATCAGCTCAAACTCTGGATCTGCCACATGATATGTGAGCAACTCAGTTTAACTTTGAGTTATATAGAGCATAATTCCAGCTCATCTATGCTTAAATTCTTGTTCTTTTCCTCCTCCCTTCCCTTGCCCACTTCTTGAGAAATGGCAAAATTGTAGAAATCCAAATAGGACATATTTTTCCTCTCTGGGACACTGAAGCCTGCCTGTTCAAGGAGAGGAAAATTATCTGTTCTGCTGCAAGAGGAGTAAGAACTGACAACTGGGCAGTGAGTAGAGGCTTGCTTGAATTCTGATGCCCAAGATGATGAAAAACACTTAATGGTTAACAAAGTCCCCAGATTTCCAGCCCACATGGTTGTCAATGGTCAGCATGAGTCCTAATTTGCAGGGTCCTCATGCCCTGCAGAAGTTGAGACTCAGCAAAGTTCAATATCTCTCTTTGGTAATAAGCAAAGCTTCAAAACCTTCTGGGTTGCACAGCCAAGTTGTGTTGTAACTAGAAGGGAAAATTATGACCACTCATCCCATCCTATGTCATTTGTTTTTTTCCACTATGCATTTCTACCCACTTTCTAAGCATTTAAAATATTCCAAAGCACTTTCTATAATATATTTTACTACTGGCACTATCTTTAAAGGTAGATGTTTGTTCATTTTGAAGATACAAACTTGTTTGTAATACATTACAGGTGTTGAATAAATATATGAATGCTTAAATGGGTTTGAGATTAAAGCTTTTTTTATTTTCATCAAGTTTTACAACTATTTATGATTTCAGGGAATCAGTAGTGATGGCATGTTCTCAAATGGTTAATGTGATATTAAAAGAAATAGCTGCCCTTTCAAAAACAGTACAGGGGAAAAAATGCCCCCTTCTCATAGATTTGAGTACAGCTATTAAACAGCAATAGTAAAACCCCTCAATTACACGTATCATCCATCACACTGTAATCATTAAAATAAATTCATTACTATTATAGCCATGAAGGAATACAGAAGGAAAAGCTAGATAATTTGTCTTTTAAGAAAAGTTTTGAAATTCTTAATGGTGAAGTACACCAAAATCATCTTACCAGTGTGGAGTAACACCACATAAATAAATCTTTTATTTAAAAATGAAAAAAAGCTAAAAAAGTATCAACAGTCTTGTCTGTAGTACTGGAATTCTGTCAAGGAATTTGTAACACTCCTCATGCACTTAAATCTCTTAACAAGTCATTAAACTGAGATTTAGTCAGAATTGGGCACTTTTGTATTGGTGAAACATTTGCTGGAGAAAATGCATTTGAATGATGACCAGAGTAGCACTTTTTTTTTTTTTTTTTGTAAATTACTGGTATTGCGTTGTTGACATAAGACTGACATTATTAGTTGACGTGAGACTAGCTTGCATTTTTAACTTCTAAAGCTTAGATTGGCTGTACCTACCTATTAATACCTTCTCATATTTATTTAGACTGAAACAAGTGACTTAATTGTTTTTTATATTTGAGAAGGCTACATTCCTGAGCTGCAACAGGTAGATCCAGAGTGTTCCCCTGGAGGAATCTGCCTCTCCAGTGTATATCAGGAAAGCCTAGGGAGCTAGCTGGCTCATGTAGCAATATAGTCACATTCACTAAAATCAAATGATCCAGGTAGTCCTTTACAAAATCCAAAGTCAGAGCAAGAACCATAAAGCTTTTAAATGACAAAAAACCAAAACTTCAACTGAGAAGGGCAACGTGAAAAACCAGTGACAAGAAAAATGCTAAGGAATTAAGTAACTATCCCATGACTTTGCGTAGCCCTGTATAAATGAAGTGCCTCAGATGCATATCAATTCGGATCAATAATTTTTAAAAAATGAATTGAAAAGCATGTTGCATTTCTATTATTAGGTTAGCTTTCCAGGGCACAGTCCCATTTGTAACACTGTATCTCATAGACTTGTGGGGCACAACTTTTCTCTAACTTTTCATGTTTGCCAAAAAGATCGCATTTATCTACTTATTTTCTGATTTTATTCATTATTACAATCTCTGTTCCCGTGTTATTAACTTGATCTCCTTAAAAACACCTAAAAATAGGCCCTGTTTTCCACTCCTCTTGTACGAAGTAGCATTTATCATCTTGTACCAAAAACATTTATTCTCTATTCTGTCCTTGATAGGCAGCTCTGATGTCAGAGGACTTCTCCCTTGTGCAAACCTCTTGGAGGCAAATACAACGTAAGCATCACCATACTAACTGCTGCAGTCTCCACCTAAAATCTCTGAGGGCAAACATGAGAAATTTGTACGTGAGAACGGACTTCACGACACGATCAATATGATCACCATGAGCCGATTTATTGGTGGTTACACTGGTGTATTTATACATTCTTAACACCATTACATACTACATCTATGTTACAACTTAAACAATTACTGTCTATTACACAGAGAAAAAAGAGCATTGATCAGTTATTATCTATCGCGAGAAAGCAGAATCTTATCCTTTTGGCAAAAGCAAGCAGTAACGGTCTTATCCATTTGGCAGAAGCAAATGGTTCAGGATACGACTTGCAGTTACACAGTTGTGGTTACACAGAACTGGGTGCTTTCTCCCTGCACCTGCATCTGGGAGTTTTTCTCCTCCTGCTGTTTCTACATGCCCAGCTTACAATACATAATGACTATCTTTGAAACACTGGGTTGTTCACATTCAGATGACCAAAGTCCTGTAAAAGCTCATCAACAATTCCCCCTTTTTGTTTTTGAACAACCCAGGCCGAATTTACCATATTCATAACTGAATTGCGTATTATTTGTAAGATACAGGGTGCCATAATCAAGAGTACAAATATCACTAGGAGCACAATACCCATCAGCTTAATCAAATCTAGTAACCATCCTCCGATGCCCCAACTTTGAAAGAGTGAATCTAACCAACTGTTGCCAACAGTAATCTTACGTAAATTATCTCACAGATCTCATAATTTTTTGTGAATGGACTCAGAATGCTCAGATAGGTTCATGCAGCACATTCCCTCAAAGTCTTCACACCCATGCCCTTGAGCAAGTAATAGAAAATCAATTGCGGCCCTATTTTGCAGTGTAGCATACCTTATACTGTCAACGTCAGTGACTAATTCATCTAACATTTCAGATGTAAGATTAAATAGCTTCTCTCCCCAAAAGAGGTTTCAGGGAATTGGGCATGTATAAAAATGAATGCGATTTATGAATGCCTACTTGTTTATCCAATTTGTATTTCAAAGGTTCACAAAATATGCTTTTTCACTTTGGCCAGTGGCTCCCTTTATCTACTATGTAATTGTTACATATTGGCAATATACCAAAAATTCCACTTGCTTTTGTTTTTTCCCTAGCTTCATTATAACTAGTGGATTGCTAGGTTCCCCAGGTTCCCGTCAGTCCTTTTCAAAACTTGCTACTGTCTGATTCTCTCTCTGCCTACTTCCTCTGTACCTTCCCCGACATTCATGTTCCCAGTGTACGTTGATCTGTCTCTAAAGGCTTTCAAAGCCTTCCAACCTCTTTAGTTCCCTACTCTTATCCTTTCGACAATCTTCCTCTTCCCTGTTACTACTCTCCAAGCTTCATCTAACAACGTTTCCAAATGCTCCCAGTTTCTGTAACTTCATCTGCTGACTGACTTGTCCAATATGAATTCAGCTGAAGCCGTTTATTACTTGTTACAGTACTCCTTAAGTATCTTTTTGCTCTGTCCACACGCTTACAGGCTGTAATTGGTTAATAGCTACTGTTCATGCGCCGCAAACTAACAAGGGATTGGATCTTAACAGTTAGCACGAGCTCTAACATTCCTCATTACTTCACTACAAAATTGCTGATTTGCTCACTCTTGATTTCTTCACTGGACACACTTTCTCTTGTTCTCGCTCAAGGCTGCTCAGGAGTAACGTAAGGCACGTAGGCTGTTTCACTCTTGTCCACATAGGCCTCACAGGCCTGTTCCATATAATGTCCATTCTTTTCAAGAAAATCCCTCAAATCTCCCACAATTCCCCCTTTTTGTTTTTGCGCAAACCAAACATTCGCAAAGGCTTTGGATACCATGCATTCAAGCAATTTTGTCAAACGAGGCACAATTAACAATATAGCAACAATCACAAACATTATTATTAATCCATGTAAAAGTGGATTTCTCAGCCATCCTGTAATTCCCCCAAAAAAACCCATATGTGCAGGTTCAGGCCTGAAAACCAAGGTTTTGGGTCTAATCACTTTATGCTATCAGATAATGTCAACCATTATATCTTACAGTGCTAATTCTTAAATTATGCACTTGTTTTTCAGGGCACTGGCTAAATCCTAAATCAGGCCTTGTACATTAGCTGAGACTGCTCTTTGGGGGTGTTGTTTTACTTGATTTTGCTCATAAACACTATAATTCAATTTCAATGGTATTACACATATTTAGCTCTCTGATAACATAAAATACAGGCTCAGATATCAGTTAAGGAGATTATTTGAATACAATAACATAAGAATAATGAGGATCCACAACATGCATGTAGTCACTCATGAGAAACAAAACTAGAGGCCTCTCACTTCAGGGTACTCACAATAAACAATCACTTGCGTAAATTAGGCAAGGGCTCATTCAAGGATATAGCTAGTAAATAATCGTTCTCCCAAATGAGGCAGTGAGGTGCTCTCAATCCCAGGAAGTCTCCTTAGACAGTGTTCCTGTCTAAGGAAAGGACTCTAGTTCACAGACCCGCAGCTCCGAGAAGACCACTCAAAGGGCGTCTTCGGCGGGAACCCCGTCTTCTAGTCTAGTCAGATGTGGCTGTGGGCATTAGTCCAGAAGCTTTGCAGCTGCTCTGGGCACGTCTTTTGTTGAGGACGCTGTCAATTGACCGAGAGTCCCACCCCTTCTGTCCCACCAGCTGGTAGAGGTGAAGTCACCCTGCCCCGAGACAGGGAAGGATGTGACTGACAGCACCTTGGTACCACCCTAAGTGTGTACCTGGGGACAGGTAATGAAGGCTCTAAATCTCAGGGGAATGTGCAACTGCCACACAATCCACCCTGCGGCCACAGTCATGATCTGACAGGCTACTTTGGAGTGGTGGTGCAGTCACCTCTTGCCTCCAAAGTCAAAAGGGGGCATTCTGTTGGTGAGTTTGAATGTCCATTGTGGATCATCATGCCTTATGTGTCATTTTCCTGTTATAAACTATCATTACGAATCAACTTACAATAAAATAGAATAATACAAATTACAACAATTACAGTTATTAACAAATATTCATCCTGATAAGGAAAACAAATGCATTGAAAGTTTTTTTCACCAGTTAATCCCTAATCCAAATAATTTAAATCTGTTTCTGATATGCTAGTGCCTCTAATTTACAGGGGATCCAGTACAAATTCAAAACATCTTCTGTGGTTATTTTAGATACCTTGCATGTTAAGACCCAGAATGGAAACAAAATCCAAATTACTCTGAACCACTCCTCCATTCCTCATCAGTGATAAAACAAGTGAAACTTCCCTGACAAACAGTTGTCAATTAATTTCTTGTAAATACATACAGGAGGGATCTCAACAAAATACTGTTGCATTTGATTAAGTTTAATCCAATCCTCATTTTCCAGCAATTGACCTTTTGGTGGTATCCATGCACCATCTACCCAATGCATGTCATTGTTACTGCACTGTTGCAAGAGATAATACCCGAATAGGCTAAGAAAGTGTTAACTGGAGTGAGGGGCCTGCTGCTGCCATCATAGTACTTGCATTTTGTTGTAACTTCTTTAGCTGCCCCAAGGTAACATCATTGGCCTCTTCCTTTGGTCTCTTCTGTTTCTTTGTTGCTTTCTGCTGCAGGGACAGACATTGCATCTCTGGCACTGGATTCTTGCACTATTTTTCCAGCTCATAGTGAGATTTAACATATTTCGCAGGAAGCCAGTTTGGTCCTGTTGGAATAAGAACACACACATATCTCCTTCCCCAGGTGATTAACTCTACAGGCCCTTGCTATTGAGGCATCATATTCCTCCTTTGTTGTTGTCGTTGTTGTTGTTGCTGTTGTTGTTGTTTTAATAACGTTTGTTTCAGTGTAGAATGCACCTGTTCAATAGTAGCCTATCCAGTGGGAGAATGTGGAATACCTGTGACAAGCAAAACACCCCATTGCTATAAAAAATATTGCGTGGATCTGGCAGTTTAGCCAGGGCCATTGTCAGTTTTAATCTGTTGTGGCACACCCAGCATAGCAAAACAGCAGGTCCAGTGGCACTAGACATCCTTGCTTTTCTCACTAGTATAAGCAGATGCACAAAGTTCTACTAATTGGGTTGAACCTTCAATAATTTTAACAGAATGATGCAAATTGTTATCTTCATGCTAGACTACTACAGCTTTGTGAGACTTTCCTAAACTATCAACAGAAACTGTGCAAGCATGTAGGATCGGACGAAATACAAGTATGTTCTGTAGTTTGACATCAAAGACATGCAGATTCTACAGCAATTTACATTTAGGCATGCCAAAAGCTATGCCATTAAGAAAACCAGCTAATGTAATTTAAAAGGACATAGGTTGCAAATAAAAAACCTCAACATTAGATTTCACAAATGGTACATATACAACAAAAGGATCATGGCCCATTAAGACTTAAATTAATTCCCTGCTTTTTTTTTTTTTTTTTTTTGATCAGTAACAATCGGTTTATCAGTCTGTTAGCATTCTCGTCCTACTGTCCCACAATAGCCACAGGTTGGTTTTGTGTTGTAACTATAAACAGACAAATCTGCAAGTCCGATTGAATGCAGTCAGCCTGTAGGGTTGTCATAAATTTGTTCATCAAAGTCTGTAACTCCATTTTGGCTTTCATATTTATTGGATATTGTTTTTCTTTACCAGATTGAAGTCCTGTTTAAGTTCTATCAGTGTAGTGTTGGCTTTACCAATACTTCGGCTGCTGATAGTAGTGGAAATACAGCATCTAGAATTTCCTTGGAGATTTTTTGCTTGCAGCAAGCAGATCTGCACCATCCAAACATCTTCTTATGGGACATGCAACGGAACAGAATTCTCAGAAAACATTATTTGAGTTTACAATTTACTTAACAAGTCTTGACCCAAGAGAGGTATAGGGCTTGCTGGCAAATATGAGAATTCATCTGTTAAAACTTTGTTCCAAATTTGGCATTCCATTGGTTTTAAAAAATGGCCTTTCTTTCTTTCCTACGATTTCAAAAACTATCATGGTGAATTTAATAAGAAGTCTCTTACAACTAGTTACCACAGAAAAAGTCTATTAAAAAAGTTTTTGGTTTAATTTCCCAGCTTCATTAGAACTACAGATCTGCTGGAGATGCTTTTAAATTTCACCCTCAGACTGCTTCATTCAATATTACACCACCGCTGTAGTGGAGCGGGGGGGAACCCCCTTTTGCTGCTTTAGAATCTTCTCGCTGCAGTTTAGATACAGGCAAGGCCACGCATTGTGGGAGCTGCCTGGCTTTGGCCAAACTTCTCAGTTAAATTTATGTTCAAGGTGTACAGCACAGACCTGGGCTATTTTGCTTTTTTATTTATTTCTTAAAGTTCTGTAGAACAACATCAATTGCCATATAGCACTAAAACCCAGAATTCCACATTCAAACTACATTTTCCTTTTATCAAAGTATTTCCCCAAAAAGTTACTCTAATATGTAAGGATGCATCCTAAAGGGGATCAAGGTTGTATTTTAGCAGCAGAACCGGTTCCCATTTTGTAATTATCTCCCCAAACAAAATTATTTTCGTACCAAATATATATACATATATATACAAACTAAAATACTGAGCTCAGATGTGAAAATCAAACACCAAGTTAAAATATGCAAAGAGATCACAATTACA
This sequence comes from Caloenas nicobarica, assembly GCF_036013445.1. Lineage (NCBI taxonomy): Eukaryota > Metazoa > Chordata > Aves > Columbiformes > Columbidae > Caloenas > Caloenas nicobarica. The sequence continues at coordinate 48,428,125 of NC_088249.1, read as the reverse complement.
ATTAATCAAAACAATATCTCGATTTTAGCATTGCACCTTTGGACAACTTGCCGCTCAGCCAGGCAGAGATGCCACTGGGTCTCCCTGACAAAACAGGTCAGTGTGCGCTGCAGCCCAATTGGCACCTGCCCCCCCACTGCCCTAGCAAGCTGGACTGGGCAAGGCTTTTATTAGTGTCTCATCTGGCGTGCTACAACTGTTATCCCAGAAACAGGATTCTTTACGTGGTGTGCATACAAAAGAGCCAAATTTAGTACACCGAGATGAAACACAGCCTATCACAGAGTTGCGCAAGTCTGGATGTTGGAATAAAGCTAGCATGGTAGAAAGAAAAGTAACAGCTGTTACACACAAAATCATATCATCACATTCACACAGTAAAAAACTGAATTACTCACTGTTTTCTGCATAATCACAAAATGTATATTTTGAGTCAATGGATTCTCATGATTCTGTGAACTTACTATATCATATAACAGGCAAAGACTTATTAAAATGTAATATGCTTAAACAGATACCTACAAAGAAAACAGGTTAATAAGGAAAACATCTTGCAGACCCCAGTAAGCCCCCCATGACCCGTGTGCCATCAGCCAATTCTTCCCCAGCCTGTTGAAGCCCAAACCACTCCACCTGCAAAACCTCCATCCTGCTCTTCTCACTTTAAAACCAACATTATTTGCAACAAAGTGTTATACTTCAAGGTTCTATTCTCTGGCCACTTTTCCCATTCATCTAACTTACACAGCAGCCACCATTGATTATAATATTTCACAAGATCTTCCTTCCTCATATTTCCAAGTGCTTTCCTATGTTCTAAAACACCTTCCACCTTTTCCAAAGTCTCTGTCTGAACCCATTGTCCCAGGACCAAATTAATCTTTTAAATCCTTTTCTGCAATAGGTACAACCTTCGCCTCTGGTGCAGCTGCAACAGGCAAGTCTTTTCTTTCGCCTGACTCAACACCCTCTCCCCCGCAATGCCCCGGCCTCTGTCTCTGGCATGGATGGTAACACAGTTTCAGGCGGTGGGCATCTCTCACCTCCTTGCAAGTCACCCTCTTTTTTAGCTTTCGGTAGAGGAACTGGCCCGATCGGAGGGAGATTTATATCAGTTGAAAAAATTGATGTGGTGACAGGGCATGCTACAGGAGGTTTTGGCTCGGGCGTGAGAGCAGCACACACAGCTAAAGCAGCTTTCCATTCCTCTTTCATAGTTTGCAGCGTATCAAACAACAGCTGCCAAACTGTCGCATACTTATTCGCCTCTCGAGCTCCTTTGCCACCAAAGCTAATTGCCTCCCGTAGTGATTTCCCGATCGCTTCCCAGGTAGTCAGTTCAAAAGCTACACCGACATCGAAAATCAGTTCTCTCTCCCAGACCCACGATAAAAAGTCTCTTAAAAGAGAGAAGTCTACTTTAAGTCCTTTCTTAGAGAGAATATGTTGGAGGAGGTTTAGAACCACTTCCTGCTCTTTGTTCAACCCAATCTCCTCCCTGACCGCTCAGCTGGAAACGTAGGCGAGATTCTTATTTCTTCTCGTCCCTCCTTGGACGGCTTCGTCTTTTGACAGATTCCCGGCGCGCGCGATTTCTTCCCACCGTTAGCGATGAGGCACTATGTTTCAACGGATTCCCGTCTTATCCCACTCCCAGGTACAATGAGTGAGGCTTCCCACCGGGGCAGTGAGGAAAATTTCGGCTGGCTTTCTTGATCACCTAGAGGAACGCTGTCTCCCAAGGCTGGAATCAATCATCTGAGTGTCCCTGTTCAGGCGCCAAATGACGTGAGGGTACGAATGGACTTCACGACACAATCAATATGATCACCATGAGCCGATTTATTGCTGGTTACACTGATGTATTTATACATTCTTAACACCATTACGTACTACATCTATGTTACAACTTAAACAATTACTGTCTATTACACAGAGAAAGAAGAGCATTGATCAGTTATTATCTATCACGAGAAAGCAGAATCTTATCCTTTTGGCAAAAGCAAGCAGTAACGGTCTTATCCATTTGGCAGAAGCAAATGGTTCAGGATGCGACTTGCAGTTACACAGTTGCGGTTACACAGAACTGGGTGCTTTCCTCCCTGCACCTGCGTCTAGGAGTTTTTCTTCTCCTGCTGTTTCTACATGCCCAGCTTACAATACACAATGACTATCTTTGAAACACTGGGTTGTTCACATTCAGATGACCAAAGTCCTTTAAAAACTCATCAACAAAACCACCTAAAAATAGGCCCTGTTTTCCACTCCTCTTGTACGAAGTAGCATTTATCATCTTGTACCAAAAACATTTATTCTCTATTCTGTCCTTGATATGCAGCTCTGATGTCAGAGGACTTCTCCCTTGTGCAAACCTCTTGGAGGCAAATACAATGTAAGCATCACCATACTAACTGCTGCAGTCTCCACCTAAAATCCCCGAGGGCAAACATGAGAAATTTATAATTTGCCTTTCATTGCAGTCCCTCCTTTGGTTACAAGCTAAATGGTTTCTCCTCATAATCAGTCCATGAGGTCTCAATATCATTTTTTGTGGTTGCATCATATTTCATCCTGCCCACTCTCTTAATCTCTTTCCAAGAAACATTTTCTTTGAGTCTTATGGCAGGAAATGATCCACTTGTTGGCTGTACTGGCCATGTAGTGATAGTATACTTCTGTAACTGAGATGAAAGAGCATCTAAACTTGGGTCCTGAAGTTTTCGGTTGTAAAACATTCTTGTAAAGCTCCTGTGCCCAGTCATCCACAGGACTAGGAGTCGTAATTGTGCTCCCTGGACCGAGTTTGTGAGTTCAGTGTATTGGATAGAAAGGATGAACTGTTCTTTAGTGGTGGTGCTGAGCTCTAAAAATCAAATACATAGAACTCTTAGGTATACACAGGTAAAAGCTTAGGGCTCTTTTCAGAGATTTCACAGAGGTGGATTACTGATTTTATGTGCCCAAGCAAACAGGACGACTATTTCTTATAAACACAAGTACTGCTGCTATTACAAAGGAGTTGGGCTGTCAAAAATCTCCAGAGTCTTTTTGGACCACTTTAAATTCTCAGAAATTGGAAGGTTTTGCCCACTAAGCCATCTAAAAGTTAAAGAATATTTTCTGAGATCTAGAATCATAATGAGCCAATATGTCTTCTGAGCTCACAAACAAGTCGCTCATATCTTCTGAACAAGAAATCATGAAGTTTGTGTTGTCAGCTGATAAAATGAAAGTTAATACCTGCAGTTCTAGATGTGATTTCAGATTTATATATTTGATTTCTACTGGATTTCTCAAAAATACCCCAACAAAACAAGACCATTTGTGGTCCATATAAGCAAAACCAACCCCAAAATAGAATCTGATTAAGAACTTGCTGCTTTCATATGGGTAAGGATCATGCTCATTATATCTTTACAGTTATTTTGTGAAACGTAAGACTATTCTATGAAAGAGTGAGAGTACTGATATTAATGTCGCATTAACCACAGAGGTGGGTCATAGTGGTGTATGTAATTCATATGAGTAATGTCCTGCAAATTCCACATTTATGAGGATTTTTATGAGTAGATCTGGAACTCAGTCTTAGAAAATGAAGAATGATGAAGAAAAGTCATGACCTGATCATACTCTAAAATGGGATTAAAAAATCACAAGCAAATAGATAACTTTTTGAATAATGGACATATACCTGAAATCTGAAGTGGAAAAAGACAGTTAAATTGCTGCAAAACAAAAGGGATCCCCAGAGCCGATGTTCCTTTTAACTATGCATCTCTCTGTGTAGGTTGAGATCAGTTGGTTTGCCTTTACTGATCCTGAGATGATATGATAGCTCTACATATTTATGTGGTCAATGAAGCTGTGAGGCATGAGGCCAAACATCAGCTAAACATAAATCAGTAATTCTAAGCAGCAGTAATTCTAAAGGTACAGTGTAGCAAACAGAGTAACACAGGAAATAGTTACTCCATCCAGCACAGGCAAAAAGCATCAGCTGGAGAACTTGAGAACACCTTGATGTTTTTAGAAAAATGTACCCATTTGGACAGAGAATGTAGAAACCTGTGTGAATTAGAGAAGTCTAGTAAATGTAACTTACAAAAAACACTTGCAGAAATTACTGCTTAGCTCTTCAAAAACTGAAGAGAGAATGTCAAATAGGAAAAAAGACTGCTGGAAAAAAAAAGTAAGTAGTAAATTTTTGTCTCTAAAATTGCATTTTCAGCCACCTAATTCTCGATAATTTAATGTCTACCCTTTTGGATTGACACAGCAAATATTTGTTCTACTTACAGCTAAGAGTTTGTCTATAATAAATGGTGCAAAAGCTGGAAAAGTTTGTCTTCCTGATAACAATTTCTTGCAAATGTCCAAAACAAATACAAAATGGATCTTTTGGCTCATCTCTTTTACTGTGAAATACATCTTATAGTCTAAATTGATTAGATGAATGTTCTGTTGCAAATAATTTACATCCTGTAGAAGGGAATAGATATCAGAGTGTATGCAAAAGAAGGAAAATGCAGATTTATTAATTTAGCTGAAATCAAACACTTATTTCAGAATAAGTGACCTGGAAATGCTTCGTATCTTGTTCTCTACTGTGCAGTTCTTTGTTTGAAAAGGAAAATCAACTTTTCTATCATCTATTGTAGTAAAGGTATTGTTGATATAATATAGGATATTTGATATAATATACAAGAGAACACCAATGCAGACAACAGACAAGTGATTTAAAACAGATGTGAAATTCGCTCTATGTAGATAATTATAGGCACTGGTGATGACATTAGATGCATCTGACTAATCACAGTTAATGCTTGCTGTTGCCAATTAGCTTTATTAGCACAAGCAATTTGAGCACAGGATGACATTAATTACTGTTAGCTGCTTGTTCATTTATTGAGTAGTGTGCATTTAGAAAAGGGTTATTCTATCTGTAAATTAGTCATAAGCCTCTTTATGATTAGAAATTCAGGAACACTGAGAAAAAAGACTTTACAATGCAAATAGAAAAAAATTGCATGATGGAAGTTTGGCAATAATTTTAGTATTTTACTACTTTTTTTTCTTTTAAATAAGAAGACAAATGCTCTTGTATGATTTCTGTCTGAAAGCTGTACATGAGTGAAACAAAATTACTGCCATTAGAGTTAAGGCAAGACATTATAACTATTAGGTAATAGCAATGTTGAGTTGTGAAGGTGTACCGCAAAAATAAGTATAAAGGTATCTAGGAAAAAAAAAAAAGAAACACCACAAAAACACAACATCAAACATTACACTCCAAGCTGCACAAGAAACACGAACTTATTTTCTTAATTTTTATCATATGAAGATATGTTTATTGATCCGTGACACAGGTATAATTTTTTTGTAGAAATCTACATATAAGAATACAATCTCAAATGCGGAATATGGATAATTCCATTAGCAAAATGTAAAAAGAGTCATTGTACAAGTATGTTTACTCAGAAATGCTATAGAAAATGAAACAGAACTGCAGCTATGAGCCAATTTCATTTGCACCACCACACTGGCTCACAAAATTATTGCTACAGAGATCTCAAAATCATGATGTTTTGGAAACAGGAATTTGAAATAAGATTTCTTTTTCTTTGTGAGTGTCTCCTAAATCTTTATTATATACCAGAAATTGTTAGTTCTTAATTCAAAAGATAATAGATTCAAAAGACAAAACTTACCTTTCCTATATTTTAAGTCTGTAGATAATTTGAGCTTCAATCAGGAATCATACTCTCCATGTTTTCCAGTAACTATTTGCAATTTTTCTTTTAAGCCATCTGTTGCAAACCTTGTTTTGGACAAGATATCCACTTTCAAAACCGAATTTTGAGGGGTCTTAAAGAATGACAGAGTCCTTAGCAGTTGTTGACTTCTGCACTGTTGTTATTCTTCTCTTTTGTTCATCCACAGTTCCTGTAGAAGCAGTACTGTTTGAGAAAGTAGCCAGTCTGTGGCTTGTGTTATGTGGGCTCCTATGGTAAGGCCGCACTACATTATCAGCTGTGGACTCTGCTATATGCAGGCTTCTAGGGTGTGTGCATCCCTGCTTCTGGGATAAAAAAAATGAGTTAGTAGAGGCCAACGAGGCTGATAACGCTGGCTTGCCCTTGGCAGCACAACCAGCTAAGGCTGGTGAGATACTGGAAGAGGTTGCACAGAGATGTGGAAGTGTCAGTTTGGATGGAGCTTTGAGCAACCTGATCTAATGGAAGATGTCCATGCCCATAATAGGGGGGTGGGAGCTAGATGTTCATTAAAGGTCCCTTCCAACCCAAACTATTCTGTGATTCTGTGAGTCAAAGTTTCATCCTGCAGTGGTGTGGAGGAGCTCCTCAGGAGCCACTGTCTTCTTTTGCATGTAAACTCCTTCTAGAAGTTGTCTTCTCCTCAAGGTAATACATGTGCCCTACAGACCTCTAAATAACTTTAATAATAAATTATTTTAGTAAGCACAATGTCAGGTAGGGAAGGTTGGGTGACTTTGATGTCCCTGTTGCCTGTGTCCACAAATGTCCTGTGAACTGTCCTTAAAATGAAAGCATATACTCAGGTTACATCACTGTTTTCCACTGCAGCAGCTGTGTTCAGTGTCTCATGTCTGTCTTTCAGTCCCAGGGCATCTGCAACTCAAAATTTCCACCATCTTCTGACAAACCTGATTTTATCAGGCTAAGTTTCTTTTCAGTACAGTAGACGGCTTTATTATGCTGTGATGAAGGTTTAACTCTCCTGATACACCTGTGTCCACAGAGGAATAATTTTGCTGGCAGAGCATACTGATACTGTATACTGGTACCCTTTGTTATAAGCCATTACACTAAGCAGGCTGATTGATCCTCATCCTAAAGGATCTAGCCTTCAAGCCTACCTTTGGCAACAGTCACCAATGATAAAACATTGTTTCAAGCGCACTTCAAACAGTCTTTTCGAACTCACTTTAGCTGAAAAATAACTGATCTTCTTTCTCCATAACCTTAATATCACTTTCCATACATGTTTTGATTCAAGTAGAAGTCTCCAGCATGCAAAACTCTTGTAAGTTATCTCCCTGAAAAGCAACAAACCCTTATTTCTCTTCTAGCTTTACATCCATTTTCAACTTATCTGAATGCATTCAGCATTGAGAAGCTTTGTAAATACAGAGTTGTAGTTGTCTTGGCAACATGCTCTATACTTCCAGGATGCCAAGAGTATCAATAGTTGAAACTGCTGAAAACACAGAATCAGTAGGTTTGAAGTGTACAGTCTTCATAGCAAGCCACTTAAAGTAGCCCCAGGAACTGAATCTACAGAAGATGCAGTGCAAGCAGAATACAGATATGCAGCCCAAAAATAAACACAATAAAATAATTTAAATTATTAAATGGTTATATGAATATTCTGCTTTGTGTTGTGTTTGATCTGACACTACATTTTGTTAGTCGTGCCCATGCTCCAGTTTCTTGTTGGCACATAGTGAACTTTTTTCCTCATTTCTGGAGCAACAATTGCTTTTGGCACACTGTGAAAACTTATTCTGAGGATGAGTTTATTTGTATTAAGAATGGAGGCTCCCTTCTTATTTCTGTGCTGAAGATTATACTATGGAGCTCTCTAGCAATACATGACAATGTGTAAAAGGGCAGGGGTGTACATAAACACAACAGTAATCCAAGGGAAATTTTAGGATTTAAAAAAATTATAGCATTTGACAACTTGAGTCTGGCTTGTCAGGTGCTTCTGATTTTTGTAGCTTTGTTTTGACGGGGAGGATTCTTTGTTTCTTTGTTGTTCATTAAAGTCACAATTTGAAAGTTTCTTTCCTCTGGGTGCACACAATGTGCAATGTTGCCTGAAAGGTTATGGTGCTTGTCAAAGACTAGGATCACAGCATTGTTCTATGAGATAAAATAGTGGGGAGGCAAGGATGAGGTTGAAGAGAAAATGCTATTCCTGGCTGCAGAGAGTAATTTTTATTATTCACTAATACTTTGAATTAAGTGGTACTTAGAAAAATGAAAACAATGCTGTGTTTTAAACATAATACCACATTTGCATTCTGAAGGATACAAAAAATGCCAGGCATATTTAGCAATTACACACCTATATTAGCAAACTCTGGCCTGTAAATTTTTCTTCGTTGTTGTTTTGGGTTTCTTTGAGAAGCAATGAGGACACAATTGCATAGACACTGAGCAGTTCTGATATTGCTCTGGACTTTCCACATTTCTGCTGGCCCACAGAGATTATTGAAAAAAAAAAAATTAAAAAGGACTTTGTCAAAGTTCTTTGAGAGCAAAGCCTGAAGGACAATGAAGTAGCACTTCAGGCTCCATAGTGTATAAGCCATTTTAATAGGCGAGGGCAGCCATTGTGTCCAGAGAAATGTGGAACAGCACATTCATTTCAACAGATGTTCTTCACTGTCTGAGCATCCCAAACTGAAGAAACACAGCTTGGCACAATAGCTCTGAGAGCCCAAAACCGTTCTGTTCTTTAGAAAAATATTCCTCTGTTCCACTGTTCAAAACAATCTCATTTACACAGGGATTTACGACGTGTTAATGATCCATGAAGATGCAATGCTGTGTATGAGGAACCCAGTAAACCTATAATGCTGAATTTGCATCACTGCAGCTTTTGCCACCCTTCCCCCATAGACTAACGAATAATATTTTGATCAGTTGGGGGGAAGGCAAGAAAAGGAGGTGCAATTATGCCACCATAGTTAAAGTTGTTTCTAAATCTACAGAGTTAGTAAAAAGACCTACCAATGTTTTTGGTATTTTGTGATGAGGTGCAATTAGAAGCACAAAGATTTTAGAATCATAGAATGTCTTGAGCTGGAAGGGACCCACAAGGATCATCAAGTCCAACTCTTGTCCCTGCATATGACAACTCCAGAGTTCACACCATGTGTCTGAGGGTGTTGTCCAGTCTCTTCTTGAATACTGTCGGGCCTGGGGCCTTGACTGCCTCCCTGAGGAGCCTGTTCCAGTGCTCCACCACCCGCCGGGTGAAGAACCTTTTCCTAATGTCCAACCTAAACCTCCTCTGGCACATCTCCCTGCCATTCCCTCGAAGGGAATCTCACATTTACTATACACCTGGTACTTTGTTCTGATATTTCCAAAACTAACTATTGGAACTATTTCAAGCAAACTTTATTCTCTGTCCCTGCTGATGGCTCTTCCCATAATGCTGCCAGCTACTGTGATCAGGTTGGTGGTTGGGCCCTCCTCCTGCACAACCTGGCTAGATTGGGGTGTAGGTATCCTGGTTTCCTACGTACAGGGAACAGACTCAAACCCTGCTAGTCCTGGCCTTGTCTCATAATTATTTGATATGCCCCTGGTAAACTTCTAATTCTTATCAGATTGCATTTGCACAGTAGTCAAAGTTTGATCTCCAGGTTTAGGCTGACAGAAAGGAATAACGTAGAAAAATATAGTTGTTTTCTTTGTTTGTTTCATGATCTGAGATACTATTTTGGCTGACTAAAGCAGTCAGCAGCATCCTAGTCAATGTGGACCATATGCAAATATTGCTTCTATAATGGATGCATTTTCTGATGCTGAACTGCCCACCATACTCACATTAGAGAGTCACAAATGCTTTTTACTCTAACACACCTAACCATATTGCTCATGGAACTAAGAAGGAACATTCAGCATATGTAAAATCTAAGTATGACTTGTGTTGGGACAAGGGGTGATGGTTTTAAAATAGAAGATAGTAGATTCAGACTAAATACAAGGAAGAAATTTTTGCACAATGAGGGTGATGAAACACTGGAACAAGTTGCCCAAAGACGTGGTAGATGCCCTGTCCCTAGAAATATTCAAGGTCAGGTTGGACAAGGCTCTGAGCAACCTGATCTAGTTGAAGATGTCCCTGCTCATTGCAGGGGAGTTGGACTTAGATGACCTTTAAAGGTCCCTTCCAACCCAAACTATTGTATTATTCTATATTTCCTTAATACTGATGATTATTGTATTTCCTTAGCACTGATATTTCCAGTCATCTGCCATCCTCTGCTTTCTTAATACAATTTTGTTTGGTTGCATTCTTAAAATAAAGATCTAAACAAGCTTATAAGGTTCAGAATGGTCTGAAATATTGCATCTTAACCCAGCTTTCATGTAGAGCAGCAGGAACACTTGCAAAATACAAGCTCGGATTAAGCTCGGTCTCAAGGTGTTGTGAAGAAGAGAGCTTAAACTCAAAGCATGTAGGTATTGTTAAGAACAACTGAGTTATTCTGATTCAACTGTTGAATCAGTCTCTTACATTTCCATGTCAAGCTATTTGCAAATATCCTGTCTTACAACGGAGTCCAAGTCCTGTTCATATACACATTCAGCTTCGGTTTATTAGTATGCAGAGCTTTAAGTATTGCTCCTCCAAAGGGAGAGGATGTACTGGCTAAGTCTTAAGAGTACAGGGACAGCCTGGTCACCAGCTGTACAAAATTTTCTAATTAACTGCAGTGCGTAGATGTCTTACTGTTCTGTGGGACTGTATTGATCTAAATGGTAATCCTCTTTCACACACATTGCCCCTGGTTTTTTACTGTCCTGATTTAATTACAGAAGCTGATTATTGCCTCCTCTTAGGACACATGAAAAGTTTATCATTGTTAGAATATTTGGATACATGCCTGTAACCTAAACTATGTTTCTGAGCATCTCAAACTAGTATCACATTGGTGAAGGAGATCCCACCTAGCCTACATCTTCACTAACTTTTAAAGCATGGTTGTCAATTAGTGGAAACCCATACAGAGCTATGATGGGACTGTGCTTTAGTGTATTGATAAGTGATGCGGAAAAGGGCATGCATGGAAAGTTTGTCTTCTAAACTTAAATAGGAGAGCAAAAATGAAAGTAACCCTGAGAGTGTTGCAAAATAATTTTGCAATACTGAATAAAACAGGCAAAAAGATGAAAGATAAAAGTCTATGTTGATAACTTCAAAGCAATAGGCTTGGGATTAACTCTTACAATTTTTTTTTTTTAATATTAACTTTATAATGAGGGGGTAGTTATTAGTAGAAAAGCTAGAAGAATTTTAGGAATTACTAGAAACAAAGTAAGTAACTTTTTATAAATCGAATTTGCACTTGCACCTAGAATACTGTTTCCCCAGCAAACACATAAACAATATAGGATAACAATAAAAGGTACTGATAGGCACAGCAGAGAAGATCAGTAGTCAGAAACAACATATGTGGAATTGAAATCTTCTGCACAGAAAAAAGTGACTGAGAACATGGCAAAGACCACCAGAAGAAATTAATTTAACTAAATTCTTAAACCACAAATTTAAGAAAAGGAACTACATAACTAAATGTGGAATCCACTGATACAAGTTACTGTGGAGCAAAATGCTTGGACAGATTCAAAAGTGATTAGACAAATTAATGACAGAGAATTTTAAAAGTCAGGGCTTTTCACTCGTCTACTCAGGAAAACCACATGCTACAGATTATGGTAAATGGGAGTATATCACGAGTGGTACCATTGTACTTGTCCCTTTCTTTCTTCTTTCCCCAGCCAACTATTACCATGTCTCTGAGTCAGAGCAGCAGTGGTTGCCTTCTTGAAAGAGTAAGCTCTGAACCAAATCTTTATTAAAATGAAGTATTAAAGTGTAAAACATTTCTCATTCATGTAAACAGACATTTTAAAGTACAAATGGAAATTTTCTATCAGCAATTTTCAGATTTATTAGATGAGATATTAATAGCACTCCAGCAGCACCTCCAACTAAACGGAATGAATCCCAAAGCAATTTACCTAAGATTGTTGTGTTTTCATATAGTACCACCTACAGGGATAAAAAGCACCTTGAAAGCGGAGGTTAACTTTAGACTCACCAAATTCAGTACTGAGATACAGTCCGTTTTTATTGGTTGGTTTTGTCAGCTACAGCTGAAGAAATATTTTCTTTTGAAAGTTAAAGCTTGCTAACACTTCATACCCTTTCCTTACACTTGAGCTTAATATCTACTTAGACAAAATCATACCATTGTGATCGTAAGTTAACTGTGCCTAAATTTGGATAAATTGATATAAAAACTATTTTTATAACACTGTTTCTTACCCTTAAGAAAGTTTCCCCATGCTTTATTTTTCTCTGAGCCTCTAAATACTAGATACAATTTGGAATAAGTGTTAAAATATAGTTCTTTACATTACAGTCCAGCTTTATAGCAAACCACACAGCAAGAACCATTTTTTTTCCCTATTGACAAGTTCTGTATTAGAACAAGACTTACAAAAGGCTGATCTTTACACAACAATTATTTTTCTGCTTTTCTCAATGCATATTCCCTTTAGCATGCAAATATCTAGGTTTTATTCAATAGAAAATTTCCTATTAAAAATACTTTTTACATTTCCATCTATGTGATGAAACCACTATACAAGTATTATATATTGATGTTCAATTCACATGAAATATTTCTTTGTTATTCTGATATGCTAAATTGCCAAACATTGTTACAGAGAGTACCCTGATGTTCTACTATAATTGATATTTACCTTTGTCATTGGAATAGCTATAGATTATGAAAATGAACCCACAGAGTAGTGAAGAGAATTTCCAGAAGTTTCATTTAAGTATTCTATCCTTTTATCTAGAAGCTATGTTTGTGTGGAGTAAGAAGTATTTTTGAGGGTTAAGGACGAGGCAGTAATAGTAATAGGTCCAGTTCTTTGATACCCATCCTGCATTCAGCACATAAAAAAATAACATTCCTCTTAAATAAACTATCGCCCCCCGCCTTTTTTAAATTGCATTTATACATACTATGTAATTTTCAAAAAGTAGAAGTGTAATCATAAATTAAAAATATTTCTAGAAAAGCTGGCATCATTCATTAAAATGTCTAATTCTTTAAGACATAACTATATAATAAAAAGGAAAAATTACATCTATGGCTAAGAAGGAAATATGCTATCAAGAGCAGGTATAATAACAGATGATAGCTAAACAAAAAGGCAGAATAGATCTGGATCTGACCTGCGTTGTGAGAGGTGCTAGAATCAGCTGAGGAAATGGAAGGCAGGCAGGAAGGAAGGAAAGAAAGAAAGAAGGAAGAGAGTAAGAAAGGAATAGAGGAAGCCACTTGTATCAGTCAGGGATGGTAAGCTGTGAGATTCTGGCAATCTCTAAAAAAAAAAAAGGACTACCGCTAGCATCCCCGTTTTTTTTTCCTGAAGCCAAGATATTGTAATTTCATCCTTAAGCCAGGTGATGGAAGTACACTTATTTTATAAAATATTTCAAGAACTACATATTTAGTCCTTATTGAAAGGCAACGGACACAGCCTGTTTACCAGTTTTACAGAACCTGAATAGGCAGGCCCTTTGGTCTCTAAGCAGTCATCACACACAACAGGGGAATCATTGCCTGGTTCTGTGGACCCAGTTCTGCTAAAATAGGTTAACTGTAAATGCTTCTGAAAACCTGTAGCGGCAATTGGGTTGCTAAGCATTTAAGAACTGTCCTTGGGGGTGGGGGTGGTACTGAAACTTCGATATATATCACATAGGGTCTCCAACTGGAGGAAAGAGTCTCACCGGACTTCTAGGAAAATCAGGGTTGAAGGGGAAATAAACACCAACTAGCTATCAATAGAAAGGCAATAATCACAGCTGATCCTTCACTGGGCAACAACTCTCCATGAGATACAAGAAGTAACTCAGGGTCAGAGCCACAAATATTTTCTCTAATTTCATAAGTTGTCCAACAGGCACGTCGTGAAATGGAGGCTACTAAGGATAGAATAGTTGCATTTCCAGATTTCTTTGTGAACTGATCTGGGAATAGGTGAAACACTGTTGGGGACTGGAGATAAAAAAGTTGAGGCTTAAAGCTGTCATCTGTTACTTTTTATTAATATGTACCTGAATGGCAGACATATGTCACAGAACAGTACCAAGACTGTAGAGTTTTCTCTCTGATGAGATATTTCTCAAAAAGGTATTTCTGGACGTGTACCCAAGGCATTTTAATTTCCTGGCATTTACAGTACCCAAAGGGGATCTGAATCCCAATCCTCACTTACACAATACAAAGAGTGAAAATGAACCTCTGTGATAGGAATATGCCCAAAAAGGTACAGGTGAAGTTTGAAGACACACATAGGAAATGGAAAAGCCACCAAGCAATAGACAAAATGAAAAACTGAAGAAAAGGAAAACTGGAAAAGGAAATGTATCTAGAAAAAGAAAAGACAGAGTAGGAGAAAATCATCATGGAAGACAAGAGCTAGAGGCTCACTGATAATTTTGTAGGAGAAAATATGGTAAAAATAAAAGGTGTAGCATAAAGCCAGTTTTAAGGCAAAGTCTGCAGTACAGCTGAATGACTGGAGTGAACTCAGGACCATATAGCCTGCCCAACGGCTTTGTTCAAGGTACACCAAAAGGCATAGCTCACTGCTAAAGTAAAAAAGCTACAGCTTGAATGCCTGACAGAGGGTGGATAAGCATCGAGCAGACACTTTAAGAGGAGTAGCTCATATGGCTGTGTTCCTCAATGAGCTGCTCTGTGTGCCTGCACTCATCAGCATCTCCTAATACTCATCACGTGGATACATCATGGATTTCTGCGTCATGTTCAAAGGCCAGTCTGAGTAATTATAGTTTATTCCAATTTTCCTCTGAGATTTCTACACAGATATGGTTGTTGGTAGACTAACAAAGAAATATTATGAAATTATGTGCTTTTATGCTTGTTCTGCATCAAAGTGAATGTCATGGTTGAAAATGCAACATCAGTGAATGCAATTTACAACATATAACTACATGGTGAACTGAATCCCCACCTGATTTGCCTTCTTAAAAATCTCTGCAGGAGGGGAAAGTGAGGAAGAATGAGAAATTCTTACGATGGCTTTCCTTCCAAAGCCATAATTTAGGGAAGGAACAGCAATCATATTTTTTTGCTTAGATCTGACTGTAATAGCTTTAAATTACATGAATGCTAAACGCTTGCTCAGTGTTACAAGGTAAAAGAGCTTAGAAAGGTCTTCTAAATAAGGCTGGATATATGTTGAGGGTCTTATTTTTTTTATTCTGATCCCAACTAAATGTAGAACCACAAAAAAAAAGGTATCACAAATTTATTAAGTCTTATTATTACAGGCAAAGGGATGCAGAAGAGCTTAATTAGAATTTAGAGGTAATCAAATAATATATGAAGGTATCAGAGTTAGAACCTTAAATTTAGTGGTGCTTTTTTTTTAAATTTAAAAATATTTGAACACTCTTAATAAGGAAGCTTGGTGGCTAACACCTGCACATACAGCATCCGGTATAAGGGTAATACTTATTTTAAAAGAGCCGATGTATGACTGGGACAATAGTTCCATGCCCCCAACACCTAACCAGTGTTAATACAGTCTTAAGCCAAGTCCTGCTCAGTTCCCTCAAGTTTTATGAACAGTTTCATTGGCAGGGTGGGGCTGGAAAGGGAGAAGTTCAGAATAAATACAAGAGAAAAAAAGGTCAAAGGGTGAGAACTGTTTCAGCAAAATTCAATATGGAGAATATCCAAGGAACCAGACTGAGCAATAAAACAGTATCTGGAAAACAGAACAATAAGGATACATGGAAGTGGAAACGAATGGATGCAATTCACATTGCTCACAGTGGAATTATTTTGCCAATGAAAGGAGTATTTTACTATTTAATGTTTTCTGAATAGTCCATGAATTAGTACTTTGTTTTAAAAATGCTGTCTTGAGAAAAGATGAGTCTGCCCAGAATGACTCAAAGGCTTCATGGTTGACACCAATTGCATTTTAAAGGTCTTCGTTTACAGAAGTCTAATAAAAAATATTTTAGACACCTCTAATACTGAAATCACTTTCGAAGCATTAAAATTTCCCTAAATATCTCATAAATTCTTCAAATAGGAGTTGATGCAGGAATAAAATGCAAATAACATAGGCAAGTGAACCATAAATATACATAAAATGAGTAAATTTCATTTATATAAACTATGAATGTCATTTGCTAACTGTATACCATACAGTGATAACTGACAGAAAAATATGAAGCTCTTTAAAGATATGGTAACAATTTCTGAAACCAAGGGCAACATCTCTGTGGTGACAGATATCATGGAAAAGAAAACGACCTAGCTATTTCCAATATATGAGGTTCGGATCAGAAAAAAAAGCAGAACTGCCACATCAAAGGGTAAGTTTTTTCCTAGTCTTCAAAAACTGCAGTAATTACCAGTATTATGCATGCAGTATCTCTAGGACTTTTGCAAAAAAAAGAAACTAGCTGTAATACATGGCAAGTTGTGCTGTTCTATGCAGTCTATGAATCTTGCAGCATTTTTTTCATTAGCTGACTTTTTCATAACTGGGTTAGAAGTGAAAAAGGAAAACACATTTTAACAAACACAGTTTGAAATTTGAAACCACATTAATGAATTGAAACAATTCAATGAAACTTAGGTAGCTAAGTGAGGTAAATGAGGTAGCTCAACTTCATGATTAGATTTTCTTTCGTTAACAAGCCAGTTTTCTTCACATTAAAGTCTCTACCAGAAATAAGATTTAATTAACAGTAAAATTCTTCAAAATTACTTTGCAAAGGTGTTACTTATTATTGCAGTTAGCTTGCATGGTAAATGAATAAAATTAAGAAAAAATTATCACTCATAGTGTCAAATCAAAGACATATACGCCATTTAACAGATGGGAAAGTGCTCATTCTTCCATTCTGTTGCTCTTCTTGAAGTGTTTATTTTTCCCAGTGAAAACCTGGAATGACCTAATTCAAAACTGAGGAATCTCATTTTATGTTAAGGGGAGCAAATGAAAAGCACGTCTCATTTTTACCTTGCAACAAGGTCAAAGAAAGTTCCCCAATACATTCAGAAGCTGTCTGCTGGTAAACTAGGCAGAAAAAGCATTTGCATTGTTTCCCCACACTATACAATGAAATCTTCCAACCACTTATGCTCCAAGTTTAGCTCTTAAAATACCAAGGATTTCAGCAAGTCCTTACCAGCTGTTTGCCAGTGAGACTGTAGATACTGTTTTAATGTTAAAACAAAAAACTTGAAACATTAGAAGCTAAATTGTGAAAACATCCCTTTCAGAGTTCTTATTTCTTCTTTTTTCATCCATCGTCTTTCTCCATTCATCTCAGTCTTGAATTTATCAGTGAGAATGAATGCCTACTTACAAAACATATGGAGTATAGCTCCTATAGCAGTTGACGGCTGTACTAGTTCTACTTACAAGATTAGAGTATATTATCAACAGAGTAATATGCAGGACTAGAGTATCAATTACTAGCAAAAATTTTTGAAAGGAGGCTTCATATAAATGAGCAAAATTTCTGACAAAGTCATTCAGGAAGCCAGTGCAGTCTGCCACACCAGTCATATATTAAGAATATTGAAATACATTGAACATACATTGAAGCTGAGGACAGCTGTCCCAGCTGTGTCCTCTCCTGACTTCTTGTACGCTCCCACTCTCACTCACATGAGAAAGAGAGAAAGCCTTGATGCTGTGCAAGCATTGTTCAGCAATAACTGAAACATTGCTATATTATCAACCATATGAGCTGCTATGAAGAAAATTAAATCTAGCCCAGCCAAAACCAGTACATCTATAAAGGAGAAAACAAGTCAGAGTAAACAACTGAAAGGTGATGGGGCACAGATGTCTTCTCCTTATAAACAAGCATTGTATTACTCGTTTTCTATAAAGTAATCAGATTTGGCATGTTGCAAGATATAATTCTGGCTGCTTGGTAAGTAACTAACTTCTCATGTCCACAGTGTAGGTGTTTATGTAATAACTAGTTGTTCAAGCTGCCATTATAGTTTGAAGTCAGCTAGTCAATGGAATCTGAAAAGTGACCTATCTTACCTTAAAGTACACAGTTATCTACAGTTGGATATATTTGCGCTCTAAGTTCCAATGGAGCTAAGAAAACTGCCTAGCTCATTTGCAGCTGCCTAGAAGTAGGTAGATTAAATAAATCTTATGTTCATTTTAACCACACATTTTGACAAAAGTAAATTTTTAAATGTATTTTTCTTTAGCCTAGTGTATATTGGTTTAACCTGAGTTGGCAATATAGCCGCTTGCTCACTACCTCTTCCCACCCCTGAATAGGGGACAGAATCGAAAGGGAAGGGAAAAGCTCATGATTGAGATAAACACAGTTTAATAAAATAACAAAATAACACTAATACACTACTCCTACTAATAATATATATAGAATGGAAATAGAATATAAAATAAAAGCTACTCATTGCAATTCCTCACAAGCTCCATCCATGCTGAGCACCCAGTCCCAGCAAGCAGTACCCTGGTCCCGAACAGCCGATCTTGGAGACAGAAGAGAGTAAAAGGCAGAAAGGCCCAGAAGCCTCTGCAAAATGGCAGAATGGGAAAAGGCCAAGCTAAAGAAATTCCCAAACAGAACTCCACAAAATTGAGCAAAACCAGAACAGGTCTCCGTCCCTTTCTGTCCCAACTCTGTCCCTAGCTGGAATATCCCAACTCTCCTTACATATGAAGCATGACGCTAATGGCATGGAATATTCTTGTTGATCAGTCTGGATGTCAGACAAGGTCTGCCCCATCTATGCCCCTCTTCCTAGCAGCCTCACACCTGTGGGCAGAGAGGTCAGAGACCTTGGCTTCCAGACAACAATTAAAAAAATTAACTCTGTCCCGGGGTGTTATCTTCTTGTTCTCAAACTAAATCCAAACAATGACTGTGCTAGCTATGAAAAAAAAAGGTTTCTAACTGCATGAAGAAAATTAACTCACTTTTTGTCAAACCAGCACACCTAGAGAGAAGTCTACAAGTAAAAAGACCAAATTTTTCCTTTTTTTCCCCCCCTGAATCCAATTTTGCTCAGTTTCCTGATGTTCCTAATTCAAAATACCATATGCAATCTCTAAAATCCTCAGTAATTTAAAACCTCCTATTGGGAAAACACTCTCCTTCCTGTCAAAATATGTAGTTTTTCAGTATTGTATTAGGGCTTTGATTACAGAACACTTCCTTTTAACCTTCACCAGAGCCTGTATTTACTAACTTTCAAGGATTAGAGAAAGCCATTTTGATTAGCAAATGACAGATGGGAAAGCAAAGGGCTACATTTATGCATGTGTGCATATCTTTACCCAATAGTGGAGGCAGTCCTTTTGGCCACCCATGCTATTGAATTTATTTGCTAAATTGTAACATGTGGGTCATGCCAGATTCTGCAGCTACTGCAGCTACAAAGACATAATTATGATACCCAGGACATATAGAGGAAAATAAACTGGAAACAGAATAAGTATTCCTATGTTTATCATGCTAGCATCTGCATTTATACAAGTGTTTATTACAGAAACATCTATGAAATTGCTTATTTTCTTCTTGAAGTGCACACCATTTACCTTTTCAAGACAGCAGATATCTAACAAAAAACAGGCATAAGTATTTTAAGTCTGTACTGTAATGTTTCTTGTTTTGTTTGGGTTTTTTTTCAGTAAATACAAAGCTTATTTGATAAATATTATTGAATTATACAAGAAAACTGGTAAGCTAGCTGTCTGCTAGGCATTTTTTTTTCTGGTTTATTTAATTTGCTTTATTCAATTATTTGGGTGAAACGAAGCCTGTAAATTTTCAGTAATAACTGAACTGCTGTTCTGTAAGAGGGAAGGAAGGAAGGAAGGAAGAAAGGAAGGAAGGAAGGAAGGAAGGAAGGAAGGAAGGAAGGAAGGAAGGAAGGAAGGAAGGAAGGAAGGAAGGAAGGAAGGAAGGAAGGAAGGAAGGAAGGAAGGAAGGAAGGAAGGAAGGAAGGAAGGAGAAAAAGAACACATAGAAAAGTATCTAACCATTGAACTAATCTGAAGAAAAACTACAAATTTGTTTTACCTCAGAATTTGTACATTTACAAAATTAACATTTCAGATGAAGAATGAACTTTTTATATTCTATGTAAAAATAAAAAAAGTATTACTTTCTAGTGAAGACTGACTTATGAGGTCCAGCATTTGGCATTTGTGGCTGAAGTCCTAAAGAACAATCCTATACTTCATAGGATTTTTTTTTAAAGGCTTGTATATAATGCAGGCAAGTGGGTTGGGTGGTTGGTTGGGCTTGTTTTTGTTTGGTTGGTTTTTTGTTTGATAAAGGGGCATTCACACCATCTACATTTAGTATCTAACTAAAACTCTTAAGACAAGGTCTTAGCTGCCCAGATTTTCAACAGAGAGAAATTATTAATTTAGGTACTTAGATGCCTCTAGTTAGATTTCCTGTACATAAAAATGAAATCAACTCTTTAATCATAGTCAATGCTTTTCTAAACTTCTTTTGGATAATTCAAAAGAAGGCAAAAAAATACCTGGCAGGGATAATTTTCAGAGCAAGATATCAATACAATCTTAATGTGAGAAGGCATCTACTTTTTTTTTCTTCTTTGTGAAACTCAGGTATTTACAGAAGCACCACTACAACCTATCTGAACAAAGCAATCAGAAGAAAAGTTAGCAAAGTGGGCTCAAAACCAAGAGTTTAGAGAAATAGGGGCTGTGAGTCAAGAGGTGCACAATGTGTCTACCTACAAACTATGTGGTCTTGAATAGAATAAGTAGTTAAATTCAGAAGATAAACTGCAAGGTTTTTCATAACAATGTAATATCAGCACTTTTCTACAACCTGGAAAGGAAGCTTTTCTTTATTTTCATGCAAATTCAATAGGAAAAGGTAGGAAATGTACTGACATAAATCCATTACCGATATGGTCTTATAATAGCTCTTGGGATTTCCCCAAAATATGAACTTTAAACAAACATTATCCCAGGTCCAAATCGGGGCATAAGTACTTTCTGTGTAATACATACATGTAGTTGGAGTCTTTTATGCACATAGAAAGCCTTTAATCCCCCGGTACAATAAACTCTATGGTTATCAAACTGGCTTGCTTCTTTCTCTGATTTTTTTTTTTTATGAAAGAAGAGTCATGATAGATCTAAGACTAGACTTAAATCTCTCATCTCTTTCAGACTAGAAAACAGGAACAGGCAGACTCCTGGAAACCTTTTCTTATTTGATATTAAAGAGTAGACATCTAATACTCTTAATTTGATATTTAGAAGCAGCTAGAAGGCCTATTTCTCTTCTATTTCTTGGGGTGATAAAGTAAACTGAAGAAATCTCTGAGAATCTGTAACCCAAAGAATAAAGACTATGATTTTTCCTGGGTTGCATAACAGAAAGTGAACCATTGCAATCTGTCTGCCTGACCTGTTAATAGAAAAACAGACCCTTGATACTGTGTAACGCTCAGAACAATAAGGTACTAGTTAAAAAGTACAAGTCAAAAGAAAGAGAACACACTTAGGCTTTTATGAACATATGAAATTCATGCAAGACTGATCTATAGACCTATTGCAAGTATTATAGAACTTTAATACTGAAAATTTGGAAATAGATCAGGAAAAAGATGCAATTGCATTGTATATGATACCTACAGTTCTCAACCACATACGTATGTGTATCATAATAGATCTTAAAAATTTAAACCCTGGAAATACGTACATTATTTGCAACATGCAGCTAATAGAAGCTTTAAAGACAGGACGTAATAACGACTCCTTTCTGTTTCTTGTTTGCCTCCGAATTATCCATACTGTTAGTTAGTTTGATAACTTGGCTGATAAATGTTAAAGGCTGAGTGAATATTCACTGTATATCTGACTGGATCAGTAGGACTTAATTGCTCTTTGTAAGTGACAGCAGTTCCCCTTCTCCCTTCCCAGAGAAGTAAATGGGGTTGCTTTAATTCAAAATGCCCCTTCAAACAACTTGAGTCTGTTTTGCTACCAGCAGGAGACTGACTAGATGACCTCTAGGGGATTTTTCCAATTTAATTACTGTATGAGTCCATGGAAATAAAAATAATTTCATTAATTCTGCCATCATTAAAGTTAACGAAACCTGATTTGCTACAGATTATATGTATACATACATAATGTGTTATGATTGATGGCATGCTTCATGTTATGCTTTTTTTTTTTTTTCCCAAAAATCACATGTGGGAAAGGACAAAAGAGAAGACAGTAGAGTGTTTCTTTAGGAAAACAGACTAAAAATAGTGGAAATAAAATGAGACAGGGATAGAAAAAATAAGAAAAGGAGTGATGATCCTACAGCAAAGCAGAAAAAATGACAGAGGAAGTAATAAAGGAGAGAACAAAATGTAAGATGGCAACACATGAGGGAAGCTAGGTAGTAAACCTGATGAATGTACTGGGAGAGTACATGAAGTTAAAATGCACAATCAACAGTAAAAATCCAGATTGTATCGTTGCATAAATAGATCTGAAATATTTGTAAGAAATGCACTGTCTCTGAATTTTGTTGACACAGTGTGGTAGTTATGCTTCCCCACTCTCCCCTCTGATCGATGGACCCCACACAGTGACTGTAGTCACTACCCCCATACACATCCCCCCGACTCCATCCCTCACCCCGATCGTGGGAACACAAGGCCCCCTGGTTGGCAGACAGGGCCCTTGGTCAATGAAACGCCTCAGCTGAGAGAAGCTTCTGAACCACTGACCATATATGACTACAGATCAAATCTTGGTCTGTTATAAATGGAGCCTGCCAAAGACCCCATTTTGAGTTACTCTTCTCAGACCAGTGGGTCTGCAGTTGGGGACTCTCTCTGCTCAGGACTGGGACACCACCTAAGCAACTCCTTGAGGTTTAGCACCCTCACCTTTGGTGACTGTGTCTTCTGGATTGTCCTTGAGTTCCCTTGGCTTATTGGTGAGTGGTTATATCATCTGGGTACATTTGAGAATCCTCCTTTCTGAGTGAATAATTGCACGCTTTGAATCATCACTCTGGAGCTCTGGGAATTCCCTGTGTCCTGTGTGTGTTGTCTATGTAGTAATTAGTTCCTAATCAGCATCCTGAACTTGTTATAGGGTTGTCAGAGTGCTGAGTGATTTTGATAAACCTTGTTTCTACAGGACTATTTCAGTTAGAATAAATTTTGCTTTGAGTTTTTTATTTGTCTGCTTTGGTTTTCAAGTACATCCGTGACATGCAGACAGAGACATACAGGTAGAATGGAAAGAGATCATCTAGTTGGAGTTTTAAGTGTACCTGCATTATTTGTGACACGTTTGCTGAACCTGTTCTCTAGAGAAGCCTCCACATAAATCCTCTACCATTATATTTCTTATGACATTCTTTTTCTGACCATATTGTTAGAAGGTTTTTCATAATAACTAACCTCAACATTAATCCAGCTCTACCTTCTTCTACCCCACATTAGGCACGGATGACAATTGATCACTGTTTCCTAACATTTTTTTTATTGTTTGAAAGACTGTCATAATGACTGGAGTTATTTACCATTGATTTAGGTCCCTACAGGTGAGCTACTGTCACGGTTTACTGTGAGGCGACAATAAACAGGTACCCGGAAGTCCTGGGCTGGATCCCACAGTAAACCGGAACTGGATTCAGGGATACAGGGCCTGGAACTACGCCTTGGATCCCAGGCAGAACTGGTAGGGTCCTCTTCAGATGCAGGCCATGGTCAAAGAGGGCAAGACCCTCGTGATTTCCCACTTCTACAGGGTGTATGACGTGTATGGGATGGAATACATAGCTGGTCAATTTTAGTAAGCTGTTCTGTCCACCCCTCCTTGCAAATATGCCTCTCTCATGGGACATGCAAAATTTATCAGTAACCTTGGCTGCCATATCAATAAGTCTGAACCTCGGCTGCTTCTGCATATCATTGCTACCATTATCAGCTCCAGAGCAAACAATGCCTGAAAAACATGCAGCCAAATTCAGAAAAAGAACTTAACTGAAAGGAAAATTCACTAAAAGAGAAATGGTCTTGTTTCAAACAAAACCAGGACAGCTACATGTCAACGCTTCCTTAACAGTCAATGGATAGTTAGCCGAAAGAGTCACTGGAATCTAGAGCACTAGTCAACAAAGGACACGTATATACTTAAATTGTGGAGTCACTCTTGACCATGTGGATTGCCTCTCCAGTGACTATCATGGGAGCTTGACATCTTACATGTAAGTTCCTAGAGCTGAGATGAATCCCATCCCATGTGTCCATCTTGCTTCTTCATTGTCAAGCTTTTTCTTGTGAGGTGGGGGGAGTTATTACTTCAGCCCCTCATTTATTTTCTGTAATAGGGAAACTTGGGGGTGGAGGGGCACTACTAAGGAACTGAAGTGAGTTTAGTGGCAAGTCACCGCCCTCCACAGACATGCACACCAGCCACAGAAAATTTTGTTCTCTACGTGCCCTGATTTACTTCCATTTTGTCACGACTCTTTAGTGATTATTTTTAAATCTAGAATTTCAGCAGACTCTGTGAGCCCCCCCTACACCTTAATAACCTTTTATTTTTGGGTTTAGTTTGACAAGAAACTCTTATTGCACGAAATGGAAATAACCTGACTACTCTCATTGTCTAAATCCTTCTCTAAATTAAGAGCATAGGCGCCCTCTGTAGCCAGTGAAAAGAATAGGCACTTTACAGGGCAAAAATCTGCATGTAAATTGTTCTTTTGATATTTAATTCATAAATATTCCTTTTCCAGCAATATGACACCATTGCACAGGCACCTTATTTAACCAGTCCTGTGCATAACAACATTGGCATTTTTACACTGCAAAGCCATGGAAAAAGTCACATGCAGCACAGACATACTGAATTTTCTCCCACTTATTCCACTGGAAATGCCAAAAATAGTAACAAAATATTTTCAAATCTTTAAAAAAGGCCAATACATCCAGCTTTATATGTAAAAAAAAATGATGGAAACTAGGATCTTGAAAGATGTCCAGCACTTCTGTACCCACTGAGAATCAGAAATGTCGTGAGTCTTCACCATACATCACAATCTCAGTATATATTCTACCAAATATAACAGAAGTTTTGCCTCCATATGAATAACAGATATAAGCAAAGACAACTTTAAAGTAATTTTTAGCTGTGCGCAATCTCTTTTGGACAATATGTCTGAACATGTAATGAAATTCTGGTTTTCTATCAGAGTTGGAACTCCACTTTTGAAAGCTGGACCATTAAGAATCAGTGTGTTTAGCCTGAGATCCAATGATTCTGGTTTTGAAGATTTTTTTGCTTGTTTTGTCTTTTGGAAGTTTTTTTGTTGGGGAGAACAACTTCTGCCTCAGAATTACTACTAGTGTATTCTTATCACCAAGGCATCAGGTGAAAAGACTTCCAGAGGAAAAAAGAAGTTTTTTCCCCAATTCATTTTTCCATTGGGAAGATGTGGGAAAACAGTCTTGTCTGATCAGCTATAACTTTCAGTCTTCCTTGCTAGAGATCAAATGTGCTCAAGCCTTTCCACTTCTGGAATACAATGCAGAACACCAAATTTTCCCTAACCTGTTTTAAGATTGCACAGTGGGCTTTTAAGATGGAATGCATTATTTCTTACCAAAGCAGAAAAAGACTAATTGGGTGAATTTACATTAGGATTATGAAGGCTGTGTAATATCATCCTGCTAACTCTATTTTGTGTTTTAAGAAAAAAAACCCCAGTAACAACAAAGATGGATGGAAGGGTGTGACGGATGGATTCGACCCTGCCCCAGCCAAACCAGCAGCAGTTTGGTACAGACTCCAAAGGAGATAAAGGCCTGAGCTGCAGCTGGGCCAAGAACTTCTTTTAGGAAACCCACCAGGAAGTAGAATCTCACACTGAACACCAATAAGTTGTGGGTGCAAGGAATCTCGTGCATACCTTTCCCACTGTATGCAAGCTCGCTGTGAGCCAACCACTTTATTCCATAAATATGACAGCAGGGTGAGCCTACTTTGAGCTCTCTCTGCTAAACAAGCTGGCAGTATGGCAATGATATTCTACTACTGGATGAGCCCAATTTAAGTTTCATATCAATCATTTAGCTTAAGTAAATGTGTACTAAATCGAATGAATCACTTAGAATTATAAGGTTATGTGTTTGTTTCATGTTACTCAGTAAGCTGAATTTGCTGAAATCTTAACCTGTATGCTGTAAAGGTCTCGTCATATTTACCAAACTTGCATCTACTTAATGTAAACAAAAGTGGCTAAAGACTAATGTGGATGTCTGTGAGATAAGGCCTGTTCTGCACTTTGCTGGGAAGAAATAGGGTTCATTCAGACAAAACAACACCTTCAAAGCTATGAACTGCAAATGATACCTACAGCTAAACAAAACAAAGGCTCATCTGAGATCAGCAAAAAGAGAAGCAAGAAGACCCCAGACTCAAATATTGCTATTAGACTGAATCATGGTGTGAAGGGAGGGTAAATAGTCTGTAAGGGTATAAAAATAAAACCCAGGCATTTCTATGCTTGGCTGGGACCTCTGTGAAGGCACCCATCTTGAGCCAACCCTGCTGCTATTCTACTCCATTAAATTATTTATTTCTATGAACACTGATGCCTGAGAGTTTGCTTTGAGAGACCATGGACTTCGGTGCTACCTGATGCCAGGCCCCTGGAGGAGAGGTAAGCAGATTGACATGCGGAATAATGAAACTTTGAAACCCTAGTCAAGCAACATAAAGAGTCGGGTATGCACATATAATCCTTTGGCCATAAATAATCCTTTACCTGTTTTCCCTTACCCTCTATGTCTCATAGGCATGCACCATTGATCAAGTCTGGGGCTAAGTTTGGATCCAGCCACACCTGGACTCCTCTCTGACAAGGAGTTTAGAATGCAAGGCAGTCCATTCTGAACCTTATGACTCTACGGGAGGGCGTCCTTCTACCCTTTCGCATTTCTTGTCCCCATAGAAATCACTCTAAAACAACTCTCACCTGATTCTGCTTGGCATATTTCCTCCATGCAGTAAGTAACAGAGCGAATCTTGCCATTGAACTCTGTTAAGTTGCACTTTTCTTTAAGTGATATAAACATTGCTCTGCGGCAAGCAGGACCCTAAATCACTCATCTGTGACAAAGGGACCTCGAAAGATCATCTGGTCCAACCAATTATCTAGCACCCAGTCCACTCAAATCTTTAAAACCTCAGTGACAGGGACTCCACCAAGTCCCTGAGAGACATTGTTTTCACTGTAAAATTATTTTTTTGTTATATCAGCGTGAAACCTCTCCCAGTGCAGCTTGCACCCTTTGCCCTTTGTCCTCTCCATGTAGGTCTTTGTGAAGAGAGCGCCTCCATCCTCTTTTTAGCTGCCTTTTAGGTACTGGAAAGCTGTGCTGAGATCATCCCCCCAAGCCTTCTCCAGGGTAAAGAGACTAAACTTCTTCAGTCTTTCCTCATAGATCAGGTTCTCCAGCCCTTTGATCACCTTCGCGGCCCTCCTTTGGATACTCTCCAGTCTGTCTGTCTTTTTTTTAATTCTGCAGATCAGGACTGAACACAGTAGTCCAGGTGTGGCCTCACAAGCGCTGACTAGACTGGGATGATCACAACTCTGTTGCTGCTAGTAATGCTGCTGTGGATGCAGCCCCAGGATGTGATTTGCCTTCCTTACTGCAGTGGTTGACTGCTGCCTCATGTTTAACTTTTTGCCCGCCAGGATCTCCAGGTCCCTTTCCACAAGGCTGCTCCCCAGCCACACAGATTCTAGCCTGTACTGGGGTCTTTGGTTATATCACCCCAGGTGCAGGACTTTGCCCTTTTCTTTGTTAAACTTCATAGAGTCCTTGCTAGCCCGCTTGTCCAGCCTGTTCAGGTCTCTCTGTAAGATGGCTCACCCTTCTGACATGTTCACCTCACCACCCAGCTTGGAGTCAGCACCAAACTTGGCGAAGGTGCTTTCTCTCCCATCATCTCCACCATTGATGAAGATGTTAAACAGCGTGGGGCCCAATATATATCCCTGGAGGACCCCACTTGTGGCAGGCTGCCAGCTTGAGTAGAAAACATTGATCAAACTCTGTGTGAGGTTTGTTGGTCGATTTCCTACCCATCTTGCAGACTACCCATCCAGTCTGTATTGTGACAGTTTGTCAAAGAGGAGACTATGGAGAACACTATTGAACTCTTTGCTTAAGTCTAGGTTTCCCCACACTGACAGAAGATGTTATTTTGTTGTAGAAGCCGATCAGGTTAGCCAGGCATGATTTGCCCTTGGTAAATCTGTGTTTGCTTTTCCCAATCATCTGCTTCATTTGGCTTGTAATAGTTTCCAAGAGGACTCATTAGTAAAACTAATGGGCCTGTAGTTTCGTGGTTCCTCTTTTGGGCCCTTTTTGCATGTGAGTGCCAAATTTGCTCTCTTCCAGTTGTGAGACACCTCCCTCGACCTCCATGACTTTTCAAAGATTATAGGCAGTGGCCTTGCAACAATGTCAGTCAGCTCTCTTAACATGCTGGGGTGGATTCTGTCCAGGCCCATAGATTTTATGTGGGTTGAACAATAGATTTTACATGAGTCTGAGGCAAGAGGCCTCAAATCTGTCTTTCCTCCACGACTAGTCAACATATATGTTGTAGCTATTTGATCCTATGATTTGAGGTCCGGCTACACCAGTGAAGACAGAAACAAAGAAAGTATTGAAAGTCTCTGCCTTGTCAGCGTTATTAGTGACTAGTTTCCATGATGCATTTAGTAATGGGCCTATGTCTTCCCTGTGCTTCTGCTTACTACTCACATATCTGAAGAACCCTTTCTTGTTCTTGACATTTTTGGCGAATTTCAGTTCCAGCTGAGCCTTCCTGACAGCATCTCTGCCCTAACAAGGTTCTTGTCGTCCCTGTGTATACATATGCAGGCACATCGCAAGAAGAGCCAGAGGCCATGAATGCATTGCAAAGAGCAAGTTTTATTTTGGTTACCTCTCTACTGGGGGATCTCCGAAGTCGCACCCAAGCTCCCAGGCAGAGGTGACACAAGCGGGGACGCAGGCGCTGGTAAGTTCAGCCCTGCTGGAAGATCACTGGGCCTGCTGAGCTCGCCTGTATTTCAAGGCTTCGGGCAGGCACAGCCTCCCGCTCTTTCTCACAACAAAGCAGGAATCTCAGACATAGTGATAAGGTGCCTAGAGTTTCTCACAGGCCTATGTTATCTAACACAGAGGTTCTACTCATCAAGCACACAAGGCCAGTAAAACAATTAGCGTGATGTATGTGCTTTTTCTACAGACAGCTGCAAGTCACTTGGAGCGTATTTACATTTAACTAACCTCCTCGCCAAATCTTCCGCTACGTTCCCATACAGTCCCCAATGGGTATTTGGCCACCTTTCCACAGCTGGTATGCTTTTTTTCTTTTTTTGCTTTTAAGCATGCCTGAAAGCTCATTCTTAAGCCAGGGTCACCTCTTGTACTGCCTTCTTGCTTTCCCTTTGTAGGGGATGGACTGTTCTTCTGCTTCCAGGAGGCTGTTCTTAAATAAATAACTCCCAGCACTTATCTGCCTTTTCTAGATAGCTGGATACCACCTCTCCCCGACAGGCTGTATTCATCAAAGAGTGTCTTATGATCATAGAAACCAAAGCCCTGGTGTTGAAGCCAGGTATTGATCTGCATGACGTGTAAACCTCTGCCTGCATCCCTGCCTCTGACTGGCAGGACACTTGTGCCCCCAGGGCTCTAAAGTTTTGATTAATCTTGCCCAGGTTTTGCTTTACTGTGTCATTGGTGCACACAAGGAAAATAAGTAGGGGAGATTAGTCTGTGCTTTTAACCAGTTGTGGCAGTTTCCCTGTGACATTCTGTGTCTTGGTTCCTGGTAAACTTCCTTTCACTGTATAGAAAGCTGGTAGATGGGTGCCTTTGTGCCTCTCAGCAGAGTCACCCACTACTAGCACTTACCGTCTCCTTTTGTTGCTTTTAGTGCTGGTGCCATTTCTCCCTGTGAATCTTTCTCATTGGCTTTGTCTACAGCCAAGGCTTCATAGCTGTTGCTGGCTGGTACCTAGAAGCAAGGAGAGTGAAGTGATAGCCTGTTCCCACAGCTCACCAAAAGACATGTGCCATACTCTCCAAGGTACTGTCTGTTCACTGTTGAAACTCGTTTGGTAGTCCTTAGAAGTCAGTGCCACAAGACACTAATATTTCTTCCTACAAAGTAATAATACCTGATGTATTTCTTGTTCACTATCCATAATGCAGCATAGCCTGTTAACTTCCTCCTGCAGCTCCTCCACCTACCCCCTGAGTGATTTCACCAGAGCACAGCTCGCACTTCCACCATCGTCCACAGAGGAACGTGCAGCCTTTCACCTGGATAGCTGCTTCCCTGATAGGAAGCACTGTCTGGGTGCCTCCCTCCACTCGTTCCAGGCTAGCCTGGCCAGGTAGTTGATTCCTGTCTGCTGCAGAACACAGTCCTTTTGACCACCATGCTTCTGACAACTTCAAAGCACTGCCTAATAAGCCCTTCTGATTCCCTGGAGACCTCAATCTGCTGGCTAGGCTTGCACAGCCACCATCAGGGCTGCAGCCTGAGCCTGTGGGTGAGCAGAGCAGGCAGCAGCCAAATAACTGGCAGAGTACGCAGCCACTCCTGCCGCCACACTCTAATCTAATGTTTAGATTAATACATTTTAATCCCCATTCTAAAATACAGTTTAAGAAGATGTGTGGTAATTGTTTATATTTCGCAGACTTCATTCATCCAGTGACGCTGAAATAAAATCTCATGCAAAAAATTACAATATTTGCAGAATGTTGGTTTCATCCTGATTTAAATACAAAGCTCTAAGTTAATAGTAGGAACTTTTTGCATCATGCCTCATAAGCACATTTAAAGAGCCTTCAAAGCCACTACAGAAATTCTAAATGAGATATGATGGTCTTGTATTCAAATAAGGAACTAATATTATTAACATAGGAAGGATTTTTTAAAAGCAGTGAAGGTTCAGATTGCTTAATGTTAAAACACACAAAATATACAAAGATTATTTTATGTGATGTAAAAAAGGATATCATGTGGTACGATGCATCTGTATAGAGCTATTCACATGTAACTAATTGTATGTAATTAAAATGAGAAACAATATAATAGGCATATGATTTCACACTAAGCAGGAAGTTGACACAAAATATTTCAGATCTGTGTTGCCTCTAAATAAGAAAATATTCTCAACTTTTGGTGCCCTTAGAAGTTGCTTACCATGAGACAGGCAGCTATCATCAGCTGCTCCCCACATCTTTTCTTATCAGTGGGTAGGCAGTAATTCCTTCTGAGATCTTGCAGGAAGAGAAGTGGCTCCCTTGTGTTTGGTAGGTGTGAGCTTCCACTGAATTTACTGTTCAAAAGAGATAATTCAGAACTTGGGAAAAGAGCCTTTGTATCTACAAGTTCTAAATCTGGTCTCTGAGTCAGAGGTTCCAGCTATTGCAAGACTTGGCCAGAGTTGCTGCCTCCCAAAAAGTCGAGCTCTAACATTAGCACGAGCTGAGAACCAAGCTCTGTTGCCTTTAACAGAGCTGAGATATTGTATTTCCTTCTGAGAGAGGCAGTTGTTCTGAAGCCATCCTCCTCCTTGGCCTATGAAGAAAATTGCTGCAGCAGTGGGTCTCCTGGAAATTCAATGAGGCTTCTGGATAGAGCCACTTTACCCAATGAGCAGTAGTCTGGGGATGCATAAGACTAGAAATGGCAGTAGGGTATGCAATCTGTATTGATCCACTACTATCAGAACTGGAAACCCTTGCAAATGGTATTTCTTAGAATATTTCAAATTCTTTGTGCTTTTCTCAGATAAAACCTCATCAAGAGAGCCTCTGGTTTCGTGTGACTTCTTCAGCATATGAAGATTATGTGATTGTGCTGGCTATCAACCTGTCCTTGATAGATTTGAACTTAGTGGCTAATTTTAACCAAATGGGACAGATACTTTGTTCTCCTGTAAGTTTTATGAAGCAGGAATCAAGACTAAATGATTTTTGTCATTTCTCACAATATTATTGATGTGTACATTAATTAACTTTCAAAATTTTTCTCTGAAGTTTTTATTCTGTTGTTCCTCATTTTTAAAAGATATAAGATGATCTAACGTGGTAGTCACAGTTTTGTTGCAATGTTGTGTGAATAATAGCTCTGGTAGCATACAAATGTAATAAGAGGAAATTATTAGTTGATATCAGTGTAATTCAGAACAGAAAATAGCCCATCGTTCAGAAGGTATCTATAATATTTAGTCCTATTTGACACTGAGCTGCAGGTGGTAAAACAGGCAAATTATTCACTCAGTGAAGATTGCCTACATTTTACAGGAATTACAAAACGGGAAATGGGAAGACAACAATAGCAAAGGCTTTGGAAGGATAAAGAAAATGACCCTTCTCTTACTTTTTTTTTTTTTCCTTTTAAAAATTTTAGCTATATTCTCTATTCTGCATCCATTAAAGTGGAAATAAGTTCTATACATGTGAGGGAAAATATAATCAAGAGGTTTCTCGAAGACTTAAAGAGCAAACTACTTTCAAAATTATAGTTGCATATTGAAGTTCCATGTCATCTTCAGATAAATGCAAACAGCATCATCTTCAACTTATCTCTGCTTAAGTTAGCAATGAACAGCTGAGATGCAAATACTGGAGGGTGGGGTCATGCTGTTGAACAGAAAGAAAAACTCTAAATAACTTTTTAGCTCTGCAATGGTGTCCTCATTTACCACTAAAATAGCATTAAGTCTTTAGATCAGCGAGGCAATTGACAGCCTTGTTGGCAACTGGAAATCCTCATTGCTCAGATCTGTCAGTGTCTATACTCTATTGGAAAGAAATTTGTGCCTTTCCCACTCAGAGTTGAATTTAGCCACAGAAAGCCTTGAGTTTGTGATCTCCATGCTCAGTTATGGTAAATCTCTGTATTCAGGGTTTAAAAAGTGATCTCAAAACTCTAAAGTTGTTTCCAATGCACAAAATACAGTAACACAAGTTACTAGTGTCACTACATGTTAGTGGTCCCCCAATAAACATTGAATTAGATTAAAAGATAGACATCTTCAAATTTCTACAAAGAATAATTTCTGGTTAGCTGGATGACGACACTCCCCTAATAAAGCAATTACTTTCTGTAATGTCAGTGTTTCACTGGAATTACTCTAGTGTATGTGAGACAAATTTTTCTGATAACTTATCTTCCAAGGGTAGAATTCATTGCCATTTCTCACATAATATTAGAGATTTTGTGTACATACTTGAGGATGGTCTTAAACAATATGTTCACGCTTGAAGTTACCAGGAAAGTAGGAAAAAACCTCCCCTGTCTTTCATGCAGATGGACATCACTCTGTGAATGCAATGGGTTTAAATATTTGATTTTAATATTCATTGGTGAGTTGCTGAAACCAAACCTGGCTATACAACTTCAACACAGAAGTAGCAGACACACTTTTTCCTGCTTCATTCTTTGTCTCTCAGCAAGCTTGACAGTGAAGGGAACCACTGCAACTCGAGGCCCTTCTAAAATATACTACAAAATCCACTTTTATTCAGTGTTTTTCCTGAATATTAAACAAAGTAGCCATTCTTGATGGTTTATGGTTTTTGCTAATTAAAAATAAAAAAAGTCATCCTGCCACGCCAGTTGTATATAAGTGAAATGTTTACCATCAAACACAGTGGAATTCTTAGGATTTAACAGTTGTTTTCAAAATTAAATCTCTGGTAACAAAAATGCAATTATTTTTTTCCTAAGCCAAATGTTTCAATACTCTCATTTGTTTAATCCATATTATAATTTCTTTGAAAAATGGAAGCTTTTTACTCTGGCTGAAAATAGTATTCTCCCCTGTGTTTTCATTTAATTATTATGAAATGCAGTTACAATTATAGAACAGAATACATGGTTTTGTGTGAGACAGACTGTGGTAATCATGTTTCTCGTGTATCTATTTAGAGACATTAGAGACAGTTTTGTTATCAGTGCTTATTGTTCTATTGACTTGAGTAGATTTTACATGAGTTTTATTGTGACTTTGTCTGATGGTGAACATCTGGTGAGGACTAGGCATAAGCTAATGGCTACTGCAAGTTGCATTAAGCCTTCACAATTAACCAGAAAAACCAAAGAAATCAGTGGGGGAATTAGTATGTTGAAGGGTCATCTCAATAAGAAAATAAACCATGTAGCCATAGACATGGTCATTTTTCAAGTTAAGCTAGAAAAGGCAGGCTTCAGCCTAATGCTAATTCTTCTGTCCGAACAGTGAGATTTAAAAATCCTATGGAATAAAAAAAAGACTAACAGCACTCTTGACAAGGAAAACTGAGGAAATGAGAACACCAGTTGTAGGAATGAGTGATAAAATTATTTAATTGACACTAACTTAAAAACAGATTTAGACAAAAAGTATGATGGGCAAGTGCCTTTGAGTGTACGAAGAGCCTTTCTTTTGCATCTGAATCTAATGGAGATGAAGAGATCATTTTACTCTGTAATTTGACAAGAAGATGCAAGTATTGTGATGAAAGATTGGAATAAAAATTACAGGTTAAAATATATTGTTTCAAATAGTTTTTCCGGGAACCTGAAGAACAAACTGTAGTCAAAGAGAACAGAATTAATATATTTTCGTAGTATTGCTTGAATGCAAATTTTGACATCTCTTCATATAACCTCTGTGGTTTTACTCAAATAACATCAAGAAAATATTTTGTGTCATGGAGAAGCTTCTTCAAGTTTCAAAAATTACTTTCGGGGAGTTAAAAGTTGAAAGCTAGGAAACTTCAGCCAGAAGTGCATTTTTGATAAGGCAAAGGAAAGCAAAATTTGCAAAAATTATATTACTATTTTCCAGATCTATCTAGTCTGAATTGTGAGGATCATGCAATGGCTGACAGAACATCTTCACCAAATGATAAAAAGCATCAAATGAAATCTGCAAAGTTGTTTCCCATTTATGTGCATTATCATTTAAGAATTGTACAAAACAATAAAGTTATTCAAGCAGTATTAGATCAGAGATCCAATGACATGGCTAGACTATTATAACCCTACTGCTCCTGAAAGAAGAGGGTAGGAAACAGAACTTCCATTTCTAGCCTGGATTATGAACATTATGCTATATTAAAGTAAAAAAATTGTTGGATTTTAAGCTTGTGAACGATAGGTATATTGCATTTTTCGATAACTCTCTCAGCTTCACACTCAAGTTCACATACACTCTGTGTAAAAATTTGCAGACAACTTAAGCAGCTTTAGAAAAAAAGAGCTCCAAGTATATTCTGTGCAACATCTGCGATGCTCTTCTTACTGAAAGATGAATTTGAGAGGCTTGCAGTGAATAAACTCATCTGTTGCAGAGAAAATACAATTTGGCAGGGAAAAAAAGGGAACTAACATTGGAATCTCTGCCTTGTAATTCAATTTTGCATATCCCAATGTCAGCTGTAACCACAACTAAGATAATCGAACTGGTGAAACCTTACTGTTTGTAAATAGACAGGCTGGGGCTAGTCTAATCACTAGGGAGAGCTACATCCCCAGCCATTCACATACAACCTTAAAAAAACCTTATATCTCAGATACAAAGCACTGAGGAAGTACAATAACAATAGTTTTGACTCAGGTCCTTTTGCTCTGATGTTAGAGGTATGAGTTGAAGGGATTTTAAGGGACTGCAAGTGACCTGAGTAATAGGGAGTCCAGGGGTCACAAGCAGAGCAGGAGGTATGTGGAAGTCCTCAGTATTCCCAAATGCAAAGCCCAAACACTATGAATCTTGTTAACCAGCATCATACACAGACATTTATATTTAGCCCTACTTCCATACCCAAGTCTCTGAAAAGTGATTTGTATTCACTTTATGCCTTCTTACTCCCCACCACCAATCAAGCCCTTGCGAAGCTGCAGCAGGTGACAGGCGTGGGCCAGGTTGCCCAGACCAGAGCTCTTCTCCCTGCTCACCAGCCTGCCCAGGGCCACCGTAATCAGAGGTAATTGCCTGCGCTGTTATCTCCTTGCAGCTTAAGTCGTGCTTCCAAATACCTCTAATTGAATTGCTATAATTTTTGCCCTGCTTAATGCAGTGGTTTGGCGGGGGGGGAAATGACCCAAGAGAGGCGGAGAAGTGGGGTGGGCGTCTCTCAGCTCTCGCTCTCTCTCTCCCTCTCCCTCTCCCCCTCCCCGCCTCCTCCCTCCCGAAGGGCGCCCTTCCTGAGCGGTCGTACTGCAGCCCATAAAGAGCGGAGAGAGTGGGAGTGCAGATCTGTACCCGCGCACCGTGGCCATGCTGTGAGTGCCCACCGGCAAGACTGTAGCTGTGGGACAAGGTGCCGCGCTGCCAGCACCAGGTGAAACGCTGCAAGGGAGAGGCCATCGCGCCCCAGCTCAAGGTACTCACTTCCCCACTCTCTCCCAGTGGGAATTTGGTTGCCAGATCGGTAGCCACAGGCGCCCTGTCCCACGGGAAGAAGGTTCACCTCCTCTTCCCACCCGCGCGGGGGATGCTCAAGTGCCCTGGGGGATCTGTAACTGGAAGGCAAAGTGATAACTCAGAGCATTTACCCTAGTACGGTTTCTTTCCAGATGCAGAGGTTCTTTAGTTTCCTGTTTGTGTCTTTAATCCTTTGTGCCACCCTGTCAGAAACATTTGGACTGGTTTTCTCAGTAAGTATTAATTTCACTACTGGAGGACCTATCCATTGAGCAGTATACATGTCTCAGCTGGCAAGTAACAGTAAACCTTGTAGTGTTATACACTGTATTTAGATACAGGGGATGGACAAGATGCAGCACTCAAAAACATTTTGGGCAGTAAATAGGTCTTTAGTTAAGAATTTGGGCCTTTGAATACTAGCTCCCTTGTAATAAATAATATGATCAAAAGGAAAAAGGAGTGTCTACTTCATAGACTAAAATTGAATGGATGTCCTATCTAACTCTGAAAAGGTGGTGCACATATGGACTTTTTTAAATAAAAAGGCTGTTGTGTAAACAAATAAAGAAAACACTGCTCTTTGTTAAGGTGATTATCAGGTGGTAATATAAACTTGGAGTAGAGCGTCAAAATTTTTGCCTCCAAAGTGTGGTTGCAATTTCGCTTTCATGGTGTGAAATCTTCACACTACATAGATGTCAACAGCAAAACTATAGACACAGATGGGGAGGGGTCAAGAGTTGACCATTAATATTTGCTTCAATATTATTGGCTTTTATGTTTTACAATCTTTCTTGATTTCAAGCCTTCAGAAGACATTTTCTGCTAAGAGAATGTCCATTTGGTTGCTATTTGTATTGTGTTCGGAAAGCATGGTGTACTTCATGCAATAACATACTTGCATTTTTTTCTTTAAGGCAAAAGAAAAAAAGGGCTGGACTTTGAATAGTGCTGGTTACCTGCTTGGGCCATGTAAGTCAAGCACTTTTTAAAATTATTATTATTTCAAAAAGTTTTATTATTGTAAATCAGTTTGCTGCAGTGTGCTACTCACTTTACCGATTAATAATTTTGTCTAAACTCGAAAGACTGAATAAACTCATTTGAGAGAATACTTGTTTTGGTATTTTTACATGCCTATTATAGAATTGTATTGTCTTAAACAGTAACTCTTTTTTCTGAAAAGCACTGTTGTGCTCTGAGGCTTAATATCCAAAAGCTCATCTGGTCACTCTTTGTGCTTCTGAACCTTAATTTTCATTTGAGAAATACTTCCCCCTTTCTCTGCCCCCTCTAGCTTTCCCCTCTCTCCTCTCCCACCCCCCAGAATAGTTACAAAATCTTATAACCTCTTAAATGTCAAGGGAAGAATGACAAAATATGACATTTTGGCACTTCTCAATGTATTTCAGAGTTCACTTTTAAATCTATTAGAAAATGGCTACAACGCCTGGCTTTATTATATTACTTTTTTTTTTTTCTAATTAAAGCAAAACAAATTAAAGCAATAACACGTGAACTCATGACTGTAAATATTAACAGTTCAGTACATGAAAAATATTTAATGTACAAGGTGTTTAAAATACAGGATCACATTGGTTTACATAGGTGGAGAATCCTAAATGCAGATTATAAGAAAAGTGAAATACAGTGGTAAGCTGTCTCAAATATCTGTCCTTTTACCATTATTTCTTGTTAATGTAATGACACTCATTACTAGTGTTTCTGTATTTTTAGTCTCAGTAACAAATACTACAGATATTATGGCTCTCTTAATCCTTTTTAACTAACCTTAAAGGTACCTGAAAAAGAGATTACAGAACCAGCTAATATGTTTAAAATGCATTAAATGTCTGGAAGTATATTTGCACTGAAGCAGATCTAACCCAATTGGCAAAGATACTGTGGGGAAATGTACTTCTCAAAGTGCCGTTTCTCTAAGACTAGATAAGAGGAATCATCCTTTGTTGCCTGTGATATTGATCAGCTTTTACTGATAAAGCAAATGCCCATTGCAAGGGGGACAGAAGTAGCACCAGGGACATGTGAGATCGTTTACAAGAATGACCTTTAAAAACTATCTGCAGGCTGGGGGCGGGGTGGGGTAGTTGTTTTGGGGTTTTTTAAGCAGAATCACAGGCAACATTTTAGAAAAACAGAGGAAAGGGTAGCAAAAAATAATTTCCCAAATTTTCTTCACATTTTCTTTACAACTTCCTCTGCATTCAGTAATAACTTCAGCAAGTATGTAGTACAGGACTGGATCTGTAAACTATAGAAATCGTAAGCACAAATTCAGAAGAAAGTTTATTTTATTTAGTGACAAATTAATTGCTTCTTGATAATTTTGTAGAGTGCATGTTTTCTTTGAAATCCATGAAAAGAAAGCAATATAACAAAGGTGGTTGTTAAGTTGATTAACTTTTCTGATTTTTCATTTATTTATTAGATGCAGTAGATAACCACAGATCTTTTAATGACAAACATGGTTTCACTGGTAAACGTGAAATACAGTCTGATGAGGATATTAAATCAGGTAAGGAAATTCTGAAAGCAAACATTGAGTTGTTTTTAACGTTTAGTAATTTATTTACTGTTATTGAGTTAACTAACTACCTAGATACAAGACTATTCCTGCCCTTTAACAAGAATCCTAATAGACATGTAAAAGGAAGAAAAATGAAATCCGGCCATTCAGTGTGCTCTTTGTACATGGCGATAGTTTAAAATATCTTGGTGCCTAGGGAAAGGTACAATAGTTACATTGCTTTTAAAGTATAATAGATGATATTACTCTAAATAAACTTATTTTTATTTTCGTATATTCAAATAAGTATTTCAAATGTCACCCTACGCACTCTAGAGTTAACTTTTTTCAGCAAAGAAGTGAGCCCGTGCAGGAACATCCCAGTAGGGAAAGCTATAGCTTTTTTTTTTTTTCCTTTTTTTTTTTTTAATTCTGTTATTCCAGAGCTGAAACCAGACCTCAGGACTGTATGGCACTGTTTATGTTGTAAGAGTCTTCACTATTAAAAAACAAAACAAACTCCAAACCCCCACCATGTTAAGTTTTATCTATATTTAACTCTTTCCTATATTTAAGCAAGATGGATCACCTTCATTAAAAGATTGAGAATCTGGTCAAAACTGGTCACGTCAACATATTGTTTTGAGGTTGCATGTATCAGAATTTAGTAAATGGCAATGAAAAGGATGCAGCCTTTTTCTGTGTTTGTTATCCAAAGCTGGGCTTCTACAATTTATGTCTAGACCGTCTTTATGTGGAGAAGCTGGCGCTTTTAGGATTTTTCTTAAACACTGTCTTCAGGATAAGATTAGAAACTTCTAGAAAAACATGTTTGTTTCTCCTGAGGAGAAACTAGATCTGCTGCAGACATCTGAAGTGAGCTGGGATGAACATCATCTTTGGACTGTCAAAGTGTGATTTGTTCTTCACTGCAACCAAAGCAAGCAGAGCCTACTTAAGTAATATTGCACTCATCACTAAAGGGCAAAGACTCCCAGACAGCTCTTGCAAGTTATTTTTAAGTCTACCCAGCACAATGCAAATTTAGCTAACACTAAATAAGTTTATGAAAAAAGGAAGTGTGTTTAGTTACAATTTCATAGATGTAATTACTTTGTAAACAGAAGAGTAACACTAATATATTTCTTAGTTGTTACATTCTCAGAATGACTGCCAGTTTAGTTCTGATACATAGTTATGTATTGGGGTTTTGTGCGAGTCCTGTGTGTGTTGTTTTGTTGTTTGTGGTTTTTGGTTTTCTGTTGGTTTGTTTAGTGTCATCTAACAATGCAGCTCACACTGCAACATGTCACCATTTGTGGATACGCTACCACCCTCTTTACAGGAATATGATATTTTAGGGTTACAGAACTCTTTTGCTGCATGCTGCTGCAGCTCCACAACCACAAATAAACCCAACCAAATTTGTCTGGATGGGATCTGAAGATTACGTAACTTCCTCTGTTATGAACCTCATTTTAGATCCTCTTCTCTTACCAAAAATTTTCTTTGAAGTTGAATATTATTATAGAGTTCCTATCCAAAGGAGGTTTGAATATAGTAAATGGATAAGGTAGTCAGAATTCTTATTGTAATTAAAAATGAAAGTATTATTTTTTAGGTAAATTCTGCTGATTATTTACAAAAGTATCATAAAATGGCAATGTACATACGCCTTATTGCCGTAAAAGAATTCATGCAAAGGACTAGTCACTCTCTCTCCTTGACGGAACACTGCAAAATTCACAAGCTCTCCTGATAACCTTGAAGAAATTGTAAGCTGTATTAGTCATAACATGGGGGGGGGCGGGGGCAGGTGGGGGGAGGAGGGAGAGGATCTAAGAGCTTAGTCAGGAAAATATTTGAGTTCCAAGAGTATAACTGTATCTTTACTAGAGTCTTCAAGTAATTGGCTATACAGAATTATGGTCAATAGCAGAGTATATAGAAATACACATAAAATATGCTTAAATTACTAAAGAAAAAATTTATCCAATAAATATGAGTAGTAAAATCTGGTTCAATAACTAGTAATATAAGAATGATTAATCACAACAATCCATAATGGGTTAGGTGGGAATGAAATTAAATTAAGGAAAAGTTCTAATAATACAAGTGTTATTATTGTAAGTAATAACATCTTTGTGTCAGTTCAAAGACTGGAAGACAAGACTTATAAATGCAAATTTCTTAAATGCATTCTTGAATGCTGACTTTGTGTATACCAGCAACCTCTGTGTATCTTACAGCTCCCCACCAATATTTTATTATTTGTGCTACAGAGCTCAGTCTGCCTTCTGAAGTGTCACTAGAAGCTGTGTGTCACTAGAAGCTTAAATCTCTTCTTCCACCATGGAAGAACTCCCCCAACACTCACCTGCTGAAAATTCAGTCTTTCAGACTATTTTCTGAGATTAAACACATCCCCTATGATAACATCAAGGGACAGTATTTTCAACGATGTAATAATGGACTGTCAGTCAGATACTGGTACCTATCTGTTCTGTATGTAGAACAAATCTCCATGCTGGTGATAGAAAGCAAGATGATTTTTTTTTCTTCTCTTAATAGACACTTTTCAGCCTCCTAAAGTGTAATATCAAGCTCCCAGGGAGCTTGATAAATTGGGTGATTTAAAAACTGTCAAAAGGGCTACTTCCACAAGATCAGAGGAGTATATTGTGTTAGACACATATGCAAAAGCGTATCTTTCTGAGCTTTTAGTATATCACTTAGTGGGAACAT
This sequence comes from Caloenas nicobarica, assembly GCF_036013445.1. Taxonomy (NCBI): domain Eukaryota; kingdom Metazoa; phylum Chordata; class Aves; order Columbiformes; family Columbidae; genus Caloenas; species Caloenas nicobarica. The sequence goes on along the minus strand of NC_088249.1, from coordinate 48,386,469 downwards.
CAGTCTACATGAAGAACTTTTAACTGTTTTGCAAAGCTGAGAAATGTGTTTGCTGATTTTACCCTTCCCTTGAATCTCAGGCTTGTGTAGCGAGCTGAGAACAGAGGATAACACTCTTCTGCAACAGAATTCATAAGGCCTTAAAGACCGTGACCATTAAGATGTTAAAGCAGCTTTTCTGCAGCAATAGCATACAAAGCTGGGCAATTTTGATTCTGAGAACTGCAGTGACCTACCTTAAAGCAGATTTGCTCTTCCATGAAATGAGGCTTGCTATCAAGGATTTTAAGGAAAAAGAATTTTCAGACAACTTTTTTTCAGAGTGCTCATAAACCTCGTCACAAAGTCACATACAATAGATCTTTATACTATATTAATGTTAAGTAACAACCAGCTTGTTTTACAGGGAATCTTGGAAGACCAATGGCTGATGAAAACATTGTGCGCACAGTAATCGAGTTTTTGACATACTTGCATCTTAAAGGTTAGTTAATAGCTTTTTAATCTTTCACATTTTCTGGTGTGAAATTTACTGAGAAGACGGGACTATCCTTGAATGTACAAGTCTGCTACAGATTTGAGTGTGCAAGGCTTTGAACAGTGTGTACTGTTTGGTGCAGGAACTGTCAATTCCACTTCAGTGTGCTTAGGAGTAGGCCTGATTTAGAGAGGGCAAGTAGCATCCTGCCAAACTGCAGATCAATGACTATCTAACATAACAGGGTTCTAATACTGTTTGATTACTCTGGGCACTGTGAAAATAAGAAGTTACTACTAAAATTGTATGGACACAGCTTTTAGAAGAGTTGAAAACAAACTATGTACATGGGAGTTAGTATAAAACAATTCAATAACAAATTAAATTATTGCCAAGAACAGTTGGTTGAAATTCTGAAACACTTGTCAGTGACAAAAGAAATACATCTCCTTTTCTGCATGTGCTCTACAATAAGGTCACATCATAAAGTTGCAATAACACTAAGCTGAATGTTGACAACCAGCTCAAAATGCTGCTAGTAATATCTCTGTGGAGTTTTAAAATTGTGAAAAGAATTATAAAACTGAGCTTACATCTGATTCTATAAGAATAGTAACTTTATTATAGCATTAGGTAAAGAAGAAACCTGACTGCTTCTGAGTTTTCATTAGTTTTGCTTTTTTTTTTTTTTTAAACCACACAAAAAGAACCCCACACATAATTCTGAGCTTTTGAAAACCTTCAGCCGTTCTAAAACTGTCTACAAAATGTTCAAAACCATAATATATACATGTGTAGAAACAACAGGAAGGAAGAAATTATTTTACTGTAAATGTTTGAGGACTTCTCTGTCTCAGAAAGCAGACATTTCAAGAAATATGTGACTTGTATATTCTTATCTTTGTATATAAAAAATAAGCAATTTTGTGGCAAGTATATGCTGTGGACTAGTAACAAAGAACTGTGGGTTATATTCGTATTTTAATTTCATTATTGAAAGACACTTTCAAGAGATCTGTTCATTTTCAGTGTACCTAGGAAACAAAATTCTAGACCTCTTTGGCAACATTTTATAAATAATTTACATCCAACCAAGTGAAATAATTCTCACTACTGAAAATATCAACCCAGTGTTTATTGAATTAACTTTGTTTGAAACAAAAACTCTTTATGGTTAGTACTAATGGCCTGAGATAATTCAAATATATATTTAAAGTAGATTATTAGCATGTATACTTACTGTGGACAAAGTAGTAGCTTGTTTGTTTTGTCACTATGAAGAAGGAGGAGCCCTGAACACTCCTTTACCCTGCTGTGTGAACCTAGGAAGTAAAATCAACAACTGGACACAGAGAAAGGGTGTGAAACATGTCGAGCTGAAGCATGCACTCTCTGAGTAGGCTAAGAGCTGCTAAATTGGGCAAGAAAATAAAATTTGTGTCAAAGAAATATAAGTCACTTTTTCCCTGGAGCAAATGATTAAAAAAGGCTGAATTGTAACTCTAAGTAACAATTCCTTGCATAGGATAGTGATGACAATCAACAGGTTTTGTTCAGAAAATTTGGTATTATCTGTCCTAACAAAAAAAGGAATCTCCAGATCATATAAAATGGCTTTTCCCTGAGAAGGTTCTTGTATTCCCGTGTTTCGAAAGACACAGGGTGTCATCATATTATCCCTTAACAATATTTATTGGCAAGAACTAGCACAAACTCTTACACTTAATCAGAACTGTAGATTTAAGAGGTGAAAAACATACTTTAACATTTTATCTCAAATGAAACTTTAATACATTAAATATATTGATTTAAACGTATTTGTTTGTGGGGAGAGGGAAAGATCCCAGTCATGGGATTCAGATTCAGGGTATTGGTTATTCAGATTAGACATACATTTCAATCCGCAAGATAAAGTGAATATTTTAACTGCCAATAAGTATCTTGGAAATAACTAAAAGTGGCCTTCAGCTCTTTCTGTTGAAAATTCCTCCCTCCAGCTTTAAAGGCTTCCCATATAGAGTGGGCTATAGGATGAGGGCTGTAATTTGATAATACTGAAACTTTTGAGATACTGGGATCCAGCAATATCAATTGACATGATAAAAATTACACCAGGAAGATAGTAACATTCAAAAGAAAAAAACCCACTAGTTTATACTTTAAAATATGAAGAGTTCAAGGATTTGCCTCTTATAGTTGAGAGAAGGAAAAAAAAATATATATTAATGAAATTGTATTTCATTCTTATGTATGTGTTAATTATGTGTTAATTCCTTTTTTTTTTTTTTTTTTTTTCCCCAGAGGTAGGAGCACTTGACAAACTACCTCCACCAGAGGAAACAAACCAGTCTTGAGGAAGAATGCATTTTTATGTTGCTGTAGTGTAGATTTAGATTGAATTCTAAACAGAAGATCCAGATGAGCTGAAGATAAGAAGTATTGTTTGCATTCATCTGATAAATGGTAAACAGCATTGTGCCCTCTGTTTTTTGTTTGTTTGGGGTTTTGTTTGGCCCTCCCTGTTTTTTTTTCCCCCCCTCCTTTCCTGTGATGTTATGGTGTAAAGTTTTGCCTTGGTAAAATTTTTCTGTAGGTAAATGGTAAAATAAAAATAAGGAGCAACTACATCGTTTCAATTTAAAATTAATTACATGTCAGCACACAATACATCATATACAGAGCCCAAATTAAACTGCAAGATTACACTGCATCTATACTCTGCAAAATTACAGTAAAGTAAAACAAATACTCCATATTGAGTACTTTAGCTAATTGCGAAAAAGAAGAGCAGTGATTTCAAACTGCTGCCATGGAGAGTCTTTTTAGTTCACAGATCTGTCCATACTTCTATACTTCATGGAAGCCTTCCTGTTCATATTTTCATAGATATGAAATAAGCTAATCTTCATTTGAAATTTCATGTTATTCACCTGTAATACATCAGCCCATTGACCAAAGCATACCTTCAGACAATATGAATTTAACTGTCCTGCACAGGTAATAGGTTTACACAAATCCTATGTGTCAAGATTACTGGATCTGTACTCTTTAATAAAGAAACTCTCCCATCCCCTCCAATATAAAAAAAAATATTTTGTTTTATGAAATGCTTTAGTCTGATGCCAGCAAAACACTTGAATACATGCTTAATCTCTATGATTAAGGGATTACATCGTTTGATGTACTGGGACCAGAATGGTAAACCCATACACAATAAATGTCACATTAAGAATGAGGAGGGGTTTGAGAGGATACAGAATCTTAGAAAGGTTTTTCACATTCAGATAACTTTTAATCTGCACTAGAGTGCAGAGACTGAGAAATTGTGCAGAACGTTATTACATAATCTGGTTTTCACTTTTAGCATAGCAGAATACATTCTAGATGCCTAGCCACTGTCATGGTATATTTTCCTAACATAAATAAATTATTGATTAAGCCAACCAATCCACCAAGGAAATGTCAGGCATTCCTCACAGAGGGACTTATTTTCCCACTTGCAAGTCCAATAATTCTTCATTTCATAAAGTTATTGGACAGGAAAGAAATGCAAGGAGTTATCTAAATTATTCTCTAGTTCACAGCAGGATCAGCTGCTCATAAATCATATCTGAAGGGTGCTTATTTTTAAGACCAATGTTAAAGTCTCTACAATCCCTCCAACAAACAAGTTAGGGAGTGCTTCATTATCCTTTACTATTCAAAATCATTACCTGATATAGAACCGAAATTTTCTTTCTGCTTTTTCTATGAAGCATTTATTTTATTGACCATGGGCATGGGAATAATTTTTTCCTTTGCTGTTACTAAACCAGTATGTTTCAAGACAGTTGTGTTGCACTCTGTCACAACCTTTGTGGATTCTGTGGCAAACAATCACAACTTGCTAAACTTTGAGGAGAACAAGGTAAGGATTTCCAGAAGAAAAGTTTCAAGTATTTCCAGAACCAACATTTATAGCTTTTTTTTTCTTTTAAATAAATGGTTTTGATATTAAAATAATATGCAAGACATGTTTAGATGGTTAGTTCTTAATGCTGTAGTTCTCTAATTTTGGGGCATCCAGGTGAAAGCAAAGGACAACTATAAAGCAAAGAAGGTTGCCACTTCAGAAGACTGCACTATATTGCAAGCCCAATTCTTCTGAGCATCATACTAGATGGTCTAAAATGCCACAAGGTGGCAATAGTGCTCTACAATGAAAAAGCTCAAGCCTGTGCAATAGAACAGGTTTCATAGAATTATGGGACAGTTTGGATTGGAAAGGAACTTTAAACGTCATCTAGTCCAACCCTGATGCAATGACCAGGGACATCTTCAACTAGATCAGGTTGCTCAGAGCCCCATTCAGCCGGCCTTATATGTCTCTAGGGATGGGGCTTTCTATCATATCTCTGGGCAACCTGTTCCAGTATTTTACCACCCTCATCGTAAAAAATTTCTTCCTCGTGCCTAACTTGAATCTCCCCTCTTCTAGTTTAAAACCATTACCCCTTGTCCTGTCATAACATATCCTTCTAAAAAGTCTGTCACCATCCTTCTTATAGGCTCCTTTTAAGTACTGAAAGGCTGCAATAGGGTATCCCTGTAGCCTTCTCTTCTCCCGGCTGAACAACCATAACTCTCTCAGCCTTTCCTCATAGGAGAGCCCTCTGATCAGTTTTGTGGCCCTCCTTTGGACCCTCTCCAACAGGTCCATCTCTTTCCTGTACTGAGGGCTCCAGAGCTGGGTGCCGTACTCCAGGTGGAGCCTCACCAGAGCAGAGTACAGGGCCAGAATCACCTCCCTCAAACTGCTGGCCACATTCCTTTTGATGCAGCCCAAGATACGACTGGCCTTCTGGGCCACAAGTGCACATTGCTGGCTCATGTCCAATCTTTCATCCACCAGTACCCCCAAGACCTCTCAATCCTTTCATGCCCCAGCCTGTATTGGTACTGGCGGTTGCCCCGACCCAGCTGCAGGATGTTGCACTTGGCCTTGTTGAATCTCATGAGGTTCACACGGGCCCACTTCTTGAGCTTGTCCAGGTCCCTCTGGATGGCATCCTGTCCCTCAGGTGTGTCAACTGCACCACTCAGCTTGGCGTCATCTGCGAACTTACTGAGGGTGCACTCAATCCACTGTCTATAATTGATTAAGATATGAAACAGTACTGGTCCCAATACAGACCCCTGATGGACACCACAAGGCACCAGTATCCATCCAGATATTGTGCCATTGACCACTACTCGCTGGATGCGACCATCCAGTCAGTTCCTCATCCACTGAACAGTCCACCTATCAAATCCATACCTCGCCAATGTAGAGAGTGGAATGTTGTGGGGGGACTGTGTCAAAGGCTTTACAGACATCCAGATAGACAACATTCGTAGCCCTTCCTTTGTCCACTAATGTAATTACTTTGTTGTAGAAGGCCACTAGGTTGTTCAGGCAGGCCTTGCCCTTGGTGAAGCCATGCTGGCTGTCCTGAATCACCTTCCTGTCCTCCATGGGCCTCCATGAGCACGGCTTCTAGGAGGATCTGTTCCATGATCTTCCCAGGCACAGAGGTAAGGCTGACAGGTCGATAGTTCCTAGGGTCGTCCTTTCTACCCTTTTTAAAAACAGGTGCAATATTTCCATTTTTCCAGTCACCGGGGACTTCACCTGACCGCCATGACTTCTCAAGCATAGTGGAGAGTGGCTTGCCAACTACATCAGCCAATTCCCTCAGGAGTCTGGGATGCATCTCATCAGGTTCCATGGTCTAATGTATGTTCAGGCTCCGTAAGTGGTCATAAACCAGATCCTCACTTAACAGTTGGAGGGACTTTTCTCCCCCAGTCTCTGTCTTGCAGTTCATCCACTTGAGAGGTGTGGGAAGTGAGCTTGCCAGTGAAGGCTGAGGCAAAGAAGTTCCTGAGTACCTCAGCCTTCTCCTTGTCCATTGTTACCAGTTTGCCAGTCTTGCTCATCAGGAGGTATGCTTTCTTTGACCTTCCTTTTCTGGTTGACATACCTGTAGAAGTCCTTCTAATTATTCTTTGCATCCCTTTGCATCCCTCCAGCTGTGCCTTGCACTTCCTGGCCCCCATCTCTGCACAACCAGGCAGTGTCCCTGTACTCTTCCCAGGATACTCATCCCTGCTTCCATTGCCTGTACATTTCCTTCTTGCCCTTTAATTTGACCAGCAGGTCTTGACTCAGCCATGCTAGCCTCTTGCTCTCTTTACCCGACTTGTTACACCTGGAGTTTGAGACCTCTTGTGCTCTATGGAAAGTGTCCTTAAAGATCTGCCAGCTCTATTCTGCTCCCTTGTCCCTGAGGGCAGTTTCTCAGGGGAACCTGTTGACTAACTCCTTGAAGAGCTGGAAGTTGGCTTTCCTAAAATTCAGGGTACTGACTTTACTTTCTGCCTGTCCCAGGTTCCTCAGGACTGTGAACTCCACTGGTGCATAATCACTGCTGCCCAGGCTGCCTCCAATCTTGATGTCACCAATTAGCTCCCTTGCATCAGGTCCAATATTGCATCTCCCCTGGTAGGGCTGTCTATTACATGGCTGAGGAAGTTATCCTCAGTGTACTTCAGGAGTCTCCTGGATTGCCTACAACTCACTCTGCTGCTTTTCCAGCAGATGTTGAAGTCCCACAGCAGGACAAGAGCCCGCAAATGTGTTGCCTCCCATAGGCTTCATCAGTAACCTCCCCCTGATTGGGCAGCCTGTAGTAGACACCAACCACAAGGTTTCCTTTGTTGCCCTGGTCTCTGATTGTTACCTATTATTCTCCAGAGAGAGCTCTTCACATTATATCCCTCTCTTGAATTAGAGGGCAACTCCTCCACCCTTCCTTCCTTGCCTGTCCCTTCTGAACAGCCTGTAGACATCGATCACTGCACTCCAATCATGGGATCCTTCCCACTAGGTTTCAGTAACAGCCACTAGGTTGTAGCCTTCTAGCAGCATGGTGGCTTCCAACTCCTGTTTGTTGCCCATGCTGTGTGCGTTGGTGTAGAGGCACTTCAGCTGGGCTGTTGGCTGCATCACCTTCTCAGAGGAACACCTCTTAATTCCTCTGAAATCTTTCACTGGTGTTTTCCTGTTGGCTCCTATGACCTCAGGAGCTCCTGGCTCATCTCCATAAGACTTCAAGTGTGTTCCAGTGAGGCCAACACATCTCAAGGCCACCTGCTGAGGGTCCTTGCTAGCAGCCCACTCCTCTTTCCTTGGTGTCTCATCCCACAGTATGTCATAGGTAAGCCTGATATCACCTCCCTCCCTCATCATGTCTAGTTTAAAGCTGATGAGCCCTGCTAGCTCATGTGCAAAGGCCCTCTTCCCCCTGTAAGAAACGTGAACTCCATCCAATGCCAGCAAACCTGGCGCCGTGTAGGCCACCCCATTATCAAAAAAACCAAAACTGTGGTGGTGACACCAGCCATGGAGCCAGGTGAAAGGCTCTGGTACTCCTTGCAGCCTGAGGTCTAGATGGCTGCATGTTTCCATGGCAGATCTGTCTGGATTGCTCAATCTCATTCCTTCAGGCTGTGCTTCTAAATATAACAACAAAGCAGGTATCTTGAAGATACTATAACTTCCTTGTGCCTTAGTTTTATTTTACTCTGGACAAAATATTTTGCTATAACCCTTAGCTTAATTTGCATATATGTGTGTATAAAAAAAGCAACTTTCTTTTGTGGTTGAAGCACATTTTAACTTTGGAGAGTTCTATTAAGAGTAAGATGTTAAACAACTTTTTGCTTTTTTTCATCCCATCATTATTAAATCTAGAAATCATAACAAAACCAGTGCAGTTACCATTATTGATCCTGTGTGATTAATGGGGGCCACTTTTAACAGAAACAAGCTACTTTCCTGACAAATCCTACCATTATGATAGTCACTTAAATGCATACAGTCCTTGCTACTGCAGTCAAATTAACAAAGGCTTGAAACAAGAATATAAAAAAAGCGAAATAATAATGTATTTTTATATAACAAGCCAGGGAGCAATATAAACATAAATGATGACTGCAATGAATGCATTGAAAAATACTTGAAAGTGTCTTTACAGACACTGCATAACAAAAAACCTGAAAATAAGAACATGACAGAAAAAAGCACACAAAATAAATTGAGTCAGTTAAGAAAGGAGACTTAAAAAAATCTTTTTATACGCAGTTGTTTGTTGTAGTAGAAGACAGGACAGAAGATGAAGATTACATGTATGTAGCACCTACTTGAGAATGCTTGACATTTTGTCGACTTCTGTGGTTTGTGTTTGGTTTTTGTGTTTGGGTTTGGTTTTGGTTTGGGTTTGTTTTGGTTTGTTTTTTTTGCAAGTACAGGTTGTTTCCAAATCTCCTGGGTCCAATTAATATGAACTACCCCAATATAAAAGAGCCTGACATATAATTTTCTAGTTTCAATCATAAAAGTTGACTATATACCCAATTCTCATGAACTAATCTGCATGCAAACATCCTTGTCTATAAGACAGACGGCTGGAAAGGACCATGACCCTGGCTGACATTTGTATATTTTATGATCTTCAGCTACTTTAGCTCTTTACAGGTGAATCTGTTGCAAAGCGAATCTTTGACAGTATTTGGATGATAGAAGAGACTGACAGCAGATGTGATAGAATGGTAAATTTAGAGCATATCATGCAGCTATTTATCATACTCACTACTCCTTTTTGCTAACTGTATCAGGAGACAAAAAATAGAATTATCGTTATTTTCTTTCAGAAAACTAAAACTGCTGTGCTTTGTGCCTCTGGCTTAATGGTTTTTCTTCTAGTTGAAACTGGATGTGCTCCAAAGGTAAACATTGTATTAAAAAATGCCTTTATCATATAAAAAGGTTCATTTCTGGTGAAATAATACCTACTGTCTTTCTGTAAGTTGCAGAGTAAAGCTGTACTGAGAACCTATTTCTATTATGAAATGGTCATAAGAAAGTGCTTGTAAGCATATTTGTATTATGTATAAATTGTTTTTAGCAGATTTTTTAATGTTTATGCCATAATAATTTATTCTGATAGATATTTATTTTACATGTGCCTCTCGTGGAAAAACCATCCAGCAGTATTTGCAGAATTATAAGATTCTTAATTCACATGGTAGTTTGACGGCACATGACTAAAACATAACATTTATCTTATATTTCTGCTTGTATTCAAGCTTTCAAAAAAAAAAAAAGAAACATCATAACCTGTCTTTCTACCTGCAAATTGGACTATGCATTTTATTGCAGGGTTTTAAACTCCAGTTCTGATTTTTAAGGCTAGTTAGATGGTTTACTTTTTGCCAATATCTAGAGGAATCTACATAGCATGCAATCGCCTTATTATATTAAATAACTGGAAAAAGACAAGCGCTTTTGTGTAATGATTGAGTGGAATGTGAAATTTGCCTCTGACAACAGAACATCACTGAGTATGCAGCCCCTTTACAAACATCTTTGAAAACAAGACTTTGAATTAATAAGGTACTTAAAGAAAACAGAATAGTACACCTATTCAGTATCTTCAAATATTATTCAGGTAGCATTTGCTCTAGAGGTTGTGGACTATATCTTATGTACTCTTGACTATAACGATTTACGTACAATATCTCAGGAATCTCAGGGATGTCTCAGTATTTAAGAGAGCGATTGGTGATCCAGGAGTCATTGCTGTAGGAAACAATTACCTTGTAAATATAATAGGCCCAGGCAGGATCTCTCAGCAAAAAATATTTTAATAAAGATTTTGCAAGATCAGGTGCTCTACCTAAAGGTAGATACACATAATAGGGCAAAAAGACCCTCCTTATTATCCCCCCAAATTTCCTCCCCTGTTCCCCATTGGTTAGGTACTTCAAGTTTTACAAACTATCCCACACCTGCCTCAGTTTACCTATTTCATTCATCTAATTCTAACAGCCTCCTTCCTTTATTGATTTATCTAAAATATGGATTCCTGGCTCTTTGGTGACCCTTCCCCCTAGCTTAACTTTTTAAATACAGTAGTCAGTTTACATTCTGGGATTAGTTTGAAGAAACTTTTGTTTTACATTAAAGATTCATAGTCTGATGTCTCTCATTCCTTCCCCCTGCTGGGATCAGGTGCCAGATCAGTTGTAAAAACAACATTCCTTCGTTAAATGTTCCATACATTGCTATAACACTATATGCCCCCAGTATCTAATTTCTGAAGTCAGCCTTGCCTAAGAAGTTTTATTCTAGGTTGAGACATTACTAGAATGACCTTGGAAGGTTTCAACTTGAAACCAAAATACTTTGGAGGTGCATACACAGTAGGCCCAAGATGAATTTAACTTGTCACAGGATTATTCTTCGAAGTCGGATAATCTTTTGCTAGCACCGAGATGTCATTAATGCCATATTACAGTTGCCTCTCTCTCACTGGAACAGTGAAAGGCAAGATGAGTAGTAAATGATTCTCCCACAGTTATTCCAAGTGTCAGAACAGCTATATGGAATTGCAGCAAGTTATATCTTCTCCACACTTTTGAATCTGTGCTGGCAGAAAACTAGTGCAGGGCAACAGCAGGACTAAAAAATACTTTTGCTTTCCTACTCCATCTAGTTTCCATTAGATTTGCAGCTGTGAGCCCACTGGAAGAAAACAGTGAACACTACTACAAACCCCTTTTCTGTTAGAGTCATAAATTTACCAAGTACACCACAGTGACCTTCTTATAGAGTTTCCTATTCAGTAACTTTTTTCATGTTCCTCTGAAAAGTGTCCGTATAGACTTGAAGTTGGTAAATACGGATCAGTGGTTAAAAAAAAAAAAAACAGAAAAAACCCAAGGAGAATGTTGTTGTGATAGATAGGTAGATAGGTAGATAGGTAGATAGGTAGATAGGTAGATAGATAGGTAGATAGATAGATAGATAGATGGATGTGTAAGCTAGATGTTTGTTAGTGCTTCAAAAATTGCAAACAATTAAAGATTTCATATGCAAGGCAACACTCTCACCTGCATGTTTTCCTGTCACCTAGGATCATGGGATATTTCTGAAGAACCCTACCTTTTTTCTACAGTCAAATAGGCTATTTACATATCAATGTACAACAGTGATTATGCAAGAGAACCCATTCAGCCATAAGTTTTGCTTCTCTTTACAAGCCTGATGATGATGAATTACTTCTCTATTGTAATAAAATAGCTCTATGACAAAAGAAATAATATCCTCACTACCTTCCTCCAAAGAACCTGCAGCTTAAGATTTATATAAAGCTTATATAAATCTTACCTTGCATGAGATTATATAAATGGCAGACTTTCCTCTCATATATGTTTTCTAGCCAAAGAACCATATCTTTTCACACCTCTAGCTGTATAAACAGCTCACGGTGACTCCTACTTCCCTACCAGGAACTACATTACATATTCACAAAATTAAATCAACTCAGAGTAACAACAACACAGCTACAGCATCTGACCACGCATAGCTAGGTACCATAATCTCATGATTCCTTTCCCAGCCTACATTAGTCACAAGACAACTTCATACAAATAGTTACCTTGACCTCATATCCATTCTAAATACTGTCCGGAAACCAAGACCCTTCTGAAACACACCAGACAAAGAAGTGATCTGAACTATCATAAATTGAAGATGAAAAGGAGCTGGCAATAAGTAATTGTAGTGGATGTTGTAATTGTTGCTAATTTTCTGATTTTGGAAGTTATATTCCGGGTTATTCAATGTACCTCTACTGTACATACACAACTAAGGGTGGCACCTCAAGGACAAGAAACTCTAAAGCATAAGATAGACAACTTCTAGTTCTAATCACACTTGCAGCTCCCAGAACTGATTTTTCAGAGTTCTCATGTTCTTCCCTATCTGTATCTATACTCTTATAGCCACTATAGAGAACGTGAAAGTGTTTGAAAAGTGCAGGATATCATAACTTGGCTGAATACATCATACAGAGAAACAGAGATGTGAGGTTTTATATGAAATATACTCCTCTGACCTATGCTATGCACTTTTCACCTTCCAAAAGGTCCACACACACGGCTTAAGTAATTCCATCACAAAGCCTAGTAAGGGTGTTATTTAACTGTATTTCTGAGATGGCAGAGTTGAGGCAGGGCTGGAATTAATCTTGTCTAAGTTTAGCTAAATAGAAGTCAGTTATCTATTCTAAGACACTTGACAATTTTCCTCTTCAGACAGAGGAAAAGAAGTATCTCCAGAAGATGACGTATCCCCTCCCATCTAGCAGGTGAGGCAAAAAAGCCAGCTTGGTTAAGCAGGGATCTTCTTGAAATATAAGCGAAAAAAGAAATTACATGGTCAGTAGAAGCAAGGTCAGGCAACATGAGAGGACTACAGCAATGCTGCTCACCACTGTAGGGAGGAAATTAGCACTACCAAAGCTCAATTAGAATTGAAGCTGGCCAGTACTGTGAAGGGCAATATAAAAGACTTTTAAAAATATATTAAAGGCAAAAGACAAAAGAGAAATAACATTGGCTCATTACTTGATGAGCATGGTCACCTAATTAACAGGGACATAGACAAAGCCGAGACGTTTAATGCTTTCTTTGCCTCGGTCTTCAACACCAATGATGGACTTGGGGGCCCCCATAACACTGGGTTAGAAAACCATGGCTGCAAGAACCATAAACTCCCAATCAATCTGGAATTGTACGGGCCTAATGAGATTCATGCAAGGGTGCTCAAAGAGCTGGCTGACATCATAGCAAGACCTCTCACCACGATTTTTCAACTCTCCTGGGAATCTGGAGAGGTCTCGAATGACTGGAAGCTGGTAAACATTGTCCCAACAAGAAGGGCAACAGGCATGACCCTGGCAACTACAGGCCTGTCAGCCTCATTTCTGTTCCTGGCAAAATAATTGACAAGATTGTTCTGGGACTCACTGAAAAACATCTGAATGACAACGCAGTCATTGGTCCCAGCCAGCATGGGTTCATGAGGGGAAAGTCTTGCTTAACAAACTTAATTTCGTTCTGTGATAAGGTTACCCACCTAGTTGATCAAGGGAAGCCTGTCGATGTGATCTTTTTGTATTTCATTAAAGCCTTTGATACTGTCCCCTACAGTATTCTCCTGGACAAGATGGCCAGCATACAGCTGGATAAACACACAATACAGTGGGTAAGCAATTGGCTGATGGGCCAGGCTCAAAGGGTCATACTAAATGGGGTTATGTCAGGCTGGTGATCAGTCACTAGCAGAGAATGGCAAGAAGATGTGCCAGGGGAGGTTTAGGTTGGATGTTAGGAAAAGTTTCTTCACCCAGAAGGTAGTGGAGCACTGGAACAGGCTCCCCAGGGTCGTCATGGCCCCAAGCCTGTCAATATTCAAGAAGAGACTGGACAACACCCTCAGACACATCATGTGAACTGTGGGTTTGTCATATGCAGGGACAGGAGTCGGACTCTATGATCCTTATGGGTCCCTTCCAACTCAGGACATTCTATGATTCTATGATGACAGATAAACTTAAATACTTATGGTTTTATTGCTACTCTTCTAATTTTTCAAATAGTAGTGCCTAACCAAGCTCTATTAACAATACAGATATCATTACCAGACTTTGACAATGTATCTTTTCCATAATTATATCTGCACTAGCACTGACAGCTTCCATATCACAGCAGACCTGCAGCAATCTCTGATGATTATTATTGTTATTATATACTCACTGCAGTCAGAATCTCTTTTGATGTCTGCCTGTTGCTGCTTTTGACACTATGCACATTTTAATAGGCTTCTAAAAAGACACAAGAGAAAAGACATGCAATGAAATGAAAATGTGAAAAAAATGTAAATTTGACAGCTTCCTACTGAAGTTGCTTTCCATTGTCCCCAGTCCTGTTGGCATGTAACATGAAAATACAGTGTTTTCTTCCATAATTTCTCTTCTTGCAAAAAAGGTATTTTTAAACTCCTTACTCTGATTCCATACGTTTTCTCATTTCTAGACATTTTAAAGGAGTTACTTTATTTACCATAAATATTATTAATAAATGGCAACAATATACAACATTTGCTAACACCCTAGCATCAAAGGAACTTAGCTTAATCTGACACTTGACTTTCTCATATTCTACTACGTTAATTAAACAATCCATACTCAGTTGCTGGGCTTTACCTTTGGAATCAAAGCAATGTGTGGCATCATGTTATTCTTATCAGTTTTGTATATCCTATATTGCCAGAAATAGTCCACAAGTGAACATTTCTACTCCAGGGCAATCAGCTTGCACTCAGCAATTCAAACACGGCACATTAATGCAACAGAAAGTAAAACCTTCAAGGAGTACTTATATCATGCAATACACTTTCATTAGCCCACATCCAAACACAAACTGCCACTTTCAAACGACCTAGTGGCACCCTCCATCTATGAATTTTGACACTGTATAAGTAGTGAAGAGATTGGCTTTTCAGTATCCCTTCTAGACCTTTTAGGATTTAATTACTTAGCTAAGTTTACAGGGAATGGCCTGCCTGTCCTTCCTCAGTTAAACATCTAATATTGTATTAAAGAATATATGAAATGTCAGGTTTCCCTCAAAGAGACAAAGAAACATGAAAATCAAAACACGAATTAAATTCTACAGCATGAAGGCTAATTAGAAGCTGACTCTAGTATTCAGGAGGTTTGCCATATGAATGATTTAATACCAA
The DNA here is from genome assembly GCF_036013445.1 of Caloenas nicobarica. Taxonomy (NCBI): domain Eukaryota; kingdom Metazoa; phylum Chordata; class Aves; order Columbiformes; family Columbidae; genus Caloenas; species Caloenas nicobarica. The sequence continues at coordinate 48,371,320 of NC_088249.1, read as the reverse complement.
TTTACTTCAGTATAAAAATAAATCCATACCAGCTTCTCTGGACAATTGAATTCAAAGAAAAATGCACATTTTGCACAATGAATCTAATTAAAAGACAGACCTCTACTACTTTCAAACTACAGAACATAAACTCACATATTTCCTCCATATTTGTTAAGGAACCTAAATGCAAAAGATCTTTTTTTCCCTTTACAGACTACGAATTTGTGGCTTCAAATTATTATTTCGTTTCCATACTCCTTTCAGATACGAAAACTTCTCCTATGCCACATCAATAATATAATTATACCTTAATATTTCTCTTGTTACAACGAATTGAGGCATTACATTGTCTTTTACCAGCTTCCTTGCTAGGACACAGAATACAGAAGGATGTGTTTCTAGCTACAGTAATTACCTTAATTTTGCAGGAACATAAGACCAATGTGTAATTGGCTATTACTAATGCAATTACTCTGGAGAAATTGCTCACAAAGAGATGTGTCAGGGGTGCTTCTACATCAGCACCGATTGAAGTAATCTAATAATAAGTCACATTTGGTCTCTGAAGTGGGTAATACTGAATGGGAAATATCCACACTGTAACAAAGATTTATGAATGCATTTGGGGTATGCTTTTAGGATAGCTACCAGCCTTGCAAATTCACTATAGACCTCTTTTTTTTCCCAAACATATTGGCAGTATTTCTATAATTTCTGTTATAGTAGAGGCCATAGCTGGGATCAGGGCCCCATTCTGTTAGGTACCTGCTCAGGATCTGATACTCCTTATGCTTTCTAAAGAATGATAGAACAGTTTGGTCTTAAAAGGTCATCTAGTCCAGCAATAAGCAGGGTCATCTTCAACTAGATCAAGTCGTTCCTGACTCAGAGTTTGCTGAAGCAACTGGAGAGATTTTTGATGGGTTATGGACTTAGCCCTAAATAACTGGCAGACTAAAGGAAAATGGGGGCGGGGAGGGGCCTGTCATCCTGCTTCTAAGAGTCCTACTTCAAGAAGGTCCTCAACAACATGCTTGACTTTATTATTCAGTATTCACTCAAATATTTCCCTGAATCAAGGCCGTGGAAATTCAGTGAATCTCACAAGACCAGCCAGGAAGCACACAGCAGACCTACGAAGTGAACTCAGGTCTTTGAAGTCTCTCTTTAGCTCCTTAGCCACAAACTACGTAATTTCTGAAAACAGAGCTCTGTGGTGTGCAATTAATTAGTAAATTTGTTAACTACTAGCACCTCTCAAAAGGCCTGTTTGACATAGCTTAATTAATCATTGGCTATAACTGTACAAAAGAACTATAATGAATAAGTATGCCACAGCAGGTTGCCATACTGCAACAGTTGAAATGAAGGCCATTTGTGTACAGTTGCCCATGCAATCTATTAATTGATTACGAGTAGCTCTACAGAATGAACTGACCATCACTATGACTTACCACTACCTAGAAGCAGAAATACAGACATGCCCAAAGTACCCAATGTATATAGGACTGTCACTACAACAGGTATAGTAATTATTTTTTTCTTTCTTTTTTTTTTAAATTTTATTCCTGCAAGTGAAAAATGTAAATCAAAATCACCTAAGCACAGGGGTTAAATGATGGCATGAGAGTGTTATCATCCAATAAGGAATGACTGCTACTACAATCAGTGCAGTAAAATAGAATGCAATTAATACAATAATCTACTGTCTCTCCTTTCAAAATCCCTTGAATATGTCAATATAAAGACACCCAAAGCCATAAAGACACCACAGACATAGTTTATTGTCTCCAGGAGATCTGTTTTAATGATGCAATTTTTGAAGTTCCATTTTTAAATGGAACTTTAAATGGCTCACACTATCCTATCCAGAAGACCATTTCAGAACCTTACTCTCTGAATGGTTAGGAAAACCTACTTTCCTCTAAATTTAAGTGATACGTATCTTTTAACAGCTTCTATGCCTCTTTGATATTTATGCCGTGTATTTATTTATAAAGAGAGATATTTATATATCTTCTCAGCCTTTATTTGCTTAGACTGCTTCTCTCCACCTAAAGACAGATATTCCATTCTCTCATGTGTCCCAGGAGCCTGTCTGAGAACTGCATCTATTCCAAATAAAGTGTATCTTTCTTGAGCACAGATGACCAGAAGTGTACACAGTATTCCAAATGAAGATTTAGTAGCATTTTATAAAATAATAGAAACATTTTCCTCCCTCTACTAAAAACATATTTTCTAATATTCCCCAAAACAGTATTAAGCTTTTTCATAGTTGTATGAAATGAATGAATACTGGTAGCCTAAATTCACCTTTTGATTCACCATATAATTCACATCTTTCTTTTTTCCTTCCTTTGCCTCAAACTGATGCAAAACAAATATAAAATTAGAAGCTATTTCTTACACCTTGCTACTTTGCTACAGCTGACATTCTTTCTGAGGTGTGCCTCTCATACCTCCATTTGCTTTCATGATCCTCTTCACCCTGGTCTCTGCACTGAAGATCTTCACAACAGTTTACCAAACCTTTAGATTACGGTCTGATATACCCATAGGTAAAAATGAAATAGAAAAAAAGACATTTGAGTAACTTTGCAATTGTACCCATCAAAGTAATCTCTATCTTTACTTATTTTTAAAATATGAATATTTCTTGCTATTTTCAGATGCAACTGACACATTTAAAAAAGGAGTTTGTGTTTTATCTGCAAGGTTAAAATGTAAGTAGTTCATGGAGCTATGAATCCATGAGCTTGCTTGTTTTTTAATTCCTGCTTGTTTCCTCAGAAACACGAATACATTGTATTTCTGATATGTCAAAACTTCATACTCAGAAATTGAACAAATGTTAAAATACTGTAAAAGGAAAAAAGATCCATTACCAAGAACAGCACAATAGCTGCTATTAAGAGAGGTATCTGTGCGTCATCTCTTAGCTATCATTTTCCTTTTTATTTACTTATTTGCTGGGGCCAGGCTTTCTTTTGCTAGACAAAGCAGCAATGACTGAAGGCAATTCTGCTTAGTTGTTGTTCATGTAAAGCCATTTGAAGAAGTTCCATTCATTAGTATCTCATTTCCAAGACCATTCTATGAAATTGAAAGGCAAATTATCAACTTATTTGAAAAGCTATTTTCCCTCTGTGATAGTACCAACATATTCTGATTCTATTCACTTAAAGTTTTTCTTCTCAGTCCTTTCTGTACAGCTGACAACCCCTTGACCTACTCATGACTGAATTTCTGGTGCCCTTTTCCCCAAGACTGTTTTCACCTTTATTATGAAACCAAACCTTTGTTTAGTACAGAACAGCTACACTTAGCTAAGAAAACTTATACATATTTCCTGCCAGACTGTTTCAGGGAGAAATCTGTGGCTGTGTCAAAGTTGTTGTCAAATAATTTCACCACTGACTGCAAAAAAGCATTACTTGTAAGAGCACAAAGCTAGTTTTAGCTTTCTTCATTGAATATATAACCTTCTTTGACAGAGTTTTTCAGTTTGTTAACAATTACAGAAATTGGTCTGATAGGCCTATTACATTATATATTACCAACTACTGCTTTGTATTTATTTTGTGTTATCAGAATCCAGTTACAATCCTAGTCACCACAGAACCTGGGAGTGTTTTTACAGATGGAGTTTATACCTCCTGTAATATTAAAAAAACCCCAAAACAAACAAAACCAAAAAACACAAGCAAAAAAACCAGGTTTACCTCTACTTATGAAAAAGAGAATCAATGTCAGCTTTTTACATCTAGTAGTTTTTTGTTGCTCTTACACATTCTAGTGCCTTGTATTTTTTATAAAATTGAAATGAATTTCATTTATGCCAGTCTTATTCATACAGTGACTTCGAAATTTTATGCAGAAAATGCAGAAACCTTCCCTCAAGCCATCTTAGCTGGCACCCTGGGTGAAAGTCTCAGCTTTATATATATATCATGTTTATCACAGATGAAAGCCTAGGGATGTTGCTCAAAGCTGTAGCTCATGTCTTCATTCATCTCCCTTGCTATGCTATTTATATCCTTCCCCTGCACTCCTACCTTTTACTTTTGGTGGTAGAATTTTGTTATCTTTCCCACTCTATTTCCATTTTAATTCTCTGTATTAATTATTTTAAATTGTTCCTCTGATTTTTTTTTCTTCTTCATTATTTTCCAACTTCTTGACTAGTCAAAATCTTATTATTTTTCTTTCTGATCATTTTTTTCTTCAAGCTCATCTCTCTTTTGGGCTTAATAACTTGCCATTTTATATTATGGCATTGTCTCCTCTTGCATGTATTCAAATAAAGATGCATCTGAAGATGAGACTGTATTACACTAATATTTTCAAGGATTCTAACACTTCTTCTTACAATGTATTTATCTTTTTCTATTTCTCTCAATATTTTTAAATTTTATTTTGCATTTCTATTCCTAATTGTCATTTTCAGTCCATACTTACATCACTAGTCCTAAACCTATTTTCTTATTTACTAATGTTAATCCTACTGAACCTTACGTCCACTGGGAATCTTAGTGAGTTGATTTCTGAGATTTGATTTCAATGCACGGTTTAGCGATACAGGCTATTTTCTTCTTTTCTTCATGCTTTGCTTTCTTATGGAGTATCTATTGACTCTATAACCCTTGTGTGGTCTTCTGTTCATGACCTTACAGTAATTCTATCTGGGGACAAATACTTTTTAAGATAATATATCAAAACCAAGAGAAATCTTAGGAATTGAAGGGCCCAGGAAGGGGTGACGTGTACAGATGGTGTCATATTACTTAAGGAACACTTTAAGAATCCATTTTCTCCTGTGACCTTCAGCAATCTCCAGCAGCAGTTGTTAAAGATATGAAATGCAATCCATTCACGTATTAACTACCACTGCTAAAAATCCCTCCCTCTTATTAAACAAAATTGTAAAATTTTAAAATAGTATGCAGTCTCACCTGCTGCCTTGGCAAGAATTTTTAATGAATCAACATGACATAGTAGAATATCTTTATTCTTTTAAGCATAGATGCCAAAAATATTTAAGCATGTATTATTAACTTAGCATAAAATGTCTAAAAACAAAGAACATAGTTTTTTATACAATCTGTGAATTCATTTAGATGACTTTTTTCTTCTCCAGAAACACAGCAGCAAATAGCTTACTCCTGTTAGAGAAAATAAAATCTACTATTATCCCAACAGTGAGAAGAGGAAGAAATGCCACAGAGAAAATGTCCACATAAGAAAAATGAATAATTGAACAAAAGCTATTCCAAGCTTCAATTGAAACTGGATTGCAAATGTAGGATTCAGCAAATTTCAATCCTAAATGTTATGTCCATAAAATATTTTCCCATCACAAACTCTTGTGCTTTACAATAGCAGTAAAAAACAGGTAATCTTCCTCCTTCATGAAGCTCATCTGTCTAACAAATCTAATGTTGACCAAAGTCTGGTGTGCGTTTTTCTTCCAACAGTAAATTCCAAACCTACTGACAACATTGCTTTGCAGACATCTGCAGACAGCAGAAATAAGTTGCCAACACAAAGACGACCAAAAGCTAAACTTAGTAGATTCGCTTACCTCTGAAAATTTAATTGTTTTACAATTCATAAAATAGCCAAACTAAGATAGCAAATCCTTACTCAGTTTTACTGCATCTCCACTCATATAAACATCCAATAAAGTAATTTTAAATTAAACTTACTTTTAATAAGAGTCTAGGTAGAGACTGAAGAATTGGCTCAGAAAACTGTAACTACAGAGAAAATCTGTTTCATTAGAAAATATAATAAGCTTTCTACAGTATTAAGTTACTTGTAAAAATGTTGGATGTAGTGCTGGTTTCACTTAACCAGCATAATTCAGAAAGAATTCAGCCAAAGTCAATGAAACTATTCCTATGAAAGATCGAAGTAAAATTATTAAGTAGCAAAATTGTGGAGACTATGGCAAGATATCAATATTAATACTTATTGGCTTTATAACACAGTGAACATTATTCAACTTTCAGTCCTTTAGATTTTAATTAGGCACGTAGGAGCTGGGATAAACACCTCCCAAATTCCTCCATGATCATTCGCTCAGCTAGACAGACAGAGTAACCTCTTTTTTCTGCCTCTTCAGCTTGCAGCAGAAGACAGGCACATATTGCTTTCGCTTCTTCCGAAGACATACATACACCTGGTTGCCTGACAGGGGAAAAGAAACTAGTATGAAATATCTCAATTTTAAATACACAAAATACCTTAAAAGACAAACTGCAAAACACAGTTAAGAGTTGGAATATAGAGCTGAATCAGAGTAGCTGCACTGTTACTGTAAGATACACCCTTGTAGGAATTTCTCTGTTCTATACTGAACAGATTCTGATTCTAACAAATTGCTCCTGAGTTTTTCTAATTTATCACATGGATGGCTATGTTCACGCTACTTAATTAATCTATGTAAATGCTGCCCAACAGGTACAGACAGAGAAAGGTTATACAATAAGCCTCTTCCTCTATCTGCATGAATTAGTCAGATCGTGTTTCATGTAGAAGGAAATGTGTTAAAAAGGCTTAATTAGGGTCTAGGAAGTACAAAATGTAAATTCAGTCTACTGCTGTCAAAGGAAACAGCACCAAGGCCCTCAAGGATTCCTTGAACGGCACCTTAGCAGCCAAGAAACTCTTGAAACTACCAGTCATTAACATCATAACTCCTTCTACTATATTAATAACTTTACACAGACTACAGTGCAATCCAAGCAAAGGCATAACTTGGCACCATAAATACAGTACCGACAACAGAAATTATTTTAAAAATAGTTCATCAGAAAATATTTTTTAAATGGAATTAAGAATTTCAAGGTAACAGTTGTTGCAAAGAAGAAAATGAGGTATACAAACTGAAAATTACTGGAGTAAAGCTCCCTAAAACCAATTAAGAGGCGGTTTAACTAATTTTAATTGTTATTAACAGGTGTTTCTATTTATTAGGTAAATTACTATAAACCAAACAAAAAAGAGATTAGGCTACAAGTGTGTTAGAAAGCATAACAACATCGGGAGAGTATAGCCTTCCTACAATATTTTACAATCTAAATTGCCACTACAAATAAAGTTGAAAGGATGTGGACCAAAGGAAGAGGAGATGGGAAAGAAGTAGTGATATAAACATGCTTATTAAATGAACATCACAAACATATTAATAACATAATTTTCTAAGTACTTACTTGGTCAAGGTTTTGTTAGAAATGAGGAGAAAAAATTAAGAACAGAGAAACTGAAGGAAAAACATAAAGTAGCTAAGGGGGCAAAAAAGTTGAGAAAATGAAATATGTCACCAATACATAAGTAACCAGTGTTTTATAAGCAGAATTAATACATATACCCCTGAACTCTATATACTTATCTTAAACTATATCTTAAAGGATAGTTATAGCTTCTCCTTTAAATATTTTTTTTAATTTATAGAAACAAGGTGGCAAATGCTATGCGAAGTGATTACTTGTATCTATCATTTTAACCACTACTTCTTAGATAATTATGATAATGGTTACATGAAAAATTAATGAAGTCAGACCAATGGATTATGTGTTGTTATTTCCAAATATTCACCTGTCTTTCCTCAATTTTGGTAACATATTGAATGCTGATGTTAAAACTGGACTATTTCCTTCCTTATTTCCAATGTCCATGTAGTTTATCACATTCAACTGTTTTTTTCCATCTGGACTTTCTTCATAATTTCTGCAACCAATGCATTTGCAAATAGAGGAACATACAATTTTAGCCTGGCAAATAAAGAATACTTAGAATAAAAATCATATAAATCTTAAATTAAATACACATTTGCAGAACCATTGAAGCTATACCACCAGGGACTTATTCTAGATGTGCTGGTCTTGGATAATCCCAGAGCGAAACCATCAGTACTAATGCAGTAAGGAAGCAAGATGATTTTTTCCATGGATTCTCTGTGGAGATTGATGTTCTGTGCATGGACAAATCACTCCTCCCCTCTGTGGATAACTTTGCAAGATAAAAAAATACTACAGATGAAAAGAAACTACCAGGATTAGCACAAAAACATTCCTAATTTCTTCTGGAACAAGGCATTGGCTGAGAACTCCTGATACCAAAAATTTTAGCTGATCAACTTCAGCCAGATTCAGCTTTTAAAGACAGGACAAGACAGAGACTGTGCCTCCTATGTTCAAAAAGTTTTATGATGAAAAATGCAAATAAGTGGTTGTTTTTAGCAACTACTAGTTACAGAATATAGTCGATGTTAAAGTAGTAACTGATGAGAGGAAAGTTCACCTGACTCACCTCAAAGCACTCACAATAATTCTTGAGGCATCCTGAGCGCTTGCAATTACATCCTTTGTTATGGTGATGTTTAATTTCTCCTAGTTTCCTTTTCCCAATCTTTGGTAAGAAAGCTTCCGGGTTTCTTTCAAGACAGGCCTAAGACAAAAATTGCTAGATTATGAAAAATTCAAAGAAATGTTTTTAAACACCTGAATGACTGTGGTTCAGTGCTCAACAAAGAAGTTCTTGCTTTCCACTCTTATTATTGGTGGTGTGAAGCACATGGATAAAGGAGTCTTCCATGGCAATGAGAGCAGGAATTCAAACATTCCAGAACGCTGACTTGGCTCTGCCATAGAAAGTAACTCACATTGTCTTTATGGAATAACCTAAATGACCTATCCACTTGGGGCTGGTTTTCTTTCACTGCTGATGCGAATTTCACCAGAAATAAAAAGTTCTCAGTAGAAGAAAGAGCCCTTGCATACAAAGTTACGCATATCTCAGAAGTTTTAAACATATTTTATTAATGGCCCAATACAAAGACCATTCACTTAAATCAGCATTGGATTGGAACAACAGGTTTTGATTAGGTGCCAAGGTCTCACAATGCCACAGACTATTAAAAGGCAGGTTAAAGAGATTATATGCCCTTTATGTACAGTATTTACAGATGGCACAAGTATGCTTTCATCAGTGACAAATAAGATCTATTATGCTTTACAAGATGCCATTTACAGTAGTGAAAGGAGTATTTAGACACCAACAATCCCATCAGCTGAACTACAGACAATTTCAAAACTAGTTGTTGCATAATGACAGCAAAAACTTCTGTGGCTTTGACTGGTTGGATATGACAAAGCTCTAACTAGATCAACATCTTGTACAATCCCAAAATGAAGTGAATGATACAAAAAGAGTTCTGGAAAGTTGCATACAAGAAGCACAAAGCCATTAATATATCCTTAAAGCATCAGCAGTAGAAATTACAAAACATAACATACATATTAGATTAAATTATTGCCCAGATTGTGCAGTTTGATACACACACAAAACCTGGCCTATATATTATTCTTTATTCCACTAATAAAATCAGTCTCCAAATGTAGAAGCAACCTGCTTCTCATTAGTGCAGGGTTCAGTGTTGCTGCCGGGAGAGTCAACTTTGTGTTTCTGCCTGAGTCAACCAGAAAAACTAATACAGACAACTGCAGAAGATCTGTCAATGAGAATAATAATTTGGATAGCAATAATTTGTTTTCCTTTAACTACTATCTGACTTTGAGATACAATAAATTTTCCTTCAAGTGACAAAATTTTCTGAATAAAATTGGGTTTGAATAGTTCCTTCCATGAATAAAAATTATCATTCAGTTAACACATCACTAGTATTAATCCAAAGTATCAGAAGTGCTATAAAAATAAGGGAAAAACACACCTAATTTTTTTTGTGTAAGAATAATATAGAGGCAACACTTAGCTTTATTTAGGTTTAAAATACCGTATTTCAAATACTATAACGAGTGGATAAAAACAAAACTACTATATTTTTCATATATGAAGCTGATACCAATGTGTACTATACTTCCTTTTTTTTTCTTTTTACCTTAATGGCTTTAAATCGTTCAGTTTCATGAAGCTGATTGTTGTAACAATTATTGCAGTTGCATTTTTTGCAAAAATCACCATTGGCAAAGCAATCACAGTATCTGTGATTAACATGAAAAATAACATAAGAAATGAAAATATTAACTGGTTTAAGCATAATTTTTAAAATTTAAATTCTACTTCTAGGCAGAATATTCAGTTTCTACTAATGAAAAATGGTCCTTCCTCTGTAATTTAATCACATCCAAACCTAGACAAAGAGCTTCCCTCTGTCTTTAAATTTTATATTTTGTAAAATACACCCAGTTCCTCAAAGAATCCAATGTTAATTACCATGTGTACATCTCTGTGCGTATTATTTATGTACGAGAGCAGCAGCAAGACAGAGAAATTATATTTTAGTATACAGCATTTACATTCTACATAGGATTTTCCAGGCACGCTTTGAACAATTATTCTAGCTTATTAGTTTTCATGCTTTGGATTGTATGCAGTCATCTACACCTCTGCAACAAATTCTGAGCTTGTGTAACAGTAGTTTACATCAATTGTGGATCTTTCTAACTCAGTATCAGATTAGTAACATTTGACACGTATGTACTATTCATTTTAAAGCACAGATTTCTTGTGTTTGTCCTTTCATCTATACACTGTTATTAGCATTTATTAAATATTGATAAACTATTACTTACAATTTAAGACACTGAGATTTTGTGCAGTTACATGGTTTCTTAGACTTCGTAACCCCTGCACCAAAACGTAAGCTACACAGGTTGAAAAAAGCAAAAAATTAGTAAAAAATGTACAACTACAAAGAAAACTCATTATTCTGAAGTTTTGGAACAATATGTATTGACTTTATTTTTTTACACCAATATTGGTGCTATTTAACAAGTGTGGCCTCACAGAGTGTGTGAGAAAAAAGAGAATAAGCAACCTGTGATCTCCCGCCATCCACCAGGAGTCACTACTTGGGACAGCTCTGCCCTCAGTCATACAACCTGGTAATGGTTGTGCAACTGCAAAACTCTCTCACCTTTCACAGCAGGGTTGTTTCTGCCTCATATTTAAAAATGATCTGCAATCAAATATTCTTAGAATTCCATTCGTGTTAGAAACACAGGCTAAACATATGCTAATTTGATTTGGAATCATCCATTAACTTAGAAAATTAAATGTTTTTCAGGCAAATGGACAGCACAACTACACTGATCCTAAGAAAACCTGAAACCATGCTACATAGTCTTGACTGCCAGCCACTGGAATAATGACTACTGAGATATATACACAAAGCATTCTTACAGAACTGCATTTTTGTTGCAAGAGAGAAGCAGCTATGCAACATGAAAATGTCTAGGAGTCATTGCCACTTTAAAATTCAAAAGTCATCATGGATGTGTGATGTTTCATGCATCTTACCCCTCTGATGTCATTTTCGCTTGCCCATGCATATTTGATTCTAGATGGAACGTGGCAGTGCTAGCTACTGGTTGTAATGGTCCATTTTCAAACTGTTCAAGATAAAATGTATATATCCTGTTTACAGTAACTTTTTCAAAAATAGTCTTATAAGTTAACAGAGAAAAAATAACACAAAGGAAATGCTTCAGGGATAATTTAATTGCCAAGGTTACTGATAAAAACTCATGGAAGTAAAGAGCCAAGAAAACAGCATGCATCTCCCATTGGAGACCATTCGATATGTCAGGAATCCCGTTTCTCTCAATGCAAAGAACAGCTTTCAGTGCTGCAGTCTTGGCACACTATTTTCAATTTACTGATAATTCTAGGTTCAGATGCTCTTAATTCCAGTAGTCAATTGAAAATGGCTAGTGACTTGATGATTTACATCATGTTCAGCTGCAGTATGTCATCTAATTTGTTGAAGAATAAGCAAAATTTAAAAAAAAAATAATCAGCTCACAGGCCAAGAAAACACACTGCAGAACTGTTGTCTCTTCAGACTTATGATTACTAAGGGCCTAGTTATGGAGAGAGACAAGGGAAGAACAATTAGGATTACACTGATATTACCAGTAATGGAGGGACAGTAAATACTTGTAAATCACTGTTATTATAATAAGTGATTAATCTAGCTGACCATAAAGGAGATGAAGATTACTATATTTAAAGCAAAAGAAGAAATCTAAGAAACAACTGATTTGGGATAAAGTTAGAGAAGAATTACAAGCCTGTCTACATCATTGCTCTAGAATGTTTAGGCACCAATTTGCAGATATACCACCTTTAGAGATGAAACACTCCCTAGGTCACTGTTTAGTCTGACCCTTGAGCTTTTTCTTCCCTCTTTTATGATAGCGGATGCTATCCACAAAGTATTTGCTGTGTTTGTACTGACATTACATATTCACTTGACAGAAAAATTTCAGTGCTTTTTGCTAACAGCTCTGTTGGAAGTTAACACATGAGAAGCCAAGCATCTGCAAAGATTTTTGGTCTTCTGTTCAACTTTCATTAACAAAAAAAAATTGACAAAAATTATAAAGACTTAATGACTGTTAAATGCTAATCAAGAAAAAAGAGTGTAAAAAAATCCTACTGGAATCCTTCTGGTAAAAGTCAATTTGCATTCGTTCACTCCAAGAGAGTCTTAAAATGGTTCTCAGAAATAACATAGCCTATATAATACCAAATTCAAGCTTTCAAAACTGGAAGAAATATATTTTTCTTATAGAAAACTGTATTTTTAACTCCGGTACTACTTCTAGAAAATGTTGAAATCGGAAAGCTTTATATGCAGAAAGTATACTGAGTGCAGAACTAACCTGTCCAAACTAGCTAAACTGTCTTTAGAAAATGCATACAATCATTACTTTTCAACATAGACTTAACAATCCATTTTAAGAAAAGGAAAAAGACTGTATATTGTACTTAACAAGTTTAAAGGATAAGGCTTCTTTACCTCTTGTTCATTCAGAACCAGTCCACATGGAACAGACAAAAACTGCCCCAGTACAGCTCTTACAGGATTGTCTGCATCTGAAAAGAAGACACTTACCTAAAGATAGCAGAACTACTCAGAGTGTATAAAGTTTCATTTATGCATAAATATTTTCTGAATTAAGCATACAGGCAAATTGGTATCTTCAACTTATTTTGTTAATCAAAAAAATACCTGAGGCTGTCTGTTCTCTGATAGCACTTTCTCCTACAATTTAGTTTTGAATCCAAATTACTCTACAATAAATAGTGTCAATGAAGGACCTAGACGTTTTCTCTCCAGAAATGTTTTTGTCTTTGCAAAAAACAACAATAAAAACCTGGCCATGCAAAAAAGCCGTGAAAGAGGAACCCACAACCAATTTGTCAGCTAGGAATTTGAGCATAGGATGTTCTTATTTTATGACATCACATACATTTAAATTCAAATGCCATAGAGACTTAAAATATTTTGATAAAATAAGAAAAATGTCAGAAACAATTACATATATTTATTCTGAGTTCTTATTTTACAAATTTCCGGAGTTCTGAGAGAGGATTTGGAACAGAGGTTTTTAGCTTATGAAAAAAATTACTGAAGATCCACGGAGATTTAAGAATAATTCATTGTGCGAGTCCTGTTAGAGAACTGCATGTAAGTACATGAACACCCTAGTCTATGCTGAAAAAAGCAAACATCAGTCACAGTAAGATTACAGGATGAATCTTATACCTGTACTTTCTCCCTTCCCATCTAAAGAAAGGAAAAAAAAAATGGAAGCCAAAGGACAGTTCAAGAGATTAGTCCCTAGAAACTTCCAGATATAATTTCTGGACCTAATTCTTTTACTTGCTTTGAAGATGAGTAAAACAGAAGAAAGCTCAAGCAAATAAAAACTAAAAAACATATGCAAGTGAACTCCTCCTCAGCTTTTTCTTCCCTCACATTACAGTAAGAGAATGAGAGTCTGAATTTTATAAAGGAACATGATCTTTAATTTGAGTATGCCTGGTTTACTCTTCTGATGGCCTCTGACAAACATAAGTAAACAGGCTCCATACCTGGAGCATCTGCTGAGATGCTCACACTCGGCACCTACTGATATTGAGAGCAATGTCTGTGTCTGTATGGTGCTTAATATTAAAAGGCTTTGTTTTCACATCGCGATCAAAATGCCCCACTGTAATAAAAGAATAATAATAACAACAATAAATTAAATAAATCATGTCAATAATGTTTTTGAGGAAGTTATATTTAGGTAAAGAAATATTTCTTTACATTAAAACTAAACTACACTCAAATACTTTGTTGCTGCTCAGATGAAAATGTGTAACTCCATCTAATTAGTATTAACTTTAGGACCTCAGAAACCACTTTTTAAACTGGTGGCATTTCAAGTTCTCATAATTATGTAAATATTACTGAGGTATTCTGAATCCCAAGGCTAAAGTATACCCATAGGCCTCAATGCTGCTCTTCATTTACAGAGAAACAGTGACACTTGGTGGCAAGCAAGGGTATGCAGGTGCTTATGCTAAATGTGCTTTATATGGGAAGTAATATATATATTAAAAACTTTCAATAAATTCAGCATATCCATTACATCATTCTTATTACACTGAAGTACCCAGCAATTTTTCAGCTACAAAATAAAATAATAACTGATGATAGCTACATTAGCTTTGGCTCATCTCCCACTGTTGCTGCTTAAGAACATAAACGTGCAGCTGCAAATTAACAATCTATAAAATACTATCTGATAGAGATAATTCTCATTTTTATTGTACCTGCTTGAAGATAATTATTTTGGTCATGATACTTCGGAATTAGATGAATTGGGTTTAGTTCTTGTGTGCCACAACTGTTTACACAGAGTATTTGAGGACCTCCTTCCACCTGGCAGATAACCTGGAATGAATAACTAATGATTAGCTTTCATCTAAGAAACTGTAATTCTAAGCATATAGATATGAAAGTTTCCATAAAAGTACCACCTGTCTTACAAAGCTTCATAATCATAGACTGGAAAAAATGGATCATTATGCATTAAGATGTTTGCTTTTTGACCCTTAATTTATTTTTGGAAGCAGCTATTGAGATCTAACACGGTAGCTCCTCAAACTTGGTGATCTGGATTCCTGGTTCTCTAAATTGCTCCATGTGGCTTTGTAGAGCATATTCTAGCTATTTACTAGCGTGCTGGTTTCAGATTCAGTTCCCTAACCAGAACACACCATTACAATTGTCCATATTTCATTTATTTAGCTGTGATTTTAAATCAAGACATTTCCTTTGGGTGAAGTAATCTTCATATTGTTTTCCTGTTTGTTTCCAGCTGTTAAATAGAAAATAATATGTTATATACATATATATAAAGCCACACTATAACTAGATAAAATCTAGACTCTGAGTCCAAGGAAGGGGCTGCCTTGTTATTCTTGATACAGCACTAATAAATAGGACTTCTTGATACTAGTGTGGTATAAATCAATTAATTTTCCTTAGCATATAATTTTGCTATCAGTTACATGATATAATTACCACAGGGCTGGACTCATTTCTGTGTGAACATCTGGATTCCTCTGATACACTGTGCAATGTTAATAACTTGCAGCCAGACTCATCAACATTTGAACTCCAAAAAATTGCTCTGTCTTGGTGATTCTCAGTAACATCACTAATTGCCTCTCTTACCTCAGCCTAAAATATAAAGTTTTAAATCTTAACAGGTACACATTAAATCTACTTTAAATTCCAAACAAATACAATAAATGTAAAAGTTTATCTGCATAAATCATATATTTTAAAGCAAGGATTGCATTGAAATGTAATGCTGAGAATAGTTACTTTACTTTGTCAATAGCAGAATTATTTTTGTTTATATTTCAAGTCAAAATATTCCTGAAGAATAACAATGAACAGTAACACACTTCACAGTAACAATGGCATCTAGAGTCTTCAACATCATGAAGCATCAACTGATTTCTAAACTGCCTTGGAGAAGCTAGGCAATAGTCATACCAAATTATGCAAAACAAGTGTTAATCTTGAATTATGTAACTTGACTGAAGATCATTGGGATTTAGTCTACGAAAGAAGTAGTCATCTGAGACTCAACTGCAAATCCAATCGTATCTATAAATCATGTTGTTCCAAAATGAACTTTTGTTACAGTGATCAACTACTGTGTGTCATGGCATTCCATCATAGACGTGGTGCCACTTGCACTTGTTGAAAACCGATTTATCACCTATCTTGCTGATCCATTAACTTATTACAGTGTCATCTTCACAAAAGTCACACTTCCAGATGAAGCCTCGTCCATCTCAGTACACACTTCAAAACACCAAATGGCCAACCTTGAAAAACCTGGCTACAAAATTCCAGTAATTTTCAGAAATCTCCCTTTCATAAAATACCTGAATTTCTATAGTTCGTGTTACACATATTTAGGAGATTATGTTTGAAAAATTCAGGCATTTTAAGAGAATAATTAAGTAGCAGAGAACATCTCTCCATAGGCAGGGAACGCTAACGTTAAAGCCAGATTTTCACCCTCAACTCTTTTACTTTATATACACTGCACACATGGTACAGACTCAAATACTAATCAGCTGCCCCAGGGTATTTGGCAGAGTCCCAGTAGACAGTTTCTGTTCAAGTGGCTTTAGGAGAAGCCCCCTCCCTAACTGGCCTGAACTGGAACCAGATTATGCAAGTGGCAGACAGGCGCCAACTAGACTTGAGCCAATAGGAATGGAATCAGGTGAAAAATCTAGATGCTATTCTTCCTTCCTCCACAATGTGGCAGTGTAGGAAATCTATGTAGCAAAATTTTTCTTTCCCTCCCTTTTGTGAACAGATGAGATAGGACAGTGTTTGAAAGAACATTTCACCCTCTGGTACTTAGAGTAAATCCCATTTTTAGACAATTCAACACTTGGACAGACTCTTCCAATAATAATGAAATCTTGCATGCATACTTACTATTTCATCATAGACAGAAGCACCAGTCTGAGGTAAGCCACAGATATCACTGGAAGATTCTACTACATAAAATAAAGCACGTTTTATTTATAAAAAAGATCAGTGTTTTATACCAAGAACTCCTTTACAGCATCAGTAAAAGAGATTTTGATGTCACTACAGCATTACATTCTTGTGAAAGAAATATTTAATATTCTTTTGTAACAGACTGGCTAGGAAAAAGAGACTTCAGTCTGGGTCTTTTGATGTCTTTAAAAGGTTTATTGTGCCCATTTGGCAAAATTAATTTAGCTTCAGGATAAAATATCTTGTAAGATCAAATCTAGCATTCAGTTTAACCCTGAACAGGAATGCGAACAGGTAGAATACATCAAACAACTGCTCACAAGCTTAATGTCATCAGCAGCATCAGTGCAAACCACCTAACTTTCATAACTGATGGTCAAACTTCAAAGTGAAATAAAAATACTCTTCAACTCAATTTTAAAAAAAAGTGCTGCAAAAAGGAATATCTCCTTGACAGTCCCCTGAAGGAATGAGGACATGGTATGAGAGGAGAGGAAAATCAAAAGTAAGACTGAACTACGTGGTTGAAGCAACATGAACAAACAATGGTCCATCCTCCTTTCAAACATTCTTAGTTATATTAATATCACCAGAAAAGGCTCATATTGCAATTTGCAAAATCCAGAAATTAATTGCTTTAGCTATTTAAATCCTTCACTAAGCTCGTAAGAAGAGAAAAAGAAAATCCCCCTCAGTCACCTGGGGTGCTTACCATTTAAGCAATTGGTCAAGTTTTGTAACTGCAAGGTACTGTTCTAGATCCCTTTAAACAGATCATAACAAATACATTTATTCTCACCTGCAACTGGAGGTATGAATGACCTGAACACCTGAAGAAAAGAATGTTTTATTTAGAATTCTTTTCTGCATTAAATGATTCATTTTTAAAAGCCAAATGAATAAACAAAAACCTGACTTTAAGTGACCTTGAAAATTGGAAGTTATTTACATTTTAATTATATAATTAAGTACATAAATGCTGCCAGCCAGTCAGCATTACCAGATACTTTTGTATACTTTCAATATTTTTTCTGCTTTTTCTGTTCAACATATAGTTATGGTTCAGATCTAATGCATTTGCAACTATAATAGCATCATACTTAATACCTACATTTGTATTTTCAAAAACAAACCAAATGAACAGAAAATGAAATAAAGACAGAAACCAACTACTTTCTGGTTTCAAATTAGAACTGACATTGTTTGAACTAGACAATTTACCCTCTGTCTTGGTGTGCTGTGCCCTCTCTTAATATAGACAGCGGTTTAAGAGGATAAGCAAGCAGTGTAGAATAACCCATCAGCTTTCTTTATTTCAATAAAATTACACAAGTAACCTGATTAGAATTTTGTTGTAATACCTTCAAGAAACAGGGCAGATTAAGGAAACATGCAGATCTAGTGTGATAAAGTGTAAAGATACTAGGAAGTGAGCTGGTCAGAAAGTTTTTTTTTCTATGTCTAGTTAACTCCTTGTCCAGAGACTAACAAAGTTTCACGATTTTCAACATGACTTTGAAGAAAGCAACTGCTATGCCGTAATCACATCTTTATCTTCTAGAGTCTTCCACCAGTCTTTTGAATCTTATTAACAGTTCAAAAGATCTAAGGTCTCAATTATTAAAGAACTACTGATAATATTGAGCATGTGTGTAAACAACCTTCCAAGAAAGAGATACTTTTAAACGATAACCATAACATGAAATCAGAAAGAAAACTAAAACACCTAAGGTAACTGCCATGGTAGACCTCAAGCATCTCAGGATGAAACAGCACTGAGAAACACACTAGTGTCAGCAACGATTTCTGTGATAGGACGTTTCCAGCACAGACAACCTTGCAACTGCTACCTGGCTTCAGCCTGGCACCACGGTGGGATACTGCAGGGGAAAAGCAGACCTCATTTTCAATCAAGTTATTTCTGTGAGTTTTCATTTGCTTGGTGGTTTGTTTTTTGTTGTTGTTTTTTTTTCTTGATGATTTTGAGTTTGGGATCTAACAACAGCACTGTTTGTCAAAATATTAACATTGAAAAAATGTCACTGTTATGCTTAATTATGTCAAGATAGCTTCTCAGAAAAAACCTCAGTGCCCTTTTAGAAGCAGCCACAGTGCAAACTCAAAATCTGGAGATTTCTTCAGATTATATTCTACATTCATAAACAAAGATGTAAGGACACAGATGTATTCTACATATTAATAGCCTGCATTAAGCAGATGGATTTGGTCCTGTGAGCATCATGAGAAGTTTTATGCTGCATACCTTTCTAGATAGTAATTGATCCAACATAGAAATTGTAACTTCAAACTATAAAGAAAAACTGCCAAATGTGGTAAGCAGTGGGAAAGCCCTCTCTCTTACAAAACTACTTTCCCCATGGAGATTTAACAACAAAGGCTATAGTTTACTGCTGCAAATAAATTACTTTTAAACTCATTTGGATTCTAAATTTTAAGATGACAAGGGTGTCACCTGTGGAACTAAAGAACAGGAGTTAATATCCTATTTCTACTTTGTACAAATATCTAATGGTTGCTAATATATATGATAATATATAAACCCAAAGTGGGTATATTTGTTACATGGTAAGTTTTTTTAATGATCAAAATAACTACTCAGCCATTTAAAAATACCAGCTCAATAACATAGACAAAACAGAACACCATTCAGAACCGTATGTCCACACGGCATGCTATTTCTGGCAATATAAACCAAATTTATTTCTGTATTTACTACTAAGTTTGTTCTAGTATAAAATTTATGACAGAACTTTAAACATTATGTGGAGCCCAAATAAGTTTAAATGTGGGAATTCCCACATTTAAGTCACAAATAAGCATGAATATATACAAATTCCTGTTCCACTTAATCTTACTGGTATCATTCTGACATTTTGATTGACTGTTCCTTCAGGAGAGAAAACGCTTGAGGTTGGAACACTGCAATTTTTATGCTGCATCGCTAATGAAGAAAGAATGTGGACACCATTTGAAGGCAGATAAGGTGAATGCATATGTTCAGCTTCTGGTATATTTAATTCCTTGCAATTTTCAAGATCTTCGTCATCACGGCTGTTGTTTCCATGCTGATACACTTCAACTTTTACTACTGTATTTTGATTGCCAATGGTAAGCGGATACTTGAAGTGATCTAACAAAGTCTCTCCCACATTTACAGTGCATAAATGATTGTCTTGACTAGACAGCAATCCTTCTTTAGTGAGATTATTAATTACTGCAGTTTCCAGATTAAAGTTTTCAGAACTAACAGGGCTATTTTGACTAAATACTTCAGTTACAAGTCCACTGTCTATTACTGATCTTATATCAAGCAATATCCGATTCTCCATAGTCATGGACAGACTGTGAACTGGTTCATATTGACTTTTTTCATTGAAGACAATTAAATTTTCTATTTCGGCTTTCTTCTGAATAGTTTTTCTGTCTATAAATGAATGAAATAGTCTTAATCAAACAACACATTTATATAATACTGAAGATTAACCCAATTAACACGTAACTGTGAAACTTAAAAATATAATGCTGGAAGAGGTTGTTTGGGTTCTGAATCTAGCTTTCAGAAAACACAGGCCACCATGCCAACACAACCAACCTGCTTTTACCTTAAGAACACATTCTTTGTAACTTTTAAACACATTAACAGCATTCAGACTTCAATGAGAATTCTGCCGCTTGGCTTTAGTAGTGAAAAAAAATAAATCAAATTTGACATAGACAGGTATATGCTGTTTTAAGTTTGCACCAGTAAAAAGCACATTAAGACAAACCTTGCCTGTATTCTCCATGTCACTTTGCCATTACAGACAACAGAAGCTCTATCCAGAGTATCACAAGGCCACTATTTAAAAGATATAGGCCAAGATCCACCTGCACTGTCATTACTACTATTTCTGGATTTAGACTAAGGCAAATAGGGGGAGGGTCAAGCTACCCATGTCCCCCTGCCTGGACTGGGATATAGCAGTCGTCTGAAAGCTCGTTTCTCTCACCCATATGAATCAACCACTACCAGCTCTGGGACATCTGTGGGGTGGGGAAGGGCAGAGTAGGGAAACCAGCCCTGCCCAGAAGCTCTAGCTGCCCTCCCCCCTCCCTCCGCATCACCATGCTAGTTTCCAGGGCAGAAGGGAAATGGATAGGCCCAACCTCCAACCCGGGCCCTCAATAGAGGCCATGTTTCTGCCCCTTCCCCCGGGCAATTCACCTTCCCCCATAGCTGGTGCCCGCCCTCCAGGGAGTGGGGAGAACCTCGCGCCAGATCGTTAACGGAGGCTGAGCATGCGCCAGAGCGCCGCTTCCACCTTCCCCCCGCCCCCACCACCAGCGCGGCCGAGTGTTTCAGTTCGCAGAGGCAGCAGTGTGCGTACACACAGCCTGCGGATTCGGTTGGGGGTTTTCGGGATTTTTTTGTTTGTTTTGTATTTAAAGTATAACTGCCCTTGGAAATTAGCTCGCATTACAAGGAGTTAAAGATTAACTAGGACCCTGGTACTGAGTAATAGGTTATTTGTTGCAATCCATGTAGAAGTGTGCTACTTGCCACTGGTAAGGCCACATACTGTGTCCAGTTCTGGGCTCCCCAGTGTGAAAGGGACATACTGATGAGGGTCCAAAAAAGGGCCATGAAGATGATTAAGGGACTGGACCATCTCTCCTACAAGGAAAGGCTGAAAGAGCTGGGACTAGTTAGCCTGGAGATGAAGGGAGGGTTCAAAGAAGACAGAGCCAAGCCCTTTCCCCTGGTGCCCAGTGACAGAACAAGAGGCAATGGGCACAAACTGAAACACAGGAGTCTCTCTCAGAACATCAGGGAACACTTCTTCACTGCATGGGTGACCAAGCACTGGCATAGGTAGCACAGGGAGACCGTGGAGTCTCTGTCCTAAGAGGTACTCAAAAAGCCATCTGGACATGGTTTTGGGCAACCATCTGGTTGGGCCAGATGACCTCCAGCTATCCTTTCCAACCTCAACCATTCTGTGATTCTGTGAAATAGCTGGCTTCCAGCTTCTGGTCTTAGAGCCCTTACAACACACTATGTAAGTCTTGGAATTGTCACCCCAGTGCCATAAAGTTTTCAGAGTTTAGAAAATGTAGCAGGCCACTACCTATGGCCATTCAAGACAGGTTTCCTTGAAAGCAGAAATTAACCTGAACTTTTAAATTTATATATTAATGTCTTCATTTTTAGGAAATTGTGTGTTTAAAAAACCCCACAGCAACAAAAAATACCCCAAACAATTTCTAAGAACCTTTCATCCATGAAGTGCCATACAGTTAATCCAAGAAGAAACCAGAATCAATTTTTCCTTCTGCTTTTGGTTACAAATTTCCACCCCATTGGCCCCAGGTCTACAGCCATGAAAGTGAGGGAAAACCAAAACAGAACAAAGAAACCTCACACTTTCTCCTCCTTGCTCAAAGGTTTCATCTAACAGCTAATTTTTTTATTCTAGTACTTCCCAACAGGAGCTAGTTAATATCAGCCAGACCTCATTAATCCCATGCATCAGCAACATTTTCTGAGTATGAGATGCATCTTACACTTGCTGCACTTAAAAACAGGCAAAGGGAAGAGGGGAAAAAACATCCCCAAATAAATCAGTATTTGCTGTGCCAAGGAAGTTTCCATACAGCATTTCTGTACAGATTGAACGTATCAATTTACAGCTTTAGTATCCAGCCTTGGGGGGAGATGTTTGAAATATGACCAGGGACTATGAGTATCTGAGAGATGAAGTGTGAAACTGAAACCGCTGTGATCATTGTGTTCTTTCATGTAGTGAACGCTGCAACATCCAGAAAAGCAAAACGCTTAACACTTTTGTCTATTACAAAAAACAATTTGGTGGTGTGTTGTTGTTTGGGGTTTTTTGTGTGTGGGTGGGTTTTTTTGTTCTGTTTTTTGTTTTTGTTTTTTAATGAAATAGCAATTCAAAAAACATCACGTGAACCTCTAAAGGGTAAGAAAAATCCTCTTCAACTGTTTTAATGCGATTTCAAAGGACTTTTCAGATACTGGTATTCTTAAAACCAACTTTTTAACAGTGTTAACCTTCTGTGCCTGAACTAGGTCTCCACTGCCTTACCATTCATATTCTATGGATTATTTACTGAAAAGATCAAACCAGTGCGATCCACTAGCTTGCAAACAGAATGTTTCACAGATACATTCCAGCAGTTTTTTGGATCTCATGAAAAAGCTCATCTAAAGTAGGACCTATGTTGTTTCTTCTTTCTACTGAACCTGAAAAAGAAAATTTTTTCATTAACACATTCCCTATTAACTAGCAAGACATGCCTAAATCACTGCTAAAATAAACTGAATAGCCTGCAACTACCATTCCTAACTGGATCTAATAGCAATGATTTCACAAGTCCAGAAACAGCAGCAAGGGATCTGGGAAGAAAATACAAAAGATATTAAACATTGTACTAAGTAGTTGTAATTGTGAAATTTTATTTTATTTTTTGAAGTCACAGAAGAGGGTAGAAAATAGAGACAAATTGTTGGATGTAAATAACCAACCATAGATGTAGAATAATTGAAAAAAACATAAAGAAAACTAGTTTAAATTAATCTATTTTATATGATAAAACAATTGGTACAAAGGCTGAATTAGAACCATTATTTTCAGGGTCAGGCACACACTTCCTTAGTCCCTCAAAAATACGACCCTTAAAAAAATATTTAGTTTGGAATGGTGTTAATGCTGGACAACGGTAGTCTCTAAATGCATTTAAAGCTCTCCTAATTTCTGGCATGAAATAGCTGAAATAAGAAATTTGGAAAATGCACGTTCAAGGTATTCCACCAATTCTACACTGCTATTTGATACACAGGTCAATTTATTATCATCCAAGCTGACTTCTAGCACCTACTCAACCCTACCTTTGAGTTGTTAAATCACTAATTGAGAATAAGTGACCAAACGCTTTAGTAACAAATTAATAGTTTTTCTGGAATGTGAACGTTTTACTTTATAATAAAGTACACTGTACTAGAAGGTTCATTCAAATCTAATTTCAGTTACATTCCTGCAAGCAGTTTTACTGTATGTACACAATATTGAACATCAAGATTTATATTAACTATTTATTAATAACCTATATTTGCTGTGGATTTTTAAGATTTACATCCAAAAAGCATATTAATTTATTTACATGCTGCTGACATTTTAAAGAAAATGAAATAAAATCTTGTCTGTTTAGGAATGATAATCTATCCCAAATTAAAAAAAAAAAGATACGTTTAACACCACTAAATTTTTAAAACATTTACAATAAAAACCAGCTTTCTGTGCCAATTATACTCTCCAAGAATGTAAATTGCATTGATAACTGCACTGACTACAATTAGACTTGAAACATCTAAAACCCGAGAGTCAAATCTAAACTTAGGGTTTCTTAAAGAAAATTCTACAAGGTAATATGCTCTAATGTTAATTTAAGCAGAGATTGGTCAGTGGTCAATTAAAAAACAAAACAAACAAACAAAAACCAGTGCATTATTTCTGCGGCTCCAGAAGAACAGATCACTATAAAATCGTTGCAGTAGTTTGATAAATGCCATGCCTGCCTGCCGCAGTAAGGCCTATTTCAAAGTGTCCTTTCCCACACACTGTACCTAATCAAAGAATGAGTGGCTCTGGCCAAGTCCTGTGAAGGTTCCTAGATTTATGTAAGCATGCATTTGCTTAAGTATGCATCTGGGATCTTTGTGGTGTCCTACCTCAAACATACATGTACAGGTGTTTTAACAGCTAGGCTGCAAGGCGTGCCAGAGCCTGCTGCTGCCAGGGGAGGGAGGCAGGCATTCCACCTGCATGAGGTGTGAGCAGGTGGAAGATTAGCTCAGCATGGTGGTGAACCTTAAGGAGGTCGAGAGACTGAGGACCATCAGGGACTGTGAGAAGGAGATTGACTAGTGGAGTAACTCCCTGGCGTGCCAGCCAGAAGGGCCCCAGGAAGATAATCCCAAAAGGTGATGGACCCCCGTTCTGTCAGGCAGAGGGGGAAGACCTGGGACAGCCCCTGCCCTGTCGCTATTGGGCAGAGGTGGGGGACCAAAAAGATGAGGAGGGTTGGAACCAAGTTCCAGTTTGGCATCACAGGCAATCCCCCTCCCTACCTGCTTTGCTTCCCCAGGTGCCCCTCTGTAATAGGTTTGAGGCCCTGAATCTTGAAGAAGAGGTAGGTGAGGATGTGGTGCAAGGCCCGCCTGTGAGGTCACATAGGAAGAGGCGGTTGACTCCACAGCTCAAGACTGCCTCCGATAAGAAAGAAAGAAGGGTAATTGTAGTAGGCAATTCCCTTCTGAGAGGAACAGAGGGCCCAATATGCAGAGTTGATCCTCATCATAAGAAAGTGTGTAGTCTACCTGGAGCCCGGATCACGGATATCACGAGGGCACTCCCCAAGCTGGTGCACTCAACAGACTACTACCCACTGCTGATCTTCCAGACAGGTGGGGAGGAAGCTGCATCCCGTAGTCTGAGGGGAATGAAGAAAGATTTCAAGGCCTTGGAACACTTGGTGAAAGAGTCTGGGGTGCAAGTTATTTTCTCTTCCCTCCTTCCATTTTTGGGTGACGACATGGGATGGAGTAGAAGAATTCAGTCCATAAATGATTGGCTACAAGACTGGTGCTACAGGCAGGGCTTTGGGTTCTTTGATAACGGCAGACAGTTATATGTGGGAAGGGTTTATCTCACAGGGGCAAAAGGATGCTGGGACAGGAATTAGCAGGGCTCATTTGGAGAGCTTTAAACTAGATTTGAAGGGAGGTGGCATTGTAGCTGGGCTTGCACCAGTGGGGCAGCACTCTAGAACTGATGAAGACCAGGAGGCCTCCCATACCCCTAGGGTGAAATCAGTGTGCTCAGCTTGCTCCCTGAGATGCCTGTACACCAATGTGCACAGCATGGGGAATAAGCAGGAGGAGTTAGAAACCTGTGTTCGGTCAGAAGACTATGATCTGGTGGCAATTACAGAGAGATGGTGAGACAGCTCACATGACTGGAGTGTGGTCATGGATGGCAATGTCCTTCTCAGAAAAGACAGGCCAGCAAGGCAAGGTGGTGGAGTTGCTCTTTACGTGAGAGTGGAACTACCATGTATTGAGTACGGTCCAGGGGCAGATGAGGAGCGAGTTGAGAGTCTGTGGGTGAGAATTAAGGGGCAGGCTGGCAGGGGTGATACTGTTGTGGGTGCCTATTACAGGCCACCAGATCAGGATGAGGAAGTTGATGAGGCCATCTACAGGCAGCTGAGAGCAGCCAGCCATCCACAGTCCAGGAGATTCCACCAGTGCATTGATGATAACTTCCTGATGCAAATGGTGGACAACCCAACTAGGAGAGGAGCGCTGCTGGATCTCATTCTCACTAACAAGGAGGGTCTGGTTGAAGCAGTAAAGGTGGAGGGCTGCCTTGGCTGCAGTGACCATGAGATGGTGGAGTTCAGGATCTCACATGGCAGGAACAGAATACCGAGCAGAATTGCAACCCTGGACTTCAGTAGGGTGAACTTTGGCCTTTTCAAACAATTGCTAGGGGAAATCTCATGAGACAGGGTACTTGAAGGTAAAAGGGCCCAAGATAGTCAGAGACTGCTTCTTCCAAGCTCAAGATCAAAGCATCCCAACACATAGGAAGTCAAGGAAGGGAGCCAGGAGACCTGCGTAGTTAAACAGGGAACTGCTGGGCAAATGCAACTGGAAGAGGAGAGTTTACAGATAATGGAAGAAGGGGCTGGCCACTTGGGAAGAATATAAGGCTGCTGTCAGAGGATATAGGGAGGCAACTAGGAAAGCTAAGGCCTCCTTAGAATTAAAACTTGCAAGAGGGGTCAAGGACAACAGAAGGAGCTTCTTCAAATACATGGCAGATAAAACTAACACTAGAGGCAATGTAGGCCCACTGATGAATGAGGTGGGTGCCCTGGTGACAGAAGATACAGAGAAGGCAGAGTTACTGAATGCCTTCTTTGTCTCTGTCTACACTGCCGGAGGCTGTACTGAGGAGCCCTGTACCCCTGAGGCCCCAGAGGAAGTCAGGACAATGGAGGAGTTTGCCTCAGTTGATGACGACTGGGTTAAGGACCAGTTAAGCAATCTGGACATCCATAAATCCATGGGTCCAGATGGGATGCACCCGCAGGTGCTGAGGGAGCTGGCTGAAGTCATTGCTAGGCCACTCTCCATCGTCTTTGCTAAGCTGTGGGAAACCCGAGAGGTGCTTGAGGACTGGAGGAAAGCAAATGTCACTCCGGTCTTCAAAAAGGGCAAGAAGGAGGACCCGGGTAACTATAGACAGGTCAGCCTCACCTCCATCCCTGGAAGGTGATGGAACAACTTATCCTTGGTGCCATCTCAAGGCATTTCAAGGATAAGAGGGTCATTAGGGGCAGTCAACGTGGCTTCACCAAGGGGAAGTCATGCTTAACCAACCTCTTAGCCTTTTATGAAGACATAACCAAGTGGATAGATGATGGTAGAGCAGTAGATGTGGTCTACCTTGACTTCAGTAAAGCATTTGACACCATCTCCCACCGCATCCTCACAGCTAAACTGAGGAACTGTGGTCTGGAAGATCAGGTAGTGAGGTGGACTGTGAACTGGCTGAAGAAAAGAAGCCAGAGAGTTGTGGTCAATGGGACAGAGTCTAGTTGGAGGCCTGTATCTAGTGGAGTCCCTCAAGAGTCAGTACTGGGACCAGTAGTATTCAATATATTCATCAATGATTTGGATGAGGGAATAGAGTGGACTGTCAGCAAGTTTGCTGATGACACCAAACTGGGAGGAGTGGCTGACACGCCAGAAGGCTGTGCTGCCATCCAGCGAGACGTGGACAGGCTGGAGAGTTGGGCAGGGAAAAATTTAATGAAATATAACAAGGGCAAGTGTAGAATCTTACATCTGAGCAGGAACAACCCCAGGTTCCAGAATAAGTTGAGGAACGACATGTTGGAGAGCAGTGTAGGGGAAAGAGACCTGGGGGTCCTGGTGGACAGCAGGATGACCACGAGCCAGCACTGTGCCCTTGCAGCCAAGAAGGCCAATGGTATCCTGGGGTATATTAGAAGGGGTATGGTTAGTAGGTTGAAAGAGGTTCTCCTCCTCCTCTACTCTGCCTTGGTGAGACCGCATCTGGAATATTGTGTCCAGTTCTGGGCTTCTCAGTTCAAGAAGGACTGCTTGAGAGAGTCCAGTGCGGAGCCACAAAAATTATTAGTGGAGTGGAGCATCTCCATTACGAGAAAAGGCTGAGAGAGCTGGATCTCTTTAGCTTGGAGAAGAGGAGACTGAGGGGTGACCTCATTAATGTTTATAAATATATAAAGGGTGAGTGTCACAAGGATGGAGCCAGGCTCTTCTCGGTGACAACCAAGGATAAGACAAGGGGCAATGGGTGCAAACTGGAACATAGGAGGTTCCACTTAAATATGAGAAGAAACTTCTTCACAGTGAGGGTGACAGAGCACTTCCAGTGCTGCTGGAAGGGAGGTTGTGGCTCCTGCTCAGGGAGGTTGTGGAGTCTCCTTCTCTGGAGACATTCAAAACCCGCGTGGACACATTCCTGTGTAACCTCATCTAGGTGTTCCTGCTCTGTCAGGGGGATTGGACTAGATTTTGAGGTCCCTTCCAATCTCTAACATTCTGTGATTCTATGAAACAAAATTACTCCTGCATTTCATAGGGACTGATCTTTGCTATTTAAGATGGGAGCATTTAATTATAGCTTTACACCTAACTGCGCCATATGGCAACATTCAAATCTACTTATGCCACGTCAACCTAACTTATAATTTGAAAACTAGATCTACGTTACTACTACTTCACCTTCTTTGCCACTAAGACAATGTAAAACCTACTCCCAGCATAAGCTTTTTTCCTGGGTTTAGGATCTTTCTTTTTTAAGGTACTTGTATGAACAAGCACACCGCTCCATTTATTTATATGGAAATAAAATCAATGGTGCAGCAAACATGCTTGTAAGTAATAAGAAAAATGTGATACCTGCTAATTTTACTACCTGCTACATTCTACTACCTGATGCAGCACTATATGATGTGGGTTTTTTGTTGTTGTTTTTTTTGTTTGGTTGGGGTTTTTTTGCAAAAAACCAAAAGATTTCTACAACTTGGTATGTTAAGGTGGGTTATATCATGGATTTTTTTTATGTTTTACAGAAATTATCTTTTTTAAAAAAAGCCACAACAAAACCCAATGAAGGTAAACAGCCACAAGTTTTGTCATTCATTGCATAAAGCAGCAGATACACTGAAGAACATTCTGCTATTAATACATAGCAAATCTAACTTTTTCTAGTATTTGAGTTTAAAACACTGTGTTTTCTCCCTTTGATTCTGGAATACAAGTAGATTAATTTTAAGTAAAAAAAGAGCAAGTGTATACAAATTAAGAGAAAACCGCTGTAGTTAGAATATACATGACTTCATGCAATTATACTGTATTTCATCCCTAGAAAGATACAAGATTTCTAAAGTCATCCTTCGTGGAAATAAACTCTTCCAAACTACTGAAAAGAAAATAACGAAACATCTGATACACTTCTGAAGTTTTCATAGGTGATGAAGAAGATGTTGACTCAGTTTCTTTGCCAGCTACTGTTTGACAAACCTTGCTCTCACATTCACTGTTCGGAAGAGTTCTCATCCCAACAACAGGAGACTGCTTGGCACCAAAAGGCAAATCACTTGGTACAGTTTTTACTAAGGTTAAATAAACCCATGATGTCAACCATTGCTTTTTGGATGTTTTTTCCAAAACGATGAGAATCCTTTAAAAAACAAAAACAAAAAAACAAAACCAAAGACTTGTACAGTTAATCAACAGTTATCCTTTAGGCAAAAGAAGGAGCCTTTTAACATTTGGTAATTCTGGAGCTTACAGAATTAGGGCATGTATTTTACCATAAAATGAGGAATTTAAGCCACAAAAATTTTAATACTATAAAATTTAAACCACGTTTGTGGTATTACTGACTAATGAGTTCTTCATGATGCATTTGCTTTCCTACAAACAGAACTGACATCATGTCCCTTTGCAATCAGAAGCATCTATAGCTTTCTGTTACTTTAAAATAGCTGTGTTTTAGTACTGAGATTTTATACAAGATTTTGCAAAAGCTAATTCTCAGAAAACAAAATAATGTTGAGAAAGTATATGACTAATGGCCTAGAAGTACTGAAAAAGCAGAAAAATATTTTGTATTTGACTTCTATCAGATTCCTGAATCATTTACCATTGAGAAATTACATAGATAATTGTGATTTTTCATTTTCAAAGTGTAAACAAACTATGAACTTGTTCTGTTTATTCTAAGTGTCAGATGAACAGTACAAGGAAGAAATTAAGATTACAAATATAAAGCATTAGCTACATTATGGGATATGCTGCCTTTTCTTTATGGACATTTGAATTGACTAATAAGTAAAAAATACTGAGAAATTTCAAATACAAGCTAACAGGCATCTAAAGAACAATTTGAACTGTGAAAAAACAAAGTTGTGTTTCCCAATCTTTAATGATTAACCAAAGGCACCGAGATCTCTCAGACAAGTTAAAGTCAGAAGAGGAAAACTAGTTCAGCTGAACAAACTCAGCATGTTTATTGAAGACACAGAAATCTAAAGGGGAAGGATAAATTGAAACTCACTCAAAGCAGGCCTCTGCAAAATCAGGATATTGAACAGATGACATCTACTACATTCTAATAATGGGTGTTATTCTAATAGTTTTTTGATTAACTATGTTTCTCAAGCACAGATTACAACTTATGGGCCAGCTTCTTTCACCATTATTTAAACCAAGAAGATTTAAAGAATAAGCAGCACACATTTTACTCTGTCTTTACAACTGCAGCCAGAGATAAATCAAAGCAAAAGTGTAATAACAAAAGACAGGAGACACCCATCTTACTGTTATGGGGAAGATGTAAGTAATTTTTCGTGAGTTCCAGGGAACTGGAGCTGGTGTAAATATGACCTTAAAACATATGCTTTCTTTATGCTTCAAAGCATAAGTGAAATAGAATATAGTTTCCTTGGTTCATAAAGCTATTAAATACATATAATTGGAGACAAAAAGAAAAACAATACCCAACAAAACAGCCTATGTTGAGAATGAAAAAACACATTATAACTGTATGTTGTAAGTCCTATAATTTTTTTTTTTAGACAATGAGTAGAACAGTTTTATAAGCAGATATCAAAACAGATTTATTAAACCATAGTAAAGGACAGAGCCTTACCGTGTCAGAACATGATATTTTGCTGGAGACATGGAAATGGATGGAATTTTCATCCAAGATAATATAAGAGACACCATAACCATCATCAGCCACCTAGGGGGAGAAGAGAAAAACAAGTTCTAAACTCTTTCTTTTTCCTTCCATTCCTAAATTATCTTATACATAATTACATGATTCTTACTTTGCAGTTTTTAATATTAGTTGCAATTTCTCCTCAAGCAGAAATTAAGTTTCCACATTTAATACATAATTTCTGAAGACTGATTCCATTTAAGGAAACAGCTCTAGTCTCATATGAAGTGCAAAGAATTCATAGTTTCTGAATATATGTCTGTAATTTTTCCCAGCTTTAGTATTTTGAACAGAATACTTTTTCAAAGACCTTCTATCAAGGTCTAGTCCTAAGCAGCTATACAACTTCAGTGCTTAAGTAGAAAGGAATTAAATAGACCAGTTTTATACCTAAACATCCTGTTTCATGGGATCACTCTGCAAATGTAAACACACAGTACATACATACGGAGTATACAAGCCCTGTATTATGAAAACTTGTCCGAAGTCACCCAACTCTACAGCAAATATATGATTCTAAACACCCATATCATGAGTATAGCTCTGGTCTGATTTCAACATCAGCAGCATTAACTGTCTCAGGTTTCAGTCTGCTGTTATATTTAAAGTGTGCCTAGTAAACACAGACTATCCTGCTGCCACTCTCCTTCCTCTCTTTCCTAACTCAAAGGATCACAACCTTCAAGCTCTTTGCTGCCAGGCAGCCTGTCTTCTCTCCATTAGTGCTACAGGGCTACATTCTTATATTCTACAGAATGGTGGCTTTGTGTGTGGTTTTTTGTTTGTTTTGGGTTTTGTTTGTTTGTGGTTTTTTAAACAACAAAAAAACCAACCAACAACAAACAATACATGGAAAGCCTGATGTACTCAATCTCTGGGCTATTTCAGCAAACCAAAGCACAGTTTTTGCAAGGACACAAGAAATGATGAAGGGAAATGTATGCAGGGTTATTTGGAAAGTCAGACAACTGAAGGAAGGAAATTAAAGAAATGAAGAAATAGTAACAAGGGAGCAGTTAATGTAGCATTTGCAAAAAGAGAAGGGAAAAACTGTTAGAAATTTGTGCAGCCAAAAACCTATTGTATTGCCAGACCACAACATTTTGGGGATTCTAAGTATTGACTTTATAATCTGCTGGAGCAAGCCAGTTTCTCATTAATGAGCAGTATTGCAATAGATAGGCTTCCTTGATACTGCAATTTAAACTCATTCCAAATTCAAGAACTACTGAAAGCTGCATCAGAAATATGAATACGTAAAGTAAAACCACCAAAGAAACAACCTCCAGCTTGACAAAACAGCCAAAATACACTGTACTTGTCAATCCAAATTTCCTTGTGGCAAAGAACAGTTCTGTGATCCCTCTCATTGTTCTTTCAAGATAAATGTTTTTTGAAAAAATCTGTTTTGAAGATTATTAGTCCAGACTATAGCCACATAAAATCTGCTTAACAGATTTTATTAACTATATTTTTTATCATCAATGGCCATGTAAAAATCTGGTAAAATATTATACTACAGCAAGTCAGAAGCTTATACAATCTCTAGCAATATACTAATTTCTTGAAAGTCTACAGAAGCTGTAGAATGTAGTTCTATTATTATTATTATTATTTTATTATGACTTAGCCACTACTCATACTTAAGAGGGCAAGCAGAACAATGTGAGTAGTTTAATTTGGAGGAAAGCATGAACACATTTTTTAATTAATCAGGAAACATAAAGAACAAGTCAAGTATAATTACTTTTACAAATCCCATTCTTAAAATCTAGTTTAAGTAATAAGGCATTTATCACTGTAATAATAGCCTGATGTACAGAAACTCTGGACATATGTAATGTGATAAAAGCCCCCACTTCCTCAGATCTCTCTGCCATGGAGCCCTGTACCGTATTTGATAATTGTGTATTTCCTTAACAATAATCCATTTTTGTAGTCGGATATGAAAAAAGGTGATGCAGATTTTTCTGAGCACATCCACATCATGGGAAAAAAACATTAAGATATCACAGATCTGAAATTTTTAGACTGGCATATTCAAAATAAAACTGTTTCGAAGTGGTACTTATATTTAGCAAACATACCGGTCCAAATCCTCCACCACAGGATAACATCTCAGGGTTCTTCTTTAGATCAATGTGTTGCTGTGGTGTCTGACTCGTTGACAACCTCCAAGGCTCTGACAAAACCTTTATTAGATGTGAAAGAGATGCAAACAAGTATAATACACTGTTTAAGAACATGCAACTTTCTCAAAAGCTAATCAAGATCATATTAGCAAGCACTCAACAGAGCAATATTAAGGATAACTTCCCATTTCAATTGAATGAATAATTAAGAAGCTTAAAAGAAACAGCTAAGCTTGTTCCGATATGCAAACCATTAACATATGCGGTCCTGATATCAATTCCTCAAAGAGAACAGAAGTTTTTTTCAATAGAAATGCTATTTCAAAACAGATTAATCTGTCCATAGCCTGGTAAATCCTGTATAACAGGTCTTGTTAACAACCATATTCAAATCCTGGTAAGATACTACATCAGGTTAGAAGCTTGTAAAATCTCTAACAATTCACATGTGTCTGGAAAGTTTGCGAAAGTTGTTTTATTCTTGACTTAGCCACTACTCACATTTAGGAGGGCAAGCAGACAAATGCGAGTAGGTTAGTTTGGAGGCAGAAAACATGAACAAGTGCAATATAATTACTTTTATAAAAACCAACCTTAAAATCTGGTTTAAGCAATAAAGCATTTTTCATGGTAATACACAGTAACATTAATGTTATGCATTAACCAAAAAAAAAAATTGCAATATATAGTTCCTTTAACTCAGAGTAACTTAAAGGAAAGTTATTTTGTCACAGTTCCAAAAGAACATTCTTCAGAGAAGAAACATAGGCTCTGTTGTACTGCCTTAAAAATAAGTAAAAGACCACAAGCAACCAATATTTTTTTTGCAATACTGACTATACTTTTTTGCAATCCTTAATAACACATATTATACTAAAAAGCTCACAGAAAGCATTACTATAAAACAAAATGAAACTAACTTGTGATCTACCAGCAGATGTTAAGTCATGCTAGCTAAACTCTTACTTTTCTTTTTTAGGAAAACCAGAGTTCTACAAGTACGTAAGCAGATACCACAAAACACTAAGTAAACAAAGGATGATTTACTGTAATCAATAGTTATCAATAAAAGTCACTTACTTCCTTAAGGAAAGGAGAATCTACAGCAAGGTACTTCGACACGACATAAAGGCAGAACAGATGGCGGTCAATGCCAGCACCAGTCATGGCAAGACGATATAAGTGCTGATGTTTGGCAGCAGCAAGCTGAAATAACTTAAGCTTATTTTCGTTCTAACAATGAAAAAAAGAATGGAGAAATATCAGTTAAGTGAACTGAGTTGAGGATGGAGTTGCAGAAGCTAGGTTCTCAAGGCTAGAGCACTTAAGGGTCAAGTACAAGACAATGCATGCAACTAACCAATTACTAGTATCCTCTCGCTTTTCAACCTCATGTATTCAATTACAGGCAGTAGCAAGTGTCAACTATTACTTGCTGTAAACACTGCATAATGAAACAGAATTTGTATTTTAAGTGTAATCTAACCCCAGAATCAAACACGATTACAACTCAAGTTTGCTACATTATCATATATTTAGTTTCTAGAGACACTGGTCTTAAAAAGTTAAAGAGCAAATCTCGACATGACTTAAGAAAAGTTGGAGTGGCAACAGCCATTTTAGAAGGCAAACTGACAACACTGAAGGTATTGGGGTCCATGAACAGTTTTGGGTGCCTCAATATAAGAAGGACATCAAACCCTTAGAGTGTGACCAGAGGAGAGTGACCAAGATGGTGAAAGGTCTCAAGGGCAAGACTCATGAGAGGCAGCTGAGGTCACTTGGTTTGTTCAGCTTAGAGAGGAGAAGCCTGAGGAGTAACCTCATTGCGGTCTTACAGACTTCCTCAAAAGAGGGACAGTGGAGGGGAAGGTGCTGATCTTCTCTCTCTGGTGACCAGCGATAGGACATAAGGAAATGGTATGGAGCTGCATCAAGGGGAAGTTCACATTGGACATTAGGGAAAGGTTCTTCAATGAGAGGCTGGTCAGTCACTGGAACAAGCTCCCCAGGGAAGTGGTCAGGGCACCAAACCTGTCAGTTACAGGAGCACCTGGACAACACTCTTAGTCGTACAGTTTAATTTTAGGTAGCCTTGCAAGAAGCAGGGAGTTTGACTCAACGATCCTTATGGGTCCCTTCCAACTAGAGATATTCTATGATTCTGTGTACACTGTATGAATACTGCAAGTGCTGAAAGTGTCTGTTCAACACACTTAGGTAGCCATTCTGTTAAGATTTTATAAGGTGGAATGCAACACACTGAGTATATTGCAACCTGTTACTTCTCATCTCCAGCATCACTGCATTTTACACCACTCATTTGGGACACAGTAAGCTGCCTATTTGACTCCAGCATGAGAAACTAATCAATAACCTGTGGTCATGCTAACCATGCCTACCACTGGCATTCAGGAGTAAAGCTTTGTGGATAGTCCATGGAGGATACAAATGCTCATGAAAAATTCTAAGGAAAAACCCAGAGAAAAGTAGAAGCAAGCACTAACGGCAGACAACTTTGTATAAAATAATATATAAATGCCTTTAATATTTTCATAACACATAAAAACTAAAAATTGCATTATGAAGGCAGGGTTCCTCAGCTCTGTGCTTAATCATTGCAGATGAAGCGCAATAACGAATCAACAAGGCTGAAAAAGAATTGTGTCTCCAGTAACCATAGGGGGGAAAAAAAGTGAGCAGAATGAAGTCTGATATATATATATATATATAATCTTGCCATGTATGGGGCTACCTTACTCCTTTAACAAAAATGCAGATGTTAACTGCAGAGATGTGTAATAGCAGTAATTCTAATATTAGGACTATGTCAAAATTACTTACACAGGGCAGTTGTACAGTAGCTGTGCCATACATTTATGTGCAAGGCTGGATTTCCAGACCTGCACTGGTTTGATCACAGCTCCCAGCACAGCATATTGAGAAATCCAGAGGGATTTATACAGAACTTCCAGAAAGATGAGAGAGAAAAGAGTTTCTATGTGCATCTGTTTTCTCGTAGTAATATTTATTTATAGAATCATGGGGCTAGAAAGAACCTCGACTATTCATCTGCCCCAAGATCTGATAATTAAAACTCTTTCCTGAAGGACCATTATGTAACTTACTTTTAACAATTTTAAAAGTGAAAAAAACAACATCCCTGAGTAATCTGTTTCAGGCTTCTTGCTATTTCCCTCCTTACTCGTTATCCTTACTAGCAGAATATGTTTCCCTAATGTGTTTCTTTCTGAAATTTAAGTCCGTTACTTCTTGGGACAGAGATTTTTCCGATCATCTCTGCATCAGCCTTTTTATCCTCTTGAGCACAACCTGGCTCCCTACCTCTTCTACAGTGTTTTCTTTAGACTAGGCAAGAATAATTAAGTTCCAACTCTCCTCACAGATCCTCTTCAGAGGTGTCTAACCATCCTTCTTGCTCTCCTTTCTATTCTCTCCAATCCATCCATACCTCAAGTGTGGTATCCAAAACTGGACAAACCACCCCAGCTAATGCTGTACTACAAAAAAGTGCAGAGAGAAAAGACTACTAAAAATAAAGGGCAAGACTAAATTGAGGGCTCCTTTTTTCCCAATGACATAGCACTGAATGTGCTATGTCAGTGTTCTGTTACTGATTATTTTAGTCCTAGATCTTTTTCATTAGAACTTCTGCCCATGCAGCTGTTACTCAAGCCTAGATGCAATACCTTGAGTATCTTCCTATTGTATAAAACCCTCTTTTTCAGGTCAAATTTTTATTGACTCTGAAGAACTGGAAATGCCCTTCAGCTTAGCAAAACCTACAAATGTAATGATTCATCAACTGTATCTGTGAAAACTGTGATTAGCAGTGGATTAAAGAACAGACAGTCCTCAAGACAACCATCCTCTATCCTTCCATTTTGACAGCAAACATTTAAGGAGTATTGTTAAAGTTTTCCAAACCAATAAGTTTTCCCCTAGACCATGCTTCCTTTGTTTGCTAATCAGAACATCACAAGAAAGGTTAAAAAGACCAGTGAAATCAACATATAAGAGCACTTACTTATTTCCTGTAAATAATACTTGCTTCCCTATCAGAAAGGAAAGCTTAACTGGTATGAGATTACTTGTTTTACAAAACTGTGTTTGAGTTTTACAAGTCATCTCAGTTTTCTGCATTTTAGGAACTGTAAGAAATGGCATCTTTGGCTAAGTTACTGCCTTTTTTTTTTTTTTGTATAGCCTTGAATTTCTGCCATACTGACAGAGAATGTGGACAATTACCTTATGCTGCACTTCTTTCCTAAAAAACAAAAGGCATCACTTCAAGTGTTTAAAAACTATTTAGGAACTTATATAGATATCTAGTGATAACTCATGTGCCTTATAGATTGTATGAGGCACCAATACTGTGAACTTACACTTTCAGTTGGGTCTTCCATGGTTCGAACAAATTTACATGATTCAACAGTACACGAACGAACAGTTTCGGTCCTGCCTTCTCTGAACAAGCGTGTCATAGAGGCTTCGTATGTTAAAGAAAATTTTCCCATGTCCTTGAAAAGGCAAAAATAAGAACTCAAACATTTAGCCAGACTTAGCCACTTTCTTAATCAACAGTTCAAGGTAAGCAGACAGGATATGAATCACTCCACAAATTAAACTCAACATTAAGATTTTAGTAGCCCACTATTAACAGCCTTACTTAAATATAATAAAGGCAAAAATAAGATTAGTAGTGGGATTTGATAAACACTAATAGAATAACCAAACTAGCAACGAGTACCCTCTGCATTTTATATTCAGTCTTCTTTAGCTTATAACATAAGCTGGTTTAAAGGCTATCAAAAACCCATTTGAAAGTTCAGTGGCTTACTAATTAACACATCTGTGGTAACTAATCAAGAAAACCGTAATATCCTTAAAAGTATTTTCACTTAAGTTTAATAGCATGAAAACATATGACAGTGTGGGGATCTTCAAGAATGTGAGAACTGAAAACAGTCTGCAAAATCCAGGAAGCATGGCTTCTATATTTCCTGTAGATGCACACAATCTGCAGATTAAAAGTTGCCAAATGACAGAAGTTTGTCTAACACATTAGCAAGTCTACCTGTAGACAGAACAGATTGTGAAAGTCTATTCAGTTTCAGATTAAGAGATCAAATAAAAAAGGTGGGTGTGTAATCACACTATTTGCTGTGTAGCTGCCCCAACCAGTGGTAAGAAAGACTGTAAGGGGTGATAGCAGCCAGAAAATCGACATGCTTTGAAAAAGTATTTGGAATTACTTTAAAAAAAAAGTAGAACCGTATCTCAACAGTGACAAATAGAAAGTAAAATGAAAAACATTGCATGCTGTTACACTGGTGTTTTCTAAAAGCAAGTTATAGAAAAGGTGAACTAACAGAAGAAAACACAGGCAGCCATTTCTGTTAATCCTGTTAGGGAGTGTCCGTGACTACCGAAATAAGGGTGACTCCAAACTAAAAGGTAAGTATAACATTGTTTAGATTATAAACACAGCTACTGGAAGTTTCATATCTACTTCTTTCAAGTGCAAAATGCCTAGGGACAGACCAACTATGCAGAGAAGAATAATTTGTATGAGTGCCAATACACCAACCTTTGGACAATTAATTTCCAGGTAGTAATCTGTTTAGGGTTTATAGGAATTTCCATTGAATGTCTTTGATAACCTTGCACAAGCAGTGCAAGATTACTCTCAAGTACTTTATACAGTCACATGTTTGAATCACAAACATGGTATACCCAAACTTAATGAGATTCTGTAAGCCAGAAAGTCTGTTCTTCTTACCCGATAGTGAGCAAGCTGCAGGGCAAGTTGCACGAAGCCATCAGGGCTGGTTTTTGCTTTCTTTATTAGTCCCTTCCCAAAAGCATCAAAGAAAAATGAATGGAAGTCCACATCATCTGCCAGAGCTATGGCAGTGCTCAGAGACCTCTCAATCACTTCTTGACACTAAAATAAATAATAAATATCTACAGGCATATGCAGCATTTGAGAGAACTGTTGAAAAAGTGTAAGTATTTTAAATTGATAAATAAGAAATTATGCCTTTATTCATGCCAGGAACATAATTATCTAAATAATCTCCCCTTGGAGAAAAAGGAGAAGCTATCTTTGCCAGAAAGCTAAAATTCAAAGAGCTATTTAAAAATAAGCTTTAAGCCAATACACATCTAGCATCCAAAAATTACACTTTAAAAAACACCAGCATGAAGACGGTTCATATCACTAGAACATAAAAGAATGATCGACAGAGATTAGAATGGCAATAGTTGTGTGGCTTCCAATCTACAATACATGCTTAAACATATCACCACCATTACCTTTATATTCAAAATTAAAATCCAAATAGGTGATGGCACTTTGTCTAGAACTCAGGCAAAAAAAAAAAAAAAAAAAAAAAAAAAATCAAACCTTATTAAATATGTATACAGAATTTTGAACACAAAACAGACAGCTGATCTCAAGAAACTATTACACAAGAGCATTTGTTGTGACAATAGGAATGAAACCTCAGGAACTTAAATTTCATTTTAATATAGCTACTATTTAAAACAAGTGGCCACTTAATTTTGACATGTGGCCAACCAAGAGAGTTTCTAGTAAAAGGTTGGCATTTCCTGGACAGAATTTTTTAAGTGATGTTAAAACCCCCTGGTATCTTTTTAAGTAAACTGGGTAATGTCCACACATGAAATACACATCTTATAGGACTCAAAGGAATTTAAAGCTGATTTATAGGGTTATCAGTAATTGCTTAAATGATTTAACTGCTCAGGGAAAGAGGAGTGTCTTCCTCAAAGCGCAAGCTATTCTGTACTTACTTCTTCTGGAATTTCCCACTGTAGTTTGGTAGGAATAGGAATATTTTGATTGGTATCTCCTTTGCAATGCCCATCTTCTGAATAGCCCAGTTCAAGATACTCAGTTGCCATTACATTCTGCAAAGAATGATACTTCTTCAGAATTGCAACA
The DNA here is from genome assembly GCF_036013445.1 of Caloenas nicobarica. NCBI lineage: Eukaryota > Metazoa > Chordata > Aves > Columbiformes > Columbidae > Caloenas > Caloenas nicobarica. The sequence goes on along the minus strand of NC_088249.1, from coordinate 48,330,946 downwards.
CATTACATATTGCTGTGGAATTAGGATTTAATAATGAAACAGATATAACCCATTTTCAGTACATAGTGAAATACACCATACAATCTATTTCCAAATACTGAAAACAGCTGCAAGTGAAGCCCTCTGTTTTACCTCTTATTTTAAGGCATTTTCACTTATGTTCTGAGTGGGAGGAATGCCAGATATGCACAAACACCTATTCAATTATTCAGGTGCACTTTGTTAAATGCTACTGAATTATTTAAAATTATTAAACTAAAAACCCACCTCAAACTTACTAGTAGTACGAAAATCAGATTTCACAACCTTTGTTCGATTTAACTCTAGAGAATTTCTAGAAATTTGTCTAGAAATCTGTCAAAACTTGTTCATCAAGGAACAGTTTATTTGAAAGCGCATATCCCTGCAAGAATTTAATCATTTTTAAGATTTGCATCCCACTCAAAACTGCAGTTCATTTTTATGCACACTAGAGTTCTTCGGTGGGGAAGTAGAATGTTTCTAAGACGAACAATACAACTTGAACAACAGATAAAAAAGACTCTGTCTTACAAGATTTTAAACATCACCCTCTATGTAAAAAGCCAATCAACAATACACAAACTAAAAACCACAGATTTATCAATAGATTTGAAGAAAACGCTTGACAAAAATCTATTGCATGTTCTACATATATATTCCTAATGTCTTCTTTTAAGTTGTTTTTCTCACTTAGTGGTCAGAACATGCCAACTATGAAATAAAGTTTAAACCATTCTATTATAAAACCAGAAAATCTATAAAGGGCTAACAACAGATAACTTTTTAGAAAATGAAATCCTACTTAGTTTATTTTAGTCATCTTAATTCTTAGGAGAAAATGAACCAAATAATAGTAAGTACAGAGAGATGAATTAAATCATACAACATCATTCATTGAAAGAAAACAAAGCAACTTCCATTGAGGTAGTCTAAACTGCACTGTCAAGTCAATCTCAAATCAATTCGGCTTTCTTTCTTCCCTGGTTAGAGAATGCAATGAGAATTTTTTGTTCTTACATACATGGGGCAGCAGTCAGACCTTAAACCCATTTGCACAAATAAATAGTGAAATCAGAATCAGCTTATGTTTATGAAATAGTTTTGTGTGACTGAGTCATGTAATTGTTTATGGGTCTAAGCTTCAAAAAGAAAAAAAAAATCAAATAGGATTTCAAGTAATAAACTCATGATGAACAAACCTGACAAAAAGTGCATTTATTCCATTCATTTCAAATAAATAGAAGAGATAATTAAATCAGCATATCAATCTGCAGCTCATCAAATGATGGCTTAGAGGAAAAGTTAAACTGTGTACCATTTTTTAATATTTCAACAGTAAGTGTGAGATTTTTATAACACAAGAAAGCTTAAGTGCTTCAGGAGCCTGTATTGAAGAGGCAACAATCTATTGATTTAGAATATCATTAAAAAGTTAGATGGGGAGCTGTATCACTTTTCTATGAAGATATCTATGCTCATTAAAATGCAATAAAGACCTTTAAATTAAAAGGACAGCAACCTTTTCTTTTAAGCAAGGGAGGGGTTTTTTTAATTCTACACTGTAGACACAGGCCTATGATCTCAGCAACATGAATGCAAAGGATTGAAAGTAACTGCTGATCTTCAGGACTGTTGCACAGACCATATCATACGATCCTTGCATTAACTTTTTGTACTAAACACCTACCTCCCACAGGTGTCCAACAATAGGAGCATCTGCCCAAGAGTGCTCTGCATTCAGACCCATTCTGCCATTTTCGAATACTATAAGAGTGAATGTTTTATCAAACCATCTACAAAAGAAATTAAGAATTCCTTATGGTTTTATATATTTGAAAAGCATTTTTATACTGTAACTTCATCTGTCAAACATTCGCATTCAAATGCACTAGTTCTTGTGGGGTTTTGTTTGTTTTTAACAATATTTCATTTAAATAAACACACAAAAATTTTAACTTCATGAAGTTCAACCATGTGAACCTCATGAACTTTAACAAGGTCAAGTGCAAGGTCCTGCACTTGGGTCAGGGTAATCCCCAGTATCAGTAGACTGGGGGATGAATGGATTGAGCAGCCCTGCAGAGGAGGACTTGGGTATACTGGTGGATGAAAAATCGGACATGAGCCAGCAATGTGTGCTTGCAGCCCAGAAATTCAAACATATCCTGAACTGCATAAGAAGCAGCACGGCCAGCAGGTTGAGGAGACGCGATTCTCACCCTCTACTCTGCTCTTATGAGACCCCACCTGGAGTATGGCATCCACTCTCTGGTTTCCAGTACAAGACAGACATGCCTGTTAGAGCAGGTACAGGGTAGGGCCCTGGGAATGGTCAGAGGGCAGGAACACCTCTCCCATGAAGGAAGGTGAGAATTGGGGTTGTTCAGTCTGGAGAAGGGAAGGCTCTGGGATACCTTCTTGTGGCCTTTCAATATATAAATAAGGCATATAAGAAAGACCAGGAAAGACTTTTTACCAAGGCCCAGAATGACAGGACAAGAGGTAATGATTATAAACTGAAGGATGGTAGATTTTCATAAGGTAGAAATTTTTTTTTTTTATGATGAGAGCGGTGAGACACTGAGACAGGTTGCCCAGAGAAGCTGTGGATGCCCCATCATTGGAAGCGTTCAAAGTCAGGTTAGACAGGGCTTTGAGCAATCTGATGTAGTGAAAGATATCCCTGCTCACAGCAAGGAGCGTGGACTCAATGATCTTTGAATGCCCCTTCCAACCCAAACCATTTTGTGATTCTATGGAATTTATCAGCTTATAAGACACTAATTCACAGGTATTAGCCACATGAATTAGGGAAATTCTAAAATAGAGAAGGTGTTTTCCTCAGAGTCAATACTGTACCTGTCATAACATCTGCCATGTAATAAGGATTTTGCATATGCATCCAGTGACCTCACTGGATCTTCTTTTCTGTACCCTTGCTCGATGTCATCCAATGTCACAAAAAATGCTGCTTTTTCAACAGCATCTAAGGACTGTTTGTTCTTTCCATGGCTAAAATAAGCCTGTCGAGCTTTAGCCCACGGTACTCTGCAAAAAGAATTTGGTTTATAGCCAAATTACATTAATTTGTCAATGTTTTATCACCCTTAAGATCACTGAGGCATTCCTCCAAACTTATCAAATTTGAAGCAACTACACTCATTGCATTTAAACTATATCAGCAGTGACAAGTTCTGAAAATATATGTACAATGTAATCCTAGGAATCAATTCAACATCTCATCACACGTGTGAAGCTTTATCCTCAGAAATCCAGCATTTATGCAGCATAGATCATCTATGATTATATCTAAACAAAAGAAAATATCTATTCTATGGAAGAAAAAACAGTAATAATAATGTAAGCAATCAACAGATATTAATATCCATTGTTGTAACAATTAAATCTCAGAGGCTGGACAATTTTCAATGAAAGGTTCCACAGCAAATGCCTGAAACAGATCTGAAGTTGAGTAAGTCCTGAACAATATAATTTCTCTATGGTTGCACAATGTTTATTTACAAATTTACGTGGTTTTCCCAATGAAAACCTTCTTATGTCCAGTAAGAAAGTATATTAAAATAGACAGTTATTTCTCTCCTTTGTCCAGAAACGACTAGACAAATTGAACTAAGTTTGTCACAATTTAACTGAATTCGATGACCTTGTACCTAGAACCAACTGAGTACATACTGCTTTATTTTTAGGTACAAGTAATGAATATAGAGTAACAGATACTGAATTCACATTCTCAATATTAATTTTTAATATATTCTTTAAAATGCCAGTGAACCCTAGAGTAGATATGAAACTCTAGTAGCTCAATATGTGTAATACTGTAAAGCTTCCAATTACGACTCTTATTATAGCCACAATTAAACCAAACTTCTCCATGTAAGTATAGGTAATCTATATAAGGGGTTGCTGCTGCAAAATTACTTCTGACTCCATGTAGTTACAAATGACTGAAGAGGTGTTACATGTTAGCAATATACAAAATCAGTGATCAAGGTATTAATAAATTGACTGCAGACTATTTTAAAATTCCAAAGCCAATATTCAATTAGTATCTTATGCAACTATTTCTAAATATGAAAATTAATTTAAAAAAATAATAACCACCATACCTATCTCCTGCAGTAAGAGCTGCTAGTTTCTTTTCACCAGTTTGAGGCTCCGAATCATCATCAAGAATTCTTTGCATCTGCTGTTCAATTTCTCGGGGTTTCAACAGTCTACCATCATGGTACAGCCACACCTTGAAGTAACGGCCCTTATGATACACAACGATGTGTTTGCTGTCTTTCACATGCTGAAGAGTATCTAGAATTGCAATCACTTATGTGAAAACAAAGCTGAAGTCTCAAAACACTAATGCACTAAATAACAGCAAATGCCTACTGCATGCACCACCAGTTAGCCTCAGTTTATCTGTTTTAACAAAGTAATAAATAGTGTGGAATAAACTGCACCCCTATGTTATTTCAGCAAAAAGATTCTTTCATGAAACAAATACCCAGATCTGATAATCATTAGCATATACAGCACCATTATTTACCACACTGGAGGCCAATATTAAGCTACTAAATCTGTATTTCTGTATCTGAAAAGTGAGCACTAGTAGCATAGTCTCATTAAACAGTCAGCAAAAGAACATGCTAGATGAGTCTGAGGAAAGGTATTTTTCAATCATCTGCATTCGAGTGCTGGACAACTTGTGGTACAATCTGTGGGGAGTCTTAAGAGAGCCCAAATTTAGTACCCTAAGCTTTTGCTCACATCCTGGCAGATGCAGAGTAAATACTCCATCTATGGCCAAAAACTGTAATGTTACAGGAGTCAGTGAAGCAGAAGCCTAGGCCACAAATTTTTCCACACTTTATTATCTTTATGGCTTAATACAGATAAGCCTGAACTTAGTCATGAGAGCATTGTATCAAACAACAGATGAAGGTTTCTACAACAGCCATGAAAAGCCCCCAACGGATGAAAACTGTTCACTGAATTTCTTCACTACCCCAAAGAACTGTTATATTTCTATGAAGCTGAAAAAAACACTACTGAGATGAAGAAATATGATGTCAAAAACGAGGACTGAGTCTAAAAAGTCACGATTCTGAGAGATCTGAGAAACATTGTACCAGGAAAGAGTTCTATACTTTGGGTGCTCTCAGCTGTCCATAAAGTTTTGGTAAGTATGCTCCATTTGCTGAATAGAAGCAGTTTTATACTAATCATGCCTTTGCTATCAACTTTGCATTTCTGCCAAAGGTAAGATACCTGTGATAAACGTGCCAGGATTGGCAGAAGTATCACTCCAACTGTCAAGTACCTTAATACAATGGGCTGTGCATTGAAGAGAAACCCCACAAGGGGGAAAAAGAAGCAGCAAAGCAACCAGCTAGTGAGGTAATGTTTTTCTACAATCCCAGTCTGAGTCAGGACACCCCAAGGCTAATGTACATTATGTGCCTGTATAAAAAAGACAACCTCTTCAGTGTAAAAGCAAAAGTGATTTCATTAGTCATCAACAACTGACTTCACAACAGTTGTTGAGCCCTGGCAATTACCTTTCAGACACCTTATGTGCCTAAATACAGATTTATGCACCTGGAGTTTGTTGGGGGAAAAAAAAAAGAAAAAAGGAAAAAAACCCACAACCAAACAAAACCACAGAAACCAAAATAAACAAAACCCCACAAAACAAACAAACAAACAAGAGAAAGGAAACATTATAAGGGCTCTTCCCTGATTAAAACAAGTGGTTCACTCCATAGTGTTTTATTAACAAATACGAAGATTAAATAACTGCTCAAGTAACAGGATACAATGTTCATTAAGATTTTACCACTAATTAACATGAAGACATGCCACAGAATTTTTCTGTTTGTTTGGGCTTGTTTGTTTTTATATATGCTGCTTCTTCAGGAACTTTAATATACATAAAATTCTTTAAACATACTTTTAATCAGAAGGCAAGAAACCAAGCTACTCCTGAGAATCTGGGAAAAATGTCTTTATAACTCAGCCACATACAGAATATCAAAAATTGATTCTCCTTCAGAAAAATAGAAACAATGAAAAAACCTGAAAAATAGGAAATGTGATGTGCTAAGGAAGAAAATAAGGTAATTTTATGATGCTGACTTAACTTTAATTTGAAAGACTTCAAGCAGTAGAAACTGAGAAGAAGCATTAATATATAGAGGATCTATTTTAGTCAGGTGTTACAGTTAGAACGGGCCACTTCTACACTTTTGTGAAAAACTCTTTTCAGAATAAGAGAATGCCAAATCCAAAGCTAAATGCAAACAGTTTATACTTTTATTATATTGAGGACAGGGAAAGGGTAGCACTTTCAGTACTTGACATATTCTAAATAACAATAGCTTATACCCTACAGTTTTCTAATAGAGACTTTAAAATTTGCCAGTCTGCTTAAGCTACTAGTTCATGATCAGAGAGTAATCACAACAGGTATATGCTTTGCTCCATTTTGCAGCTGAAGGAAGCTGAAGCATTGCTGGGAAGTAATTCCTCAATAAACTACCAAAGGCCAGCAGCAGAACCAAGAGTAAAATCCTTATCTGACACATACACCTACTGCTTTAGCCACTAGACAATACCACTTCCCCCCTTATTCAACTTCATATAGTACAGCAAATGTCAGACCTCCAGCAGGGAAGAGTGGGCACATCCCTGTATCTTTTTACAAACTCTTTATGGTTTTTTATTCTGTAGTTGAGTGGGACTAACATGCCCAAAGACAGCCTGAAACATGAGTTACAGTTCTCAAAGTTAAAAAAATACATCCTGCCTTCAAGTGACGGACCATAAGTACATTCCCAATGGAGGTGACTAACCAATAATCTATTGCATCCCAAATTCCTAGTGATGGTACTCTGCACTAATCATGACTGTAAGTATAACTCGGCCAAATGCTGTATTTCATTCTGATGCAGTGTTGGATCAACATGTGAATTCAGTTCTAAGAGGTTCTTCAGCATACAACCAGATCACAGAAACCTAGTTATAGCTTAAGCTTTTGTAGAAAGCAAAAGAACAGAAGCCTCCACTCAAATCTGCTGTGAAGTTATTAGCTTGCTTCTCAAAGAATGAGAAAATGTATAGCAAGGTTTTCTTCCATCTGTGGACTACAAATGTTAGTATTTCTAGATGCAATCTGCCTCCTTTTACAGTGACAAAACTCAGGGGGAAAAAAAAAAGGGAAAAAAAAGCCACTTAATATTAAGATCATATAATAATATCATAAAGAACAGCTTGAGCCTGGAAAATTTAGAATAAGCTGATGGAGATCTTTGGAGACTACCTTGGGGAGAACCCCATGATGAACCTTTCAGGATACATTACCTTTAGAAAAATAACAGCATATGGAGAAGAACCATCCTCAAGATCTTGTATGATGTATTGACCATCAAAAAACCATGATATTTTTATGTTGAGATGTAACAAAGAAAAATTTATCAAAGATTTGCCATTGACTAAAGTGAAATGCTTTTATGCTATAGACAGTGTTAATGAATGCATGCAATGAAAGCATATGTATGCCTACAGTACCAAAGTGTATATGACCTGTCACTTGTAATTATTTTTTTGACTGACCTAACACGATTGCTTGTGATCATGTAAACATATCCTCAATCTCCCACAATAAGCAGAAATTGCAGGAACAGACTCAGGTGAAAATGACCCTGCTGTAAGTCAACAGTTATGTCCCTCTATTCGACATTAAAACGTGAACAAATAAGTCACGCATAGCTTAGGATAATCAGACCATTGCTGGGCAGGACACGAACTAACAAAACCCAAAGTATATATTTTCTTAATGTATCACAGAGAAAGTTTTAAACACAGTCCGTATTACAGACGATGTCACTTCGCTGACGTCTTGCAATGGATAGAAAAGGTCAAGGTAACAGTGGCATTGAAAACCCTGACAGGACTAAGACCATACCTGCCTCTAAACCAGGTAAACAACTAGTGGTGAATGTATCTTCATATTGAGAAGAACACATTGGGACATTGTTATGAATCATAAGCTGAAAGGAAAAAGGGAAGGTGAAGAAAGCAAAAGATTTTTAAATGGTTGAGATAAGAGAACACAACTTTTACAAAGAAAAAAACCATGGATATCAAAGGATCATGAAAGACTGGAATGGAGAAAAGTAAAGGTTATTTATAAATTAAAAACATAGGGCAGACAACAGTTTATTGAAGTTAGTTTTTAATTTAAGGAAAAAAGACATAAAACACTGAAGAAGTTGCAAAATCACCCTAAGAGGAAAAACATCTATGCACTCTATAGCAATTCATTACTTCCTCAGTATCGGAACACAGTATTGGTGTGCCCTTGTGTCTGTCAGATCCTTATCTGGAAAAACAGGATTTCAGCAGAAAATACCCCAAAACTGAATTCCATTAAGATGTTTATTCTCTTTGGCTGGCCCTGCTTACCTGATTCCTCTCCTGGGATACGGGAAGTATTAAACATCCGTTCCCACTGAGCTGAGCAGAGTGGAACAGTAGATCCCATCAGAAGAATCTGTTTCACAAATGTACATTAAAATGTAATTTTGCATATACAATTAGCAAATTAAAAAGTAAAGAAAAAACAGGATCTGGTTAAAGGCTGTAGAACACTAAGATTTGTAATACATCAACTCTTTCCACCACCCCACCTCCCTGCCCTGTTCACTGTCTTTCCTTGAACTACATGTAGAAGATTGCACTGACATTCCAGTAGCTGTATTTTCTTCCCTCCTACCAAAAGCTCACCCTTCAGGAGGGATGACTGAAGCTAGCTAGCATCACAAATCCAAAGAGCTCTCAATGGCTGTTCTGGATGCAAAACTTACACATGCAGCATGCATTATCCTTTAATTTCTTCTTTTAGAGCTACTTCTGGCTGTGTAAGAATAGAAGTTCACATTTCTCAGATTTGTATTTACATACAACTAATCACATCCCTGTCATGGCCTTCAACAAAACTACTTAGTTTTTTCCACAATATTTGTTTACTACATCACACAGCCACTGGACAGAACAGAAATTCAGAATGGGATTCACCTTGCCTATCTTTGCTACCTAGAAATTAGTGCAACACAGGATTTTATCATCATCTAGACTTAGGCTGCCACTGGCCCACTCTTGGCCTCCAGGTCCTTTGTCCTGACCACCCATTGTGCTCATGCTTCATGATACCACAGACTTTTCAGACTTCAGTGGCCCAAAAGTACCATTACATGCTTAGTCCATCTAACATCTGTTATATGGAATACTTAGCATATGCAAATACAAGCCTCAACATACGCATTTGCCCAAAAGACAAGTAATTACAAATACTGCAATAAGCTGGCATGACAGAATCATGTATTTTTGATAGTTGGTAGTTTCTGCCCATGTGCAATTCAAGTGATAGCAAAGATGTTTGGGACCACAAGTTTAGTTACATCTTACATGTAGTTCTGACAGTAAGACATTCCCCCCCTCTCCTCTTCCATTCTGAAAATTGATCAACTTCTTACAGACTGTGCTGAAAAAAGATCAAAAGCCATTTACACTGATATACATACTGGCTTGATTTCTTGTCTGTCCAGTTTTTTCCGATAAAGGAGGATGGCATGGATAACATTACCAGCTCTAGCTGCCTGCAGGGTTGTGGGAGATAAATAAAGGAAGTCCTGTAAAGTACATAAGAATCATTAGTTAATGATTACCAGACTACATGTTAAAAAAATACTGATAGTATGCCTCGTCCACGTTCTTAAAGTTTATTCTGCTCAATACCACAAAGGCTTCAAAACACAAAGTACAATAGTGCTGCAAGTTGGTGACTTGAAACTTAAATTTCTTCAACAGTCACAATCTCATTAAATAGCATCAACCTAAAACACATGATAGCTGTTAATCTCCCAGTAGAAAAGACAAATGCTGCTTAAAACTTGAATCCAAGACTACCATATTTCCTCTTTTTGCTTTCAGTTTTACTTCTCCTACAGACATTTCTGGATATGAGCACACACTTTGGTGAATTGTGCTACCCATGAAGCTTTTGAAAGATTGATTGTTGCAGTTAAGTACAAAACTGTGTAAGTCATTACTGCATGAGTTTGCCTAAGTCACAGATGTGCTAAATTTATTATTAAGACAGCATTGTACTTAAGACATTGGCTGCATATTATACTGGAAGAAAGAAAAACAAAGGTCACATACTCAGTGGCAACACATTTGTAACAGAAAGATAGCACAAAATAAGTTACCTGGCAGAAATTTTACAGTGTTTCTTTGACACATAAGGTGTTTATAGTATTTACCTACCATTGCATAATAGTTACTATTAACCATAATTGGCCCACGTCCTCTAAGGTAGACATATTCTTCCCACCAATCACTAACCTGTAGTAGGAAGGAAAACAAAAGCAGTAAAATCTTAATGTCCACAGTTTGTGTCTTCTGTGTTAATGACTCCATAACACAACATTCCATACAGAAGTAGAAAGAAAACTGCTTGCTTGCCCCCCCCCTTCATAAAGACAAACAAAAAAGCCTAATGTGTTAAACTTTAGGGAAAAGAGCAAAAAAAGGGGAAAAAAAAAAAAAATTAAATTCAGCTGTAAATATCTGATAAGCTGCTGAAGAAGTCATCATCTTCAGGTAGTATTTAAAAATCGATCTCCTGACTGTTTTGCAGCCTTTGCCAAGACACTATAGCATAGCTTTGGCTACTGGGTACAGCTAGATGTTAGATAATATATCAGGAAGGAATTATATCACAGTTCTCACTATGATATTGGGTGTGGGTTTTCCTTTTGGTAAACAAATAAATAAATAAATTCACCACCATCAAAAACCAACAACCTTACTGTTACAGCTCTTTATTTCTCTTCCACGTGCATCAGCTGCTCTATATTAAAAAGTTGTCCTAAATCACTCTTCTCAAAAGCAATCATCACAGCAAAAGCTAAATCGCCTGCTCCAGAATAACAAACACAAACCAAGGATTCATTCTTTCAAATTCCATTCACCACAATGTTTGTGTATCAAATCACACAAATTACTTCTGTGCAAATCAGGTGGTCTCCAATGCACTTTACGAAAATATTAGGCAGTTTCAATTGCTGCCTTACACATTTAAGAATGAAAGTTAAGTCAAAAAAGGCAACAGGGAACAAATTAAGTCATTAGAATGACTGAGCCTCCTATTTATCTACTCACATAATTTGTGGCCCACCAGGATTTTAGCTTCAAATACCACTGAAGCCTTGGTCCCAAATTAAATGCAAAATCTTTGGCAAGACCCTCCATTCTTCTGAACTCTTCATCATCCATAAGTGGCCGAACAGATTCTAGATACTAGAATACAAGAAAATAATCAGCATCAGTATAGCAACTAATACGTAGCTGCTCGCCATTCCTACATAAAACATTTGACCAGTAGACAAAGATTATCCAGACTCAATTCATAAGGTTGCAAATACTATATCGTTAAAATAAGAGTATAAATTCTTCTAAATATCTGCCTGCAAACTAAAAAAATGAGACCCTTTTCCAGACATTTGTCAGCAAATCACAAGTGGAAGAGTTTACTTTTCTAAAGATACATTTTCCACTCAAAAAGGGAAGACATACTGCTGCTTCAGTATCAGAGATATTTTTTTAATCTCTAAAAATCAAATCTTCAGCTCCTGTGATATCCTATCCTACTTACACACATTGCTGTAAGGTTTTGTGTCATAAAACACAAGTATAAATGTTTAAGCTGTGGAAGATAAAATCAGTATGATTCAAAAGCCCTGGAGATCACACTTCGTTGCATAATTCATCCAATCTGAACTATGCCAGCTTCAAATTGTCACCAGTTTCAGTGGTTTGTCATAGCCTGTATTTTAATTTCTATGTATTTAATTTCTATGCACAAGTTTTAATCCACATTAACACCACCATGCAATACTTTTATAAGACATGGCAAAAAAACCCACAATGGCATCTGAATATGGATTCAATGTTACTGAAGAGAATGAATTAATTAATGTACATACCCTATTGACTGTGTCTTTAACAGCTGGAACAGGCAATCGTGGTAAAGATGTCTGGAAACTGTATAACATGGGTTTACGTCCTGAGAAGAGTTTTACAAGTGCCTGAAAAAACCACAAAAACCAAAAACAACACCTTAAATCATTAGGTAAAACAAAAGAAAAAACCAGAGCAATAAAGCATAATATAACTCATAGTTCTTTTCACTGGTAAATTATACTGTACTAAAATTAGGAAACAACCATATTTATCACTGTTTCACAAATAAAAAAAGGCCATGACATAAACTAACTTCCTAAAGGTTAAACAACAGAGCAGTGGAAGAGAAAGACAGTCATAGTAATTTCTGACTTCCCACACAATCTTCTGGTTGTTAGACAATATTGTTTATGAATGGCACACATTGAAAATAAAGACACACAGAAAATAAAGACAGAGTTACTTAGCATTTCTTCATACATTTTCCTCTGTAAAGATTAAAAAAGCAAGTCTACCAGCTGATCTTTTACTACGTAGCAGATACTACAAGAATATCTATTTTGTGCTACAAAACAGGAATCATTATCAAGCCCATCACTCTGCTAAAGATTGTAAATAACTACAGCCACCTTTAAAAATAATAATTATGCTTTATAAGCATGGTTTAATATTTTCCGAAGTTATGGCTCAATATCAATAATAGTATTGATGCTACAGGGAGTTTCTTCAAGCATGAGTCTATCTCATGCAGTCTACTGCATGATTTGAACATACCAAATTGTGCAAGCATGCCAGTGTTACACTCAGAGCTTGTATTAAAAAAAAAACCCAAACTAACAAACAAACAAAAAAACAGCAACAAAAAGAACCCAAATGAAACAAAAAAGCCAGAGATTACAGTTTTCATCCTAGCTGAAGACAGAAGCAGCATTTCTATGAGTACTTCTCGGCTGTGATACGCACTAGACTGAAAGTCTAGACCATGTAACTTCTAGGCTACACGAGAGGATTTTGACATTATCATCCTATTTCAGCATGAAAGTAAGGTCAAGTATTACACCAACAATCCAATGGTTAAAATGCTGAGTTTTTCCCCTTGCTCTCAATTTCCTTGGTCAGCACAGCTAGAGGAGGTTGTTTGAGGCAGCAGAAAACTTAAGAATTGCAGAGGATTACCAGCAAAGACTCCCCTGCAAATGGATTTGTATCAGAGTTGTCAGATGTACACAGATGCACCACAGTGATCAGCCCAATGAAATCTAATACTTCACGACAAGATAAATTTGAAGCTAGGTGAGAAATTAAAGCTTATATTTTCTTAAGAAAATCTAATTCCATACTTGGAGACAATTTTATTCCAGAACTCTTGGGCCAGGAAAGGCTGAAATTATCTTCAGACAGAGAGTACCTGCTCAACTGACAAAACCAGCAAACATATGACACAGTATTTATCTCTTAAGGAAACTTGCAGTATAGAATTTTCAGCAGTTTGAGATCATTAAAATGATCTGACAGACATGCATACCTAATTACAACTCTGATTTCACATGCAGACATAGCAAATAATCTCATTCTTGCATGCATTGCATCTGTTCACAGATTATTATTATTTTTTAACTTTTTTTTTTTTTTAACTGCAACTAATGCTTTCCATTAAGGATCCTTTTCCAACACACCACAATAACCAACATGAGCCAGATCACTCATCTTGTCCTTATATGGAAAACTGCATAACAAGCTACCCACCAAGGTTATGCTTCTTCTCCAACCCATTTTGGAGTCATACCACTAAATCAAATGAAAGGACATTCAATATTCTTTTCTTCAAGCACAAGATCAATTTTAGAATGGATAAATAGAAATCCTAAGATTTCAACAATGAATTAGGGTAGCACTTCCTGGGGAGGACAAGATTCATTGGTATTGCAGCCCAAGCTCTTTAAGCTGTACCTGTATGCAGAGAAACAGTACGTATTTGTGTCAGACCATCCCAAGGCACTGGCAATTTTAGAAGTTATTCTTGAAGTCTTTATTCTTCTTTCTACAAGGCCATCCTGAATAGTTTAATTATAGCGTCAGAAGGATGACAGTAATTAGTAGAAGTACAGGGTGTTTCAAAAAAGATGGAACCAATTTTGAATCACTATCTCTCTGCCGCCATGAACTGCCAATGAACAAAACTCTTACCACTTGAAAGGGTGGGTAACCCTTTACGGTAAACCATCTGTAAATTTTTGTCTTTGTAACATGTTGCCATCGTGAAATATACTGCTGTGAAATTGGGTCCATCTTTTTGAAACGCCCTGTATCTACCTAACAGCATCCTGTCCCATGACACAGAAAACACAAGCAAGGAAAAACCTACAAAAATTTCTCTTTTAGGGCTTTGAATACAGATCAGACACAGGATGAAACAGGAAGACAATATATCCTTACCATCCAAACCCTGGTGCCTGCAGAAAGTTTGCCGTGTTCAGTGAATATCCAACCATGATAGGAAAGCAGCATTTTTAGAGAGTAGCGCATTGTGACAATAAGGGCAACCCAAAGCCCTGTGCCAAAAAGTAGTCCGCTCACGATGTTCTGTGTTTGGTTTGACATACAGCCTCTATTCAAAACAAAAGCCAGCATGGGCCAGTTAACGTCAGTTTAAGTTCTAAAGAGAACCTAATATTGCAAACCAAAGTCTAGTGGTACTACGGGCAGCCATTATACAAGCTTCATGCCTGTTTAACCCTTTTTCATGAACTCCTTTCCAAACACCCTCTCATGCAGCAAGATCGAAAGCCCCAGAAGTTGCCAAATATTCAGAAAACAACGTATTAATACTGGTATAACAACCTACCTATTCCACACTCTCATACATTTGCTTACTGGGCTTACTCTGTCACAAACCTACCGCTCAAAAACTGATACACTTTAACAGGATTAGCTACAAATAAAACTGAGTTCCTTAAGAGGAACTGTAACTTTGCAATCTACTTACGTTGTATCAAGCGTTCGGTTGATTTTTGCTATTATTCCTAGAGAAGGATCGATTTTGGCATACATTGTTGACATCACACCCACAACTACAATAAGCCAGCTAGATGGGCTAGCAGGATAAACGCCAGTGATAATTCCATTCTGGAAAGAAAAGCCTTCACATAATTTTTTCATACCAAAGTGGTTGACTTCATATTACCATGGAACGAAACAAAAATCAACACAGTTAAGTAATTTAGTTTTAAACAAGAAGTTCAGATTATCCGACATTTTCTTACATAAGCTTAATTCAGGAGTAGGGAATGGATTTAGTCAAGTTCAATTGTTACAGAAAGTTGTCACAACGATATAAAGAATTAAAGGAACTTTTAAGTTCTTTTGTAGACAACATTGATCCTGCTGCAAGTCTTACTAAAAATACTGAAATTAGCAAACAACTTTGGAATAAACAACAATTCAATAATTCCCACTTCCACTGAGTTAGGCCTCTCTTAAATGAATACATGGCAAAAACATTCTACTGAACAAGACACTGAGAACCAGAATGACGGGCATTTTTATATCATTTAAACAGTCCTTCTCAGAGCTTTATAAGATTTTATTAAGACTACTGTTAAAAATATCTTTTTGAAAGAGATTTTGAAGATAGCCTGTAGCTTATCTACTTTGCTACTAATAAAATAGATTCTTAGCATCTATGATCCCATGAACAAAACAATAAATTCACAACAATCTCTGTTAAATACCTCATCAGAAACATTACTACTTAGCATAACTCATACAAGATAGATGCTTAGGTAACTTTTTGAAAACAGCAAACATTCTCCTTAATTTGGAAATTTAATTTTGGCAAAGAATTAACAAAAACAAGTGTAGTCTCGTACCTCTAAGTGACGTGACACTAAAAATCACAATTAGTTACATCCAACTTATGCTAAAAGATTACATAATTACATGATGTATTATGACAAGAATGAAGTAAATTAAAGCTATTGTTAATTTCTAGATCTGTTTCATCATTCTTCCATAGAATAAATCAAAAACATGTATCCTTTCAGTCTTTACAGCATCACCCAGCCTACCTTCCTCAGTATCTCTTGTCTTCAACAAAACCCACACAACTCTTTCACAATAAGGAACTTTATTTGCCATGAAGGAAAAAAAAAAACAAAACAAAAACAAAAAAAAGTTTTGCCTAAACAGAAGTTCAATAAATCTATAAAACATTGAATAATCCTCAAATTTAGTGGACTTATTTAAAATACCTTGAATCTGATGAACTTTTTCTTCCACGAATGGACACCAGATAGGTAAATTTGTTTGAGTGCCTCATGGCTCATTCGCAGGTCAATCCCATCGGGAGTTACTGTAAACTGAAAAGCTACTGCTTGATGAGCTTCTGCCATTTTCAAAGAGAGTTCTGTCAAAAAGCAAAGTTAAAAAAATTATTTCCTTTTTCTTTAAAGGAACTAGGAGCTAATCCATTTCTAGCAAGATATCTTCTACACAGTAATTTTGGGAAATATTTCCAAGTATACCAAATTTACATACAGTACTTGTCTCTTTCTTATAGGCTATGCTTATAGTTGGAGAGTCCAATATGTTAATTAAGGTACCTGTTCTAACAGCAATAGCTGAAAGTGGAAGCAGAACACTCTCATGTAATGTGGGCCTTTTGCGAGGACAACAGTAAGCTGATCATTGTGCATACGTGCAATATATAAAAATTCAGAGTAGAGCAGAAAATTAAGGCCGTAATATTTAGAAAAAGCATCTTGCAGGTACATAGCCTCTCACTCTGTAATAATAAAGGAGATTCAGAAAATGTGTTTTGTTTTTCATTTTGAAACAAAAGGTATTTAAAGCCTGCACCTCAGTTAGCAAAACAAAGCTGCTTCTGGCCATTATCTTCCTGTGAATTTATTTTCACTTCTTAATATCAAGCTGATTAGTAATTAACAGCAATAAGACACTACAGCCCCAACTATTCGCAGCTGAGGAAACCAAATCACAGCTGTCAGAAAAATGACCTTCACATAAACAAATCTGAAATGAAGATGAAATTTAATTGAACTGCAGCTCAGTTTAACTACCCAAATGAATATCAACAACAGTGGCAATATAGACAAAAGAACATCATAAGGGGCAGGCATAACAAGCCCAAATGAAAACCACCGGAAGTTAAAACAGAAATGTAAGGGTGATTCTGTTTACGTATTTATGTCTCAACTCTGAGGATACAGCCAATTTGAATTGAACTGTATGCTCTTATTTATCAGTTTATCTTCATAGCTACTTTCTTCCTGTAACCAGCTTTTCTATGTAAGTACCCTTCCTTGGAAGTTACCCCTACTCATCATTAATTCAGACTAATGTTGTTTGAGCATTTACGATCAGAACATAGATTTTTGCAGACAGGCTCTATGTATAACATTGAAATTGTCCAAACCACACATTCCTGACTTGTGATTCTGAAGTCTTTTGTCCACATTAATTTCTTAGCATACCAAAACTTCTGTGCATAATCCTAAAAACAACATCCTCTTAGAAGGCAGGTAGGTAGAGGAATACATAATCCCACATGTAGGTCAGGATTCAAGGGCAAGTTTTAATTTCACATTTTTACTGGTACAAAACACGTTATCAATAACAAGTGTTTTAAGGTGGCACTGGCATTTCTATTTAAGCAAAATTAAAAGAAAGTACAACTAACTACTTCATGCCTTTTGAATCCTAAAGGCTGAAATAGACGTTTCTTTTGCAAACCTGAAGCCTAGATTTTGTAATTGAACTTAAATTCTGGTAGATGTTCACCCCCCCTGTTGAAGAGAATACGAGGTCTAGCCAGTACAGTTCAGCTAGGCACGTCAAAAGCAGTTTATTATGACTAGTGCTGCTCCTCTTGTCTGTAAATGTTCTACTATGTCAAAGTCCTCTGGCACACAAAGAAGGAGTACAAAGGTGTGTGAGTAGACAACTAGGGAATATAAGCACTGGGAATGCTGCAGTAATAGTAGGCTTAGGAAACAAATACATAATATAGAAAGAGAAGGAGTATTAGGCAGAGATGAACAATACAAGTGCTGTTGTGTAGCATCTAGTAAGGTTGCTGACCAATAGGCAGTTATGGTTTGCAATATTTAAAGTGCCTATCCCCAGACCAGCCTGCAAGGATCAGCCTCTGCAATACAACTACTGGTACAGCGGCTGATGGCAATTCATAGATCTCCCAAATCTATCAGCCACTGCTCAAGTTATAGAGGCTGAGTTCTGGGTGAATCAGGCTTCTGGGTTTCCAGAAGGGTAGCTAAAGCTCACAGTGTCATACAGATAGTATGAAATCTGATCTATGCAGGTACAGTGTCTGATTCGGACAATAAAGAAACCAAATCAGTTTTGAACACCAGTTTCAAAACCTTTAAGACAAGCCCTGTATGCCCTAGTAACAACCGCAATTTGTCGTACTTAATGACTCCATCACTAACGACTGCTTATTCATAGGGCCCTTGCTGTAGACAAGTATCAGGAAGTCAAAATCAGCTGCCCATCCATTTATTTAAACTGTGCATCATCAGTTCAACATTGAGACCAAAACTGCAAGAGAGCAGTAAAACAGAGACAGGCAGCAGTAATACATATCATACCCTGCGGTGAATAAGGTTTGCAAAATGGGAAAGAACTCAAAGTTAAGAATTCATCATATGTTTAGCAGTGCTGTTCAGACTGGGATGGGGAAAAAAACTCAAAAAAACCACAAACAAAAAACTCAAACAACCACCAAAACAAAAACAACCCCCCACCAACCAAAGACACACACGGCAAAACCAACCATATTCCCATAGAACCAGGCACCTGAATTTATCTCAAGGCGGCCCAGCAAGTTCTCCAGTTCACTCATGGAATTTTGTATTCTGGAATGCCAGTGTCTTAAGCACCAGATCAACTATTTTCTATTACTCTTCAACTCCCCTGTGACTTCTCAGCCTGGGAACCTGTAACTACCCTCCTCTCTGTTTCTGAAGAGAAAGAATTTCAGGAATCCTTCCCTTTTTAGGCACATGTATTTCTACTGTCCAAGACAGAAACATATTATAAATAGCATTAATAATAAACAGTCAACATGATATTTTCATGAATTAAAACTTAGCAGGATAATAAAATTAAATAAGCCTCAATAAGGAAAATATTCCTTATTACCAAATGAAGAAATATTAATCCAGCAAGAATTAATCCTGAATCAAGCAAACAAGCCTTGAAAACAATGACAAGTCTAATTCTAGAACTGTATTACTTGACCCTAAGATGTGAAACAATCAAATGGCTTGTTTCTTTTCATGTCATTTTCATTTACTTAAGAAAACTGTAAGCCTTTAAGACTGTTCTGAATTATGATGCCTGAAGTCCAAAGACTTCCTGAAGTCTTTCTTTGAACGGCTATTTTCCTCCTTAAAGGCCAACTCAGTCACAAGCTGCTCTACACTTCCCCTCCTTTGCATTCCTCTGCTGTCACGTGCTTGCTAGCAAAGTAGGTAAAAGGGCACAGACCAGACGAGCATGCGTGAGACTTACAAATATCGACTTGCCAGCGTTAGTAAGGCAGCACCCACATCAGTCAGCTAACTAACACTGAAACAATAACTTCTTCTAACTTGACGCATTTTGGTCAGCAAAATATTTCCATACAGCGTATACTAATTAACCTAACTCCCAACAAAGAGCCATAAACAAGAGGTTTTTACTTTCTTAGCGATTTACCCAAGCCTTACTTAAATGGGGGGGGGGAGGGGGAAGGCACAATAATTTCTAAAAGTAATCTGAAATGGCTATTTCATTATTTTCAATATTCTCTCATAATGTTAGTGTCTCTTAAAAGACCTACTTGCCCCTTAAAACTTGGTTTCTTTTTTTCCTTTTTTTTCTTCTAATTAAAGGAGAAAGCCTCTTATTCCTTGCTCTTTTCTGGTTTTACTTCAATTCAGACATGCTGCAACAGCTGCAGATGTTTCTCCTCTTCCCTTTTCATATGTCTGCTTGAGCCAATCAAAACTTACCACCTTTTTTTCCATTGTTATAAAGAAATACAGCTAGGTTGGACATCACTTTTAAGTCAAGAAAACACACAACACACTAGAAGGCTCTAACCCCTGATGGTCTGAAAAACTATGCTGCTATGCCTACTATACATAAAGCCTCCTCAGACTGCTGGTTTTGCAATTTCAGGATATTTACACTGCTAAGACCAAGGTTCAAATTGCAGACTGCTCACAGACCTTATGATTTCAGGTTGCAGACACTGAATGAACTCTGTTTTAGGGCTTATAGGCTCCTACAGCCACAGAAGGAGATGAGGACCTCAGGTCTGGAAAATTTGAAGCTAAAAGAGATCCCATGTACAGGATGTTTGCATTCAGTCAGTCATGCAAGAAGTCATTTGTGGTTGGTAATGTCTCTCTGAAGCACATAACACAACACCTAAAAGATAGCAAAAGAATTACCATGTGCATCTTAAAAAGCGCCAACCTATAATACAAACATTAAATGTATTATAATGCATTGCACAAAAAATCGTGAAGCAGTTACTTTTAGAAATGCTATTGAGATGAACCTTTATGTTGCTGTAGATTTCGTGAGCTGTATATGGATAAAATGATATTTCTAAAAAAAGTAAAGTCACCACCTCTACTTCATAAAAAGCAACTCATCTGCTTTTAAGGGGATATCCACGTATGACAGATGTACTTGTCCACAACACCATGCCACCTCTTATCTCAGAACTCAGCCACTTGCTTCCCATGCATTGCTTGGCTGATGCAATCCATATTTTCCCCATTTCCTGTCCCTCTTAGAATAGAGACAACCCTGCCATATCTCCTTGTGAGGACTCCAAACATCCCCTGTAAATTGTTTAAATGTAGTTTTCACATCTATAGCTCCTTTTCCTGCAAAGGAAGTAAGTTAACAAATGCAGAGCAAAACTGGAGAGAAGTCTTATTCACATGACCCAGAATAGCTAAAACCTTGGTAAAAGACTTAATTCTACGACTCTCACTTGCAAGCTACTTCAACAATTTAGTTTTATGCTCTCAAAGATTTTTTTGGCATCTGTTTATAGATTAGCTTTTATATACAGAGCATACACCTGTCAATAACCAGTTTCTCTGAGAACACTGCTACCTACCCCCTCAGACAGGTTTCATACTGTCAGAGCCCTCAAATAGACATCTTTGGCATCCAAACTACAGGCTGTGCATAGACAGTTGGCACACTTGCAAAACTGCATATCCCTCTGCTAAGAGCCAGAACATGCTGCATCTTGAAGTATGATGGCAGATCTGAATTTAAAAGAACCTGGAAAACCTGGAAGCCCCCGTAACTTCATGCAGATGGAAGGTACCAAAAATAAAGCAATGAGAAGCATCTTATGACAAAGGTAGTGTCTTCTGACTCCTGCTAAGTTCCTAGTAGCAAGTTTAAAAGTAAAAAAAAAACCCAAAACAACACAACAACAAAACCAAACCAAACGAAACAAAAAAAAACACACACAAAAAACAAACAAAACCAAAACCAAACCAAACCCCAACACCTTGAAGAATTCATTGTCCCTTTCTTAAAATAAACACACAACTTCAAAATTTTCCTTTCTTAGAATAAAATCACAACTTCAAAATTTAGCTTAGCATTCACGTTTCAAATAGGAATAGAGACTGGTAAGAGAAAAGAGCGATACTAAATAATTTACAATAACATTGTTTAAGGAAGTTTTCAGGATGGGTAGGAGAGAGAGACATCAGTTGAAAGTACATTAAACTCAATTTTAATTAGGAAACATACTTAGAACTATATAAGATTTCCATTTAAAGCTAGACACTTTGAACTCAGAGGGTCTTGGGAAACCATGCAAGTACCCCAATGTCTTTCTCTGTCCCCCAATCAGTTTATTTCAAATAGAAAAAGGAAAGGGGGGAATTCCATTTCCATCAACATGCTGAGCAATAAGAGTTACTGTTTGAATGTTACAAGCAGCCATACAGAACAGGAAAAAAATATGGAGCTCTCATAAGTTCTTAAACATTGAAAACATTGAAGAAGTTTTACCCAGTATTTTATTGTCCACACATCAGATGTCCCTTCAAGAGATTAGCTTGCTACAGCTATTGGAGGAAAACAGACAACCAAAAAACATGTTTTGACACTTTAGGACAGATCACTGAATTCTAAGAGTCTGTGGACAGACTTAATGAAATCAGAGCCAGTGTTAAAACACTAGAATACCTATGCTGTGTTTGTGCTAAGACAATGATCAAGTATTTTCTCTCACCTGTTTAAGTTGTTACTAGAGAAATTTGCATTTTTTACTCTCCCAGAAAGCCTAAACTATGAATGTATTTTGCTCTACACAAATCAATGAATAATTGTTTATGCCCAAATCTGTTGATTTCATACCAGATAGTAAACTAAAGGCAAGAGAATTTCAAACACTGAGATGTCCATCCAAGTCACTTCATGCATTATTCCAAGTTTCTCTTCAGATTTCTGTTATTGATGCTCCTGTCAGTCCAAGCATTCAGTACCGCCTACACAAAGTAATTCAGATTACTCTATGGCGGCTGACCACTTCTGGGCTCCCCAGTAAAAGAGAGAAATTAAACTACTGGAGAGAGTCCAGTGAAGAGCCACTAAGAGCACTAAGGGCTTGAAGCATCAATCCTATTTTTCATGCAGTTTTAACTGTATACCTAGCTGAGATGCTTTATGAGATGATTTTAAGGAGATTTTAATAATAGGTCTGCTTCAAAAAATAAACTTACTTTAGAACACTAAGGCCTGAACAAGAAACCCTGTGCTTCAGTTGCTTTCAATGAACAGAACACCTGGAACACCTGGGAAGTCAAATTGGTAGCAGCAGTCAAACATTCAAAAGGAGAAAGTTTTCAGCAATGGATAAAAATGTGCTGTTAGTTTGGAGGATAAAAACAGCTGGATTTTGCAGCAGAATTTTTACAGAGATTTTACAATGATCATCTGAATTTTTCAACATGATTCCAGTAACTTTTCCCTCACTAAAAAGCACCAGCGTGCCATTGTACAAGGTTTTTGAATATATCTTGGTATTTTAAACACCACTACAATGTCCAATGAGAGCCTGCAAATCTTAAGGCAGCAGGTAGACTTCTGGAGCTGACCTTAAGTGCCATGTGTACTGTAGTGATACAATGGGAAAAAGTACAAACTCCTAATAAAAAACAAGCCCTTGGAATTTAATGTTACCTATCTAGAGGAAACATTGACTGTTACTATCGGATTAAGTAAGCCTGATTACCAATTACTGAAGTCAAGTCACTTCTATTAAGTGTTTTCATGAGGTCTTCTATAAATGCAGTAGCTTCAGACACTAAAATATATGCTGTACAGCAGCATCCAGCACTCAGTAACTCAAGGGCCCATCTGCTCTTATGTGAGTGACTGCCTCCCCATCACCATCTGTTATAAAAAACAAAATTCTGCCCTAATGCTAGAGGGTCAATTAAGTAAGGCGGCTAACCAGAGAATGCAAAAAAATGCTTCTATTCATGTGCTCTTTTAATGCACAGCTGGACAAAGTTAAAACTAAAGCTACAGAAAAAGCATTCCGTTTAACAGAAATCCAAAGATCGAAGTTGTCCAGAGTTTTATGCCTTTCAAAGGAAATTCAGGTTTTGATCCATAAAATCTTCAGTAAGCAGCATGAAATATACAGCTCAAACATTTAGACATCTGACTAAAATACTGTTCAGTCTCTCTTGTATCTGTTTCTTGGATATTCTACTAGATAATGCCACCTTCTTGCAGTGCATACTACACTTTTGCAAAACCTAACAAGCTATCAAAGCCTCAGAGCAGAGAGCTTATTCATAGTTCATCTGATATTCTGCAAGGTGCTAACTTCTGAACTTACTGTAGAGATCAACCAGACACTGTTATTCACTTGAGAATTTATATTTCTAAACAGCTTCCTTGCATACTAACCTCCAATAATATCTAATCATGCTTCAGCATATATAAAGAGACATTGATACTTGCTGCTCTCAAGTCTTACCAAGAACTCAACCTACCTTACAATAATTAATCATATTCTACAGACACAAAATCATTAAGAGAAATCTGAGAGTAGTGAAGCCAAATCATTTCTGTGCAATAAATACTCATGCGGATTAAATTTACTCAACAGGGCTTCTCAGTTGAGCCTAATGACTATGCATAGAAAGAAAACAGAAACCAAAGAATCACCCTCCTTTAAAACTTGAATGAACATAGTATTCAACTAATTATCATTTGATCTGATGAAAACAAGGGTAAACTGACAGGTTCTCTCATGCCATTTTACTTGTGACTGACACACAGTAAAACTCGTTTAAGCCCCCTAAAAGCTGAATCTGTTGCTTATCTGGAAGTTCTCTCTCATAGGGGTCCCCAAAGTAAAATTTCTATGCCATGACTGAAGTGGTTTATGTCACTTGGAAAAAGACAGTTGCCTCTCCTCCAACAGCCACCATTTGACATGTCAGCATGTAAGGGTCAAATTCTTATCTTCAGTTATTGCAAATCATTGGCTCAAATACCTCCCACCCTCATACCTACAGCTGACAGCTGTGGTCATTTGGAACTGCAAATATCTTAGAGGATTTCTCACATTTGAAAAATTAACAAATGCTGTGGTGAAATCAAGGTGGAGAACTGAATACATGTATTTGCCCAGGTACAGCAACATTGGGACCCGCTGCAAACTTCACTCGCAGCAGACAGTTTGAAATGAAACAGTTAAGGAGTTTGCAGTAACTTGCTGTTCCACTGACAAACCTATCAGCTTGTGTCCTGTCCTCAGCAGTTTTCCAAGATCACCTGTGGGTGAATATTACCTACCCTCTGCACGTATCTCCTTTGGAATCTTGGGCCAATTTCTTTATTCACTCCCAGGTGGTAAACTGGAGCAACGGTCACAGGGAAGAGATAGTAACAAATAGACCAACAAATGAAATGTAAGCATACCTGAACAGCTGTCTTCCTTAAAAGCAGCCTTGAGATCTGTTTGTCGCACAGAAATCTTCTGTCCCTCAAGCTCAGCTCAGCTGGGATCTTGAACAGGTTAGGACACACCAAGAGGCAGATTCATTCCAGTGCTGCTAGCTCCTAATAGACATTACACTGCAGCAATGGCGAACAGCCAGTTGTAGCCCTGTAACAAAAAGTGAAGAAAAACAGTTTGAGCTTTGATTCACGTACAGCTTTCAACCGCTCAGAGGGATTGGACCAGACTGGAACCATTTTAGAAAAACTGATGGCAACAGAGAGAATCATCACAAACAGCATTTCTGAAACACTGTTTTCCATTACACTGGATGAACGTATCATCTGGATCAATCTGTCTTCATTTAAGAGGTCTGAGATGCTGACGAACTGTGGAGGGAAAGAAAGTTCACCTGCTACCCACTCAGTCATTTCTGAGGGCTCAAACTAGTGATGGCTAGCAAGGTGATCTCAGGGGCTAGACTCCAACCCTAGTTTCAGCTTTCAGTTTAAGATATGCAAGTGTTTGCCTTCAGGCTTTAAACTCCCATTACAGCCAACAACAGCAACAACAAAAACAAACAAACAAACCACAAACACACCCGGACATGCTCCACAACTGTAATTAAAACAGAAACCACTACAACTGTCATATTATTACTGTTTTTTTCCCCATACAGCCTAGGACATACTCTACTGTTCCTAGACGTTTTAATTATTCTAGTCTCTATCGCAATACACATTATATTATACACACCCCAGCAAGCTGCTTCCTCTGACCTTCTACAACTTCAGAATAATCTTGCTGAGTAAGAGATAAGCATACAAAATTAAAACACTGCACTGTTATAATACCATGCAGAAACCTCCCCCACCCCCAAAAAATTAGGCTCTAGAATCTGGGTATTTCTTTTTAGTACTGCTGTAAAAGACATACCTAGGCATTTAGATTATATAAGTTTTATGCCTTCTCTCTCCCTTTCCACTAATGAGCTTCTGTGCTCATACAGTAAAGAATTATCTTCTCTATAATAACAAATATTTCTGGAATGGCAGGATTTTACAAGACATGCAAGACGGACTTTGGAGATACTGGAAGATGGACAACAATGTTTGGTGAATGGATTGCTCTTGCAGTACTTCAATGGTCTTTTACTGTATATGGGGGCAAAAGCTGAAGAACCAGTTTCAAACATTTTATGAATATTTAAATTGACCATTCAAATTAAAGTTAATCCAGGTTTGAAAAAAAGAGGGATGTTTTTCGGTCATTTAGATTTTGTTTTTTCTGAACATGTGGAGTTCAGGACTATGATACAGCATGCTGCAGGACAAAGACAATGGGTTTGGAACAGTAAAAAAATACACTGGTTTGTTTGGTTTGGTTTTTTAAAATACAAGCAGTCACTTAAGTTGCCTTTAACCCAAGATTTTCCAAAACCAGTCATGCTCGGGATTCAACATTCCGATGACCCCTGCACGCAACGAACAGAAACATCCTCCCCACCAAGCACACATCTAACCGCCGATGGCTCCAGAACTTGCATTTGCGCTGCTCCACCTTCTCTCTCCCCGATTCCCACCCCAGAACACGGGCGGACGGCCGGTCAGCTCCAGCGCCGCGGGAAGGCCTCTGCGGGGCGTGCCCCCTCCCCCAGCCGCTCCTCCCCGCCCTGGGCCTGCTCACGTGACCACCCCCGAGAAGTGGGTGAAAGGTCGCGCCGCCGCAGCGCAGGCCAACAACAGCCAGGCCTGCAGTAGGGACAGCCCCGCCCCAGGCTGCCGGAACCCCCAAGTTCTCCAGGTTTTTCTACGCGGGCGAGGAAGGCACTGCCACGCGAAGCAAGTTTCCAGACAAAAGGACCGCAAGCAATGAAAGAAGCAAAGTATGTCTCAAAGCCAGGAGAAAAAAACTGTACTTAGCTTGTGCAACTTAGCAGTTTCTGTTCTGCTTCTCGGTGCTGAAAAGCCTCGGTTGTTTGATGTTACAGTTTTCTTTAAGCAAGAATAACGTTTTCTTCCTGGAAGAGGCTCTTGAATCGAAACGGTAACATCCCCAAATTTTAAGAAGTCCTCAGATGAACTTATCTTTCGAACTAAGTCACAGCTATGACATAGCCTGAAACCTGTGTAATCATGTAAATACCTACAATACCACCTATGCAATTATAAACTGGTAATTATTAGTTTATATCAGTGTATCAATATGTTCACAACAGGAAAAGAACCTGCCATTTACTACTGGAGACTACACTACTTTTTCAATGTAACATCCACTCACAATGGTCAGAAAACACATAAACGAGCTTGCGGATCTGGAAATTTAAGAGGTCAGACACTCAGGAAAACAATTGCTTAAAGAAAGCAGAATGAAGGCATTAGATCATCTCCATTCTCAGTGTTGCACTCCTACAAACATGTGGTGAGCGCTTTTCTCCACACTAATTTCCTCTAGACTGCAGAGTTTCAACAGTCCTCTCAGTGCTGACAAACTGCCAGATAAGAGGAGAACAAGTTTTTTGTCTTGATCCTACTTTGCACTTTTTTCCACAAAAGGTGCTTTCTGTTACAGATCCATCAACACAAGTAAAGATCTGTTATAAATGAAGTCATATTTTAGGTCGATGTTTCTATTTAAACCAGAAAATATAACTCCAATGAAATTGTGCGAAAATGAGGGCAAGAAAATGGAGTTCCAAAATGCTGCAAAAATCGTAATCTACCCTTTGCAACAAATCTAATTAACATTCTCATCCAGGAAACCTGCCATGCCACAAACAAAATATAACATCTTCTATCTGCTTGTATCTCAAAAGAAGTTTGCAGCGACTGCAGTTTTTTATGGGTTTCAGAGCCTGCAATCCCATGAGGATATGGACTAGCCTCTCTCACACACACACTTAAGTATTTAGTCTATGCACACTTGAAAACCCACCACGGATACCAAGCCACATACAGAGCTGAAACTCATCCTGATAATGGGCCAAAGCAGATCCACTAACCCACGAAGCTGTGCGTCACAAATTCATTTATGCAGCGTAGATTTAGTGAATCTCCTCGTGTAACTCCTAACACCGCTCCCCCTGTCTTAATCCTCTCCCTCCATTCTGCTACCTTATCTGCGGTAATAACGCACTAATCCTCAAGCAAGAGGGAAATGCAAGCAAGGTGCCAAGGAGACCTTGCCTTTGCAGGTCGCTCCTGTGCCCACCCACGTGGGCCCCACCGCGTCCACCGGCACCGCCAAGGAGCAGACTCACTCCCACCACCTTCCCTGCGCTTACACCCTTTCCTCCAGCAAGGATAAGCATCGCTTAGGAAACAGCACCCAGCGCACTCGCACATTTACCATAGAACTTTGTGCTAGCCCTAATGAAGATAATCATTAGACTAAAACGAGACCAACCGAGCCCGTCCACCTGACCTCAGTTTCGTCCTCACTCAGCCTCAATGCGCTGCGGGCGCGTTCTGGCTGGGAGTCGGGAGAGGGACGGGTGAACCGGCGGCCCGCAATGAATCACGCGGACACAGAAGAACACGGCCCCTCGCTGCCCCATACCCAGATTCCCCTAGGACTGCCGGAGCCTGCTGCCTGCAGGTGGCAGAGGTAAGACGACCCGCGCGGGGAAACCCGGCGATCGAGGACCTGCGCCCATGTGGGGCGGAGCCCGCTGTCGGTGACTAGACCCCCTTCCCACTCACCAGCTGAGAAAACAGCAATTATCAGCACTCAGGTGGGGCAGGCCAAGCTGGACGGTAGCGAGCGGCAGCACACGCAAGAAGCGAGTGAGACAGCGACCGCTCCCTTACACACCCTGCGAGAGCCGGGATTGCCACCCGCTCCCCCATTGGCTGCCAGCGACAGGGGGTGGGTGCGGGACGGGGCAGGGGAGAAGGCACAGGGCGCGGCCCGTGTGGGCGGAGCGGGGGCGGGAAGGGAGGTGGGCACCGATGGGCGGGGTAGGGGTGGATTGTACTGTGTGATTGACGGGGAGCTCGGGGCCGGGCCAAAGGGTGGTCCTGCAGGACGAGTCGGGGCTCGAGGTTGCGGGCCGCTGAGTTGCGGAGTCACAGCGGAACACGGGCCTCCGTGATGGCACAGCTGTCCCGGGAAGGAAGCTCCAGGGATTGCGCGGAGATTGCCCCGGGGGTGTAAATGTGTGTGGGAAAAGGTGCACCTCGAGGAAGCACTGTGCATGGGGGACCTGTTTGGGATGCAGCCATGGACCCAAGGTGGCCTCCCGGGGAAGGACCAGCCAGCCTACTCTGCTCCAGCAAATACTGGGATTTGAAGGACGCAGGTACGCTCAATACATGTCAGCAAAAGTAACTGCATTCTTTAGAAAATGCAAAATAATGAAATTTTTTTTAAAAAAAGCATACGTGTCAGTCTCAGGGCAGTATGGCACTCGATTTGAAATTAGTACTTTTGAAGTTTGTAATGAGCTGGGCACTTTCAAGAGCTCAGAACTTGAATATCTGCTGCTCTGTTTGATTTTGGTATTATAAGAGCACGAAGACTGGTCTGTTCCAAAAGGAGGTTGTAGCCTGTCAGACTGCAGTGCTGCCAGTATGAAGTCTCTGAAGTAGTACAAGTTGATACATTTCTCCCGTGGGCAGACCTACACTCCTGCCTGCTACAATTTCCAGGATGTGGCTGAAGGCTCCAGGGCACACACAGGTATGACCAAATCCACAAGCATAGACACTACAGACTAAGCCTCTCCCTTACCCTTAAGATCATGCCAGTGTCAATGCGGAGGGAGAGGGGGAGGGAGGGGAGGGAGAGGGGTGAAGCAACAAGCAACACACACCCAAACAGCACCACTTCTGGTCAGAATTTTTCCAGTGTTCTGTGCCTAATGATGCAATTTTAAGAAGATGTTACTATTTCAGAAGGAAGCAAAGTCTAGAAGAAAGCAGGAGGAGGAGGAGAAAAAGAGAGATTTAGATCTATTAATATTAGCAGTAGTAGAAAGGAAACAAAAGAAAAAATCACTACTAGCCCAGCTACAGCCCCAGATTCAGCAGCATTCATAGTTTTAGCTCTATAAGATAGGAATGTAACTTGGACAGTTACAAGAAGGTAATTATTAGCTTAAAAAAGAAAAAAATATTGACATGTTTTTCATTATGCCCAAAGGCAACGTAAAATGTTAGGTCTTGTTTTCTTTTTCAGTCTTCCAGGTGCCTTTTACCTTTGAAATATTAAAAAAAATAAACCAAATCTGCTTTCGCTCATTCTACCAGGAATTTCAAACATATCTTATTCCCTAGTCAACATTTTAGTCTGTACAGTAATCAGGAGGGAATCAGTCGGCTGATTTTGTTCTCCAAATAATTGTGCAAGCTGTCATGAATTAGGGAGCACCAAATTGGAATGCATACTTTAACATGACTCTAGGCCCCCTGCAGCTATCCTTAGTAAAGACATGAAAAATATTGCATTACACAAGGCTGCAATGATTGCAGCTTAGCCAAACCTCACTTGGCTCTGTTTAGCTGGCAATTGTAAACCTTACAGGTAATCCTGTGACTAGCTCCCAGTGGTCCTGACACTGACACCTGGGTCAGGCTCTATTGACCCATTAACCCACAAGGAGCCAGTTAAATACTTCTATAAGACCGTCCTAATCAGAACATTATGTGCCTTTTATTGTGGCAACATACACTGCTGAAGTGCTCTGTCTCCTCAGCTAACATCTTAGTTTCTTCAGCTAAGGCCATACAGTGATTCTGCCTCTCATGGCTGCAACTGTAGTCATCTGCAAGCCTTACAGTGTGGCCTGTACTTTAGCTGCAACTTTCACTGCTCCACAAAGTTTAAGTCATTTTTTCCCCCATAACTGATATATTTTTAATTTCTAAAAAATTATGAGTATTGTCAGCACAAACCACATGTGCTTGGTGCTGTAAGAATTCCCTAGTAATTAATACTGGTCCTTGTAATCCAAAGAAATCATAATAATCAATGACAGGTCACATATATCTGTGCCTTGGCAGACTGAAATAATTTGAGTTTACCATGATGGATGCTCTTGAGTTAAATACATTTGGTAATCTTACCCCAGCCCTTCGAGACTTCCTGGCTTCTATACATGCAACAGGGCTTCTTTGTAGCAGCTTTTCTTACCCAGTATGCCTATCTTTCATTGTTTTTACTTTTACTATTTTTAACAGTTTTTAATGATGGCAAAGCACTGTATGTTAAATCTGGATCCAGTCTGGAAACCTAGCTATCTCCAGTGTGATTTTGTGTTGCTCTGTTTCAGTGTACCTTTTTGAATTAGGTCAGTTTCTCAAGTTGCTTAAGTCAAGCAGTTTTAATATAGACAAATGATTTGTTGTCTTGAAACAGAATTATTCTGCTTATTGGAGTTTAATTTTTCAAGACCTTCAGAGCACAAATGTATTGGGTGCAGTCTCAGTTGCTTGAGCGCATATTTTCCCAGTTTGCTTGCTAGTCAAAACACTGCTGCAGTTTCATTCTAAATAGGACTGAGACTGTTGTGGTGGGGGTTTTTTGGTGTTTTGGTTTGGTTTTCTTCAGGTTATCCGCCAATATTGGAAAATGAATGCTTCCCCTTCATAGTTAGGATGTAAGCATAGGTAAGTCAGTGTCCAACAGCAACTTGCCATGCATAGCCTGACTGACAAAACAAATTGGTAGTAAGTGAACTGAAGAACAGCTCCAAAATGTAACTTTTTGTCGACAGGTAAGTGAATTGCATGTTTGTATGCCAGGGAGCTGAGGGTGAGAGCAAAGCAGGCAGGAGCAGGACACTCCCATGGCACCTGAGCAAAGTGAGCAAGTCAGGTCCTGTGTCAGCAAAGAGGATCGTGCCAGATCACTAGGACATAATAATGTCATGTAGGGACATGACTCTCAAGCCTCACAGCACATGCCTAAGGTTATGTTAACCATAGCAAAA
This sequence comes from Caloenas nicobarica, assembly GCF_036013445.1. Lineage (NCBI taxonomy): Eukaryota > Metazoa > Chordata > Aves > Columbiformes > Columbidae > Caloenas > Caloenas nicobarica. The sequence goes on along the minus strand of NC_088249.1, from coordinate 48,298,928 downwards.
CGGAGCCTCACCAAGCTTTCAAAGGGAAGAATGTAGCTGGATGTTTTCTAAGGTAAGGGAACAAGTAAAAAATACAATACTGAAGGTCACTGTTTATTAGAAAAAAGCCACAGTGAATGTTGCAACCTAATAGTCGTGTTTGTGACACTCCCTAAACTCTGCAAAACTTTCAGGCCAGAGAGTTTTCTTTCTCAAAATACACACCATTACTTCTAGCAAAGAGTAGAGGTTCATTCAGAGATTATTTGGAAAGTTATTTAGAGGTTCGTTTGTTGAGGTTGAAGAATCTGGCAGATACTTTTGGGAAGACACTGCTATGTCCACTTGTAAAATATTTAAAATAATCCACTGTCAATAGAAAATCTGTCACTCAGACTAACAGTCGCTCACAAATTGATAGCATAGTTTCCCTAACAGTTTCAAATGTGAAGCATAACTAAAGGGATTTATACTGCAGATTTTTTTGCTCACTGGGCAATAGATACTGTAGGTACTATTTCCTACTGCAGTCTACTGGATGGGAGCAGAACTGTTTGTTTGCTACCCACATAAGTCTGCAAGGACAATGGTATTAACTATTTCTGACTCTTTGGTTTCCAGCATAGCAGTTATGTGCCTTATAGTAATTCTTAGACTGTGTCCAGAGATTGAAGGAGTTTGAACCACTGTTTAGAGACCAAGCCTAAAGCAAGGAAAGTGAGTTCAATCCCTTGCTACTCTACATTAGGGACAAAGCATATCAGATGAGTTCCTCAATGGTATTCATAGTTCAAGATAAGCAGAGCACATGGGAAGGTCATGCAAAAAAAATCTGTGCAGGTGGGGAGTACGGAAGAGAAACTTCCCTTTATTTCACATGATTTTGCCATTTTAGACAGAACAAAAAATGCACAGGATGAGACTACATTCCTCCAGCTGAGTGGATTAAAAGATTCTTCCACTTTCTTCATAGCTTTTGAACAAATAAAACCCCAAAGCTTCACAACACTCACTAGGACTGCTGTCAGTTACATAGCATTGCTGTGTCAGTGTAGTCTTTTCACTTCAAATGCCAGCAGTTCATCCATAGGTGAACCGAAGCACATCCACCCTTTATATGGCATTTTCCTTATTAATTGTCATGCTCACTCAGATATGCTTTCTTTAGTGATGACTACAGCTGTGTGAGGACATATGCCATTCTGCCCAGTGCTTTGTGATTCCCTGTTTCACATTTCAGAACACCTCCCAGAAAATACAGGAAATTGGATCAGACCAACCCTGCCCTCATCAACCTTCTCTTGGCATGTAATATCTGTGCCTATTTCCAAACTAAGTATCCAGTACTGAACACCATAGTTCCAGCAAGCCAACTAAGATCCACAGTGTGCTACTTTTTACAGAGGCTGTTCCCCAATCACTGTTTCAGGAAAAAAAGGACATTCTAACTATGCAAATTCCTGAAAGAGGGCTGATTTTTAGTATAATGTTCATGCCAAAGTTAAATCTATCTGTTAGGGAATAGGCTGCCTTAGCTTATTGACTTATTTGGTGTTTTGGTTAAAACAAGACCAATTCTCTGTTAGTGAATCACCCTTTCAACTAGGTTCTTCTAAGTAACTTCATTTTTCTGAAGTTGGCTGCATGTTTTGTGGACAGTGTTTGCTCCAGAGCTGTTAACGCCCAATGCTTAGAGTTTTACTGAGCTAACAGTAGGAATGGTATGCAGAAAAGGCCCAGGTTTATCTTTTATTGCTATAGCAGCCAAGGTCACTGATAAATTTTGTATGTCACATAGAGAGAGGGTAGTACTTGCAGGGAGAGCCAGACAGAACAGGTGATCCAAACTGACCAACGAGGTATTCTATGCCATACGCATCATACACAGTTTAACACCTAGGAGGTCACGAGGGTCTCGTTCTCTTGGTCCGTGGCTGGTGTCTGAAGAGGACCCTGCCTGTTATCCTGATTCCAGTCTGTGCATCCCTGAATCAATTTCCTGTCTACTGTGTTGTCCAGTCCAGAACTTCCTGATATCTGCCCTGCAGCCACTGGTGCAAGGCCAGACCCCACTGTGGTGACTTGCCACAGCAGCTGCACTACTCTGGGAAATTCAATATTGGTTTTGTATATTTTGCATTATTTTCTCTCATTATTAATATTATTAGTAAAGCTTTTTAAACTTTCCAACTTGTAAGTCTCTCTCCTTTTTCCTCCTATTCCCCTTCCTGAGTGGGGAGCACAGGGGTTAATAGAGAGCATCTGCCACACTTAACTGTTGCCCTGCAATAAATGGTGACATTTGGTATACTGCTTCTTATGGAACTTGTTTAGAATCTGCTTATCTAGAATTCACTAAGCATAAGTAAGTTTGCTAAGCATAACTTTTCCAAGCTGTGAACCTTTGAACTTTCTGCTTTGTTAAATAAAAAGGGCCATGGAGTCTCCAACATAGAAGGCAAGGGAAGCTGCATCCTTGGAGATGAGTAAAGAAGCAGAACAGCATCTAAGAGAAAAATGTTTTGGCTATTACCAAGAACTTACTTTCTCCAGCTGCAGGTGCAAAATAGCAACTGAAGGTGAGAACTTTGATTGACAGTCCACCTGATGAAGATGAAGAGATCTAATGAAGAATGGGGAGACCCCAGACTCTAATTTTGGAATTGTCCTAGAGTGCCACATGCGGGGTGGAAACTTAGATTGTGGGGGTATAATTGTCCAATTTTTTTTTTTTTTTCCGCTGAGGGCCACTCTTCAGGAGGCACCCAACTCAAGCTGCTCTATGCCGTACCTTGCAAATAAATTATTTAAGAAGAATTTCTGGAATTCATGCCGGAGTCTCTGCTATGGGAAACCTAGGGATAAGGAACTTCTCGAAGATATCTGTGCTGTAGTTGCTCTCTTATTGCACCACAAATTTACACATTTGGGTGTGTGTGCACCTGTGTGTTTGTGTATGAATGCGTGTATGTGGGGGGTGGTGCACGTGTGGGGGTGTGCACACGTGTGCGTATGTGTGTGCATGTATGTTGGTGCACAAGCTTGTCAGTGTATGTGGACACATACAAGGGACAGCTACCAGAAAGGCTCCCACACAGAAGTCAGAACTGCAAGTTATTGCTGGCAATCACCTTCCCCTGGCAGACTCTTTGCAGTCTCATGAGTCCTAATGCTCTGCAGTTAAGCTACAAGATATCCCTCACCAAGCTTGTCATATAGCAAAAGCAAGGAAACGCTCGAGTTCACATGTGTGTGCGTGTCTCAGAGTACATGTGCAGAAGCATGTACAAGTATGTTGGTGTATATTTGTGGGGGGGGTGCACATAAACTTACATATGGGTGCATTTTTTTTGTACAAGTGTGGATGTGTGTGCACACATCTGCATGTATGTGGGTGCGTGCTTATAGATGTTTGGATACATGCACACAGGTCTGTATGACTCTGGACACACTTGTTCTTGTATGTGGGTGTTTGTGTATACACGTGCATTTGTGCAGACATGCCTGCTAGAGAAGTGGGTGCATGTGTATATACATGTGCGTGTATGTGGCCATGTGAGCACTGGCGTATGCGTGCATGTCGGTGCATGTGAGTACGTGTGCACACTTGTCCATGTGTTTTGATGCATGTGTATACAAAAATATGTACTTGTGCACACCTGTGCACATTGGGGAAGCACATCTGCTTGCATGAGACCCTTTGGGAAAAAGTGTGTACCTGTATGTGGGTGCATCTGTACAGAAGTGAGAGTGTGTCTATACGTGTATGGATCCACATGTATGTGGGTGTGTTTGTATATACATGTAGTTGCACATGCGAGGAGTGTCTGCACACTCATATGGGTGCATGTGGCTAAACGTGTGGGCGTGTAAATGCATTTCCATGCGTGTGACTGTGTGGGTAAACACACATGTATGTGGTTCCATGTCTATGAAAGTGTCAGTGTGCACATGTGTCAGTGTGTATAAACATAAGTGACAGCATATGTGGGTGCATTTGTATGCAGTGTGGGTAGGTGTGTGTGCATGGTCTGCACAAGAGTGTATGTAGCTGTGTTCACACACATGTTCATGTGTTCGGAAATGTGTTTATGTATGTGGCTGTCTCTGTGTGACCATGCATGTGCCTGTATGTAGATGCTTGTATATACAAGCTTAGGTGTGTGGAGACATATGCTTATGTCCAATCGTGTCCATACATGTCTTTGCGTGTGCATATGTATGTAAGTCTGCACACATGTATATGTGTGTGCACATAGGTGTATGCACATGGGTGAATTTCTATAAGTGTATGACTCTGTGTGCAAATGTATGAGTGTGTGTACAGAGGTGTGAGTGTATGTGGCTGTGTGAGAACTAATGTGTGCATTTATGTGGGTTTGCTTGTATACATTTGTGGATGCAGGTGCACACATTTGGGAGTGCTTGTGTGCACACCTGTGGGGGTGCATGTGTATACAGATGTGGCTGTGTGGGAAAGTGTACAAAGAGTGTATGTGGTTGTGTGTGTTTACATGTGTTGCTCTGTATACACCTGTGCTTCCTGTGTCTGAACACTCGCATGTGTGAAAGTGGATACCTGTTTATACTAGTCGAGTGTGTACAGTTGTGTAGACATGCTTGTGCGTGGGTATACAAGTATGCACACAGGTGTTTGTGTGCACATGCTTGTTTAGGAAAGTAAGTCTGTGTGTATGCACCTGTGGTTATGTATTCATGTCTGTGTGTTTGGAAAGAGGTTTTCGTGTGTGTAGCTGCAAGTGAAAATGCTTGTGCCTGTATATAGGTACGTGTATAAATGTGTAGCTGATTCTGTACAGGTCTGCATGTGTCTGGAAATGAGCATCTGCATATGTGGGTAGGTGTATACACGTTTGAGTGTTTGTGCACACATGTGACGGTCTGTGCTCACAAGCATTTTCCTACAAGTGTGTGTGTATACACACGTCCATGGAAACAGGTCTGTACACAGTCATGTGGGGTTGTGTATGAATGTGTAGATGCGTGTGCATGTTTGTTGGTGTACAAGCTTGTATGTGGACACACAAGGGACAGCTGCCAGTGAGGCTCACGTGCAGAAGTCAGAACAGCAAGTTGTTGCTGGCAATCACAATCCCTTGGCAGACTCTTCACAGTTGCATGAGCACTAATGCTCTGCAGTTAAGCTACAAGATATCCCTTACCAAGCTGATCATACAGCAAAAGAATGGAAAAGCATGAATTGACATACGTGTGTATCAGGGCACATGTGCACATTGTGCGTGTATGTTGGGGTACAGACATGGGGCGGGTAGAGCACAAGTAGACACAGACATGCATATACACACAACCACATAGAGGCGAGTCAAAACACATACACTTGTGTGTACGCACCCACAACTGTGTGTATGCTCTCCCACATACATGCTCACGCATTTGCACATGTGCCCCCACATATAAGCACAAGCGTGCCCGTGTCCACACGTTACAGTTTGCTTTAAGCAAAAATAACATTTTCTTCCTGGAAGAGGCTCATGAATCAAACCTGTAACGCCCCCAGATTTTAACAAGTCCTCAGATCAACTTATCTTTCAAACTAAATCACAGCTATGACAGAGCCTGAAACCTGTGTAATCATGTAAAGTCACATTTCCCAAACCAATAGACATATACGTTGTACCTACCTACAACACCACCTATTCTATTATAAACTGGTAATTATTAGTTTATATCAGTATATCAATATGTTCACAAGACAAAATGAACCTGCTAATTATGACTGAAGGCTACAATAATTTTCTAATGTGATATCCATTCACAGTGGTCAGAAAACACATAAAAGAACTTGGAGATCTGGAAATTGAAGAGGCCAGACATACGGGAAAACATAATTGTTTAAGGAAAGGAGGCATTAAATCTTCCTCATTCTCAGTGCTACACTCCTACAAATACGTGATAAGGAAGCGAGTAATTTTATCTACAGTAATCTCTTCTTGGACTGCAGAGTTTCAACAGTCCTTTAAGTGCTGACAAATTGCCAGATAAGAGGAAGAATGGGTCCTACTAGCATAGATCCATTATAAAGGAACTCGTTCTAGATGCTGATGTTTCTATTTAAACCAGAAAACATAACTCAAAACATGAAAGTTGAGGCAAGCAATGGAGTTCCAAGATGCTGCAAAAATAATAATCTACATTTTGCAACAAGTCTAATTAACATTCTCATCCAGTAAGCCTGCCATGCCATGAAAAAATATGACATCTTCTGTTTGCTTGTATCTCAAAAGCAGTTTGCAGTAACAGCAGCTTTTACAGGATTCATAGCCTGCAATCACATGAGTATACGGACTAGCCTCTCTCTCTCTCACAAGCACACACAAAAATCTAAGTATTTAGTTTACACACACTTGAAAACCCACGACGGATACCAAGCCGTGTACAGAGCTGACACTCGTCCTGGTAATGGGTCAAAGCACTAACCCGTGAAGCTGCACGTCACCAGTGTCGTCTTCTTTGACGCGGCGTAGATTTCGTACATCTCCACGTGTAACTGTAACACCGCTCCCTGTGCCCTCATCCCGTCCACCCACTCTGCTCTTTATCTACGGCAGTAATGCATTAACCCTCACTTCCACTACCCTCCCTGCGCTTACACCCTTTCCTCCAGCAAGGATAAGCCCTGCTTAAGAAACAGCACCCGGTGCACTCGCACATTTACCATAGAACTTTGTGCTAGCCCTAATGAAGATAATAATTAGACTAAAACGAGACCAACCAAGCCCTCCGCTTGACCTCACTCTCGTCCTCCCTCACCCCCAATTTGTTGCGGGCACGTCCTGGCTGGGAGTGGGGAACGGGAAGGGCGAATCGGCAGCCCGCAGTGAACCACGCAGACACAGAAGAACATGGCCTGTTGCTGCCTCTTACCCCAGTTCCCCTGGAACTGCCGGAGCCCACTGCCTGCAGTAGCACCAGGAAAGCCGGCAGTCGAGGACGTGTGTCCCACATCTGCCTGGGACCTGCTGTCGGAGGGTGGGTCCCTCTCCCACTCCCTCTCCCCCTCCCACCCCCGGCAAACTGAAATAATTTGGGTTTACCGCAATGGGTAGGTAGCTCTTGAATTAAATACATTCGGTAATCTTAAGCCAGCCCTTCAAGACTTCCTGGCTTCTGTACATGCAACAGGGCTTCTTTGTAGCAGCTTTTCTTATCCAGTATTCCTATTTCTCATTCATTTTATCTATTTCTTAACAGATTTTAATGATGGCAAAGCACTATTACCTTAAATAGGGATCTGCTCTGGACACCTGGCTATCTCCAGTGTGATTTTGTGTTGTTCTGTTTTGGTGTATCTTTTTGAATTAGTTCAGTTTCTCAAGTTGCTTAAGTCAAGCAGTTTTAATATAGACAAATGATTTGTTGTCTTGAAACAGAATTATTCTGCTTATTGGAGTTTAATTTTTCAAGATCTTAAGAGCACAAATGTACTGGGTGCAAAATGTCCATAAGATTAGCAGGCACCTATGTTTTTCAGGAAAAGCTAAATTTGTAGTCAAGTAACCATGGGCACACCCCACTGATATTTTCTAGAAGTGTCTGAGCATCTTTTATGGAAGAGTCCAAAAGAAATTTACACCTGCATACTCAAAGCACCACATTTCAAGCAATTCAATGTCTTTCCAATTTATTTTTAATACATATTGACTGGTAAGAGCAAAATGAGTAGTACTGCCATGGCGTATAGTTGAGATAGCCTTGCTGCACAAGCTCGTTAGGGCATCCTCCACTCAGAAAAACGAGTCAAGAGGCTATTTGGTAGGAGTATCTGCAGCAAGTGACAGATCTGCTCCACATGCAGATTTTCAGATCTCCCAGTTTTCATTTCTCTCCTTCTGATGTTTCACCTCTTTTTTCTTACTTTGCATGTCTATGACTCCTGGCTTTGTCCTCCAGAGTCACATTGGGCGAGAAATATGGGTCTCCTGATACCATCCCAGATGCAAGAAGATGGATGGCATCCCGAGTATGAAGGACATTACGTAAAAGCCTCACAGCATGTCCCTAAGGTTAACAGTAGCAAAATGGAGCCTAGCAGGTAAGGGAACAAGTCAAAAATAAAATACTAAAGGTCGCTGTATGGTAGAAAAAGCCATAGTGAATGTTGCACAAAGTGGTTGTGTTTGTAACACTTCCTAAACTCTGCAAAACTTTGAGAAAGAAAAATCTCTGCTCTCAAAATACACACCAACATCAGAGATTACTTGGAAGGTTATTTAGAGATTTGCTTGTTGAGATTGAATAATCTGGCAGATACTTTTAGGAGGACACTGTTATGTCCACTTATAAAATATGTAAAATAATCCACTGTCAATGGAAAATCTGTCACTCAGACTAACAGTGGCACACAAATTGACAGCAACATTTTCCTTAACAGTTTCAAATAGGAGAGATAACTAAAGGGATTTGTACTGCAAATTTTTTTTTGCTCATTGGGCAATAGATACTGTAGGTACTATTTCCTACAGCGGTCTACTGGATGAGAGCAGAACTTTGTTTGCTGCTCACATAGGTCTGCAAGGACAATGGTATTAACTATTCATGACTATTTGATTTCTAGTGTAGCAATTATGTGCCTTATAGTAATTCTCAGACAGCGTCCAGACATTATGGAATCCTAGAGTCGTAGAATCATTTTGGTGGGAAGAGACCCTTAAGATCATTGAGTCCAACCATAACCTAGATCTAGCACTAAACCATGTCCCTTAGAGCCTTTTTTAACACTTCCAGGGATGGTGACTTCACCACTTCCCTGGGCAGCCTGTTCCACTGCTTCACAACCCTTTCTGTGAAGAAATGTTTCATAATGTCCAATCTGAACCTTCCCTGGCACAACTTGAGGCCATTTTCTCTGATCCTATCACTTGCTACTCGGGAGAAGAGACCAACACCCTCCATGCTACAACCTCCTTTCAGACAGTTGTAGACAGCAATAAGGTCTCCCGTGAGCCTCCTTTTCTCCAGGCTAGACAGCCCCAGCTCCCTCAGCTGCTCCTCATAAGACTTGTGCTCCAGAACCCTCACCAGCCTCGTAGCCCTCCTCTGAACTCTCTCCAGCACCTCAATGTCTTTCCTATAGTGAAGGGCCCAAAACTGAACACAGTATTCAAGGTGGGTCCTCAGCAGCGCCGAGTACAGGGTGACAATTGCTTCCCTAGTCCTGCTGGCCACACTATTCTTGATAAAAGCCAGGATGCTGTTGGCCTTTTTGGCCACCTGGGCACACTGCTGGCTCATATTCAGCCAGCTGTCAATCAACACCCTCAGATCCTTTTCCTCCAGGCAGCTTTCCAGCCACTCTTTCCCAAGCCTGTAGCGTTGCATGCGGTTGTTGTGACCCAAGTGCAGGACCCAGTACTTGGCCTTTTTGAACCTCATACAATTAGCCTCAGCCCAACGATTCAACGACTCCAGATCCCTCTGTAGAACCTTCTTACCTTCAGGCAGATCAACACTCCTACCTAATTTGGTGTTGTCTGCAAATTTATGGAGGGTGCATTCAATCCCCTCATCCAGATCATTGATAAAGACATTAAAAAGAACTGTCCACAATACTGAGCTCTGGGGAACACTACTCATGACCGGCCACCAACTGGATTTGACTACGTTCACCACAACTCTTTGGGCCCAGCCATCCAGCGAGTGTTTTACCCAGCAGAGTACACCCGTCCAGGCCATGAGCTGCCAGCTTCTCCAGGAGAATGCTGTGGGAAACAATGTCAAAGGCTTTACTAAAGTCTAGGTAGATAGCATCCACCGCCTTTCCCTCATCTACTAAGCAGGTCACCTTGTCATAGAAGGAGATCAGGTTGGTCAAGCAGGACCTACCTTTCATAAACCCATGCTGACTGGGCCTGATCACTTGTTTGTCTTGTATGTGCTGTGTGATGGCACTCAAGATGATCTGTTCCATGACCTTCCCTGGCACCGAAGTCAGGCTGACAAGTCTGTAATTTTCCAGATCATCCTTCCAACCCTTCTTGTAGATGGGTATCACGTTCGCCAACTTCCAGTCAACTAGGACCTCCCTGGTTAGCCAGGATTGCTGATAAATAATTGAAAGTGGCTTAGTGATCACTTCCACCAGCTTCCTCAGTGTCCTTGGATGGATCCCATCTGGCCCCATAGACTTGTGTGTGTCTAAGTGGTGAAGCAAGTCACCAACCATTTCCCTTTGGATTATTGGTGTTTCATTCTGCTGTGGGAACAGCAGGACATGTGGTTTCAGCTAAAGAGCCTTGGACAGGTTATACAGAAGTATGTTTTTTATGAGTATAAGGAGTATAAGGATAGCCCAGGCCAGTGAGAATGATATCTTGGGTCAGAAAACTGCCCCCGTATGCATGATGTGTGAATGAGTGGGTCGGAACGCTGCCCACAAGATATGCATGGGAACATGACTGAAAACAGTCACAACATGAGTGTGGTGTGTTTGGAATAACATTTTTTGAAAAAAACATCCTGTCTAACCTCTTAGTCCAGGCCCTTATCCATAAACCTATAAATCGAGAACTGATAATAAAAGTCAGCTCTGCCTAGCTCTGCTCTCGCTGCTAACAAGAACTCTGTGTCTGTGCGTCTCTGTCTGCGTCTGTATGTGTCACTTCTCATCACTGCAAATGGTGCCCCATGGGAGTGTGTGACCCCTGTGAGGCTCTTCATCGAACAGTGTGTGTGACAGCGACCACACAATCCAATGAGTGAGTAAATTTTTGTGGCCACACAATCCCTGGGTCTAACAGGGACAAGCAGTCCTCATTGAACGAGTGAACTGCGGGGTTGCATTAGTAACGGGACAAGCTGCTTCCCCTGTACATAAGCTATATCTGTGAGTTTTACAGTACATATTTGGTGCTTCTGTGTATTGCCTTTCTGAAAATCAAGCAGCTTGTCAGGAGTTAATTCTTTTATTAATTGTTATTACAGTTGTTTCTTTGTGGTATTGTTTGTGTAAGTGCACTGTAAGCCTTCACCCTCGTTCTCCCACTTGTGCTGCAAGTCACTCTGTGCTTTCCCCTCCTCCACCCCTCTTCTCATGGCTTTTACTTATGAGATGGGGTCAGAAACATCTGTTTTCAGTCGTGCTCCTAAGAAATCAGTATTAGGAGGTGCTTTGAAACACAGGAAAGCACTTAGAAATATGAGGAAGGAGGATCTTGTGAAATGTTGTTGTCAATGGTGGCTGCTGTGTAAGTTAGATGATTGGGAAAGTGGCTGGAGAATAGAACCTTGAAGTATAATACTTTCTTGCAATTAATGTTGTTTTTAAAGCAAGAAGAGCAAGAAAAAAATAAATCTCTGCAAGAGATCATTAAGTCATTGCCGACAGTTTTACAGGCAGAACGGTTTGAACTTCCACAAGCTGATAGGGAATTAGCTGATGACACCCAAGTCACAGAAAACTTGCAGAACAGTCTGCAAGATGCTTTTCATTATTAACCTGTTTTCTTTGTAGGTATCTGTTTAAACACATTACAGTTTCAATAAGTCTTTGCCCATTATATGGTACAGTAAGTTCACAGACTGTTAAATCACGAGAATCCATTGACTCAAACTGTACATTTTATGAGGGTACAGTAGAACATGAGTAATTTAGTTCTTTACTACATGAATGTGATGGTAAGATTTTGTGTGATAGCTGTTATTTTTCTTTCTAGTATGCTAGCTTTATTCCAGTATCCAGACTTGGGCATCTCTGTGATAGGCTGTGTCTCATCTCAGTGTACTAAATTTGGCTCTTATTTATGCACACCGGATAAAGGATCTTGTTTGGGGGATAACAGTTGCAGCACCCCAGATAAGATGCTAATAAAAGCCTTGCCCAGTGCAGGTTACTAAAGAACAGCAGGGGGGCAGGTGCCGACTGGGCTCTAGCGCGCACTGACCTATTTTGTCAGGGAGACCCAGCGGTACCTCTACCTGGCTGAGCAGTAAGCGGCTCAAAGGTGCAATGCTAAAATCGAGATATTGTTGTGAATAAGTGTAATTGTAATTTGCATATTTGAACTTGATGTTTGATTTGCCTATCTGAGCTAAATATTTTAGTTTGCATATATATATTTGGTACCAAAAGAATTTTGTTTGCGGAGATAATTACAAGTGGGAACCGGTTCCGCTACTGAAGTACCACCTTGCTCCCCCATAGGATGCATCCTTACACATTAGAGTAACTTTGTGGAGGAATCCTCTGATAAAGGAAAGTTTGAAACAATATTGTACCTGGGTTATAGTGCTGTATTGCAATTAATGTTGTTCTGCAGAACTTCGGAAAAAATGGGATGGAGTACAGTACTGTAAGTTATTTTGCTCTTATTGTTATCTAATAATTTTGAGACCAGAAAAGAATTTAAGTTGTTAAACTCTGATTTGCATTGAATTTATGTGCCAGTTGGAAATATGGGAAAGAAAACTAAATGCTATGATGGACGTGAACTTCGAAGAGGTTGTATTTAAAAGTTGCTAGAATATGAACTGATTTGGATCTAGGAAAATGAAAATAATGGATTGATGGTTAATATGCTGTTTATTGATATCGGTAAGAAATTGCAACAGGTAAATGGGGCTGAGGAATGTAACTATTGCTCAGCTAATTGGAATTGCATATAAAGTGTATTATGGCTGGAATGAAATGGAAAAATAAAAAAGCAAAATATCCCAGGCCTGTGTTGTACAGCTTGAACATAAATTTCAGGCCTGTGTCAAGCTGCAAGATAAACTCAGCTCATTGTAACTGAGGAGTCTGCCAGGGCCTGGCAGCTCCCACTTGGTACCAGTGATTATGCCACCTGTGTGGCCTTGGCTGTATCTAAACTGCAGCAAGAAGAGAAAGAAAAAAAAATAGAAAAACCTGTCTGCCCGCTGCTAAAGCGGTGAAAGGGGGACTTTATTCAGCCCCCGCCCCAGCGATGTTGCTGCTGGAGAACTGTAGTACTGAATGAAGGAGTCTGAGGCTGAAATTTAAAGCCATGTCCAGTGGATCCGTAGGTCTAATGAAGCTGGGAAATTAAACCAAAAATCTTTTAATAGACTTATTCTGTGGTGACTAGTTGTAAGAGACTTATTAGTAAATTCACCATGCTAGTTTTTGAGGTCATGGGGGAGAAGAGAGAAAAGGAAGGAAAGGAACGGAAGGAAAGGAAGGGAAGGAAGGGAAGGAAAGGAAGGAAGGGAAGGAAGGGAGAAAGGGAGGAAGGGAGGAAGGGAAAAAGGGAAGAAGGGAGGAAGGGAGAAAGGGAGGGAGGAAGGGAGAAAGGGAGGAAGGGAGGAAGGGAGGGAGGGCCATTTTTTGAAACCAATGCAAGGGCAAATTGGAACAAAGTTTTAACAGATGAATTCCTGTATTTGCCAGAAAGCCCTGTACCTCTCTTAGGTCAAGATTTGTTAAGTAAATTGTAAGCTCAAATAATGTTTTCTGAGAATTCTGTTTAGTTGCATGTCCCAAAAGAAGATGCTTGGAAGGTGCAGATCTGCTTGCTGCAAGCAAGAAGTCTCCAAGGAAATTTTGGATGCTGTATTTCCACTAGTATTGGCAGCTGAAGTATCTGGTAAAGCCAACACTACACCGATAGAACTGAAACAGGACTTCAATCTGGTAAGGAAAAACAATATCCAATAAACATGAAAGCCAAAATGGGGTAGGGATCTGCTATGGCAGTGGCACATTACTTTAACCACTGCAGGCACAAATTTATCTTAAGGGTCACTGATCTAAAGCCCCTGCTCAAACTTACTTGGCTGTCAGCCAGGCCGGTTTGGGTCGACCAGTGGCTCTTGAAAGGGGAAAAATTGTTCCAGGCTCATTTACTAGTTCAAGAACAAGGTGCAAGCAGGAAACATAGTACCTTCTACAAGTCCGTGGAATACTCCCGTTTTTGTTATCCTGAAAAAATAAGGGAAATGGCATTTGCTACAAGATTTACATGCAATTAATGCAGTAATGCAACCTATGGGAGCCTTACAACCTGACATCCCAAATCGCACTATGCTGCCTAGTAATTGGACATTACAGATTATAGATTTAAAGGATTGCTTTTTTACCATTCCACTACATCCTGACAATTATCAGTATTTCGGTTTCTCAGTCTCCAGCATTAACAACGCTCAACCTATGAAGTGTTATCGGTGGACAGTTTTACCACAGGGCATGATGAGCAGCCCCACAATTTGCCAGCTTGTTGTGAGTACTGCTGCGTAGCCTACACGTGAAGCATTCACAGAGGGTATAATATTATCATTACATGGATGACATCTTAGTTGGTGCTGAACAATCCGATTATCTGCAGAGTGCGGCGACACACTTACTTCAAGCTCTGAAACTTTATGGCTTACAAGTTGCACAGGAAAAAGTGCAAACTATGCCTCCTTGGACATTATTTAGGCTGAATTTTAACAGAAACTATGATCAAACCCCAGCCTTTGACAATTAATAATAACATTAAGACATTGAATAATTTACAGAAATTGTTGGTACAATTAACTGGGTGTGACCCATGCTTGGTGTTTCTAACCATGAACTCCAGCATCTGTTTGGCTTGCTAAAAGGAGATTCAGATTTAACATCTCCTCACACTTTAACTCCACAAGCACAGAGAGAATTAGAGCTAGTAGCACACAAAATTACAAACTTACAGGCTGACTGCATTTGATTGGACTTGCAGTTTTGTCTATTTATACTTACAACACAAAAGCAACCTGTGGCTATTGTGGGACCGTATGATGAGAATGCTAACAGAGTGATATACTTGGAATGGATTTTTTTGCCCAACTCTTTCCATAAAACTATTACTCAGCTTCTAGAATTGATTGTTGCTTTGATCAAAAAAGGCGAGGAATGGATTCAGGTCTTAATAGGCCATGATCCTTCTGTCATATAAGTACCATTTGTGAAATCTGATTTTGATTTTTTATTCGCAGTCTGCGTCCTTGTAAATTGCACTAGCCAAGTTTCTTAACAGCATAGCTTTTGGCATGCCTAAATGTAAATTGCTGAAGAATCTCCACGTCTTTAACATCAGGCTACAGACCATACTTGTATTTGGTCCAATCCCACAGGCACACACAGTTTTTGTTGATGGATCAGGGAAATCTCATAAAACTGTAGTGGTCTGACGTGAAGATACTATTGGCTAAGTGAGTAGTACTGCCATGGCATATAGATGAGATAGCCCTGCTGCACAAGCTCGTTAGGGCATCCTCCACTCAGAAAAATGATACCGTAAAGTTGGCAAAAAGGCCCTTTAACACTGTTTTCAAAGTGTTAAAAAGCAGGCACTTTTATTACAGCGGGCTGGACACTCAGAGGATTGCTCCTCTAATCGAGCGTGCGCATGGTTTGCACGACTTGGTATTTATTACATATACCTATTGCATATTCATTTGTTTCTACCGCTTAGTTAATGCATTAAACATAAATTATTTGCATAAGCCCACCCTTCACCAGAAGTCCATCTTTGGTATTCAAGAGCCTTCCTCAAGGGTCTCTAGTGGTCCTTGGTGGTCTTCACAGCTTGATGCCCATCCCCCTGGTGTTGGCTTAATGACCTAATTTCTTGAGCATGCATATTGTCTTTTTGTGCTGCTACTCAGCAAAATCATGTAGCTCTTTCTTCATTTAGTGGAACATCCTGCTTTCCCAGCTTGCAAGCCAAGGACATCCCACTTTGCCTCACATCCAGTCTCTATAGAGCTATTGTTTCTCTGTTAGGTTTCTGTTACATTATGCCTAGCGGTTTCTAAAAGATTTTTGTTCCAACCAGATTATTAGATCAACAAATGCTGACCATTCCTTAGACATAGGATCTTTTACCATCCCTAGAAGCCACTGTAGTCCATGCAATCCTTCTTTACATGACCTGATGCTCCACAACGAAAACATCCCAATTTCAGTTTTGCTCCTGGTACTTGTAACTGTGCTGCTAAAGTGGCAGCTAGAGAGCTAGTATAGTGTTCGGTTGATCCTGTTTTACACGCTCTCACCATGTCCGCTAAATTGCACCTCTCCCTATTCCTAACACTCTGTAACACATGTCGACAATCAGCACTAGCAGTCTGAAAAGCTAATTGTTTTAGTAACAATTCACGAGCTGTGACATTATCAATTTGTTGCTCCAAAGCAGTTTGAAAGTGGTCTAAAAACTGCGCATAAGGTTCCTGTGGTCCTTGCAAGATTTTTCAAAAAGACATCTTGGCATCTCTCCCAGCTTCCAGTAATTTCCGAATCACTTTCATTGCTAATTTTGCTATTACACCATATATGTCTCTGGGATATGCAACTTGATTCTCTAGCAAAGCATGGGTGCATTCCCCAGCTAAATGACTGTAACCAATCCCTCTTTGACAGTATGCATTGTCAATAGATTCTAGTTGTCAATAGTTGTCCCAAAAATCAGAT
Organism: Caloenas nicobarica; assembly: GCF_036013445.1. Classification (NCBI taxonomy): domain Eukaryota; kingdom Metazoa; phylum Chordata; class Aves; order Columbiformes; family Columbidae; genus Caloenas; species Caloenas nicobarica. The sequence goes on along the minus strand of NC_088249.1, from coordinate 48,282,523 downwards.
AGCCGTACAGTATATTGAGTAGTGGTTAAAATATTTTTTAACAAAGGATGCCAATCATGCAGAGTAAGTACGTAGGAGGAGCTTAACACTTCTAAAAAATTCACAACAAATGATGAAGTAACCACATTTTCTTTAACTAATGTCTCTAATTCCTTTACAGCTTCATACAATAGCTGTTGACAGCCGGACGGTTGCCGTTCACGATAGACCACAGGGAATTATGTGACCACTTTCCAGTCGCCTGCTTTTAAAGCCTCTTTGCGTTTATCCCACATGGTTAAATTAGTGTGCACTTTTGGATGCAAAGTATCAGCCGGGGGCAATAAATCAGGCTCTCGATCATGCCAGGATCAAGGGGGTAGTTGTGCGACTCCCACAAACCATCATTTGCCAAAATTGTTTGCTGGGGCGTACATGTGGGGGCTTTGTTATCAGCCAGCCCTTTCTCCACTGCTGCATCCATGGTTAGTGGATTTTTGCCCGATATATCTACAGGATCTCGCTCCTTCCCTGGCAAGAGAGGAGCAGAAGGTTCACCGTCAACCACTACTTGCACAGCTACTTCCTTCCGAGCCACTTTTAAAGGAGTCATAATTTCCCCCCGAGTAGATAAATGTTCGCAAGCAACATTATCTACAGTGGCTCCCTGTTCATATAATTCTCATCCCACTTTGTGCCATGCCTCCAACTGAAACGTACCAGTTGTAGGAAAGTCGGGCAAATTATCAGCAATCCATTCTAATAAATCCACTAATCTGACTCCTGATTTAACTTTTGTGACTGTGCATGCAGGTGTGGAAACGCTTTTGCGTGTAATTGGAGCTTCCACCCCTTTAGACCCTCAAGTGCAGGCACAGCCACATCCAACGCCAAAGCGCTTCCACACCTGCATGTGTACACTCAGGCCTGGCGTCAAAAAACTTCCCGCAGCTGTACTCCCATACCCACTCGTGTATACAAGCAAACCTTGACACTGCTCGCATGCTGACATCGGTGAAGACCCCTGTCTGCACACGCTGACGGTTGTACATGCCTCTACCTATAGGAATTCACTCACGTACATGCAGAGTCGTGTTCAGAAAATCCCCCACGTCTAGAGTCTCCCACTTAGACACACCAGTCCTGTGCAAAACCTCTCATGCGTCCGTGCGCACATGCTCTCTCTTCCGCCACAAATATCTGCCTAAAGAGCGGCTGGGTTTCCGGACAGGTTAGGGTTAAGGTTGTCTGTGAGTGTCAGGAAATAGGGTTAGGACCAGGGTTAGGATGGAGGATTTGGGCTGAGACTTCTGGATAGGCTTTTCTTGTTAGGTTTTTGGTTAGAATGAGACTTCGGACTTTTAAGAGTCAGGTGGAGCGTCTTGGGGTTTAGTGTCTCCATCGTTATTTGTGCGTGCAGACAGGCGCAGGTGTTTTCACTCACTTCTCTGTAGTTGTGTGTGTAGGCAAGTCCGCGGTCTAGTTGTGTCCACGGGCCATACGTCTGTGGCCCAACATACATGCACATGCTTGTGCATACGTAGTACTCTGATACACGCACGCACGTGTGAACTCACCCGTTTCCGTTCACTTGCTATATGACCTGCTCGGGGAGGGATAGCTCGTAGCTGAACTGCAGAGCGTTAGCGTTCGTGCCGCCGTGAAGAGCGTGCGGAGGGACGGCGGTTGCCGGCAACAACACTCCGTTCTGAATTCTTCTCCCTGGAACACTTGCTGGCGGCTCCCCCTTGTGGGTCCACACACACGGACAGGTTTGTGCGCATACCCAGACACACGCACATACACTCATAAAAGCCTTGTGCACACAAGCCTGTCTCCTCGCGCACACCGACTTCTCTAGTAGGCGGGTCCGCACAAGCACACACGCGTGTACACCGACACCTACATACAAGCACAAGTCTTCCTACTGGCATACGCCACTGTCAGCACGTAACCAGACCTCTAGAAAAGTGCCTGCGCATACACGCGAACATACGCAAACTTCAAAAGAAGCGCACCCGTATGTCCGAGGCCGTGTACAGACCCCCCACACGTGTTTACTTTTCCGCACACAGGTATGCATTCGCACGCACATGCTGGCGCTTGTTCTCACGCATACAGTCCTGAGCTCCTCTTTCAACGCATGCCTATTTGCACGCACTCGAGCATCCACTCTCACGCGGCTGCAGGGAACGTGTATCCACATACGCCTGCTTTATCCGCATACATGTCCACTCAGGCAGATTCGAACGCACAGACAACAGAAGGGCCACTCGGGGGAGTGCGTGTGAACTGACACTCAGCTAAGTGGAAGACTCCTCTTCATACACTGACGGACCCACAAGGCTTTACACATACACGCACAGACTTCTGCGTACAAAGAGCCAAGAACACGCACACGTTTCCACAGCCACATGCACACGTCTGTGCCTCTGCCAGTTATCACAGCCAATTATCTTTGGAAACCCTTACTAGCTGACCTCCTCGTACCTTGTCATCCTAGGGCATAGAGAAGACTTTATGTTACAGCACAGAGGAGACGTACATTTCCTGGAGATTTCAATAACCTGAACAAGGCAACCTCATCGTTTCAACAGCAGGATCCAACCCAAACTCCGCGTATTCCCTACAATGCTTAAGCCTGCTTCGGACTCTAACCCTTAATCCTACACTTCCCCCAACACCACGCCTTACACGCAACCCCAAGCTTTTAGACTAGCTCTCACGCCCAACCCCAGCCCCTCTTTCTACAGATATTCTGCCGGAAGACAGAACATGTGCGCGTAGGTGTAGGGGCGTTCTTGCTCACGAAGGTGCGGCTCTTCGGATGCCTTCAAAAGACAGACACGGACACGCCTGTGCAGACACAGCCACATAGACGCAGGGTGCGAGTGAAGATATTTTTAGGTACAGACATGCGGCGGGGGAGCACAATTAGACCGCGGACATGCGTATATGCACACGATATACGTATAAAATACATAACTAACAGATTATATATGCGAATGTACATGTACATAACATATATCATAGAGATCAAATATGTATAGGTAAGTATGATATACAGGCACACGACCACCTCCACCCGAGTAAATGAAATACGCTTGTCTGCACAGACACAGAACTGTCGAGACACTAGCCCGCGTAATCGCTCACGCGTTTGCTCCACAGTCCCACGGTTAAGCACATGTGTGTCCTCACTTGCCCACAACTTATTTGCTCAGCTTCCTAGAAACACGCTCACGCACGTGCACTCACTCGCACTCTCACTCCTTCGTGCACTCACCGACAGACACGGACATGCCTGTGCAGACACAGCCACATAGACGCAAAAGCGTTTCCACAACTGCCTGCACAATCTCGCTCGGGTAAAAAAAAGAAAGCCCTCCCACAGGTGTGCTCCCATACCCACTCGAGTATACGAGCAATCTCCGACACTACTTGTCCCGCACTGACATCGTGCAGACACCCATCCGCACACACTGCCATTTGCACATACCACTCCCTGTAGAAATGTACCCAGGTACATGCACGGTCGTGTGCACAGGTATCCCTCACTTTTGAAGGCATCCGAAGAGCCGCACCTTCGTGAGCAAGAACGCCCCTACACCTACGCGCACATGTTCCGTCTTCCGGCAGAATATCTGTAGAAAGAGGGGCTGGGGTTGGGCGTGAGAGCTAGTCTAAAAGCTTGGGGTTGCGTGTAAGGCGTGGTGTTGGGGGAAGTGTAGGATTAAGGGTTAGAGTCCGAAGCAGGCTTAAGCATTGTAGGGAATACGCGGAGTTTGGGTTGGATCCTGCTGTTGAAACGATGAGGTTGCCTTGTTCAGGTTATTGAAATCTCCAGGAAATGTACGTCTCCTCTGTGCTGTAACATAAAATCTTCTCTATGCCCTAGGATGACAGGTAAGAGGAGGTCAGCTAGTAAGGGTTTCCAAAGATAATTGGCTGTGATAACTGGCAGAGGCACAGACGTGTGCATGTGGCTGTGGAAACGTGTGTGCGTGTTCTTGGCTCTTTGTACGCAGAAGTCTGTGCGTGTATGTGTAAAGCCGTGTGGGTCCGTCAGTGTATGAAGAGGAGTCTTCCACTTAGCTGAGTGTCAGTTCACACACGCTCCCCCGAGTGGCCCTTCTGTTGTCTGTGCGTTCGAATCTGCCCGTGAGTGGACATGTATGTGGATAAAGCAGGCGTATGTGGATACACGTTCCCTGCAGCCGCGTGAGAGCGGATGCTCGAGTGCGTGCAAATAGGCATGCGTTGAAAGAGGAGCTCAGGACTGTATGCGTGAGAACAAGCGCCAGCATGTGCGTGCGAAGTGCATACCTGTGTGCGGAAAAGTAAACACGTGTGGGGGGTCTGTACACGGCCTCGGACATACGGGTTTGCTTCTTTTGAAGTTTGCGTATGTTCGCGTGTATGCGCAGGCACTTTTCTAGAGGTCTGGTTACGTGCTGACAGTGGCGTATGCCAGTAGGAAGACTTGTGCTTGTATGTAGGTGTCGGTGTACACGCGTGTGTGCTTGTGCGGACCCGCCTACTAGAGAAGTCGGCGTGCGCGAGGAGACAGGCTTGTGTGCACAAGGCTTTTATGTGTGTATGTGCGTGTGTCTGGGTATGCGCACAAACCTGTCCGTGTGTGTGGACCCACAAGGGGGAGCCACCAGCAAGTGTTCCAGGGAGAAGAATTCAGAACGGAGTGTTGTCGCCAGCAACCGCCGTCCCTCCGCACGCTCTTCACGGCGGCACGAACGCTAACGCTCTGCAGTTCAGCTACGAGCTATCGCTCCCCGAGCAGGTCATATAGCAAGTGAATGGAAACAGGTGAGTTCACACGTGCGTGTGTGTATCAGAGTACTACGTATGCACAAGCATGTGCATGTATGTTGGGCCACAGACGTATGGCCCGTGGACACAGCTAGACCGCGGACTTGCCTACACACACAACCACAGAGAAGCGAGCGAAAACACCTGCGCCTGTCTGCACGCACAAATAACGATGGAGACACTAAACCCCAAGACGCTCCACCTGACTCTTAAAAGTCCGAAGTCTCATTCTAACCAAAAACCTAACAAGAAAAGCCTATCCAGAAGTCTCAGCCCAAATCCTCCATCCTAACCCTGGTCCTAACCCTATTTCCTGACACTCACAGACAACCTTAACCCTAACCTGTCCGGAAACCCAGCCGCTCTTTAGGCAGATATTTGTGGCGGAAGAGAGAGCTTGTGCGCACGGACGCATGGGAGGTTTTGCACAGGACTGGTGCGTCTAAGTGGGAGACTCTAGACGTGGGGGATTTTCTGAACACGACTCTGCATGTACGTGAGTGAATTCCTATAGGTAGAGAGGCACGTAAAACCGTCAGCGTGTGCGGAGGGGGGCTACTGCGATGTCAGTGTGCGAGCAGTGTCAAGGTTTGCTTGTATACACGAGTGGGCATGGGAGTACAGCTGCGGGACTGTTTTTGACGCCAGGCCTGAGTGTACACATGCAGGTGTGGAAGCGCTTCGGCGTTGGATGTGGCTGTGTCTGCGCTTGAGGGCGTGAAGGGGTGGAAGAGCGACTGAGTGCAGGCGCGTGAAGCCTGTTTCTAGGAGGTGCGTAAGGAGTTGTGCACACATCTTCGCATGCGGACAAATGTGTGCTTAGCTGTGAGACTGCGTGTGGAAATGCGTGAGCGAGTAAGCGGGATTGTGCCCCTACCGCTATGTGTGAGTGCAGACAGGCGCGTGTGCTTTGACTCGCTTCCCTGTGCCTGTGTGTGTCCGCAGTCTAGTTGTGCTCAGGTGCCGTGCGTCAGAGCGTTAGCGCTCGTGCCACTGTGCAGAGCGTGCTAAGGGATGGCGACTGCTGGCAACAACTAGCCGTTCTGACTTCTGCGTGGGAGCCTTGCTGGTGCCTCCCGACTTGTTGGTCCACACACCCGGACAAGTTTGTGCGCTAACGTAGATACGCCCCTTCCCCCGAACACCTGTGCACACAAGGCTGTCACCACGCACGCCTCGACTTCTCTAGTAGGATGGTCGGTACGAGCGCAGGCACCTACATTACAAGCACAAGCGTGCCCGCAGACACTACCCTACTGTCAGCCCATAGGGTAACCTGTCTAAACGTGCACCCACATACAGGCACGAGCATGTGCACACCCATCCAGACTTTTGCAGAGATGCAACCGAATGTCCGAGCCCGCGTGCACAGCTCACGTGTGTCTACTTTCCCACACACACGTATGTATCCAGCCGCACAAACAGGCATCTGTGTTCTCACTCATACAGACAGAGACACGAACTCCTGATTCAACGCATGCCCGGGTGCACTTTTATACAGTTTTGGCTACCTGCTGACAACTCTGTACGATTTTCAGCACACATGTGCTGGTGTGTGGGTATTTCTGTACATGCCTGTCGACAGGAGAAGTGGAGGTGTGCGTGGATACAGACTTGTGTGCGGAGGCGGTGTGTATAGGTATGCGTACAAACTTGTCCGTGTTTGTGGACTCGCAAGCGGGAGCTGCCAGCAAAGCTCCCAAGCAGCAGAAGGCAGAATGGCAAGTGGTCGTCGGCAATCGCCAGCCCTTGGCACACACTGCACCGTGGCACGAACACTAACGCTCTGCGCGTAAGCTACGAGCTATCGGTCACCAGACCGGTCACATCGGAAGTGGACGGAAATGGCTGAGTTCACGCGTGCGTGTCTCAGGGTGCGAGTGAAGATATTTTTAGGTACAGACGTGCGGCGGGGGAGCACAATTAGACCGCGGACATGCGTATATGCACACGATATACGTATAAAATACATAACCAACAGATTATATATGCGAATGTACATGTACATAACATATATCATAGAGATCAAATATATATAGGTAAGTATGATATGCAGGCACACGACCACCTCCGCGCGAGTAAATGAAATACGCTTGTCTGCACAGACACAGAACTGTCGAGACACTAGCCCGCGTAATCGCTCACGCGTTTGCTCCACAGTCCCACGGTTAAGCACATGTGTGTCCGCACTTGCCCACAACTTATTTGCTCAGCTTCCTAGAAACACGCTCACGCACGTGCACTCACTCACACTCTCACTCCTTCGTGCACTCACCGACAGACACGGACATGCCTGTGCAGACACAGCCACATAGACGCAAAAGCGTTTCCACAACTGCCTGCACAATCTCGCTCGGGTAAAAAAAAGAAAGCCCTCCCACAGGTGTGCTCCCATACCCACTCGAGTATACGAGCAATCTCCGACACTACTTGTCCCGCACTGACATCGTGCAGACACCCATCCGCACACACTGCCATTTGCACATACCACTCCCTGTAGAAATGTACCCAGGTACATGCACGGTCGTGTGCACAGGTATCCCTCACTTTTGAAGGCATCCGAAGAGCCGCATCTTCGTGAGCAAGAACGCCCCTACACCTACGCGCACATGTTCCGTCTTCCGGCAGAATATCTGTAGAAAGAGGGGCTGGGGTTGGGCGTGAGAGCTAGTCTAAAAGCTTGGGGTTGCGTGTAAGGCGTGGCGTTGGGGGAAGTGTAGGATTAAGGGTTAGAGTCCGAAGCAGGCTTAAGCATTGTAGGGAATACGCGGAGTTTGGGTTGGATCCTGCTGTTGAAACGATGAGGTTGCCTTGTTCAGGTTATTGAAATCTCCAGGAAATGTACGTCTCCTCTGTGCTGTAACATAAAATCTTCTCTATGCCCTAGGATGACAGGTAAGAGGAGGTCAGCTAGTAAGGGTTTCCAAAGATAATTGGCTGTGATAACTGGCAGAGGCACAGACGTGTGCATGTGGCTGTGGAAACGTGTGTGCGTGTTCTTGGCTCTTTGTACGCAGAAGTCTGTGCGTGTATGTGTAAAGCCGTGTGGGTCCGTCAGTGTATGAAGAGGAGTCTTCCACTTAGCTGAGTGTCAGTTCACACACGCTCCCCCGAGTGGCCCTTCTGTTGTCTGTGCGTTCGAATCTGCCCGTGAGTGGACATGTATGTGGATAAAGCAGGCGTATGTGGATACACGTTCCCTGCAGCCGCGTGAGAGCGGATGCTCGAGTGCGTGCAAATAGGCATGCGTTGAAAGAGGAGCTCAGGACTGTATGCGTGAGAACAAGCGCCAGCATGTGCGTGCGAAGTGCATACCTGTGTGCGGAAAAGTAAACACGTGTGGGGGGTCTGTACACGGCCTCGGACATACGGGTTTGCTTCTTTTGAAGTTTGCGTATGTTCGCGTGTATGCGCAGGCACTTTTCTAGAGGTCTGGCTACGTGCTGACAGTGGCGTATGCCAGTAGGAAGACTTGTGCTTGTATGTAGGTGTCGGTGTACACGCGTGTGTGCTTGTGCGGACCCGCCTACTAGAGAAGTCGGCGTGCGCGAGGAGACAGGCTTGTGTGCACAAGGCTTTTATGTGTGTATGTGCGTGTGTCTGGGTATGCGCACAAACCTGTCCGTGTGTGTGGACCCACAAGGGGGAGCCGCCAGCAAGTGTTCCAGGGAGAAGAATTCAGAACGGAGTGTTGTCGCCAGCAACCGCCGTCCCTCCGCACGCTCTTCACGGCGGCACGAACGCTAACGCTCTGCAGTTCAGCTACGAGCTATCGCTCCCCGAGCAGGTCATATAGCAAGTGAATGGAAACAGGTGAGTTCACACGTGCGTGTGTGTATCAGAGTACTACGTATGCACAAGCATGTGCATGTATGTTGGGCCACAGACGTATGGCCCGTGGACACAGCTAGACCGCGGACTTGCCTACACACACAACCACAGAGAAGCGAGCGAAAACACCTGCGCCTGTCTGCACGCACAAATAACGATGGAGACACTAAACCCCAAGACGCTCCACCTGACTCTTAAAAGTCCGAAGTCTCATTCTAACCAAAAACCTAACAAGAAAAGCCTATCCAGAAGTCTCAGCCCAAATCCTCCATCCTAACCCTGGTCCTAACCCTATTTCCTGACACTCACAGACAACCTTAACCCTAACCTGTCCGGAAACCCAGCCGCTCTTTAGGCAGATATTTGTGGCGGAAGAGAGAGCTTGTGCGCACGGACGCATGGGAGGTTTTGCACAGGACTGGTGCGTCTAAGTGGGAGACTCTAGACGTGGGGGATTTTCTGAACACGACTCTGCATGTACGTGAGTGAATTCCTATAGGTAGAGAGGCACGTAAAACCGTCAGCGTGTGCGGAGGGGGGCTACTGCGATGTCAGTGTGCGAGCAGTGTCAAGGTTTGCTTGTATACACGAGTGGGCATGGGAGTACAGCTGCGGGACTGTTTTTGACGCCAGGCCTGAGTGTACACATGCAGGTGTGGAAGCGCTTCGGCGTTGGATGTGGCTGTGTCTGCGCTTGAGGGCGTGAAGGGGTGGAAGAGCGACTGAGTGCAGGCGCGTGAAGCCTGTTTCTAGGAGGTGCGTAAGGAGGTGTGCACACATCTTCGCATGCGGACAAATGTGTGCTTAGCTGTGAGACTGCGTGTGGAAATGCGTGAGCGAGTAAGCGGGATTGTGCCCCTACCGCTATGTGTGAGTGCAGACAGGCGCGTGTGCTTTGACTCGCTTCCCTGTGCCTGTGTGTGTCCGCGGTCTAGTTGTGCTCAGGTGCCGTGCGTCAGAGCGTTAGCGCTCGTGCCACTGTGCAGAGCGTGCTAAGGGGTGGCGACTGCTGGCAACAACTAGCCGTTCTGACTTCTGCGTGGGAGCCTTGCTGGTGCCTCCCGACTTGTTGGTCCACACACCCGGACAAGTTTGTGCGCTAACGTAGATACGCCCCTTCCCCCGAACACCTGTGCACACAAGGCTGTCACCACGCACGCCTCGACTTCTCTAGTAGGAGGGTCGGTACGAGCGCAGGCACCTACATTACAAGCACAAGCGTGCCCGCAGACACTACCCTACTGTCAGCACATAGGGTAACCTGTCTAAACGTGCACCCACATACAGGCACGAGCATGTGCACACCCATCCAGACTTTTGCAGAGATGCAACCGAATGTCCGAGCCCGCGTGCACAGCTCACGTGTGTCTACTTTCCCACACACACGTATGTATCCAGCCGCACAAGCAGGCATCTGTGTTCTCACTCATACAGACAGAGACACGAACTCCTGATTCAACGCATGCCCGGGTGCACTTTTATACAGTTTTGGCTACCTGCTGAAAACTCTGTACGATTTTCAGCACACATGTGCTGGTGTGTGGGTATTTCTGTACATGCCTGTCGACAGGAGAAGTGGAGGTGTCTGTGGAAACAGACTTGTGTGCGGAGGCGGTGTGTATAGTTATGCGTACAAACTTGTCCGTGTTTGTGGACTCGCAAGCGGGAGCTGCCAGCAAAGCTCCCAAGCAGCAGAAGGCAGAACGGCAAGTGGTCGTCGGCAATCGCCAGCCCTTGGCACACACTGCACCGTGGCACGAACACTAACGCTCTGCGCGTAAGCTACGAGCTATCGGTCACCAGACCGGTCACATCGGAAGTGGATGGAAATGGCTGAGTTCACGCGTGCGTGTCTCAGGGTGCGAGTGAAGACATTTTTAGGTACAGACGTGCGGCGGGGGAGCACAATTAGACCGCGGACATGCGTATATGCACACGATATACGTATAAAATACATAACCAACAGATTATATATGCGAATGTACATGTACATAACATATATCATAGAGATCAAATATATATAGGTAAGTATGATATGCAGGCACACGACCACCTCCGCGCGAGTAAATGAAATACGCTTGTCTGCACAGACACAGAACTGTCGAGACACTAGCCCGCGTAATCGCTCACGCGTTTGCTCCACAGTCCCACGGTTAAGCACATGTGTGTCCGCACTTGCCCACAACTTATTTGCTCAGCTTCCTAGAAACACGCTCACGCACGTGCACTCACTCACACTCTCACTCCTTCGTGCACTCACCGACAGACACGGACATGCCTGTGCAGACACAGCCACATAGACGCAAAAGCGTTTCCACAACTGCCTGCACAATCTCGCTCGGGTAAAAAAAAGAAAGCCCTCCCACAGGTGTGCTCCCATACCCACTCGAGTATACGAGCAATCTCCGACACTACTTGTCCCGCACTGACATCGTGCAGACACCCATCCGCACACACTGCCATGTGCACATACCACTCCCTGTAGAAATGTACCCAGGTACATGCACGGTCGTGTGCACAGGTATCCCTCACTTTTGAAGGCATCCGAAGAGCCGCACCTTCGTGAGCAAGAACGCCCCTACACCTACGCGCACATGTTCCGTCTTCCGGCAGAATATCTGTAGAAAGAGGGGCTGGGGTTGGGCGTGAGAGCTAGTCTAAAAGCTTGGGGTTGCGTGTAAGGCGTGGTGTTGGGGGAAGTGTAGGATTAAGGGTTAGAGTCCGAAGCAGGCTTAAGCATTGTAGGGAATACGCGGAGTTTGGGTTGGATCCTGCTGTTGAAACGATGAGGTTGCCTTGTTCAGGTTATTGAAATCTCCAGGAAATGTACGTCTCCTCTGTGCTGTAACATAAAATCTTCTCTATGCCCTAGGATGACAGGTAAGAGGAGGTCAGCTAGTAAGGGTTTCCAAAGATAATTGGCTGTGATAACTGGCAGAGGCACAGACGTGTGCATGTGGCTGTGGAAACGTGTGTGCGTGTTCTTGGCTCTTTGTACGCAGAAGTCTGTGCGTGTATGTGTAAAGCCGTGTGGGTCCGTCAGTGTATGAAGAGGAGTCTTCCACTTAGCTGAGTGTCAGTTCACACACGCTCCCCGAGTGGCCCTTCTGTTGTCTGTGCGTTCGAATCTGCCCGTGAGTGGACATGTATGTGGATAAAGCAGGCGTATGTGGATACACGTTCCCTGCAGCCGCGTGAGAGCGGATGCTCGAGTGCGTGCAAATAGGCATGCGTTGAAAGAGGAGCTCAGGACTGTATGCGTGAGAACAAGCGCCAGCATGTGCGTGCGAAGTGCATACCTGTGTGCGGAAAAGTAAACACGTGTGGGGGTCTGTACACGGCCTCGGACATACGGGTTTGCTTCTTTTGAAGTTTGCGTATGTTCGCGTGTATGCGCAGGCACTTTTCTAGAGGTCTGGCTACGTGCTGACAGTGGCGTATGCCAGTAGGAAGACTTGTGCTTGTATGTAGGTGTCGGTGTACACGCGTGTGTGCTTGTGCGGACCCGCCTACTAGAGAAGTCGGCGTGCGCGAGGAGACAGGCTTGTGTGCACAAGGCTTTTATGTGTGTATGTGCGTGTGTCTGGGTATGCGCACAAACCTGTCCGTGTGTGTGGACCCACAAGGGGGAGCCGCCAGCAAGTGTTCCAGGGAGAAGTATTCAGAACGGAGTGTTGTCGCCAGCAACCGCCGTCCCTCCGCACGCTCTTCACGGCGGCACGAACGCTAACGCTCTGCAGTTCAGCTACGAGCTATCGCTCCCCGAGCAGGTCATATAGCAAGTGAATGGAAACGGGTGAGTTCACACGTGCGTGTGTGTATCAGAGTACTACGTATGCACAAGCATGTGCATGTATGTTGGGCCACAGACGTATGGCCCGTGGACACAGCTAGACCGCGGACTTGCCTACACACACAACCACAGAGAAGCGAGCGAAAACACCTGCGCCTGTCTGCACGCACAAATAACGATGGAGACACTAAACCCCAAGACGCTCCACCTGACTCTTAAAAGTCCGAAGTCTCATTCTAACCAAAAACCTAACAAGAAAAGCCTATCCAGAAGTCTCAGCCCAAATCCTCCATCCTAACCCTGGTCCTAACCCTATTTCCTGACACTCACAGACAACCTTAACCCTAACCTGTCCGGAAACCCAGCCGCTCTTTAGGCAGATATTTGTGGCGGAAGAGAGAGCTTGTGCGCACGGACGCATGGGAGGTTTTGCACAGGACTGGTGCGTCTAAGTGGGAGACTCTAGACGTGGGGGATTTTCTGAACACGACTCTGCATGTACGTGAGTGAATTCCTATAGGTAGAGAGGCACGTAAAACCGTCAGCGTGTGCGGAGGGGGGCTTCTGCGATGTCAGTGTGCGATCAGCGTCAAGGTTTGCTTGTATACACGAGTGGGCATGGGAGTACAGCTGCGGGACTGTTTTTGACGCCAGGCCTGAGTGTACACATGCAGGTGTGGAAGCGCTTCGGCATTGGATGTGGCTGTGTCTGCGCTTGAGGGCGTGAAGGGGTGGAAGAGCGACTGAGTGCAGGCGCGTGAAGCCTGTTTCTAGGAGGTGCGTAAGGAGTTGTGCACACATCTTCGCGTGCGGACAAATGTGTGCTTAGCTGTGAGACTGCGTGTGGAAATGCGTGAGCGAGTAAGCGGGATTGTGCTCCTACCGCTATGTGTGAGTGCAGGCAGGCGCGTGTGCTTTGACTCGCTTCCCTGTGCCTGTGTGTGTCCGCGGTCTAGTTGTGCTCAGGTGCCGTGCGTCAGAGCGTTAGCGCTCGTGCCACTGTGCAGAGCGTGCTAAGGGGTGGCGACTGCTGGCAACAACTAGCCGTTCTGACTTCTGCGTGGGAGCCTTGCTGGTGCCTCCCGACTTGTTGGTCCACACACCCGGACAAGTTTGTGCGCTAACGTAGATACGCCCCTTCCCCCGAACGCCTGTGCACACAAGGCTGTCACCACGCACGCCTTGACTTCTCTAGTAGGAGGGTCGGTACGGGCGCAGGCACCTACATTACAAGCACAAGCGTGCCCGCAGAGACTACCCTACTGTCAGCACATAGGGTAACCTGTCTAAACGTGCACCCACATACAGGCACGAGCATGTGCACACCCATCCAGACTTTTGCAGAGATGCAACCGAATGTCCGAGCCCGCGTGCACAGCTCACGTGTGTCTACTTTCCCACACACACGTATGTATCCAGCCGCACAAGCAGGCATCTGTGTTTTCACTCATACAGACAGAGACACGAACTCCTGATTCAAAGCACGCCCGGGTGCACTTCTATATGGTTTTTGCTACCTGCTGACAACTCTGTACGATTTTCAGCACACATATACTGGTGTGTGGATATTTCTGTACATGCCTGTCGACAGGAGAAGTGGAGGTGTCTGTGGAAACAGGCTTGTGTGCAGAGGCGTCTGGAGGTGGTGTGTGTAGGTATACGTACAATCTTGTCCGTATTCGTGGACTCGCAAGCGCACCTTTCCTTTCCTTTCCTTTCCTTTCCTTTCCTTTCCTTTCCTTTCCTTTCCTTTCCTTTCCTTTCCTTTCCTTTCCTTTCCTTTCCTTTCCTTTCCTTTCCTTTCCTTTCCTTTCCGCACCTTTCCTTTCCGCACCTTTCCTTTCCTTTCCGCACCTTTCCTTTCCTTTCCGCACCTTTCCTTTCCGCACCTTTCCTTTCCTTTCCGCACCTTTCCTTTCCTTTCCGCACCTTTCCTTTCCTTTCCGCACCTTTCCTTTCCGCACCTTTCCTTTCCGCACCTTTCCTTTCCTTTCCGCACCTTTCCTTTCCGCACCTTT